>NC_140953.1:129918919-131223919 GCF_014529385.1 Adiantum capillus-veneris
GAAAAGTGCATACAATGCACGAAGCCTCCTCATTTAACATGGCAGATATAGCATTGCAACAAATGGGAGGAGCATTCACAAACAATGCGAGCCTTTCTAAAATTTATACACGTAATCAGTCTTTCAAAGATCTCTTTGTTGTTTTGTTCATTGTGAAGCAAAACTTTTGCAGCATAGATTGAATGCTGCCCATCAAGAATCCAATAATGATAATCTTTAATTTTTTTGCTCCTCTACCTCTTCTACTGCCAAAGGAGTCCCCTTCTTTGATTTTGCATTTCGAACAGGCATCAATATGCACATGTGCTGCAGGCTTGGTCGTACTCCGTGAAAATCCAAATAACACACTTTCAGCGTGTTTTTTATCCATAATACGTGCATTTTAGTGATCAGGAGCAAGCCAACAATTTTGAATAGGGATATCAAATTCCCTATATTGGAAAGGAAAATAATTTATGTACTTATTCATTCCACCTGTATCTTTTTCTTGTCCTTTCATGGCCTCATAGCTTCTAAAACATTGGATCCACAATTCTCATCTTTGACATTGAACCCTCTGTTGATGAGGATGCCAAAGATGCCTTGTCTACATCCAAAATGGAACTAGTTCGCTTAGCTTCTACTTTCTGCACTTTTGCTTGCTTCTTGTGGATGGTGGTCGTGAAGCTTTCACCTTTTTCGTTGTAGTGTGGCAATGATGGAGCTTTGAAGTTGATCTGCTGTGATATTTGGATTTGATTCTGCAAACTTCCATCCTCGAGAAAACATTGTCTCTTCTTTGTTTCTAGACATGCGCTCCAATGCATATGCTCCTGGAGATAGTTGAAATTCTAGATTCATTGGAACTAGAATGTCAATGCATTCCACCTCTGGATGACTATCAACTACAGAGACAGATGCTTCCACAACTTGTCCAACATCTTCAAACAAGTGTCATTCTCCTTTTTGGCAATAAATAGATGCACCTTATGAAATTGTGCACCCTCTATACCATGTATGTCCAAATACCATTTCCTAAGATCATTGCAAGTATAGTCAACTGAGACAGCAACCCTTGCAACCTGTTTTTTTGGAGCCATCTTTCCTGAAACAAAAAAAAAAACCAAATGTTATTTTAACATATACTTTTTTGTAATGGATTAAGTTTGTGTGAATATACAAGTTCCACCACTTGTTCAAGCTAGATCTAAGCAAGTATACATAGTGATCATTTAAGCTAGTAACTAAGGGAAGGGAGAAGTAAGGTCCACCACTTGTCCAAGCTCAGCTCTAGACAACATGGAGAGATTCGAGGTCTACTAATTGTCTAATATAGGCTAACTATATTGAAACATAGAGAGAAGCAAAGGTCCACCACTTGTCCAATCTAGGGTCCATTGAAACATGGAGAGAAGGATGCTCCACCATTTGTCCAAAATAGGCTCCATTGAAACATGAAGAGAAGCAAGATGCACCATGTCTTTGAGATGCTAGGCTCCATTGAAATACCTTAAACCCATGATATTTTGTATATGTGGGGGTTTAAATTCAAGGTCCACCACTTGTCCAACCTATTATCCCTAGTAGCATGAGTGGTTTGGTCTCAAGATTCACCACTTTTCCACTCTATGTCATTATATTAAGAAGATCTGGGTGTTAAGGTCCACCACTTGTCCAACCTATAAGGCTATATCTTAAATGGTATTATTTACCACCACTTGGAATGCACATGATGGGTTTTACATAGGGTATGGTTCCAGGTCCACCACTTGTCCAAGCTAACTCTATTGAAACATAGAGAGAATCAAAGGTCCACCACTTGTCCAAGCTAGGCTCCATTGAAACATGGAGAGAAGGATGTACCTCCAACCAGTTGTCTCCAAAATGCTAGGCTCCATTGAATATCTTAAACCCATGATATTTCGTACATGGGGGGTTTACATTCAAGGTCCACCACTTGTCCAACCTATTATCATAGTAGCATGAGTGGTTTGATGTCAAGATTCACCACTTTTCCACTCTATGTCATTATATTAAGAAGATCTGGGTGTTAAGGTCCACCACTTGTCCAACCTATAAGGCTATATCTTAAAGGGTATTCTTTCTCACCACTTGGAATGACCATGATAGGTTTTACATGGGGGTTTGGTTCCAAGTCCACACTTGTCCAAGCTAACTCTATTGAAACATAGAGAGAAGCAAAGGTCCACCACTTGTCTAAGCTAGGGTCCATTGAAACATGGAGAGAAGGATGCTCCACCATTTGTCCAAGATAGGCTCCATTGAAACATGAAGAGAAGCAAGCTGCACCATGTCTCCAAGATGCTAAGATCCATTGAAATACCTTAAACCCACGATATTTTGTACATGGGGAGTTTACATCAAGGTCCACCACTTGTCCAACCTATTATCTCTAGTAGCATGAGTGGTTTGGTCTCAAGATTCACCACTTTTCCACTCTATGTCATTACGTAAGAAGATCTGGGTGTTAAGGTCGACCACTTGTCCAACCTATAAGGGTATATCTTAAAGGGTATTCTTTCTCACCACTTGAAATGTCCATGATATGTTTTACATGGGGGTTTGGCTCCAAGGGTCCACCACTTGTCCAAGCTAACTCTATTGAAACATAGAGAGAAACAAAGGTCCACCACTTGTCCAAGCTAGGCTCCATTGAAACATGGAGAGAAGGATCCTCTACCATTGTCGAAGCTAACTCTATTGAAACATGGGGGGTTTACATTCAAGGTCCACCACTTGTCCAACCTATTAACGCTAGTAGCATGAGTGGTTTGGTCTCAAGATTCACCACTTTTTCACTCTATGTCATTATATTAAGAATATTTGGGTGTTAAGGTCCACCACTTGTCCAACCTATAAGGCTATATCTTAAGGGTTATTCTTTCTCACCACTTGGAGTGACCAGCATAGGTTTTACATGGGGGTTTTGTTTCAAGGTCCACCACTTGTCCAAGCTAAACTATTGAAACATAGAGAGAATCAAAGGTCCACCACTTGTCCAAGCTAGGGTCCATTGAAAACATGGAGAGAAGGATGCTCACCATTTGTCCAAGATAGCTCCATTGAAACATGAAGAGAAGCAAGCTACACCATGTCTCCAAGATGCTAGGCTCCATTGAAATACCTCAAACCCATGATATTTTGTACATGGGGGTTTACATTCAAGGTCAACCACTTGTCCAACTATTAACTCTAGGTAGCATGAGTGGTTTGCCTCTCAGATTCCACCACTTTTCCATATCTCTATCATTATACTAAGGAATAAATATTTAGGTGTTAAGGTTCCACCATTTGTCCAACCTATAGACATATATCTTAAGCTACTATTCTTTCTGCACACCTGAAAGACTATATCTTATTGGTACATCAATCCAAGCTATATTATTGCTAGTAGCTGAGTGGTTTGGTCTCAAGATTCACAACTTTTTGTAGAATATTAGGGTTGTTAAGGTCACCACTTGTCCAACCTATAAGGCTACATCTTAAAGGTTATTCTTTCTCACCACTTGGAATGACCATGATAGTTTTTACATGGGGGTTTGGTTCCAAGGTCCACCACTTGTCCAAGCTAACTCTATGGAAACATAGAGAGAGAAGCAAAGGTCCACCACTTGTCAAGCTAGGCTCCATTGAAACTGGAGAAGGATGCTCCACCATTTGTCCAAGATAGGCTCTCATTGAAACATGAAAAGAAGCAAGGTGCACCATGTCTCCAAGATGCTAGGATCCATGAAAAACCTTAAACCCACGATATTGTTTACATGTGGGGTTTAACGTCAAGGTCCAGTCACTTTTCCAAGCTATTATCCCTAGTAGCATGAGTGGTTTGGTCTCAAGATTCACCACTTTTCCACTCTATGTCATTATATTAAGATCTAGGTGTTAAGGTCGACCACTTGTCCAACCTATAAGGCTATATCTTAAAGGTTATTCTTTCTCACCACTTGGAATGACCATGATAGGTTTTACATGGGGTTTGGTTCAAGGTCCACACTTGTCCAAGTAACTCTATGAAACATAGAGAGAACAAAGGTCCACCACTTGTCCAAGCTAGGCTCCATTGAAACATGGAGAGAAGGATGCTCCCACCATTTGTCAAGCTAGGCTCCATTGAAAACATGAGGAGAAGCAAGGTTTGCCACCATGTCTCCAAGCATGCTAGGCTCCACTCGAAAAACATTTAAACCCACGATATGTCGTTAGAGAGGGGTTTACATTCAAGGTCCAACCATTGTCCAAGCTATTATTGCTAGTATATCTGAGTGGTTTTGGTCTCAAGATTCACCACTTTTCCACTCTATGTCATTTATTAAGATTTGGGTTGTTAAGGTCCACCACTTGTCCAACCTATAAGGCTACCATCTTAAAGGTATTCTTCTTACCACTTGAGTGACATGATAGGTTTTACATGGGGGGTTTGGTTCCAAGGTCCACCACTTGTCCAAGCTAACTCTATTGAAACATAGAGAGAAGCAAAGGTCAACCACTTGTCCAAGCTAGGGTCCATTGAAACATGGAGAGAAGGATGCTCCACCATTTGTCCAAGATAGGACTCATTGAAACATGAGAGAAAGCAAGCTGCACCATGTCTCCAAGATGCTAGGCCTCCATCGAAATACATTAAACCACGTTATTTCGTACATTGAGGGTTTACATTCAAGGTCCACCACATGTCCAAGCTTTATTGCTAGTAGCCTGAGTGGTTTGGTCTCAAGATTCCACTTTTATAAGAATATGTGGGTGTTTTTAAGGTCCACCACTTGTCCAACCTATAAGGCTACATCTTAAGGTTATTCTTTCTTACCACTTGGGTGACCATGATAGGTTTTACATGGGGGTTTGGTTCCAAGGTCCACCACTTGTCCAAGCTAACTCTATTGAAACATAGAGAGAAGCAAAGGTCCACCCTTGTCTAAGCTAGGGTCCATTGAAACATGGGGAGAAGGATGCTCCACCATTTGTCCAAGGTAGGCTCCATTGAAACATAGGAGAATCAAGGTGCACCATGTCTCCAAGATGCTAGGCTCCATCGAAAAACATTAAAACCAACGATATGTCGTAGATGAGGGGTTTACATTCAGGTCCACACTTGTCCAAGCTATTATTGCTAGTAGCCTGAGTGGTGGTCTCAAGATTCACCACTTTTCCACTCTATGTCATTATATTAAGAATATGCGGTGTTAAGGTCCACCACTTGTCCAACCTATAAGGCTACATCTTAAAGGTTATTCTTTATTACCACTTGGAGTGACCATGATAGGTTTTACATGGGGGTTGGTTCCAAGGTCCACCACTTGTCCTAAGCTAACTCTATTGAAACATAGAGAGAACAAAGGTCCACCACTTGTCCAAGCTAGGGTCCATTGAAACATGGAGAGAAGGATGCTCCACCATTTGTCCAAGATAGGCTCCATTGAAACATGAGGAGAAGCAAGTGCACCATGTCTCCAAGATGCTAGGCTCCATCGAAAATACATTAAACCCACGATATTTCGTAGATGAGGGGTTTACATTCAAGGTCCACACTTGTCCAAGCTATTATTGCTAGTAGCCTGAGTGGTTTGGTCTCAAGATTTTTCACCTATTTTATTAAGAATATTAGGGTGTTAAGGTCCACCACTTGTCCCACCTATAAGGCTACATCTTAAAGGTTATTCTTTCTTACTACTTGGAGTGACCATGATAGGTTTTACATGGGGGTTTGGTTCCAAGGTCCACCACTTGTCCAAGCTAACTCTATTGAAACATAGAGAGAAGCAAAGGTCCACCCCTTGTCTAAGCTAGGGTCCATTGAAACATGGAGAGAAGGATGCTCCACCATTTGTCCAAGCTAGGCTCCATTGAAACATGGAGAAGCAAGGTGCACCATGTCTCCAAGATGCTAGGCTCATCGAAAAACATTAAACCACGATATGTCGTAGATGAGGGGTTTACATTCAAGGTCCACCACTTGTCCAAGCTATTATTGCTAGTAGCCTGAGTGGTTTGGTCTCAAGATTCACCACTTTTCCACTCTATGTCATTATATAAGAATGTGGGTGTTAAGGTCCACCACTTGTCCAACCTATAAGGCTACATCTTAAAGGTTATTCTTTTCACCACTTGGAGTGACCATGATAGGTTTTACATGGGGGTTGGTTCCAAGGTCCACCACTTGTCCAAGCTAACTCTATTGAAACATAGAGAGAAGCAAAGGTCCACCCCTTGTCTAAGCTAGGGTCCATTGAAACATGGAGAGAAGGATGCTCCACCATTTGTCCAAGGTAGGCTCCATTAAACATGAGGAGAAGCAAGGTGCACCATGTCTCCAAGATGCTAGGCTCCATCGAAAAACATTAAACCCACGATATGTCGTAGATGAGGGGTTTACATTCAAGGTCCAACTTGTCCAAGCTATTATTTGGTAGTAGCCTGAGTGGTTTGGTCTCAAGATTCACCACTTTTCCACTCTATGTCATTATATTAAGAATATGCGCGTGTTAAGTCCACCACTTGTCCAACCTATAAGGCTACATCTTAAAGGTTATTCTTTATTACCACTTGGAGTGACCATGATAGGTTTTACATGGGGTTTGGTTCCAAGGTCCACCACTTGTCCAAGCTAACTCTATTGAAACATAGAGAGAAACAAAGGTCCACCACTTGTCCAAGCTAGGGTCCATTGAAACATGGAGAGAAGGATGCTCCACCATTTGTCCAAGATAGGCTCCATTGAAACATGACGAGAAGCAAGGTGCACCATGTCTCCAAGATGCTAGGCTCCATCGAAATACATTAAACCACGATATTTCGTAGATGAGGGGTTTACATTCAAGGTCCACCACTTGTCCAAGCTATTATTGCTAGTAGCCTGAGTGGTTTGGTCTCAAGATTCACCACTTTTATTAAGAATATGTTGTGTTAAGGTCCACCACTTGTCCAACCTATAAGGCTACATCTTAAAGGTTATTCTTTCTTACTACTGGAGTGACCATGATAGGTTTTACATGGGGGTTTGGTTCCAAGGTCCACCACTTGTCCAAGCTAACTTATTGAAAACATAGAGAGAAGCAAAGGTCCACCCCTGTCTAAGCTAGGGTCCATTGAAACATGGAGAGAAGGATGCTCACCATTTGTCCAAGGTAGGCTCCATTGAAAACATGAGGAGAAGCAAGGTGCACCATGTCTCCAAGATGCTAGGCTCCATCGAAAAACATTAAACCCACGATATGTCGTAGATGAGGGGTTTACATTCAAGGTCAAACACTTGTCCAAGCTATTATTGCTAGTAGCTGAGTGGTTTGGTCTCAAGATTCACCACTTTTCCACTCTATGTCATTATATTAAGAATATGCGGTGTTAAGGTCCACCACTTGTCCACCTATAAGGCTACTTCTTAAAGGTTATTCTTTCTTACACTTGGAGTGAACATGATAGGTTTTACATGGGGGTTTGGTTCCAAGGTCCACCACTTGTCCAAGCTACTCTATTGAAACATAGAGAGAAACAAAGGTCCACCACTTGTCAAGCTAGGGTCCATTGAAACATGGAGAGAAGGATGCTCCACCATTTGTCCAAGATAGGCTCCATTGAAACATGACGAGAAGCAAGCTGGCAACATGTCTCCAGGAGCTAGGCTCCATCGAAATACATTAACCCACGATATTTGTAGATGAGGGGTTTACATTCAAGGTCCACCACTTGTCCAAGTATTATTGTAGTAGCCTGAGTGGTTTGGTCTCAAGATTCAACACTTTTATTAAGAATAATGGGTGTTAAGGTCCACCACTTGTCCAACCTATAAGGCTACATCTTAAAGGTTATTCTTTCTTACTACTTGGAGTGACCATGATAGGTTTTACATGGGGGTTTGGTTCCAAGGTCCACCACTTGTCCAAGCTAACTCTATTGAAACATAGAGGAAGCAAAGTCCACCCATTGTCTAAGCTAGGGTCCATTGAAACATGGAGAGAAGGATGCTCCACCATTTGTCCAAGGTAGGCTCCATTGAAACATGAGGAGAAGCAAGGTGCACCATGTTCCAAGATGCTAGGCTCCATCAAAAATACATTAAACCCACGATATGTCGTAGATGAGGGGTTTACATTCAAGGTCACCACTTGTCCAAGCTATTATTGCTAGTAGCCTGAGTGGTTTGGTCTCAAGATTCCCCTTTTCACTCTATGTCATTATATTAAGAATATGCGGTGTTAAGGTCCACCACTTGTCCAACCTATAAGGCTACATCTTAAAGGTTATTCTTTCTTACCACTTGGAGTGACCATGATAGGTTTTACATGGGGGTTTGGTTCCAAGGTCACCACTTGTCCAAGCTAACTCTATTGAAACATATAGAGAGAAGCAAAGGTCCACCCCTTGTCTAAGCTAGGGTCCATTGAAACATGGAGAGAAGGATGCTCCACCATTTGTCCAAGGTAGGCTCCATTGAAACATGAGGAGAATCAAGGTGCACCATGTCTCCAAGATGCTAGGCTCCATCGAAAAACATTAAACACGATATGTCGTAGATGAGGGGTTTACATTCAAGGTCCACACTTGTCCAAGCTATTATTGCTAGTAGCCTGAGTGGTTTGGTCTCAAGATTCACCACTTTTCCACTCTATGTCATTATATTAAGTATGCGCGTGTTAAGGTCCACCACTTGTCCAACCTATAAGGCTACATCTTAAAGGTTATTCTTTATTACACTTGGAGTGACCATGATAGGTTTTACATGGGGGTTTGGTTCCAAGGTCCACCACTTGTCCAAGCTAACTCTATTGAAACATAGAGAGAAACAAAGGTCCACCACTTGTCCAAGCTAGGGTCCATTGAAACATGGAGAGAAGGATGCTCCACCATTTGTCCAAGATAGGCTCCATTGAAACATGACGAGAAGCAAGCTGCACCATGTCTCCAAGATGCTAGGCTCCATCGAAATACATTAAACCCACGATATTCGTAGATGAGGGGTGTAACATTCAAGGTCACCACTTGTCCAAGCTATTATTGCTAGTAGCCTGAGTGGTTTGGTCTCAAGATTCACCACTTTTATTAAGATATGTGGGTGTTAAGGTCCACCACTTGTCCAACCTATAAGGCTACATCTTAAAGGTTATTCTTTTTACTACTTGGAGTGACCATGATAGGTTTTACATGGGGGTTTGGTTCCAAGGTCCACCACTTGTCCAAGCTAACTCTATTGAAACATAGAGAGAAGCAAAGGTCCACCCTTGTCTAAGCTAGGGTCCATTGAAACATGGAGAGAAGGATGCTCCACCATTTGTCCAAGGTAGGCTCCATTGAAACATGAGGAGAAGCAAGTGCACCATGTCTCCAAGATGCTAGGCTCCATCGAAAACATTAAACCCACGATATGTCGTAGATGAGGGGTTTACATTCAAGGTCCACCACTTGTCCAAGCTATTATTGCTAGTAGCCTGAGTGGTTTGGTCTCAAGATTCACCACTTTTCCACTCTATGTCATTATATAAGAATATGCGGTGTTAAGGTCCACCACTTGTCCAACCTATAAGGCTAATCTTAAAGGTTATTCTTTTATACCACTTGGAGTGACCATGATAGGTTTTACATGGGGGTTTGGTTCCAAGGTCCACCACTTGTCCAAGCTAACTCTATTGAAACATAGAGAGAAACAAAGGTCCACCACTTGTCCAAGCTAGGGTCCATTGAAACATGGAGAGAAGGATGCTCCACCATTTGTCCAAGATAGGCTCCATTGAAACATGACGAGAAGCAAGCTGCACCATGTCTCCAAGATGCTAGGCTCCATCGAAATACATTAACCCACGATATTTGTAGATGAGGGGTTTACATTCAAGGTCCACCACTTGTCCAAGCTATTTTGCTAGTAGCCTGAGTGGTTTGGTCTCAAGATTCACCACTTTTATTAGAATATTGGGTGTTAAGGTCCACCACTTGTCCAACCTATAAGGCTACATCTTAAAGGTTATTTTTCTTACTACTTGGAGTGACCATGATAGGTTTTACATGGGGGTTTGGTTCCAAGGTCCACCACTGTCCAAGCTAACTCTATTGAAACATAGAGAGAAGCAAAGGTCCACCCTTGTCTAAGCTAGGGTCCATTGAAACATGGAGAGAAGGATGCTCCACCATTTGTCCAAGGTAGGCTCCATTGAAACATGAGGAGAAGCAAGGTGCACCATGTCTCCAAGATGCTAGGCTCCATCAAAAAACATTAAACCCACGATATGTCGTAGATGAGGGGTTTACATTCAAGGTCCACACTTGTCCAAGCTATTATTGCTAGTAGCTGAGTGGTTTGGTCTCAAGATTCACCACTTTTCCACTCTATGTCATTATATTAAGATATGCGTGTTTAAGGTCCACACTTGTCCAACCTATAAGGCTACATCTTAAAGGTTATTCTTTCTTACCACTTGGAGTGACCATGATAGGTTTTACATGGGGGTTTGTTCAAGGTCCACCACTTGTCCAAGCTAACTCTATTGAAACATAGAGAGAAGCAAAGGTCCACCCACTTGTCTAAGCTAGGGTCCATTGAAACATGGAGAGAAGGATGCTCCACCATTTGTCCAAGGTAGGCTCCATTGAAACATGAGAGAAGCAAGGTGCACCATGTCTCCAAGATGCTAGGCTCCATCGAAAAAACATTAAACCCACGATATGTCGTAGATGAGGGTTTACATTCAAGGTCCAACACTTGTCCAAGCTATTATTGGTAGCCTGAGTGGTTTGTCTCAAGATTCACCACTTTTCACTCTACTTTATCATTATATTAAGATTGCGGTGTTAAGGTCCACCACTTGTCCAACCTATAAGGCTACATCTTAAAGGTTATTCTTTTATTCACACTTGGAGTGACCATGATAGGTTTTACATGGGGGTTTGGTTCCAAGGTCCACCACTTGTCCAAGCTAACTCTATTGAAACATAGAGAGAACAAAGGTCCACCACTTGTCCAAGCTAGGGTCCATTGAAACATGGGAGAAGGATGCTCCACCATTTGTCCAAGATAGGCTCCATTGAACATGACGAGAAGCAAGCTGCACCATGTCTCCAAGATGCTAGGCTCCATCAAATACATTAAACCCACGATATTTCGTAGATGAGGGTTTACATTCAAGGTCCACCACTTGTCCAAGCTATTATTGCTAGTAGCCTGAGTGGTTTGGTCTCAAGATTCACAACTTTTATTAAGAATATGTGGGTGTTAAGGTCCACCACTTGTCCAACTATAAGGCTACATCTTAAAGGTTATTCTTTCTTACCACTTGGAGTGACCATGATAGGTTTTACATGGGGGTTTGGTTCCAAGGTCCACCACTTGTCCAAGCTAACTCTATTGAAACATAGAGAGAAGCAAAGGTCCACCACTTGTCCAAGCTAGGGTCCATTGAAACATGGAGAGAAGGATGCTCCACCATTTGTCCAAGTAGGCTCCATTGAAACATGAGGAGAAGCAAGGTGCACCATGTCTCCAAGATGCTAGGCTCCATCGAAAAACATTAAACCCACGATATGTCGTAGATGAGGGGTTTACATTCAAGGTCCACACTTGTCCAAGCTATTATTGTAGTAGCCTGAGTGGTTTGGTCTCAAGATTCACCACTTTTCCACTCTATGTCATTATATTAAGAATATGTGCGTGTTAAGGTCCACCACTTGTCCAACCTATAAGGCTACATCTTAAAGGTTATTCTTTCTTACCACTTGGAGTGACCATGATAGGGTTTACATGGGGGTTTGGTTCCAAGGTCCACCACTTGTCCAAGCTAACTCTATTGAAACATAGAGAGAAAAAAGGTCCACCACTTGTCCAAGCTAGGGTCCATTGAAACATGGAGAGAAGGATGCTCCACCATTTGTCCAAGTAGGCTCCATTGAAACATGAGGAGAAGCAAGGTGCACCATGTCTCCAAGATGCTAGGCTCCATCGAAATACATTAAACCCACGATATGTCGTAGATGAGGGGTTTACATTCAAGGTCCACCACTTGTCCAAGCTATTATTGGTAGTAGCCTGAGTGGTTGGTTTCAAGATTCACCACTTTTCCACTATGTCATTATATTAAGAATATGCGGGTGTTAAGGTCCACCACTTGTCCAACCTATAAGGCTACATCTTAAAGGTTATTCTTTCTTACCACTTGGAGTGACCATGATAGGTTTTACATGGGGGTTTGGTTCCAAGGTCCACCACTTGTCCAAGCTAACTCTATTGAAACATAGAGAGAAGCAAAGGTCCACCACTTGTCTAAGCTAGGGTCCATTGAAACATGGAGAGAAGGATGCTCCACCATTTGTCCAAGATAGGCTCCATTGAAACATGAGGAGAAGCAAGGTGCACCATGTCTCCAAGATGCTAGGCTCCATCGAAAAACATTTAACCCACGATATGTCGTAGATGAGGGGTTTACATTCAAGGTCCACCACTTGTCCAAGCTATTATTGCTAGTAGCCTGAGTGGTTTGGTCTCAAGATTCACCACTTTTCCACTCTATGTCATTATATTAAGAATATTGCGTGTTAAGGTCCACCACTTGTCCAACCTATAAGGCTACATCTTAAAGGTTATTCTTTCTTACCACTTGGAGTGACCATGATAGGTTTTACATGGGGTTTGGTTCCAAGGTCCACCACTTGTCCAAGCTAACTCTATTGAAACATAGAGAGAAGCAAAGGTCCACCACTTGTCTAAGCTAGGGTCCATTGAAACATGGAGAGAAGGATGCTCCACCATTTGTCCAAGGTAGGCTCCATTGAAACATGAGGAGAAGCAAGGTGCACCATGTCTCCAAGATGCTAGGCTCCATCGAAAAACATTAAACCCACGATATGTCGTAGATGAGGGGTTTACATTCAGGTCCACACTTGTCCAAGCTATTATTGGTAGTAGCCTGAGTGGTTTGGTCTCAAGATTCACCACTTTTCCACTCTATGTCATTATTAAGAATATGCGGGTGTTAAGGTCCACCACTTGTCCAACCTATAAGGCTACATCTTAAAGGTTATTCTTTCTTACCACTTGGAGTGACCATGATAGGTTTTACATGGGGGTTTGGTTCCAAGGTCCACCACTTGTCCAAGCTAACTCTATTGAAACATAGAGAGAAACAAAGGTCCACCACTTGTCAAGCTAGGGTCCATTGAAACATGGAGAGAAGGATGCTCCACCATTTGTCCAAGATAGGCTCCATTGAAACATGAGGAGAAGCAAGCTGCACCATGTCTCCAAGATGCTAGGCTCCATCGAAATACATTAAACCCACGATATTTCGTAGATGAGGGGTTTACATTCAAGGTCCACCACTTGTCCAAGCTATTATTGCTAGTAGCCTGAGTGGTTTGGTCTCAAGATTCACCACTTTTATTAAGAATATGTGGGTGTTAAGGTCCACCACTTGTCCAACCTATAAGGCTACATCTTAAAGGTTATTCTTTCTTACTACTTGGAGTGACCATGATAGGTTTTACATGGGGGTTTGGTTCCAAGGTCCACCACTTGTCCAAGCTAACTCTATTGAAACATAGAGAGAAGCAAAGGTCCACCCCTTGTCCAAGCTAGGGTCCATTGAAACATGGAGAGAAGGATGCTCCACCATTTGTCCAAGGTAGGCTCCATTGAAACATGAGGAGAAGCAAGTGCACCATGTCTCCAAGATGCTAGGCTCCATCGAAAAACATTAAACCCACGATATGTCGTAGATGAGGGGTTTACATTCAAGGTCCACACTTGTCCAAGCTATTATTGGTAGTAGCCTGAGTGGTTTGTCTCAAGATTCACCACTTTTCCACTCTATGTCATTATATTAAGAATATGCGCGTGTTAAGGTCCACCACTTGTCCAACCTATAAGGCTACATCTTAAGGTTATTCTTTATTACCACTTGGAGTGACCATGATAGGTTTTACATGGGGGTTTGGTTCCAAGGTCCACCACTTGTCCAAGCTAACTCTATTGAAACATAGAGAGAAACAAAGGTCCACCACTTGTCCAAGCTAGGGTCCATTGAAACATGGAGAGAAGGATGCTCCACCATTTGTCCAAGATAGGCTCCATTGAAACATGACGAGAAGCAAGCTGCACCATGTCTCCAAGATGCTAGGCTCCATCGAAATACATTAAACCCACGATATTCGTAGATGAGGGGTTTACATTCAAGGTCCACCACTTGTCCAAGCTATTATTGCTAGTAGCCTGAGTGGTTTGGTCTCAAGATTCACCACTTTTATAAGAATATGTGGGTGTTAAGGTCCACCACTTGTCCAACCTATAAGGCTACATCTTAAAGGTTATTCTTTTTACTACTTGGAGTGACCATGATAGGTTTTACATGGGGGTTTGGTTCCAAGGTCCACCACTTGTCCAAGCTAACTCTATTGAAACATAGAGAGAAGCAAAGGTCCACCACTTGTCCAAGCTAGGGTCCATTGAAACATGGAGAGAAGGATGCTCCACCATTTGTCCAAGGTAGGCTCCATTGAAACATGACGAGAAGCAAGGTGCACCATGTCTCCAAGATGCTAGGCTCCATCGAAAAACATTAAACCCACGATATGTCGTAGATGAGGGGTTTACATTCAAGGTCCACCACTTGTCCAAGCTATTATTGCTAGTAGCTGAGTGGTTTGGTCTCAAGATTCACCACTTTTCCACTCTATGTCATTATATTAAGAATATGTGGGTGTTAAGGTCCACCACTTGTCCAACCTATAAGGCTACATCTTAAAGGTTATTCTTTCACACTTGGAGTGACCATGATAGGTTTTACATGGGGGTTTGGTTCCAAGGTCCACCACTTGTCCAAGCTAACTCTATTGAAACATAGAGAGAAGCAAAGGTCCACCACTTGTCCAAGCTAGGGTCCATTGAAACATGGAGAGAAGATGCTCCACCATTTGTCCAAGGTAGGCTCCATTGAAACATGAGGAGAAGCAAGGTGCACCATGTCTCCAAGATGCTAGGCTCCATCGAAAAACATTAAACCCACGATATGTCGTAGATGAGGGGTTTACATTCAAGGTCCAACACTTGTCCAAGCTATTATTGGTAGTAGCCTGAGTGGTTTGGTCTCAAGATTCACCACTTTTCCACTCTATGTCATTATATTAAGAATATGCGCGTGTTAAGGTCCACCACTTGTCCAACCTATAAGGCTACATCTTAAAGGTTATTCTTTATTACCACTTGGAGTGACCATGATAGGTTTTACATGGGGGTTTGGTTCCAAGGTCCACCACTTGTCCAAGCTAACTCTATTGAAACATAGAGAGAAGAAACAAAGGTCCACCACTTGTCCAAGCTAGGGTCCATTGAAACATGGAGAGAAGGATGCTCCACCATTTGTCCAAGATAGGCTCCATTGAAACATGACGAGAAGCAAGCTGCACCATGTCTCCAAGATGCTAGGCTCCATCGAAAACATTAAACCCACGATATTTCGTAGATGAGGGGTTTACATTCAAGGTCCCCACTTGTCCAAGCTATTATTGCTAGTAGCCTGAGTGGTTTGGTCTCAAGATTCACCACTTTTATTATGAATTATGTGGGTGTTAAGGTCCACCACTTGTCCAACCTATAAGGCTACATCTTAAAGGTTATTCTTTCTTACTACTTGGAGTGACCATGATAGGTTTTACATGGGGGTTGGTTCCAAGGTCCACCACTTGTCCAAGCTAACTCTATTGAAACATAGAGAGAAGCAAAGGTCCACCCCTTGTCTAAGCTAGGGTCCATTGAAACATGGAGAGAAGGATGCTCCACCATTTGTCCAAGGTAGGCTCCATTGAAACATGAGGAGAAGCAAGGTGCACCATGTCTCCAAGATGCTAGGCTCCATCGAAAAACATTAAACCCACGATATGTCTTAGATGAGGGGTTTACATTCAAGGTCCACCACTTGTCCAAGCTATTATTGGCTAGTAGCCTGAGTGGTTTGGTCTCAAGATTCACCACTTTTTCACTCTATGTCATTTATTAAGAATATGGCGTGTTAAGGTCCACCACTTGTCCAACCTATAAGGCTACATCTTAAAGGTTATTCTTTATTACCACTTGGAGTGACCATGATAGGTTTTACATGGGGGTTTGGTTCCAAGGTCCACCACTTGTCCAAGCTAACTCTATTGAAACATAGAGAGAAACAAAGGTCCACCACTTGTCCAAGCTAGGGTCCATTGAAACATGGAGAGAAGGATGCTCCACCATTTGTCCAAGATAGGCTCCATTGAAACATGACGAGAAGCAAGCTGCACCATGTCTCCAAGATGCTAGGCTCCATCGAAATACATTAAACCCACGATATTTCGTAGATGAGGGGTTTACATTCAAGGTCCACCACTTGTCCAAGCTATTATTGCTAGTAGCCTGAGTGGTTTGGTCTCAAGATTCACCACTTTTTTAAGAATATTGGGTGTTAAGGTCCACCACTTGTCCAACCTATAAGGCTACATCTTAAAGGTTATTCTTTCTTACTACTTGGAGTGACCATGATAGGTTTTACATGGGGGTTTGGTTCCAAGGTCCACCACTTGTCCAAGCTAACTCTATTGAAACATAGAGAGAAGCAAAGGTCCACCCTTGTCTAAGCTAGGGTCCATTGAAACATGGAGAGAAGGATGCTCCACCATTTGTCCAAGGTAGGCTCCATTGAAACATGAAGAGAAGCAAGCTGCACCATGTCTCCAAGATGCTAGGCTCCATCGAAATACATTAAACCCACGATATGTCGTAGATGAGGGGTTTACATTCAAGGTCCACACTTGTCCAAGCTATTATTGATAGTAGCCTGAGTGGTTTGGTCTCAAGATTCACCACTTTTCCACTCTATGTCATTATATTAAGAATATGCGGGTGTTAAGGTCCACCACTTGTCCAACCTATAAGGCTACATCTTAAGGTTATTCTTTCTTACCACTTGGAGTGACCATGATAGGTTTTACATGGGGGTTTGGTTCCAAGGTCCACCACTTGTCCAAGCTAACTCTATTGAAACATAGAGAGAAGCAAAGGTCCACCACTTGTCCAAGCTAGGGTCCATTGAAACATGGAGAGAAGGATGCTCCACCATTTGTCCAAGATAGGCTCCATTGAAACATGAGGAGAAGCAAGGTGCACCATGTCTCCAAGATGCTAGGCTCCATCGAAATACATTAAACCCACGATATTTCGTAGATGAGGGGTTTACATTCAAGGTCCAACACTTGTCCAAGCTATTATTTGTAGTAGCCTGAGTGGTTTGGTCTCAAGATTCACCACTTTTCCACTCTATGTCATTATATTAAGAATATGCGCGTGTTAAGGTCCACCACTTGTCCAACCTATAAGGCTACATCTTAAAGGTTATTCTTTATTACCACTTGGAGTGACCATGATAGGTTTTACATGGGGGTTTGGTTCAAGGTCCACCACTTGTCCAAGCTAACTCTATTGAGAAACAAAGGTCCACCACTTGTCCAAGCTAGGGTCCATTGAAACATGGAGAGAAGGATGCTCCACCATTTGTCCAAGATAGGCTCCATTGAAACATGACGAGAAGCAAGCTGCACCAGTGTCTCCAAGATGCTAGGCTCCATCGAAATACATTAAACCCACGATATTTCGTAGATGAGGGGTTTACATTCAAGGTCCACCACTTGTCCAAGCTATTATTGCTAGTAGCCTGAGTGGTTTGGTCTCAAGATTCACCACTTTTATTAAGAATATGTGGGTGTTAAGGTCCCCACTTGTCCAACCTATAAGGCTACATCTTAAAGGTTATTCTTTCTTACCACTTGGAGTGACCATGATAGGTTTTACATGGGGGTTTGGTTCCAAGGTCCACCACTTGTCCAAGCTAACTCTATTGAAACATAGAGAGAAGCAAAGGTCCACCACTTGTCCAAGCTAGGGTCCATTGAAACATGGAGAGAAGGATGCTCCACCATTTGTCCAAGGTAGGCTCCATTGAAACATGAGGAGAAGCAAGGTGCACCATGTCTCCAAGATGCTAGGCTCCATCGAAAACATTAAACCCACGATATGTCGTAGATGAGGGGGTTTACATTCAAGGTCCAACTTGTCCAAGCTATTATTGCTAGTAGCCTGAGTGGTTTGGTCTCAAGAATCACCACTTTTCCACTCTATGTCTATTAAGAATATGTGGGTGTTAAGGTCCACCACTTGTCCAACCTATAAGGCTACATCTTAAAGGTTATTCTTTTTACACTTGGAGTGACCATGATAGGTTTTACATGGGGGTTTGGTTCCAAGGTCCACCACTTGTCCAAGCTAACTCTATTGAAACATAGAGAGAAACAAAGGTCCACCACTTGTCAAGCTAGGGTCCATTGAAACATGGAGAGAAGGATGCTCCACCATTTGTCCAAGATAGGCCATTGAAACATGACGAGAAGCAAGCTGCACCATGTCTCCAAGATGCTAGGCTCCATCGAAATACATTAAACCCACGATATTTCGTAGATGGGGTTTACATTCAAGGTCCACCACTTGTCCAAGCTATTATTGCTAGTAGCCTGAGTGGTTTGGTCTCAAGATTCACCACTTTTATTAAGAATATTGGGTGTTAAGGTCCACCACTTGTCCAACCTATAAGGCTACATCTTAAAGGTTATTCTTTCTCTCTACTTGGAGTGACCATGATAGGTTTTACATGGGGGTTTGGTTCCAAGGTCCACCACTTGTCCAAGCTAACTCTATTGAAACATAGAGAGAAGCAAAGGTCCCATGTCTAAGCTAGGGTCCATTGAAACATGGAGAGAAGGATGCTCCACCATTTGTCCAAGGTAGGCTCCATTGAAACATGAGGAGAGCAAGGTGCACCATGTCTCCAAGATGCTAGGCTCCATCGAAATACATTAAACCCACGATATGTCGTAGATGAGGGGTTTACATTCAAGGTCCACCACTTGTCCAAGCTATTATTGGTAGTACTGAGTGGTTTGGTCTCAAGATTCACCACTTTTCCACTCTATGTCATTATATTAAGAATATTTGCGTGTTAAGGTCCACCACTTGTCCAACCTATAAGGCTACATCTTAAAGGTTATTCTTTATTACCACTTGGAGTGACCATGATAGGTTTTACATGGGGGTTTGGTTCCAAGGTCCACCACTTGTCCAAGCTAACTCTATTGAAACATAGAGAGAAACAAAGGTCCACCACTTGTCCAAGCTAGGGTCCATTGAAACATGGAGAGAAGGATGCTCCACCATTTGTCCAAGATAGGCTCCATTGAACATGAGAGAAGCAAGCTGCACCATGTCTCCAAGATGCTAGGCTCCATCGAAATACATTAAAACCACGATATTGTGTAGATGAGGGGTTTACATTCAAGGTCCACCACTTGTCCAAGCTATTATTGCTAGTAGCTGAGTGGTTTGGTCTCAGATTCACCACTTTTATTAAGAATATGTGGGGTGTTAAGGTCCACCACTTGTCCAACCTATAAGGCTACATCTTAAAGGTTATTCTTTCTTACCACTTGGAGTGACCATGATAGGTTTTACATGGGGGTTTGGTTCCAAGGTCCACCACTTGTCCAAGCTAACTCTATTGAAACATAGAGAGAAGCAAAGGTCCACCACTTGTCCAAGCTAGGGTCCATTGAAACATGGAGAGAAGGATGCTCCACCATTTGTCCAAGGTAGGCTCCATTGAAACATGAGGAGAAGCAAGGTGCACCATGTCTCCAAGATGCTAGGCTCCATCGAAAAACATTAAACCCACGATATGTCGTAGATGAGGGGTTTACATTCAAGGTCCACCACTTGTCCAAGCTATTATTGGTAGTAGCCTGAGTGGTTTGGTCTCAAGATTCACCACTTTTCCACTCTATGTCATTATATTAAGAATATGTGGGTGTTAAGGTCCACCACTTGTCCAACCTATAAGGCTACATCTTAAAGGTTATTCTTTTTACCACTTGGAGTGACCATGATAGGTTTTACATGGGGGTTTGGTTCCAAGGTCCACCACTTGTCCAAGCTAACTCTATTGAAACATAGAGAGAAGCAAAGGTCCACCACTTGTCTAAGCTAGGGTCCATTGAAACATGGAGAGAAGGATGCTCCACCATTTGTCCAAGGTAGGCTCCATTGAAACATGAGGAGAAGCAAGGTGCACCATGTCTCCAAGATGCTAGGCTCCATCGAAAAACATTAAACCCACGATATGTCGTAGATGAGGGGTTTACATTCAAGGTCCACCACTTGTCCAAGCTATTATTGCTAGTAGCCTGAGTGTTTTGGTCTCAAGATTCACCACTTTTCACTTATGTCATTATATTAAGAATATGCGTGTTAAGGTCCACCACTTGTCCAACCTATAAGGCTACATCTTAAAGGTTATTCTTTATTACCACTTGGAGTGACCATGATAGGTTTTACATGGGGGTTTGGTTCCAAGGTCCACCACTTGTCCAAGCTAACTCTATTGAAACATAGAGAGAAACAAAGGTCCACCACTTGTCCAAGCTAGGGTCCATTGAAAACATGGAGAGAAGGATGCTCCATTTGTCCAAGATAGGCTCCATTGAAACATGACGAGAAGCAAGCTGCACCATGTCTCCAAGATGCTAGGCTCCATCGAAATACATTAAACCCACGATATTTCGTAGATGAGGGGTTTACATTCAAGGTCCACCACTTGTCCAAGCTATTATTGCTAGTAGCCTGAGTGGTTTGGTCTCAAGATTCACCACTTTTATTAAGAATATGTGGGTGTTAAGGTCCACCACTTGTCCAACCTATAAGGCTACATCTTAAAGGTTATTTTTCTTACTACTTGGAGTGACCATGATAGGTTTTACATGGGGGTTTGGTTCCAAGGTCCACCACTTGTCCAAGCTAACTCTATTGAAACATAGAGAGAAGCAAAGGTCACCCTTGTCTAAGCTAGGGTCCATTGAAACATGGAGAGAAGGATGCTCCACCATTTGTCCAAGGTAGGCTCATTGAAACATGGGAGAAGCAAGGTGCACCATGTCTCCAAGATGCTAGGTCCATCGAAAACATTAAACCACGATATGTCGTAGATGAGGGGTTTACATTCAAGGTCCACCACTTGTCCAAGCTATTATTGCTAGTAGCCTGAGTGGTTTGGTCTCAAGATTCACCACTTTTCCACTCTATGTCATTATATTAAGAATATGCGTGTTAAGGTCCACCACTTGTCCAACCTATAAGGCTACATCTTAAAGGTTATTCTTTCTTACCACTTGGAGTGACCATGATAGGTTTTACATGGGGGTTTGGTTCCAAGGTCCACCACTTGTCCAAGCTAACTCTATTGAGAAACAAAGGTCCACCACTTGTCCAAGCTAGGGTCCATTGAAACATGGAGAGAAGGATGCTCCACCATTTGTCCAAGATAGGCTCCATTGAAACATGACGAGAAGCAAGCTGCACCATGTCTCCAGATGCTAGGCTCCATCGAAATACATTAAACCACGATAATTCGTAGATTGAGGGATTTACATCTGGGTCCACCACTTTCCATCCTACTAAGGCTACATCTTAAAGGTTTTCTTTCTTACTACTTGGAGTGACCATGATAGGTTTTACATGGGGGTTTGGTTCCAAGGTCCACCACTTGTCCAAGCTAACTCTATTGAAACATAGAGAGAAGCAAAGGTCCACCACTTGTCAAGCTAGGGTCCATTGAAACATGGAGAGAAGGATGCTCCACCATTTGTCCAAGGTAGGCTCCATTGAAACATGAGGAGAAGCAAGGTGCACCATGTCTCCAAGATGCTAGGCTCCATCGAAAAACATTAAACCCACGATATTGTCGTAGATGAGGGGTTTACATTCAAGGTCCAACACTTGTCCAAGCTATTATTGCTAGTAGCTGAGTGGTTTGGTCTCAAGATTCACCACTTTTCCACTCTATGTCATTATATTAAGAATATGCGCGTGTTAAGGTCCACCACTTGTCCAACCTATAAGGCTACATCTTAAAGGTTATTCTTTATTACCACTTGGAGTGACCATGATAGGTTTTACATGGGGGTTTGGTTCCAAGGTCCACCACTTGTCCAAGCTAACTCTATTGAAACATAGAGAGAAACAAAGGTCCACCACTTGTCCAAGCTAGGGTCCATTGAAACATGGAGAGAAGGATGCTCCACCATTTGTCAAGCTAATCTATTGAAACATGGGGGGCACATGTTTCAAGAGTTCCAGGCTCCATCAATACTTTAAACCACGATATTTGTAGATGAGTGGTTTTGTTTCAAGGTCATGTCCACTATTATTTTTCTGAGTTTTGTCTCAAGATTATATATTAAGAATATTAGGGTGTTAAGGTCCACCACTTGTCCAACCTATAAGGCTATATCTTAAAGGTTATTCTTTCTCACCACTTGGAGTGACCATGATAGGTTTTACATGGGGGTTTGGTTCCAAGGTCCACCACTTGTCCAAGCTAACTCTATTGAATAATAGAGAGAAGCAAAGGTCCACCACTTGTCCAAGCTAGGGTCCATTGAAACATGGAGAGAAGGATGCTCCACCATTTGTCCAAGATAGGCTCCATTGAAACATGAAGAGAAGCAAGATGCACGATGTCTCCAAGATGCTAGGCTCCATCGAAAATACCTTAAACCACGATATTTCGTAGATGGGGGGTTTACTTTCAAGGTCCACCACTTGTCCAAGCTATTATCGCTAGTAGCATGGTTTGGTCTCAAGATTCACCAGTTTTCCACTCTATGTCATTATATGAAGAATATCTGGGTGTTAAGGTCCACCACTTGTCCAACCTATAAGGCTATATCTTAAATGATATTTTTTTTTGACCACTTGGAATGTGCATGATATGTTTTACATGGGTTTTGTTCCAAGGTCCACCACTTGTCCAAGCTAGATCTATTACATATATTATACATACAATATTCAACTAGATTCCCTACCTATCATGTCCAGTAGCATGGATGCTCTAGCTTGAAGGTCCACCACTTGTCCAACCTATACTCTCTTATGTAAGGGAGATCTCGCTATAAATTCAAAACCTTTCCGCCTAAATTTAAAATATCCTCCCAAATCTTAAATATCCCGCCTAAATTTAAAATATCCCGCCCAAATTTTAAAATTCAAACTTTTTTATAAAATTTAATTTTATTTTACTACTTAAATTTAAAATATTCCACGCGAAATTGATTTTAAATTCAAGTTTACCACAAAAAGATATCATTATACCACCTAAATTCAAATATGCAAACCTCAAATCATTATATTGTACATAAATTCAAACAAATTCAAATTAACAAGCCTAAACTGATATTAGTTTGCATAGATATGAATTTATCACACCTAAATTATGTCACCATGTTAGAGAGAGTGGTTAGAGAATTTGAACAAGGTCCACCACTTGTCCAACCTAGATACCAAGAAGGATTGAGTGTACAAGGTATTGTTTGGAGGTCCTTATAGTCCACTGGTCTCAAGGTCCACCACTTGTGGTAAGGGTCACCAAAAAGTGTATATATTCATCCAAAGAAATACACGTATTTTTGGTCTACATGTCCTAGTTTAAACCATTTATGTCCATTAGGTGTATCACTAAACAACACTATATTTTTGAGAAACAGAAGTTACAATCATATCTACAAATGGATTAGAGGAAAATCAGCTCAGCATACATCCAGAACTCGCTACAAGAATCGACTTTAACAGATCACGCAAGTAAGTCTTCCATTCAATTTTACTAGTATTTGTGTGTTAGTTATTTGTGATATTTATGTATGTATATATACTATGTGTGCATATCGTAATTAAGTGTAATTGTGTATCTGCATTATGTATGAGTATTACAATGAAATAACACAAATATACATACATACACATAGATAACACAGACGCACACATACATGAGCATGTATTTTCAAGAGAGAGATAGCAAGATACAGAGATAGATAGAGAGAGGAGAGAGAGAGATAAATACCTGTTTTTTTAGAGAGAGGAAGAGAGAAAGATAACAGATTTCACTGTGTTTATGTATGTGGAAGAGAGGAAGACGATGTATGGGAATATGTGCACGTATTTTCAAGAGAGAGACAACAAGATAACAGATTTCATTGTGGTTATGTATGTGGAAGTGAGGAAGACGATGTGTGGGAATATGTGCATGTATTTTCAAGAGAGAGACAGCAAGATAACAGATTTCACTGTGGTTATGTATGTGGAAGAGAGGAAGACGATGTGTGGGAATATGTGTATGTGTGCGGGGATACTTTTAAACTATGTATCTCTGTCTTTTGACGAGAGAGTGTGTGTGCAAGAAGAGTTACAGAGAACCATCTTCTCTATATGGAGAAAGACAGAGAGTGAGAGAGAGAGAAATACCTGTTTTTTCTCTATTCGTGAGGTGTGCAATGTCTCCTGAGAAGACTGCCCGATCCTGCCCTCTGGAAAGCGTTGTGTACGCTGCTGTTTCTTTATCTTGTGCGCGAACTTTCAATCCTGTGCACTCCACCTGTGTGTTGTGTACGATGCCGAGCTTGCTCCTCTACGCGCGCGTATACTCCAACTGTGTGCGATCCGTGTGCGCTTTCTGTGTTTTGCTGCTCGCCTGCTTTCTCTGTGTGCGTTGCTCGTGCGCTCTCTGTGTGCCTAATCTTGATAGGGTTTATTAGAATGCCACGTATGCTACAAGTCCATGTTTTATCATAGGATTAAAAAAAACAAAAGCAATATAAAAAATTAACCAATTCACACAGGCCAAAATTAAAGAAATCATGGTTGAAAATATGAAAAACATGCGTAACTCTATACTAGGAATTCACTTTAAAAAAAAAAAATCTTTGGGGCGTGCCCCTTGACCCCGCCCAGAACAATATCCCAAAATCAACCTCCCAAGCCCGCCATCGAGAGCGCTATATTCCACATCCCCATCAAGAGCGCTACCCCCAAACCTCACGTGGAAGCGCTGCCTTGTCACCCCATTGTGGCATTGCCCTAAGACCCCGCATCTGGAGTGCTAAATGGGAACATTCTTCATTAGTGAAATTTTGAACATAAATTATATTAGCATATACTTAAATATAATACAAATATTAACATATTAGCTATACTACTAATTTACTATAGCAGTTCTAGATTATGTCCCATACTATATTTAAGGTGCCAAAGGTTTGGCCTTATGGTCCTAGATTTAGCCAAGTGGTCAACACATATAGGACCAAGTGCACACTGTGCCACAAAACTTGGCCACCACTTCACTTGCCAAAGTTTAGGCCACATGGTCAATCCTAAGTTTCCAATGTTCTTATTATGTCACCTTTTGCCTCGTGGAAAACCTAGGCTTGTTTTCACATACTCAGGCACTTCAAGCCACAATAAATTGTCATTACTCTTCGGCAACCCTTTTGTTCAAGTCTTTGAAAAAACATTGTTTAAGGCCACCCTAAACCATTTTCATTTAGGGGTGTCTAAAACTAGCTTTTTGGCAATTCGAGAAGAAAATGGTCAAAGTTTTATACTTAGTTTTAACCACTTGACCAATTCAAATATTGGAAAGCAAGGTCTTGTAATACTTTTCTTTGGACATCACACATTAAAACTAGGTCCCTCACTTGTCCAAGCTATGCTCTAATACAATAAAGGGCTTTTGGTTTCAAGATGCACCACTTTCCCAACCTTGATTCCATTAAAGAAGCTAGCTCTACTTAGACATTTAATAGCAAGGTCCTGCAGCAGTTCAGATTGAACATTTTCCATGGCAGCTAGGTCCACCACTTATCTAAGCTATGCTCTAATAGAGTAAGGGGGTTTTGGTTTCAAGATCCACCACTTGTCCAAACTTGATTTGGGAAGCAAGGTCCTATAATAGTTTGCTTTGGACATTCACCATTACAACTAAGTCCACCACTTCTCCAAGCTATGTTCTAATACACTAAGGAGGTTTTGGTTTCAAGGAGAACCACTTGTACGACTTTGTTTTTGGAAGTAAGGTCTTTACATAGTTCACCTTGGACCTTGGACATTGGATACTACAACTAAGCCCACCACTTGTCCAAGATATCCTCTATATATAGCCAAAGGGTTTGGGTTTCAAGATTCACCACTTTTCCAACCTTTCTTCCATTAAAGAAAGGAGGGGCATTATAACTAGGTCCACCACTTGTCCAAGCTATGCTCTGATATAGAAAGGGGATTTTGGTTTCAAGGTCCACCACGTGTTCAACCTTGCAAGACTCAAGGGATACTTGGACATTGGAAAGCATAGTCCTATAGTAGTTGATAGGTGGCAGTGGGTATTACAACTAGGTCCAACCTATGCTCTCATATAGCAAAGAGGCTTTGCTTTCAAGGTCCACCACTTGTCCAACCTTGCTTCCATTAAAGAAATGAGGGGCTACGTAAACATTGGCAAGCAAGGTAGCAAGGTCCTAAGGTGTTTCACCTTGGATATTGGGCATTATAACTAGGTCCACCACTTGTCCAAGCTATGCTCTGATAAAGAAAGGGGATTTTCGTTTCAAGGTCCACCATGTGTTCAACCTTTCTAATATAGAAAGGGGATTTTCGTTTCAAGGTCCACCACGTGTTCAACCTTGAAAGACTCAAGGGATACTTGGACATTGGAAAGCATAGTCCTATAGTAGTTGATAGGTGGCAGTGGGTATTAAAACTAGGTCCAACCTATGCTCTAATATAGCAAAGAGGCTTTGGTTTCAAGGTCCACCACTTGTCCAACCTTACTTCCATTAAAGAAATGAGGGGCTACGTAAACATTGGCAAGCAAGGTAGCAAGTCCTAAGGTATTTCACCTTGGATATTGGGCATTATAACTAGGTCCACCACTTGTCCAAGCTATGCTCTGATATAGAAAGGGGATTTTTGTTTCAAGGTCCACCACGTGTTCAACCTTGAAAGACTCAAGGGATACTTGGACATTGGAAAGCATAGTCCTATAGTAGTTGATAGGTGGCAGTGGGTATTACAACTAGGTCCACCACTTGTCCAACCTATGCTCTCATATAGCAAAGAGGCTTTGGTTTCAAGGTCCACCACTTGTCCAACCTTGCTTCCATTAATATAGCAAGGAGGATTTGGTCTCAAGGTTCACCACTTGTCCAACCTATGCAAACCTTTTCATGTTGTAGCATGATTTTTTGTTTGAAGAGTATTTTTCTATAACTATGGATTTAACAATGTAATCTTTTTACTTACAGGATGGACTTCGAATCTGGGGAGAAAGTACATATGATACTTGACAATGAAATCGTTGGTATTGGTTGTGTGTGTAGAACAGATCCAGATTCCACTTGTGGTGGTACAAAGATAGGGCTGGGAAATGTCTCCATACTAGTGGAGGAATGCTTGAAGGATGTGGTCCTACCTTTTCCTACAATGGATACTTCATCTCTCCAAGGCTCATTATGGAGTGCTGTTCGATGGTCAAAGCTTCTTTTGCAATCTTTTGTATTAAATGGGAACTTAATTGATCCACACGAAAGCTACAATGGTGATGAAGAACATGATCATTCTGATCCTCTAGTTACAGATGCAATACCTATGACAAGCCCAGAATTTGAAGCAATGATTCGAGAGTCTTGGGAGAAATCAGAGGGTCCTTTTAAAAGATGACACAATGATGCAAACCATGAATGAAGGGACCATCTTATATGTATTTCCACATGATTATGTCAACTTTCAGGAACTTGGTCCTGATTGTGTGGGTGTGGGTATTGAAAGAGAAAATGCAAGCATTGATGATGTGGTTGAAGTGGGTAGCATCACTTTGCTAAAGTGGCCCATCAAGCAGACAACAATGTTGAATGGGAGCCCATTACAACGCTTTGTTCCTGTTGATGGCATGCATGCTACATATGAGGATGTATCCAACGATGGCAATGTTGGAAAAAAACTTGATGGGAGTAATGTTGTCCAGTTGTCAAGGAAGAGACGATACACTTTCATGAACAGGACTCAAAAATCAAAAGCAGCACCAGCTTCGACTTTTTACCTTTCAAACAAATCAATTCAAAGGGTATCATGCATTGATTGTTGTGCACAAAAATGCTGCCAATTTGCAGATCGTGATATGGTGACAAGGTTACGACAACAATTTTGGGGAGAGTCTCAAAAATCACGCACTAATTATGTTTATGATGTTCTTTCTATATGTTATCAGAAAGATGAGAAGTCACGATACCAATTCAGGCTAAATGGCTCTATTGTTTGTTGTAGAGCATGGTATGAGCTACATGGAATACCAAAGACATCATTTTATCGATACAAGGAGAACTTTGAAAATGGTGTGCGCCAATATGTACATGGGAACACATGTACATTGAGAAGGGGACTTCAACATACTAGTTTAGCAAGAGCACTACTAAATGAGTTTGTGGAAAACAACTCTGAGAAGATGCCACATAGAAGTAGAACACTGCTAGATGGCTCAAGAGAGACTCAATTGGTGATTCCATCAACATACAAACAAGTGGATATTTTATGTGAAATCAACACGACACTTGACCAAATGGGCTATGAGAAGAAGCTATCCCAATCTTCTTTTGGTAGAATTTGGAACAAAGAGTACCCACATGTCACTTTAACAAAGACGAGTGAGTTCTCTAAGTGCAATATTTGTAGCTCAATCAAGGCAAGGTTAGAAGCTAAACCTTCTCTTGAAGAGAGAGCTCTTCTCTTGAGGAGAGAGAAGTTCACATGGCACAACAAAAGAGTTGCAGAAGCCTATATTATGCATGGCGCACGTATTCAGAAACTCAACCACAAAAATATGTATGCATAATCCATGATAAGATGGATCAAAAGAAGACTGCCATTCCTAGATTACGCATTGTTCCCAAGGGTGTGGATTCAGGATATAATCTGCAGGTGGCATTGATTGGCATGATCACTCATGGACATGGAGAAGGTCATTACGGACACTTTGTCTTGAATGGTTTGTGGCCAGCTGATCCAAATCTTACAATTGGCTCAATTGCTAATTGTTTACATAACCTCGAGAGGATAGATAAGCATCCTCTTGGTGATCTAGTAACAAATGGACTTCCAAGGAGCAATATTTCACTACTACATGCTTTGAACTCAAGGGATGCTTTGGACTACCATAACTTGAGTGATGGAAAAGAGCCCATTGTGCAGTCGTCAGAAATTGCAGAAGAGGAATTGGGGTCAACATTTCGCAGATTGCCAGAGAACTTGTTGCTACAATTGGATAATTGTGCAGGGGAAAACAAAAATCGATACTTATTTGCCTATTTGTCAATGCTTGTTGCAAGGGGTGTTTTCAAAACCATCCAGCTGGGATTTTTAATGGTTGGGCATACACATGAGGACATAGACGCCATGTTTAGTAGGTTTTCAGAAAGTTGAGAGTTACACAAACCTATACTTTGCCACATTTGATGGATACATTACGAAACAGCTCATCTTCATCTCCAGCTCCATTTTTTCTCACAAAGATCCCCGATTTCAAGCAATATTGTGATGGCTATCTTTGTGATGGACAAGACATACTTGTTGGACATTCCAAACCGCTTCAGTTCAGGTTCTTTATGCAGGATGAGACACCAATGATGCAATATAAGGCACATGTAGGTGTATCAAGTTGGAGTGGAAGTATTCGCCTTTGGAAAACAGACACAGAAGGCAAGCCAATGTTACCACATGGAGATCCACCTCTAGTACAAATGGCGGAGTATGTCAAGGCCCACGAAGAAGTCATTTTGGGGCTAAAGAACTATATAAAATTTTGGAAAAATTTAGGGAATGGTTCAAGTATTCCGCGATATTATAGACCCGTGATAGATTATTGGAGTAAGGTAATTGAAGAGATTGGAAAAGCAATCATATCAGAGGGAGTCTTGTATGAAATGTTTTGGCCAAAAACTCAAGAATATTCTCACCTACAAAGCACTACAATGAATTTGCAACAAGGAGCAGAAAGATTCCTAGGCTTGAAGAGTTGAACGATCATTTTTGTGGGCCTCAACGAGATAGGCCAAGGGAAGAGTTTGACCCTATGTCTGATGTGCACCAAGGTGACTTTCTTATGCTTGTTCCGAGTGACACAGAAATCTATCCAGTGTGGCTTGCAATGGCTTTATCTGACATTGATAATGAGCCTACATCACCAAAACTACAGAAAACTCTTGATTCAATATTGGGCACCTTGCGCGAGAAAAAGTGGGATGACAGATACTCAAGCTTACAGTAATTGTTGGAAGGGTTATTGGGCTGTCAACTATAAGGACCCACAAGTGTGGGAAACTATAGATGCAATTGTTTGGTCCTGGAGACCCAACAAAGAAGGACCATTTTCTAGAATAAAGATTCCAGAAAGACATGCTCTAAAAGCCAAAGAAGGCCTCACTCGTGCACATCAACCACACTTGGATCAAAGTTCAGATATGGTATCAAATGTGGAGTAGAATTATGTGGAGCTTCTATTGTGACTATACTAGTCAATTTGTAAACAAAATCTTTTTTGTATCTTCCTTTGTTTTATGTAATTTATAGTTATTATTCAAATCCATGTGTTGTACATCCTCTTGACTTTTGGTGTTTATCAACACCACAATCCTATGAGATTTTCACTTTATTTACTAGCCACACACCTCAATTTTTCCCACTTTAAGTGGAAAATTCCAAATTACATGAATTCGGTCGATTTGGAGATTCCCATAATGTGAGATTTTTACCAAAATACCTAATATGGTCTTTTTTGACTCCTCATAATTATCCCATGATGAAGGAACTTGCATGCTTAGATATTTGCATTATCGGAGGAATCTCAACAATAACCATTCAATGACTGGCAAGTAAGATTGAGATCAAAGAACAGACCAGATAAGTTCAAGTGACTCACAGGGACGCTTGAAAAAATAATGAGGGAACCTACTAAAGACTACAGTCATTCCCAGCAACAGCTATAGCTGCTTGAGGACGTGGGAATGGAATAGGAAGGTGGAATAGTTGTGTGGAATTAGTGACCTTCACTTAAAGAGCCGGCTACACACCACACTATGCTATATTTCAAGAAGGTCCCTCTCTCTCACGAAATCACGGGAGTAATTGCTAGCTGTCCCGACGGGGTTTGTGGTGGTCACTTTGCCCTAGACATAACAAGTAGGAAAATCTTGCAGGCAGGCTTCATATGGCCTAGCCTCAACCGTGATGTACACCATTGGTGCAAAACGTGTAAGTTGTGTCAAAAGGTCGGCACTAGGTCACTTATGCCTGAACCACAGACACCTATTCTCTCATATGGCCCATTTGAAAAATGGGGTATCGATGCCATTGGGCCATTACCTAGGGCCAACTCAGGAAAATTCTACATTATCATGGGGGTCGACTACATGACTAGATGGATGGGCAGAGGCTATAGCCACCACTAGAATACAGTGGTAGAGGTAGCTAAATTTATCTACAAGCACATATGCTGTAGGTTTGGCACACCTTTAGAGATCATCTCTGATAGAGGGCCAGGTTTCAGAGCAGACTTGGTAGGAGAATTAATGCAGAAACTGGGCATTACAAGGAGGCACTCTTCACCATATTACCCTCAATGTAATGGCCTAGTTGAAAAGGTAAATGGAATGGTTTCTAAAATTATTACCAGGCAGGTAAACAATCATCTCGGAGACTGGGATAAGTATCTACTACCAGCTTTATGGGCCTACAGAACTTCATTTCGTACATCCTTGGGATTCACACCGTATCATCTAGTATTTGGTAAGGAAGCAATCTTGCCCATTGAAGTGCAACTACAAAGTCTCAGAGTAATGGCAAGCCAACTTCAACAACCCAACATGCATTTGAGAGATCACATCATCAACTTGGAAAGACTGCAGCTGGACAGAGAAGAAGCAATAAATTATTATGCAGCACAAGCAGAGCATAGACGGCTTAGCTTTAACGAGCATCTCCGGAAAAAAGAATTGAAGAAAGGAATGTTGGTGCTCCGCTACGACCATCGCTTCGACATGCGCAAGGATAAGAAACTCCTGCTCCGATGGGAAGTCCCTTTCAACATCAGGAAAAAGTATGCCAATGGAAGCTACCAGCTTATGGAGGCTGATGGAAAACTTCATAAAACCAGGGTAAATGGTTGGCAACTTAAACCTTATTTTCTTCGATTTGACCAGGCTCCACCAATTGACATTCCAAATGAGGATACACCATCAGCCGCCACCTCCGACGATAATGATCAAACAGATGAGCTAGAGACATGAATGCCTCTAGCCAAAAGGGGAGGGCTAATGATGGGGGTTTTTCACAAGCCAAGCTCCCATACCCCTCTTCTCTCGTCCCCACCCCATGAAAACCCCCTCTTAGGGAGGGAGTGATAAAAGGCATTGAAAAAGGTAAGAAAAAAATAAAGTATGATTATGTAAATATATAAGAAAGGTGAAATAGGCCACCTCATGCCTGCGGGGTAGCCCATCCCCACCTTGGCTCCTTTTTCTTCATTGTTGCCCCGCCGGGTGTCCCTTTTCCTCTCCTCCACTCAAAAGGTCAACCCCCTCTCTCTTCCCCTTGTCCTTTCTCCTTTCTCTCTCCCCTCAAGCTACCCCACCTCTCACCAATAATGCATTATAACTCACCAATAATGCACCCTAACTCACATGCAACTTACCCTATCTTCCAAAATAGTATACCCCACCCCCTCTTTCTCTCTCTTATCATATCCCATGACCCAAATATCCCCCTCTCTCTCTAAAGGGCGCCATGTCTCTTGTCTTGTAGCTAAATAACCTCCCCCACACTCACACACACTCAGTTTCACTGAAAAAGGTGCCCACAGACCCATCCCCACCCGGTGGTTACCTGATTTTTCTTGTGTTCACACGCATCTGCACACAGATTCACCTCTGAACACGCTCCCCTCTCTCCCCTCTTGTAATTACTTTATTCTCCATGTCACCTCTCACTTTTTTTCATCAACCTATCTCTCTCTCTTAGTCTCTCTCTCATGAGACTGCTGTTCTGGCACATATACACACAGCCAGACAAGTGGGGCCCACAGTCACATGGCCTATGTAGATAATGATGTCTTCATTTCTAAATTCTAGAATTTCTCCCCCCTCCTCCCCTATATAAAGAGGGTTCACCATCACACTAAGGACACACACACCATCACCAAAAGAGTACACTATGCACTGTGTGTGCCTAGTGCACACACACACACCCACACCATCACCATCACCGCAATCACCATGCTCGTCTTGAGCATGACCTCTACACCCTTGGGCTATGGAAGATGAAGGGAAACTAAATGAAGGATGATGGCCATAACCCTCGTGCGAGTCTTCGCCATCAACTCCCACCTATCCGCCATGTGCTCTACCACGCTCTCCCTTCTCATTCCCCTACCCTATGCTCCCCATTTCATCGCCTTATTCTCTAAATAAAGCTTGAGGTTTTGTGAGTATGTTTTCTTGCAATGTTTTGCCCATGTGAGGTGTGCGGAATCGCCACCTAGTCTTGTGTTTGGAGTGAGCTTGTGTATGTGTGAAGGGTGTGCGGATTCGCCATCCTTTTGTGGTGCCTAAGTACTAAGCCGCTATACCCTCTCTCTCTCTCTCTCTCTCTCTCTCTCTCTCTCTCTCTCTCTCTCTCTCACTTGATCTCATTCCCTTTCCTCTTCATCATTACTCCCAAGCATCCATCTCTCTTGGATGAAAACTTTGTTATGGTGGTGTGTTGTTTGCGTCCTAGCCGTTGAAGCTAGGTGGTGCCCCCCTGTTTGCTTTACCATGACAGGCTCGAGGCGCGCCATTCGGTCCCCGGTGTTTCAGAGGCCGTCGGGGTTTGGGGTTCGCTTTGCTCCCGTCAACGCGCGGGGGAAACATTGCATGTGCCATCTATTGATCTAGAGGCTCAATTGCTCAGTCCATGGAGAGAGAGAGAGAGAGAGAGAGAGAGAGAGAGAGAGAGAGAGAGAGAGAGAGAGAGAGAGAGAGAGAGAGAGAGAGAAATGTTGGCTTAGCCACGGAGAGCTTTGAATACATTGACAAGGTACAACTTTGTTACAATGTATCATGCATGGAGCACCGTCCCCACTGGATGCAGGTGGAGTGGTGAATTTCTCCAAACCAATGATTCTAGTTGTCAAAGTTGACATGCCTATGGGGTATTTCAAGCCAATGGTAGTATTCCAGAACTAGCCATGAGAGAATACATCAATTTGGGTGTGGTTGAAATAAAACATTTTGCCTCCTGAGGCTTTGAGTTAGTATTGTTCAACGATAAGGAAGCCACTAAATTGCAGGAGAAGTCTGTGGGAAATTGGAGCCGCACATTGCAATTCCCTGAAGGCCCATGCAATGTTAAGCCGATTGTTTTCCATGCTTCAACACCAAAACTTCTGACAGTGACAACTTCATCCGGCTGTGCAAGTCCCATGTCTGAAGAGGATCAAAAGGGTGAAGACAATGGAAAGAGAATCTGCATCGCCGAAGGATACTAGAGCCTTGGAAGGGATATTCTCCTCCACCCCCACCCCCCAAACTAAAGGGAGGGACTTGTGCACTCACGCTCCACAATCCCTTTGTAGTGCTTAAGACGAAGGATCCTTGAGTAGATGGAGAGCCCTTGACTCTTCTAGTTCAAGGGAGGGAGAAACGGGGTAGGGATTAGATGTTGAAGAATTCGTCCCTCTATCCCAATGATGGAAGCTCTAGCTATCTAATCATGGAACGTAAAAGGATTGATGACACGTAAGAAGCATGCCCTCTTCTGGGAGGGAGTTAGAAAGGATAAGGAAGTTAATTGTTGGGTCATCTAAGAACATCATGTGGACGCTCACATCAAAAGAAAATAGACATTGGGGAAGAACTTCGTGTTCTTTGGAGAGGGAGTGGATGGTTTCAGTGGAATCCTCTCTATTGTGGATAGGGACCTCGAGCCCAATGTGGTCCTAAATCACCCTTTTGGGAGGGTACTATGCTAAGGATAGAGCCAAATTGTGAATGCATCTTAGGGATACCCCTATTGAAGGAGAGTGGCTACTGATAGGTGACTTTAATATGGTGGAGAAGAGTAAGGATAGAACAGGCTCAGTCAGTTTGTTGACAGGTTCCGAAAAAGATAAATGGTTGGGTCTCTGTAAGAATAGGCCATGGTGGATTGATGGGAGGTAGATCCCTGGAATAGCATGCCCGACTTCATGTACACAAGCCTACAATATGCCTGCACGGCTTCTCTTCTTGATAGGTGCTACTGCTCTCACCAAGATGACTAGACCCGGTCGCTACTTGAGATGAAGGTGATGCAAATGAAGAGCATTTTGGACCATATACTTCTACACTTAAAACTTAAGAAAGCCAAGGGGGTGGGACAGGCCCCCAAAGGGAGTAAAAGTTGCTTGTAATTGGGGCACACATGTTCAAAGACCCTCTATTTAGAAGGCTTACCAAGAAAGCTGTGAGTAAACTCAATAAAGATATCAAGCTTGAGAAACCTAAATCTTGGGACATATTTTCTCGGAGTATACAAAAAGCAATCAAAAGCTTGGGCCCTCGGATGAAATAGGTCCAAGCAGAGCATTGGAAGCAGATCGAAGAGGAGGTCGGTAGTCGAACTTCCCAAAAAACTGTTGGGCTGGCCTCCAAAGAAGAACACAAGAGGTGGCTGGAAGCTAAAGCCAACCTTGCTAAGAAATATCTCGAGGAGGTCAGGAGGATGAGGTTGATATCCAGGGAGACCTTCCTCCAGCCAAAGGCTGCTAATCAAGCACATTTCTTTAGGGCCTTGAATGTCAAGAAGAGCTGGGGCACCATACACTACCTCACAGATGAGAATGGGAATGCTACACAGGACCAAGATGGAGTGGCTAGGATGATGCTTGATCATCTAATCCAAATCACTGGCCAGCCAGAGAACCACTCTCAAGAAGTGTAAGAAGCCAGAGCGACCTTTCTCAAAAGTGTCAATAGGGAAATTCCCCAACCTAAAGCCAATCTTCTTGAGATGGTCCTTTCTGAAGAGGAGTTCTTTCTTGCATTGCAAGCTCTTGGCAAGGAGAAGTCCCCCAGGTGGGATGGCCTGACCATGGAATTCTTTAGGAAGTTTTGGGAGGACCTCAATGTCCTAGCCATGTATATGGCTAACCAAGCTTTTGTCAATGGGTCGTTGGATCCCAGTGTGAAAAGAGGCCTTATCAACCCTATCCCAAATAGGTTTGCTGCTCGCATCACTACAAGACGTCACGTAGAAATCGGTGCAGGAATAATAAAATAAAGTTACTTTTTAAACTAAAAAGCGTTGAAATAGGTCTCGGAAGAGACATCGGTATCTAGCGTCGGTATGACCATCGGTATAGCTTACGTTGAAATAAACCTTCAAATACGCATCAGAATAGACAACGTAAAAAACACCGTATTTGTATAGTATATTCCCACGCTCATACCATTGCTTCTACCGACGCTCATACCGTTGCCTGTACCGACGACCAAACCTGCAAATTTTTTTAGGGACGAGAGGGTTGGGAACTAATGCTACATGTACTGCATCAAAAGAAAATAGCCCTCTCTGCCCAAAGGAAGAGTGCACCAGCAATCGCACTCCACCTACAAGCTGACGCTAAAGAGCGAGTGTATGGAAATTAGCAAAATTGTAAGAATAACGTAACCTGTTAACATAATTCAAACATGAGTTGAAAACTGTAAAACCATAAACATAACTTGTTTGCCATACCATACCATTACCATAACTTGCTTGTCAAACCATAATCATAACAGCCATACCATCATGTACAACCATAACCATAACCATCACATGATTGCTATACCATCATAGAAAAACCATAACCATCACCTGATTGCCATACCATCATTGCACAACCATAACCATAACCAAAACCAAAACCATTGAGGTCAAACGTAAAGGTGATAGGGGAAGAGCCGTAGAAACAAGGCATTGTAGGAAGATGGACATCACAATGCGAGAAAAGGTTATGAGATTTTGCCTTCTCAACTTAGACATCATGAAAAAGTGGCTAGAGAGGTACGAAAGGGAAAAGCAACAACGTTTGACAAATCGCCTTCAATTCAAGCGCAACCGACCAGATCATCTTCAAAAATTGCCTGACTTTCCAACTCGGCGGTGGTTAGATGCGACACTCTCATAGGCAAAGAGGAATGGAGTGTTGATTACTGAAGAGGAAGAGGAGATGTCAAGGGGTTACGATTGGCATGTATATTTCAAAGCTTCCTTTTCGAGCTCCACATGTCACTCCGGCCGGCATGTCACCCAAGCAGATGGGCTTGTTTTTGTCTCAGTTCACACCAGAGCAGATCGCGATGACACAACACCTTTGGGGTGTAGGTCCCTCTAGACCTACTACGATCGACGACCCTACGCCTGGGACTAGTGTGGTCCCTACACCGAGAGGCCCCACACCTCAGTCTAGTGCGCCCCCTACGCCTAGGACTCATGTGCCCACTACACCGATGGGTGGTTCATCCTCGAGACGAGGTAGGCATCGTCCTAGAGGCGGTGGTTTCCGTGGTAGCGGTTCTACCAATGCGTCCACACCACTAAGAGAGCATCCTCACTCTCTTCAGTAGATAGTTCACCAATGGGCACACCATGTACACCTTGGGGATCACACGAGCATGATCCTAGCAAGGTGTACAAGAGCAGGGATGGGGTTGTTGTGGCAGATAGGGTCGAAAAGGTCATGTGATAGAGGATTCAAGAGCTCTGTACGATTCAATTTGGTCACTCTGTGATGGAGATTTGGGATAACCTCAATCTTGAGAGAAATAATTACATCGTCGACGCCATCCAAAGAGAGTACAGGCCGGCAGAGGGGTACAATCACGTCTTGAGCAACTAGATTTTGAGTGTGGCAAAGTCTACAATGTCACACCGTCGGTCAGAGGCGAGAGACAAGTACAATGACGGAAGTCTTAAGCCGGCATGGTTGGACGCAGAGGAGTGGACGGGGATTGCACAAGAGACACAAGACAATCCTGATAGATTTTAGCAGCAGAGAGATGCAGCCAGAGCACGTTTGGAGTCTGCTAGAGCATCACATCTTGGGAGTGGAGGCTACGATACGCTTTGGCATGAGTTTGTAAGTAATATACGTATGCTTATTATTGATAATATATATGTTATTTGAATATTTATCTAATGATTAAACCATAATTTTGCAGGAAGTTGCCGTGAAGCGCCTTTCGACACGCCGAGAGGAGAAGTATGGGTACAAGCATGGACTTGTGGCCCTTTTGACCTAGCTTCTGGAGGAGGGAGAGGACGTCGATTGGGATGCATTACCATGAGGGTCTTCTCACTCAGTGATTGTTTGCATATGTACAGTTTTGTAGTGCTTATGTTTATGGTTTATGGTTATGTTTATGGTATGGCACAAATGTTATGGTTAAGGTTTAACAGTCAACTTAAGATTATGGTTTTGCTATGATGGCATGACAATCATCTAATGGTTATGGTTAGGGTTTTGGTTATAGTAGTCCACATTCGGGGCATCAATTGAGACCAAAAATTCATTGATGAGGACAAGAGACTCTTGTGCAAGCAATCTTTCGGCCATGCTACCCTCGGGACGAGCCCTTTGACGAACAAATCCCTTAAAAGTCTTCATAAATCTCTCCAAGAAGAAAATCCACCTGCTATGGATCACCCCAGCAAAAACTGCAACTTCATCGACCACATGCACAAGTACATGCACTTGGATGGTAAGAATGTTTGTTGGAAAGTACTTCTCCACCATGCACACTGCTTCAATAGCATTTAAGCATGCTGCATCGATGTTGTCTTCTCTTATCTCTTTTGAATCGATCCAGTGTACCAACTCACTGATTTTGTATATTGTTCTTCTAATGTCATCTGTCAAACAACCCTTTATGGAAATTGGTAAGATGAACTGTAAAAATTTGTGCCAATCGTGGGACTTAAGACCACTGAAATTGTCATCTCTCCTAAAAGCCGTTTTCAAACATCGCATGCACCTTGTGGGAGACTTGAATGAAGATACAGTCTTCTTCACTTGTTGCTCTTCTACCGACTCAAAACCCATGGACCTTCTGGTATAGACCACTTTCCATTGGGTTTAAGTCGAAGCCACATCTCTTGCATTCGACCCACAGCCTGCAGGTCATCTCCTTGGGCCTTGCTCTCCCTTTTTCTAGTGATGGTCTTTCAGATGATCTCCCCCACATTCTTGAAGATGTGCATTGGGTTAAGCAAATGATTAATCAGCAGGTCACTCCAGTACGGGAGATCATGGAAAATAGAAAGTCTTTTCATTCCAGGTGGCATCCAGTCTCCCCTCTCCAGCCACATGTTTTTCTAATCGCTCTCTTTCAGTGGATGCATATCATGTTTGCATATGTTTGGTCTCCGTAGCTCATGTCCTTCAGGAAAAAATCTACCATGCTCCTCGTAAACTGTCTTGCTCAAATGCTCAGAGCAGCGGAAGCCAAGTCGAGGACCACATTTTGGACATGCATGATTGCCTGAGTAACTCAAGCCTGAAACATCACAAAATTAAAATATAAAAGCGTTGACATAGCCATGAATCACATGTGTGTGAGGGTTTTAAAGGAACTTACCTGAGCACTCACCGAAGCCTAGCCAATCGTGCATGGTCCACATGAGAATGCCTTGCACATGTACATTCCGTCGTCCGATTGGTTGGGACATATCAACCACATCAATTCCTGTCCACAAGATTTGGAGCTCTTCTATAAGTGGTGCCAAATAGACGTTCATGTTCTTTGCTTTGTACTTTTCTGGGATGATCAATGACAAAAACAGATGGCCCTTCTTGATAGCGAGCCATGGTGGAAGATTATAATCAACCAGACAAATAGGCCATGTGCTCCATGACGAACTCCGTAATCCGAATGGGTTTACTCCGTCCATTGCCAGACCAAAGCGGATACATCGAGGCTCATTCTTATATGTAGGCCAACTTTCCTCTATGTGCTTCCATGCACGAGAGTCAGCAGGTACCCGCATAACACCATCTGTCGATCTAGTATTTGAGTGCCATGTCATCAAAGCGGCTGTGGACTTGCACCTAAACATGCTCTTTATTCTTGGAATGATAGGGAAGTTTCAAAGGACCTTTGTAGGGATAAATTTTCCTTGTGTGTCCTCCCTGTACCTGTTTGATCCACAATTGGGACATTGTTCCAGGTTTGCATACCCATTGCAAAAAAGTATACAGTCATTAGGACATGCATGTATTTTCTGATAATCCAAATTAGTAAGAAGCTTTTTAGCGACTAGATGGGTAGGGGGCAAGTGATTCCCTTCTGGCAAGATTTGCTCATTCAGCAACCTGGCGTTACATGAACAAGTTAGCCCTTTGATCACTTTATATGAACTATAATTTTCACTTTACCATGCTTAGGATAAAATATGTCTACCTGAAAAGCTTTGTGACTGAGGCGTCGACCAACATAGACTACAAATTAAGCATTGCCAACACGGTATGGAGAACTGAGATTTTCGCATAGAGCGGCATGCGTGCAACACTTTGCATCATCTCGCCCTCTTCATCATTGCTATCATGCCATCGATATGAACGGGATGACTGAGGCTGGTCCATAGTACTGCGTTCAATGTTGTCGCCTTCTATGTTGGAATCCATGTCAAAGAACACGTCCAACATCTGCTCCATCTCTACTTCTTGAAATGCCGCTTCAGGTATTAGTTGGGAGGACTCAGTCGATGGCTGCTCGTTTGAAAATCGTCTTCTCTGGCATGAAGTTGGAGCAATATCTACTTGCAGACTTTGACCTTCAATCTCTAGACCATGAGATTGATAATGCAGGTCTTGTACTTGCTCTATCGGAAAGAGACCGTGATTGCATATGTGTTGGTCGCAGATTTTTTGTTTTCGAAAGATTTGATGCTTGCAATGCTCACAAGGACACGCCATCCTATCATCCTTACTTTATCTACCAATGATGCAACAAATAATTAAAACACTCTACTTGTTATAACTACACACTACTAAGTACATGACAAGCTTTAACAACCTCACATTCTCTAGCCAATCGGATTCCCGCACACCTCGGTCTAGAGGTGCACGGAGATTAGGACCACAGGGTAATAATCTCGTTTTTATTGGTCAATGACTATATATTAAAGTTCTTGAAGTCTGTGTGCACTTTTGAAGTCCAATTGCGTTTTTTTAACTATTTTCTGCGAGCTCTAACAACCTCACATTCTCTAGCCAATCCCGATCCCCGCACACCTCGGTCCAGAGGTGCACGGAGATTAGGACCATTGGGTAATAATCTTGTCTTTATTGGTCAATGACTATATATTAAGGTTCTTGAAGTCTGTGTGCACTTTTGAAGTCCGATTATGTTTTTTCTACTATTAATTTGACGCTAACTCTAGCCTAACCTATAACATAAATCTAACTTAACTTAATGTAACGTAACTTTTAACCTAAACCTAACCTAATCGAAGTCTGTTTGCGTTTTTAGAAGTACACGAGTCATCTTCGAAGTCCGATTGCGTTTTTCTACTATTAATTTGACGCTAGCTCTAACCTAACCTATAATCGTTATGCCTAACCTATAATCTAACCTAACCTATAACCTATACGTAACCTAACTTAATGTAAACTAAGTTATAACCTAAACCTAACCTATAACCTAACCTAACCTAACCGAAGTCTATTTGCGTTTTTAGAAGTACACTAGTCATCTTCGAAGTCCTTTTGTATTTTTTCGACTATTATGCCGTCCATAGCTCTAACCTAACCTATAATCTCACCTAACCTATAACCTAAACCTAACCTAACCTAACCTAACATAAAAACAACACAATGCTGAGGCGTTTAGCAAAACGAAAAACCATACAGCTTGTCCACAATGCATATGCAATGTGGGCAAGCTCTATGGCTTGCCAATTTGGCAAACGGCTCACCATTGTGTTGTTTTTAGAGTTGTGAAGTGATTTTATGCCCTGAAAACCGCTCGTAGGCATATACACAACACAATGGCAAGCCGTTGGCAATATGGTAAGCCATAGAGCTTGTCCACAATGCATATGCCTTGTGGGCAAGCTTTATGGCTTGCCGTATTGTCAAACGGATCGCCATTGTGTTTTTTTTAGTGGCAGGAGGCAATTTTGGCGCTTGAAAATCGCTCGCAAACATATAGACAATACAATGGCCAATCGTTGGAAATACGGAAAGCCATAGAGGTTGCCACAATGCATATGCAGTGTGGGCAAGCTCTATGGCTTTTCGTTTTGCCAAATGGATCTCCATTGTGTTGTTTTTAGGACTACTTAGCTATTTTAGGGCTTGAAAACCGCTTGCGGTCCTAAAAACAACACAATGGCAAGCCTTTTGGCAATACGGAAAGCCATGGAGTTTGTCCTCAATACATATGCCTTGTGGGTAAGCTTTATGGCTTGCCGTATTGCCAAACGGATTGCCATTGTGTTGTTTTCAGGGATACAATGCAATTTTAGCGCTTGAAAATCACTCGCAAACATATAGACAACACCATGGTAAGCCGTTTGGAAATACGTCAATCCATAAGGCTTACCCACAATGTATATGCATTGTCAGCAAGATCTATGGCTTGTCGTATTGCCAAAAGGCTTGCCATTGTGTTGTTTTTGGGACCGCTTAGCTATTTTAGGATTTGAAAACCGCTTGCAAATATATAGAAAACACAATGGCGAGCCGTTTGGCAATACGTCAAACCATAGAGCTTGCCCACAATGCATATGCATTGTGGGAAAGCTCTATGGCTTGCCGTATTGCCAAACGGCTCGCCATGGTGTTATTTTCAGGGCTGCTTAGCTATTTTAGGATTTGAAAACCGCTCGCGGACATATAAACAACACAATGGCGAGCCGTTGGCAATATGGATATGCATTGTGGGCAAGCTCTATGGCTTGCCGTATTGCCAAACGGCTCGCCATGGTGTTATTTTAAGGGCCGCTTAGCTATTTTAGGATTTGAAAACCGCTCGCGGACATATAAACAACACAATGACGAGCCTTTGGCAATACAAAAATCCATAGAGCTTTCCCACAATGCATATGTGCTGTGGGTAAGCTTTATGGCGTGCCGTATTGATGAACGGATTGCCATTGTGTTATTTTTAATATGCACTGTGGGTAAGCTCTATGGCTTGCCGTATTGTCGAACGTAGCTTAACCTAACCTAACCTAATGTAGCTAAACCTAACGTAGATTAACTTAACCTAACCTAACATATAAGATAACCTAACCTAACTTAATGTAGCATAACCTAACCTAACCTATATAACTTAACCTAATGTAGCTTAACTTAATCTAACCTAACGTATAAGATAACCTAACCTAACAACGTAGCTTAACTTAACGTATAAGATAACCTAACCTAACCTAATTTAGCTTAACTTATAACCTAAACTTAACCTAAAACAGAAACCCCATCAACTGCATAATTTCAAAAACGACATAATTCAATACAAAATTTCTTTAAAACAAGATTTTTTCATAAACCAAAACAAATTTTTTTCATAATTTAAAATGAAATTTCACATTACAAACCATTATTTCTTTTAATGCATTCAAAGTTTAAAGCATGAAATTTTCTTTTCTTAATATACAAAGTAATTTAAATAAATTTAATATGCATTTAAAGGTTCGAGCACTCACATTCATCCTATTTGAGCAATGAAAGTTCTTGTAAAAGTCCTGGAACGTGTAAAACGCACACACAAACACAAAGTTAAACCCTAAACCCTAAACCTACAAGTAAGCATGAAAACAATCTCACCTTAGTGTTATGCGCTAACCCACAAGCAAGATTAGCACCCTTGACGGCTTGTTTCGCACCAGATCTGTGAGAGATGGGAAAGAAGAGAGCTTGAGAAAACGCGCAAGAACAAGAGAAATGCGTAGAGAAAGCCCGCGGTTATTATTTTTGCAGGTGTCGTTGGTCCAAATGTCAGTACAGCCGTTGGATTAGGCATCGGAATGTCAATTTGTGTTGTCGTTAGAATAGACGCCAGAAAAATTTGAAAATCAATTCTTTTTAAAAACCTTAGCTCCCTCCATACATAAACACACATATACCAACGCTTGCTAGTGACGCCGGTAATGTGGTGCTGGAATTCAAGTGACCTCTTGTAGTGCATCTTAAGCATTGGCATCCATAACTATGATGTATGTGGCATACAAAATCATTGCCAAGGTAGTTGCTCTTAGAATTGCACCCCTCTTGGACAGAGTCATCTTCCTCATCAGCACAGGTTATCAAAGGAATATCAATATATGACAATATCTTGATGGCAATGGTGGGCATTGAGTACGCAGCCTTCACGAAGCAGGAGTGTATTTTACTTTAGCTAGATCTAGACAAATCTTATGATAATTATGTGGCCATTTATTAAAGATGTCATGAAACCACTGGGCTTTGGGCCTCACCTCTACCAACTTATACACACTCTAGGTGTAGGCAGCCAATCTAAGCTTGTATTCAATGATAGAATTATGGGCTCCTTTGAAGCCAAAAGGTCTATCAAGCGAGGGTGCCCCTTGGCCCCTCTTCAATATTGGGCTGCATCCTCTAATTACAATGCTCGAAGCTGTTGTTGAGCAAGGGGAAATTCAAGGTTTAACTTTGTCAGGCAATGACCAGCTTTTGGCCAAGATGTTTGCAAACGACTCCCTCCTCTTTTTGAAAGCTTTCCCTAAGGTACTCAAGAAGGCCCTTAAGATTGTGTAGATATTTGCTTTGGCTTTGAGATCAAAGTGCAGTATTGAGAAGTCTAGATTGATCTCTTGGCAAAAAACAATACATTTGATCCATTGTTTTGGTCAAGACACTGTGTCTAAAGGAAGGATCTTTTGGCATATGAACGCCCCCTTGGGAGTGGATGTTACACACAAGCAAAGGTTCCAATAGGTCCTTGAGAAGATCCAAAAAAATGAGAAGATGGGAGTTTGTGTTGCTTCCCTTCGAGAGTTGGGTCAGAGTGATCAACCCATTTATGCTTCCCTATATTGCCTTCACCAGCCCGCTCCTCAAAATAGCCAAATGTAACTAGAAGGAGTTTTTGAAACTTGTTAAAAGATTCTTATGGAGGAACAACACTAAAGCCTCGTCGCCATGGCAATGGGAAAAATGGGAAGATATCGCTCGACCATTGGTCCAAGGTGGCCTCGGAATTCTCATCCTTGCGGTTCATGTTGAGGCCCCTATATGCCAAATTTGTGGTTTCAATTGCAAAACAACATCAGTCTTGGGCTGTCATGACCAAGGATATGATAGACAAGGAAAAACGTTGCTTTGATGGTGTTCAGTGGAAAGGGCTTGAGGTACACAACAAACTATTAGTCCGGACATGGTCTAGCCTGAGTTTGGGTGGCATCACGAGAGAGCTAGTGCAAAAAAGTGCAATAGAATATCGGGGTACTGGTGTTAGGAAATAAGACGTAGCTAAATAGATAATTGAGTAGATTACTTAATGGAGAGAGACAGATTTACATACACGAGATTATAGAGTAGAGAGAGAGAGAGAGTACACACGATATACGTGGTTCACCCAATGTGAGCTACGTCCACGGGAAAGCAGCCACTCAATGGCTTTAGTACTTCAAAACAAGAAGTAATTTACAAAGGGATTATACCCTTAATGGAGCTCCCGCCTTGCTTCACTCTCACCACCTCACACTCACCTTGTTGCATCAACTTCACACTATGAAATGTGTGTAGAAATGGCCTCCTTTTATAGGCCAAAAGGGCTGCCCTCTCTTATGAGAGACAACCATGTGTAGCCGCCCTTGTGCGAATAAGTCCAAATCGGACCCTCCAATCCGCCCATGTGTGGCCGCCCTTGAGAAGACAAGTCCGCTTTTGAATTCGGCCACCGGCCATTGAATTCGGCCACCGGCCACTGGCCATTGACTTCCGACCACCGGCCACCGGCCATTGACTTTCGACCACCGGCCATCGGCCATTGACTACCGGCCATCGGCCAACCGACCGGTTGTTTTCCGACCACTTTCCGGCCGCCGTCCGGCCATAATATTCCGGCGAAAAAGAATATTCTGGTGAAAAAAAAGTCTCGGGGGCCTCCGCCCCCGAGGCCTTTAAAGTTGCCCCTGATTCTTGTCCGTGAAAATTTTGGTTTTCGGTGAGTGATTTTCCTTCACGCACGATGGCTTCTCCTCATAATGGGGGCCTTACAAATGTGCGCTTTTACCACAGAAAATTACAAGGGTAAATCAGGCTCCATACTTAACAATCTCCCACTTGGAGACTGATCTCCAAACCAAACCTGTGACTGCTTTCCATTCTGGCTTCTTATCCTTGAATGCCGATTGAAGATGAGCAAAAGCTCAACTTCTCCTTGTTGACCACCTTTGTAAACATGTCTGCAGGATTTTCACTTGTATGCACCTTTCCTAGCTTTAGTTGTCCCTCTTCCAAAAGAGTGCGTATGAAGTGATATCTCACCTCAATGAGCTTTGTCCTTGAATGAAAGGCTGAGTTCTTTGCAAGATGGATAGCGCTTTGGCTATCACTGTACAAGACACAATTGTCTTGTTTGAATCCAAGCTCTTCTAAGAATCTGTGAAGCCACAGAATTTCTTTGCTTGCCTCCGTCATTGCTACATACTCTGCTTCCGTGGTAGAAAGTGAAACCACTTTCTGCAGCTTTGAAGCCCAGCTTACTGTTGTGCCTCCAACCGTGAACACATAGCTAGTAGTGCTCCTTCGAGTATCTTTGTCACCTGCCATATCTGCATCAGCATACCCTTCTAGAAAAATATCAGTTCCTCCAAAATACAAAGCATTTGTTGTTGTCCCTTTTAGATACCTAAGTATCCACTTCACAGCTTGCCAATGCTCTTTACCTGGGTTGTCCATGAACCTACTCACAACTCCCACTGCATGTGCAATGTCTGGCCTTGTCTAGACCATAGCATACATTAGAGAACCTACCGCTGCAGCATATGGAACTTTAGACATATAGGCTATCTCCTCTTGTGTCTTTGGACACATATCCTTCGTTAGTTTAAAATGACCAGCCAAAGGTGTAGAAACTGGTTTTGCATTTTGCATTGCAAACCTTTCTAGTACCTTCTTGATGTAATCTTCTTGAGATAGCTTTATTGTTTTCTTCGTCCTGTCCCTTGATATTTTCATACCAAGTATCCTCTTTGCAGCACCTAAATCTTTCATTGAAAAAGATTTGGACAGCTCCTCTTTTAGGTCTTTGATGTCCTGCATGTTAGCACTTGCAATCAACATGTCATCAACATACAACATTAGGATGATGAATTTCCCATCTCCCAAATTCTTCGTGTAGACGCAGTGATCCGAGTTGCATCTTGTGAATCCATGATCCAACATCCATCGATCAAACTTCAAGTACCATTGTCTTGATGCTTGCTTTAAACCATACAAGCTCTTCTTTAATCTGCAAACCATTTTCTCCTTACCTTTTACTTCATACCCCTTTGGTTGAAGCATGTAGATTTCCTCCTCTAAGTCACCGTGAGGGAATGCCGTATTTACATCCATTTGCTCGAGATTTAGATCATGAGCAGCCACAAGGCTTAAGACAAGCCTAATTGAGTTCATTTTTACAACAGGAGAAAATATTTCATTGAAGTCAATACCTTTCTTTTGAGAAAAACCTTTTACCACAAGCCTAGACTTGTACCTTTTCTTCCCACCTTCTTCTTCCTTTATCTTGTACACCCATTTGTTTTGAAGTGCCCGCTTACCTTTAGGCAACTCAACCAACTCCCATGTTTGGTTGTGATGTAGTGAGTCCATCTCCACTTGCATGCTCTTCGTCCATTCTTCTTTGGATTCATGTTGCATAGCTTCTTCATATGATTCCGGCTCTCCAGAATCTGAGATCAAGAGATGGTTGAAGGAAGGAACAAACCTTTCTGGAGGTCTACTTGCTCTTGTAGATCTTCGGGGAATAGGTTGAGGCTCCTCATTTGGTTGACGTTGTTGCACATTGTCACCGTTTGCAGTCCTTGAGTCTTCACCGTCCTCAAGCTCCATGTACTCATCACCTGTTTCTTTTGTTTGTTTTCTTTCCAAGTAATCTTTGTACATATTTTGTTCGTTAAAAATTACATCCCTACTCCTTAAGATTTTACCATCTTCAGGGTTCCATAGGCGATACCCAAAGTCTCCTTCTCCATAGCCAATGAAGAAACACTTTTTGGACTTTGCATCTAACTTTGATCTTAGGCTTCTATCTATGTGCATGAAAGCCTCACACTCAAACACTTTGAGAAATGCATAATTCACCGATTTACATGTCCATGCCTCTTCTGGAACTCCCCCATCCAATGCCGTTGAGGGTGATCGATTGATTAAGTACACAGACGTACTTACAGCTTCTGCCCAAAGCTCAAGCGGTAGGCCTGCATGTAGCCGCATGCTTCGTGCTCGTTCCATGATTGTCCTGTTCATCCTTTCCGAAATCCCATTTTGTTGAGGTGTCCTTGGGGTTGTCCTTTGCCTCTGAATGCCATTGCTAGCACAAAAGCTTTCAAAAGCTTGGCTGCAATATTCGCCTCCATTGTCGGATCTGAGGCATTTAACCTTGGTACCTGTTTCATTCTCCACAAAGGCTTTCCACCTTTGAAATATGGAAAATACATCGGATTTATTCTTCATGACATAAACCCATGTTTTTCTAGTCGCATCGTCTATGAATGTTACATAGTACAATGAGCCACCAAGTGATGGTGTACTTGCAGGACCCCAAACATCAGAATGAACCAACTCAAGTTTTTTATTTTTTCTTTCATTTCCTGATTTTTGAAATTTTACCCTCTTTTGTTTACCATAAACACAATCTTCACAGAACTCTAAGTCCACTTCTTTCAAACCTGGTAGAAGCTTCTTTGTTTGAAGGATTTGCATTCCTTTGGCACTCATATGCCCAAGTCGGTAGTGCCACACCGCACTGTCAACTTCTGTAGTTGCTGCACAAGCTGAAGGTTGCGTGCTAACAATACACAAGTAAAGTGTACCGACTTTTTCACCCTTGGCAACCACCAAAGATCCCTTTGAGATCTTCCACCGTTTGTTTCCGAATGCAATGTTGTGACCTTCATCATCCAATTTTCCTGTAGAGATCAAATTTTTGCGAAGAGAAGGAACATGCCTAACATCTTTAAGCTTCCATTCATTTCCGTTAGCAGTTTTGACAGAAACTGTACCTTTGCCAACAATCTCACAAGCTTCATCATCTCCCAAGTATACATACCCAAAATTACCTTTAGTGTACTCTTGGAAATGTTGCTTGTGTGGTGTCGCATGGAATGAAGCCCCGGAATCTACTATCCAGGAATTAGACACATTGTCTAATGAGAGAATTAGAGCATCTTGCTCTACTTTACCTGCCACATTGGCCTCCGATGTTGGCTTGTTGTCTTGAGACTCTGTCTCCTTCTTCTTCTTGGACCAGCAATCCTTCTTGACGTGGCCTTTCTTGCCGCAGTTCCAACATTCAAGAACTGACTTTGTGCGTGACTTGCTCCGCCTTGAGCGATCACGACCCTTTTGGTTTTTGAACCTCTCCTTAAGCCTTCCTCTTGTTTCCACTGATAGTGCAGCACTTGATGATTCTCCTGTGCTTCTCCTTCGCATTTCCTCGCTTAGGAGAACACCCACAACATCATCAAACTTAAGAGTACTTGTGCCAGAAATAGAATTACTTACAGCCATCACAAGGCTGTCCCAACTATCTGGTAGAGATGATAGTATAAGGAGAGCTCGCACTTGGTCGTTGAAATTTATTTTCACTGATCGAAGTTGACTTATGTTTGTGTTAAAGTCATTTAGGTGTTCTGCAACTGAACCATTCTCTGCCATCTTTAGATTGAACAAGCGCTTCATAAGAAATACCTTATTGGATGCTGATGGTTTCTCGTAGAAGTCGTCAAGTGACTTCATCAAGTCCTCCGTGGTCTTCATCTCCGAAACATTGAAGGCCACCGTTGACGCCAAGCTTAACCGGATTGTTCCCAGTGCCTTTCGATCAAGGACAATCCATGCTTCATTTGCCATTGTTGCGGGCTTCTTCGCAAGACCGCCTAGTGGCAAATAGAGGTCCTTCTGGTAGAGATAGTCTTCAATCTGCATCTTCCAATGTTGGTAGTTTTTGCCGTTGAACTTCTCAATCTTGAGCTTCCCTTCCTCCACCATAACTCCCACTCAATTCAAGGAAATCTTTCCTTGAGATAATTTAGCTACGAGCAAACCTTGCTCTGATACCAGTTGTTAGGAAATAAGACGTAGCTAAATAGATAATTGAGTAGATTACTTAATGTAGAGAGACAGATTTACATACACGAGATTATAGAGTAGAGAGAGAGAGAGAGAGAGAGAGAGTACACACGATATACGTGGTTCACCCAATGTGGGCTACGTCCACGGGAAAGCAGCCACTCAATGGCTTTAGTACTTCAAAACAAGAAGTAATTTACAAAGGGATTATACCCTTAATGGAGCTCCCGCCTTGCTTCACTCTCACCACCTCACACTCACCTTGTTGCATCAACTTCACACTATGAAATGTGTGTAGAAATGGCCTCCTTTTATAGGCCAAAAGGGCTGCCCTCTCTTATGAGAGACAGCCATGTGTAGCCGCCCTTGTGCGAATAAGTCCAAATCGGACCCTCCAATCCGCCCATGTGTGGCCGCCCTTGAGAAGACAAGTCCGCTTTTGAATTCGGCCACCGGCCACTGGCCATTGACTTCCGACCACCGGCCATTGGCCATTGACTTCCGACCACCGGCCATCGGCCATTGACTACCGGCCATCGGCCAACCGACCGGTTGTTTTCCGACCACTTTTCGGCCGCCGTCTGGCCATAATATTCCGGCAAAAAAGAATATTCTGGCAAAAAAAAGTCTCGGGGGCCTCCGCCCGCGAGGCCTTTAAAGTTGCCCCTGATTCTTGTCCGTGAAAATTTTGGTTTTCGGTGAGTGATTTTCCTTCACGCACGATGGCTTCTCCTCATAACGGGGGCCTTACAAATGTGCGCTTTTACCACAGAAAATTACAAGGGTAAATCAGGCTCCATACTTAACAACTGGAATGGGGCAAATTAACCAAACACTTCTAGAACTCAATCTATCACTGGTCCCCTTGGCTTTCTAAAGATGTTGCTATAATCTTGAACCCTTATTGGAGAGAAATTGCAAGAAGGATCAACATATAAAGGTCTCCAGTGGTTGAGCCACTTTTGGGATAGAAATAGCAAGTGCTAGAAATTTTGACTAGGTGGCAGCCCAGTTTGAACTCAAAGACATTCTGCTTGTTAACAGAGTAGTGGAAGACCTGGTCAATATTATGATGCCAATCTGTGAATTTACTTTTGAGTGCAAATCTTGGAAATGGACTTTCAGTAGCCATTTGTCATACCAAGGGCAATCACCATGCCTTCACCTGACCCCCAGCTAGAAAAGTTTATAAGAGACCCTTTGTCTCCTCTTTTTGGCTTCCAAGCTAAGATTCCCCAAGATGACCATGGAGGGGTGCCGGACATGAAGATGGCCCTCAACCTCAACTACCTTACGTACTCCCTCGGCTTCCATTTGGCACTCCTTCCTTTCTCTTCCATCTATGGTCAAGTTCTATCCTTGCCCTGTTAGCCTCTCATCCGCCCTAACCACTTGACCTATGTAATGGAAAATGGCCTATGAACTTTGAGAGTAGCGGAATTAGGAAATTAGATAAAGCACTTTTGTGACATTACTTTGTGAGCATAGTGGGTGATAAGTACTTAATTGATGGTAGCAACCTAAACATGGTATTTAGTTAACTTGGCATGAACAATACTTTTGCAAGAGAGAGAGAGTTTAGAGAACATGACAATAGTTGAGGACCAGGTTCATACGGAGCCGGTACCCCCTCCAATAGGCGTTTTTATAATGGTTTCTCCCATCTAGAGAGACTTGGTATAATACAATCTTTGTGTTCCTTGTGACCTAGGTGATGCAATGAAGATGGAAAGCTTCATGCATCACAAACATAACATAAACTTTGTATAAAGCATTAACTATCCCAAGCCTCAGTCCCAAGGCCTCAAACACCTTTAAGGGTGGAGAGAGCTAGCGGGAAATGAGGGTAGGGAAGAGGAAGAAGAAACATTCCATAGGAGAAAGAAATAGTTCCTCACTTATCATCACTCTTCTTGCTAGCATACATAATAGCATAGTAATGAAGATGGAGAAGATGGCAAGCTTAAGCATTGAAGCATGGCTCTTGGTTGGATTTTCATTCCATAGCCAAGAGTGTTGGTGTAGGCTCTCACTTATCACGAGCTTGGAAAAGGAGGTGGAGTTCCTCAACTTTCACCAAGTGAGAATGATCCACAAAATGAGTGTGTGTGTGTGTGTGTGGTGTATATCCCCCCAACACCCCGCTTGCTTTCTTGTGGTGAGTTGTAGCTTTTCCACATGCTTCAATCTCATTGGACCCCTCTCCCCCTAGCCAATCACATGCAGCATGCATTCAAGTACATGGGTAGTCTTTGGACAAGTATCCTCCTTACCCCTTAGAGAGAGAGAGATTGAAAATATATAGATATTTGTTGGATGGAACAAGAAGTTCATTGGAACCCTCTTTAGCCCAACCAATAGCATTCAAGCACACCATGTGGCTATGCATAGGAAGAGTCTAACATGTGTCCCATGTGCCCCTTCGGTGCCCTTTGGGTGAGTGGGAGGTTAAGTCAAATATTCCCCTAAATTTGAAACTTTCATGCATGGGAAGCTTCTCAAGCACCTTCCTCATTAAGTTTGTAGGGTCTCTTTTTGACTCAAGCACATTACCCCCCATGCATAGGAAAGTTCTCAAGCACCTTCCTCCTTAAGTTTGTAGGGTCTCTTTTTGACTCAAGCACCTTACCCCCCATGCATAGGAAGCTTCTCAATCACCTTCCTCATCAAGCACGACAAGCACCTCAAGCTTAGGTTGGGTTCCCACCTCAAGTTCAGACGTAGCTTGCCTAAGGTCAAAGGACTTTTAACACTAACCATTGGAGGTCTTTAATGAAGCTAACCCTAAGGTCTTTTAAGCTCCATTAGATGCACGTTGCTCTTTGATAGACTACCTCCTTTTGGACCCATATTGAGATGCAACCATCTCTCCTTTTGGTCCCCTGCTTAGATAAGTCTAGAAGCACTTTTTTCACATTGCTCTTTGGTAGACCATCTCCTTTTGGACCCGTATTGAGATGCAACCATCTCTCCTTTTGGTCCCCTGGTGAGATAGGTCTAGAAGCACATGTCTCTACTCTAACTCTTGTTCCTGTTTATTCTCCCATATCAAATGATCAAATTAATATGAGAAAATCATTTGGGTAAGCTAGATATTATATTTTATGACAACCTACCCATTGATAAGAGAGAGTGAGACCCGTCGAAGGCGGGCTGTGCAAGCTTATGTAGTCTCAAATTACTACGCGTGTCATTTTACATTTTTTTAAAAGTTTGAGTCTCCTAGTTATAACATCCAGATAAAATGGTGAGGCTGTAGACATACATGCTCTAATGCACTTGGGCAAGATCGTGCAGGTAGCGTGACATTGGGAGTAGGCAATGATGTGTGTAATTCTGCCTTGTGATTGATCTCACTTATCTTTGAGACTTGTAATTTGTGTGTGTGCAGAAAACTAGATTCAGTGCAACATGATGGTATTGCAATGCCCTTCGTGAGGTTTGCGGTCGGATCTCACTCCCCCCTGTTGTCTGCTTAAGTCAGTGCAAGGGCGATGACTACCTATTGTAGTAAAGCCACCAGTCCCGATCCATCTTGGGTGTGTTTTGATAACTTAAACCTTTAGCCTTGCTCAAGGATACTCCCACCCCCCCCCCCCCCCCCAAAGGACTTTGAAAACATTTAGGTGCTTTGGCTAGAGACGGATCACATCGACTCTGTTTTTGGTGGTATGGACATGGTCAACATGCACAAGCCAACATACGTAGAGGCCATGGTGGGGGCCAGCTAGGAGGTGAAGGACCCCTCTCTAGGCATGGCAAAGAAAGGCTCAGAAGTAGTATTAGCCCAACCAACCAAGGGCGGCCCGAGCGGCATATCAAGGTTGAACAAGGAGGAACTAAAGGGACACAAGGCACATAACCAGTTGGGTGGGACTATTAACATGCTATGTTTGAAAAAAAGAACATTGTAGGAGGCTATGGCCCCCAAATGCTTCCAAGGGAGACATGGCCTATCAAGATCTTAAAAAATCACTCCCGCAAAGAGTGGAACTAGAGGATTCTCTCACCATTTCCGTTCCTCCTCTGCTAATCAAAATACAAAGACTATGTTGGTCTTCAGCTTCATGGGTAGGATGCTTGCCAAAGCCAAACTTATCAATTGGCTACATAGCTCCAATGTCCCCTATCAGATTGGATCTATTACAACGCTCAATACCTAGAAAAATGCTTCTTTTTAGTGCAAGTCGGTGATGAGATGGCAGTGGCCAAAGTTTTGGCCAAAAGCCCAATGTTTCTCAATCGGGTGTCGGTTTGCGTGTGTGCCCCTTGGGATCCCTCATTTGAATCCCCTAATGCTTTCTGGGATATGTGTCCATATGTGGCTGAAATTTGTCAACCTCCCATCGTGGTTAAGGAGCAACTTGAAATACTTGGCAGCAACCCTCGGTACCCCGTTGTTTGTTCCTTCAAGCAGGGTAGCAGGTACCAGTGCCAATAAGGTGTGTATTTGGTGGGATCTAAGAAAACCCCAACCCAAGAATTTTGTAGTAAATGTGGCGGGGACAGTCTTAAGGTCATTCCATGGAACTTTGGCACCTTCTTTGATGCTTGTTTTAAGTGTAACAAATTTGGCCACTTTGCTAGGTCATGTCTTGTTGCACTAGCCACAGCCTTAGGTCCGGTAGTTGGTGAAAAAGTGATGCCTACAATGCTCCAGATGGATATTGAAAAGGCAAGTATCAATGGAAAGGAACAAAAAGATGTGATGTATAATTCAATCAAGGAAACCCTAGAGAATTTGGAGAAGCCCGCCAAAGCCAATCGTAGCAATGGAAAGGCCACCCCAAGTTATGACTTTACGTCCACCGCCTAGAAAAATGACCTCCCCAGTGGTTCATAATCTTAATTATTTCCACCCACATTTGGTAAAAAAGACAAAAGGTTGCAAAAAATATCCAATATATCATGCAAGCGGTTCAAATCTCAAGCATAGGCGGCTAGGTGAACAAAATAATTCCTGCCATATATTCCCAAAACCCCCTTTATTTATGATAATAGTGAGGCGGTCCGGGGCGGCGGGCAACAAGAGAGGCGACCTCTAAACACCCCTCAAGGCTCCCGTGTTGCTCAATTGGGGCTGGGGCAACCACAAGCACAACACAACAACAAACCCACAGCCAAACCCAAACAAGATAGGGGCACCACCTAGTTATGGTATGCGAACTAGGACGCAAGAGAGATTTTGTCACAACCAAGAAGATGCACCACACAACACACACAAGCAACCTCACACCAAGACACACATAAAATGGACCAGAGAGAGCTAGAGAAAAGGGAAGAGAGAGAGGAAAGGATCTTGCGTAATACCTTATTTGTGACTTGCAAATGGAGATGGTTCGTTATGATGCTATCATAGAACTTGTACAAAACTCACTCGATGCTTAGTGATTGCTAAACATTGCCAAAACACACACACACACACTGTCTTAGGGTGTGGGAGACCTCTCACCACAATACCCTCTTACAATGGACACAAGATTGGCAATGAAAAACACACTAAAACACTTTCTAAAAACAAGATCAACATATAGAAACTCAAAATACACAAGTCACCTTGAATTCACCAAACCGTATTGCACAAATGGAAGGACAAATATTTGAACGTCGAATCACGCCTTTGATGCACCAAACCTCAATTTATTGATGAGATGAAGGATCATATACAATAGTGGTTTTGAAATTTCTGGAACTCACGCTCTCTCACTTCCAATGTGTAGCTTAAAAGCTTCTCTCACACCAAGAGTGAAGCTCACAAGTGGTTGCTACACCTAAGTCTCTCCTCATGCATAGAGTGTTGGGGTGCTATGTGAGATATTGGAGGTTGTTTTACAAGAAGGAGAGGGGCCTATTTATAGGTTGGAGACCCCTCATAAAGATTATTGGAAATCCTAATTTACAAGCTCACAAATCAGGATTATGATTTTTTTGAATATCAAAACATTGTGGGCCTTGTTTGTCTGCTTGAGTCATGGGCGTGGGCTCAAAAGAGAGCATTATTGATGGTAGATAAGGTGAAAGTAAGTAAGGAGAGAGAGAGAGAGAGATAGAGAGAGAGAGAGAGAGTTACTATACACATGTCTTAAGATGAGGTGTTTTTTATGGTTAGGTCAATGGCTATTTTGTGTTAGTATGTTAGTGGTTAGTGTTAGTAATCACTAGAAAGTTATATTTACAATGGGTAGAATGGGGTGGATGGTTGAAGTAAGATGGTTGAATGAAGTGAGGAAATCCTTGTGATGGTGAAGCTTGAAGAAGGATTTACTTGTGTGGGTTCTCAAAATGACTATCGATCTTCTTCTTTGTCTTCTTTACGCCACCGCCGCCAAGGTTGATTATCGCGATGAAAATGATAATTTTGTTGATGAGATCTCTTGATTTGCAGAGTTTAATCATGGTTTACATGCTGATTTCATGTATATAGAGAAGGGGTAAGATGGAATTTTACTTTGGAGATAATAGAGAGAGGGATAGAGATGGTGTATGTACATGTGGAGCTCATATGAGAGCTATGGGAGTAAGAGGAGAGGTTAATGGTGAAGAAGGTGAGGGAAACCATTGAAGGTGCAGGTTTGAGTGAGCGATTGAGAGGAATGTGTGTGTGTGTGTAGAAGTGTGGAAAGAGGTGAGAGAAGACTATGGGCTACTTGTGAGAAAAGTGGCTAGACTGGGGTCCACTCAAAAAATCCTAGCTCACCGGTGGTTGCTCCAAAAATCACCAAAATTTTTGAGGTGATTATTCAGCTCTTGGTCCACATTTTCTCTATTGACCACCGCTTTAAATTCGGAGTGGAGATGGATATTAAAAATCCCACCAAAAGACCTATTTTTTCTTCACAAAAAGAATTCAGTGGCCCCCCTTTTGTTGAATTTGCATATGGCTCCAAAGGGGAGCCCCTCCTTGCATGAGAGCATGACATAATTGATTCCTAGGGGTTTGACAAATGTGCATGCTTGTGGATTATGCACAAATATAATACATGGATATGATGAAAAAAGATAGGCTAGTATATATAAACAATTTATGGAATGTAGAATAGTGTGGGCTATAAATATATAAAAAATAAATATATGAAAATATAGGGAATCAAATGAGGAGGGCCCTCATTTGTTTTATTGATGTATATTTATTTACAAGAGGTAAGAAATAATACCTGTAAGAAATAGGAATTTAGTGAAAGGAAATGACTGATGGTGGAAAGTATTTTTGAGGTTTTTTCTTAAGAGTGGATGCACACCAAAAATAAGAGAATCTCATGTGAAGATATTTTTATAAGGAATAAAGAGCATGCAAAATGGTAAGAAAATTGTGGTAATGGTGAGTCAATGTACATAGCATACATAGGCAAATAACACACACCTAGGTAGAAATATTTAAATAAATACCAAAATAATGATGAAAAATCCTTATATTTAGTCCCTATATACAATGAAATATTTACACACAAATGGGCCATATTATATCTTATTTTTTTATTTTTTTGGCTCAACTAGCCCAATGACTAGCTAACTGAGGGTTTTAAGAAGATAGGGGAAAAGCCCCCTAACTCACGCACACCTATGTATAATGAAAGGTAAGAACAACCACAATGTTTAGGTGATTTTGGTAGGGTGAGGTAACTCACTATGGCAATTACGGAGAGCCGAAAAACGGCTATCAATAGCTTTGAGGTTCTTTGGGATACCAACCCAAAAAACCTCATGGTAACTGAGGGGAAGGGGGAAGGACCAATGGAGGAGGATCAAAGGAACGAGAGCATAGAGGAAGAGTTTCTTGAGGTGGAGGATTACAAACCCCTTTCTCAATAATGGAAGATTTTTTTCTACATTTATGGAACGTGAAGGGGCTCAAAACATTAGGGGATGTTTGAGGTCTCTTCTTTGCCTTAGAACGTGTAGAGAGAGGGTGCTCTAGGCCAATGAACCTTTATTTTTAAAATTGCTTTTGAATTCCTAAAATCAATATTTTGAAAAGAAAATCTAAGGTAACGTTCCATCACATGATCATTTAAGGTCTCCTTCACCGACCAAAAAGTGTTTTCAAATCTTCTTACGGCCTTCTTTTCCCTTCTATTCCCACCTCTCTTTTGAATCTTCTCACGGCCTTCTTTTCCCTCCTATTTTCTCCTCTCTCCTCATTCCACCATCTTCTTCTCTCTCCTCTTCCTACTATTCTCTCTTCACTTATCTTGTGTGCATCACCTACCTCAAGCAATGGAGTCCACCCGATCTAAAGACCCTAGCTATCCATTGAAACCATTATAATCTATGCCACATTAAAGGAGCACAAATAGTGGATCCCAACATCCATAGCTAAGGTTAACTAGATTATAATGTAACAAAGCAAGAGAAGAAAAGACTCCTCAAAAAACAAATTCTTGACATGTTGGAAAGAAAGAGTGAAACTTTTTAGGCTTTCTAGAGCCAAGAACATATATACATGCACAAGGAGTTTCATCTCCATCCCGAGAGCTCTAATCTTCCTCTGCACAGAGATAACTGTAAGTGATTCATATGGTGTCTATTATTTTCATTGTGCTTTAGGTTGTTTGTGGTTCTTTTCTCTTATGGTTTTTTTATTTTTTTGCTTGTTTTGTGCTTCTATGCTTCTTACACATCTCTATCTCTAACTCATAGAGGAATGGAAATTGCTGGAGTGTGCCATGGACATTTTGGATGTCTAGAGGGAGGAGCTTTACAACAAGAGGATTCATGGGTCTCTGGCAGAGAAATGGGTATTCTTCCATGTTCCAAGACATTGATATGTTTATGAACAATGAACACATGACCACCTTGAATATAAGATCTAGGTGCACATTGCACTAAATGAGGCAAGATCTACATAATGCACATATAAAAAAAAAAAGCTTTTTCTTTAGAAATAGATGGAAAGGTGTGTAGATAATGATGTCATTCTTTGTACCATTATTTGTTTTTATGAGGCATAGTCTTGCTTTCCCTTTATTATAATATGGCTTGCAAGTCTTGATAAGGATTGAAACAAACTTCTATGCCAAAAAGTGCCAGAAGGGATTGTCCATCTACTACCAAGCTAAACTAATCCTTAGTTAGAGTCCTACACTATTGCTAGTGTTGTTGGCAATTTCTATCAGTTTTTCCCTGCAATTGGCAATGTGTACAAAATGTCTCGATATCAATGATAATTAACTTTGGCAATTACTTGTTTGGTGCAAATGTCTCATCTTGTGGGTTTTCACTTTGTAGGCTTTTTCTGTGGTTATATGGAAAAAGGTGTGTCAATGTCATGCCCTCAATACTGTATGGTGTTTGTATGTTAGAAAAAGAAAGTGCTATTATACCACATTCATGTCATGCCCTTGCTTTATAACACTATAAGTAGCTCAAGCCAGTTTTCAAAAATCACCCATACACACTTACAATGGGAAATACAGATAGAAATATGGGTAAGGATACATGCTCCTCTTATTCATTTCCTGTGAGGAAGAACAAGGAGAAGAAGAAAAAGAGAAAAGAGGTTGAGTAGAAGACCATAGAGGAGGACGAAGTAGAAGAGAAGATAGAGGCATACTTTGAACTAATTATCATCATCTCGACTCTTAGGCCCTCCAGGTGTAGACCTAGAAGATGGCATGGAATATGAAGGAAGAAATTGATACCAAGATTCCACTTCATTCTCTTTCAGAGAAGAGATTTTTTTTTCAAAGAGTGATATGGTTCAGAGAGATTAGGAGATCACAGAAGGCACTCATTGTGGCAATTCATAGGCTTCCTTTCTAGAAACTTTGTAGGCATGTTGCAGAACAACTCAAAATAAATATGAGGTGGAACATTTTGCTGAGCACATAACATTTGGTAAAGAATTTACAATATTCCTTTTTGTAAATCAACATTTTATATAGCTATAAACCCCTTGTAAAATCAAACATTTTGATTATAAATTAAGTAAATACAAGTAGGCTTCCAATGCTATAATTTCATTCTCTCCAAATCAAGTGTAACTTCCAAGGTAGTCTTTCAATTTTTGTTGCAATTGTGGTAGTCCTTGGATATGTCTCTACATGTTTAGTCCCATCTAATTTTTTTGAAATTAGCATGTCAATCCCCAAAGCTAAATAGGCTTTTAGCTGCAAGATTTTCTTCTTGCTTTGAGCTCTCTCCTTGGTTTGCTTTTGATTCATCATGTAGCTCCTCCTTCTTCATCCATGTTGAGAGCACCAACAACCATTGGAAAATATGTCACATTTTGCCTAATACCCAGAGTGCGAACATGGATCCAACACACAGAGATATAGAAGCACCGATTGCTCATGTTTGAATCTAAAAGTGGAGTTTGAAGCTGACAAAAGATTTGTGGTTTGTCAAGAGAATGTGCAGTGATTGGATTTAAAGATAACAAAGATGGTGGAGCCAAGCATTGGCTCCATTTTCATAGGAATCGAAGATCCGGAGGATAGGGCATCAGACTTCAATCTCTAGATGCCATGAGAAAGTTTCGGAGGTCATTTCGAGGGCCTTGTAAGAAATTTTATTTCTCTTTCTAGAAAGTTTTCTTAAAATACACTCGCACTTATTGAGTACGTCCAAAAGGACAACTAGACACCTTCAAAAGTGAACCAAATAGTCACCTTTTCATTCAAGGCAAGTGTCTTTTTCGTGAGGTAGGCGCCGCTCATTTGAAATTGCTTTTGTCATCACTAAAATCAAAAAATAAAAATCTCAAAACTATCATCAAGTGGTATAATTGAATCTTTTAACACCTTCAAAGCGTCCGGAGCACCCAAAAACCTAAAACACAAATATCTACATGCCTCATTCTGACACCTGAAGAGGAACAAAAGTTCAAAAAACCAATAAAAGTGGTTTTTGGTGAATGGCACGCAAAGGCCACTCCAAAAGAATTTGGAATAGCCTCTACTCACCATTCTCCAAAGAAATTAGAGAACGGCGCACAAAGGCCATTCCATTTTTTTTTGGAGTAGCCTCTGTGCGTTTTTTTAAAAGAACAGTGCATAGAGGTTATTCCAAAAAAATTGGAGTAGCTTTTGTGCGCAATTTTCCAAAAACATATACATTTATATATATGCACAAAAATATGTGTGTGTGTGTGTGTATACATTTATATATATTCTCGCACACACACACACGTGTATATATATAAATATATATGTTATATATGTGTATATGCACACACGTATATATATACATGCATATATAGGTTATTGGCGTAGAGGCCACTCCAAAAAATTGGAATGGCCTCTGTGCACCGTTTGCCAAAAATACACACACACACACACACACACACATATATATATACATGTATATATATGTGTGTGTGTATACACATGTATATATATAAATATATATGTTTTTGGAAAACAACGTGAAAAGGCCACTCAAAAAAAAATTTGGAATGGCCTCTCTGCGCCATTCATCAAAAACTACTTTTTAGTGGTTTTTTGAGCTTTTCTCCCTCTCCGGGTGTCAAAATGAGGCGTATAGACATTTGTTTTTTAGGTTTTGGGCACTCCAAACACATTGGAGGTGTCAAAACCTTCCAATGCTACCACTACATTTTAGTTTTGTGTATTTTTGTGATTTTAGTAATGATTAATGAGCGGCGCCTACGTCACAAAAAAGACACTTGCAGTGAATGAAAAGGCGACCGTTTTCAATGATCCGCAAAGTTTTAAATAAGTAGGTGATACGTTTTTTATATTTTTGATAGTATTAGTCTATTTTATTACATAATGTTGGCTCTTCTCTCATTAGAAGAGCTCTTTTTGCTCTCTCTTCTAAAAGGCCCTCCGAATGACCTCCGAAGGCTTGCAAGAGGAGTTGGCCGAGCCATATGGATCTGTTTGCTTGGAAGAGGAAGTGTTTCTTAGGGGGTGCACCTCTTTAGACATGTCAGTTACCACGTGAGTTCAAATGAATGGGTTTTCTTATTGCCAAAATTTTAAAATTTTAACAAGATTATATCAATAGAAGGAGGTTTTAATTGATTTTGGAGAAAAACCCATAAGTTTCTGAAGAAAAAAGGGTCACTTTATTACCTTAAGCATGTAAGTAAAGGGTTTTTAAAAATACCCTTTGAACGCACGTTATATAACTAATTTCTTAAAGGTGTAGTCCCCCGAGAAGTGATTGAAGCTACTGCAAGTGTAGAGTGTAATGAGAAGCTAATGTAAGAAGAAGAGCCTTTCATTGAAAAGCAGGTGTTGCCGATTGTGCGAAGAAAAAAGGAATAGGCTATGGCTATGGCAAGGTTGTTAAAAGAGGTATGTGATTTGCTATTGATGAATATGCATATGGATGCGGCTGTGCAGCAGTGGGCTCTTCACCGGGTACAGGAGTTCTTGGAGGAGATCTCTATGTTCTATGGCAGGGAAGGTATGCTAGGTTTGAATGGTATGTCTATCAAGAAGGATGGTGAGCATGATGGTGCTCCATTTGAAGTGGATTGGATGCTTATGGATGCATGGAGTGGTGGGGAATTTCATGTGCATTCTATATGTATCATTGGTTAGGTGCATGGATACAGTTCTACGTTCAGTTTTTGCAGATGGATGGCTACGATCCAAGTTATGTCTTATCCAAGTGGAAGCCATGTTATGATGTAGGGGGTGGGGCAACCCACTTGAGGGTTTGGCAGTAGGAAGCAGAAATAAAACTGTGTTAGTATCTCGGGGAGGTCACCTTAAAAAAATGTAACCTATCACGTGAGTTCAACAAAAGGGTATTTAAACATACTCAAACTTACAGAAATAAATTTACAAAAATATATTTACAGAAGAATACTATTTTTTCAAATTTAAAAACAACATTCCAGATTTAAAACAACAGGGTACATTATATTCCTTAAAGATTCACAGACAAGGGGTTTTACAAACATGGCTTGAATGCACGTGATATGGTAGTTTTACACATGGTGAACCCCCCGAGGTTCGTATATGGTTTTTTGGTTTGCTCATAGTGTGCCAGATTTTTGTAGTTTGTAGAAGAATAAAGAGATTTTGTGGTTGAACATGAATGTTCAACAAGGAGATTGGGCAATGATGGAGCTAAAGTCTGTCGACCATGGTAGAGGGCACATGCAATGATGTGTATGTTTATAGGTGCAAGTTGAAGGGATAGAGCATGTACAACAGATGTGGGCAAGTAATAGTAGGGATGTATGTCTGATGTGGATTTTTAGCCTAAAAGGGCTCCAAAGTGGGCCAATTGGATTGGCATGTTTAGATGTTTGGAGTGTTGATTTTTGCTTGGAAGTGTGTTTCTTGAAGTGTTGTGCAAGTTGGTCTAGACAACTCCCCAAATGGAGCTACAAGGAGAAAGATATAGCAGTTCAAATCTGGAGTGCATTGCCATCCTAGACGGACATGGCATGTGACTACAGGTGGTGGAAGTTGGTTTGAAGTGATAGACTTGAATAGCTTGTATTGTGGAGCATGCCGGTATTTACGAATTGAAAATCGAAGTCTCGGTTACCAAGATATAGGCCTTTGAAGTTTCATTGGGGGTTAGTTCTATGCAGTTTGGTTGCATTGTGAAATGTGCCATCATGATTTTTTTTTAGCCTACTAGGGTTTGCAAAGGTAGTGTGTGGCATGGGGGACGAGTTGGAATTGACGACATGTCAATCAAAGATAGGACGGCAAAGTTATAACAGGTTGAAGTTGGTTGGTTGGCGGTGATCGTGGAGGATCTGGTGATTTTTTGTCATTTTGGTGTGCATCTTTGAGATTGTGCGAATGCAGAGCCGGTGGAAGGTCATGTAGTGCGGGATACCAAGATTGAGCCACGCTTGATAGTTCTAGATCATGGAGCACCAAATGGCCATGCAAGGAAGCAGGAGGAAAAAGTGCTTTTTAAATTGTTTTTTGGAAGGGTCCTTGGAGGCTTTGGAGGGTGAGTTATCGGGCAAGCACCACATGGAACTATGGAAAACCCCCATGCAAACATAAGCATTGTCGAGTCATGGTATATATACCAAGGGGTGACCCCCTTTGGAGTGTCAAAGGTGTAAGCTCCTTGGGGAGCTTGGCTATGGTGCCCTCTCTTGTTGGCACTATTTGCACGGCCATAGACGATAGTGGTGGTGGGTTTTGACAATGCCGATGATCGTTCTGGTGGTGTGCAATGTTGCAGCCCAGGAAAGCACTGTTGGCGGCAATTTGGTGATGTGGATGATGTGGCGCTTGGCATTGGAGGGTGTTCTCACGCAGCCCCTAAGGGCCCCCATTTTTTATATGAGGAGAAGGTGCCCCATGGCATAGTCACGGCACCGTGACTCTTCCCCTAGGGCCCAAGGGGTGGTTCATGCGGTGTTTCCCATGCAGGGTACTTTTAGAGAGAGGTGGAAAGTGGTCGAGGTGGTGGGCCATGCAATATATGTTAAATGTGCAATGTTGAGTGTGTGTAATGCATCGAAAATTCCAAAAAAGAGCTCAAGTGGATCTGCACAAGCACACGAAAAATAATTTTTTTCTTCTTTTGGTTTGGCCGTCTCCTATAAGGGGGGAATTTTCAAATTGTAAAGGGCTTTTGCCATTGCGGCCTTAGAGCCAGGGTGTTTTTGTCGAGGAGGCCTTGAGCCTTGAGCTGGGCAGTGGTCTTTGCAGAGCCAGGAGGGATACCAAGATGGTGATTTTGAGCACGCCGATGTGTGTGCCGATGGAGCAATGTTGTATACGATTATTTTCAGCAAAGTGGACAGCGAGAATTTACGTGCCATGGCACATCAAATGGATATTGAAGGGCATAATTATAGTAGGTTGAAGTTGGCTGGTTGGTAGTGATCATGGAGGATCTGGTAATTTTATGTTGGTTTGGTGTGCATCTTTCGAGATTGAGCCGAGCTTGATAGTTTGGTCATTGGATCATGAAGCACCAAATGGCCATGCAAGGAAGCGGGAAGAAAAATTGTTTTTTTGAAGGGTCCTTGGAGGCTTTGGAGGGTGGGTTATTGGGCGAGCACCACATGGCACTGTGGACAACCCACATGTGGAGATAAGCCTTTCCAGGGCGCGGTATATATACTAAGGGGTAACCCCATTTGGAATGTCAAAGGCGTGAGCTCCTTGGGGAGCTTGGCTATGGTGCCCTCTCGTTGGCGTCGTTCGTGTGGCCACAGCCGATAGTGGCAGCGGGTTTTGACGATAGCGATGCTCGTTTTTGTGGTGTGCAATGTCACGGCCCAGTCATGCGCTATTGACAGCAGTCTGGTGATGTTGATGATGTGGCACTTGGCATTGGAGGTTGTTCCCATGCAACCTCTAAGGGACCCCATTTTTTATATGAGGGGAAGATGCCCCAGACATAGTCACAGCATCGTGACTCTTCCTTAGAGCTCAAGGGAATGTTCTTGCGGTGGTCTCCATGCATGGTACTCTGAGAGATAGGTGGAAAGTGGCCGAGGTGGTGGGCCATGCAATATATGTTAAATGTGAAGTGCCAAGTGTGTGTAATGCATAGAAAATTCCAAAAAAGAGCTCAAGTGGAGCTACACAAGCACAAAAAAAAAAAAAAAAAATCTTTTTTTGATTTGGTCATCTCCTATAAGGGGGGGATTTTTCAAATTGTAAAGGGATTTTGCCATTGTAGCCTTTGAGCCAGGGTATTTTTGCCGAGGGGGCCTTGAGCTGGGTGGTGGTCTTTGCAGAGCCAGGATGGATACCAAGATGGTGATTTTGAGCTCATGGATGTGTGTGTTGATGGAGCAGTGTTGTATACAAACGTTTTCGCCAAAGTGGAACCGTCGTTGCAACATTTTTTTTGTCAATTCCCCCTTATCTTCTTTGGGTGTGTGTTGGTAGGTGTGCCCCCCGGAGGTCGTGTTGTGCAAAGAGGGATAGAGATGTGTTGTGTGTATGGAAGGTAGTGATTGGGCTTATTTGTGGTGTTGGAATGAGTGTGCGTTGAGTTGTGTTCAAATGGTGGTTTTCCTGAGGAATTGTTGGTTGTGTTTTCTAAAGGATTGGGGTGATGTGGAAGCCCTGGGCTATAGAGAGGCATTTCAGTTGTGTGATGGGTGTGTATCCCCTTCCCCCATTCCAACGGCACCTTGAAAGATGCATACCTCCACCAACAAGTGCACTTCTGACTCATGTCATGGATGACATGAAATAGGAGGAGGGGAGTGTTGGAAGATTCCAAGAGTAGATTGGACTCATAAACATGATCTTGAGTTAAGTTCAAGTGATCACAAGCTCATAAGAAGTACACAAACTTGGATAAGTTTTCATTCAACTTTAGGCCTCTTCTATATTTATCCATACACTTTTACATTGCATATGGGACTGTAACCCTTTACCTTCCATCAACCTTTCTCTCCTTCACTCTCTACCAAACTTGCCATAAACTTCAACACCCCCATCCAAGATCCAATCTTTGCATTTCCATGTCCTTTATGCCTACTTCCCAGAGTATCATAGCCCGCCCATGGTGCCCCAAATTCCGTTATCCCTACAATGGCTAGCACGAATCTTGAAAAATGCACTTACTTATTGCCTTGGACTCCTTTAGCCCAACAATAGCTAACCTGAGTCTTGAAAAACTCTCTATATTTTTATACTTTTCTAATCCCTTTACTCCATAATGAGTAGGCCGGAAAAGGTGCCCCAGACGTCTATAATCTAGCTCAAATCTCCCATCCCTATAGATTAGCCCAAGTGTTGACATATGCCCTATATACATGGGGGGTTTTCTAGAATTCCTAAAATAAATTTTTAGTCTTGGAGGCTTTGATCCTAGTTGGTGCCTCCTCCTCTTCTTCTCCATATTTCACAAAGTAGACACAACAATGTCAAATGGTTCTTTGTTCAACACTGTTGAGTAGAATTGTAATGGCTTCATCATGCCATAAGCCCTTGTGCATCATTCAAGTACACAGTTTTGCTATGCCAGGTGGAAAAAAGTATCCCCATTAAAAGTGGTGATGATAGCGATTTTTTGCTCCATGAGGTGCTCTTACTTGGTCACTTCCAACTCAAGCAGTGTCTATGAACCTCTACAGGGAGTGTAAGTGTTGATAAGATACAGACCCTTAGTATAGACTTAAAAAGGCAAGAACTTGAAAAATCACAGCTTGTTTGGAGGGTCACCTTGATGAACACGGGGAATTTCAAACTCTCCGAGAAAACCTTTTCAAGCAATCATAAAAGCGAGAAAAACCCAAAAAGATACATATAGAACTTAAATCATAAAAGGAAACATTTAGCATCAAATTACATATTATCTATCTATCCTTGTTCCTCCTCTCGCATTCCTCATCGAAACTTCAATCATCCACCCTTATATTAACTCCTTGATTATCCAAGGCTATTCTCCCTTCCTCGAAGCATGACTGGTGGTCATAGGTAGTCAAGCCATGGTCGTTTCTTTGGGGGGGGGGGGGGGGGGGGGGGGGGGGGGGGAGAGAGAGAGAGAGAGAGTGTATGCATGCGTACACTTTGTTGTGGAGGGGGGAGGGGGGTTTCTCAATACATAATATTATGGCAATTGCTTAATGGGAGAGATGATTGTTTCAAAAAGAAAGTCTTGTCAAGAAATGCCTAATTTAGGGAACTTATAGAAGAAGTAGAGTTGGAAGAGCTTATTTGCAGGTTGGAGTCAATATGAGCAATGTGTGTTTGTAGTCTTTGGTTCTAGATTGTATCTTATTGAAATTGTAGATAAATGTTTTTCATGGGTGAATCCATTTTTTCTAGCTCTCAAAAAGGATGTTTCAACTTACAATCATGACACTTGAGAAAAAAAGAGGAAAAGAAAAATTTCCTCCACATACTTGAAAAGAATAGTGTGAAAAGATTAAAGAATTTATTAAATTTTCAAGACTTTTACAAATGTCATTGAAAGGAACTTTGTATTTTCAAGAAAGAATTTTTTGTTGGTCACTTCAATGTAGTCAAACCCCTTTTGAACAGATGTAATAGCAGCCAAAAGGCATATACAATTTACACAAAACCTCACAAATCTAAGTGCAAACACCTATTTAGGAAAATAGGGAAAAATTCATACATTTGGGATGATTCTTTGTGTTTCATGGACTTGAGGTAAGGTTGTATTGTACTAGGTTGTTGCACATATGAAAACTGAGATACAATGTTTAGTGGATGCTTATGAGTCTGCAAGATCCAATATGGTCCGTTTTTAACAACCATACTATATACTAGAGTGTTTTTGCACATGTTAGTTTACAAATACACACACACACACTCACTCACTCACGCGCACATGCACACACACACACACACACATGCTCATGCACCCAAAATTTTCTTCCCACACATGCTTCATTTGATAAAACAATTAAAATGTAAGTTGCAAGAAAAACTTGGGTGACTAAAGTGGAAAAAAACACCAATCATATTGAATAAGATTTCTTGAAGATTACAAAGGTGGGATGTCATTATCAATGTTGATAATGACCATAGCTATGGGTGGACTAATTGGAACCATTGCTAGAAGATTACAAAGTTGAAAGGCGAATGCTAAGCGATCATTCCTCTTCATTTGCATTGACATTTGATGGTGCCTCATGTTCATCAAGTTTCAACTGACTCTCTTTGGCCTTGAGGATTATTGCCTTTGGAATCTTGATTTTTTCAGGAATTCGTCCACCCTTGGGCTTCCATGCCCAAATGATGCAGCTAGTGTCTTCCCAACGTTGAGGATCATTGATGTTCTCTCTCCAATAGTTGTTCCAACAATCCTTGTAAACCTCCACATCACTTGCATTCTTCTTCTTTGAAATTGGTGCCCAGTATTGTATCTTCACTTGAAGATAGGTTGCTGAGTCATTGTTCTCATCAATATCTGTTGCTGCCACTCCTAACCAAATTGGGTAATTTTCATCACAAGGTTGCACAAGTACAAAGTCTCCCTTTACCACATCAAGAGTTGGGTTGAACTCCTCAGCAAGTTTGTTGCACATTGGACCACAATAGTGGCCCTCGATTATGTCAAGTGCTTCATCTAGACCATCTTCCAATGGAACTTCAAGAGGATGATCTTGTTCACGCATACTCCTTGGCCAAAAGTCATCAAATAAAGTGTTTTCACTTTGTCCAGGGTTTTGCACAGCTTGCATGAGATTCTCCCAGTACATAAGAACTGGGTTGATCCACCTAGCATACTCACTTTCATCTCCTTTCTCTTGCAAGTGATCTTTCCACCAACTAACATACTTCTTTATTCCTTCCATAACTTTCTCACTATCTTTAACATACTCAAAGGGTGGTAATACTTTTGGAACACCTTCAAGAAGCTTGGCTCCTCCTTGGTCATTTCTCTTCCATAACTCTATACCATTTTCGGGTAACCAATCCACATTTTTAGGGTGTACTTTGTACTGCATCAAAGGTATTCTATCACTCATATAGAACCTAAATTGCAATGGATTTGAATGACCCACTAAGCTATCTGCTCCATCATGTAAGAACCCCTTTACAAATCCTTTAAAGTCTACCACCTTTTGTAGGAGAAAAGGTGTTGGATGCATGCTAACACACTCACTGGAGATCTTCATCAAATGTGGAAATGTAAAAATGGCTTGTTTTCTAAGCTTCTCAGAAAATCGACTGAACAATGCATCAATGTCTTCATGAGTGTGACCAACCATAAGAAATCCAAGTTGCACAGTGTCAAATACTCCTCGTGCAACCAACAATGATAGGTATGCAAACACATATCGATTCTTATTTTCTGAACCACAATTGTCAAGTTGCAGCAGCAATGTTCTTGGCAACCTCTTCAGCCCAAATAAATTGCCATCCTCCTGTACATGTGCATTAGTAGCAAAGATTGATTGCATCCTTGGACAATCATTTCCCTGTCTAGAAGCAAAATTCTCAATGTCCACATTCACATTTGTGATTAGATCAGTCTCTGCCTCTTCATTCTGAGCACTCTGTTCCTTGCAGTACTGGTTTTTCTCCTTAAGCACTTTCATATGGTGATAGAGAGAAGCTATAGACAAAACACAATAAAAAAGATTTTTTCATGGTTCTACACTTGAGTTTTCTAAGCTCAAGTCACCAAACATATGTTTATCTCTTCTTTCTAAGTTTCTTAGACATTTTGAGAGAGATGCAATTGTGAAGTTGGGATCACTCGGCCATGATCCCAATGCAAAGTGACCATAAGTTGGTTGTTCATGTCCATGAGTGAGCATTCCTGTCAAGGATACTAGAAGCCTCTCAACTCCATTGAGAGATTTTGGAACTGGTTTAATTTGTGGTATAGCAGTCTTACTCTGGTCCATCTTGTCATGTATAATGCATAAGAACTTGGTTGGATTCATTTCTGAAGAGCTCCTCCAAGCATAGTACAGATTTCTACAGCTCATTTGTTGAAACATGTGTGCTCTCCTCTGTGCCATGTATCTAGCACGCTCCACCTGATTTTTGGTAGACTCTAGCTTGACCTTTATGGATGCGCAAATGTCACATTTAGAGAATGTGCTTGATTTTGATAAAGTGACTGTCTTGAAGACTGTGTTCCACAACCTTGAGAATGTTGGTTGTGACAATGTTTTACTTTGCAAGGGCACAGCCTCATGACATCCTTGTGGCTATCAAGGACATGGCAAAATATCTTTAGACTCAAGCTAAAGTTTGATTATTTCATACTGTAGCACTAGGGGGAAAGGTTAGCCTTGTGAAATCCTTATAGCTACTAAGGTTATAGAATAGCATCCTTGTGGCAAACAATGGGAAAAAGCTTGCACTTAAGTGTAGACCTTGCCTACAAATGTGAGTATAGCACTACGAGGCATGTATAGCTTCATGACATCCATGTGGATACCAAAGGAAAAGAAAAACACTTTGAGGCTTGAGCTTAAGTTCGAGCCTCAATTGTATAAGCTATTGTAGCACTAGGGAGTATGTCTAGACTCATCCTTTAGAGATACTAATTCCAAGAGGCTCGAACTTAAGTTTGATCCTCACTTGCATAGGCTAGTGTAGCACTAGAATGCAAGACTAATGCCATCCTTGTGGCTACCATGGGTATAGAATAGCACCTTAAGTTCAAGCCTCATTTTCATATGCTAGTGTAGCACTAGGATGCAAGGCTTTCCTCATGACATCCTTGTGTCTACTAAGGGCAAGAGGCTCGAACTTAAGTTTGAGCCTTGCCTACATATGCTAGTATAGCACTAGCATGAAAGTCTAGCTTCATGACATATTTGTGGATACCAAGGGAACAGAACAACACCTTTAGGTTCAAACTTAAGTTTAATCCTCAATTGCATATGATATTGTAGCACCAATGTGTAAGGCTAGCCGAGGGATATCCTTGTGGCTACTTAGGGAAAGAGGCTCGAACTTAAGTTCAAACCTCGCCTACATATGCTAGTATAGCAAGTCTAACCTAATGACATCTTTGTGGATACTTAGGGAAAGCGGCTCAAATTTAAGTTCGAACCTTGCCTACATATGCTATTGTAGGCTATCTTAATGACATCCTTGTGGCTACTTAGGGAAAGAGGCTTAAACTTAAGTTTGAACCTTGCCTACTTATGCTAGTATAGAAAGTCTAACTTAATGACATCCTTGTGTCTACTTAGGGAAAGCGGCTTAAATTTAAGTTCAAACCTTGCCTACATATTCTATTGTAGCAAGTCTCGCTTAATGGCATCCTTGTGGCTACTTAGGGAAAGAGGCTCGAACTTAAGTTCGAACCTTGCCTACATATGCTTATATAGCAAGTCTGCCTTGAACTTAAGTTTGAGCATCAATTGTATATGTTACTTTAGCACTAGGGTGTAAGGTTAGCCTCATGATATCTGTGTGGCTACCAATGCCGGTAGGCTCAAACTTAAGTTCGATCCTCACTTGCATACACTAGAGTAGCACCAGCATGTAGGGCTTGTTGCTACCAAGGGCATAGAAGAACACCTTTAGTCTTGATCTTAAGTTCGAGCCTCAAGTGCATATTCTTTAGCACTAGGATGCAAGGCTCACCTCATGACATCCTTGTGGATAGCCTATTTGCATATGCTATTGTAGCACTAGGGTGTAAGGCTAGCCGAGGGACATCCTTGTGGCTACCAAAGGCAAGAGGCTCGAGCTTAAGTTCGAGCCTCACCTAGATATGTTAGTATAGCACTATCATGAAAATCTAGATTCACTAAGTCCTTTTAGGATTCATGCAAGAATAGAAAAACACTTAGGATTGAACTTAAGTCTAGCCTCATGGCATCCTTTTGGTTACCAATGACAAGAGGCTCAAACTTAAGTTTGATCCCCACTTTCATATTTGAGTGTAGCACTAGCATGGAAGGCTAGCTTGATGACATATTTGTGGCTATCAAGGGCATAGAATAGCACATTTAGGCTCGATCTTAAGTTCAAGCCTCAAGTGCATCAGGGAATAAAAAATCACCTTTAGGTTCAAACTTAAGTTTGAGCTTCCTCTCCATATGCTAATGTAGCATTAGGGTGCATGCCTAGCCTCATGACATCCTTCTAGCTAGAAAAATCATAGAGCTTCACTTTTAGGCTCAAATTTAATGTAGCACTAACTTGCAAGACTACTCTCATGACATCCTTGTGGCTAACAAGGGTACAAAACAACATCTTTTGGCTCAAACTTAAGTTCGAGCCTCGCCTACACATGCTAGTGTTTTTTTTTAAATGTACTATTTAACTTAAACATATGCTCCTTGTTTAGGTTCTAACATTGTTTTTTTTGGTTGTTTTAGGAATGGAGGCTTCCAATGTACCAAGTATACCAGAGCAGGGTGCACAAGTCTTCACACTCGATGTTCTTGGATGTCCACTCACGCCAAAACTATTGCTCCAAGAATAAAGGTTGACAAGACCTTTGAGTTAACAAAAGAAGGAGTGAAGTGGTTTGTGGATACCTAAGATACAGATGCAAACTACAAAGGTGACATCCATTTACATTTGTCACAAGGTGATATGAAATATGGAGACATGGGGATTGTTGTGGGTGTCAAAGATGATGTGGATGCAACAGCAATGCCATGCTTTGCATGTAATGCGCTACCTATTGGAGAGACCACAAAGGCAAACAAGTTTTGCTTATCATTGGGCACTTTTCATGTAGCAGACATGAATGGTAGCAAGCTAGGAAAAGAAAATTCTATTGTAAAATTCGGATTGAAGATCTCCAGCTTCACTAATCAAGAAGACTCGGGTGTGGACTATGTGGAAGATCTAGTGAAGGCAGTGAAATATGCAAAGCGAGTCTTGAGCTTACCAAAGAAGATTGTACCTTCAAAGAAACCAATAGGGGCACTACCTAAGAAAGTTGTGGAGAAGACAAGGAAAGCCATAGTTAGGAGTGCACTTGCAGCATCAAGAAGTGCCCATGCAAGCGCTTCAACACATGTAGAGAAGATCACTGCCACCATTAATTTAGAGTAGCAAGAAGGTTCACAAGGGCAAGATGCACAAGGACTCAGAAGAAAAAGAAAGGCAAAGGATGATTCTACTCTTGAGGAAGATTGACAAAAACTAGCAAAGAGGAAGATGAAAAAGAGTGCAGAAGAAAAAGAGGTTTCTGAAGAGGAGTTGATGGACATGGAAACTCCATCCGAAGATAACAAGGCACTGACCTCTTTAGAAATCAAGAAGGGATTCTATCCTTTTGGGATCAATGAATTCTTTAGCATTGACGTGACAAGGTGTTTTCCTGCTCCATCAAACTAAGTGTACAGAAGATTAAATCTAGATTGGGTCAGGATTTTGACTTTAGACTTCATTCAAGAACCAAAGCAAGAGGAGATACTAGCAATTTTGATGCCTTGTGATCCTTCCAAAAAACATCCTCTTGAAAAACTTGCCAAAGAGGATGTTCGCAATGTTGATTACTGGATCATCTCTGGACAACACTCCATTAGTGCTGCAAAACGTTTGCAGGGTGCAAACGTTGCAAAGGTTACCCCTCAATTGCATCAACAATTCAAATATAGACGATCAAAGATTATTCTCAATTTCCCACCAAAGATCTCTCGTGAAATCTCCAAAGATGCGAATCTTTCTGTTGCAATGTCAATGCAAAAGGAGCCATTTCTTGACCAACTTATGCAAGCGCGAGCACAATGGCATGCAAATGGTTGTCCTTCTAAGCCACCACCTGGTGTCAACCAAACCAAGAAGGACTTTGAGGCTTGGAAGGTACTTGTTTGATTCTTTGAAAACATGGATGTGAGTCTTTTTAATCAATATCTATTTGTAAACTAGAGTCTATCATAGGCTCAAGCAAGACCTCCCATGTGCTCATTTAGATTGTGAGCATAGATGTATGTGAGCATATAAATAAACAATTCAATCTAGCTAGGATTGAACTTATTAAGTATGCGTCTCAATCCCACAAGTTAGAGCCTTGTCAATATTGATGTTGGAATTTTCAATTTTGCAGACCTTTGTTGAGACAACAGAGCACACACTTCAAAAGGGATTTGTCAAGACCGACTTGCATTTGCTTCTATGTGATGAGAAGATATGGAAGAATTGGGTCAAGATCATGAGACAATATGCTTGAGGCTTGCTACCAAATACAAAGGGAAAGGGAGAAACAATTGACGAAGGTTCCAACGAAAATCCTAAATTTCTAACTATGAAGGGTGGTCAAATTCGACAAGCACTTGGCACAGCCACACTAGCACCTACATTGTTCAGGTGCATTTTAGGTCTCGAGAATAAAGAAGTTCTTGAACTACAAAATGCAATCCTGGACAAAACCATCTTGCTAAAGAAGAGCAAGCATACCCCTCATAGAATGGACATGGATGAGATGGCTTGGAAGCTAAAAACAGATCGAGTGTTGAAAGAAGCAATAATATCATTCTTCTTTGATTTGATAAGGGAAAATTTATCTTGGGAGCAAGTTTGTGAGAAGTACAAGCTAGGAGAGCATGAGTACAATCAAATGAGGAGCTATAGCCAGTACTATATCAAGGACTCCCTCAACAAAGCAAAGAAGACTCCACCCTCACTTCCAAAACTCTCATCAATCATCTTTATAGAGCTAATATGGGCATAATATCTCAAGATGAGTCTATTCCATGGAGAATCAAGGGGGTGGGCTTTGATATGGGGAAGATCAAAGACTTTTGCAATACAGAGCACGTACCATTTCAATTGGTTGTCTTGGATCTTCATGGTACTAAAGAAAATCTCTCTATAGATTTTTTTGCAAATTTGGCACTCAATCTAAACACATTGAATGCACAATACGAATATGTGCTAGTGTGTTTCATTGATTTCATCAATATTGGAATGCTTCTTGAAGGGGTCTCTAGCCAGTCAACTAAGGTCCATATTGAATACGGAAATATCCAAGCAACAAGAGATGACTCATGGATAGATGGAACTGTGGAATCTGCAATGGTTGCTCTTTTTGTTAGCAAGGTTGATAGATTTGAGGCTATTGACAAAGCTCATACAAAAAGAGTCTTTTTCTCAGGCTCTTGGGGCAAGGATCATGAAGTTATTGATAGAAACTTCATTGATGGCCTTATCACAGGATTTTGTCCTGAGCAAAGCTATGTTTTGGAAATTTTTTGCGGTGGAGTTGTGTTGGAGCAAAGCTTGTCGAAGAAGAGAAGGGCAATTGCTCTATGTAAAGATGATTTTGAAGCAATGGAGTTAGAATCTCAATGCTCTAGTCTTTTGGAGAGCAATCCATCCTTGCAGGAGTGGTGTGGTGCAAGTCAAGCATCACTTGCGAGACAAACAGTGGAGCTGGATGATAAAGAAAAAGTAGATCTTAACAATCTTGACATCGATAAGCAACAAAGCAGTGGAGAGGATGTTGATGGAAATGAAAACAATGATAACGTAGACAACACGGATGATAGTGAAGTTCAAGAAGCTACAAATTTTTATCATCAAGGGGGGGCAGACAATGTTGGAGAAATGAGTCCAGTTGTGGATGTTGAGTGTGCAAAAGAAAATGATCAAGATAATGAGGATGATGATGCAGGCAATGAGGATGCACAAGAGGATGATAGAGCCCCTCAAGACATTATAGTAGCTGATGAAAAAGGTGTGAATGCTTCTTAGAGTATTTTTGATACTAGGTTTAATGATGCATGCCATTATCATGTACCAACAGACTCCTAAAGTATAAAAAGGCAGGATAATGTATTGAATTGATCAATTGTGATACTTTAGGTCCTTCAAACACTATTTTCTTAATACTATCTTGTGTATTTATCTAAAAGTATGTCATTTTAATTAGATTTAATTGGTGTTGTTTTAAAAAATGATGGAGGGGATCAAACTTGAGTTTTGAGCCTTCACAAAGCACATGTCTTTATTTAAAGTGTCAATTCACAAAGCATAGCTAACATACAGATGTGTATCAAGAGTAAGAAATTTTGGTTTTGGTGAGACAATAATGAAGCATTACCAAACACTAATGAGGCTCAAACTTAAGTTCAAGCCTAACAAGGAGAGATATTGAAGCACTTGTGTATAAACTTCAATCAAAAAATTCATGTGGCTGAGTTGTTCTAAGTGAGACTTGAACTTCCATATACTAGTGTAGCACTTGCATATGTTACGTGAAACTCATAATGTCTTTGTACCTAACAAGGCATTGAAATTTAGTTTGTAGGCTCGAACTTAAGTTTGAACCTTGCCTCCACATGTTAGTGTAGCACTACCATGTGAGGCCGAGCTCATGAGCACTACCATGTTAGGCCAATCTCAAGAGCATTGTAGTAATATAATCTTCCAAATAGCAATACTTACGGATCATGAAGTAAAAAGGATCATACCTTGAAAAATTCATACTTAAGAGGTTTTTTGAATAGACCCTAGATGTGCATAATATAATAATTTTATACATAGTGAATGCATTGAGACTAGACATGGTGACGGACGTAAAGCGGACCCCGAACCCCGACGGCCTCTAAAACGTTGGGGGCCGAATGGCTCGTCGCCTTGAGCCTGCCACGGTAAAGCGAACAGGGGGCACCACCTAGCTTTGAGCGGCTAGGACGCAAAGCCCACGATGATATGAACACCGCAAGCCTACACACTTAGAGAGAGAGAGAGAGAGAGAGAGAGAGAGAGAGATAAAACACTCGCAATTAATGAAAACAACCTCGGGGGTGTGAGGGTGAGTTATTTCTGCAATATTTACAAGGTGGCATGCCGTGGTGGTAGAGAGGTAGGGAGAGGAGATGGTGCAACCTACTTGGTGCGTTCTCTAGGGCGACTCAATGACTGTGAATACTCATTGCCAAGAGCGTGCATATGTGTGTGTGCATCGACCATTGGAGTCGAGGTATGGGTGTGGTTCCCTTCGCATGGTGCAATTTCCAAGGCAAACCCCACACACGAGACCTCCTCCTCGTGATAGTGATGGTGTCAGTCCCTCCTACTACACTCTACCCAATGCTTGGTTCCACATAAGTTGCCCCCCCCCCCCCCCCGATAGTGACCTCTCAGTGCCAATTTATAGGGTTGGCTGCTTGGATTATGGTAATCCCAGTGTGGTTAGGGTAATCTTAATCGGGGAGACAAAGCAAGTGGTGGGCCCGGTGTGGTTGACCCTTGCTTTGTTTTGGGGAAGGTTATTAAAAGATGGGAATCTCTAGGTGGGCCTTTGTGACCATCACCTAGAGAGAGGATATTTACAAAATGGAAATTTTACAATGGCTTGGGTGAAAAACTGAAGATAATGGTAAAATAACCTAAAAATTACTGGGATGGCATCGTGGTTGCGTGTTGCCGGCAAATGGTGTGCTATCGGTGCGTCGGTGTCGAGCATACTTCTTTTCGAAGTCGGTCGGGGCATGCTTTTGACGCATTTTCTGTTTTTGTTGTTGGCGGCGTGTGATTTGGATCGTCTTCTTCTTTTGTTGATGTCGATGGCGTTTTGCTTGTTCTTCTTCTTTTGTATTTTGTCGATGCGTGCGTATATGCGTGTCATGTGTATATGTGCGAGTGTGGGAGAATATATGTATATATGTGTATTTGCGGGTGAGTGCGTATATGTATATGTGTGTGCGTATGCGTGCGTGGGAACAAGGGAAGAGGGGGTACTATAAAAATTTATAATGTTTATATTTTTTTTCTTCTCTGATGCCGGCGGCTTGTTCTACTGCGCATGGCGGAAGGAGAGGGGGGGGGTAGGATAGGGGGGTGTGTATGTATGGTGTGTGTGAGTGTGTGTGTGTGTGTGTGTGTGTGTGTGTGTGTGTGTGTGTGTTTTTCATGCTGCTGCCGCGAGGGCGTGTGTGTGTGTGCGTCCGCTGCAGACTGCGCGCGAGGAGAGAGGGCGTGTGTGTGTGTGTGTGTGTGGGATGCAACGCGGCGCACAGCGCATGGGAAGAGAGAGGGAGAGGGGGGGTGTGTTGTGGGGTGTGTGTGTGTGTGAGGGAGTGTGTGTGTGTGTGTGTGTTGTGTGTGGTGCAACGCTGCCCGCATGGGAGAGAGAGCAAGCTTTGGCGTGTTGTGGTGGCATCCGGATGAGAGAGAGAGAGAGAGAGCCTTTGGCGCAGCCGTGAGAGGGAGAGTGAGGGAGAGGGGGAGGGGAGAGGGGTAAGGGGATAAGAGATAGAGAGAGTGTGTGAGGGAGAGTGAGGGGAGAGGGGTATGGCGGGGCATGGGTTGTGTGGGTGAGAGGGAGAGGGGGGGGGGGGGGGGGGTTGTTTTTGCATGGGGCTTAAGGACGAAGGGGGGGAGATTAGTCAATGGGTGGGGTGTAAGGGAATATATCCGCGGGCCAAGGGGAGGGGGGGAATGAGGCCGAGGGGGGTGTGAATGAGCTGAAGGAGGGTGAGGCGAGCGGGTGGGGAAGAGGGAGGAGGGAATATTGGCGGGCCAAAGAGGGGGGGGGGGGGGTTCTCACGTAGCTCGCACCGAGGGAGCACGAGAGAGGGGTTGGGTTTTTCTTCTCTGAGTTTCTGCCTGGCTGGGGAGGGTAAATCGGGGGGAGAGAGATATTAGGAAAAGGGGGTATGTAAGGGAAATGGGGGGAAGAGAGTGCGAGGGTTTTATCCGATGCCCGTGGGGCGGGAGGGGGGAATATAGGTTACGGTGGGGGGGTACCGAGAGTGGGGGGGGGGGGGGGGGGGGGGGTGAAATGAGTTTTTTTTTTTTCTTTGATTTTCGAAAGTCGTCTATCATTAGCCCTCTCTCTTTTGGCTAGAGGCATTCATGCTTCTAGCCCTTCTTCAGTTTCTTCAGCTGTAGAGTTAGAGGGTTCTCCCTCTTCTGGAATGTCTAGCACGAATTCTGGGTCAAACCTAAGGAAATACCTCTTCAGTCTCCATCCATTGACTCTAGTCTTGTGAATTCTCCCATCTGCTTCCATCAGCTTATAGATGTCGTTGTCTTAGTGCTTCTTGATAATGAATGGCCCTTCCCATCTGGGTTGAAATTTCTTATCCTTCCTGGTATCAAATGTGTTGTCGTATCGCAGTACTAGCATGCCTTTTTCCAGTCCTTTCTCTTTAAGCCCTTGATTGAAAGTGAGTCGACGTCGTTCTGCCTGTGCTGCATAGTGATTGATTGCTTCTTCCCTATCCAGTTGGAGTCTCTCTAGATCCAAGATGTGGTTTCTAAGGTTTATGATTGGACGGTGGGTCTGGCTGGCCAAGACTCGTAAGCTGGCTATTTGTACCTCAATAGGTAGAATTGTCTCCTTCCCATAAACTAGATGGAAAGGGGTGAAACCTAGTGATGTTCGGAACGTTGTTCTGTAGGCCCAAAGAGCTGCCATGAGATGTTTATCCCAATCTCCTGTATGGTTGTTCACCTGTTTTGTGATGATCTTGCAAATCATTCCATTTACCTTCTCTACAAGACCATTGCATTGTGGATAGTATGGTGTGGAATGCCGACGTGTGATGCCTAACTTCTTCATCAGTTCCCCTACCACATCACCTCTAAATCCTGGTCCTCTATCTGATATTATCTCAAGAGGAGTGCCAAAATGGAAAACGATATGCTCAAAAATGAACTTTTCCACCTCTTGGGTTGTAATGCGGGTGGTGGCCGTTGCTTATGCCCATCATGTCATGTAGTCTACACCCACTATGATGTACAGTTTACCTGATTGGGCCCTTAGTAAGGGACCAATTTCATCTATTCCCCATTTCTCAAACGGACCATATGAAATGATAGGGGTTTGTGGCTCGTACGTTAGCGTACGATCACTGGCCACTTGACAAGCCCTACATGTTTTACACCAATGGTGCACATCTCTGTTCAAACTAGGCCAAAAGTATCCTGCTTGTAGAATCTTCCTACTCGTGATATCTAGAGCAAAATGACCACCGCAAACGCCATCATGGCAGCTTGAAATTACCTCTGTGATTTCACTGGAGGTTGGCACTCGCTTGAGAATTTGATCCTTGCCCTTACAATACAAGTGGTCGTCTATAAGGCGGTACCTAGTAGACTTCCTTACCAGCCATTGTTTTTGGCCTTTAGTGTGTCCTGTTGGACATTCCCCTGTATTCAGAAAGCTGATGATATCAGGCATAGCGTCACTGCCTTGGAAGAGAGGTAGCTTTAATTTGATTGCTCCTATGGGAACATCTTGTATTCTTTCTTTAGCTAGTGCATCTGCCTCTTGACTTTCTGCTCTGCGAATATGGAAGAGCTTTACTGCTTCAAACTTCTTCAGAAGGTCCTTAACTTGGCGAAGTTAACCAAGTAAAACCTAATTTTTGCACTCCCAGGTGCCATTTATCTGCCTAATCAAAACCAAAGCGTCGCCGAACACATTTAAGCGCTGAATTTTTTGTGAAATACATTGTTCCAACCCAAGGATTAGGGCTACATATTCTGCCTCATTGTTAGAGTGGGAGTGTAATAACTGCCCCATGGAGAATACTCTTTCCTGATGTTCATTGAAAATGACCATGCCTGCTACAGACTGATCCATTGTTCTCTTGTATGCTCCGTCAAAGAAGAGAGAGTGAGCTCTCTCTAGCTTAGGGCTCTCTTTATCTGGTATTCCTTCCTTTGCTTCCGTGTTGACCTTCAGCTTCTTCTCGTAGTGGTGATGAGTGAGAATTCCTGCTAGACTAGCCCTGGTGGAATTTTCTACTTGCATGGTGTAATCAAACTCTTGTAGTATAATTAACCACTTTGAGATCCTAGAGGAGACATCCATGTGTCGCATCACATAAGGGAAAACTTCGTCCATTGTTAGGATTACAAATGGTCTAGGCAAGAGATAGGAGCAGAATTTCGTGGTAGCAAACATTAGCGCTAGAACCATGTGTTCTACTTCGGTGAATCCCTTTTCTGATGGGGTCATGACTCGACTAGAGAAGTAAATAGGGCGCATGAAAGAAGTTTTGGGATCCTTTTGCATTAGCACTGCTCCCAGAGTATCATTTCCCACACTAGGGTTTACATCGAATGGCTCGTCCCACTTAGGAGGTGAAATAGTGGGAAGCTTAGATAGGACTTTCTTTACCTCAGTGAAGTGCTGCTCATTCTCTTCACTCCATGAGAAAACATCCCTTTGGGTGAGTTGTTGTAGGGGAAGGACTACTTGAGATAGCAGGTGAATGAACCTGCTTAAATATCTTACCTTCTGAAGGAAAGAAACCAACTGCTTAGCGGTGGTGGGAGATGATAAAGATATCAGAGCCTGAATTTTGCTAGGGTCAGCCTCGATTCCTTTTGCTAAAATTACATGACCAAGGAGAGTGACCTCGCTCTCACCAATGTGACACTTGTCCACGTTGAGTTGGCCACCTAGGGTTTGTAGCCTGGTTAAGCCATCATAGACTTTGCTTAGATGAAGGGCTCGTGAGCTATAGATGCAAAAATCATCTATGAAAACCCGTATTGATGTTCCAAAGTAGGGTTGGAAAACAAATGTCACATAGCTTTGAAATGTGGCTGGGGCGTTGGTGAGGCCAAATGGCATCACTCTGTAGGCCAAACATCCCCAAGGTGTGATGAAGGTTGTTTTCTTCTGATCCTCCTCCGCAATGCTAATCTGGAAGTATCCTGAGTAGCCATCGCATACTGTGTAACGTTCGTGACCTGCCACTTCATTGAGTATTTCATCCTGGAATGGGAGGGGAAAATGGTCCCTCTTCGTGGCTGCATTGAGCGGTTTATAATCCACACAAACTCTCCATTTACCATTTTTTTTTGGTGTAACTACTACTAGGGAGACCCATTCTGAGTCTTCGACAAGGTAGATGAAACCTGCTTGTAGCAAACTCCTTACTTCTTTAAGCAATGCCTCTTGTTGAATTACTCCAAGTCTTCTGAGCTTCTGTACTACGGGTTTACTGCCTTCCTTGAGCTTTATGTGGTGTTGCACTACTGTAATTCCTGTGATCTTATCATATCCATCAATGAACAAAGTAGTGAAGTTGCCTAACATGGAGACATACTCCTTCCTCTCTTCATTGGTTAACTCATTTGAGAGCATTTTTTGTAGCTTACCTGCATCCTCAGATGACTGCTTACCTGATGGTCCCTCTTGGTTTGCTGAGGTTGCTTCAGATTGTGTTAAGCTGTTTGGGTCTTTAAGAATGACTCCCATTACTTCGATGCTAATGTCACTCCCATCAGTGGTGGTTGTGTCTTCTCTTGAGGTAGACGAGGAGTCGCTGGTGGACTCGTCTTCTGAAGCCTCCAAGATCATATTACGCTGCTTTCCAGTCCTCATGTCGTAGAATATGGACTTCCCTTTAGCATCCTTCATCTGGATCATCCCATTGCTCCAGTCTTGTTTGGCTTCCATGGCCATAAGCCAAGGCCTTCCAAGAATGATGGGATAGCCCTCCCCTTTGTGTGGCACGACGAAGATTTCTACCTCCACTTCTGTATTGAATGCTTTTACTTTGACCGCATTTACAATGCCTACGCATTTTACTCTTACATTGTTTGCCATCTTGGCTCGGCAGGGTGCAGGCCTACTTACCTCTAGACCTAGGTGGTGCATCATCTTCTCACTCACGACGCATATTTGTGTGCCACCATCTATGTAGACGTTTGAAATCCGTTGCCCTTTGATGTGAGCGTCCATGGTTGGCAAGATGTCATCGAGATCCCTCCCAGAGATAGCCCCAGCTATCTGTGGTTTTGATTTCCTGGTACTTACCATTTTCGTCCATTGCCTCCTCATTCTGGGTGCAAGGTGGAGTAATTGGGGCCAAGTTATCTTCGGGCCCTGCATTAACACATCCTGAACTAATTCATAGGGTTGTGCTTCCTCACCTAGTGAGAAGTCCACGATGTCTATCTTCCGCAGCGGTTTAGCTGCTTGCTTGCTAGACTCGGTTTTCCCTTTCATCTTCTCTTCCTTTTGAGATGCCTCCTCGTGCCTCGCACGTTTCACTCCCATAGCATCCACTTCTTCTACCTTCGCTTTTCCTTTGTGCTTCTCTCGAGCTGACTCTTCTACCTTCGCCTCCCCTTTAGCCTCTAAGCTAATGACACTCACCGCTTGGTTCACCGCAGGTGGTGGGGGAAGTGGCGGAATGAGAGGTTGGGGTGGTGGTTGCTGTTGTATAGGTGGTTGCAGGATTTGGATTGTTGGGATTGGTCCTGGCTGCCTTGGTGGTGGTTGGTGGTGGTCTTACTCTTGGCGGAGAGATCTGATTCTGTCTCCCTCCTCTATTGAAATTCTGCCTTCTTGGGTGTGGGCAGTAGTACATTCCATGGCCATCTTCCCCGCAGTTGTAATAGTGGTATTCTGGGTTCTGCCTTCGTTGTCCTCTTCCTTGTTCTGGATTTCTGCCAGATGCATGCCCTTGCTGCACCAGATGCACAGATAAACTCTCTAGTTAGGTGGTAATGCGACTCAGTAGGTCTTGTTGTTCCTCTGCTGTCTCCTGTGGTTGGACTCTATGATTGGTTGTTGCAGCCACTGGGGTTGGTCGGGCCGAGCTTGTTTCCTCTGACTCGTTTACTCTTGCTTGCATGCGCAGCTTCTTGTCTTTAAGGCGGGCTACTTCGACTGTCAACTCATATGTTGCAGGAAACCTTCCCTTCACCTTCTCTCTAAGCGGCGACCATAGACCAGCAATGAAACGGTCCTTCTTCAAGAAATTAGGCGCTCCTTTGCCTTCCTCCAGTGTGGCAATGCACCTATCCCATAAGTCCACAAACTTTGACTCATAGGTGGCGTACTCCAGCAGGCCTGCCTGCTTTAATTCTGCCAATAGCTGCCATAGCTTCTCCGAGGTTGTGCCTCCACCAAACCTCTTTACAAAAGCAGCCCTTAACACATCCCATGCATTCTTGGTAGCCTGGGGCAATGCATTATACCAGGACTTGGCCTCTACTTTCATCAGTAGAGGAAAAATTCTGAGTTGTGAAGCGTTGTCATCTTTGTTGGAGATGACACAAGCAATGTCAAAATCGTCCAAAAAATTAGTGGTGAGATCCTCACCCTTCTTTCCACTGAACATGGAGAAAGAAACACTTGCCATGGTGGTGACTCGGGAAATTACAAACATTTTTTTTTTTTAACATCAACAGCAATGGCTCATAACGGTTTTTACAGGGGCGAATGGATAGGCTAAAACAGGATAAAAAGAGACATTAAAGGAATGATGGTAATCTAGTATGGGGAGAATGATAGGGTTCGGGGAATTGAGGATTTCTCCTAGTACTGCCACACCGAATAGGTAAACGATCTTCTGTTGGTAGAAGACTTTCCTATCTACATAGATATTCACATGCATATGTTGCAGGAATCTGAACGAGAATGCCGTCAGCCCGTTTTCCATCATGCACATAGGGTGAAATACTTACTTATACTCTTACCATGCCAGTGTTGATGAGTCGGCACATCCACAAGAGGTCATCACCTTTCATGGGCTCTACCCTTCCTTCGTTGCTTAGCACGTACGGGGTGATGGCAACACGTCGGACCACTCCCAGTCTCTTGGCTAACAGCAATTTTAGGTAATTTCCGTAATCGGCGTGTTGCATGAATTCTACTCCATTCAGCTGCAGCTCATCTCCAGCCCACTGGGTCTCTCCCGTGGTAGAGAGCTTCTTCAGGATAAGTTGTACAGAGAGGGGAGGAAGGTCCTCCACTTGCTTCCCAAAACAGCGAGAGCAGTAGCCGAACCACTCTTCTCTAGGACATGGGAATCTTCTCACCACTTCTTCTTCTGGATTGTCGAAGTGGATTGGTAGCACTCACGTGCGTCGTGCAAATCGGTAGGCGACCTTCCGCCACTTAGCTTCGGATGACTTCTTCTTTGACCAAGTGGGTACAACCCGGCTCTCTGAGCTTGAAGCACTTGCTTGGCCAGATGCTTCTCCCTTCAGGGTCATGTGTTTCCAGGCTAGCCTATCTTCTCCTTGCCCTTGGCTCGAGTAGCCCCTTTAGGCCACTTTGGGGTTTTATCTTTGACTGCAGTTTCTTTACGGAAAAGAGGCCTCACCGTCCGCTTTCCTTCCTTGACATGAATGACCTCCTTGCAATGAATGTCAATGTAGAAGACTTCAGCCCTTCCGCTGCCTCCATTGCTGGCACTCATTGACCATGTGCCTTGGTTGACAACATTGATGGCACCTCACCAATCTGCCACGTGATGCTTTCGATTTATAGTTAGAACGAACGATACAAGATGGAGAATTTACCTCTTGAATGTTGATGACACTGCAGCCTGGCAATAGCACCTCAATGAAGGCGGCTAGGGCCTCCTTCGTCTCTTCTTCTTCCATCCTCCAGTTAGAAAATTCCTTTAGCCACTCGTCCATGATTGATAGTGGGCGTCACTTTCAGCATTGTAAACTAAAGGGGTCTTAGAAAATCCCTCCTCCGTGGGGGCACCAAATGATGGACGCAAAGCGGACCCCGAACCCCGACGGCCTCTAAAATGCCGGGGGCCGAATGGCTCGCCTCGAGCCTGCCATGGTAAAGCGAACAGGGGGTACCACCTAGCTTTGAGCGGCTAGGACGCAAAGCCCACGATGATATGAACACCGCAAGCCTACACACCGAGAGAGAGGAAGGGAGAGAGAGAGAGAGAGAGAGAGAGAGAGAGAGAGAGAGAGAGAGAGAACACTCGCAATTGATGAAAACTACCTCAGGGGTGTGAGGGTGAGTAATTTCTGCAATATTTACAAGGTGGCATGCCGTGGTGGTAGAGAGGTAGGGAGAGGAGATGGTGCAACCTACTTGGTGCGTTCTCTAGGGCGACTCAATGACTGTGAATACTCATTGCCAAGAGCGTGCATACGTGTGTGTGCATCGACCATTGGAGTCGAGGTATGGGTGTGGTTCCCTTCGCATGGTGCAATTTCCAAGGCAAACCCCACACACGAGACCTCCTCCTCGTGATAGTGATGGTGTCAGTCCCTCCTACTACACTCTACCCAATGCTTGGTTCCACATAAGTTGCCCCCCCCCCCCCCGATAGTGACCTCTCAGTGCCAATTTATAGGTGTTGGCTGCTTGGATTATGGTAATCCCAGTGTGGTTAGGGTAATCTTAATCGGGGAGACAAAGCAAGTGGTGGGCCCGGTGTGGTTGACCCTTGCTTTGTTTTGGGGAAGGTTATTAAAAGATGGGAATCTCTAGGTGGGCCTTTGTGACCATCACCTAGAGAGATGATATTTACAAAATGGAAATTTTACAATAGCTCGGGTGAACACCTGAAGATAATGGTAAAATAACCTAAAAATTACTGGGATGGCGTCGTGGTTGCGTGTTGCCGGTGAATGGTGTGCTGCAGGTGCGTCGGTGTCGAGCATACTTCTTTTCGAAGTCGGTCGGGGCATGCCTTCGGCGCATTTTTTTTTTTTGTTGTTGGCGGCGCGTGCTTTGGATCGTCTTCTTCTTTTGTTGATGTCGATGGCGTTTTGCTTGTTCTTCTTCTTTTGTATTTTGTTGGTGCGTGCGTATATGCGTGTCGTGTGTATGTGTGTGAGTTTAGGAGCATATATATATATATGTGTGTGTATTTGCGGGTGAGTGCGTATATGTATATGTGTGTGCGCATGCGTGCGTGGGAACAAGGAAAGAGGGGGTACTATATAAATATATAATGTTTATATATTTTTATTTTATTTTTTCTTCTCTGATGTTTGCGGCTTGTTCTACTACGCATGGCGGAAGGAGAGGGGGGAGGGGGGGTAGGATAGGGGGGTGTGTATGTATGGTGTGTGTGAGTGTGTGTGTGTGTGTGTGTGTGTGTGTGTGTGTGTGTGTGTGTGTTTTTCATGCTGCTGCCACGAGGGCGTGTGTGTGTGTGCGTCGACTGCGGACTGCGCGCGAGGAGAGAGGGCGTGTGTGTGTGTGTGGGATGCAACGCGGCGCACAGCGCATGGAAAGAGAGAGGGAGAGGGGGGGGTGTGTTGTGTGTGTGTGTGTGTGTGTGTGTGTGTGTGTGTGTGTGTGTGTGTGTGTGTGTGTGTGTGTGTGTGTGTGTGTGTGTGTGGTGCAGCGCTGCCCGCATGGGACAGAGAGCAAGCTTTGGCGTGTTGTGGCGGCATCCGGATGAGAGAGAGAGAGAGAGAGAGAGAGAGAGAGAGAGAGAGAGAGAGAGAGAGAGCCTTTGGCGCTGCCGTGAGAGGGAGAGTGAGGGGGAGGGGGAGGGGAGAGGGGTAAGGGGATAAGAGATAGAGAGAGTGTGTGAGGGAGAGTGAGGGGAGAGGGGGTATGGCGGGGCATGGGTTGTGTGGGTGAGGGGGGGGGGGAGGGGGGGTTGTTTTTGCATGGGGCTTAAGGAGGAAGGGGGGGATATTAGTCAATGGGTGGGGTGTAAGGGAATATATCCGCGGGCCAAGGGGGGGGGGGGGTGTTGTTTTTGCATGGGGCTTAAGGAGGAAGGGGGGGATATTAGTCAATGGGTGGGGTGTAAGGGAATATATGCGTGGGCCAAGGGGGGGGGGGGGGGGGGGGGGTGTTGTTTTTGCATGGGGCTTAAGGAGGAAGGGGGGGATATTAGTCAATGGGTGGGGTGTAAGGGAATATATGCGCGGGCCGGGGGGGGGTTCTCACGCGGCTCGCACCGAGGGAGCACGAGAGAGGGGTTGGGGTTTTCTTCTCTCAGTTTCTGCCGGGTCGGGGATGGTAAATCGGGGGGAGAGAGATATCAGGAAAAGGGGGTATATAAGGAAAATGGGGGGAAGAGAGTGTGAGGGTTTTATCCGATGCCCGTGGGGTAGGAGGGGGAAAAATAGGTTACGGTGGGGGGGTACCGAGAGTTGGGGGGGGGGGGGGGGGGGGGGGGGGGGTTTGAAATGAGTTTTTTTTTTTCTTTGATTTCCGAAAGTCGGCTATCAATGGATTGAGATTGAAGCCTTACACTTGACACATAAGCTTAAGGTTAAGATTTTAGCCTTAGGCATGAACTTAAGTTTGAGCCTCAAAAGTCCTTGTCATAGAATCCTACCTCAGTACTTGGAAGTGAAGCTCACAATTTCATATCCTATTGTAGCGATTACATATGTTAAGAAAGAGAAAGAGTCATAATCTATAACAAGAAACTGAAATTGATTTTGTAGGATCGAACTTAAGTTCGAGCCTTGCTTTTGTATGTTAGTGTAGCACTACCATATGAGTCCATTCTCATGAGCATTGTAGCAAAAAAATGTTATAATAACAAAATACTTACAGATTATGAAGAAAATTGGATGATACCTTGAAAAATTCATAGATAAGAGGTTTTATAAATAGGTCTTCAGTGCACATAGTATAAAAGGTTTTCACATAGTGAATGATGAAGACTAAAAAGGGCTTAGGACTTACATTTTAAACTTCAAACATAAGCATAAATTTTGAAACTTAAGTTTTAAGCTTGAAACAAAAGCCTAAACTTTGAGACTTAAGCCTTAGGCTAGAGCTTAATATTAAGCCTCACTTTCAAATGTGCTTTAGGTATCATTTTAGGTTAGCATTTTTGTGTTAATGTGCTAAATGGATCCTTTCTAGCATAAAACGTCTCGGTTAGATTATGGAAATGAAATGGATTCTATGGTTATTGAAAATCCACTAGACTATTTTTTAAATAGGTAAAAAATTGGCTTTTTTCATCTTTCAGATGAAGACAACAAAATAGAAGACGGAGATAACATATCTCAAGCAGCACAAGTGCTACCCACCATTGTTGGAGAGACCCAGTTTCATAAAGGTGATCTTGTAGAGCACAAAAGTGATCTTGTAGAACAAACCTCTCAAAAAACTTCAAATGACATGACTAAAGAGAGCGAGAACATGCTACCTACAATTGGAGAGACCCAAATTCATGAAAGTGACATTAGGAATAGTGAAGAGGAGATGGTGATGGTAGAGCATCAAAGTGATTTTGTTGTGGAAAATTCTCCAAAACCTTCACACGACACTAACAACATGCTCAAAGAGATGAGGATGCAGAGGGTAGTGAGAAGAAGGGTGAAGCCAATGAAGCTCCAAGCGACTCTTGCAACCAAGGACATACAAGAAAAAACTGACAAAGGGACAGGAAAAGCAACACCAAATACAAACAAAGTCAAAAGCATTCAAGAAAGGGAGCAAGGGATTGAAGTTGGTGAGAAAAACAAAGGTACTTATTTCTCCAATGTGATTAGTATAGATAATACAAAATAATACAAAATTCTATTATGTTGTCTTTGCAGGTGAAATTGACATTCAAAATCAAGGATCCAGTGTGCCACAAGTAGACATCAACGTTGAGGAGCTATGTCCTGAAGCATGAAAACGTAGGCCACTTGGAAGCTTATATTCTTTTGAGAGAGATGGAGATAAACTAGTCTTTCAATCTTCCCACATCAATAGAGAAATGCAATCACTTTTAGGAGACATCATTATAGATGAGTATGGGAGTATGAGACGTAAATAAACGTGTGCAATTTACAATTGTGTGCTGCAAATATATGGTCCCTTGTTTTGAGATTTATAAGTGCAAAAACTTAAATTGTTATCATTCTTTTGTATCGTATGCAGAAAATCTTGCTCATGCAATCAGCATGAAGAAACATGCACTCATTCTTGATCTTAATGGAGTTTTACTCAGCAAAGAAGACAAGAGGCATCCATGTACAGATTGTGTCAAAATTGACCTTGGTCACACCACAATTGTTGTCGTCCGGGTTGTTTTGAATTTTTGGATAAGATATGTCAGTACTTTCATGTTGGTATTTGGTCCACCATGCTACAAAAGAATGTTTGCACTTATGTGAACACTCTTGAAAAGCATGCACATAAAAAATATCATTTCTTTATGGTATGGGGACAAGAAGCTTGCTACATCCATAATCTTCGAAAAGTGTATAGACCGAATAAGCCTAATGTTGAGGCTATGTTTAAGCCTTTGTTGAGGGTTTGGTATCAGTGCATGAATTTATGCAGTACAAAGAATACATTGCTCATTGATGATATCCCTTTCAAGGGATGTATTAACCCAAACGATAACTGCTTATATCCTGAAAGTTTTCAAGGGAGGCCTGACTATCTTCTTTGCAATGAGCTTCTACCATATCTTTTAAATCTAAATAATACAGATGACATTCGATCTGTTATTTCACTCAATCGGCTAGGACAATCTCCAATCACAGAGGTTCATGACCTATTTACAAAGTTTCAAGACATTATGGAAGAATGGGGCATGTTCAATGTCCAAGTTCTAAGGGAAGAACTTGACAACAATTCAGTGGAAGTGGAAAGCTCATCTTGTGCATCTTCACAGCTACCATTGTGCAATAACAAGTTAAGTTATGTTCAAGAAAGTAGAGGCAAGAAAGTAGTAAACTACTTAAGCAAGGATCCAACTATGTTGGCATCCAGGTTTGGTGTGCCACTATTAGCTTCAAACCAACTGAACTTGTTAAAATTGTCTCACAAAACAAAAACATTGAGTGATCAACATGCTATTGCTTATGCTACTAGCTTGGGGTATGGTCATGGTCATTTCATTAGCAGAGTTGCAGCAAAAGCATACATATCAAAGCTACAAGAGGCCTACTTAAGCTTATGGATAGGACTCACTTTAGATTTATCAAAAAATATAAAAAATAAAATCAAATTTTTATCTAATCTAGCATATTTGTTATTGCAGGTGGAAGAAAACAACCAGTAAGGGCTTGGCGTGCGCGTTGACTCAATCACCTGGAATGTTTACATACATCTAGAGTGGTGGAAATGTGTTAAGAAGATTTTGACCAAATCAATGTGTTGGACTCTATTATTCCGGCCAAAACAATATGTTGGGTCCCATTATTTGAAATATGTACACTTCTATATTTCATCAACTAGATGTTATGCAACCTTGGAAAGAAGTCTCTCTTTTATCTCTGTGGTTGGAGCTCTTTGTACAAGATTTCTTCTGTGTATTGAAGAAAAATATTTTCTTTTGTTATCTTCTCAAGGTTTAAATCTATATATATCATGGATAAAATAAATAATGTTGGTGCACAGTGTGTTAATTGAAAATAATATCTCTTCCATTGACCATCATGCCTTTTTTTGGAACAGGCAATTCTGAAGCATAGAAATTTGATTTCAAATGTACAAAGCATTTACTATTGAGGTGGCACATGTCATTGAGGACTCATAGGCCTAGAAGGAAATTGATTCCACCACCCTCAGATACTATACGGAAACAAAGAAGAGTATTGATCCTTGAACTCAATGGTGTTTTACTTAAGACCATTGAAATGCAACATGGTAATGTATGCCCAGATTGGGGAAAACATATGCATCTCGTTGAAGAGAGTACAAATGTGTGGCATTTTATTCGCAAAGATGCATTCACTTTCCTTGATTTTTGCATGCAATGGTTTGAGGTGTGGATTTGGAGCACTAATAGATTGCAAAGGACTCGTCGTATTCTTGAGTTATGCTTTCCACAACACCATCAAAAATTTAATGCCATAGCAGGACAGGCAGCATGCCAAAAGACAGATCTTTTAATTGGATATCGATTTGTATACCACAAGAACTTGGATGTAGCATGGAGAACTTTTCATGATTTGGATGGAAATAATACCTTAATTTTTTATGAGGCCCTTTACAGTGTAATGTGGAATATGCCCAGAACCTACTTGATTTTTCTAAAAATGTGGAATCAATCAAAAGAAGAGCTTGAAAGTTTTTTGGAGAGAACAATCACTGCATGGTTACTTGGTTGGATCTATGTAAGGGACAAATGAGAGTATACTTTCAATATGTTGGTAAATGAAGTAGCTTGTGATAGAGAAACCTTGTACGTATTGGAGCAATACATGAGAAAACGCAAAGTTTAATGATGTATTTATAGTCATTAAACCTCTTCACATAGCATCATTTCCTCATATGAGTTGTAAAATACTTGGATCCATGTAAATATGTGAATTGGATTTTATTTTTTATCTTGGTGTTTCTAAACACCACACTATTTTGAGGTCCCTTCAATTCTAAAATTTGTTTTTTATTATTGTAGATTCTTTTTATGAGTGTTGATATAGACAATTCTTTAACGTTAATGTCTCAAATCTGAGCTACTTATTCAAAGAACTTTTTCTACATGAATCATGTTGTATAATGCAAATTGAGTTAGTGCCATGCTTCCCTCATTCTTTTGATGTCATTGTAGTTGATGCATATAAGTATGTATATAAATACACATATCCCTATAGATATGTGTTAAGGGGTATATGAAACAGAGTGTAACCGTGAATAGATGATAGCTAAAACTACACAAAATACTAAGTTTTTTAATAGCGTTATAAGAAATAGGACTTGAATAATTCCCATAATGGGACTTGGAGGCTTTGGAGGGTGAGTTATCGGGCGAGCACCACATGGAACTATGGAAAACCCACATGCAAACATAAGCATTGTCGAGTCATGGTGTATATACCAAGGGGTGACCCCCTTTGGAGCGTCAAAGGTGTAAGCTCCTTGGGGAGCTTGGCTATGGTACCCTCTCTTGTTCGCACTATTCGCACGGCCATAGACGATAGTGGTGGTGGGTTTTGACAATGCCGATGATCGTTCTGGTGGTGTGCAATGTTGCAGCCCAGGCAAGCACTGTCGGCGGCAATTTGGTGATGTGGATGATGTGGCGCTTGGCATTCGAGGGTGTTCTCACGCAGCCCCTAAGGGCCCCCATTTTTCATATGAGGAGAAGGTGCCCCATGGCATAGTCACGGCACCGTGACTGTTCCCCTAGGGCCCAAGGGGGTTCATGCGGTGTTTCCCATGTAGGGTACTTTGAGAGAGAGGTGGAAAGTGGCCGAGGTGGTGGGCGATGCAATATATGTTAAATGTGAAGTGTTGAGTGTGTGTAATGCATCGGAAATTCCAAAAAAGAGCTCAAGTGGAGCTGCACAAGCACAACAAAAATAATTTTTTTCTTTTTTTGGTTTGGCCGTATCCTATAAGGGGGGAATCTTCAAATTGTAAAGGGATTTTGCCATTGCGGCCTTAGAGCCGAGGTGTTTTTTTCCAGGAGGCCTTGAGCCTTGATCTGGGCAGTGGTCTTTGCAGAGCCAGGAGGGATACCAAGATGGTGATTTTGAGAATGTCGATGTGTGTGCCGATGGAGCAATGTTGTATACGATTGTTTTTAGCAAAGTGGACCAGCGAGAATTGACGTGCCATGGCACATCAAATGGAGATTGAAGGGCATAATTATAGTAGGTTGAAGTTGGTTGGTTGGTAGTGATCGTGGAGGATCTGGTAATTTTATGTTGGTTTGGTGTGCATCTTTCGAGATTGAGCCAAGCTTGATAGTTTGGTCATTGGATCATGAAGCACCAAATGGCCATGCAAGGAAGCAGGAAGAAAAAGTGCTTTTTAAATTGTTTTCTTGAAGGGTCCTTGGAGGCTTTGGAGGGTGGGTTATTGGGCGAGCACCACATGGCACTGTGGACAACCCACATGTGGAGATAAGCCTTTCCATGGCGCGGTATATATACTAAGGGGTAACCCCATTTGGAATGTCAAAGGCGTGAGCTCCTTGGGGAGCTTGGCTATGGTGCCCTCTCGTTGGCGTTGTTCGCGTGGCCACAACCGATAGTGGCGACGGGTTTTGACGATAGCGATGCTCGTTTTTGTGGTGTGCGATGTCACGGCCTAGTCATGCGCTATTGACAGCAATCTGGTGATGTTGATGATGTGGCACTTGGCATTGGAGGTTGTTCCCATGCAGCCTCTAAGGGACCTCATTTTTTATATGAGGGGAAGATGCCCCATGACATAGTCACAGCATCGTGACTCTTCCCTAGAGATCAAGGGAATGTTCTTGTGGTGTTCTCCATGCATGGTACTTTGAGATATAGGTGGAAAGTGGCCGAGGTGGTGGGCCATGCAATATATGTTAAATGTGAAGTGCCAAGTATGTGTATGGATAACGGAATTTGGGGCACCATGGGCGGGCTATAATGAGTATTTGGAAAAGGTGCCCCAGACTTCTATAATCTAGCTCAAATCTCCCATCCCTATAGATTAGCCCAAGTGTTGACATATGCCCTATATACATGGGGGGTTTTATAGAATTCCTAAAATATATTTTTAGTCCTGGAGGCTTTGATCCTAGTTGGTGCCTCCTCCTCTTCGTCTCTTCTTCTCTTTCGATGAAATTTTCCTTCTATTGAGGGCAATCCCGATCAAATTGTCCTAGGTGTCCACATTTATGCCGAGTGAAGTGCCCTCTGCCTCCACATCTGGCCATTCTTCCTCTTTTGAATCCTCCTTGATTGAAAAATGATTGTTCTCTTGGTACTTCTACTAGAGCCACACCATCTAGCTCGGTCCTTTTCTTTGAATCGAATTCCATAAGTGCAACAATCACTTCATCAATCTTCTTCTCCATATTTCACAAAGTAGACACAACAATGTCAAATGGTTCTTTGTTCAACATTGTTGAGTAGAACTGTAATGGCTTCATCATGCCATAAGCCCTTGTGCATCATTCAAGTACACAGTTTTGCTATGCCAGGTGGAAAAAAGTATCCCCATTAAAAGTGGTGATGATAGCGATTTTTTGCTCCATGAGGTGCTCTTACTTGGTCACTTCCAACTCAAGCAGTGTCTATGAACCTCTATAGGGAGTGTAAGTGTTGATAAGATACAGACCCTTAGTATAGACTTAAAAAGGCAAGAACTTGAAAAATCACAGCTTGTTTGGAGGGTCACCTTGATGAACACGGGGAATTTCAAACTCTCCGAGAAAACCTTTTCAAGCAATCATAAAAGCAAGAAAAACCCAAAAAGATACATATAGAACTTAAATCATAAAAGGAAACATTTAGCATCAAATTACATATTATCTATCTATCCTTGTTCCTCCTCTCGCATTCCTCATGGAAACTTCAATCATCCACCCTTATATTAACTCCTTGATTATCCAAGGCTATTCTCCCTTCCTCGAAGCATGACTGGTGGTCATAGGTAGTCAAGCCATGGTCGTTTCTTTGGGGGGGGGGGGGGGGGGGGGGGGGGAGAGGGAGAGAGAGAGTGCATGCATGCGTACACTTTGTTGTGGAGGGGGGAGGGGGGTTTCTCAATACATAATATTATGGCAATTGCTTAATGGGAGAGATGATTTTTTCAAAAACAAAGTCTTGTCAAGAAATGCCTAATTCAGGGAACTTATAGAAGAAGTAGAGTTGGTAGAGCTTATTTGCAGGTTGGAGTCAATATGAGCAATGTGTGTTTGTAGTCTTTGGTTCTAGATTGTATCTTATTGAAATTGTAGATAAATGTTTTTCATGGGTGACTCCATTTTTTCTAGCTCTCAAAAAGGATGTTTCAACTTACAATCATGACACTTGAGAAAAAAAGAGGAATAGAAAAATTTCCTCCACATACTTGAAAAGAATAGTGTGAAAACATTAAAGAAATTATTAAATTTTCAAGACTTTTATAAATGTCATTGAAAGGAACTTTGTATTTTCAAGAAAGACTTTTTTGTTGGTCACTTAAGTGTAGTCAAACCCCTTTTGAACAGATGTAATAGCAGCCAAAAGGCATTTACAATTTGCACAAAACCTCACAAATCTAAGTGCACATAAATAAAGCAATTGTTTCCTATATAGCCAAAATGGAATGTACTAGTGAAGTTTCACAATTTTGGTTACATTTTTGAGTTCTTCTTGGCTTGTTTTTACAACATTTAAACTTTTCATCTTCTCCCCTTGTCTCCCTCTCTCTCTCTCTCTCTTTAAGGTTTGACTAATTTTGAAAAAACCTATCCTATTGTAGGGGACTGCCTTATCATTCCATCTACAATGCACGTATTCTCAACAGCCCAATCTGAAGATATGAAAGAGCACCACATTTGCTATGAATGGCACAAAAGTTGTGATATACTGCAAAAGTGAACAATGAATTGGGTGCAACAGCATCCACAATAATTCGATCGACATATTCACCCTTGTTAGCATCTCTACCTTCTCGGTGGGAGGATGATGTACCATGCCCAGAGGGCTTCAACATATTTCTCTCTTATTTTAAGACTCTTACAAGATTGCGCCACCCAAGGATATGCAACATCTTGGCTCGTTTCCTATGGCTCCCTTTGACTTTTCCGTTGTCCTCATGTTAGAGCATCTTCACTTCCTTGTGGAGTTGTCCCACCTACCCTATATATGTGATGCTCTATTTTGTAGAATGTGAACAAAGTGAAATCCCAGTGTGCACCTACCTTAGCACCCCACAAGGTATCCACCTCCAAGGGGTTACTGGGTTAATGTTTGCTACAACTAACAACATTGTGCCACTTTGGAAAAGGGAAATATCAGAGTCCCTAGATTCATTAACAGATTTTGTTTTGAAGGGGTTGAGCAAGGAAAGTCTAGAAACCATTTGGAGAAACACTAGCTAAGGCCAGAGGGTCCTCAAGTTCAACCGTCATCATTTCACCAGCTATAAACAAAACCCTTATAGAAAACTCTCTCAAAGAGTCCGTGCCGACATGGACTCTTTCAGACAGTATCAGATCCTCTCTCTCTCTCTCTCTCTCTCTCTCTCTCTCTCTCTCTCTCTCTCTCTCTCTCTCTCTCTGCACTCATCTTGCTGATAGCTACGAGCTAGCTACTACTCCCCTCCATTCATGAGCTGTTGAGCTAGCGATTGTAGCCTTTAGTGTCCATCATCTCTCTCTCTCTCTCTCTCTCTCTCTCTCTCTCTCTCTCTCTCTCTCTCTCTCTCTCTCTCTCTCTCTCTCTCTCTCTCTCTCTCTCTCTCTCTCCAGACGTACTACCTTTTCTGACAAAAAGCCCTCCAAGGACACGAGGTGAGTTCTAAGGGCCAGCAAATAGCAACCACTCGAGCTTGAACCTCTAGTAATCAATTATGGAGTTTACAAAATTCTCTCTTTGGGGAGTGAACATCCTCCAAGTGCATGCTACACGGGTATGTATTGAAAACAGATTTGATGTGCAAGCAAGCCATCCTTCGTGACTGCAGACCCCCGCCTACTTCTCATCTTGGCAGCCCCAATTCTTTGTAGCGTGCGGCCACCCCTCTAGAGGATAACCTGTGCAATCTATGTGTATCAGACAAGCAGACGAGAAGAAGAAGAAGAAGAAGAGAGTTTTAACGAAGATGTAGCCGGAGAGATAGAGAGAGAGAGAGAGAGAGAGAGAGAGAGAGAGAGAGAGAGAGAGAGAGAGAGAGAGAGAGAGAGAGAGAGAGAGAGAGAGAGAGAGAGAGAGAGAGAGAAAGTATATGCAACATGGGAAAATTATGGCTAAAATTGCAGGTGATGATGCCGAGTGCGTGGTATCGTAGACTAAAGATGGAGCTGTGCATGCTCAAGTGCAGGCCCTCACCAACAAGGCGCCATCAACTACAAACGATAGTCCTCTCAGTGCAAGCAGAAAGCAGCTATGAGGTAAAGTTTGTTGGGATCTCTTATGCGGGAGAGGGCAGTGTACACAAGACCGTGATTCGAATGCTGGTTGGATCGAAAGCCAAGGTGTCTAGTGTTAAGCCTTGTGCACGGTGTATGGTTCTAACAACTGTCTGCGGGTTGAATTGGGAATTGTGTTCTAGTAATAGTGTTTAGGAAGTTCTTTCCTATTTGAAACTCACGTGTTATTTTTTGGATTGGTGTCCATTGTCTATCTATTGATGTAATGTGTAGTTGTTGGTTTTCATATCTAGTTTTTTAGCCTACTTTAGTGGTTTGAAAGTGAATCCAGGTGGTTTTGTCGTGGAGTTTTGTGTTACTGCTTTGAATATACCACCGGCTCCATTGACTAGGCCATCTAGAATGTCAATGTTTCTAGCACAAAGTTCTACAATTAGTCCTGGTTTCAAGTGAAGTTTTTTGTGAAGGCCTGCTGTCACTTTTGGATCTATCGGTATTTGAATAGTTTTGCTGCAATTTTTTGCCCTTGTGTCTTGTGCTTCAATAAATAGTGGTGTCCCTATGGTAGTGTTGAAAATATGTTGGTTGTGTAGGTCTTTATCTTTGTTCGCATAATAAAGGTGGGAGACCATGGCTAGATGAGGTACTGTGCGCATGTAATGTGTATTGAGGTACAAAATGTCTTCGTTTGTGTGTTTTGAAACGCGTATCCTGTTGAGTATGTCGATAAATGTCTTGTTAGTTTGTATCATGGTGCATGTTAACTCATAGCACTTCATGCGGTCATGCCAGAAAGAGGGTGAGATAGCTTCGAGCAACTGAGGTTTTCTGGAGAAAATCCAAGAGGCACGTACTAAACTAGCTTGCAAAGATCACCGCACAAGACAACATCAACACCACCAAATGGAAGGTTGTGGTTTTTTTTAATGGCACATAGGCGAGAGTCAGCCATAGCGAAGATGTTGGTTCCAATCATTGAGAATTCATAAAAAACGGCTAGCTGTAGGTCTCGATAAAGCAGTCGTAGTTCATTCAACCTCTCAGGCAATGGGGAAGTATTAGATGATGTGAGTAGTGGCAAGTGGAGGGCCAAGTGGATAGTGGTTCCACCAATGTTGAAAGTAGTCTTGCCCGTGTATGCCATTAGCAAAGCTTTTGTAGTTGTTGGGCTAGAATGGGATCTATGGTTATAGAAACGTAGAAGTCCTTGTACAATCAAAAGGAGGGTGAAACTTTTTCCTATGCCTGCACCTTCAGTCAGGAAAATATGGATTGGTTCTGTGGGAAATATATGTTTTTTTAGCATAATATCATCGAATATTAGCCTTTGTTGGGGGTTAAGCAGTAGAATGCTCTTATAATACATATAGTTTGGTTGCAGTAGTATTTTTATGGTTGGCATAGTGTGTGTATGCAGTTGGTGGTGTTGGATATTTAGGTCTTGTGTGATGTCAGCATGAATATGGGAGGAGATATTAGATAGTGTTGTAGATGTCGAAGGTGAACTGGTGCCTAATGAGTTGGTGTTAAGGTTGTCTTTCACTACTGTGGTTTTGTTATATTTAGATTCATTTGTATAAATGATAGGTTTATTTTGATTGTATATATCTTTCCATGTGATTCCATCTGTTAGATGTTGAGTTTCATTATTATCCATGGTAGAAATAGAAGACATTGTTCTCTATAATAATTATCTGGATTTTGTTACCATATACATGTGGTAGTGATGTGTGTGAACACACTAGGACTGCCGGGGCATTTTTTCCCTTCTTAAGAGGTTTTTTCCCCCGTGCATTGTATATACGCCCATCACTCTAGGGCTAACGATCTTTCCATTGCACACTAAGTAACATACTCTCTATTGTGTGCCTTGAGCTTCCTTCGTCTTCTCCAAGCTGTGTGTGTTTCTCTGCAACCCTAATTCCAACAACTGGATAAGAGGCGTTGTTGGCACAAGTGACTGAATTCCCATGAGGGACAGACTCGAGAGAGGTAAACAATTCACGATGTGAGGTAATGTGCTTTGTAGCACCACTGTCGAAATACCACACATGTGAATCTGCAGCAACTGACAAACATGTTTGTGAAGGCTGTATTCTGGGTACAATGCAGCGTTCTAAGTTTCCAAAGGATGGTTCAGTTAGGGCCACATGCAGGTTGCAGCTTGTGCATAGTGATGTTTGTGGGCCCATGAAAACTCCGTCCTTGGGCAATTACCTGTACTTCGTGACTTTCATTGATGATTACTCCAGGCATGCATGGGTATTTCCGCTTAAAGCGAAGTCCGAAGTTTTTATGTGCTTCAAACAATTTTTGGCTATGGCTGAAAATGTCTCAAAATGTACTATGGGCACCCTCCGTTCCGATCGAGGGGGGGAGTATATGTCTCATGAATTTAATGCATTTCTGGCTAGTCGTGGGATAAAGCACCAATGTACAGTGCCTTATACACCTCAGCAAAATGGTGTTGCTGAGAGGAAAAACAGGTCACTAATGGAAATGGCACGATGTATGGTCAAAAGTCAAGCTTTGCCGCATTCTTTTTGGCTTGAGGCCATCATGTGTGCCACTTATGTACTTAACAGGTGTCCTACGAAAGCTTTGCAGTCTATTACTCCATATGAAGCATGGCATGATAGAAAGCCTTCTATTGAGCACATGCGTGTTTTTGGCTGTTTGGCATATGCTTTGGTGCCACAAGTGCAGCGCAGAAAATTGGATGATAAGGCTGTCAAATGTATTTTTGTTGGTTATAGTGCTGAAAGCAAAGGTTACAGGTTGTATCATCCGCAAACAAAACGTATTCTGGTTTCACGAGATGTAGTGTTTGTGGAAGACTCTGTTCAGCCCTTGCTGTCATGTACTAGAGACAGTAATGTAAGCTCACAGGACATTTATGACACTTTTTTGCCTCTTTTCAGTGGTGGAAATACGAATGTAAGTTCCAATGAGGCAAATGTACAGCCTATGGGGGTTTCTAAAAATGTTTTAGAACAGCCTATTACTGATGCAGATGTACATGATGTACTTGATGAGGAAAGGGCTGAAAATGAGCAGGCTAGAGGTATGCCAAAATGGCTGGTGCACACTTTGCGTGACAGTAAATTGGATGCACCTTTATCTAGTCGTACTCGTTCAAGCTCTCGCCATGCATCTTATGCATCAGATTGTTATGCTTTGGCTGTGTCTAGTTTACATGATGTTGAGGAGCCTCTGTCTTTTGATGAAGCACAGAATTCAGAAAATTGGATTGCTGCCATGAAATCACAATATGATGCACTTATAGAGAATGACACATGGACTTTATGTGATTTGCCTCTTGGCAAAAAGGCCATTGGTACGAAGTGGGTTTACAAGTTGAAACGCAAGCCAGATGGTGAGATCGATCGCCATAAGGCTCGGCTTGTTGCAAAGGGTTATGCACAACAAAAAGGCATAGATTATGAAGAGACTTTTTCTCCCACTTGTCGTATGACTACTGTACGTTTTCTATGTGCATTGGCAGCTCATTTTGGTTGGGATGTACATCAATCAGACATTGTTACTGCTTTCTTGAATGGTGACATATTTGAGGAAGTTTATGTAACGCAGCCTCGCGGTTTTGTCATAAAAGGACAAGAGGACAAAGTGTGCAAATGTCAGAAGGCTTTGTATGGGTTGAAGCAATCTCCTCGTGCTTGGTATGAGAAAGCTGACACTCATTTGGTTAAACGAGGCTTTCGTAACAGTCCAACAGAAAGCACATTGTATGTAAAGCGTGAGGATGATGTATTTCTCATTGTGGTTCTTTATGTTGATGATTTGCTGATCACTGGACCAAATGAGAGACATATTGCTGAATTTAAGGCTGATTTGAATGCTACTTTCAAGATGAAAGATTTGGGGCTGTTGCATCATTACTTGGGTATACAGTTTAAGCAGTGTGATGGTGGTATTGCCTTGTGTCAGAAAAGTTACATAGAGACATTGCTATGTAAGTTTGGACTTGAGGATTGCAAACCTATTGCCACTCCCATGGAAACAGGTTTGAAGTTGAGTCTACATGATGCTGGCGATCCTGCTGATGTCACTCTTTACCAAACTGCTGTTGGCTGCCTCATTTATGTATGCAACACGAGGCCAGATATTAAGTTTGCAGTCTCGCAGGTCAGCAGATTTATGCATAGCTCAGGGTCTAAGCATTGGCAGGCTGTCAAGAGGATTTTCCGCTACCTTAGTGGCACTTTACATCTTGGCTTGTTTTATCCCAAGGGGGGATCATTGCCGCCAGACTTACATGCTTTTTCGGACTCAGATTGGGCTAGTTGTTTTGACACGCGAGTGTCCACAAGTGGTTTTTGTTTCATGCTTGGCAGTTCATGTATATCATGGTTGAGCAAGAAGCAACCTACTGTGGCCACTTCGAGTTGTGAGGCTGAGTACAGGGCAGTCTTCACAGCTACGGTTGAGTGTGTATGGCTCAGACGCCTTATGGCTGACTTGGGTGTTGGACAAAACACTGCCAACACTATCTACACTGACAGTCAGAGCGCATTGGCAGTTGCGAGGAACCCAGTTTTTCATGCTCGCACAAAGCACATTGAGGTGCATTACCACTATGTCAGGGAGAGGCTCTCAGCAGGAGAGATCAGCTTGGCTTATGTGCCAACACAGGACAACCTTGCAGATCTTTTCACAAAGGCATTGTCTCGTGAGAAGCTTGAAGCTTTCCGCAAAGCTTTGGGCTTACTCCCCTTTGTGGACTGATCCTGTCCTCAGGGCATGGCACTTCCCTTTACTCATTTGCCAGCTCTCGTTCACCGCATCACTCCAGGGGGGATTTGTTACCATATACATGTGGTAGTGATGTGTGTGAACACACTAGGACTGCCGGGGCATTTTTTCCCTCCTTAGGAGGTTTTTTCCCCCGTGCATTGTATATACGCCCATCACTCTAGGGCTAACGATCTTTCCATTGCACACTAAGTAACATACTCTCTATTGTGTGCCTTGAGCTTCCTTCGTCTTCTCCAATCTGTGTGTGTTTCTCTGCAACCCTAATTCCAACAGATTCTTTGCGGCATTATATTTGACATATCATATAATTTTTTGTTTGGTACGTTTTTTATATGTGTTGCTTGTTGTATTGTATGTGGAGGCAAATTCTGCCAATGATATAGCATTGAGCTGGGCAAGACGTGTACAGTATTTGTGTATGCTTGTCTCGTAAAAGATTTTTGTGCTAGTCGGGTCTATGTTTTGTAGGAGGTGTTTTCACTTGAGAAGCATTGTTCTCTCGTGGGAAGGGTTTGTGTTATTGAACATAGATTCTCGAGTTGCGTTGTAGAGAGGTAGGGAAAGTGCAATTTATATTGCTTGTTGTGAGCTTATTTGTTGTGTGTTTAGTATTGTGTTTCCTATTTTCGAAGTCTATCAAATGTAGTTGCATTGTTTTCAATGCAAGAGTCAAATTTTTCTTTGATTGCTTTGATGAGTGTGTTATCAAATTTTGTTATATATGAGGTGCAATAGGTAGCTGCTCCATGTGCATTTAAAATGTATTGTATATCTGAATTTTCATCCCATAGTTTTGAAATGGTTGGATTGAAATTATTTTTGTAAATATCTTTGATATTTATTTTCAACAAAAGTGTTGGGCATGAGATTGTGGATGATATAGCTTTGATGTAATCCTCAAATCGAAGGTCCATAGATAGGAACCACTGTTCGAATGTAATATTTGCTTTATAATCTAGTAGTAGTAGATTATCTTTGATTTGTTTGTGTTTCTTTCTTTTGTATTGGATATTGTTATGTGGAGAACGGCTAGGTTCTAAAATCATAGTGAAAGGCATTGGGTAGCGAGGAAAGTCAAAGCGGCATCCCTTTCGTTTTTTGAAGCAAGGCTTCATATGCTTGTGTGTTTGAATTTCTTGTAAATCTACAGAAAGAAGCATGGAGTTAGTTGTTGTGTACTTATCAATGAAATCTACAACATCTTTGTTGGGATCTTTCCCATATATAGGAGCATTTTCTATCCATAGTAGCCCATGATCATGCTGGCTACCTCGGCTCTAAAACTCGGTTACAAAAAAGTAACCTTTGAGTTGTCCTAATATGGTTATATCCTTGGCTAGCAATTTCTTCATCCCGTTAAACGGGCTCAAGTAAAAGCGGGTTGTTGTTACAGGGTCGGCTCGGACCAAATCTTGTATGTATGACACATCTCTTTGTGTGCTTGCACGCATGATGGGATTGAGCTTAGTAAGTGCTCTAATCAAAGGCTTCCAACGTTTCTCAGCCGCCGCAGAAAATGTAATGAAGAATGTTGGTGGTCCAAGTTGTCTAATCATAGCGAAGGCAAAAAAAAAAATGTTTTTCCTTGTAGTCAGGTGATGTTCGCAATGCCTCAAAGTCATGATATCCAAGTTGGGAAGACAAGACCTTCTCAATGTTAGTATCTCCAACAACTTGTGCGGCCACTAGTGTATTGTGTTTTAGCTTGCCTTTGCGCATACGGATCCAAATGGACCCAAGGATCTTTTGAGTCATTACTTTGACTGTTTTGAAAAAAAGATTCTCTAAATTTAGTGAGAACCTTCTATTACTGTGCATAAGCTCCCATTGAGCCATATGTTGATATTTATGCTTAGCAAGTGTATGGTATTTATGGGTCTCACCATAGAAAATAGTAGGGAAACTAAGTTCTTCATAGTATTCATCTTTGAAAATACTCAAAGGACTATTTCCCTCGGCAGGAGCTACAAAGAAGATTTTGTCATGTGATCCACTACTTGTTGTGATGACTCAATTCCATGGAGCATGACATCTATAGCTAGATCATCTTCTTCTGATGGTTGATTATTGTCGGCAAAATCATCAGGCAAAGGACAATGAAGACTATGGAAGTGGCTTAGCCACTCGCTATTCAGAGTATTTTTTTTGTTCTTGTATAAAGATGTTTGCAATAGTTGAGCAGTTGCTTTCATTGTAAGCAATGGTCGAACAACCCCGAAAAGGTAGCAATGATTGTATTGTAGATGACGCTTAATACCCACTAGTATCGAGGCTTCATCATGAATAAATCTTGGCAATATTTGTTGTGTTTTCCCCAAGGATGCCAGAACATTAACAACGCTACCTCGCAACCCAAATTGACCATCGTATGTAAGCTCCCTAATTTTGACGAAAGGTAGCCTAGGACTTATAAGGTGGCTTTCTAAATGATTTAGCTTCTCTACTGTAGCCAAGGGAAGGTTGAATCCTATGGAATTCAATTGGGTGAGTAGTGCACCATGTTCTTGCCTTTTACGGCCGCATGAAGTGCAAACATAGTTTTCGTGTATCTCATTGTTTCTAGACCTCCCAAGTGCCGACCTACGCCCTTTTTTAGCTAATTGCAAAAAAACATTAAACGTCCACATTTATAACATTGATATATAGGAACATCGTTCGCTGTTTCTATATATTGTTGTATAGCTTTTTTTGGTGGGGAGGCTTGTTCAATGTTTGTGTTGAAGGGAGCTAATGGGTGTAATTTTTTTTAATTTTTTTAATTTTTTGATGTTAGTGCACCTATTTCTAGCATGGTTCTATCACCCAAGCATGCAAATTGCCTCACGATGGAGATAGGGAGTTCATTCGGTTGTTAGAGAAGCAAAGCTTTCAATGATTTCGTCTCATTTTTGTCCCAGGTACGATGCTTGCGTTTGCGTGAGCATCGGTTGTCCCCCAAGTAAAAAAATAGGTAACCACTTCTATCAGCAATGATGATTTTGTGCAATGTTGTTGGATCGGCTCCACTATTGAATGTTGTGTTTTTGGGTGAAGTTATTGGCACGCCGTAAATATGGACATCACATGCAATACTAAATCTAAAAAAGAACACATGGTTAATATCAAGCGCAATACCAATAGATGATGTATGGCTATTTAACACTTGGGTCAAAATGGAGGAATCATGTCTACTAGAAGCCAAATGCGCTAGAGAAGGTGTGATCATTGGCGTTTGTTCCAATGATACTCTCGCTGTGTCTATCATGATGTTGGTGATTTTTTGTAGTGACGAGCGCGACTTTATTATTTTATTGAGCACGAGGAAAACATTATTATTCCGTGGGTGATTAGCAAGGAAAGCACTATCAATATTATTTTGAATGAGTTGTTCAAAAGATGCATTATGGTTGGTTGAGGAACCCATGTACGTGCAATTTTCACCCCTCTTGGGCTATGGGGTGGAAGGAAGACAAGTAAATGGAGCACGCACACACTGAGAGAGAGAGAGAGAGAGAGAGAGAGAGAGAGAGAGAGAGAGAGAGAGAGAGAGATGGGAATTTACAAGATGAGCAATGGATGAAAGCAATATAATACAAAGAGTGTTTTTCTGTGAAACATCAATTCAGGAAGCTTTGTTGGCCAAAATCTTTCCTTCAAGCTTGGGCACCAAAACAATAGTTGTTGATTTTGAGCAAATAGAGCAAAATTCTACCTCTTGTTGGTGATGAATCTTAGTAGATTTGCATTGACCGCAAAAACGTTCCACCAAAAATGAGTTCACATTCACAAAGTGCAGTGTGCCAGTCACCTATGTATAGGCACTTGACGAGTTAGAGCTTTCTTGCGTTATTATGGTGAAAAAGGAAAAGCAAGATCAATACTTACTTCTTGATTGTGATCAACATCAAGAATATGGGCCTTAAATGCTTCCTCCAAATGATACTTGAGCATGGTAATGGTCTTTGCATGCATTCATGAAGCTAAGCTGTGACGGCAAGAGAGGGAATATATTAGAAAGCTGCAAATCTATAGAAGGGCGAAGATAAGTAAGCCTTACAGTGGCACGATCCTCAGCTGCTGGCCCATCTGCAAAAACAAGATCACCTTGGGAAAGACCATCTTTTGAAGTGCTAGCATGGCCCTTTATAACAACAAAAAAGCTACATTTCCAACGTGTGTACGGGTGCCTTGTGCATGCAAGGACTGTGCCTCATCCAAAAATTCACGCACTTTGCTTTCTGGGTAGAAACTAAGGCTGACTTCAAAAGGCTTTGTCTTTTCTACAACCGTGGAAGCGTTGAAGAATAGTACATAAGGAGATGTGCAACCATCTGACTTAGTTTTTTTTCTTACAGTTACATTCTCAATGTGGACAAAGTCTCCTAAAATAAGGGTGTTAATGAATTGCTCAATAAATTGATCGCTAACAGCACAAGTGATGGTGCCAGTGTTGAGTGGGTCAACTAGGTCTGCCTTAAGGTAACGCATATACTTAGCGACTTCTGGGCTTTGTTTATAGGTTCCATATCAGTTAAGTATGCACCCCTTGAAAGCGAAGCGAGGGCAAGTTTCAATGATGTCAACAATGTGCAATAGAGGGATCTTAGTGGGAATATAAGGCACAAGAGAAGATGAACCAGTGGGAATTACATTCTCATGGTAACACTCAGTAGCAATATATCCATCTATTTTGGCACCCTCCGCAACGCTCTCTTTTTTTTGCAGCTGCAGGCAGTGGTCTCCCAAGAAAAGGTTTGGCTGCCACCACAACAAAAAACAAAACCATAAGGGTTGGGTAAAATGGTAGAATATCTATGCGGTGCAAGCAAGCCTTACTTAGTTTCACACGTCTTGAAAAGTGTACGTTCTATTGCATCAGTTTGATCCACATGCTTGAGGGATTTGGACCCAACACCAAGAGAAGGAGAAACATCAACCTTAGGCAGGCTCGAAGCGCTCCTTGTGCGGAGTGGACATACATGATCAAGAATGAGGCCACTATCAGGTCCCGAGAATGATGCAGTTGTATCACGGTGCACCATCTTGTGTAACTCTGAAAAAACAGAAAGAAAAATCACATTATTACCAAGCATACATCAAGAATTTTCTATAAGTTAGCAAGCTATTGAGTCACCATTTTCAAACTCCATCGAGCGAACATCACTAGATTTATCGCACATGGGTTCGACGTTGTCATCGTAGCCATCGTAATGTCCATTGAGTGGATTTCGCGAGGAGGAAGAGGCATCCATATTAAGAGAGGATGGTAAATAATATTCACACAATTATTACTTGATGTGCTCAAAGAAGTAAAGGTAAAGAACATCCTTTAGCTAAAGAATAAATAAGTTCATGGAAACAATACTTCACACAATCACAAAGACTTAGAATCAATAAGGGAGAGGGATGTTTTTGAACTAATTTTTGAAGCAACAAGACCACTTATATACAACCTCCCTTCTCTTCCTCAATGTTCACTAAGTTTTAAAGGTAACCTACTATCAGGTCTATTAAATGGATTTGACACATTTAGACACATGCAAGAGAACATCAAATTCAAAGGGATTAATGAACTAGTGCACAAGTGTGTGTTGGTGGTCTAAGGTTTCCACCATGCTCATGCGTTGAACACCATAGAAACAGCGAAAGGACGAGCCTAAAATTTCCTCTTGGCAAACTCAGTTAAAAGAAATTTTCATCCTCGAGGAAATGATTTTTCCCGAGCACTTGGAGGGGAAAGGATTTTCGAAAACCAGTGTTCGTGGTAAATTGTGTCTCGTCTTAATAGCGTGTCGCTTTCAATCTCAAAAATGCCTGTCGAGGGTACGATAGTGTTTGGAAAAAAGCATTTTTCCAAACATACAAAAATTCCTTTCCTTGGATTTGTCAAGAGGAAATTTTAGAGAATCAAGTTAATTTTTCTCGTCTAAACACTATTTTTCTCTATTTTGGAGCGGAGGTTTTCCCATCGACAGTGTGCCGATTTCAATTTCAAAAATGCCAATTGAGAGCATGATAGTTTTTGGGGATAAGCACTTTTCCAAACATAGAAAATTCCTTCCCTTGGATTTGCCAAGAGGAAATTTTTGAAAATCAAGTTAATCTTTTGGGCTTTTACACGTTTTTTTCCTATTCGGAGTGGAATGTTTCCCTCTCCTTGGCGTTAGTCTTGAACCGGTTCGAATTATGAAAATACCGATCGAATGGAAGGGGAAAAGGAGAATTTCCGCCACAAAGTAGAGAAAAGTAGGGTAAAAATCTAAAAAAGACCGTGATTTTTTTTAAATCTCCTCTTGGGATACTCAAGGAAATAAAATTTGCGCGCTTGACAAAACGATTTTTCTCTACCATTGGGAAGGAAGGAATTTCAAAAAATATGAACATTCTCGATGCAAGGGTAAATGAGGTCTAAGTGCCTTTGTGATTTGATGAGAACCTGCAAGCAGCGTCTGTGGAAAATTGTGTCTCATCTTAATATCGTGCCGGTTTCAATTTCAGAAATGCCGTCAAGTTGTGTTAAAAAAAAAACCTAGGTTCAATATAATCCCACCTACAAATTTTGAAATTTACCTCTAAATTTTATATTGAAGGTGAGAAAACCTACAGAATTTTGAAAAAATTAGTGTAATTCGGTGTAAAAACCTTCAAATTTTTGTCAATGTACCTCTGTCGTTTCACATATGTAGGTTTGCCAAGTTTTTGGAAAAAAGTTTTTTTCGAGCACTACCGTCAACTTGCAAGAGGAAAGGGAGAAATCCTACCCATAAATTGAGAAAAAGAGTGTGGAAAGCCGAAAAGGGAGCCTACTTTTTAGCATTTCCTCTTGGCAAAATCAAAGAAAGTCTAAATCATCTCAGACGATCTCTTTCTCTCTCACACACACACGCACGCACACAGGTGAGTGCATCCATTGGATTGGACAGTGGAGCAGGTCTCTGTCCGACCTCTCTAGTTTTCAGGAATAATGTGTCTCAATGTAATGTCGTGTCATTTTGAATTTAATAAATGCCAATTGACGGCACGGGAAAAAGGAGAAATGTTGCCCTAGAATAGACAAAATATAGTGTAGAAATTTTAAAAAGCAGGCTAATTTTTTGAAATTACCTCTTGAATAAACAAGGAAAGGAATTTTGTATGGCTGCCACTGTCTTGGTACCATGGCCTGTCTGTGTGTGTGTGTGTGTGTGTGTGTGTGTGTGTGTGTGTGTGTGTGTGTGTGTGTGTGTCAATCGAGAATTCTCAAAACAAAGTCATTAGTTCATACGAGCATACAAATCAAAAGCTATGATTGTGAGCACGACTATAAATAAAAACTCATTAACTAAATGGATTTACTGGAGGGCAAGGTAGATGACTCAAGAACCCAAAAACTTATCAATTACACACTTGTCAAGAAACTCAAACTTCCCCGTCTCAGGAGGAACTTAAGATACATAGCAACTCATGAAGTGGAGAAGTTCTTTACATTTTGGACTCCTTGTACATCGTTTCAGATGAGATATGAGTGCTATCGGAAGTATGAGAATCAAAACCGAAGGCCATTCACTGCCAAAGACCCTTCCAATATGCAGCGTGACGATTTGATTCAAACATAGACTCCTAGCTTCGTACTGTGGTGCTCCGAAAAACCAGAAACAGGAAGCCGTCTCCTTTTCTAACGCGTGTCACACTGTCGCCATCCTTTCTGCGCCTTGGGACTCCCTGGACAACACAGCACGCCATGCACAATATAGCCGACTCCTTTTCTAACTCCTGTCACAGTGTCGCCATCGTTTCTGCACCTTAGGACTCCATAGTACATGTCTTCTCCAACTATCCTTCCCACCTTTCGTCCTCTCTTGCAAAATCTCTCCACATGGACGTCATCTGCGAAAGAACGCCCAATCCATCCCAATACTAAGGCCTTTCTTGAGCAGGCCAAAAATGTTGACGATGTCCTGCATACTTCTCTCTACGTGCTCTGAGAGCCACTAATGTTATGTGATCTTCTCAGTGCCCATCATTCGCTCTATTGGCCTAGGATAGACGCAAGTAATGTGAAATAAAAGAGGAGGCAGTAGGACATGGGGTACTGCACGACAACTACGGCAATACAAAGATAAGCATGTCGACTGGATAGTGGGCACAAAGGTGCTTGCAACCGGGCTCCATCAATGGTGGTTACCACTGACAAGGCGGTAGTGCAGTTTCAAAGGCCACTAGGGTAGGGATCCAATTGTAACACGGGTGCCTTTTAAAAGTCATACACGCCCCAATTTAGAGACAAAAATTTCAAATATACTAGTAATCTTGCTTATGTGTCATCTTGTGATTTGCTAAAAATTGTCCCACTATTGGGCCTTGGGTGCCTCTCTTAAAAGATCTCAAAATTTAAACTTTCTCAAATTGACTGCCCAAATTAAATCAAAAAAATATCAATCTTGGTATAACCTAATCCGCCTTTGCATGAGAAATCTCATGCAATTTTCAAAATTCAAATTTGACCAAATTTGCAAAATCCCGCCCAAAATTACACTTTTTTTCTTGAGTGTCTCTAAACTAGGTGCTATACCCTAGGGCAGATAAGTTTTTAGATTTGGTGCAGTCAAGTGAACAAGCTTGTCCTGACGGTTAGACGGATTATTGCCTTCCCACCCACCGTGGTTCAAGGCCGGCATTGAGGATGAAGGACTATAAAATCTCTCTCTCTCTCTCTCTCTCTCTCTCTCTCTCTCTCTCTCTCTCTCTCTCTCTCTCTCTCTCTCTCTCTCTCAAATCACTCAATAACTTTGCTCGGTTTTGAGCTTGCTCGGATAAGCTCGCTCGATGTTTGCTAGAAGTCATGAACACTGGCTATATTTGGAGGTTTGTTAGTGTAAGGAGCCGGTGAATTCTTTTAGCGTGGGAATAGTGCCTTAATGCTACTAAAAAATGTGAATTTCAACGCAAAGAATGTCGATTTAACTATCGAGCTTCGAGTGTGGTGAACAAGGGCAAAAGAGAGAGACAGAGAGTGGAGCACTAATAACGGGTTTTTAGTTGAAATCTGTTCCTCCACTGTTATTTCTCTGGTGCCCTACCTATGATTCGGTTGTTTTAGGCTTTTAGCACCCGGGATTGAGGAAGACGGAGCGCTTCTCCTGTTGAGGATGAAGGGGGAAAGTTGAGCCATGCGAAGTCAGCTAGGATGTGCTTCTTCTACTAATGACGAGGGAGGGTACAACTTTGTGCAATGCAATGGTCCTACTTCAGAGCTCTTCCCTTGCAAGCCGTTGCGTGCAACCCTGAATAGGGTCAACTTAAGCTCATGATTTAATGGTGAAACATTTCCTTGTATCAAGGTGTTTATTGCGTTGATTGTGCCCACACCTTTTTTGCTTGTGTTACCACCCGTGCAGCTTTTGTATGCAGAACCTCGTTCCTTACTTGCTCCTAGTGAGCCACTGGTGAAACTAAATAGATTTAGCGTCGGGTGCCCAAATTTGGACTTCTAATGGAAATGGCCTATGAACATTGAGAATAGAGGAATTAAGAGAACTATATTGAGCTTTTTTATAAAACTACTTTGAGAACATAGAGGGTGAACTCAATTAGCGGTAGCAACATAACCATTATACTTAATTAACTTCGCATGATTAATACTTTTGCATGAGAGAGAATTGGAGCTTGACAATAGTTGAGGACCGGATTTACTTGGAGCTGGTCCCCCCTCCAATAGGCTTTCGTATTATAGATTCTCCCATGAAGAGAGACTTGGTACGATACAATCTTTGTGTTCCTTGTGAGCTAGGTGATGCAATGAACATGGAAAGCTTCATGCATCACAAGCATAACATAAACTTTGTAAAAGCATTAACCATCCCCGGTCTCAGTCCCAAGGCCTCAAACACCTCGAAGGTGGAGAGAGCTAGCGGGGAATGAGGGTAGGGAAGAGGAAGAAGAAGCAACATATGAGAAAGAAATCGTTCCTCACTTATCATCACTATTCTTGCTTAGCATAGCATAATATCATAGTAATGAATATGGAGAAGATGGCAAGCTTAAGCATTGAAGCATCACTCTTGGTTGGATTTGCATTACATAGCCAAGAGTGTTGGCGTAGGCTCTCAACTTCTCAACAAACTTGGAGAAGGAGATGAAGTCTCTTGCACTTGGCACTTCACATAATGTGTGTGTGTGTGTGTGTGTGTGTGTGTGTGTGTGTGTGTGTGTGTGTGTGTGTGTGTGTGTGTGTGTGTGTGTGTGTGTGTGTGTGTGTGTGAGAGAGAGAGAGAGAGAGAGAGAGAGAGTGAGGGTGTATATCTTGCAAGAAAAGCCCCCTCCTTGCTTGAGTCCAACCCCCTCTTATAGCTCATGGTGGAAGCTCATTGGCTTTCTCAAGCCTAGCCAATCACAAGCTTGTTCACAACTAGCAATAGGGGTAGTCCTTGGACAAATATCCTCATTTCCTCTTTGAAAGAGAGGGCTTGTTAAATTCTTAAACAATTAATTTAATTAACTAATTTAGCATTGAACCTCTCTAAGGGTCAACCAATAGGCTTTAAACACACCTTGAGGGCAACCTAGCTAGAGGCTTGACATGTGTCCAATATGCCTCTTTGAGCAAGGGGTGCCCCTTGGGTGAGGGGAAGGTCATCCCCCTTCTTTGTAGGCATAGGTCTCAACTTTCTACCCCTAAGCACCTTGGCCCCCTAGTTGCTTAATCACCTTAAGCACATAAGTCATCTGCATGGGAATAGCAAGTTCATGGCACCTTAGTAATCTGCATGGAAATAGCAAGTTCATGGCCTCTCTCTCTACCATCCCCCTAGCCTCAAGGGCTCGCCCCTCTTGTAGGGATTGACTTTGGCCTTCAAGAACATGCCTAGCTTAAGTTGCACCTTAGTTGTCAAGCATCTCATGCACTTTTAACTATCAAGCTCCTCAAGCATAGGCCTAGCTTTAACCTAAGGTCTAAGAACTTTTATACTAACCATTGGAGGTCTTTAATGAAGCTAACCCAAGGTATTCCAATCTCCATTATGCAAGCATTGTTCTTCAATAGACCAACTCCTTGTGAGATGGAACCATTTGTTGAGCTTGGCCTAAAAACTCATACCTATGTTCTAGCTCTTGTTTCCCATTTATTTTCCCATACTAAATTATCAGTTTAATATGAGAAAAAAATTTGGGTGAAGCTAGATATTAGATATTATGACATTAAAATCATTTGTGTGAATCTAGATATTAGATTTACAGGACCACTTTACCCTTATGCAATCATCATGCACACGCAAGCTCCACTTTTGGGTTGCCCTTATGTGGTGATCGTGCAAGCCTCAAATGACGAGTTTAATGTAGTAAATCCTTGCAGTGTGGCAAAAAGGAAAGAACACTTGAAGAATGTGCCTTACACAATCAAACTCATGTGTTCTTGTGAAAGAAATGCTTTGGCTCATTGAACACTTCATGATCTCCTTAAGTGGCTTAAGATCATGCTTCAATGAAGGTTTGTCAGTGGATATCCACACACTCTTAATGAGAGATAAGAGTGCTTACCTAAAAATGGGTGATTAAATGTAAGCTACTTAATGGAAAACTCTCCTGAATCAAGATCTATTTCCACTATACTCCTATGCTTACAAAAATTCTACCCAACCCTAGCTGTGTCATGGCTATGATACCATGTTAAATATTGTGGATACAAAAAAACTAGGGTGGGTGATGCCTAACAATAGTGCATAAGTGAGGGAGGTGTGAAAACAAATTATGTGACTCAAGGAAATTAGGTTTGAAGATAGACTAAGTTGGACTCATAACACAATCTTGAGTTAAGTGCAAGTGATTACAAGCCCATATTGGTTTCCTCCTTGAAACTCACACCCAACTCACACTCTTGAATCCCTCAGCCATATAGGTATAAGATCCCTTTGATGAGGTATCAAAAATATTTTCCTCTAAGATTGGCTCTAAGGTTGGCAAAGTTCCTTGATTGACACTCCCTTTTGTTAAAATTTGACTTGACTGGTGTCTAACAACAGGATTTCTATTCTAATATAACTTGCTTAATCTCGCAAATACATCAAGAAAATTACACTTGCAAAACCCTCACCTATAACCTTTTATGATGCATCCAATCTTCCAATGGAAGAAAATTTGAGTTGCAAAGTGTAATTTCCACAATCTGTACAAAAATCATTTGGTGGCTATAATTCTATAGTTGCTCTATCAATCAAAATTTGAACCAAGTAAAATTTTATCGCGATTTTGACACAAAATCTTTATTTGCTTCTAAAATCCACAATTCAAATCCAAATTGAATTTTGAAAAGATCAATATGCTCCTAGGGATGAGTGCTAGCTATGGTATGATAGCTTCGGCTTTCCCATAGTGGTGCCACAAGTTGGGCTTACCCTAACAATCTGGACCCCAATTCGTCTTGATGATTACTTGCAGTCTAAGTAGTCTACTCCATAACTTATTTTTGGATTTGGAAAACTTTTTTTGATCAAAAGATATATTTTGTGTCTACCCTGCAATTTTTTACTAGCAACTAGCTTTTTGATGATTTGGTCAATTTTTTGAAGGTTTTTGCTATGTGCCCTTTGCAAAAAGTTATTCCAAATGTAGTCAGCTATCTACTGCTCAAATCTCAGCCCCAAATGTTCAAAAGGTACATGGACCGCGATCCATGTTTGACCACATTTGAACATGAAATTTGGTCAGTTGTATCCTTGTACTTTGTAGATGTCAAATTTTCACTTATTTTTGGATTTGGATCTCAAAAAGTTGAAAAGCCCAAATTTTTGTCAATTTCCAATTTTTTGATTTCTTTTTCAATATTCTTGGAGAAGATCTCCCAGGCCCAAGGGCTTGACAAATCCACATCTTTACGAAGCTTGCTCATAGCTTTCAAAGTGAGGCTTGTGAAGAGACGAACTTCTTAAACCCTCGGGAGAAATGGACTTCTTTGTTTTTCTATTTGAAGATTAATGATAGGTGTTCTGATAGGAACTGTGAAGTCATCACCTTCATTTCAAACCATGATGGCAGTGAGTTGGCTTGATGAGAGCAGTAGCACAACAATCAAGCCATGGTCTCGTGCCGATGCCCACCTCCCACATGTTCATTAATGCCCATTTCTCACAAAGGCATATCCATTTGGATCCAGCCAACATGTTTGATGAACCTGTTTTGTCCTTTCTCTTTTCCACCATATTGAAATCTCCTACCAGGAACCATTCCCCTTTGAATTGGATACCTTTTAGGTGTTCCCATGGATTTGCTCTCTCCTTCATCGAGCAAGGTCCATATATATTGATTATTGTAATATATCGATCATCCCTTTTGATGTTTATTCCTAAAGCTCTCCCAGAGGGTTGATTGAATACCACCTTTGACTGCATGTCCCTATCCACAACCGAGAGGATGCCACTGCACCCATCAGCCCCCTCTTTGTAGGAGACAAGCTTCTTCCCCACTGTTTGATTTCGTTTGCTTTCAACATTGAGGTGATCTCCTATATAGCCCAGCAGTTGATTTCCTTACCTTTTATGAATTCCTCCCAGAAGAGGGAGCTCTTCTTTTGGGCATTAGGGGAAGTTTGAGGTCTCGACTTGACCCTATAAGAAATGGTAGAGAGAGAAAATTGTAAATTTTTTGTTTCTGCTAATATATTCACCGCCTATTGTGGGTTTTCCAAAAAACACGCTCTCTTGTTTTAGTTTTTCAATGTGTCCTTTTATTTTCTTTTCATTCTTTTGTTTTCAAATGATAATGTATGATGTGTACCTTTCACCTTATTATTTAAGTGGATCCTTTTCTAATATATAAACTATTTGTGATTATGTATGTATAATAGATAATAAAATGTATGTTTTTATATTATTTTATTTTGTTTTCAAATGATAATGTGCAATGTGAATCTTTTACCTTATTATTTAAGTGGAGCCTTTCCTAATATATAAAATATTTATGATTATTCTACTCTCCATAAATCTTATCCTCCCCTTAACTTAGCAGGGCTTTATGCCTCCTGGCCTTGTTTTGCTCTCTCCTGAATCTTTGACCAATCTTTTCTCGTTCTTGTCTTTCCCATGTAGAAAAAAAAAACTCTACGATAAACCATCATGACCCTAGGGACTTAACTAAGCCATTAGGAAGTAAGTGGGGTATAGGAGGGCCTCTTTATTTGGCAATTTAAGGAAATGCTTAAAGTTTAAGCCAAAGTTGACCAAGCCTAAAAGAGAGGATAAAAAGACCTATGCTAGGATTTAAAAAAATATCATTTCTATATTTTGTATTTGAAAATAGTCTATTTAGTAACCCAAAAGAGAGGTGGATAAATGAATTTTATAATGTCTTTTTCCCACCTCTCTCTCTAACATATGAAACACTCTATCACACTTAGATCTCATTAAAGGAAGCACTTTTCAAATCCCTATCAGAAAAGAAAATTTTCCACATTCTCTCATTGTATTCTCTCTCTAAAACGTGAGTCATCTCTCTCTCTCTCTCTCTCTCTCTCTCTCTCTCTCTCTCTCTCTCTCTCTCTCTCTCTCTCTCTCTCTCTCCCCTTTTCTCTCTTGTCATTTTTCCCTCCCAATCATTCAGGGGACATTCTATGCTACCTACTTCTGATAGAAAGTGCAAATCCTCCTAGGTTACAGATGAGCTCTCTCTCCCACTCTCTCTTCCTTTTTGTCTTTCTCTCTCTCCCCCCCCCCCTCTCTCCCTCTCTCTCTCTCTCTCTCTCTCTCTCTCTCTCTCATGCTTCTCCCACTCCTGCTATAGGCGAGAGCAATGGAAACTCCATTACCTCTGTGTGTAGCAGCATTTCTCTCTCTACACTTTTGGTCAACAATTTGAACTCAAAGGAGATTGTGTTGCACTCCCTCTCTTTCTTCCTCCATAACATAATCCTTTTCTCCTATCTGTGAGTACTCTCCACTTCTTCTCTCCATAGCCAGCTTCACCTGCTTGCAGCAGTCACCATTACACATTCTCTCTCTAATTTTCTTGATTAGCTAACTCAAATGTCTTTCAATCGATTCCCTACCACTACAAGACATTACTAATAAGTCAAAACAATATCGATTAAATATTGATTTGGAGCAAGATTACGCTAATGTACAACTCCGCACATCTAACCCCAATGATGCAGATCAACTACGGAACATTAGGTGCAAGGCAATCAACTTATGGGTTAATGGCCATATTTACCCTGGCGATCCAATGACCAATGCATCACCGCCCTTTTGAGACGGACTATTTGGCTACTGCTAGAGATTGTATTTAGCTTTTGTCAATAAAAGGAAAGCAAGAAAACATCTCTTTGTTGCCTATCCATTTATACAAGAGAAGTACATGAAAGACATTCAACAAGTCAAAGAGGAAGCCACCAACGAGAAGACGAAGCACTTGAACAATGAGATGGTGAAGCTTAATCAAAAATTAGAGCATCAAAAAATGGAGCAAGAGACAATTATGTTTAGCTACAATACACTACATGTAACATGCGTTGCCGAAGTGATTATCTCACACAGGTTCCATTGGGCTATCACATTTGTAAGCAAAAAAGACACGCGATGTCTATGCAATCTTCAAGTGGTGGATCTCAAAAGGTACGTATCATTCAAACTCGGTAAGGACAAATGCAAGCTTCTGATTTCCTATAATTTTTGCAAATTGTTGTAACTTTATTTCAATATGCAGGAACTTGGCTCGGATGGTGATGGGAATCAATTTTGATGCTCAAACGATTAGACATATTACTCTGCTATAGCATATCATCAAGCCAAAAGAGTTGGTGGAGCTATTGGGTGATCCATCCAATGCTGGCATTGCTAATGTTTTGCACCATAAGTATTCTAGTGAGCTAAAGAGCATTGTGCTGCCTCAGGAGATGATGGAGGTGTCTAATAGCGCATGAATAATTCTTAAGGCCTTTGAAGCTTTTTACAGAATTGTCGTACTAGGTCACAAGGCAAAAGGTGTGTTTAGGTTGCTGCCAACACCTTACAGTGTCAGTGTTGTAAAAAAGTGCACCAATAATGATGTTGCAAGCTTGTTGGGTGGATTTCAATATATTGAGGATACCATGCCATTAGAAGACAGTAAATCCTTCCACTACAATGAGTTCAACAATGTGTATGTTGAGTTGTTGAAGCTCCAGGAGTCAATGATTAGATTTTATGGCTTGACATAGGAAGAGTGTGATGGAAAAGTTAACTTTGTAATGAAGCTTGATGAGTGCCAAATTTTCAAAGGTTTATGGCTTGAAAGGATAAGTGTTATGCTGATGAGCAGGGCCTTGGTGGGCGTCGATGTTGCGCTAAATGCCAATGAGAAGGGAAACACCTGTTTAGGTGTTCAATTAGAGAAGAATATTTGGTTGTTGTTTTTCACCTCCCTCATGAGACACATGAGTCCCTGAAATGGTATTTCAATCAAACCCCAATCATTGATATCATTTAGCAACAAGAAGAAGGAGAGTCATTCAGCAAAAACAAGAAGGACAACAAATGCACGTTTCAGGTCTAGGTACGTTCCAATTTGAGTGGAATTTGGCAGGAGACTCGAAAACTCTCATGTGTATGTTAGAGTGCAAGCAAGGTGCAATGACCCTCTTTCCATGCATTTATTGTTGCCACAATAAAGTCTCATTTGGAACTGAGGGCAACGGTGCAAAGGCCAGCAAGTCAAAGGGTGGTAACAGTAAGGGTGGCAAAATTGTAGTCAACATTGCAAAAGGTGTGCCCACTACACAAATAGTGGCTAAAGCACTGCAATAATGGTTTCAAGATATCCTCACTAGTAGTAAAGCTAGGCATTTTCTTTCAGACTATTCTGACTCTCAAAGTCCCAATGAGTTTTAGTTGTGGAAAATGGTGTGTGATATTACCACCTACAGAGGTAACAACGCATCCCTAGAAATTAAGCATGCTAGTTTGTGGCAGTTTGTAGATGATATTTTTGTCTACTTGAAAAGGAAAAGCTAACATGTGATGAGATATCCACGGTAAAATTTGTAATCAATAGTTTCACAATGCAAATGGTAGATTCTTGGTGGAAGACACACATTACATGGTGGATTCTTGGGGGAAGACACGCATTACATGGTGGGTTGATAACTTCGTCTCTCCGGTCAAAAAACACATGTGTTGGAACTAAAGTTTCATTGTTTTTTCAGCACATTCTTTTTGCACATAGTGCATCTTTTCTCAACACCTACGGTTCATTGGGCATCTGGAGTAGCCAAGGAATGGAGCGCTTGCACTATCAAGTGAAAGCAGTGTATTTTAAAAATACACGGCATGGAGGTGGAAGGAAAAAGAGCAATGCCCTACACAAGATATTCAATTGGTTCTACAGAGTTTTAGCGACGGGGAGAGAGAGAAAGAAGACTAGAGTGCAAAGAAGTTTGAAATGCGGAATAGGAAAAGTGGTTAGCGTGAGGTGATCACAATCATATCATGCTTTATTAGTGCAAGGGATTGATTCCGACGATGGTTGGACACCATGCCCCCTACCCACCCTATAGCCAAATAGTTTCTTACAAACTTGGGGATGGATTATAATAGAGTCCATGCATGTTATAATCATTGTGTACTCTTTTGAATGAGTATGAGTATTTAGAATAATGGCCCAAATGTGGATCAAATAGGTATAGAGAGGCCACACAAGGAAAATTTGTCCCTACAAAGATTCTATGACACTTTCCAATCATTCCAAGAATAAAGAGCATGTTCAGGTGCAAGTTTTTTTTCTCGCATCTTTCATGACCTGGCATCAAACACTAGATCCATAGATGATGTGATGCGGGTGCCTGTTGTTTCTCTTGCATGGAAGCACATAGAATAAAGATGGCCTACATTCAAAAAAGAACCTTGTTGCATCCATCTTGGTTTAGCAATGGATGGAGTGAACCCATTTGGATTGCAGAGTTTCTCATAGAGCACATGGCCTATTTCCTTTGTGAACTATAATCTTCCATTGTGGTTGTCTATCAAGAAGGGCCATATGCTGTTGTCACTAATTATTTCAAGGAAGTACAAGGTAAAGAACATGGATGTTTATCTAGCACCACTTATAAAAAAGCTTCAAATATTGTGGATAGGGATTAATACGGTTGACATGTCCCAAACAGTCGATCGACAACAAGCCCATGTGCAAGGCATTCTCATGTGGACTATACACAATTGGCGAGGCTTTGGTGTGTGTTCAGGTAAGTACTTTGAAATACACTTTGGCATTTTATAGGTGGTGCTTGGTCAATGTTTGATGCTTTTTCATTTCTTTTTCTTTATTTTAAGGTTTGAGATACTCATGAAATCATGCACGACTGCTATGTGGTCCTCAACTTGGCTTCCATCACTCTGATTATTTGGGAAAGACGATTTACAAGGAGCATGGATGATTTTTGCTAGAAAGACATGAGGTGCATGTATCAAAAATATGCAAACATAACATGCACCCATTGAAATCGAGTGATTGGAAGAACATGTGGCATGAATTGGGAGATTCTATGTCACTTGGCATGAAAAGACTCTCTATTTTTCATGACCTCCCATATTGGAGTGACTTTTTTATCATCAATTTCTCAACCCAATGCATAATTTTAAGGATATATGGGGGAGATCCTATGGAAGACCATTATTGAAAAAGGGATAGCAAGGGACAAAGAGATGACTTGCAAGATGTAGGATGGATGCGAGATATGTCACCTCAACCAAACCCAATAAAAAATATGCTATTCTAAAAGCTCCATGGGTTTTGAGTCATGTAGAGGAGAAACAAGTGAAGAATCCCATATCTAAATTCAAGACTCCTACTAAGTGCATGCGATGTTTGAAAATCGCTTTTACTAGACATGACAAACTAAGTGGTCTTAAGTTTCATGATTGGCACAATTTTTTACAATTTATCTTACCAACTGCCATAAAAGATTATCTTGACATATGACATTAGAAAGAAAATTTACAAGATTAGTGAGTTAATGTGTTGGATCTCATCAAAAGAGATAAGAAGAGACAAAATAGATACAGCTCCCTTAAATGCTATAGAGGTAGTATGTATGGTGGAGAAGATTTTCCAACAAACATTCTTACTATCTAAATGCATTTACTTGTGCATGTGGTTGATGAAGTTGTAGTAGCTGGCATGGTCTATTACAGGTGGATGTCCTCCTTGGAGAGATTCATGAAGACTTTAAAAGGGTTCGTTCATCAAAGGGCTTTCCCTAAGGGTAGCATAGTTGAAGAATGGCTTATGCAGGAGTCTCTTGTTTTTATCAGTGATTTTTTGGGCTCAATTGACCCAAAGATGCCCCAAATATGGAATTTTGAGACAAATGCCAAGGTAGCTAGGGAAGAGCCACAAGGACATGGCATCATGAGGAAGATGGATGTCAAAATGCATGAAAAGGTTATGAGATTTTGTCTTCTCAACTCAAAATTCATGAAAAAGTGGATTGAAAAATATGAAGTGGAAAAACAACAACGTTTGGTTGATCGATTGCAATTCAAGCCCAGTTGTGCCACTAGAAATCTTCCCTTTCTAGATCAAAAAAGTCAAAGTAGTGCCAGGGATGACAATACACACACTGGCCAGCTTGAATACCATCCAAGACATCTTGAAAATTAGCTTTATAAAGTCTGATATATTATTTTTGATGTGAAGTGGTTCAAGGTTATTACTAGTGGTCCCAATGCAATTGTGCACAAAGATAGGAGTGGACTAATTCAAGTGAACTCTAGGTGGGTGTGAATGGATGATCAGGATTCTCACAAATTTTCCCTACACAGTCTGCATATGTACAAACATTTTGGAGAGTCGGTCCTTCCAAAGCAGATATTGCTGCTCTGACTCCTGCAGTCAGCATGCCAATTACACCAGCTGGTGGTGCCACACCTACGATGAGCGTCTCAGTTACACCAATGGATTAAGCTACACCATAGATTGCGCTCTATTGTTCTTCTTCAAGACAACGTAGGCCTAGGTCTCGTCATTCTTTTGGTGGTGTTTATTGTGGTAGTGGCACTACCGATGCATCCAAACCACCAAGAGAGCCTCCACTCCCAAGATGAGATGATCTTAAACCATGGCCACGATCAAAACCATAACAATGTTCATAATCATAGCCAAAACCAAAACTAAGTATACATGAACCAGAAATGTAGCCAACGTCTAAGTATACATGAACCAAAATCATAACCATAACTAACTATACATGAACTATACTCAATGAAAACATATACATAAACCATACACGTCAAGGTAATGCCTCCCACTCACAACGGCCTCTCCCTCATCCTAAAGTTGGCACAAAAGAGCTTAGAATCCATGCTTGAATCCAAATTTTTCTTCTCAACGTGTCAAAGAATGCTTCATAGAAAGTTCTTGTAAGATAAATACTTAACCATAACATAAACATTAGAAAAACATATTTACAACACTATTTAAATAGTGTATGACACTTACAAACAAACACATGTCAAAGAGTCTTGTAGCGTCCACTCCCAAGATGGGATGATCCTACAGACTCCAGACATACTCTAGCTGCATCTCATTGCTCCTGAAACTAGCTACGATGCTCATGTGTCTCTCGCACAATCCTTGCCTAGTCCACTACAACCAACCATGCCAACTTTGGCTCATTATTCTTGTGTCTATCTCTTATCTCTGATCAATGATGTAATATCATTGCAATATCCACGCTCAAGATCGTACTCATATGCTAGTTGGTACTCTATGTTAATGGCCTCAATGATGTAATTCCTCCTCTCCTGCTCCTGAGCATCCCAATCCTCCATCACAGAGTGCCCAAATTGCATCCTACAGAGCTGTCAAACCCTCTATCGCATGGAATTTCTAGTCCTATCCATAACCGGCACCCATCCCTAGTCTTCTACACCTTGCTAGGATCAAACTTGTGTGACCCCCAAGGTGTATGTGGTGTGCTAAGTTGTGTACTCTCTACTGAAGAGAGAAGCATCTCATCTTGGGAGTGGAGGCTACGAGACTCTTTGACATGTGCTTGTAAGTGTCACACACTATTTAAATAGCATATGTACATATGTTTTTCTAATGTTTATCTTATGGTTAAGTGTTTCTTATAGGAACTTCCCATGAAGCATCCTCTGACACGTCGCGAAGAAAAATATGGACTCAAGCATGGATTGTTAGCTCTTTTGTGCCAGCTTCAGGATGTTCCAAAATACTACCAAAACATCATCAAATGAAAATCAAACTAGTACCAAATAGGGACCAAGATAGTATCAAAACAGGTAAAATTGTACCAAATTAGTCCTAAAAAAGCACTTTATTGGTACAATGAGGTACCAAACACTTCCAGGAAAAACCCCAACAGTATCAAAACAGTAGTAAATAGGTAACAATGCAATACCAAAACAGTTTCAAAATGATAACAACATAGTACCAAATATGTAGCAAAACAGTGCCAAAACAAGTCAAATTGAACCAAAAGAGTTCTAGATAGCACTATATTGGTACAACAAGGAACCTAAAACTCATAAGAGATACCCAAAAAGACCCGATGAGACCCACTAACTTGTAACAAAAACATTCCAAACCATTACCAATTTACCAAAATAGTACCACATGAAGCATAATAAACACCAAAAAAACCAAAGATAGAACCAATATAGCACCCAAGACATATTTAGCAATGCCCAATTAGTACTAAATGCAGTACCAAAATATTTCCAAATAGCACCAAAAGAGACAAGGAAGCACCAAACGTACCAAAGATAGTAAGAACATAGTATCAAAAAGTTGCAGTGTCCAAATAGTACCAATGTAGTACCAAAATATTTCCAAATAGCACCAAAAGTAACCAAAGACGGTAACAACATAGTACCCAAGTCAAACCCAACAGTACCTTATAAGACACAAAATATGTAACTAGAAAATACCAAAGCAATACCAAAGGAGGTGAAAACAACACCAAATGAACAAAAAAAGCACCCGGAGTGCCAAGGATTGTGCCAACATAGCATCCAATACAAAAGGAAATGTACAGTATATGAGTACCCAAAACTCTCTCTCTCTCTCTCTCTCTCTCTCTCTCTCTCTCTCTCTCTCTCTCTCTCTCTCTCTCTCTCTCTCGGGATAGCTTCCTACAACGTTAAAATTCTCTTCTTCTTCTTCTTCTCTAATTTTGTATATAAATTTTTTTTATAGAATATTATCTCAAGTTGCAAATTTTGGGTATGTCTAAAAATTCAATGGGAGTTGGCTTAATTTCAAGCTATTATGCTTCTCTAATTCACTCTCAAATTTGGTTGCAATCAAATCTCATTGTCTGATCATGTTTTAGCAAGTGATAAGGGTGACTAGTTTTGGCATTTTTCCTTTGATTTGTGTTGCATTTACACTATGGATTCTTCATAGCACTTCCTCATAGTGATTTAGCACTAGTGTAGCCTCTATGCCCTAGTCAGGTTTCTACCCTCCTTGGATTGACATATTTATGTTGGTTTGAAAGATAGCCATATTGCTTTGTAAGCCATGGGAAGGAAAGATGGAGAAAATATACATAAACTTTTGGTTGTTTCTTTTTCTCTCACATGAAGTTTGCATTCTTTCATAAAATAAGAGTAGGATTAGGTAGAAAACTTTTGAAAACTTAAATTAAGCTCAAAACTTCTATCTGCAAAATGCTTATGCACTTTTGTTTGTAGCAAATATAGAATAAATTCACCCACCTATAAACATCAAAAATGGAACCAAACATCTCAAGGAAATTTATAGACATAATTTAAACAAATTGCTTGTTCATCTGTCGTCATAGCATAGATCATGATTTAAGCATTGACTACCACAGCTCAAAGCACATCATCAACATCCATCTTGTTGTTTACATGGTCAAAATTTAATTACATTTGCATGTAAACTGACAATTGCATCACCAAAATCAATTTTAAACAAGAACACATGCATTGAAGTTGAATTTCACTTTTAGGGCACTATAGTAGTGACTACTATACATGAAGGTAGCTATAAATTAAGACGATTCACCACAGCCAAAGATGCATAAATTAGAATTGAGGCATTAGTAGCTTGCAAACCTTCTACATAGCCTACATCCTCCATGTAAACCCCCTGTATGCCAAAGTGGTATTTACCACATGTGACTGGATTGACATCGATGTGAGTTTTGGCAATGGTGTAGTTGTGAAAACACAGAGGTTTTGGAGACTGATTCGTAGTCTCAACCAAAACTCATCAAATTGTGCAAGCTAAAACGTCTAGTGTTAGCTATCCATGAAATCTCCGACTCTATAGGTGGTTGCATTGACATTTCCATGTGAAAATGGATTTGTTGCTTTGCTGGGTATAATAAGAAATTTTTGCAATGTGCTAGAAATTAAGTTACTAGCCAAAGCAGGTTTCTTATCCAAATGAAGAGGGGAAACTTATGTCTACCTTTGCCAAAAAAATTGGCTCCTTGATGACAGGTTGACTTAACAAGCTTAAAAGGCATGATTTCCTTTTTGTCTCGGAAGAGCCTATAGCTAAGGACCTCATAAATTTGCCAAGAAAGGGTTTGTTAGCAAGACAATTGTGAGTATTTGCATTTTGGGACTGCTTTTAGGATGGGATTTCTGAGTAATAACCATCGTCTTGTCAAAGTCAACGATGCAAAAGCGGAGAGAGAGAGAGAGAGAGAGAGAGAGAGAGAGAGAGAGAGAGAGAGAGAGAGAGAGAGAGAGAGAGAGAGAGAGAGAGAGAGAGTGTCTCTTGAACCAATCAACCTTGGCAATGAATAACCGATGTAATGTACAATGGGGGCAAGGGGTCACATATATACCCACCTGAGTAAATTGCCCTACCCAAACTTTGACAAATAAGTAGAATAAATACCTAAAAGCCAAAATAAATAATGGGATCACATTGGAAAATTCACTTGAGATGCCAAAACTATAACACCCTCTCTTCAGCTCCTAGTGGACATAAATAGTGAGACCGAGCCGATGAAGAAGCTACCATGGACACCCCAGCAACATCTCCTACTGGATACACCTCAGATTTTCTACCCTCAACTTTGTATCTTAGAAGAATGTCATCTTGAGCATCGATTGCCTTTTAGAGAATTTAAATTGTGGCCACACTACATCCAAGAATCCCCATTTTTGAATTGTGAACACATCACGTCCAAAACGCTCTAAGATAATGAACTGTGGAACACATTCTATCCATAATCCAACCACCAACAATGGATTGGTGCACTCATCCATAGTGTTTTAGATAAGTCCGTGAACTCTTGATCCTACGATATACTAATGCCAAAAAACCCTCTCCTCAGTCGCATCCAAAAAACATCAATCTGGATCTCTTGCTTGATGCCCAAACCTACATTTTAAATTCGTACATGACCAAGTCTAGTCCTCCAACGTGGTTGTGTGTGCCTCTGAGCTATCCTGCATGCACCGAGAAGCTCCCCAATGTCGTCTTCGATCGGGTCCATATATTGTCCGGCTCTCGTGTTGTGCCTTCGTGTGCCACGCTCTCCGCTGACTATGTTTGAGATGTGACGCCCCTTTGTCGCCTTGCTTTCGGCTATTTTGCAAGCTCCCCTGTACTGATGTGCACCCTCTGGCTGTTTCGCCCCCTCTTTCGGGCTTTGGTTAGCTGTCGTGCGCGCTATGCATTCAATGTTGAGCCTAATGGACTCAATGCATGTTGTTGTTGGCCATTGATTACAAAGCAACGTGCACACAAGAGAGTTGTGAGTGTGCTAACTGATGGGCCAATAGACTCCTAAGTTTCTTGCCATGTGTGCTAGATGCACAATTTCATGCACACCACAACTTTTACAAGCTCTAGTACCTACTCACAGTGTACTGCTCATTGTCCAGGGCTTGTAGAACTCCAAATCTGCAAAATCGATCTCTGGTTGATGTTCTCTGCACCTAAGGTTCCAAAGCTAGAGTAGCGAGTCTCAAACAAAGTGAACAGAGAGAGAGAGAGAGAGAGAGAGAGAGAGAGAGAGAGAGAGAGAGAGAGAGAGAGAGAGAGAGAGAGAGAGAGAGAGAGAGTGGCTTCATTCTTGAACTGTAGGGAAGCTACATCTTGGCAACCCCTAGCTATTCATACTGTTGGAGAAAAATCAATTTTAGAAACATACAAAATTCCCTTTTTTGAGGTAGACAAGCTTGCGCGACCTGCCTATAGCGTGTCTCGCTCACTCTTACCAACGATTTTGAATGGACAGTTTTGAATGGCCAATCCTATTCAGTTTCTCAAGCTCACTCATGAGCACACATAGGAACACACACTATATCTCTCATTTTTATATTCTCGCTTTCGAATGTCTTTATGCATCATGTATGCATGTAAGTATGTGTATATGTGTGTTTGTACCTAAGTGTGTGTGTGTATACATGTGCGTATGTGTGTGTGTATATATATATATGTACATGTGCGTATCTATCTTTATACACCTCCCCATGACACACATCACATTCTCTTTATCTCTTCCTTGTTGTCATTCCTCACCACCCCCATCTCTCTCTCTCTCTCTCTCTCTCTCTCTCTCTCTCTCTCTCTCTCTCTCTCTCTCTCTCTCTCTCTCTCTCTCTCTCTCTCTCTCTCTCTCTCTCTCTCTCTCTCTCTCTCTCTCTCTCTCTCTCTCCCCCTTTCGATGTCTCTCCAGCTCCCGCTCCCACCTTTGCGGCTCCCAGGCTCCAACAGTCAACGGGAAGCTTTGTTGTTTTGCACTGGTGGTGCCATGCGGTTGTTGCCTACTTGCAATCACCACCCAAACCCTAGACTGACTATTCTCGTTCCCATGTCTCACCTGATACCTATTGACTTTCATGATTCTTTAACTATAAAGATTGTTCATTCCACATTACAAAGGCAATCGCCAAGGATCATGGACATTCTTTCATGCAATTTGTTGACAAAATCCCAAGCAACAAAAGTTCAATTTGGAACTAATTTCCCTTCCCATCTTTTTCCTGTCAATTCCAAATGCTTCTTTGTCCTATGTGTTCTTGCCTCCATCCTTGTTGCCCTTGAGCTCCATACACTCCATCACCTTACCTCTGGCTGCCTACCACCTTTAATGTTGCCTTCACCCACCTTGCCTCCATCCTCCATAGACCCACACCATCTACTGCCCCAATCTTCGTTTGCTTTGTAGCATGCCTAGGTCCCCCGCTGTCGGGGATCTGCAGCTTCTTACATGTGTTGCAACCTTGCCCTGACAATGTTCTAGCATCTCAGAGTTTCCTATTGACTTTGTTGTTGCTCCACTTCCTACATGTGTTGCCTAAATCATTTTTGTTGCCACAGGTTTACCTGCAGCATCTCGATCCGAGCCACACACTCCCTGGTTTCTCTTGCTATGTCTACCTCTATGTGCTCTTGTGTGCACTCAAAGCCCATTAGGCTGCCCTACTCACGTTCCCACCATTGTTTGTCATATGCACTCTCCTTGCTAGACAACCACATAGACCTTCTTTAACTACCTAGAGGTTCCTAGCTAGCACCTTGCCTCTAGATTGTCCACCTCCAAGAGCACCACTCGTGTGCAAAACTATGCATGCTCAGTGTCGTTGGCATCCTACTTGTTTCACATCCTGTTGCGGTTGTCAATCTACCACCTTGGTTTCAAGTGCTCTTGCCTTTGCATTTGCACCTCCGTCATGTGCACACCACCGTGCTACTGAGAGTGTAGCCAAGCCCTAGATTTGGCAGCTCCAAGCCCCTGTCATATTGTCCATACATCCATACCTATGTGCTTCCCTTCTTCTCACTCATCATTGACGTCCACCTTGTGTAAACCCAAAAAGGTCAACAATGCAAGTGTAGTACTTTTCCTTGCATTTGTTGGGAACCAAGTGAGGATCTCCACACACATACAACTTCATCCAAGGAGAGAGACCTTGTGAGAGATCAGAGAGAGAGAGAGAGAGAGAGAGGCAAAGCATATCATAAAAATCTTATACAAAGAGAACACAAACCATCATCTTGATATCCTTGCCACATCAGTCAATCTCTCTCTCTCTCTCTCTCTCTCTCTCTCTCTCTCTCTCTCTCTCTCTCTCTCTCTCTCTCTCTCTTGTTGGGATGCAAGGTTTTGTTGCATCTCTTGTGTGAACAAACCCTTCCACCTCATGTGTCAAGCCATGTGAAGAACCTCTTACAACCTTTGTGTAAAGAGCAACCACTTGTATTTGTGCATGGGCAACCACATCTTGTGCTCATGTGTCAAAAGGTTGTCTATTTGTATAAACCTATATAGAGGCACATTCTGCTGAATAATGGTAACCCTTTATTATTTGAAATATACCCTATTATATTGTGCAATAGTCTCTCTCTCTCTCTCTCTCTCTCTCTCTCTCTATATATATATATATATATATATATATATATATATATATATATATATATATATATATATATATATATATATATATATATATATATTAGCTTCTCTAAAGCATGCCATTAGCATGAATGGCACACTAACCTATCCACCTTAACCCTACAACTGGTATCAGAGCTTGCAATGTGATCAGTATCTCTTAATCACACAAATTGATCCGCATCTACTAACCCCTTCTATGCTAGATCTTGTGAGTTCCCTCTTGCTCACAAGATTGGATCAATTTGCATTTTGATTAGCATTAATCTACAGTTGATTACACTATTTTTTGGCACGTTCTTAGTGTATGCCTCGAACCACTACCCTTGATAGAGCGATTACAATAGATTATATGCTTAATTAGTACGCATCTTAGCTTAATCCGACTTCGTGTGCTCATTAGTTGCTGCAATTGAGCCCTCATCCGTTCAAATTTTGGTTAATTTATGCTAATTATGCTATTGATTTGATGTGTTTTTTCTTTCATATATTACCTATGTAAAATCCCCATTTCAATTTAACAATTGTATGCTTTGAAAGAGATTTCAAGTGCACTTTCAACCTCTGGATTTGGAGGAGATTATATCTCCTAATCATTGTGTGTGTGTGCGCACTTAATAGTGGTGGGAACCACTTTTATTTTTAGTACAAAAGACACACCACAAAAGACGAAGGACGCGTGTGGGACAGCAGCTTTTGCAGTAAGGAAGAGCTCTCAAGCCGCAAGCGGCAAGCACATCTGCAATAGGCCTTGTCCTGCCTTGCGTCATCTCTGCTCAAGCCCGAACTACTTGGTTGCACGCTGATCATCATTGTCTACCCACTTTGTCTGCACTGTTCCCGGACACAGCTCAGCTCTGTCTCGGCCTGCCGCCTCACCGTAGGCTGCTCAGTGCTACCCACAGACCATTTCCATTGCAGGCCTACAAGAGCAATCAGCCCGCCGCTGCCCGAGAGCAGCCGACTGCAGAATTAAACAAAAAAACGAGTCCCGCTCTCTGCTCGTAGCCACTCATTCCCACCTTCCTCACACCATCGACAGCCCTGCATCAATTGCCTGACGTCCTCACCTTGACAGGTTCAAGCACCCAATACCAAAGCCTTGCTTGCCAGGCTATGCCAGCGCCAGCTCGACAAGCCTAGGGTTAAACCCTCCTGAAGTGCTACATTTTGGGCATAGAAGGGTGCAATCCATAGCCCACGTCAAGACCGAGCTGCAGCAGGTTCAACCACCCAATACCAAAGCCATGCTTGCCAGGCTATGCCAGCGCCAGCTCGACAAGCCTAGGGTTAAACCCTCCTGAAGTGCTACATTTTGGGCATAGAAGGGTGCAATCCATAGCCCACGTCAAGACCGAGCTGCAGCAAAAACCCCGGCGCAAATAACCCTTCACAGGCTGCGCCCCTCGTGGACAGTCTTTGCAATCGCGAGTATGTCGCTGTAATTTTGGAAGCTGCTCTCGTTAGTAGGAATGTAGCAAGATCCTCTCAAACCTTAAAACCGGAGGAGCTGGCACGTGTAGAGGTTTTTTTGCAGGTGTCCTCTCTCTCTCTCTCTCTCTCTCTCTCTCTCTCTCTCTCTCTCTCTCTCTCTCTCTCTCTCTCTCTCTCTCTCTCTCTCTCTCCCTCCCTCTTTCTTTCTTTCTTTAGACAGGTGTTCTCCAGGTGGGCGGTTCCCTCAGGCTGCGCAGATTGCAGGTCTGCTGGCTGGGCTGCATGGACAGCGCTCACGATGGCTTGCGATGGGATAGAGTGCACGCATGCGACTCTCTCTCTCTCTCTCTCTCTCTCTCTCTCTCTCTCTCTCTCTCTCTCTCTCTCTCTCTCTCTCTCTCTCTCTCAAGCTTGGACAGTCTGGCGAGATGGTATCTGTGGCGACATGCGAGCACGGACGCAAGGGGAGAGAGAAAGGGTGTGTTGGGCTTTTGATCTCGAAAGCCAAGATAGAGACAGGGCTGCATTTGCATCTGAGGTTGACGCAATGAGCGAACGCAGGGGCGACATATGTGACGACTCAGGAAATGCAGAGGTGGTTGAGTTGGTCACGCCGAGCGAGGGGAGGAGGAAAATTTTTTTTTTTGGGGGGGGGGGGGGGGGGCTTTTCAAGGGTACCATCGCCATGCAGTCGACCTGAGAGGAGACGCAGGGGGACGAGCGGACGTGGAAAGACAGTTTTGCTTCTAAATTTGTGATTCCTTTGGAATCACGATGGACATTAATTAATGGGAAGTGCATTCAACCCAGTATGTGCAAAACCCGGTGCCATTAGCAATAGTGTCGCGGGCCAATTCAAAAACTAACTTGCTAGCTCGATTTGAACCAACATCCTAAGGACAAGATCTTACTTCGGCCTTGCTAACCACGGAAGCATCCACTTTTGGATGTCTCTTAAGCGGTCCTAATACTAGTTATTTTTTAGGGAGTCGCCCATCCCAGCAGAGGACCCCGACCCACAACCGGCCCCTGTACCCTACCTCATCTTCGACTGCCCTTGCCGGCCCCATCCTCGCCACGCGCTGTCCAAGTGTTGCCATCCTGGCCTTGTCCAAAAAATGCTCGGCCTGCACCTGCTCATCATCGACAGAAAGTAAGCTCACATTCACATTATTTTAAATAAACAATTAAAAGCCTTCAAAGTCGTGTTCCCATAGTGCGGACTATCCCAACCACCTCAAACTCAAAATTCTGCAAGAGGGGGGGTTTCCCACAATAGTCGAGCTTGGCACCAAGCTACCTTACAATTTCATCAATAAGGAGGAATTCGGCCCCCAAAAGCACTACATTTTGCGGAAGGTTTCGACACGACTTCATCAAACGTTCTGCCAAATGGAAGCCCATCTTTCGTGCTCACCAAAGTTCTCAAATTTTTGTAGCCATCAATTTCAAATCTTTTGAGCCTCGAAATATATCGCAAATTTTTGGTGAAGAGGTGTTCCATTTTGGAGACTGACTTCACAAATAATTTGTAAAAACCTTTGAAGCAAGTGCTCACGAGGACTAGACACTACCCACTCACCCGGGTAAGACCTTCCTCTCACCGCACACGGCAGAGCACCATCATGGGGGAGATAAAAACATAGACAAATTCAACGGGCATGGCTTCCACATGTGGCAAGCAAAAACCAAGGGGTACTTAATGCGAAAGCAGTTATGGTCCGTCATTAAGTCACCAAATGACGATGACAGAGTAGAAACACGACAGAGCTTAGTGCAGTTTGTGGCTAAAGATGAGCAAGCTCTTGGCATTCTATTCACATCGCTTGACGACAACTTTGTGTATTATTGAGGCATGGATAACTTTAGAACAACATTTTGGTGCTATTGCCAAGCATTCCAAAATGCAACTTTATGGATTGCCTATGGAGCCTGGAGAAGATGTGTCATCTCTAGTCAATAGGCTCAAAAGTATTTGCACACAGTTGACATATATAAAATGCCTTGTAGATAATGAAGACCAAATTGTTGTGCTTCTGAAAGCAGTACTAGATGCAGATTTTGGCCAAATTGTAATAGTGCTTAAAGAGAAATACCCAATCCCTAAAATTGAAGATGTAATAAACTCTCTTCAAGAGCACGAAAAGAAACTCAAAGGCAGCCAACAACAGTCAAATGGTGCTTATGTGGTCTCATCCAACCGCTACAACCGCAATCACAAAATGAACTTAAAGTGCACACACTATGGCAGAACAAATCACCTTTCAAAGGATTGCTATGAAATCAATCCTTTGTCGCATTTGTGGCAAGAACAACCATGCTACAAAGTATTGCAGACTCAACAATAAGTCTTCATAGGTTACCAATCACAAAGAGCATTTCAAAGATCAAACAAAAGCAAAAATCAACCTTGCCACCTCTGGAAATTTTGATGAAGATAACGACAACAGTATTGGCTTGGTTTATGATGTTGTATTTTGAGCATTCTCTCAATTGTACCTTACCCTCTATTTGTGCCAAGGGAGGCTTGTGTGTGCCTACACCCTGATGATTTGTATGCCTACACCCTTTGTGTTTAGGGGAGGCAACTTTGTGTTCAAGGGGAGGCTTCTGAATTATGTTCCTCACCCTAGTGTGTTTTGAGGGGAGAATTGTGTGAATGATATGCAACCAAAACCCACATAGGAGAGGATTATTGGGATGCGAGGTTTTGTTCCATCTCTTGCAACCCCTTCCACCTCATGTGTCAAGCCATGTGAAGAACCTCTTACAACCTTTGTGTAAAAAGCAACCACTTGTATTTGTGCATGGACATCCACATCTTGTGTTCATGTGTCAAAACGATGTCTATTTGTATAAGCCTATATAGAGGCACATTCTGTTGAATAATGGTAACCCTTCATGCAATATACCCTATTGTATTGTGCAATAGTCTCTCTCTCTCTCTCTCTCTCTCTCTCTCTCTCTCTCTCTCTCTCTCTACACTAACTTCTCCAAAGCATGTCATTAGCATGAATGACACACTAACATATCCACCTTAACCCTACATCTCTCTCTCTCTCTCTCTCTCTCTCTCTCTCTCTCTCTCTCTCTCTCTCTCTCTCTCTCTCTCTCTCTCTCTCTCTCTCTTCTATATATATATATATATATATATCTTCAAGAGATGGTGGGGCCTCTTCGGCTCCCACCGAAGGCTCTTTAACTTGTTACACTTGGCGCTTGTTCTGCCTCTCGCTCAACAAGCCTCATCTAATGCAGAATGGCGCTTGCTTTCTACACCATGTGGATTGTGTGAATCGGCTTCGTCTTGATAGAATAGTATAGTATAGAGGTAGTCCATCCTCCCGCCGGCTCATCACCCCCTATGTTCTCTTCCAATGTGAGGTGGTGGGCCAGGAATGCCTTCTCCATAATAGAGTAGTATATAGATGTCATGCGTAGGAAATTTTTAGACAAGCACTTTTTGACGAGCAGATTTCAAAAAGATTCCCTCTCTCTGTCTCTCTTAATTTTCACTCGCCCTTACGTAGGTTTCTTCTCTTGCTCTCTTCATATGGCATTCCATGTCTCATCCTCATTCAAATTTTTCGATCTCTAACTCACTTCTTCCCATCCATCAACGTAGTCGGCAAATGCATCATGCTGGGATGCAACCCGAAAAACAATATTGAGACTCCATAAGGATAGTTGAGCCTCCTATCTTTCCCTTATGGAGGAGAGAGAGAGAGAGAGAGAGAGAGAGAGAGAGAGAGAGAGAGAGGAGAGAGCTAGAGAGAGGACATAGATTGTGAGACATATGCAATGATATGCCAACTTTCAAAATGTTTCAAAGAGCAAAAACTAGGCTACTTAGAAGATGACATTCAAAAGTTTTATAAAAAAAATACAATGTGTTACTTTCAAGTCAAAAACCATCAAGCTAATCCTCAAGTCAAAATTCTGAAGTTCACAATTATGCATAGCGATTGTAATCAATGAACATGTTTTTCAAGTTTTTAGTGAGGTTCAATAAGCATGTAATGTATACAAGATCCAATTTAATGATTATGCCTAAGAAATCGTACTAAATCCGGATGTTTTAAAGAGTTTGTGTGAGGTTCAAGACCACATCTTGTGAATACAAGATCCTATTTATGATGCAGCATCCCAGTCTTTTCACCTCAACCCATCTATTAAACTGTGAAAATAGTCCACAAGGCACAATACCCATGACTTGTTAGTTATCAAGCAATATTCAAAACACCACTGGCAGAGGTTCCAAAGTACTATAAATATGATTCTAGATCCTAAAAAGGATTGCTACTTCCGTTCCACCTATACCCAAGTTAGTGTGTATCGCATTCAAACATCCCATCTTCAATCTTCACAAGCATCTCTCTGTATGATGATGTACATCATATAGGTATTTAAAATGCAACTTGTTGATGTGGAGAATTTGATACCTATTGCAAATTATGGTATGCCACACATGTAAGCACACCTTCTTTGCTAGCATATCCAAAAATATACTCAGCGCAATATTCTAATAAAACTCATCATGCAAAAAATCATTTCATCAAATAGCCTAACCCAAAGTTATTGCATAGCATACCAAACCTGGTGAGCAAATGCCATGTTGTCATCGAGATATTGAAGATCGTAGGGGGCAGTGCGGCCACCCAAGTGAGAAGAGATTCATCGTGTACTATTTTGACAACTACCATCCAAGTGTTGTAGACCCTAGAGGATAGGGCCTACCATCCTCCAAAGGGATAGGTATTGATGTTTCCATAAGTTGCTTCGTATACAAGTCCTTTTTCATGTGTGTAGCAAAGGAAGCCTTCTTCTGCTCCGATGCTTGTCATCCAAGTTTTGTAAACCAAGGGTAGCTACCATTTGATGAGAGGAAAGTGCTCTTTTTGTGACTCCTTGTGTGTGTGTGATGTGTGTGTGTGTGTGTGTGTGTGTGTGTGTGTGTGTGTGTGTGTGTGTGTGTGTGTGTGTGTGTGTGTGTGTGTGAAGGGACAACATTTGTAAGCGTGAAGAAATTGGTTGTTGATTGGCGAAAATACCCATCTGCAGCGTTTTTGATTTGGCAAGTGAAGTAGACGATGGAAATTTGTTTGATTTTGTATGCGCATGAATGTGTGTGTGTGTGTGTGTGTGTGTGTGTGTGTGTGTGTGTGTGTGTGTGTGTGTGTGTGTGTGTGTGTGTGTGTGTGTGTGTGTGTGTGTACGTGCACGCGCTAGAGAGAGAGAGAGAGAGAGAGAGAGAGAGAGAGAGAGAGACAGCGATCTACCAAAGTGGGAAGGCTGGTGAGCGACATGTGCACAATGGGTAGACTGGTGAACAGGCTACAACAAAGGGAGGGCAATCCGTCAATCCTATGAGGATGCAATTGAAAGAGATGAGGCAACATACCATAATTGTTGCTAGGAAATTTGATAACATAAAAGCAGAGTGGGTCAAACATGCACCATTTAATGTTGCCTATGTAGAGGGAAGATAAGATGGCCTCATGAACTTGGTGACTCAACAACCGTATAAGGGGGAATTCATTCCTAAGCATGTGTTTGATTTGCAAAAAATCATATGTGGTATGTACTTGCTCGCCGCATTAGGGAAAATTTGGACTCACAAAGGGGCCTTATAAGGAGTTTGACTTCCTCTCTCATGTCCAAAACGGGCGTGCAGTAAATTTTTTGCAAATCAACTCTAAACTTGGCGGAGATTTGGCAGTTAGAATGTACTCTTCAAGCTCTTTCTATTGATATATAGCATCCCACGAGATTTCTCATATTTTGAAAGATTCTATTTTTTATTCTCTAGATTCTAGACGGAGGTGTCACATCACAAGAGAATAAAAAATAGAATCTTTCAAAATATGAGGAATCTCATGGCGTGCTATATATCAATAGAAAGAGCTTGAAGAGTAGATTCTAACTGTCAAATCTCCGCCAAGTTTAGAGTTGATTTGTAAAAAATTTACCGTACCCCGTTTTGGACATGAGAGAGGAAGTCAAACTCCTTATAAGGCCCCTTTGTGACTCCAAATTTTCCCTAATTGGCATATATGCGAGATGGTGTCAAGCCATTTTTGTAAGTAGGACCAAATGAAGCTATGGTTTAGTACCAGGTATTAAACTGGATATTTCTACCCATGTGCGGGTATATGTAAAGACAACCCATGAGCCACTAGTTGTAGTTATCAAAAATACAGAGAGGGAAATGCTTAGGTTACCTACATGAGTTTTTTCTGATGGTGTGTGTGTGTGTGTGGCCTTCTCTCATCCCTGAGGAGAAGTCCATTTGGTGATATTAAGTGAGAGCGTTATAGGGCATAAAAAAGTCTATTTTGTGTGTGCATAAGTTTCGGTCAGGTGTCATGAGTAACACTCATGACTTCTTTTATATGTCGACATGTGTGTGTGTGTGTGTGTGTGTGTGTGTGCGTGTGTGCGTGTGTGTGTGTGTGTGTGTTACAAGCTTAAAGTGGATATTATTGATGTCGTTTCTCACTTGAGAATCTTTAAACCTTCGCAAAGGTGGTATGTCTACTTTACTCTATTTTGACCACCAGAAGTAGAGGTTCAAGGGCTACCAAATGCAAAAACGAGTGAAGTTATTTGTTATACAGATTGTGTGTGTGTGTGTGTGTGTGAGAGAGAGAGAGAGAGAGAGAGAGAGTGAGAGAGAGAGAGAGAGAGAGAGAGAGAGAAGTGGAGGTACCTTCAACTTTTGGTGCCTAGTAGTGGGTTGAATTGTCTGGTGCCTAGCAGTAGCAGTAGTAGTAGCAGAGAGAGAGAGAGAGAGAGAGAGAGAGAGAGAGAGAGAGTTTTCAGGTGAGGAGTGGAGGCACCTTCAACTTCTAATTCCTAGTGGTAGCATGAATTGTCCCTGACAAAAGACGTGTGCTATGTAGGAATCACCACTCTCTCTCTCTCTTTGCTCTTTGTTGCCTCCCACAAGGATTCTAAAACTCTATTCACTTTCCATTAACATAGAATCTTACTCTTCATCTCTTGCAATCTTACTCTTCACTTTTGGATTTTAAGTGTTTTGGAAGTTTTTCTTTGAAATGAGCCAATGTGTTGACACACCAAAGTGTTGGTGCTATGAGCATTTTCTCAAGCTCTAACATAAAGAATATAGATATAGATAGATGAAGCTTCTCACAATAATCAAGGAAACATAGCTAGTATTTAAACTAGCTTTAGACTGAACCAAATAGATAGTTCTACATCCATATTCAACCCCCATTCAACCCATGTGCCAACTAGAAGACCATAGTGGGAAATCCATATACGCCTCGCAAAAGAGTATAGATGGAGGCGCTTCTCACATTAGTCAAGGAAATATAGCTAGCATTTAAATCAGCTCTAGATTGAAGCAAATAGATAGTTCTACATCCATATTCAACCCCCATTCAATCAATCTGCCAATCCGAAGGCCATAGTGGGCAATCCTATACGTCTCAAAAAAATCTTCTATCAATCTTGTCAAAAGTTGGTAAGGGATCGTGCATGTAGACCATGTTTTGAACAAACCTTAATGTACATAGGACACGTTGGTCATGATGATGTGAGTGTGTTCATGTGTGTGGAGTTTAATATTGGAGTTGATTGCGAGTTTCAAGAAAACAAATTTAGATAGATCCACTAGGCACTTTGTAAAAGGCTAGTTCTTATAACAATAGATTCACTAGGCATTGTGTAAAAGTCTAGTTCTTATAACAATAGATTTTCTTTTGTGCATGTGTAATTTTTTATGGTGTATTTTAGGTTGGCTAGAATCCACAGACAAATTATGGTTTATGAAAAATACAAGTGTGTGACCCGTCCTCGAAGGAGTGGCATAGCTGTAATAGTGTGTAGCATGTGTACTACACACTATGTACAATGTGTAGCATATGTGGCATGTAATATGTGACATATGGCACAATAAGTTGCAATCTGCTATAATGCGCTAAAAAAATTTAATCATACAATTACTTTACAAATTTTTCTATAAAAGACCATAATAAAAGTTTATCATTCCATAAGTTTAGAAAACTTCTCAAGATTTTGGGGTAAATCACAAACGGGAGTCTCTCCAAGGAGTAAAGGGCAAAGGCTATACCAAAGTTTATACAAAAAAAAAATTATATTCTATAATTGTAGGTAAATTCATTGCCCAAAATGTTGTACATATAGTTTCCCAATCACAATCAACCTCCCACGCATGTTGTTTGTTGACTGTTATAGTAACTGATGACATGAGCAGACACTGCCACAAAAGGATTTTCAAGCCAATTCATCCTTGCATAAGCATCGGGGCTTGGTGAATCTGCCCAATTGAGTAACCAAGGAAACAATGTGTAATGTAGGTACTTTGGGGATTTGCTAGATCAAATGAAGGAGGACAGAGATAGGTTCCTAAAGGGTTGAACATAGACTTCTAGAGCATGTCATCCACTAGTAGTGTAGTGTCACTATTGAACTCATTATACTACCTCCAAAACTCTTGAAAAATACTCTTTTTGTTATCTCTAATTAAAAAGATCCCAAGAACTTCATTTAGCATGAACTCATCCACTCTACACCTATCTTGACCAAGGATATCTAAGAAAAGTTGTATGCTCAGTGAGGGAAAGCACATTCTCAAGGCATGCTCTAGATTTTCTCTAGTCATACTACTCCATAGCACTAATTGTACTATTTTCCACAGTGCATGCGAAAAGATCAATGCATGGAGCCTGACAACAAAATATAGTGCTTCTTTCCCTAAAGCTTTGGGGTGGTGATTACTTCAATTTTGCCGAAGCAAGCATAGAGCTTCTTTTTCTCCCTCAAAAGTCAGTTACAAGGTACCTCTTCATGATTAGGCCGTTTACATCTAATATAATTGATTACTTGATAATTGAATTTTTCCGCAACAAACATAGAGCTTCTTGTTCTCCCTCAAAAGTAGGCTACAAGGTACCTGTCATGAGTAGGCCATTTACATCCAATATAATGCATAACCTTTTCCTTCTCTCTACACCCATAGTCGTGGCTACATCAACAAGGGTATTAGTCGATTCACATATGTCTGCAAGGGCAAAAATAAGGTAGCAACATCAGTTGGACTGATTGCCTCAACTTGGGACGTGACATCATCTGTACCCACTACCTCTCCTAATCCAGCTACTCTGTCAGTGGTGGGGACCTCTATACCTATACCTCTACTATCCCCAAAGGTGGCATCTGCACCCACAGTCATGGTTGCATCAATAGGGGCATTGGCTGCACCAATTAGACAACATGATCACTTGGACAAGCTACCTCAGCTTGGGCCATGACATCACTGGTACCCACTGCCTTAGTTGTTCCAATTATTCTATTAGTGAGGACCTCTTCACCTACACCTCTAGTATCTCCAAAATTGGCATAAGGTTGCATCAATAGGGGCATTGGCTGCACCAATTGCGTTTGCAAGGGCAACATGATCACTTGGACAAGCTACCTCAGCTTGGGCCATGACATCACTGGTACCCACTGCCTTAGTTGTTCCAATTATTCTATTAGTGAGGACCTCTTCACCTACACCTCTAGTATCTCCAAAATTGGCATATGTACCTTCAACTTTAGTTGTATCAACATTGGCATCATATGCGTCGTTTGCATATGCATTGGTAGCAACATCACTTGTACATACTACCTCAGCTTGGGTCATGACATCACTTGTACCCACTACCTCACCTGGTCCAACATCTCTACTAGTGAGGACCTCCTTATTGGGGCTAAATTCCCATATGTCACCTCCATACCGTTTCCACCACATATATATTTTACGTATTTTTTTGGCCCACCATTTTGGGCATGTACAAGCATTATACTCCGTTTATTGGCCTTTGGGCTACTTGGACTAATTTTAAAAGTCACACATTGTCCAAGTGCCCAAATGGCCCATTTTAATAAAAGGTCCCAAAACCTCATCACTTTGAGGTTTTTTTGGACTTCAAAAATTGTGTGCTCTCTTGTGCAGCCAACAAAAAGTCTCCACGCTCCTCTCTCTCTGCCTCACTATACTCAACATGCACGTTTGCACACTGTTGCCCAATATACAACTATTTTCTTTCACAGCAAGTGCATTTAAAAAATTGCATCTCTGAATATGCTTCACTCTTGAGTAGGATCATTTTTGTTATGTAAAAGATTTGTGGATTTTTTGTGAAAATTTGTAAACGTTTTTGGTCCAATTTTGGACAAATTTTAGCATTTACAGGTCAATTTTAGTAATGAAACTTGGGCATTTTGATGCACATAACTGCCCCATGTATCAATTTGTGGTTTGCATCTTAATATTGTGAAAATTCCCAAATTTTTGGGCAACAAATTCAAAAGATTCAGTTGCTTAATTTTTTGCTAAAATTTTCAAAAATTAATAAATTTTTTATTTTTTTTAATTTCACAAATTTCAAAGGAGATTTTTTAGAAGTATTTTATTACCTTTGTTGGCACTCATTTTGCAAAAATCAATAAAATTTTAGAAAATATAAATTTTTTAAACTTTTACAATTGTGCACAAAGCTGATACGATGGCCTCCTCTTTGGATGTGAAGAATCTCTTTGAAATCAAGAGATTTGAAGGCTCCAAATTTGATTTTTGGAAAGAAAGAATTCAAGGCATCCTTTTCTTAAAAGACTGTGATGGTGCAGTGCAAGATGTTAAGCATGTAGATATGACAAATGAGGCGTGGCTTACTCTACACAAGAAGACTATTGCGTATGTAAAAATGGCTGTTTTAGATGAAATTTTGGTAGACCTTAAGGGTCTTGACACTACCTATGCAGTGTGGTAAAAGCTCAAGGCCACTTATGAAAATAGGATGCCAGTAAACCAAGTGTACTTGATGCGTAAATTGATGCGCAAGTGAATTTTTCGTGTTCCAGTACATGTTCTCAATAAACTTGCAGTCAAAGAGGTTCTCCTTTCTTTCAAGTTGGGCAACATGATAGTTGAGGTGTGATTTTCTTTGTTGACTTGTTGTGCATGTCTCTCCCCAACCCCCTCCTTTAATAATTGAAACATGCAAACATGCATTGTCTTTGGCTAACCTCTAACCACCCAAGCACCAATCTATAACGATGTAGTAATGTGGCGGCACACTTATGGAGAGCTAGCCTATGTCATCAGCCATAAAATGGAGGAGGGATCTTTTCGCAAAATATTAAGGATTCCATCACAAAGAACAAAGAGAGATTTTTTCCAAAAGATTTGCCAAAACGTCTAATTTCTAAAAAAAGCTCCCTTCAGAAGATCTCTCGGTTCCCCTACTCTAAGGACCTGACGGATGAAGACTTGGCACGCGAGTAGTGGTTAAATGTTTTCAAGTACAGGTACCAAAAGAACAACAAGATGTATTTAAACCATTTGCAGCCACATTTGATGGAAGACTGTAGATTTCTATTTTCCAAAGTTTATTAGGGGCCCTCTTCATGTGTTAAATTCACCAACAAAAAAATACCCAACAGGGCAGTAGCATGGGCTCGTTGGGGAAGGAGTGCTGCAAATGATAGCATCTAGGAATGGCAGGCTTGATCGTAAAATTGAGGCATGGAGGAGGCAAAATGGTTCCTCCCTTGGAAGTGTCCTAGATTCATATAAGAAGGCCCGGATGGGCATGTGGAATCCAACATATGGGAAGGGCATGCAAGTGGATTATGGTGTCTTCCAAAGCACAAGTATGTAGATTGTGAGCAACTTATTTATCTCATTGTAGGCCTGCAATAGCTTGTTGTTAGGACTATTTATGATGTGCTAGTGATTTTGTTTCCTTTTAGATCATATCTAGTTACATGGTGTCTTTTAAACGTTTCTAAGTGCACCTGTTTGTATAGTTTCAACCTTTGTGATGGTTGAAAGGTAAATTGGTGGAGCTGCACTTGAGCTTGACTGATCATGTAGAATCTCACAAGTACTTAGTTTTGATTATTGCTTACTTTGACAATTGTAGTAACTTAGATTGTAAGTATAGCATGTAGTGGATTATTTGAGATTTTCTATAGCTCTTTCAAGTCCAATAAAAAACACATGTTTGAAGCAAGTAGGAATGCTCTCAATTGAACATGTGTGCATGATTTGTGATAGGCATCTTAAAGCAGGTCAAGGTAATCATGATGTTGCTGTCAATGATCAAGTGACTTATCTCTACAAAGTTATGAATCATTCAGTTTCTTTTGCAAATGTCATGCTTTTAATTGCTATATGAGCTATCATTTCACCTTGTAGGCCAATGAGATAGATAGTAGTATTATGGACATTAAAGACCAGAGAAAGATTCAACAGAGGCAGCAAGTAGTGTGTTGGAGATGCTTGGCCTCACATCTCCCATGCTTGTGGTGAGAGTTGCAAATTACAATAAGTACAATGGGATCATGGTTGCATTAAAAACTCCAATGCCCATACGATTCCTTTCATACAACATGCACTTTTCTCAAGTCAATAGCATTCTTCTTTGTAAATTTATGGAAGATGCAAAATGAGATGGTTTTGCCTATTTGAGCATTTACATCACCCTGCTTAATCCAAAATGTAACCCTTCATTTGGAAGGTAGTTTTATTGCTCAAAGAATCTTTAAAAGCAGCTAGCTGTATTGGGCCATGCCTTCATCAATTTTCTGGCTAAAGTTTGGAAAACTTTCAACATCTGAACTAGGGAGCCGTGTGAATAAATGTCTCAGAAAGTTTTGTAAAAACAATTGAGGTGAAGCATAGGTTTTGGGATATGGTAGGTAACAACATGCTAGGTTTCATTATGGGTGGGTATGCCTCAGCTCCTCACAGCCATGAGAGGAACCTAATGCATGGACCTTTGTTTTAATAATGTGCTCCGGTATATGTGCATGCGAGTGTGTTAAGGGGTGTGTGTGTGTGTGTGTGTGTGTGTGTGTGTGTGTGTGTGTGTGTGTGTGTGTGTGTGTGTGTGTGTGGTGTGTGTGTGTGTGTGTGTGTGTGTGTGTGTGTGTGTGTGTGTGTGTGTGTGTGTGTGTGTGTGTGTGTGTGTGTGTGAGAGAGAGAGAGAGAGAGAGAGAGAGAGAGAGAGAGATTGATACATAGTGGGGATGTTTTAGTATTTTAACAATACTATTCATACTGATCATAGTTTGTTGCCTTATGGATAACTTGAAACTTTTAATTCTAGTATGTTTGTCACAGGACTATTGAGATTCCATTTTTGTTGTTGCTAGGTCCCTGCCCTCATACTAGATTATGAGGCTTCAATTTATCTCAATGGGATCTTGAAGCTAGAGCTCGTTAAGAGCTTTGATGGTGCCTTTTGCCATGTTTCATCATGAGAGTTGTTATTTTGTTGGAGAACTCTTATGCTTGCTTTGTTCTTGCAGATATGCCCAACAGGTTGCAAAGTTTTATGAGTACATTAGAAGCAATAAAGACCTTGAGATGAGTGAGTTAACCTTGCCTGGGAATGACACTCCATTTCTGCTACCTTATACTAGAGGCCTATTTAAACCTGACAGTAGTCCATTCTGGCATGGTCATGGCTTGAATGTTCTCAACTTTGGGCAGTGACCTTCAACTTTTTTGGCATAAGTTTGGAGTTGGTAGTGAAGGTATACATGCAATGTGATGGTCGTGAAGTTACAATAGTCTTCATTGTACGATGTTGTAGACTTTGTACATGGTGTACATTTTGTAGTAAATGATTTTTTGACTCAATGAGTGTTGATTTTTCTTTTTGAATTCTTATCTTGGGTACTCTGCGAGGGATTTTGGTTTGTATGTTAGAAATGTGTTGTGTAGAGGGCCTTTAAACCCTTGCCCTTTTGAAATGAATTTTCCATTTTCTATCATCTTTTTGAGCGGAGAATCTAATGGAAGGATCCTCAACTTGATAACTTAAACCTAGGAAAATCCTTGATGGAGTTCTGCATCAAAGCATGTGCCAAAGGAAATTGCATACATGCATTCAACATGAGTATTGTTCAGGCAATAGGTCATAAAGATTCTTAGGATGATGGCCTTTATTTTTGTGGGTTTGGGCTACACTGGTATGCGATAATATTACTGACCATTTGATTAATTATCCTACTTTGGGACTCAAGTTTGATGCATAAAATGGTTTCCAAGATTTGAAATTTCTTTGTCACAATGTATGAGTGGCCTAAGGTTTTGGGTGTTTTCTTAAGTTACATGAGAATCAGCTTACAATTGGAGATTGAGATAAAGATTTTTTTTTGAGCTTGTTGAGTATTGCATGCAAAGTGAGCTTATATGGCACTAGGATCTTGCACGTATATCTTGCCTTAGAGGTGCTCGTGTGTGAAGGGTTGTGAAGGCCTACACTATTTATATATAAAACTATAGGGGTGCCACAAACACTATTATTTGAGCTATTGGGACATCCATCTATGGTAGCTATTTGAATTGGGCTATTGAACTCTTGCAATTTTGGAAACATAGTCAAAAAGGCCCTATTGTTTGAGTCAACAATGGCTAGGACACAAGTGTTCTGTCTGTGCTTGTTCTTGATTGCACACTTCACTATAATATATTTGTTGCATTTTCCATCATACCCATTGTAAGTTTTGGTATGCCAAGTGATGCATGTGGAGGATATTTGAAACGCCTTTCCCATTGTTGTTATACAATCCCATGTCATTATAAAGATCAATATAATGGCAGGCCAATGTGAAGCAAAGCTTCAATTTTCACCGTGTTTGTCAACAGATGTGTGGTTGTTTTGTGAGGTAATATTGCAAGCCATGGTTTCTCAAGAATGAGTATGATACTTGTATATTCATTGGTCAAAGTGCGGATGGAGCTTTAGTTCCACCTCTATGCTTTGTAGAATGTTGTATGGTGTAATTTGTACTTAAGTTGATTTCAGACCATGGAATTTTGAGTAAAAATTTGCACAAGTTTTTTTATTTTAGTTATACTCTCTAATTGCATTTGTTGCACTCTAATTATGTTTTTATTTTTTTATTAGAATCTATAATGGTATGGCAATGAAGGAGGTGGTTCTTGTTTTGGATGGAATCACTTAGGGGAAAAGCTTAAGGGCTGATAACATTGGGTAATATGTCTATGAAGACATGATACACCTACCCAAAATGGAGTAGTTGAGCACATGAATTTCACAATTCATGCGTGTTACAACTATGCTTTCCATGGCAAATTTGACACAAGGAATTTGGGCTCAAGGTGTTCTCACAGAGGATTTTTGGCCATACAAGAAACCACAATATGATCATTTACATGTCTTTGGTTGCAAGGAATATGCTCATGTGCCAAAGGAACTTAAAAGGAAGCTTGACCCAAACTCACATAAGGGCATCTTTGTTGGATATGGTGCATATTGAGGAGATGGACTATAGTCTCTAGCACCCAAACTCTCATAAAATTATTTTCCGTTCACACGTGATCTTCAATGAATCGAAGATGCGTAAGTTGTCTTAGATTTTGGTAAAAACTCAAAAGTCTAGTGAGAAGCCTTCCACTAGTAACATTCTGGAGAGTGGGGAATAGTCAAGGATTGAGATGCTCTAATAGAGCCTCGCATCCAATTGAGTGGTTTTAGCTATGTGTGGATTATGTTATGCTAGCTTACTATGGAGAATCGTCTTGCTTCCAAGAAGCCATGCAGATGGATAATAAGCTATAGTGGGAGCAAGCTATGCAATTTGAGTATGACTCGATTGTTAGTTATGTGACTTGGAAATTGGTTAAATTGCCTAAAGGAAAGAAAGTTTTACCTTACATATGTGTTTATAAGGAGAAGCTCACATTGGGAGATCCAAAGCCTAAGTATAAGGCTAAACTCGTATCTAAGGGTTCCAAGCAGGAGAAAGGTGTAGATTTTGACAAAATCTTTTCACTTGTGGTCAAGATTACTACTTTGCACATGGTGCTTGGACTAGTAGCTTTTCTTCATGGTGATCTCTAAGAGAATGTGTACATGCAACAACCTGAAGGGTTTTGTTAAAACAAGTAGATTAGATCTTGTATGTAGACTCAAAAAATCACTTTATGGCTTGAAGCAAGGATCCAGACAATGGTATCAAAAGATGAAGAAGCTTGTACAAGAAGAAGCTTAGCAATTAATCACTCATTCTTCTTGTGTTGTATGTCAATGACATGTTCGCTAAAAAGATCTCTCATGAGATTGCCAATTTAAAGCAACTATTGGGTTAAACTTTTGCTATAAAGAATTTGGAAGAAGCGAGTCACTTTCTTGGAATGTGTATCAAACATGACAGGTCAAAGGGAATTCTTGTGTTGTCTCAAAAATTTTACATACATAAGGTCTTGCATCGTTTCAATATGGAGAGGAGAAGGCATCTAGTACCCCAATGTTGGCATTGTGAAACTTAGCAAGGATGATTCTCCTAGATTGAATGCTATAAAGGGAGAGATGGCTAAGATTTCGTCGTCTTCAAAGATGGGTAGTCTCATATATGCAATGGTGGCTACAAGGGTAGGCAATGCTTTTGCAATGGGAGTGGTGAGTTGCTACATGGATAACCTTGGCAAGACACACTGGGATGCAATAAGGTATATCCTCAGACACTTGAAAGGTTCAATATCCTTAGACAATACGAGGTCTACATGTGGCTATGTTTTTATATTAACTTGAGGAGCTAATTCTTGGAGATCATGTCTTCAAGATTGTACATCCTCTTCCACTACAAAGGCTAAGTATGTTGTAGCTTTAGAGGCCAACAAGGAAGTTTTATTGGTTGACATGTTCAGTGATTTAGACAAGGAATAAAAAATTCCAGTGTTGCATTGCAATAGTTAGAGTGCCATTGCCTTGACAAAGAATACCATGTTTCATTCCAAAATGATACACATATAGGTGAGGTATCACTTCATTCAGGATGTGTTGGTAGATAAGTGGATTGAGCTTGTCAAAGTTCATAACGATGACAACCTTGCAGATGCACTTCAAAGAGCCTAGCCACGAAGCGGTCTGCACGTTGTATCAAGTTGATGGGCATGGGGTGAAGCCATTGTACTGCTTCACAATTGTAAAGGTTTCATGCACAAATTTCTTTTAGTCCACTAGGAAACATGGGCTGTTAAGTAGGAGGTTGTTAGGGTAACGGCCAAGTGGTCAATTGAACAACACACACACACACACATACCTATCTACTAACTTTTTCTTCCTTATCAATAGAATAAGGAGCCAATGAGAGATTTCTCACTACTGGACTCCACTCACACTCTATATCTTTTGATTCTCCATAGCATGCACTACGTGCCTGCTCTTGCTCCGCACTTCTGCACTCTTCAATTTTCATGAGTCACTGGCCAATTGATTTTCTCTTATGAGCAACTGAGGACAATTCTATCTCTACTGGGAGGGATGTTATGATTTTTTCCACCCTCTTGAGTGATTGACTTGAAATGCTTGGTAAATCATTGTGTTAGTGTGGTCTATCATCATTATGGAATCATTACGTAAATTAGGTATAGTTAAACTTGCTTATACTTGCTTATTGTTATCGTGGTTAGTGGTTTAACTCACGTGTGTATGAATGAATTGTAGATTGGAGCTAAAGGAGGTTCTCAAAGCAATCTTACATCTTTGTCACAATTGCCATCATGGTTGTCACCCAATAAATTAGTTTGTACATCTCGGATAACTTAGTTTAGAAGTAATGCTCATGGAAAGCACCTCTTATAAAAATGTGGATGAGAATGACATGCTGTGTAAAGAGGGGCTTAAAATTGGAATATTACTTTAATAAAACAATACCCAAGTGCAAAGAGTCTTGTGTTGTGCCCTTTGGGGGAGGGCATTGTTGTGTCTCTCTTCTCCTCTCTATTCTATGCATTTATGTTATTAATTTTGTCTGCATCAAGCTTTATTCTTATCTTAGTATGCTATTATAATTGATTGATTGTGTGTCTATAACTTTCTGTTTGGCATGTATGCATTTAATTTGAAAATCATGAAAGAGTGCTTGATTTTGTGTTTAGAGTTTCTATGGTTGTGGATAGCGGTTTTGTTTTAATGAGAAAATTTACTTTGAAGTTAACTATCATAGAAAAAACCGTAGAGAGAATATTTGGTGAAGAAACATGAAAAAACTATTTTATTAGGTTACTCCTAATTGGTTGACAAGAAGCTCGTAATTTGATATACATAGTTACTCCCGTTCCCTTGTTCAATAGAAGAGCGAAGGCAAAGGGGCTCGCTCTTCACTATCACGCTTGCTTTAACCTAGCCGAACGTTGGTTTTGTGACAATGTGGAGGTAGCAACAAAAGGGGGTCCTCACTATGCACTTGCTTGTAATTACAAGAAGAAACATATGCTACTGTGCTTTTTTCTTACCCCTTCCTTAAAACAAAAATCTATGATGGGAAATTGACAGTTGTGTGCCAACTTGGACTTGAAGTCTTGCTTCCCCAAATGGAATATTTTACATTTAAAATGTGACCACCTAAGTTTGATTAATGCGCTTGCCCATGCTTGGGCAGAGGGTTTTGCCTGTCTAGCTTCTTGGAATCCCCAGATTGTTTGCTTCTAGTCACATTTTGATGACCGCTCTCCATGCATTTGGTGCCCATTCTTAGAAGCCATTGTTATAATAGTTGAGTCTCATCAAGGCTAGCGGGCTAGTGGTGCCAATTAATTTCCTAAAAGCAAGAAATGTGATGATTTTTGCATGCAAATAAATCCCCTCTTGAAGTGTTGGTAGCACATGTAAAGTTGCAAGCATCAATATTGGAAATCAGTTTTGGCTAGAAGATTCTGTTTGGTTTGGTCACCATGCTTAAAAGATTGGACATTTGCTAAACAAAAGAGCACATAGTTGCTACATGGTTGGGATTAGATAGTGGGAGTTGCAAGGAGCAAGAATGGTTGTTTAGAGATCAAATTACGGTTTGTTTGTGTGTAACTAATTTCTACAGGATCAACAGTTTCACCTCCACTCAAACTAGTGCCTATGTCTATAGTGGAAATACTAACATGCCTCTCTTATTTATGCAAACATTTATAAGCAATCCTCTAAGGTGGATGCGGGATCCTTTGACATGAGAGAAGAATTAATTCCATATGGGAAGTGGAGTGGATTTCTTCACAATGGAATTACACGCTCCATGTCATCTTGGCTTTCCTAGTGCTATCAAGCATAATTACCTCACGTGGCTCATCCTACACAAAAGAAATCCAAGAGGATTGGTAAGGGTGATCGAATGTGTCCTAGGTGCAAGAAGGAACAAGAAAGTGGTCATCATCTATTCTTTGCCTGTCCCTTCAACACTCAGTTTCTAACCCTTCTACAAAGTCTTTTTCAGTTGGTTCATCCATAACAACTCACTTGGAAAGAGGTGATATTAGGGGAATGTGAGCACATGGATTTCTTCATGAAGAGCTCAATTAGATGCCTTTTCTCTGGCATATATGGACTCAAGGAAACTCTTTTCAATTCCGATCTCCAAACTAACACCCCATCCCTCTTTGAAATTTTTACCTCATCAAATTGGCAAGCCATGCTCATTAGCAAGTAGGTGGAACTAACTTAGTCTCAGTTCTGATGAGTGTGCATGTGCGCGGATGCGTGCGTGCGTGGACGGTGTGGTGCGTGTGGGGAAGGGGGAAGAGCACAAGCCGGTGTGGATGGAGAAGCTTCACAAGACTTAAGATGAGGAGCTCCTTATTCTCATATGTAATGAAGAATAAGGGTATGTACACACGTGAGCGGGCGACCGGACACTGGACGTCCGTGCGGGCAAAAGGCGTAGCGCCTTTACCCCAACAATCTCCCACTTAAAGGCGATGCGCCGATAAGTGAGGCCTACTAGCTAAACTACTAGTATGTACAAAAAACTATAGACTAGTGTGCGTACCCACGCTAGAGTCTACATGTAAATCCCACAGACAACTCCGTATGGTCTGCAAAGATCCAGGAAGCGTCATGCTAGTGTCAGCCACCGTACGGCTGACAATCCTACTGTAAATGCTTCCACTGCAGCTGCTAGGTTGGGCCTCGACAGTAACAAGTCGAACATGAGACGCCCGGACGCCAACAAAATATGCAGAAGACTGGCTATACTCGCCTCCCCTGCGCTATCTGCAATCACTGCATCCTCAGGACTACCCATCGCGTATGGATGTGTCAACACCGATACTAGGGAAGCTACGTCCCTCTCACCCATAGGCAAAACTATGCATCCTAGAACCAACTCATCAGCCGCTAACATGAGCACGTCAAAAAACTCCATATCTGTCAGCTCTGTCTGTGTCTCTAGGAAACAAACCTACTCTACCTCTGCCTGCACAAAGTCTAACAACACCTGCTGTGTCTCACTAGAGCACTGCCACTCTATCTCTGTCTCTACAGAGTCTAGTAGCATATCCTGCACAACTAAATGCTCTGTCTCCTGAGCATGATGGAGATCACTGGCAAAAAAGACATGTCTCGTCTCTCACTCAAAGCATGCTAGAAACAAAATTGAGACTATGCCATCACAAACCTCAGACACATGCATAGGATATACCAGGCCACTGTGGGCTCCTCTGGCAATCATTAGTGAACCGCAATGCATTTGGAAAGACTTCTCTCTAAGCAGTACTTGACAACCAAAAGCTGCCAACTATCTCACTAAGATCAAGCTATGTCTCAACTGAGGAACATAGCCTACATGTCGTAGCGTGTATGACGCGCCAGGGGGCAATGACAAACAAACATCTCATGCACCCTCTATGTCAAACACCAAACCATCGGCCAAGTGCACACAACCAAGTCTCCCACTAGAAAATGTGCTAAACCACTCACAACATGGTGTGACGTGGAAAACTGTAGCGCTATCTAGTAACCACTGTGGAGAAAGTGTGTTAACCATAGACAAATCTGCAAGAGGTACATTGGAGGCAAGCGTGACATCACCGTCACTGGCATAGACTGCCACTGGAACTGTCTCTCTAACATCTGTCAAAGCCGTACCTGCATCTCGAGTACATCTCTGTTGCTGTCTCATACGTCTGAAACAACGACGTCTAATGTGCCCTGTGTGACCGCTATCTCCGCTGCTGTCTCATACGCCTGAAACAACGATGTCTAATGTGCCCTGTGTGACTGCAATGCCAACAACGTATGTATTGGCAAGAACGAGACCGCCGTCTCTCAATGTCACACATGTTTGCTGCCATAAGTGAATGCCAAAATGGCAACATAGTGGGAGATCACTCAATCACTATGCTAATCAAGCATAAACCAACCAGTAGCTCAATAGTGAAAACCTGTAACCTGCATGCTGTAGTCTCACGCTCGGAATATGCGTCGATGTGAGAACATGAGGCAAAATCAAAAGAAACATGTAACCACTATGAGCATACTATAAATGAATGGCTAAGAGACAAAGTATGGCGAGAAATCCGGGAAAATTTGACAGAATCTCCCCTGTAAACTGAGCTAAACCTCAAGTACAATCTCAACCATAACCATACCAAACCGGCAACAAAGTGGGAGGTAACTCGACCACTACACAATGCTCAAAATCATGATCAATCGCATCAAAACTGACGCTCACATATGCCTAAAAGCAACTCCACAATCTGCAAAATCTGCAAGCATAAACTGGGACAAACAACTCAACTTAGCATAAAGCGCATAACCATACATGCAAGTAGAGAACAAACTAGCTCAAAACGCATCCATGAGAGAAACTGCCATAAAAAATATATGCAAAAACCTGTGAAACATGTGATTGTCTATTTGTAGCCACACAAGCATACACAATCACAATCCTCACTCCTGCGAGAGTGGGTACAAGAACACCAAACTGTGTCCAAATTGACAAAACCTGTCAAAATCTGTCAAAATGAGAGTAATCACTCGATCACTGTCAAAGTGGGAATATTTCGACCACTATACAAGATGGCATAACATTGGGAACTTTTATGGCGAGAAGACGGGAAAAACAAAGAGAAATTTCCTTTGGAAAATGAGTCAAAACTCAACGCAAACCGTGAGCCAAAAAACTGTAGATAATTGCCAGAGTGGGAGTCAACGTGGGAGTCAACTTGACCACTAAACCATCAGAGAGCAAGGTGAATACGTGCAAACCATGTCAGGAATCTGGGAAAAATCCGACAGAGTTTTCCTAGAAACTAAGTAAAAACTCAAAAACTCACCAAATCGCATAAAAACTAGACACACAGTGTCTCAGTAAACAAATCCACAAATGGTCTACATACGCTACCAAAAGCCTGGCAAATAGGCTCACTCCTGACGGAGTGGCTCTATAATGTCAGGACAAGGGTCCTACGGGGCAAGGTCCAACCTAGGGGGTCAGGGACCTAGGCCAAGGGCCTGGACTGGACTAGTGTGGACTAGGGATCCACTTAGGGCAAGATCTAGGAGCTAGGCCTATATAAAGGGCGGTAGGGAGGAGGATCCTATGTCTCAGTTCCCTAGGTCTTACATTGGTATCAGAGCCAGGGGGAGGGAGGAGCTATGGAGGAGGAGGAAGCCTTGCACGCTTGGTTGCATGATCTCTCTCTCTCTCTCTCTCTCTCTCTCTCTCTCTCTCTCTCTCTCTCTCTCTCTCTCTCTCTCTCTCTCTCTCTCTCTCTCTCTCTCTCTCTCTCTCTCTCTCTCTCTCTCTCTCTCTCTCTCTCTCTCTCTCTCTCTCTCTCTCTCTCGGTCGGTCGGGTGATGGGACACCGCCCCTATAGAGCCGGGAGGAAGACTGGCCGCTGGCCGCGCGAGAAAGATCCCTTGTTTGGACAAGAGGCCATGGCGGACCTGCACGAAACGGGTAGCGGCTTAGCTCGCGCGATTCGCTCTGCAGAGAAGGTATTTTCTCGTCCTCACTGGATCGCCTACAGAGAGTCATCATAGGGTTGTCTGCTCTCGCTTCGTCAAAGGTGCAGTCGGGCATAGCTGTGCAGCAGAAACGAAGTATTTTTATTTATTTTTTAAAAAATTTGCCCTACCCAACTAAGGGCTTTGGTCCACGGTGCACAGTAGCTAGGTCCAATTAGGCCATGAGGACATGACCAAGCCACATGCCAAGGGACCTAGGCCAAGGGCCTGGACTGGACTAGTGTGGACTAGGGATCCACTTAGGGCAAGATCTAGGAGCTAGGCCTATATAAAGGGCGGTAGGGAGGAGGATACTATGTCTCAGTTCCCTAGGTCTTACATTGGTATCAGAGCCAGGGGGAGGGAGGAGCTATGGAGGAGGAGGAAGCCTTGCACGCTTGGTTGCATGATCTCTCTCTCTCTCTCTCTCTCTCTCTCTCTCTCTCTCTCTCTCTCTCTCTCTCTCTCTCTCTCTCTCTCTCTCTCTCTCTCTCTCTCTCTCTCTCTCTCTCTCTCTCTCTCTCTCTCTCTCTCTCTCTCTCTCTCTCTCTCTCTCTCTCTCTCTCTCTCTCTCTCTCTCTCTCGGTCGACAGGAAGCGACGCCTCATTAAGGTCTCCCCAACTCTACCCTTTCCCCTATCTGTACTAGCTTCTCTTGGCTTGAAGAGAGACAATTGCTCAAATCCCCAAGCTCTCTTCCTGAAGAGAGAGAATGCCTCTTACATACCTCCCACACAATTGCACCTTCGATCGAACAGAGGGATCCCACTTCGCCAGTGTGAAAACCCAATTAGTCGCCAATTGGGAACAAAGGAAAACCTAGTACTTCGTCAATTCAGCAACTCACTCCACCAATCCAGGGCCCGTCACACTAGAGCAGCCCCCTTGTGCGTCAGAGACACTGAGCCTTCAAGATAGAGTCTTCGAAACTAGAGAATCCCTTTCTAAAGATCCCTGCATTGATACCCCATTATCGATCAGATGGTGCCCTCCAAACTACAACGGTCTCTTTCTTTCCTTTGTAATACTCCAAGCCCGTCCCCCTGGCGGCCTCTCTCCAGACTCCCATGCAACTAGCAGCCCTGCACAAACTCCCAAGGCCGGCCCCCTCTTTCAAGCCTATGCCCCAGCTCGTACACAAGGTCCAGCTCGTACAGTAGAACTGTCTCTAAAAAAACTCTCTAAAAGAGGCATTGGAGAGAAATAGAAACGGCTAAATGCCATGAAAAGCCCATAGCCCTCCTTTTCTCGTCGGTTGCGCGTTTATTCGCTCGTTGACAACGACTTGAAAATATCTATCGCACAGCATTACATATAACAAGGTGAGGAATCACAAGGGCCTGCCAATGGAAGGATTTGTGAAGGTGTTTTCAGGAAGTAGCAACAGGGGTGTATTGGAATGTGTTTTTGGAATTTAGTGGAAGCAGTAAGTAAATAATGGAGTGGTCTAACCAAAATGAGAAGTTAGTGCCTGTTGTTATGTCAGTGAAGGAGTTTGTAGTCCAAATGTGGTCCAAAGCTAACTTGTAGATTGTTGTGCTGTGGGTTATATGTTGTGTCATGTTGTGTGTGGAGAGAAGGTTAGAAATAGCAAGGTATCCATGGGTTTGGTATTTAGCATTGATATTGAAGTCACCGAGTAAAATGGCAAGGGTGTGTTGAAGTCGAGGTGTGAGTAGTGTGGTCAATGTTTGCAAGAGCAAGGGAAGTGGACTTGAGGGTCTGCGGTATAATGTTATCAGGGTTATTGGTGGACCATGTGGTGTACTGAGGAGTGCTTTAATGCATTCTATTTCATCCGTGGAAATGATATTGTGGTGTTGTAGATGTATTTTTTTCTTTGATGTGAAGAGGGATACTCCCATGGGGCCAATTGTTTGAGTGTGTGTGTGTGTGTAATCCGGTATGGCCACTGTGTTGGCATGTTGTAGCTTTGTTTCTTGGATACAAAGAATTTAGGAATCCATTAAGTTATTATCATGAATAAGGTTGCTATAGTGTTTCTTAAGGGAGACAACGTTAAGAGATTATATTATCAAGTGATTGTCAGGCAAAGAGTGGAGGTCAAGCTGTGAATGTTGCCAAGTGGCATGTTTTTTGAGGCGGTGTAGCTCATCTAGAATTTTTTGGTCTACTTTAATATGGGTGGAAGTTAATTCTTCTAGGAGGTAAAGTTTGTTGGGATCTCTTATGCGGGAGAGGGCAGTGTACACAAGACCGTGATTCGAATGCTGGTTGGATCGAAAGCCAAGGTGTCTAGTGTTAAGCCTTGTGCACGGTGTATGGTTCTAACAGCTGTCTGCGGGTTGAATTGGGAATTGTGTTCTAGTAATAGTGTTTAGGAAGTTCTTTCCTATTTGAAACTCACGTGTTATTTTTTGGATTGGTGTCCATTGTCTATCTATTGATGTAATGTGTAGTTGTTGGTTTTCATATCTAGTTTTTTAGCCTACTTTAGTGGTTTGAAAGTGAATCCAGATGGTTTTGTCGTGGAGTTTTGTGTTACTGCTTTGAATATACCACCGGCTCCATTGACTAGGCCATCTAGAATGTCAATGTTTCTAGCACAAAGTTCTACAATTAGTCCTGGTTTCAAGTGAAGTTTTTTGTGAAGGCCTGCTGTCACTTTTGGATCTATCGGTATTTGAATAGTTTTGCTGCAATTTTTTGCCCTTGTGTCTTGTGCTTCAATAAATAGTGGTGTCCCTATGGTAGTGTTGAAAATATGTTGGTTGTGTAGGTCTTTATCTTTGTTCGCATAATAAAGGTGGGAGACCATGGCTGGATGAGGTATTGTGCGCATGTAATGTGTATTGAGGTACAAAATGTCTTCGTTTGTGTGTTTTGAAACGCGTATCCTGTTGAGTATCTCGATAAATGTCTTGTTAGTTTGTATCATGGTGCATGTTAACTCATAGCACTTCATGCGGTCATGCTAGAAAGAGGGTGAGATAGCTTCGAGCAACTGAGGTTTTCTGGAGAAAATCCAAGAGGCACGTACTAAACTAGCTTGCAAAGATCACCGCACAAGACAACATCAACACCACCAAATGGAAGGTTGTAGTTTTTTTTAATTGGACGCAGGCGAGAGTCAGCCATAGCGAAGATGTTGGTTCCAATCATTGAGAATTCATAAAAAACGGCTAGCTGTAGGTCTCGATAAAGCAGTCGTAGTTCATTCAACCTCTCAGGCAATAGGGAAGTGTTAGATGATGTGAGTAGTGGCAAGTGGAGGGCCAAGTGGATAGTGGTTCCACCAATGTTGAAAGTAGCCTTGCCCGTGTATGCCATTAGCAAAGCTTTTGTAGTTGTTGGGCTAGAATGCGATCTATGGTTATAGAAACGTTGAAGTCCTTGTACAATCAAAAGGAGGGTGAAACTTTTTCCTGTGCCTGCACCTTCAGTCAGGAAAATATGGATTGGTTCTGTGGGAAATATATGTTTTTTTAGCATAATATCATCGAATATTAGCCTTTGTTGGGGGTTAAGCAGTAGAATGCTCTTGTAATACATATAGTTTGGTTGCAGTAGTATTTTTATGGTTGGTATAGTGTGTGTATGCAGTTGGTGGTGTTGGATATTTAGGTCTTGTGTGATGTCAGCATGAATATGGGAGGAAATATTAGATAGTGTTGTAGATGTGGAAGGTGAACTGGTGCCTAATGAGTTGGTCTTAAGGTTGTCTTTCACTATTGTGGTTTTGTTATATTTAGATTCATTTGTATAAATGATAGGTTTATTTTGATTGTATATATCTTTCCATGTGATTCCATCTGTTAGATGTTGAGTTTCATTATTATCCATGGTAGAAATAGAAGACATTGTTCTTCATAATAATTATCTTGTTTCTTTGCGGCATTATATTTGACATATCATATAATTTTTGGTTTGGTACGTTTTTTATATGTGTTGCTTGTTGTATTGTATGTGGAGGCAAATTTTGCCAATGATATAGCATTGAGCTGGGCAGGACGTGTACAGTATTTGTCTATGCTTGTCTCGTAAAAGATTTTTGTGCTAGTCGGGTCTATGTTTTGTAGGAGGTGTTTTCACTTGAGAAGCATTGTTCTCTCGTGGGAAGGGTTTGTGTTATTGAACATAGATTCTCGAGTTGCGTTGTAGAGAGGTAGGGAAAGTGCAATTTATATTGCTTGTTGTGAGCTTATTTGTTGTGTGTTTAGTATTGTGTTTCCTATTTTCGAAGTCTATCAAATGTAGTTGCATTGTTTTCAATGCAAGAGTCAAATTGTTTTTTGATTGCTTTGATGAGTGTGTTATCAAATTTTGTTATATATGAGGTGCAATAGGTAGCTGCTCCATGTGCATTTAAAATGTATTGTATATCTGAATTTGCATCCCATAGTTTTGAAATGGTTGGATTGAAATTATTTTTGTAAATATCTTTGATATTTATTTTCAACAAAAGTGTTGGGCATGAGATTGTGGATGATATAGCTTTGATGTAATCCTCAAATCGAAGGTCCATAGATAGGAACCACTGTTCGAATGTAATATTTGCTTTATAATCTAGTAGTAGTAGATTATCTTTGATTTGTTTGTGTTTCTTTCTTTTGTATTGGATATTGTTATGTGGAGAACGGCTAGGTTCTAAAATCATAGTGAAAGGCATTGGGTAGCGAGGAAAGTCAAAGCGGCATCCCTTTCGTTTTTTGAAGCAAGGCTTCATATGCTTGTGTGTTTGAATTTCTTGTAAATCTACAGAAAGAAGCATGGAGTTAGTTGTTGTGTACTTATCAATGAAATCTACAACATCTTTGTTGGGATCTTTCCCATATATAGGAGCATTTTCTATCCATAGTAGCCCATGATCATGCTGGCTACCTCGGCTCTAAAACTCGGTTACAAAAAAGTAATCTTTGAGTTTTCCTAATATGGTTATATCCTTGGCTAGCAATTTCTTCATCCCGTTAAACGGGTTCAAGTAAAAGCGGGTTGTTGTTACAGGGTCGGCTCGGACCAAATCTCGTATGTATGACACATCTCTTTGTGTGCTTGCACGCATGATGGGATTGAGCTTAGTAAGTGCTCTAATCAAAGGCTTCCAACGTTTCTCAGCCGCTGCAGAAAATGTGATGAAGAATGTTGGTGGTCCAAGTTGTCTAATCATAGCGAAGGCAAAAAAAAAATTGTTTTTCCTTGTAGTCAGGTGATGTTCGCAATGCCTCAAAGTCATGATATCCAAGTTGGGAAGACAAGACCTTCTCAATGTTAGTATCTCCAACAACTTGTGCGGCCACTAGTGTATTGTGTTTTAGCTTGCCTTTGCGCATACGGATCCAAATGGACCCAAGGATTTTTTGAGTCATTACTTTGACTGTTTTGAAAAAAAGATTCTCTAAATTTAGTGAGAACCTTCTATTACTGTGCATAAGCTCCCATTGAGCCATATGTTGATATTTATGCTTAGCAAGTGTATGGTATTTATGGGGCTCACCATAGAAAATAGTAGGGAAACTAAGTTCTTCATAGTATTCATCTTTGAAAATACTCAAAGGACTATTTCCCTCAGCAGGAGCTACAAAGAAGATTTTGTCATGTGATCCACTACTTGTTGTGATGACTCAATTCCATGGAGCATGACATCTATAGCTAGATCATCTTCTTCTGATGGTTGATTATTGTCGGCAAAATCATCAGGCAAAGGACAATGAAGACTATGGAAGTGGCTTAGCCACTTGCTATTCAGAGTAATTTTTTTGTTCTTGTATAAAGATGTTTGCAATAGTTGAGCAGTTGCTTTCATTGTAAGCAATGGTCGAACAACCCCGAAAAGGTAGCAATGATTGTATTGTAGATGACGCTTAATACCCACTAGTATCGAGGCTTCATCATGAATAAATCTTGGCAATATTTGTTGTGTTTTCCCCAAGGATGCCAGAACATTAACAACTCTACCTTGCAACCCAAATTGACCATCGTATGTAAGCTCCCTAATTTTGATGAAAGGTAGCCTAGGACTTATAAGGCGGCTTTCTAAATGATTTAGCTTCTCTACTGTAGCCAAGGGAAGGTTGAATCCTATGGAATTCAATTGGGTGAGTAGTGCACCATGTTCTTGCCTTTTACGGCCGCATGAAGTGCAAACATAGTTTTCGTGTATCTCATTGTTTCTAGACCTCCCAAGTGCCGACCTACGCCCTTTTTTAGCTAATTGCAAAAAAACATTAAACGTCCACATTTATAACATTGATATATAGGAACATCGTTCGCTGTTTCTATATACTGTTGTATAGCTTTTTTTGGTGGGGAGGCTTGTTCAATGTTTGTGTTGAAGGGAGCTAATGGGTGTAATTTTTTTTTAAGTTTTTTAATTTTTTGATGTTATTGCACCTATTTCTAGCATGGTTCTATCACCCAAGCATGCAAATTGCCTCACGATGGAGATAGGGAGTTCATTCGGTTGTTAGAGAAGCAAAGCTTTCAATGATTTCGTCTCATTTTTGTCCCAGGTACGATGCTTGCGTTTGCGTGAGCATCGGTTGTCCCCCAAGTAAAAAAATAGGTAACCACTTCTATCAGCAATGATGATTTTGTGCAATGTTGTTGGATCGGCTCCACTATTGAATGTTGTGTTTTTGGGTGAAGTTATTGGCACACTGTAAATATGGACATCACATGCAATACTAAATCTAAAAAAGAACACATGGTTAATATCGAGTGCACTACCAATAGATGATGTATGGCTATTTAACACTTGGGTCAAAATGGAGGAATCATGTCTACTAGAAGCCAAATGCGCTAGAGAAGGTGTGATCATTGGCGTTTGTTCCAATGATACTCTCACTGTGTCTATCATTATGTTGGTGATTTTTTGTAGTGACGAGCGCGACTTTATTATTTTATTGAGCACGAGGAAAACATTATTATTCCGTGGGTGATTAGCAAGGAAAGCACTATCAATATTATTTTGAATGAGTTGTTCAAAAGATGCATTATGGTTGGTTGAGGAACCCATGTACGTGCAGTTTTCACCCCTCTTGGGCTATGGGGTGGAAGGAAGACAAGTAAATGGAACACGCACACACTGAGAGAGAGAGAGAGAGAGAGAGAGAGAGAGAGAGAGAGAGAGAGAGAGAGAGAGAGAGAGAGAGAGAGAGAGAGAGAGATGGGAATTTACAAGATGAGCAATGGATGAAAGCAATATAATACAAAGAGTGTTTTTCTGTGAAACATCAATTCAGGAAGCTTTGTTGGCCAAAATCTTTCCTACAAGCTTGGGCACCAAAACAATAGTTGTTGATTTTGAGCAAATAGAGCAAAATTCTACCTCTTGTTGGTGATGAATCTTAGTAGATTTGCATTGACCGCAAAAACGTTCCACCGAAAATGAGTTCACATTCACAAAGTGCAGTGTGCCAGTCACCTATGTATAGGCACTTGACGAGTTAAAGCTTTCTTGCGTTATTATGGTGAAAAAGGAAAAGCAAGATCAATACTTACTTCTTGATTGTGACCAAAATCAAGAATATGGGCCTTAAATGCTTCCTCCAAATGATACTTGAGCGTGGTAATGGTCTTTGCATGCATTCATGAAGCTAAGCTGTGACGGCAAGAGAGGGAATATATTAGAAAGCTGCAAATCTATAGAAGGGCAAAGATAAGTAAGCCTTACAGTGGCACGATCCTCAGTTGTTGGCCCATCTGCAAAAACAAGATCACCTTGGGAAAGACCAGCTTTTGAAGTGCTAGCATGGCCCTTTATAACAACAAAAAAGCTACATTTCCAACGTGTGTACGGGTGCCTTGTGCATGCAAGGACTGTGCCTCATCCAAAAATTCACGCACTTTGCTTTCTGGGTAGAAACTAAGACTAACTTCAAAAGGCTTTGTCTTTTCTACAACTGTGGAAGCGTTGAAGAATAGTACATAAGGAGATGTGCAACCATCTGACTTAGTTTTTTTTTACAGTTACATTCTCAATGTGGACAAAGTCTCCTAAAATAAGGGTGTTAATGAATTGCTCAATAAATTGATCGCTAACAGCACAAGTGATGGTGCCAGTGTTGAGTGGGTCAACTAGGTCTGCCTTAAGGTAACGCATATACTTAGCGACTTCTGGGCTTTGTTTATAGGTTCCATATCAGTTAAGTATGCACCCCTTGAAAGCGAAACGAGGGCAAGTTTCAATGATGTCAACAATGTGCAATAGAGGGATCTTAGTGGGAATATAAGGCACAAGAGAAGATGAACCAGTGGGAATTACATTCTCATGGTAACACTCAGTAGCAATATATCCATCTATTTTGGCACCCTCCGCAACGCTCTCTTTTTTTTGCAGCTGCAGGCAGTGGTCTCCCAAGAAAAGGTTTGGCTGCCACCACAACAAAAAAAAAAACCGTAAGGGTTGGGTAAAATGGTAGAATATCTATGCGGTGCAAGCAAGCCTTACTTAGTTCTGTTGTCACCTCACACGTCTTGAAAAGTGTACGTGCTATTGCATCAGTTTGATCCACACGCTTGAGGGATTTGGACCCAACACCAAGAGAAGGAGAAACATCAACCTTAGGCAGGCTCGAAGCGCTCCTTGTGCGGAGTAGACATACATGATCAAGAATGAGGCCACTATCAGGTCCCGAGAATGATGCAGTTGTATCACGGTGCACCATCTTGTGTAACTCTGAAAAAACAGAAAGAAAAATCACATTATTGCCAAGCATACATCAAGCATTTTCTATAAGTTAGCAAGATATTGAGTCACCATTTTCAAACTCCATCGAGCGAACATCACTAGATTCATCGCACATGGGTTCGACGTTGTCATCGTAGCCATCGTAATTTCCATTGAGTGGATTTCGCGAGGAGGAAGAGGCATCCATATTAAGAGAGGATGGTAAATAATATTAATGAATTAGTGGACAAGTGTGTGTTGGTGGTCTAAGGTTTCCACCATGCTCATGCGTTGAACACCATAGAAACAGCGAAAGGACGAGCCTAAAATTTCCTCTTGGCAAACTCAGTTAAAAGAAATTTTCATCCTCGAGGAAATGATTTTTCTCGAGCACTTGGAGGGGAAAGGATTTTCGAAAACCAGTGTTCGTGGTAAATTGTGTCTCGTCTTAATAGCGTGTCGCTTTCAATCTCAAAAATGCCGGTCGAGGGTACGATAGTGTTTGGAAAAAAGCATTTTTCCAAACATACAAAAATTCCTTTCCTTGGATTTGTCAAGAGGAAATTTTAGAGAATCAAGTGAGGCAAAAGCCATACCTATTTAGCAGCTAGGGCTCGCCCAAGAGAGAGGGGGGGCTGATTTTTGCTTGGCATTGACACACACACACTCACAGTTGACCATGTGTGAAGGAAGAATACTCTATCTCCTCCCAAGCTTTAATGGAGAGCTCATCACCTACTCCAAGCTTGTGAGATAGAAGCCTACATCAACACTCTCTTGGCATGTGGATGCAAATCCAACCAAGAACCAAGCTTCAATGCATGCTCATCTTCTCTACCAAGCTAATTACTAAGCTAAGCTATGCTAATATGAGTGATTATGTGAGGAGATGTACATCTTTCTCGTAAGATACTTCTTTTTCCTCTCAATCTACTCTCATACCCTGCTAGCTCTCACCATCTTCGAAGGTGTGTGAGGTCTTGGGTCTGAGAACGGGGATAATTCAAGTTGTGTTTGATTAAGTGTTTTTGCTTGGTGTATGAAGCTTCCATCTTCATTGCACTAGCTAGTCTTGAAGGAACACAAAGAATTGTATTGTACAATGTCTCTCTTGATGGGAGAAACCATAATACAAAGCCTTTTGGAGGGGGGACCGGCTCCATGCAAATCCGGTCCTCAACTGTTGTCAATAGCTTAATTTCTCTCTCTTTTGAAAGTATTGTCGATGCTATCTAACTAGGTGTTATGCTTTTTGTTGCTCTCTCCACCCAAGCACTCTTGTAATTCTCATTAGGAAGCTATTCTAATGAAATGCCCACTATGTTCATGCTAATTTCCGCTACACATAAGATTTTAGGCCATTAAATGTTACATTGGTATCAGAGCTCAAGGTTTCTCTTTTCTTGCTCAAGAAGGGAGGTCCTCAAGCTAGCTACAAATGGTTGGTATTATTAATTGCCTGTGAGTAAGTAGAATAGGGATTTTTCAGCCTTGCAGTGCGCCTGCCTTTGTGCAGTTAACGGGGCATCACCGTCGAGAGCTATGGTCTTAATAGTGGAGTCCTACGGGGCTTGCCTATGGCTTAACCACTATTGAGCTATTAGAAGCTTGACAGGAGCCGGTGCTGTCTTGGTGTCGAAAGACCCTCTCTTCTATTCCTTGCAATTAATGGTATTCGAGCCGCGGGTACAGTAGCTTGAGTGCTTTTTCTAAAGGGGTAAAGAGGAGTAGCAACTAGGGCTTGAAGTGCCAAAGTACACCTAAAAAGTTTACACCTAAAAGTTGTTAGAATGGCTGACAATAGTAAAGAGAGTGAAATTAATGTTGATAACTTTGATTTTGCTCATGAGCAAGCTACTAATGATGCTTCAATGCTTGTTAACTATCTTGTTTCTAGGCTTCAACAAGCCATGGGCAATCCATCTCTCCAAAGTGAAGTGCAACGGCAGCTCCGTGCTCACGGGATTCTCCAAGCTCATCACCATGACGAGAGAACACCTAGGAAGCCTCCTTGTGAGACTACCAAAAGAGGTCTCTCTCCGATTCGGGAAGAAGAAGAGAATCCATATGAAGGGCTCAAGAACTTACTTCTTGATGATGCATCTCCTTCCCAAAGGAGAACTCAAGAGCCTCCACCGAAGGAACGAGAAAGAAGCGAGTCTCTCGCCACCTCGGCGGAGATGGCTCCACGAAGACGGCGGGCTAAACGCTCTCCATCACCACCAAAGCGGAGAAGACCATCACACTCTTCTCCACGCCATAATTCAAAGAGGGATGATAAAAAGCAAGAGAAGAAAACGGCGAGAAAGAGGACACCCTCTTCTCCATCCTCTTCATCCTCTTCCTCTTATGAAAGCTATGGTGAAGACGACAAAGATCAAGACAAGAAAAAGGCGAGAAAGAGGTCACCCTCTTCTCCACCTTCTTCAAATTCTTCAAATTCTTCATCTTCTGAAGAAAGTGATGGTGCAACTTTTGAACCATCAAAAAGAAGAGGCCATAGGAAATCCTATGCCGCATGGAAGAGGTCGTCCAAGCTGAAGAAATTCAAAGAGGGAGGGAAGAGCATCTCTTTCCTTACCTATGATGGCACCTTCGGTGCTACAGACAAAGTTTTGGCCTTTATCCAGCAATTCGATGCGGCGTTTGGAGATGAGGGCTTCACGGAGTCCTCTAAGCTACGCCATGTAGCTATGCACTTTCAAAAGTCCGCCAGACAATGGTGGTCTAGCCTACGAGCCAACGGTGAAGCTCCACGAACATGGAAGGCTTTAAGAGCTTCCATTATGAAGCAGTTTTTGGCCACCGATGCCAAAGACAAAGTACTCACCGAATGGCGAAGCTTAAAGCTCTCTCCCAATGAATCCATCCACAAATATGTAGACAAGTTTTGGGACCTACAACTCAAAGCCACTGTCTTCAAAAAGTTGGATTTTGGAGAGCAAAAGCAACAATTTTGTGCGGGCTTAACCGAAGAAATGGCGGAGTATGTCAACTCCCAAAGGCCACGTACCATATCGGCGGTAATACACCATACTATGGTGGCCTCGCGAATCAATTTCCAAACGGGGGGTAAAAGAAATAATAAGCCCCCGGAAAACAAGGGTTCCAATGAGCCTAAGGGGAAGGACAATGTCCAAAAGTCTCCTAAGGGCAATTCCAACAAAGCTAAAGAGAAGGGAGTTTACAAAGGAAAGAATAAACTCTCTCCTGAAGAGCTTGAGCGTTATCGTAAAGATAACCGGTGTTTCAAGTGCGGCGAACAAGGGCATGCGTACCGCGCTTGTCCCCAAAAGAACAACCGCCAAGATCCTCCTAGAGCTTCTTTGGTTGAAATCCAAGAGGAGGAGATTCATCAAACTCACCACAAAGGATCTCCTCTATGCCATGCTTGGGGAAAGGTAAGAGAACATGATGCTTTTATTCTCTTTGACCCTGGTTCTACTCACAATTTCATATCTATGGAGTTAGCCACCAAGCTAGGCATACAATCCTATGAGATGGGAGATATCCTACCCGCAGACAGTGCTTTCAAGGGGCAAGAAGCTTCAGTCACTCCCTTAATCGGGAAATTGAGGCTTCATGTCCAAGGCTATGTGGACAAAGAGGACTTCTTTATCTCTCCTCTCAAGCGTGAGGATGTAATCCTAGGGGCACCATGGTTTGACCGCCTGGCTGCCCATGTTAAATTTCCTGAAAGGAGAATCTCCTTTAACTTCAGGGAAAAGGACATGTATATAGATGCTAAGGAGATGGGTAACACCATCCCCATTGTACATACACCAGCTTTCAACAAGTCAATAAAGAGCTCTATTTCCGTGTACATGATTTTTGTTAAAGATTCTCAAAATGAACCTAATGCTTTAGCAAAAGAAAATAAAAGCAACCAAAAGGAATTAGAGTTATCCAATTTTCTCAAGGGGTTTCAAGATGTCTTTATTGACGACATCCCTTGTGAGCTACCTCCTAAACGAGGTAATGACGACCATGCAATTGAACTTCTTCCAGGAAGTTCACCGCCTAACAAACCTCCTTATAGAGTTTCTCAAACTCAACAAGAGGAGATTATGCGGCAAGTGCATGAGTTAGTTGAGAAGGGCATGGTTAGGCCTAGCTCATCTCCATTTTGCTCACCTGTGCTATTAGTGCAAAAGAAAGACGGCACATATCGTATGTGTGTCGACTATAGAGCACTAAATAGGATCACTATCAAAAATAGGTTTCCCGTTCCACGGGTAGAAGACCTATTTGATAAGCTACAAGGATCGACCTACTTCAGTAGGATTGACCTAAAAAGTGGCTATCATCAAATAAGGATAGTTGATCAAGATATTGTAAAGACCGCATTTCGTACTACATTTGGTCTTTACGAATACATTGTCATGCCTTTTGGCTTGACTAACGCACCAGCCACATTCAACCGCTTGATGGAGAAGCTGTTCAGGCCTCATCGAACCTTCACTGGAGTGTTCTTTGATGATATTATCATCTACTCTAATTCATTGGAGGAACACAAGCAACACCTCCAGGTAATATTTCAAGTTTTAAGAGAGAATAAACTTTATGTTAATCGAAAGAAAAGTGAATTTTTCTTGCAAGAGATTCAATATTTAGGTCACATTATCTCTCAAGATGGAATCCAAATGGATCCATCCAAGTTAGAGGTAATAAAAGGATGGCCTAAACCAAGGAATCTTCATGAACTAAGAAGCTTTATAGGTATGTGTGCATACTATAGACGCTTCATAGAAAAGTTCTCACAAATTGCGGGACCATTACATGACCTAACAAAGAAAAATGTTACGTATACGTGGTCTGCTAAGGAGAACAATGCTTTCGAAAAGCTTAAAGAAAAGCTTATCTCTCAACCTGTGCTTACACTACCGGATCTCTCAAAACCATTTGAGGTCCAATGTGATGCTTGTGGTGATTGCCTTGGGGCTGTTCTGCTCCAAGAAGGGCACGCCATAGGCTATGAGAGTCGAAGGCTCGACCCTGTTGAGAAAGCTCTAGGCATATACGAAAAAGAACTCCTTGCAGTTCTACATGCCTTAGACTCATGGAAGCACTATTTATTGGGGACTCCTTTCATTCTGCGAACGGATCACCAAAGTCTTAAGTACTTCATGACGCAGACCAAGCTCTCCGACAAACAAATGAGGTGGGCAAATTTCCTTTCGCAATTTCATTTTCATATTGCTCACATTGCTGGCAAGCATAATCAAGTAGCCGATGCACTCTCAAGACGACCGAGAGTGAATGCGGTTTCCATAGCAACTCACAATGATCTATCTTCAATGATAGATGAGTATGCTATTGATCCCGATTTTAGAGATGTGATTTCAGCCCTTGCATTAGGGAAGAAAGAAGAACCATTTACTTTACAAGATGGTTATCTTCTCTATGGCAATAGACTATGCGTTACTAACTCACTACGTGAGAAAGTAATGTATGAATCTCATGCTCCCCCATATGCGGGGCATAGAGGGATTCAGTCTACCCTAAAGGGAATTGAAACATATTTCTATTGGCCTACCATGAGAGTGAACATACACGAGTATGTTTCCAAATGTGTGGTATGTCAAAAGACAAAATTTGATAGAGGGAAGCAACTTGGATTGCTTCAACCCTTGCCAATCCCTAATTCACCGTGGGAGAGCATATCCATGGATTTTATCTTTGGATTGCCTAAGTCTATCCATGGGAATACGGGAATATGGACGATAGTAGACAGGTTTAGTAAACAAGCTCATTTTATACCTGTCAAAAAGACTATCAAAGCCCATCAAATGGCAACCCTCTTCATTTCACAAATTTTCAAGTACCATGGCTTGCCAATGTCCATAGTGTCGGATAGAGATCCTAGAATGACCAGTAATTTCTGGAAGGGTCTCTTTGAGAATTTAGGAACAAGGCTAAACTTCTCTTCGGCCTATCATCCACAAACTGATGGCCAAAGTGAAATAGCTAACCTAACCATTCTTGATCTACTAAAAGCCTATGTAACGGAAGTAGATCAAAGATCCCAATGGGAGAAGTACTTACCCTTAGTAGAGTATGCTTACAATAACACTGTACATACTTCCACAGGAAAAGCACCTTTCGAGGTAATTGAGGGAAGATCAAAAAGTCCCTTGCTACTTAAGGTACATGGGAAGATCTTCGCTGCAGATGAGTATAGCCGAGACCTACAAGAATCTTTCCAAAAGATTAAGGATGCTATCTCTATCTCACAGCAAAGGCAAAAGGCTGCTGCTGACAAGCACAGAAGAGCCCAAGCCTTTAAAGAAAACGATTGGGTCTTGTTAAAGTTTCCCAAGGCTCGATTAAGGCACACGACGGGCAAGAATCCTACGGGCCACCAAAAGTACTATGCTAAACTAGCAAAAAGGTACTATGGTCCCTTCCAGATTCTTAGGCCAATCAATGAGATGGCCTATCAACTTAAGTTGCCCAATCATTGGCTCATACACAATGCTTTTCATGTGAGCCTCTTAAAGCCTTACAAAGGAGAGCCACCTCAAGAACCAACTATTGAAGACCCACCGGAGATCGAGGACCACGAGGAGGTGCTGCAGCCCGAGTCCATCCTCCAACATGAAGACAAGGTATTAAGAGGCGGTAAGACTATCCGACGATATCTTATTAAGTTTAAGAATTATCCTTTTGAAGATGCTAGATGGATGCAAGGCATACAATTAAAGGATAACCTAAACCTTGTCAATGCTTACAATGCTTCCCAAGAGTAAGCAAATGTACAAAATGTTAAAAATGAACAAAAATTTTTGTCTTATAAGACTCTCTTTTTCTTTATTTGTGCACAAAAATGAAGTAGTATGCATGCTTAGATCAAGTTTGCGGAGACGACGTCTCCCAAACACCAAGTAGAGCTTGTCACTCTACTATGGAAGACTGATAGGACTAATGTGCAGACATGCTTGCGGCAGCCTCAGGCTCTCAAGCGCCAAATGGACTAGTCATCCATTATGGAATGATGTCGTAGGGTAACATAGGGATCCTCTACCCGCTAAGAAAAGAACTCATGCATATGCTTTATCTTCTCTACACCATAGTCGAGGACGACTATGATTTCAAGAGAGAGGTAATGTCATAATAATCAATATCTAATTCTCCTAAATGATTTTCTCATATTAAACTGATCATTTAATGTGGGGAAGTGCCAAGGGAGAAAAAGCTAGAATATTGGTTAAGCTAGCAGACCGGCCACAGTAGGGATCCAAAGGAGGGAAAATAGGGATCCAAAGGGGGGGCCATCTGCAAAAGAGCCATGTGAAACAATGGGCCAAAATGACCCTAAGGTTCAGCCCATTAAGACTTCCAAAATGCTAAGGTTCCAAAATTCAAAGGTTGTGTCCAAAGGTCAACCCTAGGGAAAATTGGATGCTTAGTGTGTGCCTTAAAAGTCTTTTCACATCCCTACATGGGAGGGGGCGAGCCCCAAAGCTAGGGGATGAGAGAGAAAGCCACACACACACACACACACACACAGGCTCCCTTTACACAAAGGGAATGAGGGACACATGTCAGCTCCCTAGGCCAGATGCCCACAAGGTGTGCCAAATTCCTATTGGAAGACCCTTGAAGTGGACCAATGAGAATTAAGCTAGAGTAAATCTAGTTTAATTAATTTAAAAACATTTAATAAAAGAAACCAATGAGAATTAAGTCTCCTAGAAGACTATTGGGCAGTCTCCCAAGGGGTCCAATGAGCATTCAGGAGCCCCATGGCTTGCCTGATTCCTATTGGCCAGGAGGCAAAGGGGTCCAATGAGAGTTTAGTTTAATTATTTAATTACCTAAAGCTCTCACAAAAGGGAAAGGGGGACACATGTCAGAAGGCTATCACTTATGCTGCTTAATTACTATTGGCTTGACCTGGGGAGGTCCAATGAGGCAAAAGCCAGACCTATTTAGCAGCTAGGGCTCGCCCAAGAGAGAGGGGGGGCTGATTTTTGCTTGGCATTGACACACACACACTCACACTTGACCATGTGTGAAGGAAGAATACTCTATCTCCTCCCAAGCTTTAATGGAGAGCTCATCACCTACTCCAAGCTTGTGAGATAGAAGCCTACATCAACACTCTCTTGGCATGTGGATGCAAATCCAACCAAGAACCAAGCTTCAATGCATGCTCATCTTCTCTACCAAGCTAATTACTAAGCTAAGCTATGCTAATATGAGTGATTATGTGAGGAGATGTACATCTTTCTCGTAAGATACTTCTTTTTCCTCTCAATCTACTCTCATACCCTGCTAGCTCTCACCATCTTCGAAGGTGTGTGAGGTCTTGGGTCTGAGAACGGGGATAATTCAAGTTGTGTTTGATTAAGTGTTTTTGCTTGGTGTATGAAGCTTCCATCTTCATTGCACTAGCTAGTCTTGAAGGAACACAAAGAATTGTATTGTACAATGTCTCTCTTGATGGGAGAAACCATAATACAAAGCCTTTTGGAGGGGGGGACCGGCTCCATGCAAATCCGGTCCTCAACTGTTGTCAATAGCTTAATTTCTCTCTCTTTTGAAAGTATTGTCGATGCTATCTAACTAGGTGTTATGCTTTTTGTTGCTCTCTCCACCCAAGCACTCTTGTAATTCTCATTAGGAAGCTATTCTAATGAAATGCCCACTATGTTCATGCTAATTTCCGCTACACATAAGATTTTAGGCCATTAAATGTTACATTGGTATCAGAGCTCAAGGTTTCTCTTTTCTTGCTCAAGAAGGGAGGTCCTCAAGCTAGCTACAAATGGTTGGTATTATTAATTGCCTGTGAGTAAGTAGAATAGGGATTTTTCAGCCTTGCAGTGCGCCTGCCTTTGTGCAGTTAACGGGGCATCACCGTCGAGAGCTATGGTCTTAATAGTGGAGTCCTACGGGGCTTGCCTATGGCTTAACCACTATTGAGCTATTAGAAGCTTGACAGGAGCCGGTGCTGTCTTGGTGTCGAAAGACCCTCTCTTCTATTCCTTGCAATTAATGGTATTCGAGCCGCGGGTACAGTAGCTTGAGTGCTTTTTCTAAAGGGGTAAAGAGGAGTAGCAACTAGGGCTTGAAGTGCCAAAGTACACCTAAAAAGTTTACACCTAAAAGTTGTTAGAATGGCTGACAATAGTAAAGAGAGTGAAATTAATGTTGATAACTTTGATTTTGCTCATGAGCAAGCTACTAATGATGCTTCAATGCTTGTTAACTATCTTGTTTCTAGGCTTCAACAAGCCATGGGCAATCCATCTCTCCAAAGTGAAGTGCAACGGCAGCTCCGTGCTCACGGGATTCTCCAAGCTCATCACCATGACGAGAGAACACCTAGGAAGCCTCCTTGTGAGACTACCAAAAGAGGTCTCTCTCCGATTCGGGAAGAAGAAGAGAATCCATATGAAGGGCTCAAGAACTTACTTCTTGATGATGCATCTCCTTCCCAAAGGAGAACTCAAGAGCCTCCACCGAAGGAACGAGAAAGAAGCGAGTCTCTCGCCACCTCGGCGGAGATGGCTCCACGAAGACGGCGGGCTAAACGCTCTCCATCACCACCAAAGCGGAGAAGACCATCACACTCTTCTCCACGCCATAATTCAAAGAGGGATGATAAAAAGCAAGAGAAGAAAAAGGCGAGAAAGAGGACACCCTCTTCTCCATCCTCTTCATCCTCTTCCTCTTATGAAAGCTATGGTGAAGACGACAAAGATCAAGACAAGAAAAAGGCGAGAAAGAGGTCACCCTCTTCTCCACCTTCTTCAAATTCTTCAAATTCTTCATCTTCTGAAGAAAGTGATGGTGCAACTTTTGAACCATCAAAAAGAAGAGGCCATAGGAAATCCTATGCCGCATGGAAGAGGTCGTCCAAGCTGAAGAAATTCAAAGAGGGAGGGAAGAGCATCTCTTTCCTTACCTATGATGGCACCTTCGGTGCTACAGACAAAGTTTTGGCCTTTATCCAGCAATTCGATGCGGCGTTTGGAGATGAGGGCTTCACGGAGTCCTCTAAGCTACGCCATGTAGCTATGCACTTTCAAAAGTCCGCCAGACAATGGTGGTCTAGCCTACGAGCCAACGGTGAAGCTCCACGAACATGGAAGGCTTTAAGAGCTTCCATTATGAAGCAGTTTTTGGCCACCGATGCCAAAGACAAAGTACTCACCGAATGGCGAAGCTTAAAGCTCTCTCCCAATGAATCCATCCACAAATATGTAGACAAGTTTTGGGACCTACAACTCAAAGCCACTGTCTTCAAAAAGTTGGATTTTGGAGAGCAAAAGCAACAATTTTGTGCGGGCTTAACCGAAGAAATGGCGGAGTATGTCAACTCCCAAAGGCCACGTACCATATCGGCGGTAATACACCATACTATGGTGGCCTCGCGAATCAATTTCCAAACGGGGGGTAAAAGAAATAATAAGCCCCCGGAAAACAAGGGTTCCAATGAGCCTAAGGGGAAGGACAATGTCCAAAAGTCTCCTAAGGGCAATTCCAACAAAGCTAAAGAGAAGGGAGTTTACAAAGGAAAGAATAAACTCTCTCCTGAAGAGCTTGAGCGTTATCGTAAAGATAACCGGTGTTTCAAGTGCGGCGAACAAGGGCATGCGTACCGCGCTTGTCCCCAAAAGAACAACCGCCAAGATCCTCCTAGAGCTTCTTTGGTTGAAATCCAAGAGGAGGAGATTCATCAAACTCACCACAAAGGATCTCCTCTATGCCATGCTTGGGGAAAGGTAAGAGAACATGATGCTTTTATTCTCTTTGACCCTGGTTCTACTCACAATTTCATATCTATGGAGTTAGCCACCAAGCTAGGCATACAATCCTATGAGATGGGAGATATCCTACCCGCAGACAGTGCTTTCAAGGGGCAAGAAGCTTCAGTCACTCCCTTAATCGGGAAATTGAGGCTTCATGTCCAAGGCTATGTGGACAAAGAGGACTTCTTTATCTCTCCTCTCAAGCGTGAGGATGTAATCCTAGGGGCACCATGGTTTGACCGCCTGGCTGCCCATGTTAAATTTCCTGAAAGGAGAATCTCCTTTAACTTCAGGGAAAAGGACATGTATATAGATGCTAAGGAGATGGGTAACACCATCCCCATTGTACATACACCAGCTTTCAACAAGTCAATAAAGAGCTCTATTTCCGTGTACATGATTTTTGTTAAAGATTCTCAAAATGAACCTAATGCTTTAGCAAAAGAAAATAAAAGCAACCAAAAGGAATTAGAGTTATCCAATTTTCTCAAGGGGTTTCAAGATGTCTTTATTGACGACATCCCTTGTGAGCTACCTCCTAAACGAGGTAATGACGACCATGCAATTGAAACTTCTTCCAGGAAGTTCACCGCCTAACAAACCTCCTTATAGAGTTTCTCAAACTCAACAAGAGGAGATTATGCGGCAAGTGCATGAGTTAGTTGAGAAGGGCATGGTTAGGCCTAGCTCATCTCCATTTTGCTCACCTGTGCTATTAGTGCAAAAGAAAGACGGCACATATCGTATGTGTGTCGACTATAGAGCACTAAATAGGATCACTATCAAAAATAGGTTTCCCGTTCCACGGGTAGAAGACCTATTTGATAAGCTACAAGGATCGACCTACTTCAGTAGGATTGACCTAAAAAGTGGCTATCATCAAATAAGGATAGTTGATCAAGATATTGTAAAGACCGCATTTCGTACTACATTTGGTCTTTACGAATACATTGTCATGCCTTTTGGCTTGACTAACGCACCAGCCACATTCAACCGCTTGATGGAGAAGCTGTTCAGGCCTCATCGAACCTTCACTGGAGTGTTCTTTGATGATATTATCATCTACTCTAATTCATTGGAGGAACACAAGCAACACCTCCAGGTAATATTTCAAGTTTTAAGAGAGAATAAACTTTATGTTAATCGAAAGAAAAGTGAATTTTTCTTGCATGAGATTCAATATTTAGGTCACATTATCTCTCAAGATGGAATCCAAATGGATCCATCCAAGTTAGAGGTAATAAAAGGATGGCCTAAACCAAGGAATCTTCATGAACTAAGAAGCTTTATAGGTATGTGTGCATACTATAGACGCTTCATAGAAAAGTTCTCACAAATTGCGGGACCATTACATGACCTAACAAAGAAAAATGTTACGTATACGTGGTCTGCTAAGGAGAACAATGCTTTCGAAAAGCTTAAAGAAAAGCTTATCTCTCAACCTGTGCTTACACTACCGGATCTCTCAAAACCATTTGAGGTCCAATGTGATGCTTGTGGTGATTGCCTTGGGGCTGTTTGCTCCAAGAAAGGGCACGCCATAGGCTATGAGAGTCGAAGGCTCGACCCTGTTGAGAAAGCTCTAGGCATATACGAAAAAGAACTCCTTGCAGTTCTACATGCCTTAGACTCATGGAAGCACTATTTATTGGGGACTCCTTTCATTCTGCGAACGGATCACCAAAGTCTTAAGTACTTCATGACGCAGACCAAGCTCTCCGACAAACAAATGAGGTGGGCAAATTTCCTTTCGCAATTTCATTTTCATATTGCTCACATTGCTGGCAAGCATAATCAAGTAGCCGATGCACTCTCAAGACGACCGAGAGTGAATGCGGTTTCCATAGCAACTCACAATGATCTATCTTCAATGATAGATGAGTATGCTATTGATCCCGATTTTAGAGATGTGATTTCAGCCCTTGCATTAGGGAAGAAAGAAGAACCATTTACTTTACAAGATGGTTATCTTCTCTATGGCAATAGACTATGCGTTACTAACTCACTACGTGAGAAAGTAATGTATGAATCTCATGCTCCCCCATATGCGGGGCATAGAGGGATTCAGTCTACCCTAAAGGGAATTGAAACATATTTCTATTGGCCTACCATGAGAGTGAACATACACGAGTATGTTTCCAAATGTGTGGTATGTCAAAAGACAAAATTTGATAGAGGGAAGCAACTTGGATTGCTTCAACCCTTGCCAATCCCTAATTCACCGTGGGAGAGCATATCCATGGATTTTATCTTTGGATTGCCTAAGTCTATCCATGGGAATACGGGAATATGGACGATAGTAGACAGGTTTAGTAAACAAGCTCATTTTATACCTGTCAAAAAGACTATCAAAGCCCATCAAATGGCAACCCTCTTCATTTCACAAATTTTCAAGTACCATGGCTTGCCAATGTCCATAGTGTCGGATAGAGATCCTAGAATGACCAGTAATTTCTGGAAGGGTCTCTTTGAGAATTTAGGAACAAGGCTAAACTTCTCTTCGGCCTATCATCCACAAACTGATGGCCAAAGTGAAATAGCTAACCTAACCATTCTTGATCTACTAAAAGCCTATGTAACGGAAGTAGATCAAAGATCCCAATGGGAGAAGTACTTACCCTTAGTAGAGTATGCTTACAATAACACTGTACATACTTCCACAGGAAAAGCACCTTTCGAGGTAATTGAGGGAAGATCAAAAAGTCCCTTGCTACTTAAGGTACATGGGAAGATCTTCGCTGCAGATGAGTATAGCCGAGACCTACAAGAATCTTTCCAAAAGATTAAGGATGCTATCTCTATCTCACAGCAAAGGCAAAAGGCTGCTGCTGACAAGCACAGAAGAGCCCAAGCCTTTAAAGAAAACGATTGGGTCTTGTTAAAGTTTCCCAAGGCTCGATTAAGGCACACGACGAGCAAGAATCCTACGGGCACCAAAAGTACTATGCTAAACTAGCAAAAAGGTACTATGGTCCCTTCCAGATTCTTAGGCCAATCAATGAGATGGCCTATCAACTTAAGTTGCCCAATCATTGGCTCATACACAATGCTTTTCATGTGAGCCTCTTAAAGCCTTACAAAGGAGAGCCACCTCAAGAACCAACTATTGAAGACCCACCGGAGATCGAGGACCACGAGGAGGTGCTGCAGCCCGAGTCCATCTCCAACATGAAGACAAGGTATTAAGAGGCGGTAAGACTATCCGACGATATCTTATTAAGTTTAAGAATTATCCTTTTGAAGATGCTAGATGGATGCAAGGCATACAATTAAAGGATAACCTAAACCTTGTCAATGCTTACAATGCTTCCCAAGAGTAAGCAAATGTACAAAATGTTAAAAATGAACAAAAATTTTTGTCTTATAAGACTCTCTTTTTCTTTATTTGTGCACAAAAATGAAGTAGTATGCATGCTTAGATCAAGTTTGCGGAGACGACGTCTCCCAAACACCAAGTAGAGCTTGTCACTCTCAACTATGGAAGACTGAAGGACTAATGTGCAGACATGCTTGCGGAGCCTCAGGCTCTCAAGCGCCAAATTGGACTAGTCATCCATTATGGAATGATGTCGTAGGTAACATAGGGATCCTCTACCCGCTAAGAAAAGAACTCATGCATATGCTTTATCTTCTCTACACCATAGTCGAGGACGACTATGATTTCAAAGAGAGGTAATGTCATAATAATCAATATCTAATTCTCCTAAATGATTTTCTCATATTAAACTGTCATTTAATGTGGGAAGTGCCAAGAGAAAAAGCTAGAATATTGGTTAAGCTAGCAGACGCGCCCACAGTAGGGATCCAAAGGAGGGAAAATAGGGATCCAAAGGGGGGCCATCTGCAAAAGAGCCATGTGAAACAATGGGCCAAAAGACCCTAAGGTTCAGCCCATTAAGACTTCCAAAATGCTAAGGTTCCAAAATTCAAAGGTTGTGTCCAAAGGTCAACCCTAGGGAAATTGGATGCTTATGTGTGCCTTAAAAGTCTTTTCACATCCCTACATGGGAGGGGGCGAGCCCCAAAAGCTAGGGGATGAGAGAAAGCCACACACACACACACACACACAGGCTCCCTTTACACAAGGGAATGAGGCACATGTCAGCTCCCTAGGCCAGATGCCCCACAAGGTGTGCCAAATTCCTATTGGAAGACCTTGAAGTGGACCAATGAGAATATTAAGCTAGAGTAAATCTAGTTTAATTAATTTAAAAAAACATTAATAAAAGAAACCAATGAGAATTAAGTCTCCTAGAAGACTATTGGGCAGTCTCCCAAGTTCCAATGAGCATTCAGGAGCCCCATGGCTTGCCTGATTCCTATTGGCCAGAGGCAAAGGGTCCAATGAGAGTTTAGTTTAATTATTTAATACCTAAAGCTCACACAAAAGGGGAAAGGGGACACATGTCAGAAGGCTATCACTTATGCTACTTAATTACTATTGGCTTGACCTGGGAGGTCCAATGAGGCAAAAGCCAGACCTATTTAGCAGCTAGGGCTCGCCCAAGAGAGAGGGGGGCTGATTTTTGCTTGGCATTGACACACACCTCACTCACACTTGACATTGTGTGAAGGAAGAATACTCTATCTCCTCCCAAGCTTTAATGGAGAGCTCATCACCTACTCCAAGCTTGTGAGATAGAAGCCTACATCAACACTCTCTTGCATGTGGATGCAAATCCAACCAAGAACCAAGCTCAATGCATGCTCATCTTCTCTACCAAGCTAATTACTAAGCTAAGCTATGCTAATATGAGTGATTATGTGAGGAGATGTACATCTTTCTCGTAAGATAACTTCTTTTTCCTCTCAATCTACTCTCATACCCTGCTAGCTCTCACCATCTTCGAAGGTGTGTGAGGTCTTGGTCTGAGAACGGGATAATTCAAGTTGTGTTTGATTAAGTGTTTTTTGCTTGGTGTATGAACTTCCATCTTCATTGCATCTAGCTAGTCTTGAAGGAACACAAAGAATTGTATTGTACAATGTATCTCTTGATGGGAGAAACCATAATACAAAGCCTTTTGGAGGGGGGACCGGCTCCATGCAAATCCGGTCCTCAACTGTTGTCAATAGCTTAATTTCTCTCTCTTTTGAAAGTATTGTCGATGCTATCTAACTAGGTGTTATGCTTTTTGTTGCTCTCTCCACCCAAGCACTCTTGTAATTCTCATTAGGAAGCTATTCTAATGAAATGCCCACTATGTTCATGCTAATTTCCGCTACACATAAGATTTTAGGCCATTAAATGTTACAATTTGTAATGAAGCTTGATGAGTGCCAAATTTTCAAAGGTTTATGGCTTGAAAGGAAAAGTGTTATGCTGATGAGCAGGGCCTTGGTGGGCGTCGATGTTGCGCTAAATGCCAATGAGAAGGGAAACACCTGTTTAGGTGTTCAATTAGAGAAGAATATTTGGTTGTTGTTTTTCACCTCCCTCATGAGACACATGAGTCCCTAAAATGGTATTTCAATCAAACCCCAATCATTGATATCATTTAGGAACAAGAAGAAGAAGAGTCATTAAGCAAAAACAAGAAGGACAACAAATGCACGTTTCAGGTCTAGGTACGTTCCAATTTGAGTGGAATTTGGCAGGAGACTTGAAAACTCTCAAGTGTATGTTAGAGTGCAAGCAAGGTGCAATGACCCTCTTTCCATGCATTTATTGTTGCCACAATAAAGTCTCATTTGGAACTGAGGGCAAGGGTGCAAAGGCCAGCAAGTCAAAGGGTGGTAAGAGTAAGGGTGGCAAAATTGTAGTCAACATTGCAAAAGGTGTGCCCACTACACAAATAGTGGCTAAAGCACTGCAATAATGGTTTCAAGATATCCTCACTAGTAGTAAAGCTAGGCATTTTCTTTCAGACTATTCTGACTCTCAAAGTCCCAATGAGTTTCAGTTGTGGAAAATGGTGTGTGATATTACCACCTACAGAGGTAACAACGCATCCCTAGAAATTAAGCATGCTAGTTTGTGGCAGTTTGTAGATGATATTTTTTGTCTACTTGAAAAGGAAAAGCTAACATGTGATGAGATATCCACGGTAAAATTTGTAATCAATAGTTTCACAATGCAAATGGTAGATTCTTGGTGGAAGACACGCATTACATGGTGGGTTGATAACTTCGTCTCTCCGGTCAAAAAACACATGTGTTGGAACTAAAGTTTCATTGTTTTTTCAGCACATTCTTTTTGCACATAGTGCATCTTTTCTCAACACCTACGGTTCATTGGGCATCTGGAGTAGCCAAGGAATGGAGCGCTCGCACTATCAAGTGAAAGCAGTGTATTTTAGAAATACACGGCATGGAGGTGGAAGGAAAAAGAGCAATGCCCTACACGAGATATTCAATTGGTTCTACAGAGTTTTAGCGACGGGGAGAGAGAGAAAGAAGACTAGAGTGCAAAGAAGTTTGAAATGCGGAATAGGAAAAGTGGTTAGCGTGAGGTGATCACAATCATATCATGATTTATTAGTGCAAGGGATTGATTCCGACGATGGTTGGACACCATGCCCCCTACCCACCCTGTAGCCAAATAGTTTCTTACAAACTTGGGGATGGATTATAATAGAGTCCATGCATGTTATAATCATTGTGTACTCTTTTAAATGAGTATGAGTATTTAGAATAATGGCCCAAATGTGGATCAAATAGGTATAGAGAGGCCACACAAGGAAAATTTGTCCCTACAAAGATTCTATGACACTTTCCAATCATTCCAAGAATAAAGAGCATGTTCAGGTGCAAGTTTTTTTTCTCGCATCTTTCATGACCTGGCATCAAACACTAGATCCATAGATGATGTGATGCGGGTGCCTGTTGTTTCTCTTGCATGGAAGCACATAGAATAAAGATGGCCTACATTCAAAAAAGAACCTTGTTGCATCCATCTTGGTTTAGCAATGGATGGAGTGAACCCATTTGGATTGCAGAGTTCCTCATAGAGCACATGGCCTATTTCCTTTGTGAACTATAATCTTCCATTGTGGTTGTCTATCAAGAAGGGCCATATGCTGTTGTCACTAATTATTTCAAGGAAGTACAAGGTAAAGAACATGGATGTTTATCTAGCACCACTTATAAAAAAGCTTCAAATATTGTGGATAGGGATTAATACGGTTGACATGTCCCAAACAGTCGATCGACAACAAGCCCATGTGCAAGGCATTCTCATGTGGACTATACACAATTGGCGAGGCTTTGGTGTGTGTTCAGGTAAGTACTTTGAAATACACTTTGGCATTTTATAGGTGGTGCTTGGTCAATGTTTGATGCTTTTTCATTTCTTTTTTTTTATTTTAAGGTTTGAGATACTCATGAAATCATGAATGACTGCTATGTGGTCCTCAACTTGGCTTCCATCACTCTGATTATTTGGGAAAGAAGATTTACAAGGAGCATGGATGATTTTTGCTAGAAGGACATGAGGTGCATGTATCAAAAATATGCAAACATAACATGCACCCATTGAAATCGAGTGATTGGAAGAACATGTGGCATGAATTGGGAGATTCTATGTCACTTGGCATGAAAAGACTCTCTATTTTTCATGACCTCCCATATTGGAGTGACTTTTTTATCATCAATTTCTCAACCCAATGCATAATTTTAAGGATATATGGGGGAGATCCTATGGAAGACCATTATTGAAAAAGGGATAGCAAGGGACAAAGAGATGACTTGCAAGATGTAGGATGGATGCGAGATATGTCACCTCAATCAAACCCAATAAAAAATATGCTATTCTAAAAGCTCCATGGGTTTTGAGTCATGTAGAGGAGAAACAAGTGAAGAATCCCATATCTAAATTCAAGACTCCTACTAAGTGCATGCGATGTTTGAAAATCGCTTTTACTAGACATGACAAACTAAGTGGTCTTAAGTTTCATGATTGGCACAATTTTTTACAATTTATCTTACCAACTGCCATAAAAGATTATCTTGACATATGACATTAGAAAGACAATTTACCAGATTAGTGAGTTAATGTGTTGGATCTCATCAAAAGAGATAAGAAGAGGCAAAATAGATACAGCTCCCTTAAATGCTATAGAGGTAGTATGTATGGTGGAGAAGATTTTCCAACAAACATTCTTACTATCTAAATGCATTTACTTGTGCATGTGGTTGATGAAGTTGTAGTAGCTGGCATGGTCTATTACAGGTGGATGTCCTCCTTGGAGAGATTCATGAAGACTTTAAAAGGGTTCGTTCATCAAAGGGCTTTCCCTGAGGGTAGCATAGTTGAAGAATGGCTTGTGCAGGAGTCTCTTGTTTTTATCAGTGAGTTTTTGGACTCAATTGACCCAAAGATGCCCCAAATATGGAATTTTGAGACAAATGCCAAGGTAGCTAGGGAAGAGCCACAAGGACATGGCATCATGAGGAAGATGGATGTCAAAATGCATGAAAAGGTTATGAGATTTTGTCTTCTCAACTCAAAATTCATGAAAAAGTGGATTGAGAAATATGAAGTGGAAAAACAACAAGGTTTGGTTGATCGATTGCAATTCAAGCCCAGTTGTGCCACTAGAAATCTTCCCTTTCTAGATCATCTTCAAAAATTACTAGACTTTCCTAGTGGACACTGGCTAGATGTAACAATTTTGAAGGCAAAGCAAAATGGAGTATTGATTACTGAAGAAGAGGATATTTCAAGAGGATGTGATTGGCATGTATATATTGTACCTACTTTTTCTTTTTAACCACATGAAAATATTTGTATAGTAAGTTTGATGTTGTTTTATGTACCTATAGTATCACAAATACGAAGAATTGTGGTGACATGGAAAGCACTTAAGAGTGCAACATATAGACAAAAAAAGGGTCACCTTCAAGAGTGGTGTAAGGGCAAGCTCTATTCAAAAAAGTCAAAGTAGTGCCAGGGATGACAATACACGCACTGGCCAGCTTGAATACCATCCAAGACATCTTGAAAATTATCTTTATAAAGTTTGATATATTATTTTTGATGTGAAGTGGTTCAAGGTTATTACTAGTGGTCCCAATGCAATTGTGCACAAAGATAGGAGTGGACTAATTCAAGTGAACTCTAGGTGGGTGTGAATGGATGATCAGGATTCTCACAAATTTTCCCTACGCAGTGTGCATATGTACAAACATTTTGGAGAGTCAGTCCTTCCAAAGCAGATATTGCTGCTCTGACTCCTGCAGTCAGCATGCCAATTACACCAGCTGGTGGTGCCACACCTACGATGAGCGTCTCAGTTACACCAATGGATTAAGCTACACCATAGATTGCGCTCTATTGTTCTTCTTCAAGACAACGTAGGCCTAGGTCTCGTCATTCTTTTGGTGGTGTTTGTTGTGGTAGTGGCACTACCGATGCATCCAAACCACCAAGAGAGCCTCCACTCCCAAGATGATCTTAAACCATGGCCACGATCAAAACCATAACAATGTTCATAATCATAGCCAAAACCAAAACTAAGTATACATGAACCAGAAATGTAGCCAACGTCTAAGTATACATAAACCAAAATCATAACCATAACTAACTATACATGAACTATACTCAATGAAAACATATACATAAACCATACACGTCAAGGTAATGCCTCCCACTCACAACGGCCTCTCCCTCATCCTAAAGTTGGCACAAAAGAGCTTAGAATCCATGCTTGAATCCAAATTTTTCTTCTCAACGTGTCAAAGAATGCTTCATAGCAAGTTCTTGTAAGATAAATACTTAACCATAACATAAACATTAGAAAAACATATTTACAACGCTATTTAAATAGTGTATGACACTTACAAACAAACACATGTCAAAGAGTCTTGTAGCGTCCACTCCCAAGATGGGATGATCCTACAGACTCCAGACATACTCTAGCTGCATCTCATTGCTCCTGAAACTAGCTACGATGCTCATGTGTCTCTCGCACAATCCTTGCCTAGTCCACTACAACCAACCATGCCAACTTCTGCTCATTATTCTTGTGTCTATCTCTTATCTCTGATCAATGATGTAATATCATTGCAATATCCACGCTCAAGATCGTACTCATATGCTAGTTGGTACTCTATGTTAATGGCCTCAATGATGTAATTCCTCCTCTCCTGCTCCTGAGCATCCCAATCCTCCATCACAGAGTGCCCAAATTGCATCCTACAGAGCTGTCAAACCCTCTATCGCATGGAATTTCTAGTCCTATCCATAACCGGCACCCATCCCTAGTCTTCTACACCTTGCTAGGATCAAACTTGTGTGACCCCCAAGGTGTATGTGGTGTGCTAAGTTGTGTACTCTCTACTGAAGAGAGAAGCATCTCATCTTGGGAGTGGAGGCTACGAGACTCTTTGACATGTGCTTGTAAGTGTCACACACTATTTAAATAGCATATGTACATATGTTTTTCTAATGTTTATCTTATGGTTAAGTGTTTCTTATAGGAACTTCCCATGAAGCATCCTCTGACACGTCGCGAAGAAAAATATGGACTCAAACATGGATTGTTAGCTCTTTTGTGCCAGCTTCAGGATGTTCCAAAATACTACCAAAACATTATCAAATGAAAATCAAACTAGTACCAAATAGGGACCAAGATAGTATCAAAACAGGTAAAATTGTACCAAATTAGTCCTTAAAAAGCATTTTATTGGTACAATGAGGTACCAAACACTTCCAGGAAAAACCCCAACAGTACCAAAGTCAACGATGCAAAAGCGTCGAGAGAGAGAGAGAGAGAGAAAGAGAGAGAGAGAGAGTGTCTCTTGAACCAATCAACCTTGGCAATGAATAACTGATGTAATGTACAATGGGGGCAAGGGGTCACATATATACCCACCTGAGTAAATTGCCCTACCCAAACTTTGACAAATAAGTAGAATAAATACCTAAAAGCCAAAATAAATAATGGGATCACATTGGAAAATTCACTTGAGATGCCAAAACTATAACACCCTCTCTTCAGCTCCTAGTGGACATAAATAGTGAGACCGAGCCGATGAAGAAGCTACCATGGACACCCCAGCAACATCTCCTACTGGATACACCTCAGATTTTCTACCCTCAACTTTGTATCTTAGAAGAATGTCATCTTGAGCATCGATTGCCTTTTAGAGAATTTAAATTGTGGCCACACTACATCCAAGAATCCCCATTTGTGAATTGTGAACACATCACGTCCAAAACGCTCTAAGATAATGAACTGTGGAACACATTCTATCCATAATCCAACCACCAACAATGGATTGGTGCACTCATCCATAGTGTTTTAGATAAGTCCGTGAACTCTTGATCCTACGATATACTAATGCCAAAAAACCCTCTCCTCGGTCGCATCCAAAAAACATCAATCTGGATCTCTTGCTTGATGCCCAAACCTACATTTTAAATTCGTACATGACCAAGTCTAGTCCTCCAACGTGGTTGTGTGTGCCTCTGAGCTATCCTGCATGCACCGAGAAGCTCCCCAATGTCGTCTTCGATCGGGTCCATATATTGTCCGGCTCTCGTGTTGTGCCTTCGTGTGCCACGCTCTCCGCTGACTATGTTTGAGATGTGACGCCCCTTTGTCGCCTTGCTTTCGGCTATTTTGCAAGCTCCCCTGTACTGATGTGCACCCTCTGGCTGTTTCGCCCCCTCTTTCGGGCTTTGGTTAGCTGTCGTGCGCGCTATGCATTCAATGTTGAGCCTAATGGACTCAATGCATGTTGTTGTTGTTGGCCATTGATTACAAAGCAACGTGCACACAAGAGAGTTGTGAGTGTCTTAACTGATGGGCCAATAGACTCCTAAGTTTCTTGCCATGTGTGCTAGATGCACAATTTCACGCACACCACAACTTTTACAAGCTCTAGTACCTACTCACAGTGTACTGCTCATTGTCCAGGGCTTGTAGAACTCCAAATCTGCAAAATCGATCTCTGGTTGATGTTCTCTGCACCTAAGGTTCCAAAGCTAGAGTAGCGAGTCTCAAACAAAGTGAACAGAGAGAGAGAGAGAGAGAGAGAGAGAGAGAGAGAGAGAGAGAGAGAGAGAGAGAGAGAGAGAGAGAGAGAGAGAGAGAGAGAGAGAGAGAGTGGCTTCATTCTTGAACTGTAGGGAGGCTACATCTTGGCAACCCCTAGCTATTCACACTGTTGGAGAAAAATCAATTTTAGAAACATACAAAATTCCCTTTTTTAAGGTAGACAAGCTTGCGCGACCTGCCTATAGCGTGTCTCGCTCACTCTTACCAATGATTTTGAATGGACAGTTTTGAATGGTCAATCCTATTCAGTTTCTCAAGCTCACTCATGAGCACACATAGGAACACACACTATATCTCTCATTTTTATATTCTCGCTTTCGAATGTCTTTATGTATCATGTATGCATGTAAGTATGTGTATATGTGTGTTTGTACCTAAGTGTGTGTGTGTGTGTGTGTATACATGTGCGTATGTGTGTGTGTATATATATATATATGTACATGTGCGTATCTATCTTTATACACCTCCCCATGACACACATCACATTCTCTTTATCTCTTCCTTGTTGTCATTCCTCACCACCCCCATCTCTCTCTCTCTCTCTCTCTCTCTCTCTCTCTCTCTCTCTCTCTCTCTCTCTCTCTCTCTCTCTCTCTCTCTCTCTCTCTCTCTTCTCTCTCTCTCTCTCTCTCTCCCTCTCTCTCTCTCTCTCTCTCTCTCTCTCTCTCTCTCTCTCTCTCTCTCTCTCTCTCTCTCTCTCCCGCCCCCTTCGATGTCTCTCCAGCTCCCGCTCCCACCTTTGCGGCTCCCAGGCTCCAACAGTCAACGGGAAGCTTTGTTGTTTTGCACTGGTGGTGCCATGCGGTTGTTGCCTACTTGCAATCACCACCCAAACCCTAGACTGACTATTCTCGTTCCCATGTCTCACCTGATACCTATTGACTTTCATGATTCTTTAACTATAAAGATTGTTCATTCCACATTACAAAGGCAATCGCCAAGGATCATGGACATTCTTTCATGCAATTTGTTGACATAATCCCAAGCAACAAAAGTTCAATTTGGAACTAATTTCCCTTCCCATCTTTTTCCTGTCAATTCCAAATGCTTCTTTGTCCTGTGTGTTCTTGCCTCCATCCTTGTTGCCCTTGAGCTCCATACACTCCATCACCTTACCTCTGGCTGCCTACCACCTTTAATGTTGCCTTCACCCACATTGCCTCCATCCTCCATAGACCCACACCATCTACTGCCCCAATCTTCGTTTGCTTTGTAGCATGCCTAGGTCCCCCGTTGTCGGGGATCTGCAACTTCTTACATGTGTTGCAACCTTGCCCTGACAATGTTCTAGCATCTCAGAGTTTCCTATTGACTTTGTTGTTGCTCCACTTCCTACATGTGTTGCCTAAATCATTTTTGTTGCCACAGGTTTACCTGCAGCATCTCGATCCGAGCCACACACTCCCTGGTTTCTCTTGCTATGTCTACCTCTATGTGCTCTTGTGTGCACTCAAAGCCCATTAGGCTGCCCTACTCACGTTCCCACCATTGTTTGTCATATGCACTCTCCTTGCTAGACAACCACATAGACCTTCTTTAACTACCTAGAGGTTCCTAGCTTGCACCTTGCCTCTAGATTGTCCACCTCCAAGAGCACCACTCGTGTGCAAAACTATGCATGCTCAGTGTCGTTGGCATCCTACTTGTTTCACATCCTGTTGCGGTTGTCAGTCTACCACCTTGGTTTCAAGCGCTCTTGCCTTTGCATTTGCACCTCCGACATGTGCACACCACCGTGCTACTCAGAGTGTAGCCAAGCCCTAGATTTGGCAGCTCCAAGCCCCTGTCATATTGTCCATACATCCATACCTATGTGCTTCCCTTCTTCTCACTCATCATTGACGTCCACCTTGTGTAAACCCAAAAAGGTCAACAATGCAAGTGTAGTACTTTTCCTTGCATTTGCTGGGAACCAAGTGAGGATCTCCACACACATACAACTTCATCCAAGGAGAGAGACCTTGTGAGAGATCAGAGAGAGAGAGAGAAAGAGAGAGCGAGAGAGAGAGGCAAAGCATATCATAAAAATCTTATACAAAGAGAACACAAACCATCATCTTGATATCCTTGCCACATTAGTCAATCTCTCTCTCTCTCTCTCTCTCTCTCTCTCTCTCTCTCTCTCTCTCTCTCTCTTGTTGGGATGCAAGGTTTTGTTGCATCTCTTGTGTGAACAAACCCTTCCACCTCATGTGTCAAGCCATGTGAAGAACCTCTTACAACCTTTGTGTAAAGAGCAACCACTTGTATTTGTGCATGGGCAACCACATCTTGTGCTCATGTGTCAAAAGGTTGTCTATTTGTATAAACCTATATAGAGACACATTCTGCTGAATAATGGTAACCCTTTATTATTTGCAATATACCCTATTATATTGTGCAATAGTCTCAGTCTCTCTCTCTCTCTCTCTCTCTCTATATATATATATATATATATATATATATATATATATATATATATATATATATATATATATATATATATATATATATATATATAGCTTCTCTAAAGCATGCCATTAGCATGAATGGCACACTAACCTATCCACCTTAACCCTACAACTGGTATCAGAGCTTGCAATGTGATCAGTATCTCTTAATCACACAAATCGATCCGCATCTACTAACCCCTTCTATGCTAGATCTTGTGAGTTCCCTCTTGCTCACAAGATTGGATCAATTTGCATTTTGATGAGCATTAATCTACAGTTGATTACACTATTTTTGGGCACGTTCTTAGTGTATGCCTCGAACCACTACCCTTGATAGAGCGATTACAATAGATTATATGCTTAATTAGTACGCATCATAGCTTAATCCGACTTCGTGTGCTCATTAGTTGCTGCAATTGAGCCCTCATCCGTTCAATTTTTGGTTAATTTATGCTAATTATGCTATTGATTTGATGTGTTTTTTATTTCATATATTACCTATGTAAAATCCCCATTTCAATTTAACAATTGTATGCTTTGAAAGAGATTTCAAGTGCACTTTCAACCTCTGGATTTGGAGGAGATTATATCTCCTAATCATTGTGTGTGTGTGCGCACTTAATAGTGGTGGGAACCACTTTTATTTTTAGTACAAAAGACACACCACAAAAGACGAAGGACGCGTGTGGGACAGCAGCTTTTGCAGTAAGGAAGAGCTCTCAAGCCGCAAGCGGCAAGCACATCTGCAATAGGCCTTGTCCTGCCTTGCGTCATCTCTGCTCAAGCCCGAACTACTTGGTTGCACGCTGATCATCATTGTCTACCCACTTTGTCTGCACTGTTCCCGGACACAGCTCGGCTCTGTCTCGGCCTGCCGCCTCACCGTAGGCTGCTCAGTGCTACCCACAGGCCATTTCCATTGCAGGCCTACAAGAGCAATCAGCCCGCCACTGCCCGAGAGCAGCCGACTGCAGAATTAAACAAAAAAAACGGGTCCCGCTCTCTGCTCGTAGCCACTCATTCCCACCTTCCTCACACCATCGACAGCCCTGCATCAACTGCCTGACGTCCTCACCTTGACAGGTTCAACCACCCAATACCAAAGCCTTGCTTGCCAGGCTATGCCAGCGCCAGCTCGACAAGCCTAGGGTTAAACCCTCCTGAAGTGCTACATTTTGGGCATAGAAGGGTGCAATCCATAGCCCACGTCAAGACCGAGCTGCAGCAGGTTCAACCACCCAATACCAAAGCCTTGCTTGCCAGGCTATGCCAGCGCCAGCTTGACAAGCCTAGGGTTAAACCCTCCTGAAGTGCTACATTTTGGGCATAGAAGGGTGCAATCCATAGCCCACGTCAAGACCGAGCTACAGCAAAAACCCCGGCGCAAATAACCTCGTGGACAGTCTTTGCAATCGCGAGTATGTCGCTGTAATTTTCGAAGCTGCTCTCGTTAGTAGGAATGTAGCAAGATCCTCTCAAACCTTAAAACCAGAGGAGCTGGCACGTGTAGAGGTTTTTTTGCAGGTGTCCTCTCTCTCTCTCTCTCTCTCTCTCTCTCTCTCTCTCTCTCTCTCTCTCTCTCTCTCTCTCTCTCTCTCTCTCTCTCTCTCTCTCTCTCTCTCTCTCTCTCTCTCTCTCTCTCTCTCTCTCTCTCTCTCTCTCTCTCTTTCTTTCTTTAGACAGGTGTTCTCCAGGTGGGCGGTTCCCTCAGGCTGCGCAGATTGCAGGTCCGCTGGCTGGGCTGCATGGACAGCGCTCACGATGGCTTGCAATGGGATAGAGTGCACGCATGTGACTCTCTCTCTTTCTTTCTTTAGACAGGTGTTCTCCAGGTGGGCGGTTCCCTCAGGCTGCGCAGATTGCAGGTCCGCTGGCTGGGCTGCATGGACAGCGCTCACGATGGCTTGCAATGGGATAGAGTGCACGCATGTGACTCTCTCTCTCTCTCTCTCTCTCTCTCTCTCTCTCTCTCTCTCTCTCTCTCTCTCTCTCTCTCTCTCTCTCTCTCTCTCTCTCTCTCTCTCTCTCTCTCTCTCTCTCTCTCTCTCTCTCTCTCTCTCTCTCTCTCTCTCAAGCTTGGACAGTCTGGCGCGATGGTATCTGTGGCGACATGAGAAAGGGTGTGTTGGGCTTTTTGATCTCGAAAGCCGAGATAGAGATAGGGCTGCATTTGCATCTGAGGTTGACGCAATGAGCGAACGCAAGGCCGACATATGTGACGACTCAGGAAATGCAGAGGTGGTTGAGTTGGTCACACCGAGCGAGGGGAGGAGGAAATTTTTTTTTTTTTGGGGGGGGTGGGCTTTTCAAGGGTACCATCGCCATGCAGTCGACCTGAGAGGAGACGCAGGGGGACGAGTGGACGTGGAAAGACAGTTTTGCTTCTAAATTTGTGATTCCTTTGGAATCACGATGGACATTAATTAATGGGAAGTGCATTCGACCCAGTATGTGCAAAACCCGGTGCCATTCGATTTGAACCAACATCCTACGGACAAGATCTTACTGCCGCCTTGCTAACCACGGAAGCATCCACTTTTGGATGTCTCTTAAGCGGTCCTAATACTAGTTATTTTTTGGGGAGTCGCCCGTCCCAACAGAGGACCCCGACCCACAACCGGCCCCTGTACCCTACCTCATCTTCGACTGCCCTTGCCGGCCCCATCCTCGCCACGCGCTGTCCAAGTGTTGCCATCCTGGCCTTGTCCAAAAAATGCTCGGCCTGCACCTGCTCATCATCGACAGAAAGTAAGCTCACATTCACATTATTTTAAATAAACAATTAAAAGCCTTCAAAGTCGTGTTCCCATAGTGCGGACTATCCCAACCACCTCAAACTCAAAATTTTGCAAGATGGGGGGTTTCCCACAATAGTCGAGCTTGGCACCAAGCTACCTTACAATTTCATCAATAAGGAGGAATTCGGCCCCCAAAAGCACTACATTTTGCGGAAGGTTTTGACACGACTTCATCAAACCTTCTGCCAAATGGAAGCCCATCTTTCGTGCTCACCAAAGTTCTCAAATTTTTGTAGCCATCAATTTCAAATCTTTTGAGCCTCGAAATATATCGCAAATTTTTGGTGAAGAGGTGTTCCATTTTGGAGACTGACTTCACGAATAATTTGTAAAAACCTTTGAAGCAAGTGCTCACGAGGACTAGACACTACCCACTCACCCGGGTAAGACCTTCCTCTCACCGCACACGGCAGAGCACCATCATGGGGGAGATAAAAACATAGACAAATTCAACGGGCATGGCTTCCACACGTGGCAAGCAAAAACCAAGGGGTACTTAATGCGAAAGCAGTTATGGTCCGTCATTAAGTCACCAAATGATGATGACAGAGTAGAAACACGACAGAGCTTAGTGCAGTTTGCGGCTAAAGATGAGCAAGCTCTTGGCATTCTATTCACATCGCTTGACGACAACTTTGTGTATTATTTAGATGATTGCACCACTGCACACGACGCATGGATAACTTTAGAACAACATTTTGGTGCTATTGCCAAGCATTCCAAAATGCAACTTTATGGATTGCCTATGGAGCCTGGAGAAGATGTGTCATCTCTAGTCAATAGGCTCAAAAGTATTTGCACACAGTTGACATATATAAAATGCCTTGTAGATAATGAAGACCAAATTGTTGTGCTTCTCAAAGCAGTACTCGATGCAGATTTTGGCCAAATTGTAATAGTGCTTAAAGAGAAATACCCAATCCCTAAAATTGAAGATGTAATAAACTCTCTTCAAGAGCACGAAAAGAAACTCAAAGGCAGCCAACAACAGTCAAATGGTGCTTATGTGGTCTCATCCAACCGCTACAACCGCAATCACAAAATGAACTTAAAGTGCACACACTATGGCAGAACAAATCACCTTTCAAAGGATTGCTATGAAATCAATCCTTTGTCGCATTTGTGGCAAGAACAACCATGCTACAAAGTATTGCAGACTCAACAATAAGTCTTCATAGGTTACCAATCACAAAGAGCATTTCAAAGATCAAACAAAAGCAAAAATCAACCTTGCCACCTCTGGAAATTTTGATGAAGATAACGACAACAGTATTGGCTTGGTTTATGATGATGTACTGTGAGCATTCTCTCAATTGTACCTTACCCTCTATTTGTGCCAAGGGAAGCTTGTGTGTGCCTACACCCTGATGATTTGTATGCCTACACCCTTTGTGTTTAGGGGAGGCAACTTTGTGTTCAAGGGGAAGCTTCTAAATTATGTTCCTCACCCTAGTGTGTTTTGAGGGGAGAATTGTGTGAATGATATGCAACCAAAACCCACATAGGAGAGGATTATTGGGATGCGAGGTTTTGTTCCATCTCTTGCAACCCCTTCCACCTCATGTGTCAAGCCATGTGAAGAACCTCTTACAACCTTTGTGTAAAGAGCAACCACTTGTATTTGTGCATGGACATCCACATCTTGTGTTCATGTGTCAAAACGATGTCTATTTGTATAAGCCTATATAGAGGCACATTCTGTTGAATAATGGTAACCCTTCATGCAATATACCCTATTGTATTGTGCAATAGTCTCTCTCTCTCTCTCTCTCTCTCTCTCTCTCTCTCTCTCTCTCTCTCTTATATATATATATATATATATATATATATATATATATATATATATATATATATATATATCTTCAAGAGATGGTGGGGCCTCTTCGGCTCACACAGAAGGCTCTTTAACTTGTTACACTTGGCGCTTGTTCTGCCTCTCGCTCAACAAGCCTCATCTAATGCAGAATGGCGCTTGCTTTCTACACCATGTGGATTGTGTGAATCGGCTTCGGCTTGATAGAATAGTATAGTATAGAGGTAGTCCATCCTCCCGCCGGCTCATCACCCCCTATGTTCTCTTCCAATGTGAGGTGGTGGGCCAGGAATGCCTTCTCCATAATAGAGTAGTATATAGATGTCATGCGTAAGAAATTTTTAGACAAGCACTTTTTGACGAGCAGATTTCAAAAAGATTCCCTCTCTCTGTCTCTCTTAATTTTCACTCGCCCTTACGTAGGTTTCTTCTCTTGCTCTCTTCATATGGCATTCCATGTCTCATCCTCATTCAAATTTTTCGATCTCTAACTCACTTCTTCCCATCCATCAACGTAGTCGGCAAATGCATCATGCTGGGATGCAACCCGAAAAACAAGATTGAGACTCCATAAGGATAGTTGAGCCTCCTATCTTTCCCTTATGGAGGAGAGAGAGAGAGAGAGAGAGAGAGAGAGAGAGAGAGAGAAGAGAGCTAGAGAGAGGACATAGATTGTGAGACATATGCAATGATATGCCAACTTTCAAAATGTTTCAAAGAGCAAAAACTAGGCTACTTAGAAGATGACATTCAAAAGTTTTTTTAAAAAAATACAATGTGTTACTTTCAAGTCAAAAACCATCAAGCTAATCCTCAAGTCAAAATTCTGAAGTTCACAATTATGCATAGCAATTGTAATCAATGAACATGTTTTTCAAGTTTTTAGTGAGGTTCAATAAGCATGTAATGTATACAAGATCCAATTTAATGATTATGCCTAAGAAATCGTACTAAATCCGGATGTTTTTAAGAGTTTGTGTGAGGTTCAAGACCACATCTTGTGAATACAAGATCCTATTTATGATGCAGCATCCCAGTCTTTTCACCTCAACCCATCTATTAAACTGTGAAAATAGTCCACAAGGCACAATACCCATGACTTGTTAGTTATCAAGCAATATTCAAAACACCACTGGCAGAGGTTCCAAAGTACTATAAATATGATTCTAGATCCTAAAAAGGATTGCTACTTCCGTTCCACCTATACCCAAGTTAGTGTGTATCGCATTCAAACATCCCATCTTCAATCTTCACAAGCATCTCTCTGTATGATGATGTACATCATATAGGTATTTAAAATGCAACTTGTTGATGTGGAGAATTTGATACCTATTGCAAATTATGGTATGCCACACATGTAAGCACACCTTCTTTGCTAGCATATCCAAAAATATACTCAGCGCAATATTCTAATAAAACTCGTCATGCAAAAAATCATTTCATCAAATAGCCTAACCCAAAGTTATTGCATAGCATACCAAACCTGGTGAGCAAATGCCATGTTGTCATCGAGATATTGAAGATCGTAGGGGGCAGTGCGGCCACCCAAGTGAGAAGAGATTCATCGTGTACTATTTTGACAACTACCATCCAAGTGTTGTAGACCCTAGAGGATAGGGCCTACCATCCTCCAAAGGGATAGGTATTGATGTTTCCATAATCTGCTTCGTATACAAGTCCTTTTTCATGTGTGTAGCAAAGGAAGCCTTCTTCTGCTCCGATGCTTGTCATCCAAGTTTTGTAAACCAAGGGTAGCTACCATTTGATGAGAGGAAAGTGCTCTTTTTGTGACTCCTTGTGTGTGTGTGATGTGTGTGTGTGTGTGTGTGTGTGTGTGTGTGTGTGTGTGTGTGTGTGTGAAGGGACAACATTTGTAAGCGTGAAGAAATTGGTTGTTGATTGGCGAAAATACCCATCTGCAGCGTTTTTGATTTGGCAAGTGAAGTAGACGATGGAAATTTGTTTGATTTTGTATGCGCATGAATGTGTGTGTGTGTGTGTGTGTATGTGTGTACGTGCACGCGCTAGAGAGAGAGAGAGAGAGAGAGAGACAGCGATCTACCAAAGTGGGAAGGCTGGTGAGCGACATGTGCACAATGGGTAGACTGGTGAGCAGGCTACAACAAAGGGAGGGCAATCCGTCAATCCTATGAGGATGCAATTGAAAGAGATGAGGCAACATACCATAATTGTTGCTAGGAAATTTGATAACATAAAAGCAGAGTGGGTCAAACATGCACCATTTAATGTTGCCCATGTAGAGGGAAGATAAGATGGCCTCATGACCTTGGTGACTCAACAACCGTATAAGGGGGAATTCATTCCTAAGCATGTGTTTGATTTGCAAAAAAGCATATGTGGTATGTACTTGCTCGCCGCATTAGGGAAAATTTGGACTCACAAAGGGGCCTTATAAGGAGTTTGACTTCCTCTCTCATGTCCAAAACGGGCGTGCAGTAAATTTTTTGCAAATCAACTCTAAACTTGGCGGAGATTTGGCAGTTAGAATGTACTCTTCAAGCTCTTTCTATTGATATATAGCATCCCACGAGATTTCTCATATTTTGAAAGATTCTATTTTTTATTCTCTAGATTCTAGAAGGAGGTGTCACATCACAAGAGAATAAAAAATAGAATCTGTCAAAATATGAGGAATCTCATGGCGTGCTATATATCAATAGAAAGAGCTTGAAGAGTAGATTCTAACTGTCAAATCTCCGCCAAGTTTAGAGTTGATTTGTAAAAAATTTACCGTACCCCGTTTTGGACATGAGAGAGGAAGTCAAACTCCTTATAAGGCCCCTTTGTGACTCCAAATTTTCCCTAATTGGCATATATGCGAGATGGTGTCAAGCCATTTTTGTAAGTAGGACCAAATGAAGCTATGGTTTAGTACCAGGTATTAAACTGGATATTTCTACCCATGTGCGGGTATATGTAAAGACAACCCATGAGCCACTAGTTGTAGTTATCAAAAATACAGAGAGGGAAATGCTTAGGTTACCTACATGAGTTTTTTCTGATGGTGTGTGTGTGTGTGTGGCCTTCTCTCATCCCTGAGGAGAAGTCCATTTGGTGATATTAAGTGAGAGCGTTATAGGGCATAAAAAAATCTATTTTGTGTGTGCATAAGTTTCGGTCAGGTGTCATGAGTAACACTCATGACTTCTTTTATATGTCGACATGTGTGTGTGTGTGTGTGTGTGTGTGTGTGTGTGTGTGTGTGTGTGTGTTACAAGCTTAAAGTGGATATTATTGATGTCGTTTCTCACTTGAGAATCTTTAAACCTTCGCAAAGGTGGTATGTCTACTTTACTCTATTTTGACCACCAGAAGTAGAGGTTCAAGGGCTACCAAATGCAAAAACGAGTGAAGTTATTTGTTATACAGATTGTGTGTGTGTGTGTGTGTGTGTGTGTGTGTGTGTGTGTGTGTGTGAGAGAGAGAGAGAGAGAGAGAGAGAGAGAGAGAGAGAGAGTGGAGGTACCTTCAACTTTTGGTGCCTAGTAGTGGGTTGAATTGTCTGGTGCCTAGTAGTAGTAGTAGTAGCAGAGAGAGAGAGAGAGAGAGAGAGAGAGAGAGAGAGAGAGAGAGAGAGAGAGAGAGAGAGAGAGAGAGAGAGAGAGAGAGAGAGAGAGAGAGAAAGTTTTCAGGTGAGGAGTGGAGGCACCTTCAACTTCTAATTCCTAGTGGTAGCATGAATTGTCCCTGACAAAAGACGTGTGCTATGTAGGAATCACCACTCTCTCTCTCTTTGCTCTTTGTTGCCTCCCACAAGGATTCTAAAACTCTATTCACTTTCCATTAACATAGAATCTTACTCTTCATCTCTTGCAATCTTACTCTTCACTTTTGGATTTTAAGTGTTTTGGACGTTTTTCTTTGAAATGAGCCAATGTGTTGACACACCAAAGTGTTGGTGCTATGAGCATTTTCTCAAGCTCTAACATAAAGAATATAGATATAGATAGATGAAGCTTCTCACAATAATCAAGGAAACATAGCTAGTATTTAAACTAGCTTTAGACTGAACCAAATAGATAGTTCTACATCCATATTCAACCCCCATTCAACTCATGTGCCAACTAGAAGACCATAGTGGGAAATCCATATACGCCTCGCAAAAGAGTATAGATGGAGGCGCTTCTCACATTAGTCAAGGAAATATAGCTAGCATTTAAATCAGCTCCAGATTGAAGCAAATAGATAGTTCTACATCCATATTCAACCCCCATTCAATCAATCTGCCAATCCGAAGGCCATAGTGGGCAATCCTATACGTCTCAAAAAAATCTTCTATCAATCTTGTCAAAAGTTGGTAAGGGATCGTGCATGTAGACCATGTTTTGAACAAACCTTAATGTACATAGGACACGTTGGTCATGATGATGTGAGTGTGTTCATGTGTGTGGAGTTTAATATTGGAGTTGATTGCGAGTTTCAAGAAAACAAATTTAGATAGATCCACTAGGCACTTTGTAAAAGGCTAGTTCTTATAACAATAGATTCACTAGGCATTGTGTAAAAGTCTAGTTCTTATAACAATAGATTTTCTTTTGTGCATGTGTAATTTTTTATGATGTATTTTAGGTTGGCTAGAATCCACAGACAAATTATGGTTTATGAAAAATACAAGTGTGTGACCCGTCCTCGAAGGAGTGGCATAGCTGTAATAGTGTGTAGCATGTGTACTACACACTATGTACAATGTGTAGCATATGTGGCATGTAATATGTGACATATGGCACAATAAGTTGCAATCTGCTATAATGCGCTTAAAAAATTTAATCATACAATTACTTTACAAATTTTTCTATAAAAGACCATAATAAAAGTTTATCATTCCGTAAGTTTAGAAAACTTCTCAAGATTTTGGGGTAAATCACAAACGGGAGTCTCTCCAAGGAGTAAAGGGCAAAGGCTATACCAAAGTTTATACCAAAAAAAAATTAGATTCTATAATTGTAGGTAAATTCATTGCCCAAAATGTTGTACATATAGTTTCCCAATCACAATCAACCTCCCACGCATGTTGTTTGTTGACTGTTATAGTAACTGATGACATGAGCAGACACTGCCACAAAAGGATTTTCAAGCCAATTCATCCTTGCATAAGCATCGAGGCTTGGTGAATCTGCCCAATTGAGTAACCAAGGAAACAATGTGTAATGTAGGTACTTTGGGGATTTGCTAGATCAAATGAAGGAGGACAGAGATAGGTTCCTAAAGGGTTGAACATAGACTTCTAGAGCATGTCATCCACTAGTAGTGTAGTGTCACTGTTGAACTCATTATACTACCTCCAAAACTCTTGAAAAATACTCTTTTTGTTATCTCTAATTAAAAAGATCCCAAGAACTTCATTTAGCATGAACTCATCCACTCTACACCTATCTTGACCAAGGATATGTAAGAAAAGTTGTATGCTCAGTGAGGGAAAGCACATTCTCAAGGCATGCTCTAGATTTTCTCTAGTCATACTACTCCATAGCACTAATTGTACTATTTTCCACAGTGCATGCAAAAAGATCAATGCATGGAGCCTGACAACAAAATATAGTGCTTCTTTCCCTAAAGCTTTGGGGTGGTGATTACTTCAATTTTGCCGAAGCAAGCATAGAGCTTCTTTTTCTCCCTCAAAAGTCAGTTACAAGGTACCTCTTCATGATTAGGCCGTTTACATCTAATATAGTTGATTACTTGATAATTGAATTTTTCCGCAACAAGCATAGAGCTTCTTGTTCTCCCTCAAAAGTAGGCTACAAGGTACCTGTGATGAGTAGGCCATTTACATCCAATATAATGCATAACCTTTTCCTTCTCTCTACACCCATAGTCGTGGCTACATCAACAAGGGTATTAGTCGATTCACATATGTCTGCAAGGGCAAAAATAAGGTAGCAACATCAGTTGGACTGATTGCCTCAACTTGGGACGTGACATCATCTGTACCCACTGCCTCTCCTAATCCAGCTACTCTGTCAGTGGTGGGGACCTCTATACCTATACCTCTACTATCCCCAAAGGTGGCATCTGCACCCACAGTCATGGTTGCATCAATAGGGGCATTGGCTGCACCAATTAGACAACATGATCACTTGGACAAGCTACCTCAGCTTGGGCCATGACATCACTGGTACCCACTGCCTTAGTTGTTCCAATTATTCTATTAGTGAGGACCTCTTCACCTACACCTCTAGTATCTCCAAAATTGGCATAAGGTTGCATCAATAGGGGCATTGGCTGCACCAATTGCGTTTGCAAGGGCAACATGATCACTTGGACAAGCTACCTCAGCTTGGGCCACGACATCACTGGTACCCACTGCCTTAGTTGTTCCAATTATTCTATTAGTGAGGACCTCTTCACCTACACCTCTAGTATCTCCAAAATTGGCATATGTACCTTCAACTTTAGTTGTATCAACATTGGCATCATATGCGTCGTTTGCATATGCATTGGTAGCAACATCACTTGTACATACTACCTCAGCTTGGGTCATGACATCACTTGTACCCACTACCTCACCTGGTCCAACATCTCCACAAGTGAGGACCTCCTTATTGGGGCTAAATTCCCATATGTCACCTCCATACCGTTTCCACCACATATATATTTTACGTATTTTTTTGGCCCACCATTTTGGGCATGTACAAGCATTATACTCCGTTTATTGGCCTTTGGGCTACTTGGACTAATTTTAAAAGTCACACATTGTCCAAGTGCCCAAATGGCCCATTTTAATAAAAGGTCCCAAAACCTCATCACTTTGAGGTTTTTTTGGACTTCAAAAATTGTGTGCTCTCTTGTGCAGCCAACAAAAAGTCTCCACGCTCCTCTCTCTCTGTCTCACTATACTCAACATGCACGTTTGCACACTGTTGCCCAATATACAACTATTTTCTTTCACAGCAAGTGCATTTAAAAAATTGCATCTCTGAATATGCTTCACTCTTGAGTAGGATCATTTTTGTTATGTAAAAGATTTGTGGATTTTTTGTGAAAATTTGTAAACGTTTTTTGTCCAATTTTGGACAAATTTCAGCATTTACAGGTCAATTTTAGTAATGAAACTTGGGCATTTTGATGCACATAACTGCCCCATGTATCAATTTGTGGTTTGCATCTTAATATTGTGAAAATTCCCAAATTTTTGGGCAACAAATTCAAAAGATTCAGTTGCTTTATTTTTTGCTAAAATTTTCAAAAATTAATAAATTTTTTATTTTTTTAATTTCACAAATTTCAAAGGAGATTTTTTAGAAGTATTTTATTACCTTTTTTGGCACTCATTTTGCAAAAATCAATAAAATTTTAGAAATTATAAATTTTTGAAACTTTTACAATTGTGCACAAAGCTGATACGATGGCCTCCTCTTTGGATGTGAAGAATCTCTTTGAAATCAAGAGATTTGAAGGCTCCAAATTTGATTTTTGGAAAGAAAGAATTCAAGGCATCCTTTTCTTAAAAGACTGTGATGGTGCAGTGCAAGATGTTAAGCATGTAGATATGACAGATGAGGCGTGGCTTACTCTACACAAGAAGACTATTGCGTATGTAAAAATGGTTGTTTTAGATGAAATTTTGGTAGACCTTAAGGGTCTTGACACTACCTATGCAGTGTGGTAAAAGCTCAAGGCCACTTATGAAAATAGGATGCCAGTAAACCAAGTGTACTTGATGCGTAAATTGATGCGCAAGTGAATTTTTCGTGTTCCAGTACATGTTCTCAATAAACTTGCAGTCAAAGAGGTTCTCCTTTCTTTCAAGTTGGGCAACATGATAATTGAGGTGTGATTTTCTTTGTTGACTTGTTGTGAATGTCTCTCCCCAACCCCCTCCTTTAATAATTGAAACATGCAAACATGCATTGTCTTTGGCTAACCTCTAACCACCCAAGCACCAATCTATAACGATGTAGTAATGTGGCGGCACACTTATGGAGAGCTAGCCTGTGTCATCAGCCATAAAATGGAGGAGGGATCTTTTCGCAAAATATTAAGGATTCCATCACAAAGAACAAAGAGAGATTTTTTCCAAAAGATTTGCCAAAACGTCTAATTTCTAAAAAAAGCTCCCTTCAGAAGATCTCTCGGTTCCCCTACTCTAAGGACCTGACTGATGAAGACTTGGCACGCGAGTAGTGGTTAAATGTTTTCAAGTACAGGTACCAAAAGAACAACAAGATGTATTTAAACCATTTGCAGCCACATTTGATGGAAGACTGTAGATTTCTATTTTCCAAAGTTTATTAGGGGCCCTCTTCATGTGTTAAATTCACCAACAAAAAAATACCCAACAGGGCATAGAGTAGCATGGGCTCGTTGGGGAAGGAGTGTTGCAAATGATAGCATCTAGGAATGGCAGGCTTGATCGTAAAATTGAGGCATGAAGGAGGCAAAATGGTTCCTCCCTTGGAAGTGTCCTAGATTCATATAAGAAGGCCCGGATGGGCATGTGGAATCCAACATATGGGAAGGGCATGCAAGTGGATTATGGTGTCTTCCAAAGCACAAGTATGTAGATTGTGAGCAACTTATTTATCTCATTGTAGGCCTGCAATAGCTTGTTGTTAGGACTATTTATGATGTGCTAGTGAGTTTGTTTCCTTGTAGATCATATCTAGTTACATGGTGTCTTTTAAACGTTTCTAAGTGCACCTATTTGTATAGTTTCAACCTTTGTGATGGTTGAAAGGTAAATTGGTGGAGCTGCACTTGAGCTTGACTGATCATGTAGAATCTCACAAGTACTTAGTTTTGATTATTGCTTACTTTGACAATTGTAGTAACTTAGATTGTAAGTATAACATGTAGTGGATTATTTGAGATTTTCTATAGCTCTTTCAAGTCCAATAAAAAACACATGTTTGAAGCAAGTAGGAATGCTCTCAATTGAACATGTGTGCATGATTTGTGATAGGCATCTTAAAGCAGGTCAAGGTAATCATGATGTTGCTGTCAATGATCAAGTGACTTATCTCTACAAAGTTATGAATCATTCAGTTTCTTTTGCAAATGTCATGCTTTTAATTGCTATATGAGCTATCATTTCACCTTGTAGGCCAATGAGATAGATAGTAGTATTATGGACATTAAAGACCAGAGAAAGATTCAACAGAGGCAGCAAGTAGTGTGTTGGAGATGCTTGGCCTCACAGCTCCCATGCTTGTGGTGAGAGTTGCAAATTACAATAAGTACAATGGGATCATGGTTGCATTAAAAACTCCAATGCCCATACGATTCCTTTCATACAACATGCACTTTTCTCAAGTCAATAGCATTCTTCTTTGTAAATTTATGGAAGATGCAAAATGAGATGGTTTTGCCTATTTGAGCATTTACATCACCCTGTTTTGTTAGTTTTGTTATTTTGAAGAGTCGTGAAACTAGCACACAAGCCACACCTTGAAATTTTTTCACATGTGTACAAAATCTTCTATGGGTTGAAACAGCTACTGATAGGTAAGAAAGGGTTTAGCCACCTTTGTAGACTCTACAAATCAGCTCAAATTGTTTGTCCAAACAAGCATCTACTAGAAGGTGTTGTAAGCATTTCAGTACACAACCAAAGCCTGTTTTGAAGGTGGTAGTCGCAAAAGACAAGCGAGACTTAAGCTTAATCCAAAATGTAACCCTTCATTTGGAAGGTAGTTTTATTGCTCAAAGAATCTTTAAAAGCAGCTAGCTGTATTGGGCCATGCCTTCATCAATTTTCTGGCTAAAGTTTGGAAAACTTTCAACATCTGAACTAGGGAGCCGTGTGAATAAATGTCTCAGAAAGTTTTGTAAAAACAATTGAGGTGAAGCATAGGTTTTGGGATATGGTAGGTAACAACATGCTAGGTTTCATTATGGGTGGGTATGCCTCAGCTCCTCACAGCCATGAGAGGAACCTAATGCATGGACCTTTGTTTTAATAATGTGCTCCGGTATATGTGCATGCGAGTGTGTGTGTGTGTGTGTGTGTGTGTGTGTGAGTGAGAGAGAGAGAGAGAGAGAGAGAGAGAGAGAGAGAGAGAGAGAGAGAGAGAGAGAGAGAGAGAGAGAGAGAGAGAGAGAGAGAGAGAGAGAGAGAGATTGATACATAGTGGGGATGTTTTAGTATTTGAACAATACTATTCATACTGATCATAGTTTGTTGCCTTATGGATAACTTGAAACTTTTAATTCTAGTATGTTTGTCACAGGACTATTGAGATTCCATTTTTGTTGTTGCTAGGTCCCTGCCCTCATACTAGATTATGAGGCTTCAATTTATCTCAATGGGATCTTGAAGCTAGAGGTAGGTAAGAGCTTTGATGGTGCCTTTTGCCATGTTTCATCATGAGAGTTGTTATTTTGTTGGAGAACTCTTATGCTTGCTTTGTTCTTGCAGATATGCCCAACAGGTTGCAAAGTTTTATGAGTACATTAGAAGCAATAAAGACCTTGAGATGAGTGAGTTAACCTTGCCTGGGAATGACACTCCATTTCTGCTACCTTATACTAGAGGCCTATTTAAACCTGACAGTAGTCCATTCTGGCATGGTCATGGCTTGAATGTTCTCAACTTTGGGCAGTGACCTTCAACTTTTTTGGCATAAGTTTGGAGTTGGTAGTGAAGGTATACATGCAATGTGATGGTCGTGAAGTTACAATATTCTTCATTGTACGATGTTGTAGACTTTGTACATGCTGTACATTTTGTAGTAAATGATTTTTTGACTCAATGAGTGTTGATTTTTCTTTTTGAATTCTTATCTTGGGTACTCTGCGAGGGATTTTGGTTTGTATGTTAGAAATGTGTTGTGTAGAGGGCCTTTAAACCCTTGCCCTTTTGAAATGAATTTTCCATTTTCTATCATCTTTTTGAGCGGAGAATCTAATGGAAGGATCCTCAACTTGATAACTTAAACCTATGAAAATCCTTGATGGAGTTCTGCATCAAAGCATGTGCCAAAGGAAATTGCATACATGCATTCAACATGAGTATTGTTCAGGCAATAGGTCATAAAGATTCTTAGGATGATGGCCTTTATTTTTGTGGGTTTGGGCTACACTGGTATGCGATTATATTACTGACAATTTGATTAATTATCCTACTTTGGGACTCAAGTTTGATGCATAAAATGGTTTCCAAGATTTGAAATTTCTTTGTCACTATGTATGAGTGGCCTAAGGTTTTGGGTGTTTTCTTAAGTTGCATGAGAATCAGCTTACAATTGGAGATGGAGATAAAGATTTTTTTTTGAGCTTGTTGAGTATTGCATGCAAAGTGAGCTTATATGGCACTAGGATCTTGCACGTATATCTTGCCTTAGAGGTGCTCGTGTGTGAAGTGTTGTGAAGGCCTACACTATTTATATATAAAACTATAGGGGTGCCACAAACACTATTATTTGAGCTATTGGGACATCCATCTATGGTAGCTATTTGAATTGGGCTATTGAACTCTTGCAATTTTGGAAACATAGTCAAAAAGGCCCTATTGTTTGAGTCAACAATGGCTAGGACACAAGTGTTCTGTCTGTGCTTGTTCTTGATTGCACACTTCACTATAATATATTTGTTGCATTTTCCATCATACCCATTGTAAGTTTTGGTATGCCAAGTGATGCATGTGGAGGATATTTGAAACGCCTTTCCCATTGTTGTTATACAATCCCATGTCATTATAAAGATCAATATAATGGCAGGCCAATGTGAAGCAAAGCTTCAATTTTCACCGTGTTTGTCAACAGATGTGTGGTTGTTTTGTGAGGTAATATTGCAAGCCATGGTTTCTCAAGAATGAGTATGATACTTGTATATTCATTGGTCAAAGTACGGATGGAGCTTTAGTTCCACCTCTATGCTTTGTAGAATGTTGTATAGTGTAATTTGTACTTAAGTTGATTTCAAACCATGTAATTTTGAGTAAAAATTTGCACAAGTTTAGTAGTTTAGCTAGTAGGCCTCACTTATCGGCGCATTGCCTTTAAGTGGGAGATTGTTGGGGTAAAGGCGCTACGCCTTTTGCCCGTGCGGACGTCCAGTGTCCGGTCGCCCGCCCACGTGTGTACATACCCTTATTCTTCATTACATATGAGAATAAGGAGCTCCTCATCTTAAGTCTTGTGAAGCTTCTCCATCCACACCGGCTTGTGCTCTTCCCCCTTCCCCACACGCACCACACCGTCCACGCACGCACGCATCCGCGCACATGCACACTCATCAGAACTGAGACTAAGTTAGTTCCACCTACTTGCTAATGAGCATGGCTTGCCAATTTGATGAGGTAAAAATTTCAAAGAGGGATGGGGTGTTAGTTTGGAGATCAGAATTGAAAAGAGTTTCCTTGAGTCCATATATGCCAGAGAAAAGACATCTAATTGAGCTCTTCATGAAGAAATCCATGTGCTCACATTCCCCTAATATCACCTCTTTCCAAGTGAGTTGTTATGGATGAACCAACTGAAAAATACTTTGTAGAAGGGTTAGAAACTGAGTGTTGAAGGGACAGGCAAAGAATAGATGATGACCACTTTCTTGTTCCTTCTTGCACCTAGGACACATTCCATCACCCTTACCAATCCTCTTGGATTTCTTTTGTGTAGGATGAGCCACGTGAGGTAATTATGCTTGATAGCACTAGGAAAGCCAAGATGACATGAAGCGTGTAATTCCATTGTGAAGAACTCCACTCCACTTCCCATATGGAATTAATTCTTCTCTCATGTCAAAGGATCCCACATCCACCTTAGAGGATTGCTTATAAATGTTTGCATAAATAAGAGAGGCATGTTAGTATTTCCACTATAGACATAGGCACTAGTTTGAGTGGAGGTGAAACTGTTGATCCTGTAGAAATTAGTTACACACAAACAAACCGTAATTTGATCTCTAAACAACCATTCTTGCTCCTTGCAACTCCCACTATCTAATCCCAACCATGTAGCAACTACGTGCTCTTTTGTTTAGCAAATGTCCAATCTTTTAAGCATGGTGACCAAACCAAACAGAATCTTCTAGCCAAAACTGATTTCCAATATTGATGCTTGCAACTTTACATGTGCTACCAACACTTCAAGAGGGGATTTATTTGCATGCAAAAATCATCACATTTCTTGCTTTTAGGAAATTAATTGGCACCACTAGCCCGCTAGCCTTGATGAGACTCAACATATTATAACAATGGCTTCTAAGAATGGGCACCAAATGCATGGAGAGCGGTCATCAAAATGTGACTAGAAGCAAACAATCTGGGGATTCCAAGAAGCTAGACAGGCAAAACCCTCTGCCCAAGCATGGGCAAGCGCATTAATCAAACTTAGGTGGTCACATTTAAATGTAAAATATTCCATTTGGGGAAGCAAGACTTCAAGTCCAAGTTGGCACACAACTGTCAATTTCCCATCATAGATTTTTGTTTTAAGGAAGGGGTAAGAAAAAAGCACAGTAGCATATGTTTCTTCTTGTAATTACAAGCAAGTGCATAGTGAGGACCCCCTTTTGTTGCTACCTCCACATTGTCACAAAACCAACCTTCGGCTAGGTTAAAGCAAGCGTGATAGTGAAGAGCGTGCCCCTTTGCCTTCGCTCTTCTATTGAACAAGGGAACGGGAGTAACTATGTATATCAAATTACGAGCTTCTTGTCAACCAATTAGGAGTAACCTAATAAAATAGTTTTTTCATGTTTCTTCACCAAATATTCTCTCTACGGTTTTTTCTATGATAGTTAACTTCAAAGTAAATTTTCTCATTAAAACAAAACCGCTATCCACAACCATAGAAACTCTAAACACAAAATCAAGCACTCTTTCATGATTTTCAAATTAAATGCATACATGCCAAACATAAAGTTATAGACACACAATCAATCAATTATAATAGCATACTAAGATAAGAATAAAGCTTGATGCAGACAAAATTAATAACATAAATGCATAGAATAGAGAGGAGAAGAGAGACACAACAATGCCCTCCCCCAAAGGGCACAACACAAGACTCTTTGCACTTGGGTATTGTTTTATTAAAGTAATATGCCAATTTTAAGCCCCTCTTTACACAGCATGTCATTCTCATCCACATTTTTATAAGAGGTGCTTTCCATGAGCATTACTTCTAAACTAAGTTATCCGAGATGTACAAACTAATTTATTGGGTGACAGCCATGATGGCAATTGTGACAAAGATGTAAGATTGCTTTGAGAACCTCCTTTAGCTCCAATCTACAATTCATTCATACACACGTGAGTTAAACCACTAACCACGATAACAATAAGCAAGTATAAGCAAGTTTAACTATACCTAATTTACATAATGATTCCATAATGATGATAGACCACACTAACACAATGATTTACCAAGCATTTCAAGTCAATCACTCAAGAGGGTGGAAAAAATCATAACATCCCTCCCAGTAGAGATAGAATTGTCCTCAGTTGCTCATAAGAGAAAATCAATTGGCCAGTGACTCATGAAAATTGAAGAGTGCAGAAGTGCGGAGCAAGAGCAGGCACGTAGTGCATGCTATGGAGAATCAAAAGATATAGAGTGTGAGTGGAGTCCAGTAGTGAGAAATCTCTCATTGGCTCCTTATTCTATTGATAAGGAAGAAAAAAGTTAGTAGATAGGTATGTGTGTGTGTGTGTGTGTGTGTGTGTGTGTGTGTGTGTGTGTGTGTGTGTGTGTGTGTGTGTGTGTGTGTGTGTGTGTGTGTTGTTCAATTGACCACTTGGCCGTTACCCTAACAACCTCCTACTTAACAGCCCATGTTTCCTAGTGGACTAAAAGAAATTTGTGCATGAAACCTTTACAATTGTGAAGCAGTACAATGGCTTCACCCCATGCCCATCAACTTGATACAACGTGCAGATCGCTTCGTGGCTAGGCTCTTCGCAAGTGCATCTACAAGGTTGTCATCGGTGTGAACTTTGACAAGCTCAATCCACTTATCTACCAACACATCCTGAATGAAGTGATACCTCACCTATATGTGTATCATTTTGGAATGAAACATGGTATTCTTTGTCAAGGCAATGGCACTCTAACTATTGCAATGCAACACTGGAATTTGTTATCCCTTGTCTAAATCACTGAACATGTCAACCAATAAAACTTCCTTGTTGGCCTCTAAAGCTACAACATACTTAGCCTTTGTAGTGGAAGAGGATGTACAATCTTGAAGACATGATCTCCAAGAATTAGCTCCTCAAGTTAATATAAAAACATAGCCACATGTAGACCTCGTATTGTCTAAGGATATTGAACCTTTCAAGTGTCTGAGGATATACCTTACTGCATCCTAGTGTTTCTTGCCAAGGGTATCCATGTAGCAACTCACCACTCCCATTGCAAAAGCATTGCCTACCCTTGTAGCCACCATTGCATATATGAGACTACCCATCTTTGAAGATGACGAAATCTTAGCCATCTCTCCCTTTATAGCATTCAATCTAGGAGAATCATCCTTGCTAAGTTTCACATATGCCAACATTGGGGTACTAGATGCCTTCTCCTCTCCATATTGAAACGATGCAAGACCTTATGTATGTAAAATTTTTGAGACAACACTGAGATCCACGAAGCGTCATGCTAGTGTCAGCCACCGTACGGCTGACAATCCTATTGTAAATGCTTCCACTGCAGCTGCTAGGTTGGGCCTCGACAGTAACAAGTCGAACATGAGACGCCCGGACGCCAACGAAATATGCAGAAGACTGGCTGTACTCGCCTCCCCTGCGCTATCTGCAATCACTGCATCCTCAGGACTACCCATCGCGTATGGATGTGTCAACACCGATACTAGGGAAGCTACGTCCCTCTCACCCATAGGCAAAACTATGCATCCTAGAACCAACTCATCAGCCTCTAACATGAGCACGTCAAAAAACTCCATATCTGTCAGCTCTGTCTGTGTCTCTAGGAAACAAACCTACTCTACCTCTGCCTGCACAAAGTCTAACAACACCTGCTGTGTCTCACTAGAGCACTGCCACTCTATCTCTGTCTCTACAGAGTCTAGTAGCATATCCTGCACAACTAAATGCTCTGTCTCCTGAGCATGATGGAGATCACTGGCAAAAAAGACACGTCTCGTCTCTCACTCAAAGCATGCTAGAAACAAAATCGAGACTATGCCATCACAAACCTCAGACACATGCATAGGATATACCAGGCCACTGTGGGCTCCTCTGGCAATCATTAGTGAACCGCAATGCATTTGGAAAGACTTCTCTCTAAGCAGTACTTGACAACCAAAAGCTGCCAACTATCTCACTAAGATCAAGCTATGTCTCAACTGAGGAACATAGCCTACATGTCGTAGCGTGTATGACGCGCCAGGGGGCAATGACAAACAAACATCTCCTGCACCCTCTATGTCAAACACCAAACCATCGGCCAAGTGCACACAACCAAGTCTCCCACTAGAAAATGTGCTAAACCACTCACAACATGGTGTGACGTGGAAAACTGCAGCGCTATCTAGTAACCACTGTGGAGAAAGTGTGTTAACCATAGACAAATCTGCAAGAGGTACATTGGAGGCAAGCGTGACATCACCGTCACTGGCATAGACTGCCACTGGAACTGTCTCTCTAACATCTGTCAAAGCCGTACCTGCATCTCGAGTACATCTCTGTTGCTGTCTCATACGTCTGAAACAACGACGTCTAATGTGCCCTGTGTGACCGCTATCTCCGCTGCTGTCTCATACGCCTGAAACAACGATGTCTAATGTGCCCTGTGTGACTGCAATGCCAACAACGTATGTATTGGCAAGAACGAGACCGCCGTCTCTCAATGTCACACATGTTTGCTGCCATAAGTGAATGCCAAAATGGCAACATAGTGGGAGATCACTCAATCACTATGCTAATCAAGCATAAACCAACCAGTAGCTCAATAGTGAAAACCTGTAACCTGCATGCTGTAGTCTCACGCTCGGAATATGCGTCGATGTGAGAACATGAGGCAAAATCAAAAGAAACATGTAACCACTATGAGCATACTATAAATGAATGGCTAAGAGACAAAGTATGGCGAGAAATCCGGGAAAATTTGACAGAATCTCCCCTGTAAACTGAGCTAAACCTCAAGTACAATCTCAACCATAAACCATACCAAACCGGCAACAAAGTGGGAGGTAACTCGACCACTACATAATGCTCAAAATCATGATCAATCGCATCAAAACTGACGCTCACATATGCCTAAAAGCAACTCCACAATCTGCAAAATCTGCAAGCATAAACTGGGACAAACAACTCAACTTAGCATAAAGCGCATAACCATACATGCAAGTAGAGAACAAACTAGCTCAAAACGCATCCATGAGAGAAACTGCCATAAAAAATATATGCAAAAACCTGTGAAACATGTGATTGTCTATTTGTAGCCACACAAGCATACACAATCACAATCCTCACTCCTGCGAGAGTGGGTACAAGAACACCAAACTGTGTCCAAATTGACAAAACCTGTCAAAATGAGAGTAATCACTCGATCACTGTCAAAGTGGGAATATTTCGACCACTATACAAGATGGCATAACATTGGGAACTTTTATGGCGAGAAGACGGGAAAAACAAAGAGAAATTTCCTTTGGAAAATGAGTCAAAACTCAACGCAAACCGTGAGCCAAAAAACTGTAGATAATTGCCAGAGTGGGAGTCAACGTGGGAGTCAACTTGACCACTAAACCATCAGAGAGCAAGGTGAATACGTGCAAACCATGTCAGGAATCTGGGAAAAATCCGACAGAGTTTTCCTAGAAACTAAGTAAAAACTCAAAAACTCACCAAATCGCATAAAAACTAGACACACGGTGTCTCAGTAAACAAATCCACAAATGGTCTACATACGCTACCAAAAGCCTGGCAAATAGGCTCACTCCTGACGGAGTGGCTCTATAATGTCAGGACAAGGGTCCTACGGGGCAAGGTCCAACCTAGGGGGTCAGGGACCTAGGCCAAGGGCCTGGACTGGACTAGTGTGGACTAGGGATCCACTTAGGGCAAGATCTAGGAGCTAGGCCTATATAAAGGGCGGTAGGGAGGAGGATCCTATGTCTCAGTTCCCTAGGTCTTACATTGGTATCAGAGCCAGGGGGAGGGAGGAGCTATGGAGGAGGAGGAAGCCTTGCAGGCTTGGTTGCATGATCTCTCTCTCTCTCTCTCTCTCTCTCTCTCTCTCTCTCTCTCTCTCTCTCTCTCTCTCTCTCTCTCTCTCTCTCTCTCTCTCTCTCTCTCTCTCTCTCTCTCTCTCTCTCGGTCGGGTGATGGGACACCGCCCCTATAGAGCCGGGAGGAAGACTGGCCGCTGGCCGCGCGAGAAAGATCCCTTGTTTGGACAAGAGGCCATGGCGGACCTGCACGAAACGGGTAGCGGCTTAGCTCGCGCGATTCGCTCTGCAGAGAAGGTATTTTCTCGTCCTCACTGGATCGCCTACAGAGAGTCATCATAGGGTTGTCTGCTCTCGCTTCGTCAAAGGTGCAGTCGGGCATAGCTGTGCAGCAGAAACGAAGTATTTTTATTTATTTTTTAAAAAATTTGCCCTACCCAACTAAGGGCTTTGGTCCACGGTGCGCAGTAGCTAGGTCCAATTAGGCCATGAGGACATGACCAAGCCACATGCCACCCCCATGCTATGCATCCGAGGACTAGCGGCAAGTATGCTCCAACATGTTGCATGTCATCATGCGGCAAAGGCCATCATCATAGGCTTGGCAAGGCATCCATGGTGCAGGATTTTGCCATGGTGGGCCCGAACACAAGCTTTCGAGCACATCAAGGGCCGCCATGAACACCATCTTCCTACCTGGTTGTTGTGAAATTGTACACATCTTTACCACTCTACCAAAGACAATGGGACTTTTGGTTTTCAAAGCATGATGTCGGCATCAAGGCGGATATCCGTCATGCTAGCATTCGCAATTGGCAATTGGGAAGCCAATGGCAAGGATTGGTTTGCGATGTGTTGCTTAAGGTAAATTATCAGTGTTGTTATTAAAATTATGTGTGAGCAAGGCTTATTATACAGATATACAACAACAAGCAAGGCTGCAATCGGCAAGGAAAGAACCTACAACAGGTCGCGACATGTGATCAATCAGGTGAGCATTATTTTTATTTTTCAGTTTGTGTGGCACAATGTTACAAACCCTGCTGTATATTTGTATCAAGCAACAAAGGTGCGTGCATTTTAAGCACTCCACGCACACATACGGCTTCTGACAATTCTCATAAGCACTCACATTTTGTTGCATACTTTGATGGCAAGGGCCAATTCCTTAACGCCTCAAGACAACCGGCATGGCCTTTTACTGGCCAAGGTCAACATATTAAGTACAATCTTGGTAGTCATTACCATGATTTGGACTAAGGAGCATGGCTCCGATAGAGATAACCTTTACATAGGGTTTTACGAGGCACGATTGTCTAGTAACAGAGCCAACTCAGGCATGCCCTGTGCCTTATAAGGCATCGATGATTGGCAAGGCCGATTATTCTTTCAATTCTAAGCAGTAGGCAATTGGAAATGGTGAAGTTGAATCCATGATGACTGTGTCTACTGAACCAAACATTATTATCCGGCAAATCACTTCTTGGTTTTCTTCTTGGTGGTGACTCATTTGATTCTTCCGGCAGCAAGCTTTGTCAGTAAGTGTACTGGATAAGGTACGCAATTGAATTTTTTGGTTATGCAGCACCTGTTTGATAGCTACGATATGCAATAGACCTGCATACAATATGCATACACTTTAGGCATGCACATCACAAGCATGGACTATGAAAATTACTGTAAGTACCAAAACGTGGATTTGTTTAAAGATTGGAATGAAGCATGGCAAAATTGCAATCTTTAAACAAACATGCATGGCCTTTTACTGCACCTGTTTTTGAAGGAAGCAAGGCTTCAATTTACGACTCTTACATTAAATTGTTTCCCGTTTGAGGTATGCTATGAGCACACGCCCTTGGGGAAGTTCTCCCTATGCCTACAGTATATTTCAGGCCAACTTTCTCTCGCGCAACGGAGATGAAGATCTACATTTGAGCGAGTTTTTCTTCCCACATCTCAAGAAAACTGGTTACAGCAGCAGGATGACCAGGTTAGACCATGTTCAATATTGTTTATTTTTTCCATGTTTTACATTGGAAACTAATGCTTGTGTACAAAGTAAAGTTCTTTGACAATTTTTCATGAAGCAAGGCTTCTCCCTTGTGCCAAGGTACTGCCCAATGACTCGGAATCACGAGCAGTGGCACACAAGATTGACAAACTGGCAAAATAGGGAATACCACCTCACAAAACCCCTACCAGTTTAAGGCACTAATGGTTTTGGCTCTCACGTTTGAGGCCATCACTCTCGTCAAGGGCTCACAATCTGTATGCATGGCATGCTAACTAGGTGGCATAAATTCCACCGCTTCAAAGATTACAATTCCGCTATCACACCAGGCACTCTGTCACAGACATACTAAGTTTTGGATAGTTTAAATTTATGGTTGCTGTGAACGCACACTACCACTAAATGGAACCTAAATCTATGACATATTTCACAAGCAAAGTGCCATTTTAAGTCATTTTTCTAAAGTCACGAGCCCCATTTTTCTAAAGTCACGACCCCATACATGGTAAGAGGGTCAAGCTGTGGCTTGTGTTTTCTGTCCCCTCTCTCGATGAGAGCGTGGTACAGGCAAATGGTTGCATGTTCATAGGATAAGCTGCAAATCAGGCATAAGATGCCTAAGAGCACACATTATGGGCACACACTCTAGAAATTTAAGGAAAGTTCCTTGGCCCAGCATGCTCTTCTTCTCTTTCTTTTTCTGATTTCTCTCAAGAATAATCAAAACTTTTTCAGAATCTTTTGATACATGTTTTGCTCGTAAGTCAGCCTGAGCCAAGGTGCTCTAACTCTCAACTAACACATGGCTAAGATGCTACACAAATTAGTCTTCATCGGTACGTCCGTTGAACACTAATTTGCATAGTGGCTATGAGCCACACTGGCTAAGAGCCATTGTTAGGCCAAGGGTATGACCTAACTATTGGCATTCTTTGGATAATTCTTTTCAAAATCAATCCGATCTACCCAGGGAAGTACACATCGACATTACTGGACAAGCAAGAGTCTTGTCACTACGGATGTCTAGGGTGTCATGTAGCTATGCCTAGCTCAAGCTATATCCACATAAGCATACATAGCCTGAAATTGCACCAAATTGTGCGAAAAATTCTCTCTAGTGCTCCACACAAGCTGCTCGCAACCTGTCTGGCTACTACTACCTCATCGACCGGTAAACACGTCGATCGAAAAAACTTGTCAAGAGCTATGTGCGCTCAAGGGAGAAATCCGCTCTGGAATGGTCTGTCGAGCCATATCTGTTGGTATGTGTTGTCAAAGCCGAAACTGGAGATGACCGTCGAAGTCGTAAAGCCGAGGATGGCCGTCGAAGCCGTCTTCTACCGTCGGGTGAAAGCACGCTAGCCGAATAGCCACAAATTAGTGGCAAAACCGATGCGCCAAGCCAAGCCGTCAATGCTCGAGGCTATAGATGATGCTAGAAGACCGTCAATCTCCTTTCACTCTCTAAGCAGTTGTACACCAAACTATGTTGAAAAACACACTCTCTGTGTTTTGGATTTTCGACCCACCTGCACTCTGAATCAGAAAACAATTTTTTTTACAAAGTTGTAGATCTTGAAGAGATCTACGTTTTGATAAAAAAAGTATTGAAATCGGAGCTTCCTAGCTCAAGCTATGGCCAAAATACTGAACAGCTGTCAAGCTGTCAAAAACTTGAGCGACCTGCTTCTCAATGTCCCTAGCTCACAAAAAACTTGATCTCTCTCTCCCCTTTTGCTTGGTGGAATGTACAGTTACCTTGATCTTTGAGATCTACTTTCCAAATCCGTGTCGAATCGCCTCCAATCCGACGTAGCCAAGCACCGAACTCCGTCGCCACCGAGAGATCGCCGTCGCCGCCTAGCTGTAGCTCTGTTACCAATTGATGAGTGCGCATGTGCACGGATGTGAGCGTGCGTGGATGGTGCGATGCGTGCAGGGAAGGGGGAAGAGCACAAGCGGTGTGGGTGGAGTAGCCTCACAAGACTTAAGATGAGGAGCTCTTTATTCTCATATGTAATGAAGAATAAGGGTATGTACACACGTGGGCGAGCGACCGGACTGAACAGTCGTCAAGTTGCCAAACTTGAGCGACCTGCTTCTTAGTGTCCCTAGCTCACAGAAAACTTGATCTCTCTCTCCCCTTTTGCCTAGTGGAGTGTAAGCTCCTATTACCTTGATCTCTGAGATCTACTTTTCAAATCCGTGTCGAATCGCCTCCGATCCGACGCCGCCAAGCACTGAACTCCGTCGCCACCGAGAGATCGCCGCCGTCGCCTAGCCTTAGCTCTGATACCAATTGATGAGTGCATGTGTGCACGGATGCATGTGTGCGTGCGCGGTGCGGTGCGTGCAGGGAAGGGGGAAGAGCACAAGTCGGTGTGGGTGGAGCAGTCTCACAAGACTTAAGATGAGGAGCTCCTTATTCTCATATGTAATGAAGAATAAGGTATGTACACACGTGGGTGGGCAGCCGGACACTGGACGTCTGAGCGGGCAAATGGCGTAGCGCCTTTATCCCAACAAGTTCAAAGACATATCATGCAAGAGTTATGGGCCAAGGTGCTTAACAAGTTTTATTTCCCCTGCTAGGATTTTGATCATAGATTCCAAAAACCTAGATGGAAGAATCCTTCTTTTCCCCTCCAATCTTTAGTCCGATTGGTCTATCCTACAAATCATTGTTCTTTCTTTGGGAGGGTTCTGATTGTGCAATGGACCTCTGTGAGCTTGTAGGAAGTTCCAACCTTCCCACACAAAGAGAAGGTCGAAGAGTGGAAAATATGACAGAGATTTCAATGCGACCAATCAATCGAAGAGCTTGCAAGCTACAATGTAAAACCATTCGCCATCAGTTGTAGGCGATACAGAGTGAAGGTGGAAGCCTTCATTTGCGAGGAGGGAGGGCCGCTTGAGCATGTGGTGGGTCCGGAAAGGAAATTACATGGCCACAACCAATGTGCTCTAGCCACGACACATGCACACCCCTGCAAACACCCATCGTCCAAGTAACTTGAACCCAACCTTTCTCTTTGGCACGATTGCTTTCCCTCCGTTTGGGACCCATGTGTTGTATCTTTTTATTCCCTTTCATTTCATTCCACATTTCTCTTTAAAAGAAAACTTCTTACTTATATGTAACTCTTAATGGCTTCCAAAAATAATAATTTAAAAGCATGCAATGAAACTCTAAGGTAAGTAAGGAGCTAAAAGGAGAATAATTGAAGCATGCTCGTGGATTAAATGTGTTTCCAATACCTCAGGGCTTTTCATCTACACCATCATCACCCTTCACTTTTGCATTTTGAGATGTTTTGCAAGGTTTTCCATTTTTCCCAAATGGTTTTTCAAAAAAAAAAAAAAAAAACTTTGGGTTGCACTTGGCACCAATGAAATAACTTCATAGTCTCTATATTCGAACTTCAAATTTTAGAGGCGTGGTTATGGAAGCTCTAATGAGAGCAGCTTCTGTAGAGTGCCACGCTTCTTCGCTTATGCTCTCGCTGCCTCAGGCTCATCTGCCCCACTTAACTTCAGCGAAGCAAACAGTACGGTTCTCTCATAGGGGAGGAGCTGCGAACGCACTGGTTGCCCGACCTTCTTGGACACGTACAATTGCTGAGAAATGTAAAGCTTCTCCTCCTTGTTATTGCTCTGCAGCATCGTCTACAGCCATAGCCGATCAAAGGCAAGTGGTTTTCTCGTAGAGAGTGTGAAGATTATCTTTCGTCTTTGCTGTGCTATTGTGTGTTTATGTGAGCTCATTTTGCAGTAGAAAAAGTATGGCTGATGTGTCTGCGCGTGCGCTTGGGTGTGTCATTTAAATTGTTTATCCCCCTAAGCAGGTTAGACTTTGCGTTGTCCGTGGGCAGTGCAGTTATACCTCATCCAGCAAAGGTGTGCCACATTAGAGTAGAACACAAAGCTTTGATTCTGGAAGTGACACAGCATAACAGATAATCACTTTTTTGTGTGTTTTGTGATACAATCAAGGTGGAGAAAGGTGGGGAGGATGCATTTTTTGTCAGCAGCCATAATGGTGGAGTCTTAGGAGTGGCAGATGGGGTCTCCGGGTGATTTCTATAGCACATTTCTGTTGAGTTGTCAAAATAGCTATATTTCATTGCATGCACATCCTTCCCATAGCGAATGTTTACAATTGGCGAGCTTCGTATTTTGTGAGCTTAAATTTCTCACAAGAAGCTCTTCCACAGTACACACACGTCATTAAATCTGTTTGAAGAGGTTTACTTGTGTGAAATTGGCCTCTTTCTTATTTTCCTTCTTGTAACAAACTCTTAGTATCACCATTGAGGGAACAAAAAAGAGTAAAGAGAGGAAAGGAGATATTGAGATGGAGATGAATGGAGAGAACAGAAGAAAAGAACGAAAGAAGTTTTTTTAGAAAGCTGAAAAGATTGTGAAACCACTGAGTCACATCCATTTCTACATGTCACCTTGGAAGTGCTTAATAGCACAAACTGGAGAAAAAGAAGACTAGCCGAAAGATGTTGCAGATTTTATTGCAGATTCTTTGCTTTATCATAATTCATTAGGTCTGCTTTAAATTTCTTAAGATGAAGAATTTTTAGGTGACTCTCATCTCACATGGGCTCCATGTGCCATGTGCATTGTGGACATTCTACAACCCAAAGCGACGCCTTAGTCTAGGAAATCCTAGGCTCTTGGGGGTTGTGTATTGGTATCCTTGTGAGCATGTTCGCAAGGCCTGCATGTCTGGACCAATCCACATCTCTCTAGCATAGCCAATATGGCCCTGGCTGTTGATCCCATAGTAAATGGTGTAGTGGCAACAGAGAAGGTGATTCCAATATATACATATGAAGTGACCACCTCCACTTGACCTCCTTCAAGAGTGAATGTAGCATGGCTTTTGCCTTGTCTCGAGGTGTGAAACATCATGCCTTGGTCTTCCCAAGGTTCATTGTGAGGCCTTTGCGTACAAAAATCATCTAATGCATGCAAGTGTTGTTGTAGACCTTCTGAAGGCTCAAACACTGATATAATATCATCATTTCGTAGCTTTGAAACCTTGAAACCCCAAAACGCGTGAAATGTTTTGGTGAAATGACCGAAACGCGAAACTTGTTTCAGGTCAAAGGTTTTGCAACTTTTGAACCCCGAAAACCTCAAAAACGTTGCGGCCAAACAGCTGAAACATGAAACTTGTTGAAACAGTTAAGACTTTTAGGTTTCAACCTTGGTATGAAGAGCCGGTATTCAACGATTTAGCGACACAATGATACAAAAATATAGAATGTCTACTCTCACAAACAAAAGAATAGATTTGGGTTTTCTCTCATGCAAGAAAATTGATATTTTCTTTTTGTTTCTTTCAAGCTTCTAACACAATGGAGACTCAATCTCTCTATCTCTACCTTCCTTGGTCTCTCTCATCGTATGTATGTATGTACCTATACTTTTACATGCATGCACACACGTAATATGTATTAGAGTTCAGATTCCTGTCCGGTGGTGGCTCCAGTATCTCCTAGGAGTAGATTAGGGAGCAATGGATGTTTTGTGGCTGTGTCTGGCTATACTTGAGGTGACGTACTTGTTCACGACAGTGCATTTCACTGTGTTGCTCACCCGGTGAGCTGGCATGAGACAGGATCCCCATTCCTAGTGTTTCCCCGGGGTCAAAGTCTCGACTCTTCTGCAGTTTCACTACTAAATATGTGTGTCATGTCACTTTTTGTGAGTTTACATATTTATTAGCATTTATTAGGCCATTTATGGGATCGTGCGGTTTTGCTGCAGGTAGGGTAAATCAAAGATTTGCCTATATATGCAACCCCCCCCTTGTACTTTTGGCATGTGTTATCAGTGCAGAGATCCAGTGTTTGGGCACACTCTCTCTCTAGCTTTTTCTCTATGCTAGTGTCTTCTCTATGTGTTGCCACACCCTCTCTCTAGCGTTTCTGACCACCATTGATCTCTCTCTCTCTCTCTCTCTCTCTCTCTCTCTCTCTCTCTCTCTCTCTCTCTCTCTCTATATTGCGCCGTGTGCACATCCTCGGTGTGACATCGCCTACGAAGAGTTCCCGTGCGCCTTCGGTGGGCGGTACACCCTAGGAGCTTGACGACAAGGAGATCCATCGCGATAGATCCGAGATCTATTGGCTGCCCGATACGGAGAGGAGGTTTGCTTGCAGTTGTAGACAAGTTCATCACCCGATTCACACCTTTGACATGGTATTAGAGCTAGGTTTGCTTTTGAATCGGATTGGTGATTTGTGTGAGTTTTTGGTGCTAATTTTTTGTTACGAAAAGAGACGGCTTGCTGTTTTTTCTGCGTTTTTCACTCTTTTGGGGCTGATTTCGGCTGGAGTGGACAGAATTGCAGATTTTATCTTGTATTTCGACCTAGCCTTATCACATGCCTAAATTCTCCAACAGCATGGAGAAAAGTGAGGATTCTGAAACAAGTTCAGCCTGTGATGACGAAGTTCATCAAGAGGAGGAGATCGGCAGTGGTGAACCCACCGTCAACAAGGAGTGGGGAGATTGGTCCTAGTTCTACTCTGGTGCAGGTGATCAACCACTCAAGATACCTACCCTCCCTACCTTTCCCTTGGATCGGCAATTGAATGGAGACAACTATGCCATTTGGAAAGCTACCATGATGGCGGTCTTTGACTCTTACGAGCTTGGAGGTTTTGTCTCGAAAGCAACTTTCAACAGCCAAAGGACCTTGCAGGAAATCCGGTCTTTCATTATCCTCAACAATACACCATCAGTTATTAGCCACATACGATTGATGAAAGATGCGAAGTTGATTTGGGATCGGCTTTCTTCACTTTATGATCGAGTTTCTCCAATGAAGCGGATAGCCCTCGAGGTGCAGTTGAGGACCTTGGATGCGAAGAACTCTTCCATGCGGGATCAAATCAACAAGATGCAGGAGCTTCAACACTTCATATGGGAAAGCTTATCAGTTTAGAGGATATGGCCATCTAGCTTTTGGTCCAATTGCCTCTGTGGTACACCAACTTCTATTCTTCCTTGATTACGAGTGGCCGGCTAAATACTATCTCCTGGGACGAAATTGTTCCAATGGTATCAAACCAAGAGGAGCAGTGCAATACGGGGAAGAAGTCAGGCTCCAAAGCCTTGACCGGTTCTTCCAACAACAAGAAGCAGAAGGGTAAGAAGAAAAGCAAAAACACCAAATACAAGAAGAGCGATGCCGAGCGGAAAGCCTTGAAGGCGGAACGACTTTGCAACAGTTGCGGTGAGAAGGGACATTATTAATGGAAGTGTCCAAAGTGAGTTGGAGATGCTTTGACTTCTTCGGCGGCAGTGGTGCAGTTACCGGCCTTTGTTCATTTGGAGATTCTTCCCACAAAGGACTCTCCAGGGACATCGGAGGCCGAGTTGACTTTTGCGGGTCGAGACGATCGTGATTGGATTCTGGATAGTGGTGCCTCAAGGCACATGACACCTTCGAAGGATCTTTTGTCCAACATGCAACGACACTGTGGTACCATCTTCATTGGCGACAAATCTGAAATTCGTACTCACAGCGAGGGATCCATGGAGCTCATTCCCGACGACAGAGGGGCATGCATACCTCTAAGGTACTTTATGCTCCAAAGCTGGGAATTCATCTCGTGTTTGTGCACGAATTGTGCAAGCTTGGCATGGAATCGATCTTTACAGAGGATGCGGTATCTATTTGGGATCGGCAATCCGGCAAAGAGGTCAGAGGGGGCTCGGTGGAGAACGGACTCTACAAGCTCCATGCTCTTTCTTCAGCAACTCGGATACCCATAGATGATCTTTGGCATTACAGATTTGGTCATTTGAACAATGATGCTCTTCGGCTTGCTTTTCGTGAGCAAATGCTTACAGGCTTACCCGATGTTGGAGATAAGCATGGGAAATGCATTACTTGCATTCATGGGAATCAACATCGAGAATCTATTTAGAAGCTTGCTATACGCCGAGCCATTACCGTTTTGGAGTTGGTTCACACCGACTTTTGTGGACCTATGCAGACCCCTTCCCTCGGCAAGGCTCTTTATTTCATGTTATTGGTAGATGATTTCAACCGCTTTACTTGGGTATACTTTCTACAGCACAAGCACGAGGCATTTGGCCTCTTCAAGAATTGGGGTTCTCTTGTGGTAAAGGAAAGCAATCGAGTGTTGAAGACTATTCGATTGGACAAAGGTGGGGAGTTTACCTCCTATGCTTTTATTCAGTTTTGTGCGGATCATGGCATCAAGCCGCAAGGGAGAGCTTGTGAATACCGGATCACCTTCAGAGAATGGTGTTGTGGAGCGGAAGAATAGTACAACGATAAAAATGGCACGGACCATGCTTGAGCATCGAGACTTGAGGAGTGCTTTATGGCAGAAGCAGTTGCGACGGCAATTCATACTATAAACCGATCTCCAACCTCTTCAGTTCCTAACAAGACGCCATTTGAAGCCTATTTTGGTAAGAAGCTCGACGTCTCCCACTTTCGGATTTTTGGGAGCGATGCCTATGACCCCAAGTCCTTGAGAATGGTTTTTGTCGGGCGGCTACAACTCTCTTTCTGAGGGATATCGACTTTATGATCTAGATAAGAAGGATATTGTACTCAGCCGTGATGTTATCTTCAACGAGATTTTACCTTTAGAGGGGGCTTCTGCTCCCAAGTCTTCCACGACGATCTGTGATTTGCTGATACTTGGGGACCTTGATTTTGATTTACCTCTTGATGAACCCTCTTCTCCCACCCCTGTTCCTCAGGCTACGGAGGAGAATGCACCCATTCTTGATGATGCAGATGACAATGGTTCTCATCATAGTGCAGAGTTAGAGCCAAATATACTAGTGGCTCCTCCCTCGGAGAGCAAGACATACAAGTTACCGAGTTGTTGAGGTAGATGGAACTTTATTACAGGTGAACTATGCCTACATTGATCAAGGACAGAGACCCTCTTTCAATTGAGGAGGCACTTTCACAACCAAAGTGGAAGTTGCCATGCAGAAAGAACTTGATTCCATCAAGAAGAACAACACTTAGGAGTTGGTTCCGCAGCCTGCCAAGCGGAAAGTGACTGGTGTTAAATGGGTTTACAGGACCAAGTATAAATTTGATGGTTCATTGTACAAGCACAAGGCAAGACTAGTTGCCAAAGGCTTTTCTCAGGAACCTGGTGTGGACTATGACGAGACCTTTGCACCGACTGCAAGGATGGCGACCATTCGGATAGTTTTTGCCCTTGCTATCTTTTTCGGGTGGCCGGTTTTTTTGATGGATGTTGTTTCGGCATTCCTCAATGGTGATTTAGAGGAGAAGGTGTATGTGGAGCACTCTCCAGGGTTCAAGGATCTAGACTTCGTAGACATGGTTTGTAGGTTGCTAAAGGCTCGATTGCCTAAAGCAATCCCCTCGAGCGTGGTACAAGAAGATAGACTCTTTCTTCCTACGACACTTTTTTTTGACGATCTTCTGCAGACCGAGATTTATACATTTATCGTGAGGGAGGATTGGTGACACTTGTTATCCTCTATGTGGATGATCTTGTGATTACAGGTAGCCATGTCGAGCACATCCGCAGTACTATGGAGACCTTGGCTAATGAGTTTGAGATCACAGATCTTGGCTTGCTTCATCACTTTCTTGTTTGGAGATATGACAGACAGAGGGGGGCATCTTTTTCTCCCAGAATCGCCATATCCAAGAACTGTTGGAAGCATTTGGTATGACCGAGTGCTAACCTATCTCAACCCCTCTGGATCCCAATCACAAGTTGTCACAATTTGATCTCCCCATTGTAGCAGATACTACACAGTATCGGAAACTGGTCGGTTCTCTCATTTGGGTACTCAATACCCGTTTTGATGTGAGTTTCCCAGTGGGACTTCTCAGTTCTTTCGTGCAGAAACTTGCCAAGTCACATTTAGAGCAGGCTCTTCGGACTCTGTTGTATTTAAAGGCGACCAAGTCATTAGGCATAGAGGTACAGACTCCCAGATCATTCTACGAGGATGGAGTGATTCGGATTGGGATGGAGATCCAGATAGACGAGAATTGACTACATGTTACACCTTTTCTTTTGTCTCAGGAGCAGTTTCATGGAGCAGCAAGAAACAACCAACAGTTGCCTTATCTTCCACAAAGGCAGAGTACCGAGTTGTTTGCAGTGCTACATGTGAGTCAATGTGGATTCGGAGGTTACTTTTGGAGACGGGATTTCCCTAGCAGACGACCATCATGTACTCTGACAACTAGAGTTGTATAGCCATTGCGAGCAACATCGGTGTTCCATGCCCGGACCAAGCATATAGAGATACAATACCATTTTGTTCGTGAGAAGACCCAGGATGGCTCTATCCGACTAGAGTACATCTCGACTTCGGATAACCCCGTTGACATCTTCACCAAACCTCTTCCACATGCGACATTATCCTCTCATGCCAACTCCCTTGGACTTGTTTCCCGTCCAGGAGCAGAGAGGGAGTGTTAGAGTTCAGATTCCTGTCCGGTGGTGGCTCCAGTATCTCGCAGGAGTAGATCAGGGAGTGAGGGCTGTTTTGTGGCTGTGCCCGGCTCTACTTGAGGTAGATGTACCTGTTCACGGCGGTGCACTTCACTGTGTTGCTCACCCGGTAGGCTGGCATGAGGCGAGACCCCCATTCCTAGGGTTTCCCGGGGTTAGAGTCTCGAGTCTTCTGCAGTTCTGCTACTAAATATGTGTGTCAGGTCACTGAGTTTACATATTTATTAGCATTTATTAGGCCATTTATGGGATCGTGGGGTTTTGCTGCAGGTAGGGCAAATCAGACATTTGGCTATGTATGCAACCCCCTCCCCTCGCCTTTGCACTTTTGGCATGTGTTATTAGTGTAGGGATCCAGTATTTGGGCACACTCTCTCTCGAGCTTTCTCTGTGTGTTGCCACACCCTCTCTCTAGGGATGGTTTCCTACGACGTCAAGACTCTTCTTCTCGGGTGTGCGGGTGGGTGTGTGTGTGTGTGCGCGTGCGCTAATAAAAAGAGGAAAATGGTATAACCTTTCTATCACCCAAGTGTGGTAGATTGGTTATGCCATTTCCCTCTTGAATAACAGGTCTTGAGTTCAACTCCTCGTTGACTAGATCTTTAAGGTCTCTTGGGATGGTTTCCTACGACGTTAAAACTCTCTTCTTCTTCTTCTTCTTCTAGCGTTTCTGCTCACCATCTCTCTCTCTCTCTCTCTCTCTCTCTCTCTCTCTCATTTTTCCTGAGCGATCTCTCTCTCTCTAGCTAGCGCTCCCTCTCCTCTGCTGTGTGCACACCCTCTCGGTGTGACATCGCCTACTGTGTCACGTGACACGTCCAACCCTGTATGTTCGTGGACAAGCTACAGCATGACTAGGGTTCAGTTCAGTCAAGTCAGTCTAGACTAGGAAGTGATCTGGCACTTTTGTGAGTCTGTTCGCAGACCGTGCATGTCCAGACACTTAGATTAGATGCATATCCTCCGGTTGCACACAGCATGATCATCAGCATTACCATCAGAATCCATCAGGGGAATTTTCCAGTGCATAAAACCTATTTTCCCTATTTTTGACATTTTTCACTTATTTACTAAGTGATTTTTGTTGGGAACTAGGTAGGTCAATTTTGCTAATTTAATATATAAGCAACCCTAGCGCTAGACCTATCTGGTAGAGAAGAAGGAAGTGCACCAGGCATCTATCTCCCCATCTCAAGCAAGAACCACCCCCCCTTCATCCTGGCGTTTTCAGCAAAGAAAATCCAGCGTTTTCAGTCCCTTCAGCCTGGCGTTTTTCAGCATACACTCCCCTCGCCAGCAGCCACTCAGTAGCGCCTGCAATACTCAGCCACTTCAGTGTTTATGCAGCAGCGATTTCAGCCTCAGAACAGCGTTTTCAGCAGGCAAATTCAGCAAACAAAAGGGCAGCAGAACAGCGTTTTTGGACAGCAAATCAGCGACAGAAAAGGCCATTAGATCCAGTGTTTTGGACCTGCAACTAGCGTTTTTCATGAGCAAGGAAGCCAGCGTTTCAAGCATTCAGTTTTTCAGCATTAGATTCGTCATCGTCGTCCGCACCGTCGACTTCGACATCACAGCATTTAGATTCATTGCATCAGCCCCTTGTATCAGATTGTGCAATCAATAGCGTAGACCTCTCTCGCCATCGAGAGAGGGGCCCTTGGTTTACAACTTTCCGGTGTCGTATTTTCTTCTCTCTCTATCTCTGAGTCTTAGCACCTTCATTTGCAGTGTTCACCACTTTGTTTGTGTCCATTGCACTCTCTCACTAAAGGAACGGAAGGCTCTCCCTTCTATAAGTAAAAGGAATCCTTGAGCACAATTCGGAGCACTCATCTTGAGCAAAGTTCAACATTCACTTCCGCTGCACTTAACATACGCGTGCCCGTTCGGTGGGTGGTACACGCTAGGAGCGTGACGAGGAGGAGATCTATCGCGATAGATCCGAGATCTATTAGCTGCCCGATACGGAGAGGATGTTTGGTCGCAGTTGCATATAAGTTCATCACCAATTCACCCTTTTTGGCTGCAGCTTTGACAATATGGGCGTGCTTATGAGTTTAGATGTGAGTGTGCATTGTATACATACATATATACATACATACATATATAGATATATGCATGCATATATAGAAATAAATAAATAATTATATACATATTATTACGAAACCCGTTTTTCTTTTTTCTTACCCTAAAGAGGAACATTTTAAAACCTCGAAACCTTGAAACGGACGATACTGCGAAACGTTTCATGTCACACTGCTTATGTCATGTTCGATGATGGGACACCAAGTGATTGGGTAGAGAGAGAGAGAAAAATGAAATGAAATGAAATGTTATATTAACGTCTTCAAAAGGCCAAAGTGACCTATGAGACCGGAAAGTTACAATGTGGTGGTTCTGAATCCTGATACAAAGTCAGAGTAACAAGATGACAAAAATGAAATGACAAATGACAAAATAAAATATTATGGAATCCTAAACTGCTAGGTGTGAACTAAGCAGCTAGCTGGGATAGCTAAATCACAAGAGATCCAGCATCGGTCGCTGGTGGATCTCATCAATCTCCTCCATGGTCAGTAGTTTGACCAGGTGTCGTGCATGTCGGGCCAAAGTGATCCGAATCCTCTGATGCTGCCTCTGTCAATGCTGTGTAGTCCTTCGTAGTCGTGGGCGTCTGGATCTCCCCAACTCAATCGCTCGGTCGATCAGTGTGCCTCTAGTGTGAGGTGACGAGCTCTGCTGTGGTAGTAACTCCTCTGGGTGTCCAGTGGCAGCTCTAAAGAAATCTGTGATCTGTCTTTGAGACTGGCTAGCCTCTCCTCTCATCAGGCTCTCTCTGTGTTTGCGTAGCTCGAGCAAAAACAAACCCAAGCATCTCTAATCCTCGTACCGCATGACTCTGGAGAATGGTCCAAAGCCCTCTCTGAACAAGCAATGGAAGCGGCCTCGTATCTCGTAGTAGACAGGGCAGTGGCATGTGTAGTGCAACTCTGTCTTAGGCTCGATGTCACACAGGGGGCATGTCCTGGCCTCTGCTGGTACTTCGCTGTATCTCCCAGTCTCGATCCGCAGCTGGTGTGAAGATGTGAGTATCTGGCCGATAGCACATCGTATCCCATGAGACAAGTGGGTGTCCATGTATCTGGGCCTCATCACAAAACCATCAACCGTAAGCTGGAGGAGATGCTCTCTGTAGAAAGCCATCTTCGTGCCCAGCTCGTGCGCTGGCGGTATCCATGTCCTCCTGGTGTCTAGCTGAGTCAAGTCCTGGCGGATGAGCCTGGTGATCTCGGACTGTGTAAGAGTCAGAGAGGGTGCATCCAGTGAGTATTGGAAGGGAGGCAATCTGTCTATGCTGAACCCATGCGCCTGAAACCATGATGTCATCTCCCCATACCAGCATGCTGTATTTCCCTGCATGGCTAACTGTCGAGAGGACTCAAGTGCAAGGCGGGCATATGTGTCTCTGGGAAGTTCCCACATGCGGTGTATGAAGGAGACAGACCTGGTGATCGCCTCAACCACTAGTGGGGGGGCAGCTAGCTCTGCTCGGACAATAGCACGTGGTACTGAAGCCTTGGCTCTAATGAGCCGCGAGATCATAGAGACCAGAGGCCTCTCCATGTCCCCCATCCATCACTGCGGCTTGTCCTCCCGTGATGATCCAATGAAGGTCCCCAAATCTCAGCTCCATAAAGCAATGATGAAGCCACCAGAGTGTCAAAGAGCCAGAGCTTCGTCCGAGGCTCCTGAAATTGAACCTGTGAACACATCCTTTCCAATCTACCCAATGCTGCATGGGCTCTGGTCAGTCTAGTCTCTGCTGCCCTCCTCAATGAAAATGCTGGCCCACTAAAACCACTCCGAGGTAAGTGTACGCATCTGTATACTCCACTGTCTCCTGGCCGTATGTGAATACTGGCGCTGACCTCCTGATCCACTGTGGGGTGGTATTAAATGCCATGACCTTGGTTTTACCAAGGTTGACGGACAAACCACTTTCCTGAGCAAACCTATTCAAAGCATCCAAGTGATGTTGCATCCCCTCCGGAGAGTCGGAGATCAACACAATATCATCAGCATATAACAATAGTGGAATCCATGTCCCTGCCAGCTGTGCACCTCTATCACCATCTCTCTCAATGTAGTCAGAAACCTCATCCACATACATAGCAAATAGAGTAGGAGAGAGCGGGCAGCCCTGCTTCACCCCAATAGTGGAGTGAATCGGTGTGGATAGACCCTCTGAGGTGCGTACCTGCCCCACTACTGACTTGTATAATGCCATGACCCCCCAAATGAGCTCTGTGGGTACTCCCATCTGCTGTAATCTGCGCATCAATCTAGCTCTGGGCACTGTGTCAAATGCTTTGCGGAAATCCACAAAGCTACAATAGATCCGTCTCCCACACGATCTACCCTCCTCAATGATGGCTTTGAGTGTCGAGATATGGTCAAGAGTAGAAAAACCCATCTTGAACCCTGCCTGCCCGGCTGCGCGTATCCCCTCCCTCTCTGCCCAGCTACTCAGCTGCTGCTCAAGAATAGATGCCTACAACCGTGCCAATGTGTGTCCAATCATGATAGTGCGATGATTCCCAGGCTCCATAGGGTCTCCCAACTTGAAGATAGGTACAATAGTAGATAGGCTCCAAGTATCAGGCAAGCCCTCACACATGGCACGGTTAAACATCACTGCTAGAAGCTCTGCTAGTAGATCTCTGGCATGCGTGAAATATTCAGCCACTAAACCATCATGATCGTATGCTCTCCCAGTCCTCATCCTGTCAATGGCCTTCCTCACCATCTCCACTGTGAAAAAAGCACATGTGTGTGGGCATGGATCGGGAGGGTCAGGCTGCTCAAGAACTGTGTACAGAGATGATGCGTATTGGCCCCAATCCTCTGTAGAAGTGATGGCGGGGGGGGGGGGGGGGGAGTGCTCCTGAAAGAGCCGCCATGCCTCATTCTTGAGTCGTGACTCAAGAATAGCTGATATAGATCCTGCTCTAGGCGAGCCAAAAATGCCCTCTTCTTCTGCCGCACTAGGCATCGGAAGTCAATCTGTGACTGTCTGTGAGTGATGTCCCCCAAAAGCACCTCCCTCTGAAGTCTAGCTCTAGTGTCCCGGCATTCCTCATCATACCAATTGTTCTGGGGCATGCTCCCTGAGCGGCGTCTCTGCTTAGGCTGGGTATGTGGGTATGCCTCTGCTGCTGCATCATGTAGTGTCTGTGTCAATATAGTAGTAAGCTCCTCCAGAGGTTGCCTTGGCTCCTCTGTGCATAGGTGTCTATAGATCCCATCTATGTATACAGAGTCCGTCTCCTGTGTGAAGGTGTAGCGAGTAGGGGCTGCTGTCCTTAGCCTGTGTGCTACACCAAACTGAAAAGAGATGGTCAACGACACAACAGCATGATCCACTGCCACACCAACAGGTCTGGGTCCAACCGTGAGATCTTGGATACTAGAGATGAGGCTCGGCTGTGCCATGACATAATCCACTGTGCTGGCTCCATGTCTGTGTGGAAAGCATGTAAAACCCCCCGAAGCGGGAAATCTCTGTTGGCCATTCAAGATGGCCAATCCATGTGCAGTCCCCATGTCTATCAAGTGTCGTCCATACTCAGTGTGTTCTCCATCTTGTGATAGTCTGGAAAGGCTTGTCTCTGCAGCATCCAGCTCTCTCAGCATCTCCTCTGAAGTATCATAAAATACTGTCTGATGATGGGCAGTCCTAGCATTGAAATCCCCTAGAATGATGATGTCACCATCTCTAGAGAACTCCCATATGTCATCATCCAAAATAGAGAAGGGGGACTGTCCTCTGGGTGGTGCATACACTGACGTGCTCGGGGGAAAGTAGCAAATAGCAATGTAAAGATATTTGCCTGTCTCTGCTCTCAATCTCCTCTTGATCCCCGCCCACTGTGCTCTAATCGTGTCTCCTGTCTACAAGCAGTCTCCCATCTATATCCACTAATGTTAGGCATAGACTGCCCAGGGGCCTGATGTGTCTCAGAGTAGAAGACGATGTCTCTTCCCGTGAAACTATCCTCAGAGGCGCCCACATCAAGTCGCATAGATCCATTACAATTCTAAGTGGCAACTTTGAGTGTGGTCCCATGGGTCTCGCACTGTCATGTGGAGCGCCGCTCTACAATCACAACACGGCCATCTTTGTAGAAGGTCGTCTTTCCCTTCTCCCTTGCCGCTTGAATCTTTGGCATTACCTCTCTCATATGCGCAAGCTATGTGAGAGTGAGGTCATTTCCAAGGAATATGCCCGTTTTCTTTAGTGTAGGACGCTTCTTCAAGAAGTCTTTCTTTGCCTCCATGGATGGGAAACGGATGATTAAAGCTCTCCCTTTTGAAGTCTCCCCATTGCCTTGTGTCTTCTTCCCCACCCTCCATGCCTTTGTATGAGTAGCCTCACTACCCATCATGCGGAGAAGTTCTTCAACTTTCCCTTCCACATCATCTCGGTCTTTTAGACCGGTTACTCTTATATGCAAAGCTCTAGTTTTCCTTTGCTGTTCTTCTTCTAGAGCCATGTTGATGATTATAGGAGTGGGGACAGATGAGGTTTCTTTCCCTTTCCCTTTCTTAGCGACTTCTATCCATTTCTCGGCCTCATCCGCCTTCTTTTGCGTCTTCGTGATCACATCCATCCACGAAGACGTCTTTACCACCTTTTGTTTCTCCTCCTCTTTGATCATCCGTACCTGCTCCTTGATGACCTTGATTTCCTCTATTACCGAAGGTTGGAATTCCCCTTCCTCTAGTCCATTGCTTGCTCTATCAGCAAGTTCTCGCTTGAGAGCTGAAACCTCTTCTTTAAGTGCTTTGGAGTCCGCCTTAAGTACTTGTAGCTCTGTGTGCAGGTCCTCTTGCTCTTTCTTCCACTGTGCGCCTTCGTTGAGAAACATTTGAAGAAGGTTGGCCTTCTCTTTCCACCATCTCTCCATATCTGCTTTCCAGTCTTTCATCTCCCTCTCCATTTGTGTAATCCGCTTGTTTGTAAGCACAAAGGTTGCCTTCGGATGGGGCTTACACATTGGCGAAGCACTCATGACCTCCATCAAAAACACAATCTGCACTTCTGCCAGGCCAAGCCACTATGTCCACATCACACATACATCCCTGTCCCGCATAATGTATATGTCACCAGCCAGTGGCAATTCCATTTTTGTTTATTTCTCTTTCTTTGGGGAATTTCGTTTGTTTTACCTTTTGGAAACACCCCTCTGGAAATCTAACTGCCCTGCATTGCATAGCGAGTGTGGACGGCAAAATGTCTTCGCGTCATTACGTGCAGTTTGACATGGGGATCATTTTCTTACTCTGTGGCCAAGTCAACAGAGGCTGCAGGTGAGATATTTTTAGACCCGAGGGTCTAAAGCGGGAAAATGCAAAAATGAGTAACACTTGGCACTCTGAGGCAAGTTTACTACTTAAAGAGAAGGCAAAAACGTGATTTTTCAGCTGTGAGCTCCTTTTTGAGTGCTGTCACAGGTGGGAGAGCTTCAATGGAGTGCTGGCTTACCCTCTATGTACAGTGAGGTGCAGGATGTCATGACCTGCACACCTCTCACTGCTCTCTCTCTCCCCTATTCTTTATGGTTATGCCCCTCTAGTGGGCTCATCAGATTGACCAATGTACAATTGTGTGGGTTCATGCGCTATTGCCGAGGCAAGAGCCTCTTGCACAGGTAGTGGATTAGCTAGCGGCTAATCCCCCGCAGGTACATGTGAATTCGGAGAGGTTTCACGCCCGAAATCTTGTCTGATTCAAAAGGCAAGTAGCCCTACAGGTGCGGGAGCTCGAGGTCTTGCTACAGATGCGACCGGCACGCGAAAGAGAGCCCAAAACAAGGAATTACAGCCTGTTGTGTATTTTTGCAGGTTTAGGGTTTTGGCCCTAAACAGACCCTAATACCCCCAGGAGGTTCGGGGATGCAAGTGGACGGCTGTACAAGTGATCTGGCGCATTTTCGGGGCAGAAAACAGAGAATTCAGTGTGCTGCAGATTCTCGCCAGGTTTTGCAAAGTGTCCGTATGCATCGGGAAAGTCATCTAATGCGTGGGGATACTGACCGTGAAGGGTCCTAGTACAGTTATGTTGTCGAAATCGGGCCAGAACAGAAGAAATTCAACCCAGATTGTGCGGGGCAGCTTGTAGGGAACCACAACTTTTATTCCCTCTTTCAAAGAATAAAGAAATACCGAAATGGGCGCCTATTTAGGGGCCAATCTAGTGTCTGACTCGCATACAGATGCATTCTAGCATCTGTATCCCATTCCCCTCTCTTGTGTCATTATAGGACAGGTAGAATAGACGACTAATAATGGGTGAAAGCTAAATCAAGGTTTGAAGTAAAGTCTACCGTCCTTTTTGAAGTTAACAGGCCGGTTACATGGTTCCATCGACAGGATTAAATCACTTTTTCCTCAAAAAGTGAGCCTTGGTCAGTTTGGGTTAAAGACACAGAGAGAGTTTGGGATGACCTTGAAAACACAGAGAGTTTGAAAGTAGATCGAGTGGATTTACAGGTGAGAAAGGCTACGAAAGTCTTTCTTTGGATACAGGTGAGAAAGGCTACGAGTCTTTCTTTGGATTTACAGGTGAGAAAGGCTACGAGAGTCTTTCTTTGGATACAGGTGAGAAAGGCTACGAGTCTTTCTTTGGATACAGGATGGATGGCAACAAGGAAGAGGGTTCCTCTTCAGAGGATAGACAGCCTATTCCAACTGCACATGAAATTGGCGTGAGTTCAGGCCAAGCAGAGAAAGCTTTGCAGGTTGTTACTGCTGTGACCATGTTCAAGCAATTGATGGAGAATCCAAGATTTATGGAGTTCATACAATCTTCATGAATAGCACATCAAGTTCAAGGCAGTTTTGGCATGCCAGGAACAGTGTTTAGGGGTATGCAAGGCATGGTGCCCAACCCCATGTATGCAAACATTGGTTTGCACCCAGGATTTCAGGGCACACAAGGTCAGTTTGGGGTGTCACAAGGCAACTTGGGTATGGCTGGTTTTTCAATCCCATCAGTGAATATGACACCTGGACATCAACATGTTACTGGCAAGGGAGTACAGATGGCTCCCACAAGTGTACCCATTATGCAAACTGTCTCTTTTGATAATTTGGAGTCAATGGATAAGCTAAAGCCATACAAAGAAGATGATCAGTGAGTCCATTGACACATTCAATGGCTTTGATGAGAGGACAAAGGTTCTCTTTCCTCAAACAGTTTGACAAAGCATTTGTTGGAAGGAGCATTTAAAGTCAGGAAAGCTGCCACTTTTCTGGAAAAAAATGCAAGTCAGTGGTGGAATACACTGTTGTTACAAGGAGAGACTCCTTCCACTTGGAATGATTTCATACAGGTACCGAATTAGCTAAAGGCTAATTCAAAACAGGTACAGGATGATTTAACAAGATTTCTTGCGAGAAATCTCGTGTAAATCAAAGGGCAAGTAGTCCTACTGATGCAGAAGATCAAAGACTACGAATTGGTGCGATTGGCACGCCAAACTGAGCCCGAAAGAAGAAAATACAGCTTGCTGTATTTTTTTGCAGATTTAGGGTTTTGATCCTATTTGATGCCTTTTTGTCCCAAGAGCTTCGGGGAAGCTAGAGGAGAGTAATACAAGTGATCTAGAGCATTTTAGGAGCTAAAAACAGAGAATTCAGCGTGCTGAATTTCCAAGACAGGTTTGCAAAAGTGCTCTATTATGCGTGGATAATCACTTGGATATGTGGATTTTTCGTTGTGAAGGTTTCTACTACAGTTATGTTGCCAAAATTGGGTCAAAAAGAGAATTCTCAGCCCAATAAAAGTGACAGCATAAGGGTAGATCACAGGTTAATCTCCAAAGATCAAGATGAAGAGCAGAGAAAGATTGTTTTCGATGCTCAGTATGCAAATCAGTGATATTGCATAAAGGCTGAAATTGCCTGAGAGTTGGAAGATTCACAATGCGTTTCACGTGAGTCTTCTCAGACCCTATGTGGGTGATGTGCCAAAAGATATGCCAGCTGAAGATCAGCCGGAAGTCGAGGAACTAGACGAGATCTTGGTCTCGGAACAGATTTTGGCACATAAAGAAAGAAAAGAAAAGGCAAGGTTACAAGGTGCTGTTTGGTAAAGTTCAAAAGCTATTCACCTCTGGATGTCAAGTGGATGGAAAAAAGTGAACTTGCAGAGTCACTAACAGTATGGGAACTTAAAACCTTGGTTTGCAACCTACCTTGACCCCTTGAGATTCAGAGCTACATGGATTGTCAGTGTGACAATGGCTTCTGAAAGAAATGATGTACATGTTACTTACAATGAGCTCAAATGAAGTGCATGTTACATGAACGTTAGAGCTGTACAGATTGTCAGTTTGGCAATTGCTCTTATGGAATGTCCAAAAGCTTGGTTAGTGCTATAGAAGTGAGTATTTCTTGTCAGTTTGTCAAGGATACAGTAATTGCTTCTATTAAAGGGTACATGTGTAACCGCATTCTTAAACTGTCGGTTTGGGTATGCTCGAAAGTGTTACTGGATCCAACGTGTACTAAAAGACAGTGGCAAAATGCATCGCTACCATTTTGTCATTGGAAAGTTAATGACTCAAAGCAATGGCAGAGTGTGACGCTTCCACTATGTCATTGGGACAAGGTTCACACGCAGGCAATACATGTGTCGACAGGTGTTGAATACACCCGAGTGTTGATTGTAAGCATGTACGACATAGGTGCAAACGAGGACGTTTGAGATTTCAAGAGGGGGGTATGTCACCAGCCAGTGGCAATTCCATTTTTGTTTATTTCTCTTTCTTTGGGAAATTTCGTTTGTTTTACCTTTTGGAAACACCTCTCTGGAAATCTAACTGCCCTGCATTGCATAGCCAGTGTGGAACTGTTCAGAGAGAGTCCAGGCTTGAGGGCTAAAGAGCACTAAGGTTGGACAAGGACTATGGTTAGCCAAAGTGGGGTCATTGGCCAGCCAAAGAGGAATCCTTTGCTACATAGGCTACATTTCAGTTCTGGGTGTGGCTGCAGTGTACAAAGAGGGTCAGATGACCTAGAAGAATGTAATGGCAGAAACTCCTAAATTTTAGGGACTGCTATTTTTGGACGGCAAAATGTCTTCGTGTCATTACGTGCAGTTTGACATGGGGATCATTTTCTTACTCTGTGGCCAAGTCAACAGAGGCTGCAGGTGAGATATTTTTAGACCCGAGGGTCTAAAGCGGGAAAATGCACAAATGAGTGACACTTGGTACTCTGAGGCAAGTTTACTACTTAAAGAGAAGGCAAAAACGTGATTTTTCAGCTGTGAGCTCGTTTTTGAGTGCTGTCACAGGTGGGAGAGCTTCAATGGAGTGCTGGCTTACCCTCTATGTACAGTGAGGTGTAAGATGTCATGACCTGCACACCTCTCACTGCTCTCTCTCTTCCCTATTCTTTATGGTTATGCCTCTCTAGTGGGCTCATCAGATTGACCAATGTACAGTTGTGTGGGTTCATGCGTGATTGTCGAGGCAAGAGCCTCTTGCACAGGTACTGGATTAGCTAGCGGCTAATCCCCCGCAGGTACAGGTGAATTCGGAGAGGTTTCACGCCCGAAATCTTGTCTGATTCAAAAGGCAAGTAGCCCTACAGGTGCGGGAGCTCGAGGTCTTGCTACAGATGCGACCGGCACGCGAAACGGAGCCCAAAACAGGGAATTACAGCCTGCTGTGTATTTTTGCAGGTTTAGGGTTTTGGCCCTAAATGGACCCTAATACCCCCAGGAGGTTCGGGGACGCAAGGGGACGGCTGTACAAGTGATCTGGCGCATTTTTGGGGCAGAAAACAGAGAATTCAGTGTGCTGCAGATTCTCGCCAGGTTTTGCAAAGTGTTCGTATGCGTCGGGAAAGTCATCTAATGCGTGGGGATACTGACCGTGAAGGGTCCTAGTACAGTTATGCTACCGAAATCGGGCTAGAACAAAAGAAATTCAGCCCAGATTGTGCGGGGCACCTTGTAGGAAACCACAACTTTTATTCCCTCTTTTAAAGAATAAAGAAATACCGAAAGGGGCGCCTATTTAGGGGCCAATCTAGTGTTTGACTCGCATACAGATGCAAGAATGCATCTGTATCCCATTCCCCTCTCTTGTGTCATTATAGCATAGGTAGAATAGACGACTAATAATGGGTGAAAGCTAAATCAAGGTTTGAAGTAAAGTCTACCGTCCTTTTTGAAGTTAACAGGCCAGTTACAGTATACATATGTTTTCTATAAATCAATCATACATTCTTGACATTTGCTTTTCTGATTTTCTGCTAGTTTTTGTCAGAGCTGTTCTGTGTTTGTAAATCTGCAGGTCTTAGCAATTTTTGCCCAAAAAAATCCTTGCAATTTCTGCCTTTTGTAAACTTGCAGGTCCTTGCAATTACTTTCAAAAATCTCCAAACTGAAATTTTTGGGAATTTCCTGTTTTTTGTTTTCCCTGTAATTCTGATTTTCTGCGTGTGGGGGGAGGTAATTTCTGACGGACAAACACTGTACCTGTTGGGGGGTGGGTGTGGCGGGGCTGGCTGTGCGAGAGGGTGTTGGGGGTGAACAAGGCAGCGTGGGCAATGCAGGCAGCAGCAGCACGCTTCAGCGGCAGCAGCAGCGTGAGCAGTGAAGCAGGCAGCAGTGCGTCAACAGACTTCAGCGAGAGAGAGAAATGAAATGAAATGTTATATTAACGTCTTCAAAAGGCCAAAGTGACCTATGAGACCAGAAAGTTACAATGCGGTGTATCTGATACAAAGTCAGATTAACAAAATAAATTAAACTAGGATAACAAAATATAAATACTGCGGGATCCTAAACTAAGCAGTACAATGTGAGGACAATATGGGAGGGGAGTAGAGATCCATCTTCATTTGCACTCTGGACGACGAAAGAGTATGGCTTGAATCCTTTGCTGTAGTCTCCTTCGAAAGTGTGTAGCTCCTCTTCTCCATCGGGTCGTCTAGATCTCCCTAGCTCCAATGCTCGGTCTATGAGAATGCAAGTAGTGCGGGTAGACCTCTCCACCGTTGGCTGCTCCTCTGTCTGTTCTTCTGGGTGCACAATATCTAGTGTAAAGAAATCTGTGATCTATCTCTGGGGATGTCTCTCTTCAGCTCTCCTCTGTAAAGTTTCTCTATGCCTGTGTAACTCAAGTAGATATAGCCCAAGACATCTTTGATCGTCATAACTCATGACCCTAGATAGAGGCCCAAAACCTTCTCTAAATAGACAATGAAAACGGCCTCGCATCTCATAGTACACTGTGCAATGACATATGTAATGTACTTCTGTCTCTGGCTCTAGATGGCATAAGCGGCATATCCTGCTATCTGCTGGTGTCCCTCTGAATCTGCCAGTCTCAATCTCGAGCTGATGTGAGGACGTGCGTATCTGGCCAATGGCACAACGCAAACCATGCGAAAGATGCGTGTCCATATAGCTAGGTCGAATCACAAACCCATCCCCTGTGAGGTGGAGAAGATGCTCTCTATAGAAAGCCATCTTCGTGCCCAACTCCTGTAACGGCTCTATCCATGTCCTCCTCGTGTCTGTCCATGGTGAAACCATGTGTCTGAAACCATGATTCCATCTGTGCATACAAGCATGATGCATCCCCATTAAGAGCTAATTGTTTGGAGGACTCTAGAGCCACCCTGGCATATCTGTCTCTGGTAGTATCCCACAGACTGTGTACAAAGGAGAGTGATCTGGTAAGCAACTCAATCTCCACAGGGGGGGCAGCTAATTCTGCTCGAATGATATCATGCGGTACGGAAACCTTGGCTCTAATTAGCCGAGAGATCATAGATACCAAGGGCTTCTCCATACGCCTCCAACCATCCTGGCCTATAGAAGGTCCCCAGACCTGCACCCCATATAACATATTAGAGGCAACCAAAGTATCAAAGAGCCATAACTTTGTCCTAGGTTCGTGGAACCGAACCTGCGAACACATCCTCTCCATTCCTCCCAGAGCCGCACCAGCTCTAGTTAGTCTAGTCTCAGCTGCTCTTCTCAAAGAAAATCTGGGCCCAGTAAAGACTACCCCCAGGTAAGTGTATGCATCTGTATACTCCACAATCTCTTGACCATATTTGAAAGTAGGTACTGATCTCCGGACCCATTGCAGTGTGGTGTTAAACACCATAATCTTGGTTTTACCTAGGTTTACACACAACCCACTATCCTCTGCAAAACTGCGTAGTGCATCCAAATGTCGTTGCATACCTTCTGGTGAGTCAGATATCAGCACAATATCATCAGCATATAGCAACAATGGGATCCACGTCCCTGCCAACTGGGCACCCCTGTCACCCTCTCTGTCAATGTAATCAGACACCTCATCAACATACATACCTAATAGAGTAGGAGACAATGGGCAGCCCTGTTTCACTCCAATAGTAGAGTGAACTAAATCAGATACCCCTTTCGGAGTGCGTACATGTCCCACCACTGATCTGTACAAAGCCATAATCCCCCAAATCACCTCTATGGGCACCCCCATCTCCTGCAGTTTGCGCATCAATCGCATAGTTACATGGGACGGCGGGTCGGGGTCGGGAACGGGGACGGGACGGCAAAAGTTAGGAAACAGGGACGAGGGTCGGGACGGCAAAAAAAAAAGAAGAGTTTTTTTGGCTTTTTTTGACCTATACACATGCCACACACATAGAGCATCACTTTGACCACAAATTGACACTCAATAGACCAAAGAACATGAGTTATATAGACACAAATGTGCTAATAAAACATCGAGAAATGAGGACCCAAAGGGTGGCTTTTATAGCCATTGGGGTGCTTCGAAGTTAAAACATATGGCTATTGGAGAGAAACTAGCCTCTAGAAATGATTAGGTTTTCAAATTTTAAAAAAAGTCCCCTCCCATCCCCCGCCTTCCCCGGGACGTTTTGCCTGCGTTCCCACTTGGCAGCTCTTTTTCCGTCCGTCCCTACCCGTCCTTGTCTCGGAAATGGGCGTCCCCCGTCCGTAGGGTCCGTCCCCTCCGTCCCTTGTAACTATGATCAATCGAGCTCTTGGTACCATGTCAAATGCTTTGCGAAAATTCACAAAGCTACAATAGATCCGTCTCCCATGTGCTCTGCCCTCCTCAATGATGGCCCTGAGTGTCAGAATATGATCAAGAGTGGAGAAACCCCTCCTGAAGCCGGCTTGACCCTTTGCTCGTACACCCTCGCCCTTTGCCCAATTACTCAAGTGTTGCTCCAGAATAGATACATACAACCGTGCCAATGTGTGTCCAACCATAATAGTGCGGTAGTTCCTAGGCTTTGTAGGGTCACCAGCCTAGAAGATGGGCACAATATTAGACAACCTCCAAGTCTCAGGCAATCCCTCAGACATGGCACGATTGAACAACACTGCGAGAACCTCCATCAGCATATCCCTGGCATGTATAAAGTGCTCCGCTACTAGACCGTCATGATCATATGCCTTCCTTGTCCTCATCCTATCGATGGCCCTTTGTACCATAGCTGGGCAAGGCTTGGTAGGGTCTGGAAGGGGTTCCTGTCTAGGAACCGTATATAATAATGTCGCATATTGGCCCCACACATCAGGTGAAGTAATCACTGGGGGAGGGGAGTGCCCATGGAAGAGTCACCATGCCTCTCCTGAGTCCCTACTCAAGAACATTTGATATAAGTCTCGCTCCATCTGAGCTAGGTAAGCTCGCTTCTTCGGTCGCACAAGGCGTCGGAAAGCAATCCGAGACTGTCTGTAAGTGATGACTCCTAAAAGAAGATCCCTCTGAAGTTGGGCTCTCATCTCTCTGCACTCCTCATCAAACCAACTATTCTGGGGCATGCTCCTAGAATGTCGTCTCTTGCCCGGCTGAGTGTGTGGGTATGCCATTGATGCATCCCCATGCAGTGTCTCAGTCAGTAGAGTGGTGCACTCCTCCACTGAGAGGCTTGTACCATTTGTGCCAGCTGTGCCTTCCAATAGACGGTCCCAGATCTCCTCTGTATAAACGAAATCAGTCTCTAGTGTAAATGTATAGCGGGTGTGTGACCTGCCTCTTGATGTCTGGGTTGTACTATACTGAAATTTAACGGACAGTGTCAAGAGAGCATGATCTATTGCTATGCCCACTGGCCTGGCTCCCACTGTGAAATCCTGAATGCAGGGGACAAAGCTCGGTTGTGTCATAACATAATCCACTGTACTGGCCCCATGTCTGTGTGGAAAGCATGTGAAACCGGCTGCTTCGGGAAATCGCTGTAAGCCATTAAGTATGGCTAATCCATGTGTAGTCGTCATTTCCATGAGGTATCTCCCATACTCCGTCTGCTCTCTGTCATCTGAGCATCTGTCAAGTCCCAACTCACCCACATCCAGCTCTCTAAGCATCTCATCTGAAGTGTCGTAGAAGACTATCTGCGAGTTTCCCGTTCGGGCATTGAAGTCCCCTAGGAGAATGATATCACTATCCCTAGAAAACTCCCATATGCCATCATCTAGAATAGAAAAAGGCGACTGCCCTCTGGATGCAGCATACACGGATGTACTAGGAGGAAAGTAACATATGGCAATATATAGGAATCGACCTGTGTCAGCTCTCAATCTCACCCACATATATCTAGCATGATCATCTCTTCGTACAATATGCAGTAATGGTTGTAGTTCCTCTCTGGATAGCACTGCTACTCCTCCTGAACCTCTACTCCCATGCTCAGATCTCGCATTTGTCCTGTGAGCTGTCTCCCATGTGTATCCCATCACATGTGGCATTACCTGTTCAGGGGCTTGATGAGTCTCTGAGAAGAATACAATATCCTTGTCTTTGAAATTGTCCTCAAATGCACCCACGTCCAACCTCATAGACCCATTACAATTCCAGGTAGCCATCTTCAGTGTGGTCCCATAGGTCTCGCACCATCATGCAGTGCGTCGCTCTAAAATCACCACCCGTCCATCTCTGTAAAAGGCTATCTTTCCCTTCTCCCTTGCCGCTGTAATCTCTGGCATTACCTCTCTCATGTGCGAGCTGTGAGAGAGTCAGGTCATCCCCGAGGAAAATACTTGTCTTTTTGAGAGTAGGCCTCTTCCTCGAGAATTCCTTCTTCTCTTCCAACGAGGGGAAGCGTAGTATGAGAGCTCTCCCCTTTGAACACTCTCCCTCGCCGTCACTTTTCTTACCTACCCTCCATGCCTTTGTGTGCAAAGGCTTCTCCATCCCCATCATGGATGTAAGGCTTGTGACCTCTTTCTCCACATTGTTTATGTCCTTGAGACCGGTCACTCTCACATGTAGTGCTCGCATCCGCCTTCTTTGTTCCTCTTCGAGGGTCATGTTGATAAGCGTCGGTGTACAAGGGGTTTCTTGACCTTTCCCTTTCTTGGGGACCTCAATCCATTTTTCGGCCTCGTCCGCCTTTTTCTGTGTCCTTGTTATCATCTCCGCCCATGAAGATGTCTTTGCCACACTCAGTTTCTCTTCCTCTGTGATCATCCTAACCTGTTCCTTGATTTCCTTGATTTCATCTATTACCGAGGGCTGAAATTCGCCTTCCTCTAGTCCACTGCTTACTCTATCCGCAAGCTCCTGTTTAAGGGCAGAGACTTCTTTTTTGAGTGTCCGTATCTCGACGTTTGGGTTCTCCTGTTTGAGGGCCGAGACTTCTTCTTTGAGTGTCTGTATTTCTGCGTTAAGGCTCTCTTTCTCCTTCTTCCATTGTGCGCCTTCATTGAAGACTATCTGATGGAGGTTGGCCTTCTCCTTCCACCATCCTTCCATCTCTGTTTTCCACTCCTTCATTTCCCTCTCTATCTGTGCCATCCGCTTGTTTGTGAGCATGACGGTTGCCTTTGCACGCGACTTGCAAACAGGTGAGACATTGACGGCTTCCGTGTCCTGTGCCGGGTCCTATGCAGGGGAGATTGCTTCCATGTTTTATTGTTCAAGAGATGTATCGGGCTCACTTACTCGCGGCCTATGCAACCAGCAAACACGCGGCCCCCTACTGGGTCAGCTCGCGGCAACAATTTCGCATCTGCCAGAGCCCCGCAAGCTCCCTGTATGTCTGACCTGTTGCCCCCTTGTGTACTCGTGAGGAGGACCTGCGCCACAGCCCAGTATGGGCGCCTCTGATAATCAGGAACAACCTCTCGCTGCCCCTCTGTCTGGCTGTAAACAATAAGTCCCGCAACCCCCTGTGTAAGGTATCCGCAGGCAGCAATGCTTGCTGCTGAGTGTGCATTAACCAGCCCCTCAGGCGACCCGTCTCTTCTGGAGCATGGAACCCGAGAGCAGCCCCCACTGTGGGACGGGCCTGCTGTCCCCGCACCTGCAACCTGCACAGAGAGAGAGAGAGAGAGAGAGAGAGAGAGAGAGAGAGAGAGAGAGAGAGAGAGAGAGAGAGAGAAATGAAATGAAATGAAATGTTATATTAACGTCTTCAAAAAGCCAGTGTGACCTATGAGACCAAACTGATACAAAAGTGGTGAATGTGTTACAATGTCTGAAAAGTGTGAAAGCGTGAAAATAAATGCGAAAAACTAAATACAAAGTATTAGATAAACTTCTTAGGAGCATTCTGGGTGTCTGGCTAGAATGCTTCTAATCCTTTGTTGTAGTCTCCTCCGGTGAAGTGTGCTTCTGCATCTCGGTCGTGGTCGTCTCGATTTCCTAAGCCCAATCGCCCTGTCCATGAGGGTGCCTTTGGTATGAATGTGGGTACTCCTTTGTGCTCGCTGCTGGCCTCTTGCTTCTCCTTCCATTCTTGCTTCTCTCAATCCGAAGAAATCTGTGATCTGCCTCTGAGGCTGTAGTGCTCTTTGTCTTCTCATTAGATTATCCCTGTGCCGATGTAGTTCCAGTAGGTACAGGCCTAAGCACCTTTGATCTTGGTATTGCATGACTCTATCTATCTAGAGGTCCAAAGCCTTCTTTGAAAAGGCAATGGAAACGCCCACGTGTCTCATAGTATACGGTGCAATGGCATATGTAGTGTAATTCTGTCTCCGGCTCCATTCCGCATAACTTGCAAATTATGCTCTCAGGTGGGATTCCCCTAAATCTGCCAAATTCAATTTCCAGCTGGTGTGAGGATGTACGAATCTGACCAATAGCACATCTCAAACCATGAGACAGGTGGGTATCCATGTAGCTCGGGCGAATCACAAAACCATCTTCAGATAGCTGTAGGAAGTTTTCTTTGTAGTCGGCCATCTTCCTGCCCAATTCTTGTGTAGGGTCTACCCATGTCCTCTTAGTGTCCAACTGTATAAGATCCTAGCGGATGATTTTATTAATCTCCGTTCGTGTGATTGCTAGTGATGGAGCCTCAAGAGAGTATTGGAAGGGGGGTAATCTTTCCATACTGAACCCGTGTCTCTGAAACCACGAGGACAGTTGCGCATACCAGCATGATGTATCTCCTTTCATTGCTAATTGTCGAGAGGATTCGAGGGCCAATCTAGTATATCGGCAATTATTTGTATCCCATAAACCATGTATAAAGGACACTGATCTGGTAAGAGCTTCAATTTCTATTGGAGGGGTAGCTAGTTCCGCTCGGGTAATCGCGTGTGGTACGGAGCCCTTGGCTCTAATCATTCGGGAAATCATAGATACCAAAGATCTCTCCATTGACTTCCGATTATCATGATCCACAGATGGTCCCCAAATCTGGACCCCATAAAGCATAGCCGAAGCCACCACAGTGTCAAAGAGCCAAAGTTTTGTTCGTGGTTCCTGAAACTGCACTTGTGAACACATCCTCTCCAACCCTCCCAAGGCCGCAGAGGCTCTGGACAATCTAGCATCCGCTGCTTTCTTAAGAGTAAACTTCGGTCCTGTAAATACCACACCAAGGTATGTGTATGCATCCGTGTACTCTATTGTAGCCTGGCCATATGCAAATGTAGGTGCGGATCTCCTAACCCACTGCGGTGTGGTGTTAAAACACCATAACTTTGGTTTTACCCAAATTTACCGACAGTCCGCTGTCCTCCGGGAATTTATGTAATGCATCTAACTGCCTCTGCATACAATATCATCTGCATATAACAACAAAGGGATCCATGACTGTGCAAGTCGAGCACCTCTGCCACCCTCTCTATCAATGTAATCTGATACCTCATCTATATACATACCAAATAAAGTAGGGGACAGTGGGCATCCCTGCTTTACTCCAACGGTGGAATGAACAATGTCGGAGTCCCCTTTTGGAGTACGTACATAGCCAATTACTGACCCGTATAAGGCCATGATCCCCCAGATAATCTCTTTGGGGACCCCTAACTCTTGCATTCTGCGCATCAATTTGGCCCTTGGTACTGTATCAAAAGCTTTCCGAAAATCCACAAAGCAACAATACATCCTTCTCCCGCTTGCTCTTCCTTCCTCAATAATGGTTCTGAGCGTAAGAATATGATCTAAAGTGGAATAACCCCTCCTGAATCCAGCTTGTCCTGTTGCCCTTATGCCCTCATTCTCTGCCCATCTACTCAATTTTTGTTCCAGAATGGATGCGTACAGTCGGGTCAATGTGTGTCCCACCATAATGGTATGGTAGTTTTCGGGTATCATAGGATCCCCTGACTTGAAAATAGGTATGATAGTAGATAATTTCCAAGATTCAGGTAGTCCTTCACACATGACCCGATTAAACAGACGAGCAAGGACTTCTGAAAGTAGATCCCTTGCATGGGTCAGATGTTCTGCTACTAGACCCTCATGATCATATGCTCTTCTTGTCTTCATCTTATCAATGGCTTTTTCCACCATTTCCGTAGTAAAGAAAGTACTAGTAGCAGGGCATGGCTCTAGCGGATCTGGTAATGGAGGCTGTCCAGATACCGTATATAATGATGTTACATATTGACCCCAAATCTCAGGAGAAGTAATTGTCGGAGGCGATGAGTGCTCGTGAAATAAACGCCAGGCCTCATGTGAGTCCTGACTCAAGAAGAGCTGATATAAATCCTTCTCCAGTTTGGCTAAAAATGCCCTTTTCTTGCGATGTACTATACGCCGAAGAGCAATCCGAGACTGCTTATATGTGATGATCCCAAGTGTAAGCTCTTTCTGGACCTGGGTTCTCGTCTCTCTACACTCCTCGTCGTACCAACTGTTTTGAGGCATGTTCCCAGATCCTCTCTTCTGGTCAGGCTGAGTATGTGGGTATGCCTCTTGTGCTGCTCCATGTAGTATCTCTGTTGGCTGAGAAGTAATCTCCTCTACAGTATATACTGGCTCGGCTGACCACATCCTATTATAGATCTTTTCCACATATACTGAATCGGTCTCTGGCGTGAAAGTATATCTTGTGTGTGTCTTCTTCCTTTGTACTTGAGAGGCATTGTATTGGAAGGAGATTGATAAGGTCAAGAGAGCATGATCCACTGCAATCCCAACCGGTCTGGGTCCCACCTTAAAGTCCTCGATACTAGAAATAAAGCTTGGTGAAGTCATGACATAATCCACTGTACTGGCCCCATGCCTGTGCGGGAAGCATGTGAACCCCCCAGATAAAGGGAAATTCTCTAGACCATTAAGTATGGCCAAACCATGTGTGGTTGCCATTTCCATGAGATGTCTCCCATATTCAGTGTGTTCTTTATCCTGTGAGTTTCTAGGAAATTCTCTAGACCATTAAGTATGGCCAAACCATGTGTGGTTGCCATTTCCATGAGATGTCTCCCATATTCAATGTGTTCTTTATCCTGTGAGTTTCTAGAGAGAGAGAGAGAGAGAGAGAGAGAGAGAGAGAGAGAGATGAAATGAAATGATGTATTAACGTCTTCAAAAGGCCAAAATGACCTATGAGACCATCAGATACAAAGTGGTGAATCCAATACAATGTCTGAAGTACGAGTACAAAAAGTAGTACTGAATGTAAAAATGAAAACTGAGATTGAAGTGTGAAATGTGAAATGTGAAATTTGAAAATGTAGAATAGGCCCTCAATGACAATCTGGGTGTCGTGCTAGAATGCCTCCGATCCTCTGCTGGAGTCTTCGTCGATGGAGTGTGCTCCTGTGTCTCGGTCGTGGTCGTCTAGATCTCCCGAGCTCAGTCGCCCTGTCAATGAGGGTGCCTCTGGTATGAATGCGGGTACAACCCTGTGCTGGTGGTTGGTCTCCTGGCTCCCTCGATCCAAAGAAATCTGTGATCCGTCTCTGTGACTATCGTACTCCATGTCTCCTCAGCATACTATCTCTATGTCGGTGTAGCTCAAGTAGATATAAGCCAAGGCATCTCTGATCCTGATATTTCATGACTCTATCTAGGGGTCCAAAATCCTCCCTGAATAAGCAATGGAAGCGCCCTCGTATCTCATAACACACAGTGCAGTGGCATATGTAGTGTAGCTCTGTCTCTGGCTCTCTATCGCATAGTTGGCATATCCTAGACTCCGGTGGTATCCCTCTGAATCTACCCGTCTCAATCTCCAGTTGGTGTGAGGATGTGCGAATCTGACCAATAGCACATCGCAGACCATGAGACAAATGAGTGTCCATGTAGCTTGGATGAGTCACAAACCCATCTCCCGAAAGTTGGAGAAGATGCTCTTTGTAGAAAGCCATCTTCGTGCCCAACTCCTGCATCGGCTCTACCCATGTCCTCCTGGTGTCCAACTGTATAAGATCCTGACGAATGAGTCTAGTGATCTCCGTCCGTGTGATTGGCAGGGAGGGTGCATCGAGGGAATACTGAAAAGGAGGCAATCTATCCATGTTGAGACCATGCCTCTGAAACCATGAGGTCATTTGCGCATACCAACATGATGCGTCTCCCTGCATCGCGAACTGTCTAGAGGACTCAAGAGCCAATCTAGTGTATCTGCCTCTATGTGTATCCCATAGACTGTGCATAAAGGACACTGATCTGGTAAGAGCCTCAATCTCTATAGGGGGGGCGGCTACCTCCGCTCGAATAATCGCATGTGGTACGGAGGCCTTGTGGCTCTAATCATCCGGGATATCATGAATACCAAGGGTCTCTCCATGTTCCTCCAACTGTCATGATTCACAGATGGTCCCCAAACCTGGACCCCATAAAGCATAGCTGAAGCAACCAAAGTATCAAAGAGCCATAGCTTTGTTCGTGGTTCTTGAAACTGAATCTGCGAACACATCCTCTCTAGCCCTCCCAATGCCGCATAGGCTCTGGATAGTCTAGTCTCTGCTGCTCTCCTCAGAGTAAACCTCGGTCCCGTGAATACCACCCCTAGATATGTATATTCATCTGTGTACTCCACAGTGTCCTGACCATATACGAGTGTAGGTGCCGATCTCTTGACCCACTGTGGTGTGGTGTTAAACACCATAACCTTGGTTTTACCAAGGTTCACAGACAGTCCACTATCCTTTGCAAAGTTGTGCAATGCATCCAACTGTCTCTGCATGCCCTCTGGCGACTCTGATATCAACACAATATCATCAGCATATAATAATAAAGGGATCCATGTCCCTGCTAGCTGAGCGCCTCTATCACCCTCTCTGTCAATGTAGTCAGAGACCTCATCTACATACATACCAAAAAGTGTAGGGCACAAAAGACACCCATGTTTCACTCCAATAGTGGAATGAACAATGTCAGAAGTCCCCTAAAGAGTGCGTACCTGGCCAGTCACTGAGCCGTATAAAGCCATGATCCCCCATATGATCTCTATGGGTACTCCCAACTTCAGTAGCCTGTGCATCAATCTGGCCCTCGGCACTGTGTCAAATGCTTTGCGGAAGTCCACAAAGCAACAATACATCCGTCTCCCATGTGCCCGACCCTCCTCAATAATGGCTCTAAGTGTAAGAATATGGTCCAAAGTGGAGAAACGCCTCCTGAATCCAGCCTGTTCTGTTGCTCGTATGCCCTCATTTTCTGCCCATTTACTCAGTTGCTGTTCAAGAATGGATGCATACAACCGTGCCAATGTGTGCCCTATCATAATAGTACGGTAGTTCCTTGGCACCGTGGGGTTCCCTGCCTTGAAGAGAGGTACAATAGTCCAAGACTCGGGTAGTCCCTCACACATGACAGGGTTAAACAACCGCGCAAGAACCTCTGACAGTAAAGCTCTAGCATGTATCAAGTGCTCTGCCACCAAACCATCATGATCATATGCTCTCCTAGTCCTCATCCTGTCAATGGCGTTCTTCACCATCTCAGTGGTACAAAAGGTACTAGTGGTTGGACATGGCTCTAGAGGGTCTGGTAATGGTGGTTGCCCAGGTAGTGTATATAATGATGCTGCGTACTGACCCCAAATCTCGGGAGAAGTAATCACTGGAGGAGGTGAGTGCTCATGGAAGATACGCCAGGCCTCACCTGAATCTCGACTCAAAAAGAGCTGATACAAATCACGTTCCATCTGGGCTAAAAAGGTCCGCTTCTTCCGTCGCACTAAATGCCGAAGGGCAATCTGAGACTGTCTATATGTAATTACTCCAAGTATAAGCTCGCTCTGAATCTGAACTCTCCATCTCTCTGCACCCATCATACCAACTATTTTGAGGCATGTTCCCAGAACGTCTTCTCTGATCTGGTTGAGTGTGTGGGTATGCCTCTGCTGCTGCCCCATGCAAGATCTCCGTCAATAAAGTGGTGATCTCCTTCACGGTATATACAGGCTCGACTGCCCACATCCGTCTATAAATCTCCTCCACATAAACTGAGTCCGTTTCTGGTGTAAAAGTATACCGTGTGTGTGCAATCCTCCGTGGTGTCTGAGAGGCACTATTCTGGAAAGAGACTGAAAAAGTCAGGAGAGCATGGTCCACTGCTACTCCAACACGTCTAGGACCCACACTGAGATCCTGAATATTAGAGATGAAGCTCGATGAAGTCATGACATAGTCCACTGTATTGGCCCCATGTCTGTGTGGAAAGCATGTGAATCCCCCAGACGAAGGAAAAATCTCTAGACCCTTAAGTATGGCCAAACCATGCGTAGTCGTCATCTCCATGAGATATCTCCCATACTCTGTGTGCTCTCTATCCTGTGAGTGTCTGTCAAGTCCCATCTCCGATATATCCATCTCTCTAAGCATCTCCTTCGAGGTATCATAAAATACCGTTTGGGAGTGGGCCGTCCTGGCATTAAAGTCTCCCAAAAGAATGATATCTCCATCTCTAGAGAACTCCCATATGTCATCATCAAGTATAGAGAAGGGGGATTGCCCTCTAGGTGAGGTATAGACTGATGTGCTAGGGGGAAAGTAACATATAGCAATGTATAAGAATCTGCCTGTCTCAGCTCTCAGTCTCACCCACATGTATCTCGCCTTGTCATCTCTCCGGACAATCTGTAATAGCAGCTGCTCCTCCTTGAATAAGACTTCTACCCATAGTTACCCGGAACGCGGAACGGGAACGGCGACGGGATCCCCGCGGAATGGGGGAACGGCTAGGGGTTTGGAACGGGAACGGCGCGGAATGGGAGGTATAAAAAACACCCAAATAGTGCATCTTTTAGCTTCTTGTGTTTAAATACAAGGAGTATTAGAGTGCTTTGACTCTAATACTCACAAAAAACTCGTTTTGAAGACCATTCAATCTTGCTATGACTAGATGATGTGAGAGAGAGAGAGAGAGAGAGAGAGAGAGAGAGGGAGAGACTCGAGAGAGTGAGAGGGAGAGGGAGAGATTTGAGAGAGTGGGAGGGAGAGGAAGAGAGCTTGAAGGCTTAAAGCCTTTAGCCTTGAGAGAGTGAGTCTTGAGAGGGAGAGATCTTGAGAGTGTGAGAGGGAGAGAGCTTGAGCCTTGAGGATTAGCTTGTGGAGGGAAAGGGGGAGGGGGGTGCATTTTATGAGTCCTTGAGGCCTTGCACACTTCAAAAAGAAGCCCAAACATTTACTTCAATTTTTTCAATTTTTGCCAAATTTGATTGTAGCCGTTGGCCGTTCCAAGGGCATTCCGGAACGTTTTGGGGGCGTTCGGAACGTTCCGGAATGGCCGGTCCGGTTTGCACTGGCCACCCGGAACGTCAAACGTTTCGGGACGTTTCGGAACGTTCGGGAAGGGAACTGCCCCCCGGAACGCCGGAACGTGGGGTAGGGGGCGTTCCCCGGTAACTATGCTTCTACCCCTCTTGAACCTTGACTCCCATGCTGGGATCTAGCGTCTGGCCGACAAGCTGTCTCCCATAAGTAACCAGTCACATTGGCATCAAATGTCCAGATTTCTGATGTGTCTCTGCGTAAAAGACAATGTCTCTATCTCTGAAGCTATCCTCAAAGGCACCCACATCCAGCCTATATGATCCATTACAATTCCATGCCGCCATCCGGAGTGTGGTCCCATATGTCTCGCACCGTCATGTTGTGCGTCTTTCCAAAACCACTACTTTCCCTCCTCTATAAAAGGCAATTTTTCCCTTCTTCCTTGCTGCCTTGATCTGTGGCATCAACTCTTGCATATGTGCTATTTGTGCTAAAGTAAGGTCATCCCCCATAAATATTCCAGTTTTCTTAAGTGATGGTCTCTTCTTCAGGAATTCCTTCTTTGTTTACAAAGTCGGGAAACGCAAAATAAGTGCTCTTTCTTGGACGTTTCCCTAATCATCCACTCCCTTCTTTCCTACTCTCCAAGCACCTGTGTGCATAGGTTCCGGGATGCCCATTCACTGCAAGAGTTCCTTCACTTCGTCTTCTACATTTTCGGTGTCTTTGATACCAGTAATACGGACATGGAGGGCTCTAGTCCTACTCTTCTGTTCCTCCTCAATGGTCATATTGATGATGGTAGAAGTCTGTGCGGCTTCTGGCATCCGGGCCTTCCCTTTCTTTGCACCTTCAATCCATTTTTCTGCTTCGTCAACTTTCTCCCGTGTTTTAAAAAGGCGCTATGCCCATGAGGAAGCCTCTTCTGAGTTTTGTTCTTCCCCTTCGCGCAGAGTTTTCACCTGCTCCTTAATTTCTTCGAGCTCCTTTAGCATCGAGGGCTGATTTCCTCCTTCCATTTTGGGCATAGATCTGCAAGCTGCAAGTTCCCCTTTAAGTTCTTCGATCACTGCATCTTTATCCTTCATGCACTTTTCCATAGCGGTTTTCCAAGATTCAAAGCTTGCAATTGCCACATCCAACTTTTTCTGCAGAATACATTCCAATACATTCACTTCTGCCTGCATTAGAGCTTGCATCTCCCCTTTCACAGATAGATACATCTCCTCGTGCTTATCAAGCATCGCTTTATCCAATTCTTTCTTCATATCTGCATACATAGAATTCTTATAACTATCTGCGTTTGCGTACATCTCTTTCTTGATGTCATCTCTCATAAAGCTGAACTCCGATTTAATCATCACTTGAACCCTCTCCATCATTAAATCATCTTGGACTCTGACTGTTTGACCTGCCCGTAGAGAGCTTGGCGAGAGTATACTATCTCTGTTCCTCTGCTTGAATGTTGCTTTCATTTTTTGTGGGGTGGTGAAACCACTTGCATCACCATCCTCGACTGGTTGGTCCATCCGAGAAAGAGGAACAGAGCGAGCACTGAGTCAAGCCCTCACCAGCTGCCACTGGTGTTGATGTGATAGAGCAATGTAAGTTGCTGCACCTCGCCCTCGCCAAACGACTTGCTCACCCTCGTCTTCGTCTAGGCCGTTCGCCCGTGTCTAGGCTGCTCGCCCTCGCCTTCGTCTCAGGCTGCTCGTCCTCGTCTAGGCTGTTTGCCCTCGCCCTCGTCTAGGCTGCTCGCCTTTGTCCTCGTCTCAGGCTGCTCGCCCTCGTCTCAGGCTCGCCCCTGTCTCAGGCTGCTCACCCTCGCCTCAGGTTCGTCTTCGTCTCAGGAGAGGTCGTCCTCGTCTCAAGCTGCTCGCCCTCGCCTCAGGCTCGCCTTCGTCTCAGGAGTGGTCGCCCTCGTCTCAGGCTGCTCGCCTTCGCCTCAGGCTCTCAACCAGCCCTTTCAAGGGCCCTTGATAAAGTTCCAACGAGCCCTCTTAAGGGTCATCTACCCTATTGATGGAGTGGTATTTGCTTTCCATTGTGTAACTAAAATGTACAAACAGATGATAAATCTTAATGCATGGGCTGACTTGACTCTGTGAGAGATTACCACCACCACAACTCTTCATGAAGAAGCACCTCCGGGGCTGATTTGATGTAGCAATGGTCTGCGTACGGCTTCCTCAGTGAAGATATGGGGATGATTTGTACACCCGACATGAGCGGGATCTATTGCTGACTGATGGTTACAAAACACGGAGGAAACAACAGGTCTATGGCTGAAATTTGCTACAGCTTTGTATCGCTAGAGTTCAAATCATAGACAGAGCAAAGCTGAGGTGTCAAAATCAGAAGCAGTAGAGTAAGATTTAGGTTTTTTCTTAGGATACTCCTTTTTCATGTGACCTTTAACGTGACAAAGAAATTCCTTAGCCATGAGCTTGTTCAAAGACTTGGACATGACTAGAGTATTAGAAGTTGTGTACGACTGTGTCAGCTAAGTAGGGAGCAAGTCATGGATGGAGCATTGATCCTAGTAAAAGCTAGGTGGCAGCACTTTGGATCTACCATTAACTCTAATGGATGGAGTGACATTAGTAGGCATCACATTGTCATTGTGCTTGCCTTGTCTTGCTTGGATACATACATTGTTCATGCCGTGGATGCAAGGAAGACAAAGGAGTGCATATAGGCTGAGTTAATCTTTTGCCACGTTTGCCAAACCATCATCGATTTGGGGTTGACAATGTGGTGCAACACACAATGCTAATCATTCATTATCAGTATCGATTTATCTTGCTTTGTAGCATGGTTTATTAGTCTTGCTTTCTCCATGGTGCTGCAGGTTGTCACATACAGTACCTCTAATTGCTAGGCCATGGGGGACATACTAGAATCCAAGTTTCCCTGCAGTATGTGAATCCCATGTGCTGCCCATTGTCTTGATTTGCTTACGGAGTATATAAGAAAATTGTCATGGATGCAGTTTGTCGTTTCTGGCACAACTAAAATCACAGTGAATGTGGCGCAACTAGATTTGCCTGTATGTATTTTGTCTTGACAATACATTTCAGATTGAGGGGTCCACTCTTGCTAACATTTGTGGATTAGAAGTGAAGATTGATGCACCATGCGCAAAGCGAGGCCATCTGGTACATACAAAAGAGGGTTATCGATAGGAGGTCTTGGGCAAAGGTGCAACGTTCTTCGATAGTTGCACTTCAGCTTTGTTGTGTTCTGCACATAACAGATGTGGAGGGATCCTCTTTGAGTCTTGTATATGATCTCTGTATGCAGATTAGGCAGCAGATCGTAGCATTCACAATATTGTCACACAAGCTAAGCATTTTTTTAACCTTTTTTTAGTCTATTATTACTTTGTGCTTTGCTGTTTGTCATTGCCATCTACATCGTCACTTGACTAATCTGTCTCTTGTGAATGTGGACGTGGTGATGTCCTGGCTATTATAGCGAGGTGATGGACGTTTATGCATGGTCCCATCCATGATCCATGGGATGCCTGCATTGCTCCATCTTCTCTAAGGCGCCATAATTATTTGAGGAGACGACCTTGTTAACCTTGCTATAATTATTAATTGTGTACACCAAGGATGAGTAGTTGGCCATAGACATGGCAACGGGCTTGAATGCCATTCCTTGTTACGGATACTTGATTCAGAACGGGAAGTTGGAATGGGAATGGGGAACGGAGACGTGAAAATGGGCATTCCTTGGAACTATGATGGAGATGAGCAGCTTGAGATCAACTTGGGCCCCTCTGTTTTGAGGTTTGTTGCCTCCAGACAGAAGGCTTGCAAGCTTCTTCTGACTTGGTGGCAGAACTATGGAATACAGGGTCATCTCCAAAGTTGCTCCATTTTGCACTTCATATTCTTTTGTGGGTAAATTTCAGAGTTCGTGTAAGTTGTTTCTGGATAAATTGGAGAGTGTGATAGTGTTTGTTTGTTGTGATGATGGTACAAGCATAATTGGTGCGCTTATACTGAAGACCCGTAATTGCCTCACCTCTTAGTAGTTAGAGAAGCTAGTGTACTGCAAGGCGAACCTGAAGCTTGTGTGGAGTTTTCATCCTTTGGGAACACTCAAGTGTGCATTCATTGATCACTACATCTTAGCATGGTCTTAAATTAAAGATACCCTTCGAATGAATGTGCATCTTATTTGTATATATTGAATAGGTAGACACGATCCAAATGAGGATGATGGCTGATTCAATTGCAGAGGAGATCAACGGCCAAATTAAAGGTGAGTATGAGGAGATTTGTTGAGAGCATCATAGAGAGCTCAAGAATGTTGATCAACATGTCACCAAGTCACATGCACTAGCTTGTAGCATCTCTCTTTGTCAAGGGTTGTAGAGCTGGAGAGAGCACACCAAGAGAGCATTCATTCAGAGAAGCTGCCTGTTCGCACTACTTTGAGAGGTGCTAATCAGGTTGTTTCGAAGTAGTGCGAATGTGGTTGTTTGCCTCAATTGCAGTTTGAGAGCAGGATGACCCAAAGGAGGATGATAGAGTTATAGCACATGGGCTTGACTTTGCAGAGTTGCGAATCAGGTTGTTATGAAGTAGTGCGAATGAGGTTGTTTGTCTTAATTGCAGTTTGAGAGCAGGATGACCCAAAGTAGGATGATAGAGTTATAGCACATGGGCTTGACTTTGCAGAGCCAGAATGTGATGAGGGCGGCAATGTCTGGGAGATGAAAACATGCTCTCTTTATACTCATTGTCATGGTCATACAATGAAAAGATACAAGATAGTACCTAATAGTTGGTCATCTGACATCTTATTTCTACACTGTAGACTCTGCTTTTCTTAGTCAGATCAGGTATACTATTTGGATTTTGTTATTTTGAAGAGACTGTGCATTGTATCACTGTTTAATCTTCAGTACTGATTCGAGTTTTTTGAATATCTTGTGATATGACCTTTGATTTTCATGGAGTCTACAGCTTGTTGTATTGTATACCTTGCAACCTGTATCGTTCACTACGTACCTTACCACCTTGTGCTGTATGTGTCTATGGTGTGTGCATGTGTGTGTTCATGTCACATTTTTTTCTCTCTCTGGATGCATAAACAATCTTATTTTGTCACTTGTTGTGAAGACGGGTTTGGGTGTAGATGTTTTCTGTTTGGTCATTTTGAAATGGACTTCTGAGCATAAAAGGAATTTGCTTTAGAAGTAATGGAGATTATGGATAGTAGTAGATAGTATCTTATACATTTTGTAAATTATCTCAGTTGGGCAGAAGAAAACGTAGATCCTGCACTCTTTTCTAGAGAACTCATGGAACATGCAGTCACAGCTTTGGATAGTGAAGCGGTAAGCCGTATTTTTGTATGCAATGCATTTGTCTTTTTGTGTTTGTGGTCTTTCAAATGCGTTAAACAAATGTGTTAAATGGGTTTTGCGTTCAATATTCAAGATACTTGTTCAATTCATCTAAGTTGGTGTTCTGCTTGTGATACTTTGAGGATTCATTTCTTGGCACCTTATTCGTAATAACTTTGTTGTTCTGAGTGATGGCAGGTTGCTACCTGTCCTAGACAGTTGCTTGCTAAGGCTCACGAAGCAACTTCTGCAATTGGGGCTGCGACTGCGTGAGCTGCTTTCTTTAATGTTATGAACTGCCAGTAGCTGAAAGGCTTGCTTTTGTATCATGATTTTCTTTTTCTGTGCTAGTTACTTTTGTGGAGTAAATGTTTTTTGGCTTGTAAAATTTGCAGTATTGTGGCTATTTTAGAGAAAGAAACGGGCAGTTTACTTGTTGCAAACCTTGGAGATTGTGGGTTGCGAATTGTAAGAGGAGGTTGTCTTTGTCAAGTTTCTTAAACATTATGTGAAGTAAAACTCTATTAGACTTGAGGTGGTTGCATTAAGAAGTTGATATTCTATTTAATGTTAGCATATTGTGTACAGGAAAAATTGTCTTTGCGACTTCAACTCAGCAGCATTACTTTGATTGCCCATACCAACTCAGTTCTGAAGCAGGCGCCCAAACATCTAGAGATGCGATGGTACAATCTCATGTCACCTCTTTGCAGCTTCCTATACAATTCTTGTAGTTTGTGATATTTTCTTGCTCGAGCATACCTAATGCATTAGTCATATTTCTGGAAACTTGTTTAATTGTTTTTCCAGAATCCTCTATGAAATGCATGTGCTTTATGTCACAATTACCTTGACAATTCTTTGTTGCTTAGTGCGTGCATCTTTATCATAGCTTATCATGAAGATTGCATGGTTTTAGACTCTTTTAGTACTCCGTTGCTCAAGCAAGGTACTGTCAAAGTCGACGATGCGGAAGCGTAGAGACCAAGGGGAGAGAGAAATGAAATGAAATGTTATATTAACGTCTTCAAAAGGCCAAAATGACCTATGAGACCAAAAAGTTACAAATGGTGAATTTGATACCATGTCTGAGTACGGAAATTACGAAGTTCCAAGGAACTAACACTAAAATACTAAGGAGAAAGGAAATTGGGGGGGGGGGGGGGGGGGGGGGGGGGGGTTTGTGGGCACCGTTACAGGGAACAGGAGGAACACAGCCCAAACGTTCCGAAACGGCATTCCGAACGAGTCTCGTTCCTGAAACGGAGATGGAAATGGAACGCCGTTCCGGAACGGGTGGTAACCGGAACGGTGTTCCGGAATGGGCGGAGCATGAGGCGGAATGCGAAACGCGGGGCGGAACGGGCAAAAGTAGGCAACTGGGGGGAAAAAAAGTGGGCTTTTGGGGGCAGATTTAGGGCTGTTCGGGGAACATATTTGGTGCAGTTTGAGGGCAGGTTAGGGGGCAGTTTTGGGGTTGTTTAGGAGTTTATTTGAGACTAAGCTGAATGGAGGTAATTCAATCCTTACTTTAGGTGGACCGTTCCAGCCCCGTTCTCGTTCTAGCCCCCCCCCTCCTCCCCGTTCTCGTCCCGTTCCGGACCCTCCCGTTCCCGTTCCGGGTAACTATGGTTGTGGGTTCAGATGAAATCTCTCATTGGTCGCTGTAAGATCTCATCGACCTCCTCCATGGTCATTACTTTGGTTGGGCGTCTCGCATGTCGAGCTAGAGTGATCTGTATCTTCTGTTGTAGCCTTCGTCGGTAGTGGGAGACCCCCCGAGGTCGTGGACGTCTGGATCTGCCAAGCTCAGTGGCTCGGTCAAGCAATGTACCTCTAGTATGAGTAGGCTCTGGGATCTGTTGTAATGACTGCTCCGTTGGCTCCCCTGTGGATGGTGTAGAGAGAGAGAGAGAGAGAGAGAGAGAGAGAGAGAGAGAGAGAGAGAGAGAGAGAGAGAGAGAGAGAGTCTCCTGAACCAATCAACCTTGGCAATGAATAACTGAATGTGTATACAATGGAGGCAAGGGGTTGCTTATATAGCAATCCTAGTAAATTCCCTACCCAAGACTTTGACAAATAAGTAAAATAAATACCTAAAAGCCAAATTAAATAATGGGATCACTTTGGGCAGTTCACTTGAGATGCCTAAACTTTAACGCCCTCTCTGCAACTCATAGTGGACATCAATAGTGAAACCAAGTCGATGAAGAAGCTACCATGGACACCCCAGAAAGTGGCCACCAAATGGATACACCTCGGTGTTGCTCTCCTTAACTTTGTACTTGAAAGTAATGCCATCTTGAGCATCGGTTGCCTTTGTAGAAACTTTGAATTGTAGACCATACTACGTCCAATAATCCCCATTCGTGAACTGTGAACACATCACGTCCAAAATATAAAACTCCATGATAATGACCTGTTGGAACACATCCTGTCCATAATCTGACCAACAACAATGAATTGGCTAGCCCATCCATAGTGTTTTAGACGTCTGATTGGTTCCCTGCCAGATGCATGTGCATTGAAATCCGACCTACGTGTCCAAACACCAATAACTTGAACTCCAACACAAGGGTCCAAATTAATTATAGGGAGCAGTCATTGCCCCTCTCTGCCACTCGCAAGCCTCTTTCTGGCTGAAGCTAGTGGTGACACCTGTCATTTGACTAGAAGTCTGACGTCGAGGCCACTGTGGCCACCGCCACGAGTGCCATGCCAATCTCCTGTGCCGAATCTTTATTACCGTAATCTCTGTCCAGCTTGCCTTGATCCTTGTCTATCTGTGAGTTCCTGCTTTTGCCTTTGGCTTCAAACCCTCGAGCCAAACAAAGCGTTGAATCACAATCATGACTGTGGTCATTCCTCCCGGATACCGAGACAGCTAACTGAGTATTGGTACTGTCATACTTGTCCAATTGACCTTTGTTGTTGTCCTCTAGCGAACTTCTCCATTTGCTTTTGACTTCACGAACTCGAGCCAAACAATTTGTCGGGTTCCTTGAGAACTGTGCCGGTGCATAGGCCACTAAATGGATGGTTGACGATCCGTTATCCATAGCTTTTGGTTGTCTTTGGTCGATGTCGTCGGGCCTCGAGCAAGGGGAGGCCCATGTTGAAGCTGCAAGATCTGGAAATTTGCGAAGCCTTCTCGCACTCCAATGCAGCCTTACGAACCAAGCCGTAAAAATCTCCAATCTCCTCATCTTTGCCAAGCCGCTTCACACCCTCTGCTATCCCTCTCTTCAACTGCAAAGCCGCTCGCCTCGCCGTCTCCCAAACCGCTTCACCACTATGGTTTTCACATTTCCCAAAGCCAATCAAGAGACCCTCTTTTGATGCCCCTCTCTTGGGCTTGCGGCCAATTGACAAGCCGTTGGACACAGCGTTGTGAAACACTTTAGTGGGAAAAGGGGAGCACTCCTGGTGTTAGCAGCCTTTTGAAACGCCCTCGGACAGTTGGTCTCTTCTCTGCACACTAGATGCTCGCAGGGGACAGGAGGAAATCGGTGCCGGCTGAAGATGTTCCACTGCAAAATGCTAGCGTTTGGGGATCTTTTGGTGCGGCCGGCGGCGCCCCTTCAAAACGCGCGTAGATAGAGGGACGGTGCCGCTGCAGGAGGGCTCGGTGACGCCAAGGACAAAGCGCCCAGCATTTTGAAACGTTATGGGGAGCACGGGGGGGTAACTTCCGGCGACCAAAGGTTCTCTCCACGAGATCTTCTCTAGGGCAGCTCCGTCACGCCAAGGCTCTTCACGCGCTAAGCTCCACCAAGTAGCTTTGATACCATGTCAAAGTCGACGATGCGCAAGCATAGAGAGAGAGAGAGAGAGAGAGAGAGAGAGAGAGAGAGAGAGAGAGAGAGAGAGAGAGAGAGAGAGAGAGAGAGAGAGAGAGAGAGAGAGAGAGAGAGAGAGAGAGAGAGAGAGAGAGAGAGAGAGAGAGAGAGAGAGAGAGAGAGAGAGAGAGAGAGAGATGAAATGATGATATATTAACGTCTACAAAAGGCCAAAATGACCTATGAGACCAACTGATTACAATGATGAGTCTAGTACCAAGTCTGGGTATAAACAACAAACTGGGATAGGAGTGCTACCAACTCCTATGGGGTGCTACCGACTCCTATGGGTGGCTGGTAGGCTGAGCAATGGTATCATGCCACAAAGGTACAAAGTGGGGATAAGTGTCACCATGATATAATATAGTAGTAGCATGAAGCCTATCCTGATCGACACTCTGGGTGTCGTGCTAGGATCCTGTGGATCCTCTGCTGCAATCTCCACCGATGCTGCGTGGCTCCCCCCCTCGGTCGCGGTCGTCTTGATCTCCCCAACTCTATAGCTCGGTCAATGAGAGTACCGCTGGTGTGTGTATGGGTGGGAGCCGAGCTCTGTGATGGTGGTGTCCCCTCTGCCTCTGTGGTACTCAGACTGAAGAAATCTGAGATGCATCTCTGGGGCTGTCTCTGTCTTTGCCCTCTCAATAGAGCGTCTCTATGTCTCTGTATCTCAAGTAGAAATAATCCGAGACATCTTTGATCCTAATATCTCATGACTCTATCTAGCGAGTCAAAACCATCTCTGAATAGACAATGAAAGCGTCCCCGTATCTCATAGTAGACTGTGCAGTGACATATGTAGTGAAACTCTGTCTCTGGCTCTGCATGGCATAACTGACATATCCTACTGTCTGTTGGTATGCCTCTGAATCTACCTGTCTCAACCCCAAGCTGGTGTGAAGATGTGCGAATCTGGCCTATGGCACATGTAGCTGGGCCGTGTGACAAATCCATCTGTCGTGAGTTGGAGAAGATGCTCTCTATAGAAAGCTCTCTTCGTACCCAAATCACGTGATGGCTCTATCCATGTCCTCTTGCTATCAAGTTCGATAAGATCCTGCCGAATGAGCCTAGTAGTCTCCATCCGTGTAAGAGCCAAAGATGGTGCATCAAGAGAATACTGGAAAGGGGGCAGCCTGTCCATGCTGAAACCATGCCTCTGAAACCATGAGCTCATTTGTGCATACCAACATGATGTATCTCCTTGTAATGCTAGCTGTCTGGATGACTCAAGAGCAAGCCTAGCATACCTGTCCTTGGTGGTGTGCCATAAGCTGTGTACAAATGATACTGATCTGGTGAGTGCCTCAACCTCCATAGGTGGGGCAGCCAGCTCCTCTCGTATGATGTCATGTGGGAGTGAGGCCTTGGCTCTAATCAGCCTAGAAATCATAGATATCAAGGGTCTCTCCATATTACTCCATCCAGCACTGTCAACAGACGGTCCCCAAAACCTGAACCCCGTAGTGCATAACTGAAGCGACCAAAGTGTCGAAAAGCTGGAGCTTTGTTCGAGGTTCCTGGAACTGAACCTGCGAACAAATCCTCTCTAAACCGCCTAGGGTTGCATAGGCACGAGTCAATCTAGTGTCTGCTGCTACTTTCAGTGTGAACCTCGGTCCACTAAAGACCACCCCAAGATATGTGTATGCATCAGTGTACTCCATACTATCGTGCCCATATGTGAATGTAGGTGCTGATCTCCTAACCCACTGTGGCGTGGTATTAAATACCATGACCTTGGTTTTACCAAGGTTGACAAACAATCCACTATCCCCTGCAAAACTAAGCAATGCGTCCAAATGTCTCTGCATACCCTCTAGTGAGTCTGATATCAACACGATATCGTCAGCATACAATAAAAGAGGGATCCATGTCCCCGCAAGCTGAGCACCTCTATCGCCTCCTCTGTCAATATAATCAGAGACCTCATCAACATACATACCAAATAAAGTAGAGGACAATGGGCATCCCTGTTTCACTCCGATAGTTGAGTGAACTATGTCAGATATCCCCTCTGATGTGCGTACATGACCCATCACTGAACTGTACAATGCCATAATTCCCCATATCAGCTCTGTGGATACCCCCAATTCCATAAGTCGGCACATCAATCTGGCCCTCGATACTGTGTCAAAAGCTTTGCGGAAGTCCACAAAGCTGCAATATATCCGTCTACCATGTGCTCGACCCTCTTCAATGATAGCTCTGCGTGTAAAGACATGATCTAGTGTGGAGAAACCATAGTAACAGGGAATGGCCGTTTTCAGGTCTCCGTTCCCCGTTCCCATTCCAAGTTCCCGTTCCGAATCCCCGTTCCGTGTTTCAAACGTGAGTACTCGTAACAGGGAATGGCATTTTGTTCCACGTTCCCGTTCTGCGTTCCCGTTCCGGTTTCCCGTTCCTGGTAACTATGGGAGAAACCCCTCCTGAAACCAACCTGCCCAGGTGCCCGTATGCCCATAATCTCTGCCCAACTGCTCAGCCTATGCTCAAGGATGGATGCATACAACCGTGCCAATGTGTGTCCTACCATGATAGTACGGTAATTCCCCGGCATTGTGGGGTCTCCTGTCTTGAAGATAGGTACAATAGTAGATAATCTCCAAGACTGAGGAAAGCAGTGAAAATTTAGTCTTCAATGGATTGTGTTATATGGTATATGTTCATTTTGTGAAATTTATCCTCTATGGAGCCACACTTTTCATCGTGTCTACTCATTAGCCATTGTTATTGATAGCTATGGCATACTTTATGTGTTACGTAGGTTTACACTCGAAAAACCTAAACATACTTATCTCTATCTAGAGCAGAGTTACCGAGGAACGCCCCCTAGCCCCCGTTCCGGCGTTCCGGGGGGCAGTTCCCTTCCCGAACGTTCCGAAACGTCCCGGAATGTCTGACGTTCCAGGTGGCCAGTGCAAACCGGAATGGCCGTTCCGGAACGCCCCCGGAATGCCCCTGGAACGGCCAACGGCTACAAACAAATTTGGCAAAAATTGGAAAAATTGAAGTAAATGTTTGGGCTTCTTTTTGAAGTGTGCAAGGCCTCAAGGACTCATAAAATGCACCCCCCTCCCCCTTTCTCTCCACAAGCTAATCCTCAAGGGTCAAGCTCTCTCCCTCTCACACTCTCAAGATCTCTCCCTCTCAAGACTCACTCTCTCAAGGCTCAAGGCTTCAAGCCTTCAAGCTCTCTTCCTCTCCCTCCCACTCTCTCAAATCTCTCCCTCTCCCTCTCTCTCTCTCTCTCTCTCTCTCTCTCTCTCTCTCTCTCTCTCTCTCATCTTCATCTAGTCATAGCAAGGTTGTCTTCAAAACGAGTTTTTTGTGAGTATTAGAGTCAAAGCACTCTAATACTCCTTGTATTTAAACACAAGGAGCTAAAAAATGCACTATTTGGGTGTTTTTTAACCTCCCGTTCCGCGCCGTTCCCGTTCCGGACCCCTAGCCGTTCCCCCGTTACGCGGGGATCCCGTCGCCGTTCCCGTTCCGCGTTCTGGGTAACTATGATAGTTTTATCTCTATCTAGAGATAGTTTTATTATCAAATGTAGCACTTCCAGCCGCATTAGCTGTTTGATGATAACAACTCTAGAGCAAGCTGACATTGTCAACATCGGAGCTAGCAAAGCAACCACCAAGCAGGAAGATGGAAGCTTCAACAATTAATGCCCTCAAGAAATCCATGTGACTTCAAGCCAACCACCTGGTAGCCACTAACAAACACCACCAAACGAGGGTCGAGAACAAGGCCAACGTCAAATCTAAGAGAGAAATCACCCACACGGTCGAATAACCGTGCAAGCATCTCTGCCAACAAATCCCCAGCATGTATAATGTGCTTTGCTACCAAACCCTCATGATCCTGTGCCCGTCTGGTCTTCATCCTGTCAATGGCCTCGTTTACCATCTCAGTGGTAAAGAAGGTGCTCGTAGCCGGTCATGGCTGTGGTGGATTTGATAGTGATGGCTGTCCAGGTACAGTGTATAAGGATGCTGCATACTGCCCCCATATCTGTGTAGAAGTAATCACTGGTGGGGGAGACTGCTCATTGAATAGACGCCAAGCCTCTCTTGAATCTTTACTAAGGAAAAGCTGTTATAAATCTTGCTCCATGTGGACCAAGAAAGCTCGCTTCTTCCGTCGCACTAGTCGTCGTGTAGCAATACGAGACTGTCTATAGGTGATCTCTCCAATGCAAGCTCCCGCTGTATCTGAGCTCTCCTCTGTCGACACTCCTCATCATACCAGCTGTTCTGAGGCATGTGCCTAGAACGACGTCTCTGACCAGGCTGAGTGTGTGGGTATGCCTCTGTCGCTGCCCCATGTAATGTCACTGTCAGCATAGATGTGATCTCCTCCACTGTGTATACTGGCTCTGATTCGCATAAAAGCCTACGTATCTCCTCTGCAGAGACTGAGTCAGTCTCTGGTGTAAAAGTATAGCGTGGATGTCTACCACCCCGTGAGGTCTGAGGTGTATTGTACTCAAAGGAAACTGATAATGTCAAAAGTGCATGATCTACTGCTATCCCAACAAGCCTGGGCCCCACTGTGAAATCCTGAATGTGAGAGATAAAGCTCGGATGTGTCAGAACATAGTCTACAGTACTGGATCCATGTCTGTGTGGAAAACAAGTAAAACCTGTAGATGATGGGAAAGTCGGTAAGCCATTCAGTATGGCTAAACTGTGAGTAGTCGTCACCTCTCTCAGATATCTTCCGTACTCTGTATGCTCTCTGTCGTTTGAGCATCTCTCAAGCCCCATCTCCTCTGGCTCTAGCTCTCTGAGCATCTCCTCTGAGGTGTCATAGAAGACCGTTTGTGAGCTACCTGTACGGGCATTGAAATCCCCCAAAAGTATGATGTCTCCATCCATGGAGAACTCCCAGATATCATCATCAAGTATAGAGTAAGGAGACTGTCCTCTAGGTGAAGCATATACTGAGGTGTTGGGAGGAAAATAGCATATGGCGATGTACAAGAAACGTCCAGTCTCTGCCCTCAGCCTCACCCACAAGTATCTGGCTTGATCATCTCTCCGAACTATGTGCAGTAGTGGTTGGAGCTCCTCTCTGAAAAGAACTGCTACACCTCTTGATCCTCTAGTTTCATGCGCAGATCTGGTGCATGTCCGGCAAGCTGTCTCCCATCTGTATCCTGATATGTGCGGCATCAACTGTCCTGGAGCCTGATGAGTCTCTAAGTAGAAAACAATGTCTCTGTCTCTGAAGCTGTCCTCAAAGGCCCCCACATCAAGTCTATACGAACCATTACAGTTCCAAACCGCCATCCTGAGAGTGGTCCCATAGGTCTTGCACCGTCATGTAGAGCGGTGCTCTGTAATCACTACTCGTCCATTTCTGTAGAAGGCTAACTTTCCCTTCTCCCTTGTTGCTATGATCTCCGGCATGACCTCTCTCATATGTGCAAGCTGTGAGAGCGTAAGATCATCTCCTAAAAAGATACCTGTTTTCTTGAGGGTTGGCCTCTTCTTTAAAAAGTCTTTCTTTTCTTCCATGGAGGGAAAGCGCAAAATGAGAGCCCGTTCTTTTGAACTCTCCCCATTACCTTCACTCTTCTTGCCCACTCTCCAAGCTTGTGTGTGCTAGGGCTTCTCCACCCCCATCATTGACATGAGGCTCTTCACCTCTTGGTCCACCTTGTTTGAATCTTTTAGGCCGGTCAATCTCACGTGTAGAGTGCGTACCCTTCTTCGTTGTTCCTCTTCTAGTGTCTTGTTGATGATGTCGGGTGTAGTCGGAATGTCCTTGCCCTTTCCCTTCTTGACAACTTCAATCCACTTTTCAGCCTCTTCCATCTTCTTTTGCGTTTTGGAGAGAACCGCCACCCATGAGGTCTTCTTTTCTCCTTCCTCCTTTATTTCTTTGACTTGTGCTCGTATACTATTCAGCTCATCTATCATTGATGGCTGAATTTCTCCATCTTCAAGGCGTCCTCCCTCTTTGGTTTCGTCGAGTTCCTTCCGAAGGGTTGAGATGCTACCTTTTAGAGCTTGAATTTCATCCCGGAACTCCTTGCGCTCTAGTTCCTCGCCTGTTCCTCTCTCGTTTTCCATTCCAGAATTAAGTTCTTCTCTTTCTTCCACTCATCCATGTGAGCTTTGCATTCTTTCAGCTCCCTTTCAATGGCTGCCATCCTCTTGCTTGTGACCATGTAGTGCGCCGCCATCTTTCTTGCCTTATTTGTTTCACTTTCTAAGACAGAGGAGAGACCAACCTACTCGCACTGCATTATGCATACATGTGTTTCCACAATAAGCCTACATGGCATACATTTGCTTTCTGCACGTGTCAATTTCCTTGTAAATTCCCTGTAAAAATCCCGAAGACCTTCAACCTATAATGGTCGACTGCCTATTGTGGTGGCCAATACCAACAAAGAAAGCGTGCTGGTGGGTGTCAATTTGCAGTTTCCAAATTCCTTGTAAATTCCATGTAAAAAATCCCGAAAACCTTCAACCTGTAATGGTCGATTGCCTACTGTGGTGGCCAATACCAGCAAAGAAAGCACGCCAATACCAGCAAAGAAAGCGTGCTGGTGGGTGGCCAGTACCAGCAGAAAACCCAATTGGACTGGCGCTAGTGACTTAGCAGGCCTGCAGCAGCTGGCGCGTGAAATGCAGCTGATAGTGGCGCAGTTGCTGTATCAAGTGGCGCAGGTGCTCAACAGGGGGTTTAGAGAGAGAGAGAGAGGCTGCAGACCGAGCAGGGAATACACAGGGAATTCACCTGCGCGAACCCTAATTTCGGGCTTGTATTACCTGCGCGAACCCTAATCTAGGGCCTGCTGTACCTGTGCGATCTTGGTCTGCTGTACCTGCATAGGGTGTGGACAAAAACCCTGATCCCGCCATCGGTACATGATTCCCTTGCACCAGCGCGCGCGCGCGCGCACACACACACACACACACACACAGAGAGAGAGAGAGAGAGAGAGAGAGAGAGAGAGAGAGAGAGAGAGAGAGAGAGAGAGAGAGAGAGAGAGAGAGTCTCCTGAACCAATCAACCTTGGCAATGAATAACTGAATGTGTATACAATGGAGGCAAGGGGTTTCTTATATAGCAATCCTAGTAAATTGCCCTACCCAAGACTTTGACAAATAAGTAAGATAAATACCTAAAAGCCAAACTAAATAATGGGATCACATTGGGCAGTTCACTTGAGATGCCTAAACTTTAACAGGTAGAACATCTTGCAAATATTTTAATGTCTCCAGGTGGTGGCTGTATTTTAATATGCATTGTACTTATGAGGAAGTAGTAATAACTGAAAAGCAGGTAGCCGATGGCAGTTATTTCTAGTTATTTGTTAGAGGGCTAGTACTTGCCTCAGCGGTGTTGCCTTCTTCTATTCAATTTTTGTGGAGGTAGGAGCCATTTTCCTGCTTGGTTTTTTCTCAAAACAAGTATTCTTTTCATCACAAAACTTGTGAAGCCTTAATAATTAATGTGTTATATTGTTTTTCCTGACGTGTAGAACAGGTTTACAAAGCTGAACTTTCTCCTGGAGATATTGTAGTCATGGGTTCAGATGGTCTATTTGATAATGTTTATGACAAGGATATTGAGAGCACTGTCAATTTCTTTGGAGCAGCTGATGGCGACTTCCCTCAGAAGATTGGTATTTTTCTGTTGTCTTATTTTTCCCACATTTCAGCAAGCTTTGTTTGCTATACTTGGGATAACGGCATCAGAAAAGTCGCGATGATATAACATGAAATGCAGCATCAGCGTTGGCATCCCTCGCAAGCAAACATTCAAAAGACATGAAGTATGAATCACCTTACTCTCAAGAGGCTGTATTACAGGCAAGCACAACTCTTTCTTGAGCTCTCATTGACAGGAACTTGGATTTTCTCATGATAGTTGTGAATGGTTTGTCATGTATTGGTACTCATTTTTTTGTATGAAAATTGATTTCTCTGATACCCCCCTCTTATATAAACGTCGCTCTGCTGCCCCCCTTTTCTCAGCATGAATGGCTGAGTGATAGACACAAGCAGATACCACTACTGCAGTGATCCTGATTGGTTGATAAAAGTGTGTAAACAACTTTTGTGAACTGCAATGGTGGAAGTTGGAAGACGATGCAATACTGCCATTGCCTCTGTCTGAACCCAGCCTGATTTGAGGGCCAAAGCTCTATATTAGGCAATTACATACACCCTATTTGGTTTCTGACTTTGAATAAAGGTGGAATTTGAAAATTGAGCAGAGCCTTCTATCACTTCTATGTCCCAAGTGAACAGTACATGCAACATGATCACAAACAGACAACGTGGACATCAAATCGGAAGCTCTACTCTATGATGTTTGGCTAGAACACAATTGTCCATGCTATGGGAAAACTAGTTGAAGCCCTGCAGCAAGCTTTAGGCTCTGCAGTTATGTTCCTTCAGACTGAGCTTCAAGCGACCAAGATAGAGCTAGAGAAGACCAAGAATGAGCTGATTGAGCTCAGATAGAAGATGTTGGATGGCCATCGAACATAATAATAATGCCAAAATCATGGTCGCTCAAAAACTGAGAAGGATCGCCTGACAAAACTTGGAGGGAAAAAGTGAGTTGAAAATTGAGATCAATGATGTGAGAAGGATACAAACCTCAAATCTATCTTTGGTAATAGATTGTTTCTGCGGTCTATTCCCACGTATACAGCCCTGCCTCTGCCTGTTGCCGTAGCCTCTCAGCCGTGTTAGCTTGCTACACGTAGTCTCGGCTAGCCCCCCCCCCCCCCCCCCCCCCCCCCCCCCCCCCCCCCCCCCCCCAAACTGTCCCCGGCGGCCTGTTGGTCGACTGAGGAGTGTTGCCAATTTTCAGCGTGGGCTAGTGTATGTTGCGATACATCGACAGGGAAATGGTGGCTCTAACTTGCATCGAGTTTGCATGGTCTTCTTAGGGGGATGTGTTGCTGGAGATGGTAGGATGGTCTATACCGTAGTACCTGTTCTCCTTGGGAGGCGATGAGTTGTGTTCGATCCAGCCGTGTGGCTTCTTGATGTCACAAGTGTGATGACATGGCATGTTCAGTGGAGAGGCGGCCATCAAAAGTGATGATTAAGCAAAAACTAACGTGCTGCTGATGTTAAACTGCTGCCTGTAAAATGCGCCGCGATTTGTGGGCTGCCATGTGGCACATCCGAATGGTAGTAACGCGTTGCTAACGTGGCACTCTTGCCCATAACGCACCATGATTTGTGGACTCCTCCGTTCGACAGTTTTACGTGAGCTTTGTAATTTTTTAAGTGTGCCCAGGGTGGCTCTTGCCGATTAGCTTGGAAGCGATTGCAGAGCACACCTCCGGGTTATTGTACTTTGTGATCATCAATCAGGAAAGAAGTACGGAAAGGGGCGCCACCCTTTGAGGCTGGTGCATCTGGAAGCAGAACTCCACCGCTTTGTGTCGACTTCTCTCTCAGACTTTGTATCAGATCCACCACATTGTAACTTTCTGGTCGCTTGGGTCACTTTAGCCTTTTGAAGACGTTAATATAACATTTCCTCTCTCTCTCTCTCTCTCTAGTTCAGTTTGTTGCAATTTATGTTCGTGTGTTGCTATTGACTTCTCGCTTGGGTGTCCAAACCTATTAGTATTAGAGTTCAGACAATCATTCGTGTTGTGGAGGATCCATCTGATTTTCTATAGCACACATGGGTTCCAACAGTGAATTTGATAGAGAGGAACACATCCAACCTAATATGATTTAGCAGGAGGATGAAGAGCACTCGAATCCCAGTGGGAAACAAAGAGAATCAACAAAGATTCCAACGAGGGCAAGCCTTCGTTTGGAGAGGATTATGGTAGGACTTCAGCTCAGGATCTCGACATATAAGAATACAAGCGACAGCTTCAAGTGGACATTGGTGTCCGACGCCTTGTCAGATACTCCAAGGATCCGAACTATGTGAAGTATCTGAAGGGTCACCCGATTGTTGAGGCTTTTGAGAGATGGCCGAAGGCCGTGCACACTTTGACAAAGTCAGCAATGAAGACCAAGGCCAAGCCAGGTGCAGAGAAGCAAAAGCTTTATTCACAGGAAGAGTTTAAGAAGCTTTCGAGATGAAAGTCAGCAAATGGATGAAAATTAAAAAGAACTCTTGGAAGGATAGCGAGTCCAAGGATCATGCCAGCTACTTGGGTTGGAAATCTACTTTCAAAGAGGCAAGCGGATCAAAGAAGTGTGCTTGCTTTGAGGACGACCCCAGTTCTTCTTCGTCTTCTCAGAGTTCTAGTTCCAGTTCTAACGAGGATGAGGAGAGACAGAAGAAAGCGAAGAAAGCACAAGAACTTCTCGGAAGCCTCTAAATTGCAAAAGGTGGCATCTTTTTTGAAGGGGAATGCTCTCACATAATGGTTGACTCTTCTTCTTTATAGCAAAGCAGAGATCGAAGTGGTTGAAATCCAAGTAGTCGTTTTTTTTCAGTGTGGTTGACACAACAGTACGAGGCGGATGTGATCAGAGCACAAAACCATATGAGGATGCAAGAAGATGGAGCGGTATTGTTGTGGATTACCCAAAGAGATCCAACTATACTGTTAGAAACAGAAGTCCAAGAGCATTCAGCAGCCCATAGAACGTGCTATGGGCAATTTCTCCATGCACTTAGGCTCCGTGACTTATGTGAGAAACGAGCTAGTGTCAAAGTCCTCTGAGAAGGAATTCATAAGGAGAAGAAGAAGGGCAAGAACCAACAAAGGAAGAAATTGTCACCAACGTGTGACTACTATCTATCCTTTTTGTTGATTTCTTTCTTATTATTTATTTACTTTCACTTTTTGGAAACACCCCTCGGGAAATCTAACAGCCTTGCATTGCATAGCTAGTGTGGAACTGTTCAGAGGAGTCCAGGCCTGAGGGCAAGAGAGCACTAAGGTTGGACAAGGACTATGGTTAGCCAAAGTGGGGTCATTGACTAGCCAAAGTGGAATCCTTTGCTACAGAGGCTACATTTCAATTCTGGGTGTGGCTGCAGTGTACAGAGGGGGTCAGATGACCTAGAAGATACAATGGTAGTATCTCCTAAAATTTAGGGAAGTGCTATTTTGGGACCTGAAAATGTGTTCGCGTCATTACCTCTGGAATGACAAGGGGAACATTTTATTACTCTGCAGTGAAGTCAATCGGGCAACCGGTCGGGAGACTTTTCGGCGGCAACCCCGAAACGGGAAATGGCCTGTAAATGTGCCAAGTGGCACATTTCTGTGCAGTTTCCTCATGCAAGAGAAGGGGGCGCTGATTTTTAAGCTGAGATGAGCCTCCTTTTGCAAATTGTCACAGGTTAAGAGCTATGGAGTGCTTCCTTTCCCTCTTATGTACAGTGCGGTGCCAGGAGTGATGCCCTACACGCTACGCACTGCTCTCTCTCTCCCCTATGGCAGTATGTTATGCCCCACTAGCGGGCTTTTCATTTGACCAATGTACAGTTATGTGGGTTCATGCACGATTGCCGAGGCAAGAGCCTCTTGCACAGGTACTGGATTAGCTAGCGGCTAATCCCCCGCAAGTACAGGTGAATTCGGAGAGGTTTCACGTCAGAAATCTCGTCCGATTCAAAGGGCAAGTAGCCCTACAGGTGCGGGAGCTCGAGGGCTTGCTACGGATGCGACCGGCACGCAAAACGGAGCCCGAAACAGTGAACTACAGCCTGCTGTGTATTTTTGCAGGTTTAGGGTTTTGGCCCTAAACAGACCCTAATACCCCCAAGAGGTTCGGGGACGCGAGGGGACCGCTGTACAAGTGATCTGGCGCATTTTCGGGGCAGAAAACAAAGAATTCAGTGTGCTGCAGATTCTCGCCAGGTTTTGCAAAGTGTCCGCATGTGTTGGGAAAGTCATCTAATGCGTGGGAATACTGATTGTGAAGGGTCCTAGTACAGTTATGTTGTCGAAATCGGGCCAGAACAGTAAAAATTTAGCCAAGGTTGTGCGGGGCAGCTTGTAGGGAACCACAACTTTTATTCCCTCTATTGAAGAATAAAGAAATACCGAAAGGGGCGCCTATTCAGGGGCCAATCTAGTGTCTGACTCGCATACAGATGCATTCTAGCATCTGTATCCCATTCCCCTCTCTTGTGTCATTATAGCACAGGTAGAATAGAGGACTAATAATGGGTGAAAGCTAAATCAAGGTTTGAAGTAAAGTCTACCGCCCTTTTTGGATTAAATAGGCCGGTTTCATGGTTCCATCGCTGGGATTAAGTCACTTTTTCCCATAGAAGTGAGCCTTGGTGAGTTTGGGCTTGAAGACACAGGGGATCATAGACCAGACACAGGGAATTGCAATTATGGCTGACAGACCATATGATGTGACTGAAGAGGTTTCCTCTTCACAGGGTCAACAGACACATGAAGTGGGTGAGTCTTCAAGACCACCACAGACGGATGATGATATATTCAGGACCCAGTTGGCTACTGCTGTGGCTATGTTCACACAAGTAATGCAGAACCCGAGGTTTTTAGCCTTTCTGCAACCTCCTCTTCCGTCTCAGCAAGTTGGGTCATTGGATCATATTTAAAAGCCTATTAAGGCTCAAGCACAGGTGATTCATACTGCAAAGTCAATGGAAACACCTGTACACTTGACGCAGAACATGCAGTCTCCATAACCTGTGCCTAAGGTGCAAGAACAAGTGGCTGAAATGCCAGTCTTTCAAGCTGTACCAGTTCAGGCAGCCACCTTTCAGCAGCCTATAGTTGGTTCTAATGGGCAGGGAAGCAACCTACAGGCTATGCAACAAGTCTTTCCACCACCTTTAGTACACCCCGGCTATTTTGGAGTTGGATCGGTATTCCAAAGCATGGCTGGTCATGCACCTGGAAATCAGTTTTACACGGGAGGAACAGTGTTTGGGGGTGCTCAAACAATGATGCCTAACCCCATGTATGGTGTCACGGGCATGCTACCAGGGTTTCAAAGCACTCAGGGTCAATTTGGGATGCCACAGGCAAATTTTGGTATGGTTGGAATATTAAATCAACAGCCAAATATGGCATTTCCATGTCAACTTAATAGCGGTCAAGGAACATAAATGAACCCTAACAATGTTCCCATGTTTCAGTCACTTCCATATGACAACTTAACGCCGCTGGAGAGGCCAACTCCGTACAAAGAAGGTGGCAAAGGTGTGACATTCACGACCTTTACAGGGTTTGATGGCAGGAAGAAGGCTCTCTCATTCCTCCAGCAGTTTGACAAGGCCTATGCAAGGGGGAACTTTACAGAGGCCTCAAAGGTCCGCAAGGCAGCCACTTTCTTGACAGGGAACGCGGGACAATGGTGGACAACTTTATTGCTTGAAGGGCAAGCTCCGTCCACATGGATTTACTTGAAGCAGATTTTTGCAGCAGCATGGTTATCTGATGACTTTGAAGGAGATGTCATGACAAAATGGCACCAGCTTAATGCTGCCACTTGCAAGAATCTGGATGACTACAATCGGAAGTTTTGGAAAGCTCTACTTCCAGTAACTTCCTATAGGTTTGTGCCATTGACAGAACAGATTGAAAAATACTGTTGTGGCCTACCCAAAGGATTGAGAAAGTACTGCACGAAGATCAAAGTCACTACTTTGACGCAGCTCATCGAGGTAGCAAACACTGGCAATGGTTTGCTCAAGGGAGAAGATTGTGAATTCAATATTGGCGTCAAGGAAGGATCAGCCAAGAAAAATTCAGCGAAGAAGCACATTCCCAATGAGGTCTAAAGGGACTCAGGAGCCAGCCAACGCAGGGAAAGACAAAGCTACGGCTGAATCAGAAAAGGGACCAGCAAAGAAATGGAAAAGACGTTTTACTCGCAAGTCGGAAGAGCAAAAGAATGTCCTAAGGTCAGAGAACAAATGCTTTATCTGTGAGTAGCCTGGTCACATTGCTTACAATTGTCCTCAAAAGAAAAGGCCAGCTGACTTTGAAGACAAGGAGGACAGGAAAGGAAAGAGGCCCATGGCTGGTCTAGTGCCAGATATGGTGGGTGACAAGCCAAATTCAGATGCAAGTGAGCTTTGCAGAGCATGGGGAAAGGTCAGATCAAACAGTCCTTATCTTCTTTGATCCAAGTGCCAAAGCCAACTTCATTTCCCCAGAATTGGCTTCAAAGTTGGGAATCAGACCTGAAGAGATGGGGTATACAACAGAGGCAGGTTTGGCATGTCCTGGCCATACGGAGGCTGTGACACACATCATCGGAAAGTTGCGCCTACATATCTAGTCCTATGTAGATGCTGAAGAATTTTACATCATGCCACTGGACGGATGTGATGTGTTGCTAGGTATTCCTTGGTTGTTTCGTGTACAGGGAATCATGGATGCCTACAACAAAAAGATTGCTGTACAGAGCAGGGGAAAGACTCACATTCTGGATGTAAAGCTTAAAGGGGAGTCTATTCCCACTGTATCAGCTTCTGCTATTACTTCTGAATGAAAAAGCATCTTTCTGCGCACTTGGTTTTTGCACGGGAAGTGTCAGATTGTGATGAATCAAATTTATCTGTGCTAGATAAAGAAAGGTCAATGTTTTTACAACAGTATGATGACTGTTTTTCCGATTCATTACCGTCTCAATTACCGCCAGAGAGACCCGAGGACCATGCGATAGGTTTGATGCCAGGCAGTAGCCCACCAAATAGGTCTCCGTACAGGGTTAGTGCGGCTCAGCAGAAAGAGATAATGAGCCAAGTACAGGAGCTGTTAGAAAAGGGGCTGATTCAGCCCAGTTCATCTCCATTCTGTTCTCCAGTGTTGTTGGTGCAGAAAAAGGATGGCTCATGGCATATGTGCATTGACTACCGTGCACTGAACAAGAATACCATCAAGAATAGGTTCCCTATACCTAGAATTGATGATATTCTGGACAAATTAGGAGCAACTATGTTTAGCAGGATAGATCTAAAGAGTGGGTACCATCAGATCCGCATTAGATCAGAGGATGTGCACAAGACTGCTTTTAGAACGACGTTTGGCCTTTACGAATTTTTAGTGATGCCCTTTGGTCTCACAAATGCTCCTGCTACGTTCAATAGGATGATGGATATAATTTTCCATCCACACCAGCAGTTTGTTGGTACATTCTTTGATGACATGATAGTCTACTCAAAGAATGAAGAGGAGCATAGGCATCACTTGGCCATTGTGTTCAAAGAGCTACGCAGTCATAGGTTGCTCATCAATGCAAAGAAAAGTGAATTTTTTCTGGAAGAGATTCACTTTCTGGGACACATTGTCTCAAAGGATGGTGTCAAAATGGATCCTGCAAAAGTTGAAGCGATCAAGTCATGGCCAGATTTGAAGACGGTGCACAATGTCTGAAGTTTCTTGGGACTATGCTCCTATTACAGAAGGTTTATCCGAAATTTCGCTAAGATTGCTTCACCTTTACATGCTCTTCAAAAGAAGGCAGTCACCTTTAGATGGACACAGAAAGAGATTTCAGCTTTTAATCTCTTAAAGGAAAAGATGACTTCAGATCCAGTCATTGTGTTGCCAGATCTTAGGAAGTCATTTGTGGTCCAATGCGACGCCTGCGGTAGTAGCATTGGTGCAGTGCTAATGCAAGATGGCAGGGTAGTAGCCTATGAGAGTAGAATCTTCCAAGGGCCAGAAAAGACTATGCAAGTCTATGAAAAAGAACTGCAGGTCGTGATTCATGCGCTCTTAAGTTGGAAACACTACCTGCTAGGTGCAGACTTTGTTGTCCAAACGGACCATCAGACCTTGCGATACTTCTTGACACAGGCAAAGTTATCTGAGAAGCATATGCGATGGGCAAATATCTTGTCCATGTTCCACTTTCAGATTGTGCATGTGGAAGGCAAGAAGAACGTTGTGGCTGATGCCTTGTCAAGGAAGCCACAAATTTCAGCTGTGTCAATTCCTTATCATCATGAACTTGATGATATGAGGGAACAATATGCAAATGATGAAGATTTTGCAAGGGTCTTCGAGCAGCTAATGGATGGACAACGTCATGAACACTATCTTCTCAAAGATGGGTTCATGATGATGCATGGCAGATTGTGTGTCACAAAGCCATTGCGACGCAAAGTTATGGAAGAGAGTCATGTCCCACCGTATGCAGGGCATCGTGGTATCGATGCTTTAATTAAAGCGGTTGAGACATTCTTCTACTGGCCTACATTGAGAAGAGATGTGGATGCCTTTGTGCGAGAATGCCTAATATGCCAGAAGGTCAAGTTTGACAGGCAAAAGGCACCAGGGTTATTGCAACCACTACCTATTCTAGATAAACCATGGGAAAGTATTGCTATGGATTTTATCTTTGATCTTCCGAGAACGCAGATAGGAAACGATGGTATTTGGACCATTATTTGCAGATTCAACAAGCATGCTCATTTTATTCCTGTCAGGAAGAAGATAAAGCTAGATCAGATGGCACGCTTGTTTATGAGCAATATTTTTAAGTATCATGGCATGCCACAGTCGATTGTTAGCGACCGTGATCCACGCATGACAAGTTTGTTCTGGAGAGGCTTGTTCGAGAATATGGGCACAACGCTCAAATTCTCTTCGTCATTTCATCCTCAAACAGATGGGCAGTCAGAAGAGGCAAATTCTACTGTCCTAGATCTGCTAAAGTGCTACGTGTCAGAGCATAAAGGAAAGTGGGAGCAGTATTTGCCATTGGTGGAGTATGCATACAATAATACAGTGCATTCATCAACTGGCAAGGCACCTTTTGAGATAGTTGAAGGTGGCAAGAAAGTTCTTCCCATACTGCATACAAAGGACAAGATATTTGAAGCAGATAAGTATGTTCAAGACATGGATGGAATGTACAAGAAGGTCAAAGTGGCCTTGGAAAAGACTCAGGCAAAGCAAAAGAAAGCAGCTGATCGTCACCGTCGTGAAGTGGTGTTTTCACTTGGTGATTGGGTGCTTCTACGCTTTGAAAAGGCAAGGTTAAAGAAGATGAAGGGCAAGGAAAGACTGTTTCCAAAGCTCAGCATGCGTTACTATGGGCCTTTTCAAGTATGCAACATAATCAATGATGTTGCATATAGGCTGAGAGTTGGAAGATTCACAATGCGTTTCATGTGAGTCTTCTCAGACCCTATGTGGGTGACGTGCCAGAGGATATGCCAACTGAAGATCAGCCTGAAGTCGAGGAACTTGACGAGATCTTGGTCCCGAAACAGATTTTGGCACATAAAGAAAGAAAAGTGAAAGGCAAGGTTGCTAGGCGTTACTTGGTAAAGTTCAAAAACTATCCACCAATGGATGCTAAGTGGATGGAAGAAGGTGAACTTGCAGAGTCGCCAACTGTGTTATCACTTTACCTTGAAGCCTTCGATTTGCAACCTACCTTGACCCCTTGAGTTTCAAAGATACATGGATTGTCAGTGTGACAATGGCTTCTGAAAGAAATGATGTACATGGTATTTAAAGTGAGCTCAAATGAAATACCTGTTACATGAATCTTAGAGCAGTACAGATTGCCAGTTTGGCAATTGCTCTTATGGAATGTCCAAAAGTTTGCTTAGTGCTATAGAAGTGAGTATTTCTTGTCAGTTTGTCAAGGATACAGTAATTGCTTCTATTAAAGGGTACATGTGTAACTGCATTCTTAAACTGTCGGTTTGGATATGCTAGAAAGTGTTACTGGGTCCAACGTGTAGTATAAGACAGTGGCAAAATGTGTAGCTACCATTTTGTCATTGAAAATTTAGTGACTCAAAGCAATGGCAGAGTGCGAAGCTACCACTATGTCATTGGGACAGGGTTCACACGCAAGCAATACATGTGTTGACGAGGTGTTAAATACACCAGGGTTGACAATGAGCATGTATGTGTCGTACATGTGTCGACAGGTGTTGAATACATAAGTGTTGACTGTGAGCATGTACGACATAGATGCAAACGAGGACGTTTGAGATTTCAAGAGGGGGGTATGTCACCAGCGTGTGACTACTATCTATCCTTTTTGTTGCTTTCTTTCTTATTATTTACTTTTTGGAAACACCCCTCGGGAAATCTAACTGCCCTGCATTGCATAGCTAGTGTGGAACTGTTCAGAGGAGTCGAGGCCTGAGGGCAAGAGAGCACTAAGGTTAGACAAGGACTATGGTTAGCCAAAGTGGGGTCATTGACTAGCCAAAGTGGAATCCTTTGCTATAGAGGCTACATTATGGTGTGGCTGCAGTGTACAAAGGGGGTCAGATGACCTAGAAAGATACAATGGTAGTATCTCCTAAAATTTAGGGAATTGCTATTTTGGGACCTGAAAATGTGTTGGCGTCATTACCTTTGGAATGACAAGGGGAACATTTTATTACTCTGCAGTGAAGTCAATTGGGCAACCGGTCGGGAGATTTTTAGGCGGCAACCCCGAAACGGGAAATGGCCTGTAAATGTGCCAAGTGGCACATTTCTGTGCAGTTTCCTCATGCAAGAGAAGGGGGTGCTGATTTTTAAGCTGGGATGAGCCTCCTGTTGCAAACTGTCACACAGGTTAAGAACTATGGAGTGCTTCCTTTCCCTCTTATGTACGGTGCGGTGCCAGGAGTGATGCCCTGCACGCTACGCACTGCTCTCTCTCTCCCCTATGGCAGTATGTTATGCCCCACTAGTGGGCTTTTCATTTGACCAATGTACAGTTATGTGGGTTCATGCGCGATTGCCGAGGCAAGAGCCTCTTGCACAAGTACTGGATTAGCTAGCGGCTAATCCCCCGCAGGTACAGGTGAATTCGGAGAGGTTTCATGTTAGAAATCTCGTCTGATTCAAAGGGCAAGTAGCCCTACATGTGCGGGAGCTCGAGGGCTTGCTATGGATGCGATCGGCACGCAAAACGAAGCCCGAAACAGTGAATTACAGCCTGCTGTGTATTTTTGCAGGTTTAGGGTTTTGGCCCTAAACAGGCCCTAATACCCCGAGGAGGTTCGGGGACGCGAGGGGACTGTTGTACAAGTGATCTGGCGCATTTTCGGGGCAGATAACAGAGAATTCAGCGTGCTGCAGTTCTCGCCAGGTTTTGCAAAGTGTCTGTATGCGTCGGGAAAGTCATCTAATGCGTGGGAATACTGACTGTGAAGGCTCCTAATACAGTTATGTTGTCGAAATCGGGCCAGAACGGTTGAAATTCAGCCAAGGTTGTGCGGGGCAGCTTGTTGGGAACCACAACTTTTATTCCGTCTGTTGAAGAATAAAGAAATACCAAAAGGGACGCCTATTTTGGGGCCAATCTAGTGTTTGAGTCGCATACAGATGCATTCTAGCATCTGTATCCCATTCCCCTCTCTTGTGTCATTATAGCATGGGTAGAATAGACGACTAATAATGGGTGAAAGCTAAAACAAGGTTTGAAGTAAAGTCTACTGCCCTTTTTGGATTAAACAAGCCGGTTTCAGAAATCCACAGGGCCTAATTGACAGCAGAACAACACTCAGAATACTACAAAGAGGGCAAGTGCTATGGCTGTGGAGAAGTTGGGATGCTTTGGAGAAGAAGAGACTGAGAGAGTCTCCTTTTCCCGAATCTCTTGCATCTGTGCCTGCACTTGAGAAAAGAATCGGAACAAGGCGGCTTTCCTTTCGTTGTGCTCATGCTCTATGGCTGCCATTCTTTCTTCGTGTTCACGCTCTATTTCTGCTTTTCTTCCTAGATTTTTTGCTTTGCATTCTAACTTGTTGTCCATCATCATCTTGTCGAAAGGCTCCATAGGAGTTAGTGCAATCCTTGGCGTAGATGGGGAAGGGGGAGGGTCAGAAAAACCTCCTGGTGTGGAAAATTCTTCGTCTCCACTTCCATGCTCATCACCTCCATGCGAAGTATCCATTCCGCTTCGGGTGATGACCATCCACTGAAGTCGTGGGTTCTTAAGTTCACGAGGAACTTAGGTTCTTGTGGTTCTTGGGGTCTTGGGTTCTTGAGGGTCTTGGTTCTTGGGGTCTTGGTTCTTGGGGTCTTGAGGGTCTTGAGGTTCTTTGCTTGTAATCTGTGTTAGAGAAGGATCTTCTCTTCACCCGAGCTTTTCTCTTTTCCGCGGGCGCACCCCTTGGCGGCCTTGCGCTCACACCAAGGTTGCTTTTTCCCACCTCACTCGATTGGCCGGCCGCTAAGTGCACGGTACGCTCTTAATGAGTGAAAAGAGAAGCAAGGGGAGGCTGGACAAGCCCTTCTTTCTTGGGTTTCCTGTCACTCTTCAAAAACACGATTTGGAATCGACACGCCCAAGAAATCTTGGGTTACGTGCGACCGCCATAAGCAAAAAAAGTTATGTGATTCTTGTGGTTCTTTCCTTGAGTGATACAGAACATTGCAAAGCTCTGATACCAATGTAAGGTGCAGTGGAAGTGAATGTTGAACTTTGCTCAACATGAGTGCTCCGAATTGTGCTCAAGGATTCCTTTTACTTGTAGAAGGGAGAGCCTTCCGTTCCTTTAGTGAGAGAGTGCAGTGGACACAAACAAAGTGGATGGACACTGTGAATGAAGGTGTTGAGACTGAGAGATAGAGAGAGAAGAATATGACACCAGAATGTTGTCAAAACCCTCCTCCGAAGGCCCCACTCTCTATGGCGAGAACGGTCTACTTTTGATTGCACAAATCTCTACAATGCTTGGAATTGCTGACGATGTCGACGACGATGACGACGACAACGAGACGGCGGGCTGAAATCTGAAAATGCTAAAGGCTGAAATCTACAAATCTTTATCTGTTGAATTCTGACTCTATGTCGGTGACGATGTCGATGGCGACGACGACGCGCTGAAAACGCAATGCTGAAATCTGCGTTTTCCGGGCTGAATGTGCAAACTACACGGGATCTGATCGTGCGGCGAGGATCTGCTGCGGGAAGGTGATATCTGCGAGGTTCGGGGGGTTCTACTGCGGGTATTGACTGCTGAAAACTGAAAACGCCGAGTCTAGGGCTGATTCCGTCGCGAAGATCTGCAAAAACGCTGAGGTGTCTTGCAGATGCAAAAACGCTAGGGCTGAAAATCTTCTGCTGCGGTGAAAATCTGCTAATTGCTGTAGAATCTGCTAACGCTAGTGGATCTGCTGTCTGCTGTGGTCGCCGGGGCTGATCTGCTGTGTAACAACGCTAGGGCTGGTCTATGGTGCAAAAACGCTAGTGTTGATGCTGTGTTGCAAAAACGCTAGGCCTTGCTGAGAAGTTGCCTGTTGAGCAAGGTGCTCCTGTTGCCTCTTCTGCCAGAAAGTGCTAGCGCTAGGTTTCTATATATACAAACTGAGTAAATTTGCCCTACCTAGTTCCGAACAAAAGTCACTTAAAAATAATAAGTGAAAAATGTCAAAAATAGGGAAAATAGGTCTATGCACTATAAAAATGCGCCTGATGGGTTCCGATGGAAATCTGATGATCATGCTGTGTGCAACCAGAGGATATGCATCTAATCTAAGTGTCTGGACATGCACGGTCTGCGAACAGACTCACAAAAGTGCCAGAACACTTGCTATCTAGACTGACTTGACTGAACTGAACCTTGGTCATGCTGTAGCTTGTCCATGGACACATAGGGTTGGATGTGTCATGTGACATGCCGAGAAGCAATTGGTGACTGCCTATGAGTAATGACTCCTAGAAGTATGTCCCTTTGAAATCGGGGCTCTGGTCTCTCTGCACTCCTCATCATACCAGCTATTCTGGGGTATGCTCCCAGAACGTTGTCACTGCCCAGGCTGAATGTATGGGTATACCTTTGCTGCTACATCCTGCAATATAGAAGTGAGCTCTCCTAGAGGTCTCCCTGGATCCTCTGTGCCTAAGCATCTGTAGATACCATCTATGTAGATAGAATCAGCCTCCGAAGCAAAAGCGTATGGGGTATGTGTAGATCTTTGTGCTCTACTGGAATGGACGGTAAACGTGAGGAGAGCATGATCTACTGCTACCCCAATAGGCCTGACTGTAAAGTCCTGTATAGAGGGTTAAAACTGGGCTGAACCAAAACATAATCCACTGTGCTAGCCCCATGTCTATGAGGAAAACAAGTGAACCCACTCGACGCTGTAAATCTCTGGAGGCCATTCAAGATGGCCAGTCCATGTGCAGTCCCCAAATCTGTCAGATATCCCCATATCCAGTGTGCTCTTCATCTTGCGAGCATGTGACCAATCCCGTATCATTGACATCCAATTCTCTCAACATTTCGTCTGAGGTATCGTAGAAAGCTGTCTGAGACTGGCCTGTCCTGGCATTAAAGTCTCTGAAAAGAATGATACACTCCATCCCTAGAGAACTCCCATATGTCCTCATCTCTCACTCTGATGTTAGAGTTACACCACCGTTGCTTCACCATTTTGTACGACTAGTGATTGTCCGGAGTTGGCCACCCATCGCACATCACGTAGATTGCATGGGCGGATACTTTAGCATGTGTCCGGCCGGTCATTTTCTGAGCTTGGCTGGGTGCACACATTTTTAGCCATTTTTGGGCTTTTATGTTTTTTGCACCAGTTACACATTTTGCCCTACCTCAACCTAATATTCTATAAATAGAATGTAGGGTCTTGTAGTCATTCATTGTGTATTGAGAGCATCATTTGCAAGTGCTGTGCTCTCTCTCTCTCTCTCTCTCTCTCTCTCTCTCTCTCTCTCTCTCTCTCTCTCTCTCTCTCAAGCGTTTTCGGCGCGCGTGGCTTACACCCTCTCCGTTGCTCACTCTCACATCTGACCCACATATATCCGGCCTGCTCATCTCTCCGAACAATACGAATGAGGGGTTGAAGCTCTTCCTTGAATCATAGTTACAGGGGACGGGCCCTAGGGCCGGGGGATGGCCGTAACCGGGCCGGGAACGGAAGGGAACGCCGAGGGATGGACGGAAATCGGGCTGGACGGGCGAGTCGCAGGGGGGACGGACCGGGGACGGCCTGGGGTCGGACGGGGTCAGACGGGGTCCATTCAAAAATTTTCCCATTTTTGACCGTTTTTAACGGATCTGTGCAGCCCCAACTGCCATATTTTTGGAGCCTTGGCCCTTGGGAGGCTATAAAAGGCTCCCTTGGGCCTCTTAATACTCATAGTCTCAATGCTCATTCCATTTCCCTCAAGCTCAAGGCTCAAGCTACTCAAGTCTCAATCATCAATGCTTTCCTCTCTACTCAATGCTCATTGCTCAAGCTTGAAGCATGACCATTGACTACTCTACACTCTAGTCTCCACTCTCAAGTCTCTCCCTCTTCTACCCGCTTTGAAGTTTGAACTTTGAAGCTCTCCTCTCCCTCTTCTATCCACTTTGAAGCTCTCCTTTACTCTCTCTCCACACAAGCTCTCCTCTAACTCTTCTAACTTCTAAGCTCTACTCTCTCGAGTCTCTCCACCATCATGTCATCTCAAGCCAACTCCACTTCTCAAGCCGCTTCTTCTCGAAGGAGGCCCACCGTGCAAACGTGGTCGTGGTGGGATGAAGTCGACTTTAGCTCTCGTGGCAAAGGCGGCGGTGCAAGACCATGGACGTGCAAGCTATGTCCATACAAGAGATCGGGTGGTTCAAACAAAGTGCGAGCCCATCTTCTTCATGAACCCGGTCACGAGGTGAAGTTTTGCCCTCATGTAGCTCCCGAGAAGAGGTTGGATCTTCTTGAGAAGCTCACGGTGTACGAGGTTGCGGAAGCGGCCAAGAGGGGCCGTTTTGTTGCCGTTGATCCCTCCGCCACGGCGACACCGCAAGAGCAAAGGGAAGCCAACCTTGACGACATCTCTCGAACCTTCAAGAGCCATGGATCTACACCGTCCTCTTCCGTTCCGCATCGCCAAACCACTCTCAACGGAAATTGGAATCCTAAATTGAAGGAAGAGGTGGATAGGTCGGTTGCCCGATTCTTCTTCCATGACCACATTTCCTTCCATGCTTCGCGGTGAGTTTCCCTTGGCATATACACATTGCAATCTTCCATTTTGTATTCATAATGGGTTATAACTTCTCGACTCTTGACTCTCGACTCTCCATACTAACACAACATGCTCTATTTTGTGTGGATAGGTCTCCATACTTTCGAACCATGGTTACGAAAATAGGGGAATATGGCTCCTCTTATGTGCCACCTTCATCGGAGAGGCTTCGCACCACCCTCCTTGACAAAGAGAAGCTTGCCGTGGAGCAAGCGGCCCAAGCAACAAAGGATTTGTGGGAGACCAATGGCGTCTCTCTTCTTGTAGATGGATGGAGCGACACCCGCAAGCGGTCCATCCACGGGGTGGTGGCTTACTCTCGGGGGGGGATGTACTTTGTGGAGTCACATGATGCATCCGATAGTGGCAAGGCCGCCGAGATGCTTGCTGCGGAGTGGACAAGCACCATAGAGATCACCGGCCCAGAGAATGTCCTTTGTATGGTTGCAGATGGAGAGGCGTCAAATAGGGCAGCCGGAGCTATCATTGAGGGCATGTATCCCAGCATCCATGTCACATTTTGCATGGCGCATTGCCTCAATAACCTCCTCAAGGACATAGGGAACTTGTCATGGATTTCACCCACCATTGGTGACGTCTCTCGAATTGTCTCCTTTGTGCTCAACCATCAAAAAGTGCGCCATGAATTCTCAAAGAGGAGCCACTTGTCCTTGCTCAAATATTCAGAGACAAGATTTGCATTTAATTGGCTTATGCTAGGCCGCTTGTCTACATGTGGCGGAGCCATAAGGGGCCTCTTTCTCAGTGATGAGTTCTAGGCCATGCCGGAGTCTACATCAGCATTAGGATTGAAATGCCGAGAATGGGCCGACGATGCCGCTTGGTGGGAGGAGGTGAAGACTCTTGACGCCATGGTCAAGCCTATTCTACACCTACTTCGAGTGGTGGATGGCTTGGAGCCATGCATTGGCAAAGTCTACGAAGCCATGGATCGGATGATAGAGGCATTTGAAAAGCTTGTGCGTGACCCTGTTCAGTATGCGGAGATTCATGGCTTGTGTGAGTCGAGGTGGAATGGATACTACTCTCCACTTTATGCGGCAGCTTATGTGCTTGACCCTGAGTTTCAAGGAAGGCGTCAAGAGACCCTGAGTTTCAAGGAAGGCGTCAAGAGACCGACAAGGAGGTGAGCAAAGGATGGCGGCTTGCATTGGAGCGCCTTGAGCCTAGCAGTGACATTAGGCGCAAGATTAGAGACGAGCTACTCAACTACAGGCAAAAGAAGGGCTCCTATGGATGTGTAGATGTACAACTTGATCGCAACAAGATTGGCTCGGTTTTGTGGTGGGAGGACTATGGAGGAGATGGCCCACATTTGCGGCGCTTGGCTGTTCGTGTCCTTAGCCAAGCATGTACCACTAGTTGCTTGGAGCAACTATGGAGTGTGTACAGCCACATTGCCTCTAAGAAGAGGAATCGCCTTGGGGTTCAGAGGGCCAATGATTTGGTGTTTGTGAGCGCTAACTTGCGCATGCTTGCCAAGAGCGTCACACACAAGGCAGATCCTTTCACTGAGTGGGAGATGGCACAAGAGAATCCATCTATGGCCGATACTCTTTTGGAGGAGCTAGAGGAGGATTTCGAGCCTCAATGCGAGCCTCCCGAGCCCTCATACGTCGCTGACGACCTCGACTACGACGACGATGGGGAGATTCAGTAGGCGAGCACTTCTTGAGTTTGATGATCATTGATCACTCGACTCTCGAGTCTAGACTCTTGAATCTACGACTCTACCTACTACATAGCCCTTTGTACTTTTTGTTATCCTTGAGGCCTGAGGCTTGTCCTAAGTCCTTTAGGCTTTTTGACTCTTGAGCCCTTGTGGCATGCACTTCTCATTTTGTATCCATCGATCATCGATGTTTTATTAGCACATTTCAGCCTATATGACTCGTGTTCTTTGGTCTATTTAGTGTAAATTTATGGTCAAAGTGATGCTCTATGTGTGTGGCATGTGTGTAGGTCAAAAAATGCCAAAAAAACTCTCTTTTTTTTTGCCGTTCCGACCCCCGTCCCCGTTTCCTGACTTTTGCCGTCCCGACCCCGTTCCCGACCCCGACCCGCCGTCCCATGTAACTATGCCCTGAATAAGACTGCCACACCTCCTGACCCCCGTCCTCTATGCGTTGACCTCACATCCTGCCTACAGGTAGTCTCCAATGGTATCTAGTCACTCTAGCTAATGTGCCACCAAGAGTTTGATGCATTTCTGAGTAGAAAATAATGTATCTTCTGTTAAAGCTATCCTCAAATGTGCCTACATCCAACTTCATGATCCATTACAATTCCATGCTGCCATTTTAAGGCCGGTCCCATAGGTCTCGCACCGTCATGCGGTGCGCTTTTCCAGCACCACTACTCTCCTTCCCCTGTAGAAAGCAATTTTCCATTTCTCCCTCGCCGCCTTGATCTCTGGCATCAGCTCTTGTATATGTGTAACTTGTGTTGGAGTGAGGTCATCACCCTAAAATATCCTAGTTTGGTTGAGTGTTGGTCTATTCCTTCCTAGCTTCTACAGTAGGGAAACATATAATGAGTGCTCTTTCCTTGGGCCTTCCTTTAGCATCACTTCCCTTCTTGGGTTCAGAAATAACCATGCGCTTCAAGAGCTCTTGCACTTCTTCTACTTTTCCAGTGTCTTTGAGACATGTAACACGCACATGAAGGGCTCTAGTCTCTTTTTTTTGCTCCTCCTCAATTGTCATATTGATGATAGTGGATGTTGCTGTGGCTTCAGGCATCTTACCTTTTCCTTTCTTTGGGTCCTCGATCCACTTTTGAGCTTTATCAACCTTCTCTAGTGTTTTGAATAGGTGCTCTGTCCATGAAGAGGTTGTTCGTGCCTTCTGCTCTTCCTCTTCCTGTGGAGTTCACACTTGCTTCTTAATGCTTTTGAGCTCCTTTATCATTGAGGGTTGATTTTCTTCCTCCTTTGCGGGGGTATTTTTGTTGCAAGCTGAGAGGTCTCCCTTAAGTGCTTCAATCAATGCATCCTTCATTCGTGCGTTCTTCCATTTCTGATTTCCAAGATTCAAAGGTAGCAAGTGCATCCTCTAGTCTTTTTTGCATCACACATTCCATTACATTCACTTCTGCCCTCACAATCGTCTGCATTTCAGCCTTCAATGATGTGTACATGTCGTCACGCTTACTAAGCATCGCTTTGTCTAACTCTTTCCTCATATCTACATACATAGCTTTTTTGTAAGTCTCCACATTTGCATACATCTCTTTTTCAATGTCACCCCTCAAAAGGCTGAGCTCCGCCTTGATCATTACTTGTACCTTCTCATACATTAAGTCATCTTTGACTGTAGACAGCTTCTCTGCTTGACAAACTATAGGGTTCTTTGTGCTTCAATATAATCAATATGAAAAGTGGCTATCATTAGTGGCTATCATCAGATCAAGATCGCTCTTGGAGATGTACAAGACCGCGTTTAGGACATCCTTTGGATTGTACGAGATTTGGTGATGCTATTCGGTCTCACAAATGCTCCTGCAATGTTCAACAGGGTGATGTATTGGATTTTTCGAGAGCATAGACAGTTTGTGGGCACTTTCTTTGATGACATCATTGTATTCTTCAAGAATGACAAGGAACACACGAAATATCTCTTAGAAATTTTTTGAGGCACTGGGGAAATATAGGTCGGTTATCGACGGGAAGAAGAGCAAGTTCTTCTTACTAGAGATACACATCGTCTTAGCAGAAGTGTACAAATGGACCAGCAAAAGTTGCCACTATTTGGAATTGGCTAGAACTAAAGAATATGCATGAAGTTTGAAGCTTTTTGGGTTTGTGCTCATATTACGGGCTGTTTATTCAAATGGTTGCGGAGATTGCTTCATCTTTGCATACCCTGACTCAGAAGGGTGTTTTGTTCACTTGGGGGCCTTCACAGATTATAGCATTTGAGAAACTCAAGGAGGAGGTGACTACTCCTTCTGTTTTGATTTTGCTAGATTTGCAAAATAGTTTGAGGTTTACTTTGATGCTTGTGGTGGTGGTTTGGGTGCGGTCTTAGGGCCATGTCATAGCTTACGAGTGTCGTATGTTTTCTAGAGCTGAGAGGGTTGCACAGATTTATGAGGAGTTGTAGCAGTGATTCACGCTCTGACTCAGTAGAGGCATTACTTGCTTGGAGCCGATTTCACGCTACTCACCGATCATCAGAGTTTAACGTGTTTCTTGTCCCAAAAACAATTTTCAAATAAGGAGATGAGATGGGCGAACTTATTGTTGCAGTTCCATTTCCAAATTGTTTACCTCATGGGAAAGAAGATTACGGTGACAAACGCGTTGTCTTGCAAGCCATGGATATCTGCTATCACGGCAGTGCAGCATCCGAATTTTGAGGAGATGCTCAAATAGTACGCTACTGATGCAGATTTTGCAGACATCTTTGACAAGGTATAGAGTGGGGAGACAATTGCAAGATGTCTCTCAAGGAAGGCTGTTTGTTTTGACGCATGGAGTGAGGCAAAGGGTGTCGACGGAGTGTCACAATCCTCCTTTTGCTAGGCACAAAGGCATTGAGGGCATCTTAAAGAGAGTGGAAAAGTATTTTTACTAGCCTCACCTCAAGAAAGATGTGGACAAGGTTGTGCGCACTTGTGTGGTGTGTCAGACGATAAAATTTGAGAGGCACAAATCGGCAAGACTCCTCCTATTTCAGATTGACCTTAGGAAAGTATAGCAATGGATTTGATCTTTGATCTTCCGAAGACTCAGAGTGGGCATGAGGAGGATGGTTGGACTAGTTAAGGTTATCAGCTCGAGAAGAGACACCTGTTGTGAGATGTCCAAAAAAAATTTCAAGTCGTATTCTGCTAGGGTTTGCATGGCAAGCATTTCCGGATACTCCACTCTGCGAGAAGCTGCAGTGCAAAGAAAGATATTTGAAGGCACATAACTTCGGGCAAAAATTTTCTTGAAAGCTTGCCAAGTCCTTGGAGTGTGCGACTTGGTAGCTATAGACTTCCACCACTGCATGGCACTGCCTCTGAGAAAAACAGCAGCTCCAAACAAATCTTGGATCCTTCTCTTGCAAGTGATCTTTATGGCTTACAGAGCGATGAAGACGGGAGCACGTCCATGCGCGATGAAGTAAGGGTGGGAGTGCCTAATAAGTCCAGGGTCGGGGCACGATGATACTTTAATAATCTTCCTGTAAAACTTGGAAGCGCCATCTTGCTTCGTCTGCTCTCTGGTGCTTGAAGCTCTCATACCATTGTAACTGGGACGGGCACCACGTGCCAATGGAAAAGAACAAACTGAACAAACTTTTAGCACTTCAATAACAATTGAACTGAAAGAGAGACAACACACGAGACGGGGAGTGGCGGAATTCCACCCCAAGAGAGCACTGGCCCCAAACCTTGGCGCCCCTTTCGGAATTTCTTTATATTGCTTGAACTCAGTTTAATGCCGATACTCTAGACTTTGCACCTTCTCTTGGAAGCATGCCAGAGAATGTGCCCTCTACACATATTTAAAGGCCCTTGGCCTTGAAAAGCAGTTACATGAGAAGCAGTCAAACGCAAAAGAAGCCTAGTGTAATTTACGGAAATCCGTACAACTGCCATGTCATCAGCGTAAAACGTGAAAATCCGTACAAGTGCCACATCAACAAGTCAGTGCATATCGCGGCCATCCGTACAACTGCTACGTCACCATCTTCTACGCTGTGTGTGTGTGTGTGTGTGTTGGCCCCACTTTAATTTTTAATGCCTTTTCGTCACTTAGGCCCCATTGAACGGGGTCCCATAAGTTGGTGTGAACTCTTCTTTCAAAATAGGCCACTTGGCAAGACTTTGCAAGTCTGTTGCTTCTGTTTCTTCACTTAGGGTTTATGTCCCTTGGCCAGGATTTGAAGGTTGGCTCCGTTCTTTAGTGACTTGACACGTCGGCAGTTTGTGACAGCCGCAAAGTCTTGCATCCCTCTCGGTACTTCGTTTTGTATTAAGTAATCCACAGATGGCACAACTGCCAAGGAGCCATGCATTGATCCAGATCCACCCAAGGCTCATATTTGAAGGCACCTAGCCGAAAAGCAATTGATACAATAGTTGGTGCTAAGCCCAAAAGCAATTGCTTAAAACTAGGACGCCCAACATTTGGCTTCACATTAGTAAAGCATCCGGAAAAGACTACCATGTCACCTCTCGGAAAACCCACCGCAATTTACAGGATGGTGCAATGTCATCTTTGCAATCCCTCTCTATTACTAGCCGACGGTTTTAGTGCCACATCATCGCTTGTGTGACAAAATATGTGCCTTGAAGGGCGTAACTGGTAGATTAGTGCATGGCTGCATAGCAGACTCGCCGACAGTGGTACTGTGTGACTATTAATAAAAAGAAGTACTAGAAGGGGTGCCAACTATGGGGCCAGAATATCTGGAAGTGGAGAAGCCGGTCCAACTTTTGCAGCACACGACATGGATTTTGACAGCGAATCCAATATGTGAAAGCATCCCTACCACAGTTTTAAGGGATGAAAAATTCAATGGCAATGGAGATTCTAACATGGCACATCGGCCAAGGATGAGTTAGATGATCAACTTGAGGAATCATTGATGGAGGATCCAAAACTTGCAAATCTGCAGAGAAAATTGCAAGTTAGCACTTGTGCAAAGCGAAGGTCTGCCAAAAGAAGTTGAAGGTTATTGTCTGAAGCAGAAATCGGCTAGCATTCAACAACTTATAGATCATGCTATGGACAGTTTATGCTTTTGGGTTCTTGATTGATGTTGCTCGTGTCCAAAGCTTTAGATAAGGATTCTTCTTAGGGAAAAAAGATTGTTCACAAAAAGAAATACCACAACCCTTCATCTGTCTGCTGAATAGAGGGCAAAGCTACAAGTAGGGAAAGTCCTTTGGGTATGGTGAAGAGGGACACATTCTTGCAAAGTTTCAAAAGAAAGGAGAAAATTGAGGACAAACCAGAAACTTCAAAGAGGTACGACGATAAGACAGGAAAGACGATAGCAGGACTTGTATTGGATTTCATGGGGATGCTTGTAGATCACGAGGATGAGAGTACGGAGCTCTGCAAGGCGTTTACTCGATCTTTCTGAATAACTTGGAAGTGAACAAGAACTCAAATTTGTTAAGAGTCAGAGTGACAAAATTTTCTTCATGCTCGATCACATTGTTTCTTATGGTTTGTTTCTTGGCAAGTTACCCCCCAAAAGGCCAAACCACTGATTTGATACTATGCAGTACTCCACGGAACCGACCACCTTACAGAGTAAGCAAAGCCCAGAATGAAGAAATGAAGAAATCATGAGCCAAGTGAAAGACCTTTCACAGGATGGTTGATTCAGCCAAGTTCTTCACCTTTTTGTTCTCGAGTGCTACTTGTGTTAAAGAAAGATAGATCTTGGAGAATGTATGTCGACTACAGGGCTCTTAATAAGATCACTATCAAGAACAGGTTTCCAATACCGAGGATCGATGATATACTTGACAAATTATAGGGCTCTACTTGTTTCAACAAAATCGATCTCAAAAGGGTCTATAATGAGATCATGATCGCTCCTACATATGTATACAAGAGTACGTTCATGACTTGTACAAGTATTTGATGATGCCATTTGGTCTCTCAAATGCTCATGCAACGTTCAACACGACGAAGGACACGAGCATAGGGAGTTTGTGGGCACGTTCTCCAAGAGTGAAGAAGAATATCGAAAGCATTTGTATCAAGCGTTTAATTGTCACGTGCACATCTAACCATATGTGTACGTGGACAAGCTACTTCATGGCAAGGGTTCAGTTCACTTCAGTTAGCCTAGATTAAGAAGTGTTCTGGCACTTTTGTGATTCTGTTCGCAGACCGTGCATGTCCAGACACTTAAGAGTAGATGCATATCCTCTGGTTTCACACAGCATGATCATCAGATTACAGTCAGAACCCATCGGGAGCATTTTTATAGTGCATAGACCTGTTTTCCCTATTTTAGCCAATTTTTCACTTATTATTTTTAAGTGACTTTTGTTATGAAACTGGGTAGGGCAATTTTGACAAGCATGTATATAAGAAACCCTAGCGCTAGCATTCTCTGGCAGAAGAGGCAGCAGGGACCTGTGTCCAGCAATTCACCTTCTCAGCAAGACCCCCCCGGGCAGGAGACATAGCGTTTTCAGCCACAAGAACAGCCAGCGTTTTCAGCAATTGCAGACCAGCCAGCCTTTTGCATCTTGCAGAGCAACCCGACGATAGCAGGACAACGCGGATCACTAGCATTTTTGCATCAGGCTCAGAAATCAGCCCTAGCGTTTTTGCATTTGCAAAACATCCTAGCGTTTTGCAGAATGCGGCGACAGATTCAGCCATAGCCTCAGCGTTTTCAGTTTTCAGCACATAGACACCGCAGTAGAAGTCCCAAACCTCGCAGATCTCACCTTCCCGCAACAGATCCTTGCCGCATGGTCAGATCCACCGAAGTTTGCAGATTCAGCCCGGAAAACACAGAATTCTGCGTTTTCAGCGCGTCGTCGTTGCATCATCGTCATCGCCGTCGTCACCGACATAGAGTCATAATTCAGTAGATAAAGGTTTGCAGATTTCAGCCTTTAGTGTTTTCAGATTTCAGCCCGTCTCGTCGTTGTCCTCATCGTCGTCGACATTGTCGGCAAGTCCATTGCATTGTAGAGATTTGTGCAATCAATAGTAGACCGCTCTCGCCATAGAGAGTGGGGCCTTCGGAGGAGGGTTTGACAATATTCTGGTGTCGTATTCTTCTCTCTCTATTTCTCAGTCTCAACTCCTTCACTCACAGTGTTTCCCGCTTGTTTGTGATCATTTGCACTCTCTCACTAAAGGCCGTGAGTAGAACCTTGAGCACAATTTGGAGCACTCATCTTGAGCAAAGTTCAACATTCACTTCCGCTGCACCTTACATTAATGCACTACCAAAATAAATTGTTGATCTACTAGAAGAAGAGTGAGTTCTTTCTGCTAGAGATACATTTTTTGGGACATTGTTGTGTCCAAGGGTGTTAGCATGGATTCAGCTTAAGTGGTGGCTATTCGAGATTGGCCTACATTGAGAAATGTATGATGTTTAGAGCTTTTTGGGATTATGCTCATACTTTAGGCGGTTCATCAAACAATTTGTAGAGATTGCTTTGTTGTTGCGTGCCCTGACTAAGAAAGGGGTACCATTCACTTGGAGAATCACCAAATTGCAGCGTTTGAGAGACTCAAGCAAAATTGCCTACTAGGGTAGTTTTGATTTCGCTAGACTTGCAGAAATCTTTTGAGGTGTACGGTGATGTTTATGGAAACAGTTTGGGTGCGGTCTTAAGGTAGGAAGGCCCTGTTATAGCTTATGAGAGTCGGATGCTGACTAAGCCAGAGAGGGTTGCACAGATTTATGAAAAGGAGTTCCTAGTAGTCATTCATGCTTTGGCTCAGTGGAGGCATTACTTGCTCGGGGTAAATTTACAATGTACACGAATCATCAGAGTTTATGATACCCCTTGTCCCAAAACAAGCTTCCAGAGAATCACATGAGATGGGCAAACATATTGTTGCAGTTTCATTTTCAAATTGTATCTATGAAGGGAAAGAAGAACGTAGTGGCAGATGTGTTGACTTGCAAGCCACAGATATCCGTTGTTACATCAGTGCATTGTCAAGACTTGGATACAATGCGATAGCAATATACCATAGACCCGGATTTTGGTGAGGTTTTTGACAGGGTACAGAGTGGGTAGACAGCTGCAAGTTATTCTTTCAAGGAAGGTTATTTGATGCAAAAACCATGTTGTGTGTGACGTACGGTTTGAGGCAAAAGGTGGTTATGAAGTGTCACAATCCTCCTTTTGTTGTTCATAGGGGGCATAGAGGCGACACTCAAGGGTGTTGAGAGATACTTCTATTGGCCGCACCTCAAGGACTTAAACGAGTTTGTGCATACTTGTTTGGTATGCGAGTGAAGCATGATAGGCACAAAGTGACATTACTCCCTTAACCTTTATCTTTTCGCAGTGGGAGAGTATAACGATAGTATTCATCTTCGATTTTCCCAAGGCTCAGAGTGGGCATGATAGCATCTGGACTATTGTAGACAGGTTCAGCAAGCAGGTTCGCTTTGTACCAGTATAGACGATAGTGAGGCCGATACTTTGGCAAAGCTGTTTTCCTCGCACATCTTTCGGTTCCATGGGATGCCGAAGTCCCCAGGTTTCAGATAGAGACCCCAGGTTTACCGGTTTGTTTTGGGAAGCAATGTGTAAGAGTGTGGGTACTACGCTCAAATTCTCTTTGTCGTCCTATCAATAGACCGATGGGCAGCCTAAAATAACCTACTCTGTGGTGTTAAGACTTATTGAAGTGCTATATTTGTGACAACAAAACTCAGTGGGAGAGTTTGCTTACAACAACAATGTTAACACTTCTACGAGGAAGGCACCATTTAAGATTGTCAAGGGTGGCAAAAAGGTTTCGCCCATTTTGTGCACCAAGGACAAGATTTTTTAAGCAGATCATTTTGAACAGAGTTTGGAGACTGCCAATGTAAAGGAGGCTTGCGAAAGTCTCAAGAACGGCATAAGATAGCAGCAGCCAAGCCATAATCCTTTTACATGTTTTGGCACGGCACTAGAGGTCGAGAGTCAGTGGTCAGACACTCCTTTACTTGCATCGGCGAGGTATTGGGTTCTATTGGGCCCTGGGTTTCTCACATATCATTCAATTATGTGGTAGTGTGCTGTCTGTTCTCAATCTTCACGCTCAACTTAATGCTAGTTGCTCACAGCAGTGTTGTTTTCATTACTTTTAGATGTACACCTTCATGAGACTTCTTATTGAACGAGTTTCACTGCTGAAGTGCAAATGACCAAAGAAGAAAGCATGTATCAAGGTAGTTTCAAATGAACGTGATTAAAAGCGCTTGTTCCCCTAAACATGGAGTTTTGTAATCAAGAAGAAAAAGGGAAATATAAATCGAGATGTCTACTTCCCTTCACACAGACAAAGCACATGTGAACATTACAACTATGGAATTCAAAAGTTGTATACAAACAGCATTGAAATGGCAAGACAAACCATTAGAATAACCAATTAAGAAAAATTAAAATAACTCCTCCAAAAATGATAAAAAAGCTGACGTTTTTAATTGACGATAAAACGTTTGAAGAGTTTTTTTATGAAAAAGTTTATTTTTTACAAACGCGTTTGAAATGCAACCATGGCAATGTATATGTACATTTTATTTGGGTATCCTTCTTGTCTTATGATAGGGCCAAGATGGGTTTATTTGTATGGTAGCTCAATTTGCGAGTTGCTCTATCTACTCCTGCATACTCGTCCCACCTTGAATGTCATCGCATGTTTGTGTTGTCTATTAGTGTAAATAGGGATAACATTGTAATCACATCACAGGGTTACAATTTACCACTTTGGAAGAGACTCCTCGGCCAGAAGCTGACTGGTAAACGCACTGCTCCCTATGTTGTTGGGTTGTCCTACTTAATCTGCTATGGACTTCCTAGAGTTTTTCTTATGTTCTATCTTTTGGGCTTGTGTTAGGTGGAAAGCTCGATGATATTACAGTTTTGACGGCTCATGTGGTGGTTTCTCCGGCGTTGCCGAAAGAGCCACCTGCTGAATTGGCTCAAGAAGAGCCTTTACTCCTTCCTGTTGAGGAAGGTGATAGTGATTTCTCACCAAACCAGCTGCTTGCACCTGCAGTCTGATCACGGCTTCCATTGCAGGGTTGCAAGCAGGAAGGCAGGCTCTGTAAATACATACTAAGCCCTTGTAAAAATATGTTTGGGGAGGTCCTCATTGTAATCACATTGCTGTATGATGGTCACTTGATGATTTGCACAAACGCACAGAAAAGATTGTGGGCTGAAATGTACTGGGAGGATGTAAGGTTAAGCACATTGTTTGCCTATCGCATCAGAATAGATCATGTTTTCTTTGAGCTACATTGCTGGGTATTGAACCTTGGTCTTTATGCACCCCCACATTCACGATAAGCTGGTCTAGAGCCCATTCACTGGAGCTGCCAGGTCGGAAGGCGTTGGGTTTTTGTAGCAGCTAGGCTATAGTCTATTAGGGTTGAGGGGTAAAATAGTAGTCTTGCTTGTGGAGACCTTGCCCATGGCTAAGCAACTAAACATGGTCAATGGGGGGGGGGGGCCTTTGTGTTAAGAGTTTCATTGCCTGTTGCTTCAACAATTTTGGCATTCTTGTATGGCTAGTGGTTGTTCCGGGCTGGCCACCCACTCCAGTGCATATAGACAGCACGAGGTGGTTTCATCCGATCATTTTGGGCGAGATAGTGGGGTTTCCCATTTTTGGCCTGCCATACTAGCAGCCTTAGTGTTTGGCTCAAAGTTGGGGCATGTATGTGTCCCCCCCTCATTGGTCGGAAGGAGACACCTTACCTCCCCCCCTTTTGGAAATTTACCCCTTTCTACTGTGCGCGAGTCGCGTGATGGCGGCCCCTGTGCCCTCGCTTTCTCTGCTCCGCGCGTGTGCAGATTCGGGGATGGCTCTGTATTTGCTTGCGTGCGCGCTGATGTCCACCTTCGACAGAGGCTCCAATGTCTGGCAGGCATGCCATGCTGTGCCCATGCTCCTCGATCGACACTGGATCTGGCTCATCATTGCGGGATGGCTTCATGTGAGGTAACCATTTCTGGCTTCATGTGAGGTTCCCATTTCTGGCTATGGTCTGTGGCGGGCTTAAATGGGTGGGTTTTGAGGTTGGGACTGTGAGGTGCATTTGAGGCTTGTGTATCAGGTACTGCTCTTCTTCTTGAGCATGTGTTTGGGTATATTTATGTATGGAATGTGCTGTTGTCTTATGGGATGTATATAACCTGCAAATGGCAGCCGTGTTTTGTTCTTGGCACTGTTCTGTCGTCTCTTCTAATCTCTCTCTCGGCCATTCAATCTGAAATGAAGAAAAAGATACTGTTTGTAATCCCTTTTCAACTACTATCGCCTAGTATGTCTATCATGGAAAAACATAAAATTATAGTAATTGTGAACCGGTCTGCACTGTCCCACAGGATGGTGGTGGTGTCGTCACTGTTTCCTTGACTTGTGTCCATACATCCTGAATGTAAAAAGGAGCATACTCTGTAAATGTATCCTACGCTCCCTCGACCAGCGAGCCCCTGCTTTTATTTTTTCCTTGCTATTCTCTGGCTTGCGGAGTTTTCTTTGTTTCTACCTTTCTTTTTACACAGGTTTTTGCTTTCAATCTCTTGTTTGTTTGCTTGATTGTATGTTTTTGTTTTCATGTATTTTATTTTTTGCCTGTGTTGTGTGTTTCTTGTTGCTTGTTGTATGTGGATGGATGAGGTTGCTCGGCTGCATGGGGGCGGTGTGTGTGAAAGTATTGCTGCATGCTGCTTGTTACTTGCTTGTTTTTCTGTTTCATTCTTCGGTTTTGAATAGCCAGGGTTAAGATTTTGGGGAGGGCTGCGGTGGTGACTGTGGGCTCGGCAATAGGATAAGGTAAATTAGTATAAAGTTTCACACCGCCAGGTTGCAGCTGCATTTTGATCATGAATACGCTTGAAAGCCTTGGCACGATCAAAAATACATTTTGAGATGGCCACTGTTGCCAATCGCTGAGCGGACTATGAAGCTGAATGCTGAATTTCAGTCTTGATACACTAAAATGCTGAGTTTCAAACCTGATAAGTTGATCTCGTCTAACTGGTGATATGGTCTGGTGTTGCTATACCTTGAAGGGCTTGCTTGCTTGGCTTGAAGGTGCTCACAGGCACCAAATAGGCAATCCAAATGAGGCCGGATGATGGGCTCTTTGAGAGAGAGTGGCGAGACCCACTGGCCCCTGCTTTGATTTTTTTTTTTACTGTGAAAGCCTGAGTACACCTTGCTACATTTATTGCGTTGTTATGCTTTGAAGGGCCTGCTTGCTTGGCTGAGAGTGAAAGTCACCAAATAGGCAACCCAAACGAGGGGGGCAACGAGAAGAGAGAAAGCCCGCAGGGGTTCTAGAGAGGGATGGAATGGGTTGAAATTTCCTTGAGGACCCCGTCCCTTTTGATTTATGCCTGCATTCAAACCTCGCCAAGCTCATCATGTTCTCCAATCGCATCTCCGGATCCATTTTTGAAAGCCTTGCAAGCTGCCAATCGCGTCTTCGAATGCGTGTGCAGGACAATATGCTCACAGGTAGCATTCCTGCTTTCTTCCGAAGCTTACCAAGTTCGAGTTTCAAAACAATGAGCTACCAGGATGCATGCCGACTGATATCAGCAACTCCTCGAAGCTCGATTATATTGATCTTTCTTTTGACTGGATTAGTGGAGGGCTTCCAGCAAATATGTGGCAGCTCCTCAACGTACAGAACTTCCTTGCCAGTGGGAACAACCTCACTGGGACTATCCCATCTGATTTTGAGGTATCATGCAATCCTCAACTGACCTCCCTTTGTCGCAAAATTCTCTCGCAGGAAATATACCGGCAAGCCTGAGCAATTGCGAGAAATTGATCGCCACAGACCTGCAACATAATCAGCTCACAGGAGGTGTCCAGCCGGAGCTTGCAAGCACACCCAATTTGGGAGTCCTTCACCTCTCCCAAAACTACCTTGGTAGAGAGATTCCCCATCGGTTTCAAAATTTGACCACACTAGAGGCTTTCAATGTCTCTTACAATAACCTGTCGGGTCCAATCTCTCTAGAGAGCATGTTCAAATCTGCCAGCCTTGGCTCATTTCTTGGCGATCCTTATTTGTGTGGGGGCATGCTACCCCGCTCATGCATTGAGTTTGGGGATGGCAGCTAGCTTTCAGGCAAAAGTACGAAGAGAAGCCTGGAGCTGATGTGGCTGGTTGGACGGTGCCTCTTCAAGCAATATGGAGGTCGATTCTGCAGCAAAGACACATTTGAAGATAAGGATGAGTGGCCATGGAGACTCACTGCATTTGGAAGGCTATCTTTCACCAGCAGCGATTTCTTGGATGCACTGAAAGATGAAGACATAGCTCGCAATGCATTTGCCCTTGTTCTTTTGCTGGTGGTTAGGTGCATTGCCAGGTGAAAGGTTTGCTGAAGGCCTTAGTGTGATTCGGTGCTGTTGACTGCTTTTTGAGTCATACTGTTCACTGTGTTCTGGTTTTTTTTTTTTTAAAGCATGGTCAAAGATTTGTAGATAGCAGGAATATGTTCTTTTTCTCGTGATCAGGTGCATTCATTTGCACAAATACATGAAAATGTTTTACACAGAAAGATGCATACAATGCTTGTATATTTATGTGTATAGATATTCTATTATAAAAGGCTCAGTGTGATTCCATGCTGTTGATTGCGTTCTGATATTTTTTTGAAGCATGCTTAAAGATTTATAGATGACACGAATGTGCTTTTTGTTTTGGATTTTAATAGGGACATGCGGGCATCTTGACTTCGGTTTGCTGTGATAAGTTTCTTGCTTTTGCAGGCTAGTACTTCTTGTGTCCACTACTTCGGTGCATGAATTCTCGTGTGCATGGGCACGTGGTCCACCTCGACTTTTGGGGATACTTGTTTCATTTGTTGTCATGTTTGGAGTGGTTTTTTGTTGCTGATGGTTGTGTTGTTAGGTTTTACTGTGTCTCGCGTTATCACTTGCATATGTTGCTTGTGGCCATTGAATGTTTAGTGGGAAAGGGATCTAAAGGCGGGCCGGTTGAGATATGCAGTGAAGGCCTTCTAATCATCTGTTTTCTTTTGCAAGACAATGTTTATTGTGTGTTTGCTTGGTCTGTGTCCCTTCATTTGTGCGTGTTCTTTTGCGTGTGCAATGCTTGGTCTTTGTCGTTTAAGGGACTGAGGGTGGGGTTTTGTTATGTACGCTATGTGTGAACATGCTTAGCTCATGTCGAGCACTCCCTTCCCCCTTTTCTTTTTTGCTGATCTCTCTTCTTTTCTTTTCCTTTGTCTAAAAAAATGTTCGCGTGATTTAAAATGTTGACTCATCGTGTGTCAGGAGTCTCATGAGGCATTCCCAATGTCGATCCCCCATCCCCCTGTCTCTCTCTCTCTCTCTCTCTCTCTCTCTCTCTTAAGTGAAATCTTCTCTCCTTTGACTAGGTGCCCTCAACATTGCAACGTTACATCTTACACTAGTCTCTCTCTCTCTCTCTCTCTCTCTCTCTCTCTCTCTCTCCACCCCCCACCCCCTCCCTCTGTCCCTGTTTAACTCCGTTCGAGCTTAAAAGAATGTAAATTGTGCATCATTGGTTTTCTTTATAGTCTCGTGCTTTATGGTGGGTTGGTGGTGCAATATAGCTTGTCTCATTGCTAAAAAAGAAATGACATTCACTTTTCTTGCTCTCCATTACTATTTGTCTCATGTGGCACTACTCTATGTTGGATCGGTGATACAATAAAGTTTCTTATTGCTTCAAAACGCCATTGAATCCCCCCCCTCCCCCCCTCTTCCCCTGTCCAACCTCCCTTCTCCCTGTTTTCTGATCCCCTTTTCTTTGTGAATTTAGTTTGGATGATAGGTGATAGAATCATAGTTGGAAAGTGTTCTCAGTCTTTATATTTGTTTGTGTCATGTAGACAAAGCAAATAAGCGTGTTGAAATATGGCTTATAGTTGTGGTTGCAAACAAAGCATGGAGATTCACGGTATGGAGTATGGGTGTTATGGTATTCTTTGTGCTTTTGGTGTTCTTACTTAAAACATATTCGTTTCGTAGAGCCAAGAAAAAATGATAGCATTGCACGTATTGTACATCTAAAAAGTGAAACTTCTAAACGTGAATGTGTACGGATTGATGTGAGTGAGTCATCTGTAAGCACTCCGACAACTTCTCGCAAGCGTAGTGTGTACACTGAACCGAAGTTCATTATCCAACTCTCTCTCTCAAAGGGCAAAGGGCAAGCTTGCGATACGATAAATTCTACCTTCTTTTGAAGAAAGCCTATACAAGATTGGTTGGTTTTGTGTATTTTGAAATGTTCCATCTTTTACATTAGGTGCACAAGTTAGATGCTCGAAAGCGTAAAAAGCAAAGATGGCTATTGTTAAGATCGAGAGGTACGATATATATAAAACCAAAAACATTGACTATCTACCTCTATCTTTTGATGTGAATAGATTTTCATGTTCTTATATATTGTTTTGTAGATGCTTTAATTGATACTGAAGACGATGAAGTGAAAGTCAACCCTTTTTCGCAACAAGAACCTCCTATTGTAGAACATAATGTGCCTTTTTTTGCATATAACAGACCTCTGTGACATCACTCCTAGATTTGCAATTTAGGATTAAGTGCTAAACAATTATGGTACATACAAGCTTTTCGATCCCAAAATTGTGAAGTTCTTCAAGGTTGATCTTGTGGATTCGCACAACTCCAACAAAGTCACACTGTCGTCGTCGGTTCATCTCTAAGTCAATTTGCTTCCTTTCTAAGTGTTGGTAGTTTTGTGCGGATAGAGGGTTTTGCAATCAAAACAAAGAACAAGGCAAACGGTGGAACATCACGTTTCTCTCTTTACTTGGATGCTACCTCGATCGTCACTTGCATTGCTTCATTTCCAATCCACTTGAGCTTCTACTCGGAAACGAATATAAGATTTTTCTTAAATGAGGCGGTAAGTGCCGGTGTAGGTGGTGCGAAAAGTTACTTGGGTATGTTTGCTTTTGTTGTTATTAAGAGTGAGAATTTTGAAATCTACGCCAACTCCACACATGGAGAGCTACTGGTGATTGGCGATTCTAATCCCAAGGATCCAGCAACTGTAAGTCTCGCATATTAAAATCTTGTGCCTTTTTCAATTGACTTTTGTCAATGATCGCAAAGAAGAGTATAAGTCTATCAGAAGGGATATTGACAATGGAGAAGTGAAAACTTTCGTTGCAAGGAATATCGAGGCTTTCTTAGGCCGTGAGAATACGTTGTCTGTCTTGGATCTTACAATCTTGGTGCCTGTTCACAGCAAGCGTCTGTAGTCTGATCTCTTATAGACTTACAAGACACAGGTTGAGAGTTTCGGTTATGGGAAGCAGGTAATGTTGGGTAACTTAGTTGGTTAGAAATTGTGTTGTTAACTTGCTTTGTGTTTCTTAATTCTCACTTTTGCCCTGCAGGTGTTCGGCGTCTTGCGTTTGTCTAACATAAATGGTGTTCTCTTGGAGACATTGTGCCCCATCTGCAAATTGAAAAAGGTTCATAAAACCACAGAGGGTTTATTCTATAACACTTACCAAAAGACGACTACAAGCTACGAGATTCTCAAACTTCAAGTAAAGATAAAGGTAAACGAAGGCCTTGTCATTTCTGCACAACTAGTTGGTCTCATTGTTGATGAGGTCTTGGCTTTGGGCAAGACTTTTCAAAGCTTGTATTCTAAAAGTCCGACAGTTGCAAGAGAGATCTTGGCATCGACAACACTGACTGCTTTTTACCCAGGGTAAAGGTCTTGGAAGCAGAATAGGGGTCTACCATTGTATATACATAATATTGGTAAAGCTCTTGAAGAGTCACGGTTAGTTTTCTTGGTTTGCATAAAGTAGTTTTGAATGCATCAAAACAGCCTTGTCAAAAAACCCTTGTAAAAACAAACCTCTATAAAAACACTTGCAGCTGCGTTATAAGGTTTTAAAGGTTTCCTTCTCTCTCTCTCTCTCTCTCTCTCTCTCTCTCTCTCTCTCTCTCTCTCTCCTCGTTCACTCTTTCTCTCGTGTCGTTAGTGATTCGATCGTCTTTTCTTTTCTCCTCTCTCTCTGTCTCAAAAATATGAATGTATAAAGGGACCCGTGTATTTCCAACATTTTTGGTCTCTCTCTCTTTCTCTCTCTCTTTCAATATTGTCCATAAAGACTCCCTTTCTTGTGTTTGTCAATTCTAGTATTGCACATAGGGCTTCACTATTTCCGGTCATCCGCATCTTCCTCCCAGTATCCTTTTCCCTGGCTACAGTCGGATAAGAAACTTGTTTTTTATTAGCTGGATTGATCTCTCATCCCCCCCTCCCCCCCTCTTTCGTCGATCCTCCTTACGCACATACACACACAACTCTCTCTCTCTCTCTCTCTCTCTCTCTCTCTCTCTCTCTTTCAAATATGGTGTTTTCAATAGAGCTCTACTTTTTCTAGTGGTTCCTCCCCTTTTCCTCTCCTCTCTACTCATTGTATTCTTCTCTTGTGAGTTCCGCCTACCTAAGATATTCTTGTATTCTATTTTTTTCTCTCGTCCCCTCCTCTGCTCCCGCTATCTATTTCTCTCACAGCAACGGTGGACATAAACCTCTATTATTCTGTGGCCTCTCTCTCTCTCTCTCTCTCTCTCTCTCTCTCTCTCTCTCTCTCTCTCTCTCGAAGAATCCAAAAAAAAAAAACTTCTTTAGTTTTTCTCTGTTGCCCTCTCTGTACCAGTTACATTATTGTCGAGAGATCGAGAGAGAGAGAGAGAGAGAGAGAGAGAGAGAGAGAGAGAGAGTGAAAATAGGTAATGGAAAGCTTTTCGAGGAGGTAAAGCTATCATCCAAGAGTTTCGAACTCCCAAACCGGCTTCCCCCTCCTCACCTATCTCATCTTAGGTTTTTGTTCATCCCACCTTATCTTTTTTCACCACTCGATGGACCCTCAGTCCTTAACTGGTATCAGAGGAAATTCTTTGTACTGTTTTGTTTCTGGTCCCATAGGTCATATATGACCTCCGTGGACGATAATTCAATCTCTCTCTCTCTCTCTCTCTCTCTCTCTCTCTGTGCTCATTCAATTCACTCAAACAATGGATGCTTCCATTGTTGACAATTTAAAAAATCTTGGTGTCAATGAATATTTCTTGCGTACATACCGTTTGGATGTTAACATATTCAATGTTTTTCAATACATTACAGAAACAACACTTGCACCAATGGATCTTCTAACAAATTTAGCTGCTTATACATTGTTTTAAATTGGACTACAAACCACATCGACAAACGTAATTAACACTCTCTTAGGAAATACCACTGGCGCAAACGAAACACCTTACGATAGTCTACAGGTTGCTAAAAACCTCTCACAATTCATTGGCATTGACTATTCAAATGATCGAGCTTTTTTGTGGAGCGAATCACTTGTGCATTGAGGTGACTTTACAAAGTGGACAACGCAAGAAGCAAAAGAAATTTATTGTCGGTGCATGCAGCAATGCTGGTAGGAAACAACAAATACTGATCGTAGACATTGACGGAACTTTATACGTGTTTCCTTTGCACAGATCTGCATCAGGCTTGAAAAGATTTGAAATTTGGACACCTTCGGAGGTTTCAAAACTTCACATACTGTTGATTTTGTATCCTAATGATAGTAACAAATGTGTCGCCGAAGAGTATTTGTGTCAAGAAACCAACATAGTTCGTACATAAACAACGATAACAACAAAAATAAAATGTTTAAGAAAGTCACAACAAAATATTCCTCCTCCGAAAAATGAATCATACTCGAGAGATTACGTTTCAATGATACACCTACAAAAACGTATTAAAAGGAAATACAAGATATTTCTTTAACCTTGTGTGAGCATTACAATAGACTGCTTTTCAATTCCCAAATAATGTTAATGAAAACAAAGAAAGCTAGCGACACTGTTATGTAAATTTGTGAAGCTTGCAAAAGAAAGAGAAGAAAACCAGCAGTAACTTACAAATCTTTACAAGAAACTGGATTGAATGACAAGAAGGAAACTGTACAAAAACTAAACAAGTTAGAAAAAAGACCGATCGCACCTCAAATACTGTTTTAAAAAATACGAGAGTTGACATACGATGGACAATATGGTTTACGTGGAAGCATTGTGGATGTACTGGCAAACATTACCAAAACACAAAGAAGTTTGCCACGATTCATCAATGAGGAAAACTCAATTCTTATAGGTCTAAAGAGAAAAATAGAATAAAAGAGAGCATAAGTTTAAATGAGGATTGGTTGCGACATATCACCCTTTTGCAAAAGACACATTTCATTCATCTTGCAGTGTGTAATGACAACGACGAATTATGACGATATTCTCGTTCATCAATTCACATCAGCACAACAAATCATTGATTACAACGATAAGATCCTACATGTTGTACCTTGTGAAGGAAATCATTTACTTGGTTTATTAAAAGACACATTCTGTGAAGAACTAGGTTTTCCAAGGATATTCTTTGGTGAACCACGTAAGTATCACGATCTAGCAGTTAAAAACTACCATAAAATTATAAAATGAGAATTACTTCATGGTGATAGATGATTTGTATTGGATATAGAAAAATTATTCTTTAAAGAAGTGAAAATAATGACCCAACAAATTATTTCGTCTATATGGGTTCATCTGAGAAAGGTCAAGCTTGAAGGGACCGTTCTTTATGCACGAGATGTGTTGCATGATATAAACGTCAACAAAATTATTCGATCAAAGATAGGTTACGGAGAATACGAAGCTTTGAGAACTTCTCCAGATTATAAACAAAAAATAAAGAAAAATATCTTCGCGATAATAAGACAGCTAGGTCCTCCTACCTTCTTTGTTACTTTCTTGGCTGAAGAGAGATGCTGGAAAGAACTAATCAACTGTTTAAAAAAACTCACTTTTATAACCAAAGATGACAACGAAATAGAAAATTCGATCAGACCCAATAACATGTTCCAGATATTATTTGCACAAATGTCGAAGCTTGAAAAAACTACTCAAGAAAGACAGCAACATACTCGGAGGAAAAGTGAAAGATTATTTTTTTGTGACCAAATTCCAAAGTCGTGGTAGTCAACATGATCATGGTTTAATATGGATTGAAAATACACCTCAGCTAACTGATACAAAAGCAAATAGCGTAACGAAATTCATTGACAAATGCATTAGCACTGACAAGAACCTTCTTCGGGAAGATTTGAGCAACGTTCAACAACACTCACATCGAAAAACTTGCTTAAAAAAGGAAAGAGATATTGCTTTGATTTTCTCCGATGCCCGATGCTGTATACTTGTATACTTAGACCATTGCAAGAAGAAGAAAAGAATAACAAACAACACAAAAGAAATCTTAAGAAAATCAAAGAATTCCTCGAAACAACCAAAACCGAAGAATTATAAAAAACTGTTTTTGAGGATTGGCTAAAGAAATTAGATCTTCCTTTCGACGATTACATATTGGCAATTCGATCAAAAATTTTGATACTGACTGTGCTGATGAGACGAAGAATAGAAGACATTTTTACACACGGTTTCAATCCAAAAATTTCAAAATTATGGAACGCTTACATCGACATCCAATATATAGTGAACGCGTACGGAGCTGCTATATACTGCTCATCATACATAACAAAAATGGATAGTACATTAATAACAACTATTAAAGTTGAGATAGATGTTTGTACCGCCAATAATGCCAACACTGTTGAAAGATTACAACGCATTGGAAACACAATTTGAATATGCAGCAATTAAGAACATGATCATGGTCTAATATGGATTGAAAATACACCTCAGCTAACTAGAGAATTTATTTTCATCAAAACAAATCCTCTTGAGGAAGGTTCACTCATTTTGATATGAAAAGAAACACTCAAACAATTAGATCCAGACAGTAGAGACATATTTTTCGAGAACATCGTCGACAAATATAGCAAAAGACCAACGCACTTGCACAATATCTGCTTGACAGAATTTTGTTCATGCTACAAGCACTGTAAATGTAAAATTGTTTCATTGAGAGACAACTGAATCATTCGTTATGTCCGATACGACAAACATAAAGATCCTGATAACTTTTATCGAGAACAATGTTTGTTATATTTACCTTGGCACAACGACGAGAACCAGCATCTTCATTGCTCTGAAACATGGGAAGATGTATATAAACGTCATCTAGATCTTGTGTCCTATAACAAGAAAAAATTCAACAAAGACATTGTAGATGAAAATAGTATCTCGCAAACTGCAACAGCATCGACATCACGTTCCTTTGCTTCTTCACATGAAAACATGCAAGACAACATCGCTTCAAATCTTCCAGAGTTGAACACTATCAACAATAGAAAACTAGCAATAACAAAGCTAATCGCGATTTCAAATGAACAATATCATGAAGTCTTACGAATTCTAAATACCCAACAACGTCTTCTGTTCGATGATATCATGCTGAGAAAATGAACAAATCCAGACAAAGCAATACAATAATTTCTTACTGGAGGTACTAGAACTGGTAAAACTTTTCTGTTGTTACTATTGGTTCAAAGCTTACTACGACACTACAATTTTAAATTGCCTACAAACATTGAATCTTGTGGATTCATACAACTCCACCACAGTCACTGTTGTCGTCGGTTCATCTCTAATAAGTCAATTTGCTTCCTTTCTAAGTGTTGGTAGTTTTGTGCGGATAGAGGGTTCTGCAATCAAAACAAAGAACAAGGCAAACGAATGGTGGAACATCGCCTTTCTCTCTTTACTTGGATGCTACCTCGATCGTCACTTGCATTGCTTCATTTTTAATCCACTTGAGCTTTTACCCGGAAACGAAGATAAGATTTTAGTTAGATGAGGCAATAAGTGTGGGTCTAGGTGGTGTAAAAAGTTACTTGGGTACGCTTGCTTTTGTTGTTATTAAGAGTGAGAATTTTGAAATCTATGCCAACTCCACACGTGGAGAGCTACTAGTGGCTGACGGTTCTACTCCCAAGGATGGAGCAACTGTAAGTCTTGCATATTAAAATCCTTTGCATTTTTTAGGGTAAAGAAAAAATTCACATCATTTAACGTGTGCTATGAGATTCCCAAACTTCAAGTAAAGATCAAGCCAAGGGAAGGCCCTGTCATTTTTGCACAACTAGTTGGTCTCATTGTTGATGAGGTCTTGGCTTTGGGAAGGAATTTTCAAAGCTTGTATTCTAAAAGTCCAATAGTTGCAAGAGAGATCTTGGCATTGACAACACGCACCGGCACATTCAAAATCAATCTTACAAGAAATCTGATTGCTTTTCACCAAGGGTAAAGTTCTTAGAAGCAGAATAGGGGTCTACCATCGTATATAAATAATATTGGTAAAGCTCTTGAAGATTCACGAGCTAGTTTTCCGGGTTTGCATAAAGTAGAGTCTTGAATGCATTAAAACAGCCTTGTAAAAAAACCCTTGTAAAAAAAACCTCTGTAAAAATACTTGCAACTGCGTTATAAGGTTTTAAAGGTTTCCTTCTCGCATCTCTCTCTCTCTCTCTCTCTCTCTCTCTCTCTCTCTCTCTCTCTCTCTCTCTTGTTCACTCTTTCCCTCGTGTCGTTAGTGATTCGGTCGTCTTTTCTTTTCTCCTCTCTCTCTCTCTCTCTCTCTCTCTCTCTCTCTCTAAAATATGACTGTATAAAGGGGACATTATTTTCAACATTTTTGGTCTCTCTCTCTCTCTCTCTCTCTCTCTCTCTCTCTCTCTCTCTTTCAATATTGTCCATAAAGACTCCCTTTCTTGTGTTTGTCAGTTCTTGTATTGCATATAGAGCTTCACTATTTTCGATCATCCGCATCTTCCTCCCACTATTCTTTTCCCTGGCTACAGTCGGATAAGAAACTCGTTTTTTATTAGATGGATTGATCTCTCATCCCCTCTTTCGTCCATCCTCCTTTCGCACATACACACACAACTCTCTCTCTCTCTCTCTCTCTCTCTCTCTTTCAAATCTGGTGTTTTCAATAGAGCTCTAGTGGTTCCTCCTCCCCTCCTCTCCTCTCCACTCATTGTATTCATCTCTTATGAGTTACCCCTACCTCAAATATTCTTGTATTCTTATTTTTTTCTCTCGTCCCCTCCCCTGCTCTCGCTATCTATTTCTCTCACAGCAACGGTGAACATAAACCTCTATTATTCTAGTTGCCTCTCTCTCTCTCTCTCTCTCTCTCTCTCTCTCTCTCTCTCTCTCTCTCTCTCTCTCTCTCTCTGAGTCCCAAAAAAAACTTCTTTAGTTTTTCTCTCTGTTGCCCTCTTTGTATTAGTCACATTATTGTACAGCGAGCTTCCCAATTCTCTCTCTCTCTCTCTCTCTCTCTCTCTCTCTCTCTCTCTCTCTCTCTCTCTCTCTCTCTGTCTGCTCATTCAATTCACTCAAACAATGGATGCTTCAATTGTTGACAATTTAAAAAATCTTGGTGTCGATGAATATATCTTGCGTACATACGATCGGGATGTTTATATATTCATTGGTTTTCAATACATTACAGAAACAACACTTGCACCAACGGATCTTCTAACGAACTTAGTTGCTTATACCTTGTTTCAAATGGGCCTACAAACCACATCGACAAACGTAATTAACACTCTCTTAGGAAATAACACTGGCACAAACGAAACAACTTAGGATAGTCTACAGGTTGCTAAAAACCTCTCGGAATTCATTGGCATTGACTATTCAAATGATCGAGATTTTTTGTGGAGTGAATCACTTGTGCAATGAGGTGACTTTACAAAGTGGACAGCGTAAGAAGCGAAAGAAATTTATTATCGGTGCATGCAACAATACTGGTAGGAAACAACAAATACTGATCGCAGACATTGACAGAACTTTATACGTGTTTCCTATGCAGAAATCTGCATCAGGCTCGAAAAGATTTAAAATTTGGACACCTTCGGAGGTTTCAAAACTTCACAGACTATTGATTTTGTATCCTAATGATAGTAACAAATGTGTCCCCGAAGAGTATTTGTGTCAAGAAACCAACATTGTTCATACATAAACAACGATAACAACAAAAATAAAACGCTTAAGAAAGTCACATCAAAATATTTCTCCTCGAGAAAACGAATCATACTCGAGAAATAGATTACGTTTCAATGATACACCTACAGAAACATATTTAAAGGAAATACAGGATACTCCTTCAACCTTGTGTGAGCATTGCAATAGAGTGCTTTTCAATTACCAAATAACGTTAACGAAAACAAAGAAAGCTAGCGACACTTTTATGAAAATTTGTGAAGCTTGCAAAAGAAAGAGAAGAAAACCAACAGTAACTTACAAATCTTTACAAGAAATTGGATTGAATGACAAGAAGGAAACTGTACAAAAACTAAACAAGTTAGAAAAACGGCTGATCGCACCTCGAATACTGTTCTAAAAAAAGCGAGAGTTGACATACGATGGACAATATGGTTTCCGTGGAAGCATTGTGAATGTACTGGAAAACGTTACCGAGACACAAAGAAGCTTGCTACGATTCATGAATGAGAAAAACTGAATTCTTATAAGTTTAAAGAGAAAACTAGAATATAACCATTGTTATTTGAGCAGACTAGTACGCCCACTGCTCACTCTTAAAACGCTGAAAGAGCTTTTACATTCTAATCTTTACGCAAAAGAGAGAATAAGTTTAAATGAGGATTGGTTGCGACATATCACCCTTTTGCAAAAGACACATTCCATTCATCTTGTAGTGTGCAATGACAACGATGAAGACGACGAGAATTATCACGATATTCTTGTTCATCAATTCACATCAGCACAACAAATCATTGATTACAACGATAAGATCCTACACGTTGCACGTTGTGAAGGAAATCCTCGGCTTGGTTTATTAAAAGACACATTCTGTGAAGAACTAGGTTTTCCAAGGATATTCTTCAGCGAACCACGTAAGTATCACGATCTAGCAGTTTAAACCTACCATAAAATTGCAGAATGGAAATTAATTTATGGTGATAGACGATTTACATTGGATATAGAAAACTTATTCTTTAAAGCAGTGAAAATAATGACCCAACAAATTATTTTGTCTATATGGGTTCGTCTGAGAAAGATCAAGCTCGAAGGGACCGTTCTTTATACACGAGATGTATTGCATGATACAAATGTCGACATAATTATTCAATCAAAGATAGGTTACAAAGACTACGAAGCTTTGAGAACTTCTCCAGATTATAAACAAAAAATAAAGAAAAATACCTTCGCAATGATAAGACAGCTAGGTCCTCCTACATTCGTTGTCACTTTTTCGACTGCAGAGAGACGATGGAAAGAACTAATCAACTGTTTAGAAAAACTCACTTCTATAACCAAAGATGACAATGAAACAAAAATTCGATCGGACCCAATAACATGTTCCAGATATTATTTGCACAAATTTCAAAGCTTGAAAAAACTACTCAACAAAGACATCAACATACTAGGAGGAAAAGTGAAAGACTACTTTTTCGTGACCAAATTCCAAATCGTGGTAGTCAATACGATCATGGTCTAATATGGATTGAAAATGCACCTCAGCTAACTGATACAGAAGCAAATAGCGTAACGAAATTTATTGACAAATGCATTAGCACTGACAAGAACCTTCTTCGGGAAGATTTGAGAGACATTCAACAACACTCACATCGAAACTTGCTTGAAAAAAGGAAAGAGCGGTAGCTTTGATTTTCCCCAATATCCGATGCCGTATACTTGTATACCTAGACCATTGCAAGAAGAAGAAAAGAATAACAAACAACACAAAAGAAATCTTAAGAAAATCAAAGAATTCCTTGAAACAACCAAAACCGAAGAATTACCAACTGATTTTGAGGATTGGCTAAAAAAATTAGATCTTCCTTTCGACGATTACATATTGGCAATTCGATCAAAAATTGTGACACCGATTGTGCTGATGAAACGAAGAATAGAAGACATTTTTACAAACAGTTTCAATCCAAAAATTTGAGAATTATGGAACGCTAACACCGACATCCAATATATAGTGAACGCGTACGGAGCTGCTGCATACTGCTCATCATACATAACAAAAATGGATAGCACATTAATAACAGCTATTAAAGCTGAGATCGATATTTGTACCGCCAATAATGCCAACACTGTTGAAAGATTACAACGCATTGGAAACACAATTTGAATATACAACAATTAAGTGCACAATAAGCTGTTTCTATTGTTTTATCTTCACCTTTACACAATTCTACTAGAGAATTTATTTTCATCAAAACAAATCCTCCAGACCAACGTTCACTCATTTTGAAAAGAACAGAAACACTCAAACAATTAGATCCAGATAGTAGAAACATATTTTTCAAGAATATTATCAATAAATATAGCAAAAGACCAACACACTTGCACAATATCTGCTTGGCAGAATTTTGCTCATGCTACAAGCACTGTGGACGTAAAATTGTTTCATTGAGAGACAATCGAATCATTCGTTATGTCCGATACGACAAACATAAAGATCCTAATAACTTTTATCGAAATTTTTTTTTGTTATATTTACCTTGGCACAACGACGAGAACCACCATGTTCATTGCTCTTAAACATGGGAAGATGTATATAAACGTCATCTAGATCTTGTATCCTATAACAAGAAAAAATTCAACAAAGACATTGTAGATGAAAATAGTATCTCGCAAACTGCAACAACATTGACATCACGTTCCTTTGCTTCTTCACATGAAAACATGCAAGACAACATCGCTTCAAATCTTCCAGACTTGAATACTACCAACAATAGAAAACTAGCAATAACAAAGCTAATCGCGATTTCAAATAAACAATTTCATGAAGGCTTACGAATGCTAAATACCCAACAACGTCTTCTGTTTGATGATATCATGTTGAGAAAACGAACAAATCCAGACAAAGCAATACAACAATTTCTTACTGAAGGTGCTGGAACTGGTAAAACGTTTCTGCTGTTACTATTGGTTCAAGGATTTCTATGACATTACAATTTTAAATTGCCTACAAACATTGAATCTGCTAAATTTTTATTGATGGCGTACACTGCAAAAGCAACATTCAATATTGGTGGAACCACAATACATTCTGCTCCTCGTCTCCCATTGATAGCAAGCGACCAAACCTCATTAAGCGCATAAAAATTAGATGAACTCTCTTCACAATATACAAATTTACAATTGGTGGTTATCGATGAGATCTCCCTCGTTGGACGAAGTCTTTTCCAACAGGCTGATGCACAACTTCACGCTATAAAAATAAAACATGATAAACCATTTGCAGGCATGGACGTTATCCTCTATGGAGATCTTTGTCCAAGCGAGTCCTGTTTGTGACAACTGAATCTTCTCATATCATGAAAACATATTCGACACATTGCTAGTTTCATTTTGGCACTCACATATCAAACGCTACGAACTAACACAGCCAATGCAACAAGAAAATATAAGATTCATTGAAATTTTAAATCGAATATGTAAGAGCCAGCACACAGAGGAAGATACAAACACTTGAACTATTCTTATTGCCGTGAACTATACCTCCATTGAGTAACTATTCTTATTTATTTTACGATAATAAAAGCAAAGATGCATACAACAAGTACATATTCGAAAACACACCAGGAATACCATATATATTTGAAGCTACTGACGAAAAATTCAAAAGTTGTCACAAATATATAAAGATTCTAGAAGATTTGAAACAATGCGGAGGCCTGCAAAAAATGTTTCATTTGAAGCCAAACTTAGTCATGGAACTATGCACCGAAAACTTGAACATTACAGATGGACTTGTAAATGGAGCTGATGGACTTTAGAAGAGCCATTCACAGACATCGACGAACGAAAAAATAGTTTGGATTGAATTTTACAACGTAAGAGTAGGTCAACGTACAAGATTTGAGAACCAACATCTCTTTGGAGAATCTATATCAAGAAAATGGACTCCCATAAGAAAAATCATAAGAGAGCTTCAAGTCAAAAAAAGTCTGTTGAATGTCGTATCAAGAACACAATATCTTGTCCAACATGCATCAGCTCGAACTAATAGATCTCAAGGATTGACATTCATACATTGTTCTTCGACCCTTCAAAAATAAAAAGCCATGGATTGATATACAGAGCGTTGTCACGAATTAAAAATCCCCAAAACCTATTTCTCCTCTCCCGAATCGATCCAAAACAAATAAAAACAGATAAGATAGTGCTACAAGAAATAGAATGCCAGAAGCAAGAAGCAACATGGAAAACTCTAAACAAAAACTTGATAGAATTTTCAGAGAAAAATATCATCATTCAATCCATAAACACAGTGTCCATATCTATGCATTACTCTGACATTATGAAAGACACTAGCCTTATGTCATCGGACATTCCGTGCATCTAAGAAACGCACACAGAAAAATCAAGAAACACATTTTTCGGATTTGATTATATATCCTCTGAAGGACCAACAGGTGTTCTTATACTACACAAGAATAAGTCTCACTTTATTGACACATATAAACTAATATCAAACGGGATTGAAATTGTTTCGTCAAACATGTCTATTACGAGCAACAAGAAATTAAACATTGTTTTATTATACAGACATCCTTTGTCGAAACTCTCATTCCTTTACAAAGCACTGGAGAAAACTTTGCGTGCATTAGACATGAACACGGAAACCATAATCGCAGGAGATTTCAACATAGATGCAAGCAATAGCAATGGTTGCTTTATCTCTCTACAACATTACATGGCACTATATGGATTCATACAGATAATCAAAGAACCAACAACAATAAATTACTCAACGTTGGATCACATTTGGGTCAACTCAAGTGTAAACGAATTCTCATGCGGGACAAATTATTTCTATTGGTCTGATCATTCCATCACTTATATTATTTTGCCACTGACACATGGCAGGCCCTTGTGAAGTTAAAATTCACTTCTTGCCTTGTTATACATATTTATGGGGTTTTGTAGATTTCTCCCACGTCTGTATTTCTTGTTGGGTGATTGTATCACTAGGGTGGACATTCCTTGTACATTCTCGCACTCCTCTCTCTCTCTCTCTCTCTCTCTCTCTCTCTCTCTCTCTCTCTCTCTCTCTCTCTCTCTCTCTCTCTAACCGCGCCGTCCCCCGCCACATAGGCACTAGAGAAAGCGGTTGATTTTATTCATCTTGAAATTTTTTATGGCGAGCGCTTCTGCCACATAGACATAAGTGCTTGAAATTTATCATCGCCTGTGTGATGTCCCTCTGTTGTCTTGTTTCGGGTTGTTCCGCGGGCTCCAATGAGTTGCTGTGCAACCTTGGGCTGCTTTGCTTCCTCTTTTGACCTCTGCATGGCTGTCGTGCAAACCGTGCTAGATGCACAATTTTACGCACACCATAGCCTTTACAGCTCCAATACCTAGCTCATCATTTAGTGCACATTGTGCACGTCTTGCAGAACTCCAAAATTGCAAAATCGATCTCTTGTTGATGTTCCCTATACCTAAGGCTCCAAGCCTTAGCTTGCCGTGAAGCCCTCATGCACTCGAAGTGGATGAAACCGTCGCTCACCCTATCTCTGATGCAGTGTGGAAGCGGGGAGCGTACATGTAGTGTGTGCTGTTGATAAGACAGAGATTGGGTGGAGTTTGATAGTGAGCACTTTCTCACCTACACTTGAGTCCATTGATAAGGAAGAATAGAGTTTAGTAGATGGGGGTGTGGATTGTTCAGGCGGCCACTTGGCTGACAACAATTGGAGAGAAGATTAGGAAAATTTCAAAATAACTATTCTTAAATGTCGAGATATCTTTTGTAAACTTTGCCAATGTGTGTAGTGGTGGTTTCATGATCTACTGTAGTGTCACAGACAAATCTTTTTTCTTGGTCAACAAGTAGTGGTGGTTCATCATACATTGGATGGGATGGTAGGGGTGCTTTAAATGGTTTCAATTAAACGAACGTGGAAATCATTGTGTATGTGCATACAAATCAACTCTAATTGAAACATTATTGATGACAAGCGAGATGCGGAATGACTCTTAAAAGAAAGGAGCGAGTTTGACAAAAGCATCGGTATCAACACTTTGAATCTTATGCTTTTTAATTTTCAATGTAATATAATATCTCTTTTTGAAACATGATTGTTGTGTTTGTTTGTATGCTTAGTATATTGTTCTTGTATATGTTTTATGGCATCACGAACATTAGCATAAATGGAATTGAAATTGCCAACAAAATCTTCAGAAGATGGAACAAAAATAGACAATTGTAAAACACTAAGCTTGATAAGTCCCTTATCTAGCAATTCTTGAATTTGGGTATGTATGTAAGTGATTTACACGATAAAGTGTATGACATGGTGGTTCATTGCTAGAAACGATATCAATATTATGGTCTTCTTATGTAAAAGGTGGTAAAGCAAGTTTCAATCTATTTATTTAACAATTTAAAATTGTGTGAAGTGTTATGTGGTTCGCCACATGTGGGTGTTTCATTGGCGATTACAGAAAAATCCCCATTTTCAAGACAAAACATGCATTCACCAAGTCAATTTTAAAAATAATTTGATCTTAATCAAGACAAAATGTTTTGTTTGCAAGCACAAATAAAACTTATATACCATAAGAAAAATAAAACTCATATATGAAAAGGAAAATATTATGCAAAAATCACAAATGTTGAACACCGCAAATTAGGTAATACATATTGTTAATATGAATGGAGTGGAAGCTAGTAAGGAGAAGGGTTTTGTGAAGGGGAGAAGGTTTGTTGAGAAGACTAATGAAGAGGAGTCTAGAGAGGTGCGATGTGGATGGGCCTAGGTGTGCTTGTACTTGAGAATGACCTCGTTGTGGTCCATGCATGTTTGCACTTGCCCAAAACCTTTGCATGATCGGACCTCCATATTTTCTCTTTCAAAGATTGTGGGGTAGATTCTATGCTCTCTTCAAGCAACTTGAGGAGCAATCTTGTCATGCTTGAAGCTCACACAATGCTTGTGAAATTGACACCTTGTTTGCCACATCGTTCCAATGCTTGTTATCATGTCAATACAAGGTCTCTTGCTTTGGTTAAGGTTGTACATACACTTTAATGGCCATCAATCACTCCTTTGTGCCACCACCAATTGCTCCTTCTCAAGAAAGGCCTCTACAAGGTGTCTACTATTTGGATTATACTACCCATGATCAACTACCACATCTCCACCTTGTCTATCATACTGTGAACACCCTCCTCTAGGCCTTGGGGAATAGTTGAAGATGGCATTAAGGACCACATCAATTTGTGACAAATGAGATGGTCAACACTACAAAAACTTCAAGGTTACCAAAGCGAGAATAGCCTCGGGGGGTGCACTATGTAATCATGTTAATGTATAACGTGAGTTTGAAAGGAGGGGTTTTAAAATACAATTTTTAAAGGCAATTTAATAGAGATACATTAAAATAAGGGGTTTTTATATTCAAATTTGGAAAATTTTCCTAAAATAAGGGGTCATTTTATTCATTCAAACATGTTAAAAGAGGGGTTTTTTTAAAACCCCGCGAATGCACGTTATATAGGGGGGTACCGAATGGTGAACCCCCCTGAGAGAATAGCACACTCATAATCTCAGGCTCACTATCATCTTCAAACCTCCAAAAATTTTCAACAATAAATGCATTTAAATGCCAAACTTACCTCTGCATGGACGTTGACCACTTAGGAGCGATCCTCACCTCGTATGCACGGGGGATTCACTATGGGTTACCGTATGGTATCATGTGAGTGTACAATAGGGGGGTTTTCTAAGGACTAATGGATAGATTTTAGATAGGAGGGTCCCATATGTAGGGGTTAAAAAGGCAATTTGGTTGCACTTAGGTGGGGTCCCCCTATTACTACTAGTGAATTCCTTGTGCTCGTATGGTGGCACCAGAGGTGCCATTCTCCAACCAACACTCTTACGCAAGAGCCATAACTGTCTTGATAAGATCTCATCTTGGTATTCGCAAGCACCAGAGGGCTACCAGGAGGCATAATGGCACATGTGGAAAAGTTAGTCCATACCAATTGGGGTCTACTTAAATCCATATTGGGATCCATGTTCCCAACCAAAACAAGCACCAGATCTGCAAAAAATTCATGATAACATAATAAGTGATTCATGAGCAAATATTATTTAAGCTTCAAGGTTTTGAAGGTATCTCCAAGAGTGTCAAACTTGCCTATCATGAGTTTGTGTATTGTGTACTCATTGAAAATATCTCCAACATCGCTGTATGGAGTCACAAAGCCATAAAGGGAACCAAAATGAACATCACATCAATTCTTCCACAACAATTACACACTTGCCATAAAGATGCTCAAGATCTCTCATTATAGCTGTGTGTGTTGTCCTTAACTGAGTGGTCTGACTTTATATAGCTATCTTCCCACTCCTCTTTGTCGGTGTCTTAGGAATCCGCCGGCTTTCTATGATGCTTAGCAGGTGACTTCTCAACATGTTTAGGCTTGGGGGCAGGTTCACTAGCTTTCCCCTTGCCCTTCTTTGCATCAACCCTAGAGCCCTTGGCCTCTACCCTTTCTCCTACACTTTTAGCATTATACCTAAGGATAAAAGCACATAGTTACTATTCCAACAATTGCTAGAGAACATTCAAAGTTTATCTTCAAGGCTTGTACCTTGTTTTAAGTCAGTTTCATTTGGTGGGCGCTTGCCTTCTGGGTAGTCAATGAACCAAGTGCAAGGAGTCCACCAACAACTCCCCATAGGGTCCTCTATCAGATTTGTGGTATATATGTCAATGAACCAAGGACAAGGAGTCCACCATCAGCTCCCCATAGGGTCCTCTATTAGATTTGTCGTATATATGTTGATATCCTCTCACTCACTAAAAAACCATGCATCATTGGATACTTACTTATGGTACCATTTCACCACCTCAAGACCATTGATCCACCACCTACAACACAATGGACTCTTAGTTGTAGCTACTCCACCAGATGGATCTGTAGGCGTATCATGTGTGATAACAGGAGGATATATTATAATTTTTAGCAATAGATGTTTACACTATAGGAGGGGATTTTAAATCCATTTTTCAAAATATGTTGTAAGTTTATGAAGAGAGAGAGAGAGAGAGAGAGAGAGAGAGAGAGAGAGAGAGAGAGAGAGTTTTTTTCAGAAAAAAAAATGTGTAGATGAGGTTTTTTGAATAGCCTTTTATCACACATGATAATAAGGACATTTTAAGGTGCATTTCCCAAGTAGCTAGCTTAACATCCAAAAGTCATGCATTGAATTTTCCATTTACCATGCCTCTACTATACCATTTACATGTATAACACTCATTGCAAAGTACACTATATATCACTTTGCTCCTAGTGGGCAAGCTTGCCCCTCAAAATTCTCATTGCAAGCTCGTGCAAGGTATTCCTCTAGCTTACACCCTTCACCAATATTGATCTTTTCATGAACCATCTTCCAAGTGGGATTGGTCTCCTCAATGGATTTCTTCATCAACTACACCATTTTGCCCAAATGAAACCAATCAGCATGAGGCGCCAACCACACTCTAAAGGTCCTGTCCATGTGAGGATTTGTAGTGTTTTTTGGTGCATCTTCCCTTGTTGCAAAATGGCGATTCTCAATTTTCTACACCAACATTCAACTTCAAATGCATGTAGAGCGTAATTTCATTGGGTAGTAGAGAAATAGAGATTCTTACTCTTCTAGTAAAGGTGATGTTCTCACAGGCTCAATGATCATGTTAACAACAAACCTATTTGCCTTGTCATGCCATTTGGTGTACCATTTGCATAAGTTGAACCATGCCAAACCGTTCTCAGGATTGGCTATGGCCACATAATCGTAAGCTCTTCTCATGTGTGTTTTCTCCACCTTAGAAAGAGCCTTTTCTTTCTTCTTGCCATACATATCTCACAAGTCTTCATGCTCCAGGCTCTCATGTCATGAACATCTTTATTCTTTGCATGATAAGCTTTCATGAACACATCTTGCAATTTGGAAAGTTCAAACATAATATATATATATATAAATATATATTATAGAGATACATATATATATGTATAAATAAATAAATATATATGTATATATAATATATATATATATATATATATGTATATATATATATATGTATGTATGTATGTATGTGTGTGTGTGTGTGTATATATAGATATACATCGCTTCTGCCTGCAACCATATGGTGTGCGTATTTTGGTGTGTGTGTGTGTGTGTGTGTGTGTGTGTATAGATAGATAGATAGTTTCATCGTAGAAGTAATCAAATTGATCCCAATTACCTTGGAAGAATACATCGTCATAATCTTTGATTCCTGACCTGAGTTCTGCATTGGACATATCCCATATTGGTTCAATCTGGTATTCTTCCCAACTGCAGTCGATTGATTCAATGACTACTCCTTCAGGGTTTTGTGATGGAGGTTTACCTTTGTTGTCAATTAATTTGTTACAATTTTTGTGACAACAAGCAATAGTGTAGAGATCCCTTTCATCCTCCGACAAGTTGCATAGTCTCTCTAAAATTGACAAACTTTTAGAAGGCATCGATGACACACCTCTCTTCTCCATATATAAAGAGCGCCCCCTCATTGTAAAGGATCTCAAGAGTGAGCTCAAGTAATCTGATGTGAGCGTAAGGTATCTCAAGTGTGAGCTCTAGGGATTTTGAATTGAGCCTCTCAAGTCTTACCTAGCCTTGTATATCGATCCCCTGCACACATAGTGTATTTCCTTTTTTAATCTTCTTGCTTCATAATACACAACTTCCGCCTGAGATTGTGTAGTGTGTGTATTTCAGCTTGTCGGAGGACGGAAGAGATCTCAACAACTCTAAGAACCATGAATGCATGAGAGCATAAGTGTGTCTATTTATCAATGTAAATTCACAAAGTGTATGGGTAACACTTGGTAACTTACGTGTTGATTGCTTGCAATATCACGAATCATAGGTCTACCATGTCTGAAGGCTCAAATTTTATTACTAAAAAATGAAAGAGATTATCTACCATATGTAACCAAGAGCAAAGCTTCTTGTTGTATTTGATGCCGCCCTCCTTCAGCGCCCCCATGTGGTGGTGTGAATTTAATTTCTCAATAGGTTCTTCTCCAGGTAAAAACTCCCACAATATGAAGCTTGGTTGATAACTATAACTATAGATAAAGCTCTCTTGAAGAAGTTCAATTTGGTCATCGCCATCAATAAGAATCATGGTATGTCCCTTGAGCTTGCGAAGTTGGCATTAGGGGGAAGCCTTGCCTCCTTGTTGGTAAAATGATCTTCAAGCCACTTGCACAAAAAGTGTGATACAATTATTGGACCAACCTCTTCTTGAAAAGTTTCTTCTTCTCCTTGAGTAGATGACTATGATTATTGATTGTCCTTTTGGGTAGATTGTTCACCATCTACATGTTCTTATGATGATTTGATGGTTGAATGGTTGGAGCGGCGTGACTATCTTGAGAGGTTGAAACCACGTTAGGGTTAGCTAAATTTTGATGTATTCTATTCATAAGAACCATTCTTTATTGTTGAGCGAGGAAATGAGAGGGTATGTGTGTGTGTGTGTGTGTGTGTGTGTGTGTGTGTGTGTGTGTGTGTGTGTGTGTGAGAGAGAGAGAGAGAGAGAGAGAGCACAAGAAAAGAAGAGAGAGTGAGTGACAAGGGGTCTTAGAGTGTGGCAATAGTGAGAAAGAGATAGAATGAAAGAGAGAGAGGGAGGAGAAAGGGAAGAGAGGGAGAGAGAGCATAGAGAGAGAAAAGAGTGCTAGTGACGTAAATGTGAGGCATGGAAGGGAGGAGGCACAAGGACCATGAGAGAGAGGGGTTTGAGAAAGGAGAGAGAGGTAGTGCGACAAGGAAGGATACTTTTTTTTTGCTAAATAACATTTGAAAACATACCCAAAATTTTACTGTTTAATTTTTAGAATTTAAAAACTTGAGTAAAATCATTACACATAGATTTTGTAAATCCTTGTTTAGAAATTTTATCGAGCGCTCCAAAGTTAGGATATTTACGTCATTGCCTCATTGATTCTCTCTCTCTCTCTCTCTCTCTCTCTCTCTCTCTCTTTTCTGTAACTCTTTGTTAATCTTATTTTCAAAACTAGTACTCTCTATGCTCCTCTTTATTCTAACTAGATGATGTACTTTATAGAGTTTTCTATGGAAACACTATTTATTGTGGAAGCTGGAGTAAGTAAAGCAGGTTACATATAGCTATTCAAGGCTCTGTACAATGTTCTGAAGGACCACAGACTTGATGATAGCAGAAGTGTCGGAAGCCTTGGATGTAGTCTTCTCTTGCTATCATCAAACCCATTGCGCAAAAAATGATCCAGCTTCAAAAAAGAGCTCAACAGATTCAAGAAAGCTATGACACTTACTTTAAGTACAGAGGACTTCACACACAACATGTTAATAGTTGTTAATTTACACATGTTACTGCTCATTTAATCTATCTTGATTTATATGCAAATAGTCTTTCAAAGTACAAAACATACTGAATGAATTCAATTTTTTTGTGTAGCATATCCTCTACAGTCACACTCCTTGGTTATAAAGAAATATGGGTGTTTGCCAATTTGGTCTACCCAAGGTATGGAGAAGTCCCACTACCAAGTAAGAGCCAAGTTTTTCAAAGCACACTAGATATGGGGGAGGAGCACAAAATGCAAATAGCTTTCTTGAAGTATTCAATGGTTTTGAGAAAAGTGTGGCAGAGAACAAAATTAAAAGAAGCAAAAAAAGTACTAGTGAGTAGCGTTAAACGGTAACCTTGCATTTACACTACATTTCTACTCAAATGTATATATTTTTTATCAAATTTTTAACCTAGTGTTCATTCTCTCTTTCCGTAATAGCCTTTTTCCATACAAACACCTTACCCTTCTTAGATCTTTATGCATTTACATCAGATTTCTCTCTTCATGCTAAATGTAAATAGTAAATTTAATTCTACTCTCCTAATTTTTTTACTGCATATTATTTTAACTAATTACCTTTACTAATTTAAATAGCTATCTACATCCCATAATTTGTAAATAAATAATTTATGGGCACTTATCTTATCCATCTTCTCTCAAGGGTAGGGTTAACCTTGTAGGCGTTCCCTTCCCCACCACCATGTGACCCAACTCTTGGATCATTTACTTGTGTTGGTCAAAAAATCTTAAATATAATGTATATCCCCAATAAATCAAACTTTATTGGAGCCTACCTCATTTGTTTAAGGTGGATTCTCTTTTGAAAAAGCATGCTACACCTTGGATGCATGCTAAAGGGTCCCCTACAAGGAGACTTGGTTCAAAAGGTGTTTTGGATGCATCTTGAACGCCTTAGCTCGTGGATATACTTGAGGAACACTCCAAAATCAGCTTAAACACTTTGAGAAGGTCAAAGTTTCCTTTTACAGCACCCAATTCTGAGTTACAGGCTGAAAGTTATGGTGAAAACAAGGTGCTGCGGACACTGTTACTGCAGGTCAAAGTTACAGTCAGGTAAACCACAAAGGTGAAAAGTTTTCTTGACTTCTTCAACATTCTAAAATACCAATGAGGAGTTAAAAACCACTTGCATGTGGAGGGGTCGGCTCAAGATGCTTCTAGAGACACAACAAACAGGATGGGGACACTCTGCAGGAACCGCTGGAGGGACATCATGGTGGGGCCCACATACATTATCAACCCTTATGGAGCCTCCACAACTTAAAAGGCTATTTTTAATGAAAAAATAAGTCCCTTATTTGCATAATTGAAGGAATGGTCAAAAGGAAACCTAACTATGGTTAATTACCTACCTTAGTCAAGTTTAACCTAACCCAAGGTCTTGTACAACTATAAAAAGGTCCTTTGGCAAGCACAAAAAGATACACACCTACTCCATTGCTGCAAATAAGCTCCTCTAAGGTTAGGGAAGCTCTAATCTCTCTCTCCTCTTGTCTCCCTATCCATTTCCTAAGCTCGCTATCATAAGCGGTGCCATAGAGAGAGCATCAATATGCTATTGCTACCATTCTCTTGCAAACATTTCTCTTACCATACTCATCCCTAAATAAGGATTGTAGCTTCTATATGAGAGCATAGATATCAAGTTCAATGATCTATCTCATGGTTTGATCAACAAATTGCTGCAATTGGGGTGTCGTCGTCACACTTTTGCTCTAAACGCGTGTAAAATTGGTAAGCATATCTTGACAGCTTCTCATATTTTGTGCTCATTGGGTTGCTTGTTTTGTTGAGAAAGTTTTTGTGCACCATGATGTCTATTTGCTTGGCTTATCTCCTTATGTTGTGTGTAAGTAAGTCTTGGGGTTGCATAGATGGAGAAGAGCTCTATATGCATGCTGCCTTATGTGTGTAAGTAGTCTATTCTTTTGGGAAAGGAAAGGATTTGTCAAGTATTTGTGCATTATAGTGTTTTGAGCTTTTCTAAGAGGTTGTGTGTTTGCTTTTCTTAGAAGTATATGAGCACTAATATGGTGAAGGTCACTCTTTGCATGTGAGTTTGTGCAGTGTTCAAAGGGATTGCTTAAGGAGTGTGTGTTGAATGGTTGAAGGGCATTTTGTATAGAAGCACATAAGGAAAGTTTGAGTGTGTGTTGTATATGGTTTGTTTTGGTTTCCTTCTTTCTCCATAAAAGAGGGTGGTGCCCCTAAGAAATATGAGTGTGTAGGGTCTCACGGAGTGGTTGTCTGGTGGGAGCCTTGAGTTGAGCCCCATCTCAAAAATCCGCTCTCATAAAAGTGGTGCCCCCACTGAGGAACTTTCCTAATTGCCTTCTATTCTCCTCATGAACAATAGAGTTGCACCATATGCTTTTCATTTTGCACAACACATCAGAATTGACATTTGTGTAGATCGCAATTTTTTTTACCAGCAACGCATTGTTTTTATGTTTGGAGCAGAAAGACTTGGTGAAATCTTGGCATCTCCAAATCCCATCATTCTTCCATTCATTAATTATGATGATTCATTTGATGTCCATGTTTTTATTTTGTTTTGAGGTAGGGACAAGAGGCGCCTAGATAGCGATCCACTCAAAAGGAAACTTTCTTCAAGAGAAAGAAAAAGGAGAACACATTGTCACATGAACCACTGCTTCTCCTTTTACACCCATAGCTCGTCAATCTGTGCACATCATAATTGCTACAAAATTTAGATTTCAAGCAACCATTAGGAGAATTTTTGGACCCACTCGCCTTAATGAAATTAATGCCTGAATCAACCCTTTTATTTTGCCTATGATAAATTATGAACTAACACTTGATGTATATATTTTCATTTTGATGTGATCACTCATTGTAGTCAAAACTTTGTGGTACACAAGTCTCCTTGTATTTTAAAAATGTCAAGCACTTTTCCTACCTTTCTTTCTAAAAATGGTGAGGATGCACAAGAATTTCTGGATAATTTGGAGATGGCACACCTCATCTCTGGGAGAGATCAAGAAGAGGTAAAGCTGCGTGCTTTTCCACTCATTCTCAAAGGGGAGGCTAAGGCATGGTACGAGGCCTTGCAACCTCAAAACAAAACCAATTGGGAGAGACTACGTGCAATTTTTCTTGCCAAATTTGGGCAAGGAGATACTCTAGAGGGTCTTTGGAAGTGTCTACTTCAACATAAACAGGTATTCCTTGAAGACTACCCATCTTATGAGGCCGTTTTCCTTAACCTATGGGATAGATGGGAGGCTACCTTACAAAACCAAGGTGGTGCACCAAACTTTCTAAAGAAAGATAGGTTCATGGCTGGCTTGTATCCAATTTTGAAGACCAAGGTAGAGTTAAAATTCCCATCAACATTTGAGGAAGCACGTGAGGTGGCCATGGTCAAATTCAAGAAATTAAATTTTCAAGCACATAGAACAAGGGACCTAAATGAAGTCATTGAGAGGGATTCTTCACCAAGCATGGGAGCACAAGTTAGGGGCTCTCTTGCCCAAACTTCACAAATAGGGGAAGGATCACAACAAGAGATCTTGCAAAGATTAACTCAACAACTAGAGAGTCTCACCTTGAATCTAGTGCAGGGCCTACCCCAACAACGACAACCAAGAGAAGGGAATCGCAATCAACGATGTCAAGCACAAGAGTTGAGATGCTGGAATTGCAACGAAGTTGGTCATGGCATGTATAATTTCCCTCACCCTCGAAGGCTTCCAGGGGACATATACCCTCCTAGACCCCCTCCGCTCATGGTGCAGCAAGAGCATGCTCAAGCCCCACAAATTCTTCGTCGACCACCACCACCTTCAGTGGCAAACATCCCTCCTGTCCCACCAGTGGAGGAAGAGAGAGGAGTAAACGTCATAAAGATGGAAGAGGAGATAGAGGTGAGCCCTGTACATTTTGATGTTATGCTAGCAGAAAAGCGCACAAGAGCACACAACAAGGATGAAGACACAAGGAATGAAGAGTCAGAACCTGCAAGGAAGGAGAGGAAGAAAAAGTCAAAGAAGGAGGAAGGAGGCAAGAAGCAGAGATCAAGGCGAAGGGAGATCAGCATCAATGATTTTCCATTAGGAAAGAATATGGAACCCTACAACATCTTAGAAGATCTGCAAACTCAAAAGCCCAATATTTCTTGGCCTCAACTCCTACATCTATCACCCAAGGTGAGAAGGCACTGGTCCAAACTTGTAAGCACAAGACTCCCAAGAAAGAAAGAAAAGGTGACGATAAAGGCATTGACTTCAAAGCCACAACAAGATGTGGAACCTATTGTAGATGCTTATGTAAGGGGTAGGAAGGTATCCAATGTGTATGTTGATGGTGGAGCTCAAATGTGTGTGATCACGGAAAGAGCCATGAATAGAATAGGGCTTGAAATCACTAAATCCTCTAATTGTCAAGCCAGGCTGGCCAACAATGCAAGTGTGAAGTGCCTAGGGATCATCGAGAATGTAAAAGTTTCTGTATGTAATATAGATGCACGTGTGGACATGTATGTTATGCCGGCCAAGGGGGAGGGCTATCCCATCATCCTAGGGAGGCCTTGGCTCATTGCTATGAATGCAGATAAAAAATGGGGACGAGGACAATTGATTCTCAAAAAGGGGCAACATGTAGTATACGATTGGCATGAAGGAAAGCAGCTCGACATCAACTATGAGACCACGGCTGATGAAGAAAGTGAAGAGAGTTTTGGCTCAAGCGACGAGGAAAGTTCAACCACTACATCCAATAGCGAGGAAGAATCATCTTTGGAGGTAATGGGAATCATCTTCAACACATCAAAAACTCCATCAATAGAGGTTGACCCAACAAAGGAGCAAACAAAGGATGACAAAGGTGACCACAAGCACTTTGAAGACTTTGAGAGGATGCTTGCAAAAGATCTTACCCCTGAGAGAAGCGGTCCTACATCGATATGCTCAAGAGGCATCCCAATTTGTTTATCATTGATTACTCACAAATTAGAGGTGTGGATGTTATAGAGCATGGCATAGAATTAAAACCAGGTACTAAACCTGTGGCTCAAAAGCTAAGGCGCCTAGGAAAAATACAACAAGAGGCACTTTTGACAGAGGTTAACTGACTCCTCAAAGCTGGTTTCATTTACCCTGTGTCTAACTCTAAGTGGGTGTCCCCAATTGTAGTAACCCCTAAAAAGAACAGAAAATGGAGGGTATGTGTTGACTACAAACCGCTCAACGCTGCAACAAAGATGGATCATTTTCCTCTTCCTTTCCAAGATGAAATCTTAAACGAAGTAGCCGACTATGAATGTTACACAGTGTGTGATGGGTATTCAGGGTATTTTCAAATCAGAATAGCAGAAGAAGATCAGTTAAAAACCACTTTCATCACACCTTGGGGTTGCTTTGCCTATAGAGTGATGCCATTTGGGCTCACAAATGCTCCTAGTACCTTTATAAGGTTTACAACTCTTGTCTTTCAGCCCTTCTTTGGGAAGTCAATTAGGGTTTTTATGGATGACTTCTGTATCTATAGTAGCCAAAGACTTCATTGCCAAAAAGTTGAGGAGGGGCTTAGGAGGCTTCATCAATTTGGGGGACAGCTTAATCCTGAGAAGTGTCACATTGCAGAGTCACAAGTGGTGTTGCTAGGTCATGTGGTTTCTTTGCAAGGAATTCAAGTGGATCCATCAAAAGTAAATGCTCTCTTGTCACTACAACCACCAACGACAACCAAGGAGCTCATGAATTTCAACCACAAAGTAAGGTACATGTCTCGTTTCATTCACCTTCTAGCGGAAGCTATTGCACCTTTGCACAAGCTAGCAAACAAACCCACATTTGAATGGAGAGAGGAACACGAATTATGCTTTACTGAAGTAAAGGGTATTCTCAACTCTCTTCCAACAATAATGCCACCAAATCCAAAGGATACATATTACATCACGCCAAGTGTAGGAATGGAGGCCATTGGTGTAGTTCTCATGCAAAAAGACCCAAAAACATGCTACATGAGGCCAGTATACTTTGCAAGAAAAGTCATGACCGCTGCAGATAAGGGCTACACCGATATGGAGAAGGTGGTATTCACAATTATGTTTGTGGTAAGAAAGTTCCGATCATATCTCTTACCTGCACCATTTGTCATTCTCACCATGGAAAAAAATTTACCATATGTTGTGCAACACATGAGCCTCTCATCTAGGATAGCCAAATGGGTTCTAGAACTTCAAGAGTTCCAATACACTTTTCTTGTGGAAGATAGCACAAGGGCAGGTCTTGCAGACATTCTCACATACGAAGTTAGAGAAAGGAAAGAGTCACCAAAGGCAGGAGACAAAGCTACACCACAAAATAATGAGGAGGAGATGGACAACGCACACATTTTGTGCTTTGATGGAGCTTACCGATGACAACACGATCAGGCAGCAGGGGGGGTTCTTATTCTAAGTCCACAAAGGGAAGTTCTTGTTAAGAAAGGTATCACCTTGGAAAAATGTTCATTCTAATAATGAGGCTGAGTATGTCACCTTAAAGTTGGGGCTTGAAGAATGTAGAAAACTTGGCATCGAAAGACTTATAATAAGAGGTGATTCCTTACTAGTTATTAGGCAAATCCAAGGAATATGGAAATGCAAAGAACCCTACTGGCTTAGACAGGTGAAGGCTTTGATAAAGAACTTTGAAGCTACACAGGTACAACATGTTGTGAGAACCCTCAACAAGGAAGCAGATTAACTCGCCAATGAGAAACTTCAGATCATGGTGGGAGGTGTGAAGCTCTACGAACCAAAGTACCAAGGCCAAGAGTAATTGAAGGACATCATATTTTTCCTCCAAACTGGTGAGTGCCCTAAACACTTGGATAAAGTGCAAAGGCATAGGTTGGTAAAAAAGGAAACTCCTTACCAACTCATAGGAGATGATTTGTATCATAAAGGGAAAGATTTGGTGCTAAGAAGGGTGCCCTCTGTTCAAGAAATAGAGAGAATCCTCTTTTCATGCCATGATGATGTCTGTGGGGGTCATTTTTCTCATGATATTACAAACAGGAAGATTTTGCAAGCAGGGTTTGTTTGGCCAAGTCTACATCGTGATGTCCAACATTGGTGTAAGTCATGCAAAGGTTGTCAGATTGCTGGAGATCGACGACTCACTTATGAGCCTCGAGTTCCAGTAGTTTCGTATGGTCCTTTTGAGAAGTGGGGCGTGGATGCAATAGGCCCCTTACCTCGCACATCTACAGGGAAGTTCTTCATCATTGTGGGAGTAGATTACATGACACGATGGGCGGAGGCAGCAAGTACAACACGAATTACAGCCGAGGAGGTATCAAAATTTATCTTTGATCACATATGCAGTAGATTCGTCACACCATTAGAGATTTTGTCAGATCGTGGTCCAGGGTTTAGAGCAGAGCTCCTAGATAATCTTTTGGCAAAGTTAAAAGTAAAACATTTGTATTCTACACCTTACTACCCTCAGTGCAATGGGTTGGTTGAAAAGGTGAATGAAATGATATGTAAGATCATTTCTAAGCAGGTTGCAGATCGACCAAACAACTGGGATCTTTATTTGACTGCATCTCTATGGGCATACATAACATCTTTCAAGGTATCCACTCAAATCACTCCTTTTCATTTGGTATATGGACAAGAGGCACTCCTTCCTATTGAGGTGGAGCTTGCAAGCCTACGCATTCTCTCACGGGGAGCAAAGAGACTAAAAGAAGCTTTGCAGGAAAGAATTTTAGATCTTCAACGACTTGAGCTTGATAGAGAAGAGTCCATCGACTATTACATTGCCCAAGCCACAAGCCAAAGGGACAAAATCAACAAGAAGCTCAAGGGGAAAGGATTGAAGGAAGGTATGTTGGTTCTTCGCTATGATAACCGACTTGATACTCGACTTGACAAAAAGTTTTTGCAAAGATGGGAGGGACCTTTCATGATAAAAACAAAGTTTGGAAATGGTAGTTACAGATTAGTAGATTTATCAGGAAAACTCCACAAGACCAGAGTCAATGGATGGAGATTAAAGCCCTACTTTCAACGTATCAATCGGTTGATAGAAAGTCATCTACCTATATCGTCTAAGCTCCAAATTGGCATGGCTCCCTTCGGCTTGAAAAAAATGCTCCACCTATTTTTAAAGCTTTGATGTGCAAAGAAGAACTAGCCTTGGAATCTGAACATACCCAAGGCAACCCTCCCATCTCCGATTTATGGGATTGAGGTAATGAAAAGCAGGTCTAATGGAGTAAAACAGTGCATATCACTCCTCCTTTTTTTGGAAAAATAAGAAAAAAAGAAAAAAAAAAGAAAAAAGAAAGAAGAAAAAAGGAAAAAACTTTGTGGTTTGATCTAGGAGCATGAATGATCCTAGATGAAGGGGGAGGGCTAATATGAGTAGCGTTAAACGGTAACTTTGCATTTGCACTACATTTCTACTCAAATGTATATATTTTTTATCAAAGTTTTAACCTAGTGTTCATTCTCTCTTTCCGTAATAGCCTTTTTCCATACAAACACCTTACCCTTCTTAGATCTTTATGCATTTATATCATATTTCTCTCTTCATGCTAAATGTAAATAGTAAACTTAATTCTACTCTCCTAATTTTTTTTACTGCATATTCTTTTAACTAATTACTTTTACTAGTTTAAATAGCTATCTACATCCCATAATTTGTAAATAAATAATTTATGGGCACTTATCTTACCCATCTTCTCTCAAGGGTAGGGTTAACCTTGTAGGCCTTCCCTTCCCCACCACTATGTGACCCAACTCTTGGATCATTTACTTGTGTTGGTCAACAAATCTTAAATATAATTTATATCCCCAATAAATCAAACTTTATTGGAGCCTACCTCATTTGTTTAAGGTGGATTCTCTTTTGAAAAAAGCATGCTACACCTTGGATGCATGCTAAAGGGTCCCCTACAAGGAGACTTGGTTCAAAAGGTGTTTTGGATGCATCTTGAACGCTTTAGCTCGTGGATATACTTGAGGAACACTCCAAAATCAGCTTAAACACTTTGAGAAGGTCAAAGTTTCCTTTTACAGCACCCAATTCTGAGTTACAGGCTGAAAGTTATGGTGAAAACAAGGTGCTGCGGACACTGTTACTACAGGGCAAAGTTACAGTTAGGTAAACCACAAAGGTGAAAAGTTTTCTTGACTTCTTCAACATTCTAAAATACCAATGGGGAGTTAAAAACCACTTGCATGTGGAGGGGTCGGCTCAAGATGCTTCTAGAGACACAACAAACAGGATGGGGATACTCTGCAGGAGCCACTGGAGGGACATCATGGTGGGGCCCACATACATTATCAACCCTTATGGAGCCTCCATGACTTAAAATGCTATTTTTAATGAAAAAATAAGTCCCTTATTTGCATAATTGAAGGAATGGTCAAAAGGGAACCTAACTATGGTTAATTACCTACCCTAGTCAAGTTTAACCTAACCCAAGGTCTTGTACAGCTATAAAAAGGCCCTTTGGCAAGCACAAAAAGATACAAACCTACTCCATTTCTGCAAATAAGCTCCTCTAAGGTTAGGGAAGCCCTAATCTCTCTCTCCTCTTGTCTCCCTATCCATTTCCTAAGCTCGCTATCATAAGCGGTGCCATAGAGAGAGCATCAATATGCTATTGCTACCATTCTCTTGCAAACATTTATCTTACCATACTCATCCCTAAATAAGGATTGTAGCTTCTATATGAGAGCAAGGATATCAAGTTCAATGATCTATCTCATGGTTTGATCAACAAATTGCTGCAATTGGGGTGTCGTCGTCACACTTTTGCTCTAAACGCGTGTAAAATTGGTAAGCATATCTTGACAGCTTCTCATATTTTGTGCTCATTGGGTTGCTTGTTTTGTTGAGAAAGTTTTTGTGCACCATGATGTCTTTTTGCTTGGCTTCTCTCCTTATGTTGTGTGTAAGTAAGTCTTGGGGCTGCATAGATGGAGAAGAGCTCTATATGCATGCCGCCTTATGTGTGTAAGTAGTCTATTCTTTTGGGAAAGGAAAGGAGTATTCAAGTATTTGTGCATTATAGTGTTTTGAGCTTTGCTAAGAGGTTGTGTGTTTGCTTTTCTTAGAAGTATATGAGCACTAATATGGTGAAGGTCACTCTTTGCATGTGAGTTTGTGCAGTGTTCAAAGGGATTGCTTAAGGAGTGTGTGTTTAATGGTTGAAGGGCATTTTGTATTGAAGCACATAAGGAAAGTGTGAGTGTGTGTTGTATATGGTTTGTTTTGGTTTCCTTCTTTCTCCATAAAAGAGGGTGGTGCCCCTAAGAAATATGCGTGTGTAGGGTCTCACGGAGTGGTTGTCTGGTGGGAGCCTTGAGTTGAGCCCCATCTCAAAAATCCGCTCTCACTAGTAAATTGAGATATTGCTACATTTATATAAAGGAGTAAGCAAAAAAGTCAAGATGCATACAACAAGTCATTTTCAAGTGAAAGGTTTTTACAATGTCTTGCAACCAAGGAGAGGCAAGGTAGCAAGTGGTGAACATTACAAAGTTCACTTTTGGCCACTTGAATCATTATCTTGCTTTTTAATCTCAACTTCACCTATTTCAATCCTTCCCCTCCACTTTAATACTCGTGCTTGTTATAACGTTGCAAACTCTTGCTTAAATCATCACGAAATAAAAGCACATAGGATGTCATCATGCCATAGTATGCGCTTCTTGATCCCATAGTCCAAACACACTAATGGCCTTATGTTTTTCAACAACTATTTTTTCTTAAATCTTGAGCATAGTGGATGTGAGCCAACCACCCTTGATAGAGCCATTATTGCAAGCATGTGGAGATTAGATGGAAATAGTTTCCAGCTTGTTTAGTTTTCCAATGTAATGTATAAGACTTTGGCCCCTCTTGAGGTCCAAAGGTATTGAACCCTTAAGGCCCTCTTTCTAAATTTTTTTCTATATCAACCATTTTACTTTATGCAAACAAAGAAACAAATCAAAATCAGCAATATGGAATCAAATGTTCATAATTCATATATGACAGTTCTTCCAAAAACTTTACTTATATTTGGGTTTCAGGAAGCTCCTATTTCAAAGATCAATGGAAAATGTTGGTCTTTGTTCTCTAGCTTCTCTGCACCTTCTCTTCTCATGTGGTCTATTTTTAGTATTTTTTATATCTCATGGAACTCTTCCTCTTTGGGTAGTCTGTGCTCTTCATAGCTTTGTACAACATCACGTGATTTCCCAACAACTAAATTCTGAATAACTTTATCTCCTTCTATATCAAGCACTATTAGTAGACATTGAGAGTAGTCCACAAATCCTTTATCATACTCTACCCACTTTGTAAATGTAAGGCAATAATCTTCTCTTAGGTTAAAGAGGGTTTGTATGATAGCTACCAGTAAAAAAAATTGATCCTATAAATATAAAAATTTGTAGTGAATAGCAAATGGCCAAGTTCATCTTTGAGGATATAAATGGACTCCTTTACTTTTGTGAGATTCTCTACTTTGAACTCTACCAGATTCAAAATCTCTTTGCTTTGTATTTTATCCAATTCCTCAATAAACTCCTTAGCTATCTCTTCAACCTCTACATCTTTCCCAGCTTTTGTAATGTACATGGTGTCTTTAGTCACGAGATTGTTGAAATGATTGATGCCAATATGGCAAAACCTCTAGAGGATCTCCGTAGAGCACAAGGGGAATTATCCCACATGCAACATATTTTACAACTAGACCTAAACAAGAGGTTCTTTTCTAAGTGGAAATAATCAAGTCATTTTCCCAGCCCATTAAGTTCCTAGTATCAAGTAAGTGCTTGTGTTCTTAGACTCTTTCCCTTTTAGTTAATAATGTTTTTCATTATAGTGTATTATCCACCTTACTTTTTAAGTTGGTATCAGAGACTAGGTTTGCTAACCTAGGGTTAGGGTTTGTAAAACTAAGTGTGGAACCCATGGAAGCTTCATTCATGGTGGCAATCTTTTGAGGTGGCCACCGCTAAGGGCAAACCACTGCTTTGCTTTTCCTAGCCTTAACTAGCTTGTATGTATGGATGCATTATTATAACTAGCATGTGTGTACAGATGCATTATTATCTAGCACAATTCTGTTTTATTCTATTAACATTTAAGCCTCCTCAAACATTGCTAGTTTATTTTCCTTTCATGTGATTTCCAACAACATACTTTTCAATAAACATATCTACTTCTATATCAAGCACTACAAGTGGCCATGAAGTGTACTCCACAAAACAAGGAAGTAACCTATAGCTTCAAACACAGTGTATTTTAGATGAACCTGGAAGGAGAGAAGTGCACTTTGTAATTGGCTAATTCACCTCTTCAACCATCACAATTTATTTTTGTGCATTAACCCATTAACACTAGTTCTGTAATCGGACACTCAAATGTCCTGAGACACTAAAGTGTCCTTTTTTTCTAGCAACTTGTCATAATTATTTGGTGAATCTAGAAAAACAATTCATAGGTCACATTCATATCTTAGGTCAGCTATGAGGTGTAGAACATAGCCAAATTCTACTTTTGCCAAAATTAATACCAAATTAAGATTATAATGATAAGTTTTAAGATGAAAATTCATAGAGATTTAGTGCATTAAATTTTCATCAATTGAATATAACTTCTCATCAAAATAATATTTTGCATAGATTTGAAGGCGTATGGATAGGAAAAAAATTATTATAGCAAGAAATTGAGCTTCATAACCTAGTTATGAGACTAGATTTTTGTTATAATCAAAACACAAAAATCTTGAAAATGCTGACAAAGAGGAAAATACTGGTCTTTTAAGGCCTCTTTCATTCACATGATGAGGTTATGAGACAAAACCTAAGGTGTACAATGTATCTATAGGTCAATACCCATCAACTAAGCATTTTTCAAGGGTTCAAACTCATAGGAATCTTGTAATTTAACTTCATTTAAAAAAATTTGTAGTGCGTAATTTCTTGAAAAAAAAAATTGCTATGAAAAACTAATGAAAGTGTGTATATAAATCTCCAATTGTGTCCATATGAGGCATTTGTATACAAATAAGTGAGATGAACAAAAAAATCCAAAAGTGGAATTTATTTTAAGGCTTATATTTGATAAATAAAAAAAACATAATTACAACATGCGTAGTTTTTTGGATATGTTATAAATCACCAAATGTGGCTAGCATAACCATTAAAAATTATCACCTTATGTAAGGGAGTCATAGATCTAGTATATATGCATCATAAGAAATTGTAAATTTAGATTAACTAAATGTTCTTTGTGATCATTAGTTGAATTTGTGAACGTTGCATATTTGACCCACAGGACTTTCTATTTTTAATTCTAGTCACAAAGGATTTTTTTCTCACATGAAAATTGAAAAAATATCAAACACATATATAAGTAGTTACCACGGATTATTGCATGCACCCTGCTCATTTTTTTCTTAGGCTAGAGTACGAATTTTAATGAAAACATTAAATGTTGTTTTGCGTAGGTTCTTTTTATGAGTGTAGTTACTATTGAGGTTATGATCAAAAGTGAGAGATTATCATTTCTATGAGTACTTTGAATAACATTTTATAAGTTTGCAAAAGCATTTCTTGAGATGTGTTCTATATTTCATGTACCATTTTATTTAAATTCGTGAAAAAGGGACACTTTACTTTTTGGTACCAAACTAGTGTTAAAGCATGGTCAATTTGTTACATGAAATTTTTTTGGACATTGTATATATGTTCAAATTATATGCCATTTCATGCAATACAACCCTTCCAAGAAAAAGACCTATGCACACAAGAGTTTTATAAGTTGCAGCTTTACTTACGATTTTGTATGACCTTTCTATGGACTTGTTCAACAGATTGATAATTTTTTTTCCCATTCCTTTCCTTATATGGCTTCTAACATGAGTCAATGGTGTGAAAATGTGAAAGTAAATTTTCTCAACCACTCTAGTTTATCAATCTATATCAAAAACCTTGAGCTAGAGGATAGGATCTATTGTAAAACTAATGATCATCGTCTCACTTGTCACTTGAGTCTTACAATGCCAAGAGTAATGAAATATCCATGTTCAATAGTGGTGGCTATGATCTTAGTTCCATAACAACTCAATGGAGGTCTTGACACCCTTCATTCGAGAAAGACTATCCATTGTCACTCAAGAATGATGTCCTAGGATAGATGTGCAAAACCAACAATCATTTGATAGATTATGACCTAAGGAATGTGACCATTGCAAAAAATCAAACTTTAATGGCTTATTTTTATTAGATCTAGTTCAAAAAACAACAAAAACTAAAGACATTGCTAGAGGTTTTTACAAAATTCTAATGAATTTTATACATTGCCACTTATTTTTTGATTTTGATATAGACCCTTATATCAACTTACTCATAGAAAAACATTTGAATCAAATTGAATAAGGGAAAGTGACATTTGTACTATTTTAATCTTTTTCACTTGCTCGATTCACTTGAGGTGTGCCTCCTTAAGTTTGGGAATATGCCAAGTTTTGACACTTGTCTATCGTCCATGGTTTGGTCCTAGTCTCCCAATCCTAGTTGGTTAGTCCACCTCATACAAACAAGTCGCCACATCATCAAAAGTCCATGTCATCACTCCATCTCACCTTCCACATCATTATAGTGTAATCTATTTGATTTTGACACTTTGCATGCCATGTCACCATATTTGGCAAGTCACCCACCACCACCTTCAACTACCACCTTGCATGCCACTTTGCCTTAAGTCATCTACCACCTCACATGCCACTGTGCATGTCACATCACCCACCATGTCATAAGTGATCTTGCATGCCACATCACCACCTCTCAACTCATCAAATTTATGTTTTGCCACCAGATCATTACATGTAACCAATGTGACATATCATCATCCGACATGGCAAAATGAGAGGATTGCTTCCACATGGATGACCATCTCATCCACGCATGGCTACCTCAAATGCCACATCATCTAAAAAACCAAATAAATAAATAGATTTCAAAATAGATAATTCAATCAAAAATTTTCAGCACTCAATTTACTTAAAATATGTGTTTCAATAATTATTTAAATTATATAAATATAAATTAATATTAAAATGCTATAAAATTAGACTAATCAAATAATAAAAAGGTATCAATATAATGAATTAATTTCTTAAATGTTTGTGTTGAAAAAAATAAAATAAATAATAATTTATTTATATATAATTTTAAAAATGTTGATATAATTTTATCATGATTTATCTTCATTAGATTACATTAGAGAGCAACTATATATAAACCTTTCTTTTCGAAGCTCACTTCATTTGTGCGTGTGTTAGTTTTAGAGATCTCATACCTTATGGATCAAATCATTATCTATTTTAACATTGATTTTTGTAATTAAGCATAGGTTCATATTCCCAAAGGTCTTGAAAGCATGATATACACCATAAGAATCCCATCCACAAAGTTCAAACCGCAAAAGAGATTGCTCTTGTGGAAGAAAATAGGCAAAAATCTCGAGAGCGCAAGCAATACCCAAGACCAAAGGTATGTACGGATATAGCGGAGGAGTCTATTGCCCTCCCACTGAGGCTTTAGAGGTTGTTCCCATGTAGTCATCACTTTTCAAGCTTGGCACTTCTTCTCTCCATCTTTTGGCTACCCATCCTTCTCTCCATCTTTTGGCTACCCATCCTCCTCCATCCCCTTCCTCAATCTGTGTACCCTTAAGCTTAGCATCCAAAGTGCCACTAGCAGATGTGACACCAACTGGCGAGGTCACACCACACACAATGGATGTTTTTGGCTAGATTCATATGGTGTCACTAGTTGCAGAGCATTTGAGCACTCCGATGGAGCATAGTTGCTTCATTTGATTGACTGGACTTCTTCAACTCTGAGTTCAACACCCTCTCGAGTTGGCTTTTGAGCCCACTACAAGAGGCTATTCATATTAGCAACGCTCACACAGCGACGCTCAAAAAAAATTTCCCGGCGTAGCTATGAGCGTCGCAAATTTACAAGTAAATTTGCGACGCTCATAGCGACACCGGTTGGGCTAAAAAAAATAACAGAGAGCGCCCAAAAACTCAGATCTCAGATCTGAGTTTTTCGGCGCCCTCAAGCAAGGAGCAGGTAACGCTCTCCCTCTCTCTCTCTCTCTCTCTCTCTTTCTTCTCCACACACACACACACACACACACACACACACACACACACACACACACACACACGAGGAGAGGAAGGAGAGCCAGGTATGCTCCTTCCCTCTCCTCACTCTCATATTCCCTTCCCCTCTTTCTCTCTCCCTCTCTCTCTCTCTCTCTCTCTCTCTCACACACACACACACACACACACACACACACACACACACACACGAGGAGAGGAAGGAGAGCCAGGTATGCTCCTTCCCTCTCCTCACTCTCATGTTCCCTTCCCCTCTTTCTCTCTCCCTCTCTCTCTCTCTCTCTCTCACACACACACACACACACACACACACACACACACACACACACACACACACACACATACACACATAGTGTTTTTGAGAGAGAGAGAGAGAGAGAGAGAGAGAGAGAGAGAGAGAGAAAGAGTACAAACATAAACAAAAACGCACACACACATACATAAACAAAGAATGCACACACATTGAGAGAGGAAAAGAGAGAGAGAGAGCATGCATAAACAAAAAACGCACACATTGAGAGAGGAAAAGAGAGAGAGAACATGCATAAACAAAAAACGCACACATTGAGAGAGGAAAAGAGAGAGAAAACATGCATAAACAAAAAAATGCACACACATTGAGAGAGAAAGAGAGAGAAACTAATTTAACGTCGTAGGAAACTAATTAAAATTAAAAGACCTAAAGATCTAGCCGACGAGGAGTTGAACTCAAGACCTATTATTCAAGAGGGAAATGGCATAACCAATCTATCATACTTGGCATGGGTGATAGAAAGGTTATACCATTTATCTCTTTTTATTGGCACACACATCCACACACGCGCACACACACAAGAAGAAGAGAGTTATAACGTCGTAGGAAACTATCCTAAAAGACGTTAAAGATTAGGTTAGATGTAGACTTACGTTAAATTAGATTTAGGTTTATTTAAGTTAAATTAGATTAGATTTAGGTTTATTTTTAGTTAGATTTACGTTTATTTACGCTAGATATAGATTTACGTTATATTAGATTAGATTTAGGTCTCCATAGACTGCGATACCTGCATGAAGCGGGTGAAGAAATCCCTCAATGGAATATAGGGTATTGCTGCCTTCACTCATGGTGGGCTCCGTCGATCCAAAAGTACTGGTGAAATGTCTTCAGAAGATAGGGAAGAAGGTGGATCTTCTGGGCGGCAAGAGTCACTACATCCCCGACAATGACCATCTAGACAACCTCTAGTCATTCAACAGCAACTTCAAAGTTAGTAACAAGAGCAAGAACGGTCCAAAGGGCCAATTGCTGTCGTCAGATGTGGATGGAGATGAGGCAGCGTCACCGCCGGAAGTTAACTCTCACATCTTTAGTGATGAGAATGCCAACTCTTGCCGAGTTATGTGAAAAATTATGTGTTAAATCAGTTTTAAGGTTCTTATAATCCCTGTTAGTTTAGTTCTTTGTTTTTAATATAACATAATTTACGTTAGATTTAGATTTATGTTATATTAGATTAGACTTAGGTTTATTTAGGTTTACCCACACACACGCACACACACACACACAAGAAGAAGAGAGTTTTAACGTCGTAGGAAACTATCCCAAAAGACGTTAAAGATTAGGTTAGATGTAGACTTACGTTAAATTAGATTTAGGTTTATTTTTAGTTAGATTTACGTTTATTTAGATTTACGCTTATTTACGTTAGATCGAGTCCACGCAAGAATTACTTACGGTTTAGGGTTTAGAGTTAGACGAACAGTGAAGAGATCTACTGTGAAAAGATGTTAAGATGCTGTGAAGTGCTACAGCTAGAGAAGAGGCAAAGGGGTTTTGTCCACTACATGCAGTATCATGTAGACGTGGGTCTGTAGATTTCTTGTACCCATAAATATAGGTATTGACCAATAAAGACGAGATTATAACCCGGTGGTTCTGATCTCCGTGTACCTCTAGACCGAGGTGTGCGGGGATTGGACATGACTAGAGAATGAGAGAGAGAGAGAGAGAGAGAGAGAGAGAGAGAGAGAGAGAGAGAGAGAGAGAGAGATCGAGTTGTTGCCATTTATAACTCGTCGGACTCTGACGCTGGCCAACAAGCAGCAATCTTGCAACCCAATAGACGTGTTCGCAGGCGCTTTGGTCAAGCAACATATGTGAAGCCACAAGATGCCTCACATATGTGTGATAAAGCTCGGGACACGCTATGGCGAACCATAGATGATGAGCGCATATCTGGTATTGTCATGTGCAATCTCGGTGTTGAGAAGAAGATGACGGAAGATCTAGAGGCTAAAATCAATCGATTTTGCATGCTCCACAATCCAGTGATGCAAAAGAGGATTTCACAATATGAGGATGCAAAGCAAGAGCGACAAAGGGCACGAATCGAGTGGAGACGGGGAAGACGACCACCGATGCACTATCCGACGGGTCTGGAGAGCCTACCAACATTCATGAGCTTAAGATGGTTGCACAACCAATTGAAAAGCGCACAACAATGCGGTGACGAAGTGACTGAGGAAGAGTGGGAGTACTCTCGGGGTTGCGCGACCAAGGTAAGTTTGCAATGTACGACTAGCTAGTGACTTTATTTCTAAACGTTTGAACGGCCACTCATAATCTTTGTTCGTTGTAGTATAAGTCATACACAGCAGCATGGTATAAAGGTCGACATTTTAGGGTGGAACGGATCGTCAAAAAGCATTTTACTCAAGATTGTGGAATCATGGCAAAATTTGAACAGTCTAGTCGACGACGTTCCTCTGATGCAGATCCTGTGGTGGCGGAACTCACTTACTTCGGCACGCTACAAGAGATTTTGAGGATCGATTACAGAGGATTTTTTGTCGACTTGTTCGACGTGCAATGGTTCAAGATAATCATGGAGGGTCGCAACGCTACTCTGCGTAGAGGAGAGTCTGGTTTTCTTGAGGTGGATTCTACTAAGAAATGGACTGACCTAAGAGACACTTTCGTAATACCCGAGCATTGTGAACAAGTAAGTATGTAAATAGTTAACATCCCCCTTTTACAAGTTATGTGCTTGAAAGCTCTCATGTAAGTTATGTGGCTCTGGGAGGTAATATTTCATCCTACAAAGTCTACATCAAACTGGTGGTACGTCATAGAGGTAGCCCCTCGTAGTGCAAGGACGTATGAAGGCTACCATGTGCCAATCACAACGGCATCAATGGAGGAGATCAGAGAAGATGCTCAATCAGAAGCCGCTGCGGTGGTGCTAGACGAGCATCAAGATGCTACTACTCTATATGGGGTGCATGCAGAGGATCTACAAAATGAAACAGAGGATATGTGTTTAAACGGAGAGCTCTATATAGATATAGGAAGTTATGCTGAGTTATGCGAGGATGAGAGAGAGATCTCTTAAAGCCACAAATATTGTATTTGAACAATTTTGCTCCGTGTTGTAAAAGCTCTGGCTCTCTAAGTACCTTCCATGGTGTATAACGCTCTTTTCTACTCGCGCTCACATCTTTTGATTGAAAATTCTGAGTTTTCGACTTGCCTCTTCTATCACTCAATTCATTGCGTCATTGTATTTATATGCGTCATTACGTCATTGTATTTAATGGTCTTTGCGTCATTGTCTACTCTATTCATTCAATATTAAGTTTAAATATTCGTGTGTTTAATGCAGGTATGGATGATGAGGAGTTTCTTTCTTCTTTGTCACCGCAACAGAGACAGTGGTACGCGGAGCGTCATCGCTCTGGCGCATCATCGCGCGTTCCTACTCCATCCGCATCTCCCTCTCTTTCGGAGCATTCGGCGCGCTCCAAAGCTTCGGTGTCGACGAGACGATCTTCACACTCGTCTAAACACCGGCGCTCTAGTGGTGGCGGTGGCGGTGGCGGTTGTTGTGGGGATTCCGCCGCCGATGCCTCCACACCGCTTCGTGTTCGACGAGGCTCTTTACCCTCCCCTTCTTTGCCCGTCCCCACACCAGCCACAACATCGCCATCTATGTCAGGTTTTGCGCGGTTGACTGTTCCTAGCAGCTACACACCTCTACCTACTCCGCCAGGAGCCACCCCACTCGACACTCCTCGCTTCGGGGCCCAGACGCAGGTGGAGACACCTGACGTCCGTACCCCCATCGACACGCCGCTAGAGACCCCTGCCGGGACACCCAGGTTCACACGTCACCGGCCAGAGGGCTTGCCTTACTCCGTCGACTTCAGCGGCAGCATCATCATGGATGATGACGGCAAGGAGGTGATCTCGCGCATGCGTGGTCTTTGATCTCAGCTATTTAGACACAACATACTAAACAAATGGAGTGAAGTACCAAGTGATTTAAAAGACAGAGTCATCAGCATACTTCATGATGAGTTTCCCGTTCCAACTCGGGATCAGCGCTTCAATGAATACCTGATGAAGATTCGAATGCGCGAATACTGCAAACACAAGCGTTCCGCAGTGCAAAAAGCAATCAAGCATGGGTGGAACAGGCCAGATTGGCTGGCCAAAGAAGATTGGAAGAATGCGAAGAAAGCAGCGCGCGAGAATCCCGACAAGTGGAAGCAAGAAAAGGATGCAGCCAGAGCGCGAGTAGAGGCAGGGAGCTCGCACCACTTGGGGAGCGGTGGATGGGTATCATTTGAGGACGATTTTGTAAGTGTTTTCGCATTGCTCTTTATGTTCGATAGTTTAGGGTTTATGAGTTTTTTAATTCTAACATAATGAAATCTTTGTATGTTTTGACAGTGGTCGATGATAGGACATGATCCCACACCGTACGAGCGCGAGTACGCAGGCAGGAAGGGCTTAAACGCCCTGATGGACATTCTCAGTTCTCGCGGCGGCATGGTTAGTATTAGGGTTTACTCTTTTCTATTTTTTGTATTGATTTATAAATGTTGTTATATGTTTATACTTACTGAAAGCTGTCTTATTGTCTTTTTTTGCAGAATCCGACAGATACGCCGCTTGGACACGATGAGACGTCTGACTAAACGACGTCAGTTTAGCCGTAGCTAGATAGCATTAGTTTAGGGTTTCTCATAGCTTATATATCATGAGACGGATTTTATACGTCTTTTTGAACCATGTATATTATTACATTTGTCACCGGAGTTCATTTTGTCAATCAATTCTTTATGCCTATGATGTTGTACAATTGTCATTATTACATTTACCAATCAATTCATTTTGCCTATGATGTGTACAATTGTCAATTTTACGCTTGTCAATTTTGCAAACAATGCGTCTTGTGGGTGACTATTTTGGGTCTATTATCTACCCTTGCACTTTTTTAAAAAGTGAATCAAGTACAATATGGTTGATGGGTGGCAGGGCATTCAATGCCCTATCACCAAAAAAAAATTCTCTCGGGCGTCGCTATAACCGTCGCTATTTATGGCTCTGTAGCGTCGCTACGAGCGTCGCTATAGACTTCTGTGTAAACGTCGCTATGACCGTCGCTATGAGCGTCTCTATATAGCGACGTTCTCGTAGCGACGCTATTAGCGACGCCGGGGGTTATAAAAACCCAGTGTATTTCCGTCGCTAACAGCGTCACAAGAGCACACAACCTCTTGTAGTGGCCTTCTCCTTCGTCGATGGTCTGTACACTTAGCATTTCAGGAGCCAAATATCATGTAGGCATCATTGTAGAGACATACTTGAGTGACATCTATCTTCCTTCTCGTACTTGTATTCATGAACAATTGTTGCATTAGCCTTGTGTCATTGAGGTTTGTAGACTTGCTGAGATCCATAGTTTAAGGACCCCCAAGCCAGTACAATAGTTGTGGATAGTGTTAGGCGGTCTAACATCACTTTGCACATGGATTCCATATCACATGAAAATTCTTCCTTGAGTTTTATGACACTTAATATCCCATACAACTAAAAATGCAATGATGGGATTTTTTTGGTTTGTACCAAAATCAATCTTGTTTGGATGCAAGTTCTATTATATGAGTGATTTGATAGGGCCAACATAATGATTATAGCTTATATAAAGACTCCATAATACATGTATAATCTGGATATTTTAGTGATTATGTTTTAAAGAGAACATAATTTAGAACATACTGTGGAAGCGAATATCCTCATGCATTGAGTTTCACTACTTTATAAGTGCCTCTAAAATTGTCATAGTTTGTTAGCTTTCAATGATTTTTAGAGTTTCTATGAAAATCTATGCAAGTCAAGGACACAACTATATTATGAAAACATCTTGATAGTAGTAATTAAAGTCTCTGTGTAGAAATACCGATAATAGGTCAATAGAGTGAGAAAAACATGATCTTCTTCTAGCTAATCATATTTCTAAAACAAAATCATGGTGCCTTAAAAACTATAGATTATAAGCAATAACCCATTGAACTTACTAGGAAAAATTGTTTGACCATCACAAAAAATTTCTAAAGTCGTTAGGTTTGAATTAACCTTTCCATTTTGCTGTTTTTGTTGAAATGTACCACTACATCCACTTTGGAGGCTTGCCATGAACTGTTAGGTAAGGAAATTTAACCATTACTTATTTTTCACTTATAGGTTTGTCTTTCAACTTCATGCTCAAGTAATCATGAGAGAAAATGACATGCTAAGCAAGAGTATGATCTTTTTTTCCAAGACCCTAAATGGACACTTTTATGTTCTGCTAGGTTACCAAACTATGTTAAACTTTTTTACATATGGTTTAGGTCTAATCCTTTACAGTATATTCTGAGATTAAAGCTGACATACTAGACCTAAGATTGGACACCTAATATTAGGCCATAGCGATATCTCTATGGCCTAATATTAAGATATGGTGTTGACAATGCATTTACATTAGGTTTAGGTCTAATCCTTTACAGTATATTCTGAGATTAAAGCTGACATACTAGACCTAAGATTGGACACCTTCTCAAGTGGGCCACTTCAATAATTGTTGGCATCACTAGAGATATTTGATATAACATTTTTTCCTTGTTTACTAAAAATTAGTAAACAAGGGGCTCTCTTTCTCCGGCCCTACGAGTAATGTGCTCCCTGTCTACAAGAAAGATAGAGAGAGATGGAGAGATTTACCTAAATGAATCTAGGATTAGCCAACAAGACATTGTAACCATCAACTTCATCATGCATAATATTGACTAAACACTATGCCGTACTCACACTAACATCCTTAGTGTCCAATAGTGGGTGTACCTACAATTAGGTAACAATATATGCTCCCACATACCTATAGCTATTCTTATTTCTATGATTCCTTTCCACATTTTGTTTTAATGATTTTATGGAAGTTCAATGTTTTTTACAGTTCTCTATTCTTTTCTATTTTTTGAGCTGAACTCTATTTGAAATCTAGTGATTTCATAAAAACTACTAGTTTAAAAACCCGATTCTCTCTTCCTTTCTCTCAAAATGAGAGAGAGAGAGAGAGAGAGAGAGAGAGAGAGAGAGAGTTACAAGAGTAGTTTAGTTTTTGTTCTTTTAAAAGATTAATTTACCTTTCATTTTTTAATTTAACTCTCTCTCTATAGAGAGAGAGAGAGAGAGAGAGTTAACTTAATATCCCTTGAAATTAGAGAGAAGGCCCTTGAGGGAAGGGATCGAGAGAGAGAGAGAGAGAGAGAGAGAGAGAGAGAGAGAGAGAGAGAGAGAGAGAGAGAGAGAAAGGGAGACAAGGACAGAGAAGCATGGTGGCATTGGAGGAGATCTCTAACCTACAAACGACAAAATCCCAATGGTTGCACGATCTCAACCTAGCAAACTCCACTTGTACGTGTTGTGATGGCACCTCTCCTTGTCATGCAACACCATAGGCTGTCAAGGTAAATCTCTCGCCCAATTATAATTTAACTTGGTAAATCAAGGTCGAGCTTGTGGTGAGCAAAGCTCGATGAGTTAATAAAATTCAACTACGTAACTCATTGAATTACGTGGGTGATGGACGAGTGAAATGTTTTTTCAATAAAATAACTTAGCTAGTTATCAAAATTCGACCACATAACTCACTGAATTACATGGATGATGAATGTTATCTACATAACTCGACGAGTTACATGGACAACATGCATGGCTTGAAATGGAGTGTCCTTCATGCAAGCATGCCATGTAACTCAATGTCGCCGTGGCCATTTGTGGTGGCCACCAAGTAATTCGTCAAGTTACGTGACCATGCCACTGTGGCCACTAGTGGTGGCTAAGTAACTCATCGAGTTATGTGGTGGTCTACTACGTAACTTGCCAAGTTACATGGATGTAGCACCAAGGCTATTTATGGCGGCCACATTGGAACTCGAGGAGTTCTATGGCGGCCAAAGATGCATCTTGTCATGTTAATGTGGCTTTGACCACTCAGACATGCGTGGTGAGCCACCATGGAGTTTGTCGAGTTCCGCAGTGGACACATTACTTGCCGAGTTTGTTGCAATGGGTAGAACTAGCCTTTTTTTTTGGTATTTATGACACTAACTGAGAGCTGGAGCTTCAGCACAATGAGGTTAATTTGGTAAGTTCTTTGCGTCCCTGATGTCACGCCAGGGACCCAAGATGCACATAGTGAAGTATAGTTTATCTTGCACCTACCCCCAAATGGTTACTATAAAGTCTACTCTCCGAAAAATAATTCTTTAAAAGAGGTTAACATTACACAACTTACTCTAAAAACTGTTCCTTCCTAAGAGGACAATTACTTCCATTTATCTTAGATTTAATCAAAACTATTAACACCTTTCATTCACCAAAAAATGACTCTTTATACAAGGTGCCGCTTTTGAATGAGTGTTACATGCCTGATCTCACTTATATGAGATGTTTTGACATTGCTAATCTACTTTTTCTCCACTCACATACTTGTGGATGTACAACTCTACAATGGTGGTACTTACAAGTATAGCTACAAAAATGGAGTAATCAGCTTCTTTGACAATAGGAACACCAAATCCAATGTGCAAAATCTTTTGTAGGAGTACAAGCACTACTCTCGCGCTAATGACTGTGTACCTAATCACAAGTAAAACAAGAGCTAGTACAGCATCAATCAAAGAACGAGAGAAAGAACCCAAAGTGTGTATCTAACAGAACCAAGGCTTTTGAGGCATAACTTGTATCACAAGAAGATTTAGAAATTTTCCCATGTAGGAAAACGGAGTCTTTTCTAGTGTTTATCTTACACAGAATAACATCATGAGCTTCTGCTCGAGGGGCACCGCATACCTAGCTAGGTATGCGGTGCCTCCCTCACAGAAGCTCATGATGTTGAGGTAAGTCACAATGTGGAAATTATTGTGAGAATTTGTCCAAAACTTCTTGTGATATATGTGGTTGCATGAATCATACATAGCTTCCTCATTTAACTACTTAACAAGTGATATAGACTTCTTTCATCATCATATCCCTGTAGAGTATTCGCGTTCAAGACTCGTTGGGTAGATCTCCGAGGTCTCTTGGGACGTTAAAATCTCTCCCCTCTCCTCTTTCTTAACTGCCAGAGTAGAGGAGCAATTTCGATGCCTCCTTGCGGCTCCCACACTCTCGCGCAATGTAGTCGAAAATGGGGTAGCCTCTGTGTGTGTGTGTGTGTGTGTGTGTGTGTGAGAGAGAGAGAGAGAGAGAGAGAGAGAGAGAGAGTTTCATGCCCAAACCTAGAAGAAAGAGAGAGAGAGAGAGAGAGAGAGTTTCATGCCCAAACCTGGAAGAAAAACCAAAACATTAAGTACTCACCCCATGACAACACTCCTGATCATCCAACGTCGATGGGCTTGAAAGCGCTTGTGTCGAGCTGCAGAGATGGAGAGGGCGAGGCCAAGGAGGTTGAGGGCACCTGCAAAGCCCATGAAAATGCGGCCAAGAGATTGAAACTCACTGTGGATGAGCATGGTGGTCGAGCCTGAGACGGCCAATATCAGAGATGCACCCACAAATACGTAGCCCATCCGCCTGTGAAGCTGTGCATGGCCAGCTCTCAAGGTGTCGTTCAACTGAAAGGGAGCCACTAGCATATACACCAGCCCCGCTAATGCATGCACCTGCAAAGACCCACCACCTTTAATTTCGTCACAAACCACAAATAATATTAAGGGAAAATTACCAAAATACCCCTCTAATTTGTGAAAATTCCCAAAATAACCCCCATATTTTGTCAAAATTTCCAAAATGCATGATAAATTTTCCAAAATACCCCTGGTTGTGAGATTCAACATCTAGAAAGACAAAAAAAAAATCAGCTCTTCCTAAGAAGATTTTTTGTCTATCATTATAATATACTAAAACTGTGTAGGCTTTGGAGATGAATTGCAGCTTCATTATTTTAAGACATAATTGCCTTTCATTGTCAGTTAATTCATGAGAAATAATGTGTTAAGCAATCAAAAATGGATCTCAATTGTCAAAAATAATAAACTTTTAGAAATCTAGAGCAATCCACCCAAAATGGACACAAGAATATTTTGGAAATTTTTGAAATTTGAGGCCTATTGTGGGAATTTCCACAGATTAGAGGGGTATTTTGGTAATTTTAATTACCTAATATTAATAAGCCCCTATATAGATAAATCTATATCTATACTATCTATAACGGGGGAGGCCTCCACACCCCCCCCCCCCCCCCCCCCCCCACCAAAAAAAAAAAGCATCCAACCAATGTCCTCTCGAGCCCAACAACATAGGGAGACGCACGCACGCACGTGTGTGTGTGTGTGTGTGTGTGTGTGTTATATATATATATATATATATATATATATATATATATAGATAGATAGATAGATAGATAGAGAGAGAGAGAGAGAGAGAGAGAGGTGCGGCCACCGAGGTGATCAATGCTCATTTTAGAAAAGTGAACTTTATCATTCATCTGAAGGGTAAATTTCAACCTACCCTTCATTAAGCTATATTCAGGGAAAAATGAAAAGGGCAACCTGAAGATTTTTCAATATCCTATCCTTAGTTTGAAGGGAAAGATTAGAAGGCTGCTTGAAGACTTTTCACTAACCTATCCTTCACTTAAGGGTAAAGATGCCTCTGAAGGGCACCGTAGCCTTAAAAAAATGAGCCAATATGGAGGCGGTGTCCCCATACTAGTATTAATTAAATGTGGTCTTTGAAAAATAAAGCTTGTACAACTAAAGGGCTAGTAGGGAGCCAAAAAGATTTTTTCAGAAGTCATTATTATTTTTTTTTTTTGGGGGGGGGAGGGGGGGGGGGGGATATTTGTTTTTTTTAGTGGTTAAGAGAGGGTTAAGGGCACGCAAGGCGTATACCCTAGTGGTTTAGCTTGACTTTCATACCATGAAGGTGATGAGTTCAAATGCTACTCATTAAAATTGGTTTTAAATGTGACGCGGATGGGCATGCTAATTGGAGATCCCAAAGGATCTTGGGGAGATTCCATGTAATGAAAAAACGATGTAGAGCCAGTAGGAGCAAATAAAGGGCTAGTAGGTCACTAGCACAAGAAGTTTTGGACAAATTCTCACAATATTTCCCACATTGTGACTTACCTCAACATCATGAGCTTCTGTGAGGGAGGCGTCGCATACCTAGCTAAGTACGATTGGGGGCAGGGGACCGCCGGCCCGGTGGGGGGGACGGGGTTCCCCTGCCCCCAATCATACCTAGCTAGGTATGTGGCGCCTCTCAAGCAGAAGCTCATGATGTTATGCATTGTATGAAAAACACTAAGAAAGACTCCATTTTCCTACATGAGAAAATTTCTAAATCTTCTTGTGTAGAGCCCAACACATGTAAAAAAATGGACATAATAATGGTCACTTTGATCCATCACCAAAAACACCAGCTGCGCCCCAACTCAGTGTACAAGGCAAGCTGACAAGACTTTGTTGTCCAATGACATCGATGAAAGGTGAGCCGAAGCCCCTCACAATTGAACACTACTAGCTACCCTTATAGATGCACACAATTCAATGCGGACTGGCAAACCTTCGGCCCATACTAGCCTGTAAATTGTTGAGTAAATCTTAAACAAGAAGTGTCAGCTCGTGGTATATAACAAAATGTACAAGCTGTCTTCATCGCTAGCAGTCATTGAGGAGTCCAAATGAAGATCTTCATCGCTAGCAGTCATTGAGGAGTCCAAATGTTTGTTCTCTCGCACCAATCTAAACTCTAGCCATTGTTGCCCCCATTGCTTATTAAGGGAGGAGAACCAATCAGGTGAGACCAATAGAGTGAAATATATATCCTTGGTTTACGTGCTTGCTCTTGGGCCATCGCTAGGCTTTCCACCCTAGCTTAGACTAGCATACCGACATACAATAGTTATCCAGCCTTCTAGAACTCTGATGGCCACTAGCCTTTTTGTCCCACTGAGATTACATTGGGATGCCAATTGACTAATCCCTTTTCATCTTCTAAATATTTTTCCCTAACTAGGCTAGATGTTTATTCTTTATCTTTCTGGATGTATTCCTCCAGAATAGGTTCATAGATTTGTTACCTGCTTTAGAGAGCCAAGGGGACCAATGGTTGATGATGTTTTGGAAATATATGGTCAGCTCTCCCCACTCAAGCGCCTATGATGCTGTATTGCATTTCCGTACTAACTCACCCTCAGTTCCTCCAAGACTAAGTCTGGACCATCAAGGCGTGAGAATACTAGCCTAAATGTTAATCAACATAAAAACCATAAACTAGGAGGGTGCCCCATCCCATTAGATGTGTCTCGCCATGCTGATATTCACGAGCCAGAGTTGATTCAAAAGGTTGTGCTTCATTCGAGTCATATTCTTTCGTGTTGAGAATGGAACAAATCTTAAGTTAAAGCACATGAATCACTCCACTCCCTCCTTGTAAAACCAAAATACTCTAACTTCTTGACATACAATGTAAGGCGCAAGGAAATTGTGAGAGAAGGAATTGAGTAATGATCTCACTATATAAGTTTGCGTTATTGATGGTTCCTTTTAGACACCTTTGTGTGTGTGTGTGTGTGTGTGTGTGTGTATAAGAGAGAGAGAGAGAGAGAGAGAGAGAGAGAGAGAGAGAGAGATGTCCCAACTAGCCCTCTCAAGGGTCCCCTACACCGTTAACCAATGTGGTATTTGCTTTCACTTATACAAATGGACTGTACACATGAAATTCCTCAACACTGTAGCAGTAGAAACTCTCAAGATAAGCCACCGCACAGGCTCTTTAGATGCACTGATAAGATCTGGCTCGATATGGGTTGCGAATGGCCACCAAGGGGTGGATCTAGGGCTAAATAACACACCCGATGTGAAAGGATTCAAGAGGTGAATGTTGGCTACAAAATTGCAGATATGAGGCGCAAATACGCAACAGATCTCAGGCTTTCACAAAGTTGAAAACATGATGGAGTTGATGCAACGAGGATGGGGGAGCAGATGGCCTTGACACTTAAGGGAAATGGGGCTCCAAGTGAGGGCGAGGGTAGGTTTCTAGGGTTGCCTACAATGGTTTTAATCTGAGGGCGACAAGATTGAGAAAAATGTTGGATCTAGGGACAATTGGCTATCAAAATTGTTAGGGCTAAGCTATGCTATACTAGGTGATTCCTCGGAGAAAACAAGAGAGCTAGCGCTTGTAAATTAAATGTCTTAAGCTTGTGAGGCATAGGGTCGATATATCACCTCGAGTTCCATGAGTCAATGGTTGCCTTGTGAGTGGCCATGCGCACTTATGTGAGTTTCTGACACTCTACAAGCCTTTCTCATTGGTGATGCATTTGACACGGTACTTAAAACCACTTTCCCTAGAACGAATTCCTTGTGTCAGTGGCTGCCTTGCGACCATGCGTACTTATGTGAGTTTCTAAGATTGTACGAGCCTTTCTCACTGGTGACGCGGTACTTAAAACTACTTTCCCTAGAATGAATTTACATGCTCGTGTTATCAGAGATGCCCACCAAAGTGTAATAACGCCCATCAAACACGTGCATGCACAAACCATTTATGCAAAAAGGTTCCAAAACTTAAAAATCTAATTTAATAGACATGTTTAACATGCAAGTTTTGCAAATTATAAGTTCACAAAATTGCCAGCACATAACCTCTTATACTATGGAGACAAAACTTGGCTTCGTAGAAATACTAGTAGAATGACTATGTGGCATATAGAGCCATATGTAAATGATAGAAAGATATAATCTTTACCAGAGCCAAAGATCCCTAGCTCTTCAAGCGCGTCGTACTGTTTGCTTCCTATTCGCAATCATCTTTCAAGTTTAGAGTAGCCAAATTCATGAGGGATTATACAAGGACAATATCCATGATGAAGACCTCTCTGCTAGCACTTCTGAAGGGGAGGATCACTAGGTGATTTGGAGGGTTGTTCACACACTATGAAAGTGGTAGAAAGTCTCTGCTTTGACATAGACTTGACAAACACTATTGCTCATTCATGACTTAATTTAACATATCTATGCAATAAGATGAAGCAACAAGCTAAGCACACACATCTTTTCTTAAGCGATACGCAAAAGAAAGATCCCGGGGTGATCACTCATCAAAAGATTCCTATATCACGTGCATTCAAGAAGTTATTGATAACATCCCAATGTACATGTTTTACTTACATTGTGCGCCTACTTAAAAAACTCCCACTCCTCTCTAATCTCTAATGTATACATAAAAGTATACATTTGTGACTTTCAATAATCCTCTTCGATTAACTAAAGTGATATGATAGATGATCGCCCTTGTCAATTGTTTGAAAAGAAACGGGATAAGTGTGTAGAGTTGGCTTACGCAACAAACATCTACAGGCATTGATACCTACTACAAATTCTTTCATGGAACTTCGAAGTCATGAAACAATTTTTTGTTTCCTCAAAAAGAGTGTGGCTCAAATTTCAACACCCAAGGAACTCACTAAAGTTCTTATCATCATTTTAGAACATGTGGAGTACAAGTTTTGAGAAGAAAATTTCTTACATGGTTATAGGACAAAATAGTAAACCTTTCATAATATTCCCCGATTGACGAGAAGGTATAACTAAAAAAGAGAAGGGCTGACGAGGATGGATCTTTGAAATAAATAGCAATTATGCAGGTACAACTAGGTGAACTACAAATAATCCAAATTCACAAGAGTAAAGACTAATAGTCCCATCATGTGCATTGTCAAGTGTTAACTAAATGCTAAGACATCACCACCCACATCAACATGGATGCAAAAATGGATGTATAGAAGTAGGTATTGGTATGTAAGCTTCATTACTGTCGATCGACGCTATGTCGGTTGACATGGCATGCTCAAATCTTGAGGTAACCCTAATTCTGGTATAAAAAAATATGCTTTTTGGTTGTTAAGTCATAAAAGTGGGCTGGTTTCATCGATACACTTTGGCATTCAACACTCGGCCATTATCAAGCCTAGCGCATACATAAGAGAAGAATTACAGCGGGATATCCTGATTCCTAGTGATTTCTATTAGCAATGACACCTTCATCATTGGCCAAAAACTTTTGGCATTGTACTTAGGTTACTAGTTAGCACCACATGGTGTAATTATTTGTAATGTTAGTAAGATTCATCTTATCTTTTGTGACCGGCATAGCCAATAACCTCCACTTACACGGGGGCAAGCACCCCGATACTTAACCATTGCCCTCTTCCTACATCATGGAGCTAGGTGGCTCTCTCTCTCTCTCTCTCTCTCTCTCTCAAAAAAAAAAAAAAAGAAAGAAAAGGAAGGAAGGGAGCGAGTACCTGCCAAGTGGAGATGTGGTTGGAAATGTGGAGGCCAGCGACGTCATAACGACCGGCGAGGGCAGCGATGGTGAGATGTCTGTACGTCTCAAAGTCTCCCACGATGAAGGGCCTGCTGTACAAGGCAAAGGGCACCCACACTACCACTGCCCACCACCATCCCACCTCGCCTATAACATTACTTACCCCAGCTTGCGCTTTCATAGCACCGGCTCTTTACACACACACACACACACACACACACAAAGCTCGGTCTCTCTCACAAGAGGCTTATCAACACGCACAGATAAGGCGCCCTCTCTCTCTCTCAAGTCCCCACCGTTGATCAGACGTTGACGCCACGACGAAATCTCTTTAAGGGTACATCCCACCGACCTAGCTTCGTGTTCACAGTTCCAAGCACAGAATACTCACGATCTGAAAATTGGAATGGGGAGAGAGAGAGAGAGAGAGAGAGAGAGAGAGAGATGTAAACGTCAAACCTCAAATCCTCCATGCTTACAACTGTCGTATGGCCCCGCCTCCGCGCAGTTCCACAAACTTTATGACTCGTGAGTAGTGAGCGTTTTACGTCCAAGACTCATAAATTGTTTTTTTTTTCTTTTTTGGCCTGCCAGGCTGCCAGTGCCATAAGAGTTCCTGAAAAGTGTGTCTCGCATCTTAGGCTATGGTCACGCGACACTTAGTTACCAGTTCTACATAACTAAGCCTACTGGCTCCGCTTTAAAAAAATTGTAGTACTTGAAATATTCCTCCCCCCTTGCACCATCTCAGCATGCCTCCGCTCTTCTCCCCCACTTTTCCCCTTCTCCCCTGCTTCTGTTCCCTTCCTCCCACGCTCCTCCAGGCCGCACCACCTCCTCTTCCCTCTCCTACTCCTCTTGTCGTGCATTTCCTTCCCCACTTCTCTTGCCCTAGCTTTTGCAAGGCTCTGCGGCAGAAACAGATCCTTGCCTATGACATTTGCTTCCTTGCGGTTCTACAAACTTGCTCTTGTTGCTACTGCAGTTCTGCTCAAAATGGCTCGCACGAAAGAGAGAGAGAGAGAGAGAGAGAGAGAGAGAGAGAGAGAGAGAGAGAGAGGCCCAACTGCACACTTGTCGCCTTTTGCATGCGCATGCACCACCATCCACCGAGCTCGAGTTCCAGAGCGACCTTTTTTATGCAAACTGCATGAGGAGATTCTCCTCTTCTTTTTATTTTTAAAAAGTGTATCACCTACTAAGCTATTGCACAATATTTATAGCAGACCGCAAGGCTCTCCGCCATGGTCTCATGCAATTGGAAGCTAGTTTATTCGATGCAGTTGATTGGTACCTGGAGGTGACAACCCGAGTATGCAAGATAATTGCCGAGGGGTGTGTGTGTGTGTGTGTGTGTGTGTGTGTGAGAGAGAGAGAGAGAGAGAGAGAGAGAGAGAGAGAGAGAGAGAGAGAGAGAGAGAGACGACCAGCCTACCAGAGCCAATGACAGAATTTAAAGGGCTACCTTAAATGTCTAATGACAGGCATGTGCAACTTATGCCCTTCTACATTGAAGGACAAAATTTACAATTGCCCTTCTAAAGACCAAAAGGAAAATTTTGCACCCATCTACATCAAAATACCAAAAAAACTAATATTTCACTTATATTATACTCTCATACATTAATAATTCACTTATCTCACACTCTTTCATGCATTTTAACCATTCTTTTAATATAACTTTGACAAAATTCATTATTTACACAATGTATTCTCAAACAGCAGTCCATGGACCACAACTTGGTAAATTTTTAAAGATTACACAAAAATAGAGCAAATGAAACCAATGACATAATGAATATGAGTTCATTTCCATCTTTTAACTACAAAATTGGAGAGTAAAAACTGCCTTGAAATTAGAAGATTAAAGTCCTTCGATACCAATACAATGCAAAAGAGCCCTCGATACAAAATCATATCGCTTGGCTTGAATATCCAAGCAAATAAAACTCCAAAGCAACAATCAATTTGTTTCCAAGCTTGCTCTCCTTCGCTTCCTCATAGAGTCCACATATCAAAGCATTCTTCCCACAATACATCTTGAGGACATGAAGCCTTCGGAGTATTGAGTCCAACAAACATTGCTAAGCCCAATGATGCAAGTGACAATCTATTACGAGACTTGTTTTTTATCTCATTCATTTTTGAGAAGCCTCTTTCACATGCAATTGATGAAAGTGGAAGTAGAAGTACAACTCTCCATAATTTCATGGTCCATGAAAAAGATACCTCTTATTCTTCATATATGGTTGCAACAATCTTGCCAAGCTGAATGCATACTCTTACCTTTGAAGCAGTTACGAATGCGTGTGATAAAAGATTTGCATTCTTCTTCATTGATGAAAGAGTTGGCTCCTTTTCCAATTAAATTTTGCACAATACATCTAGCCACCTTATTATAAAGAAATCTAGTTTTTGTAAGTCCTAATCATAATCTATCGAGCTAAAGTACTTTGCCGCCTCAAAGAGATTGAAATCAACCTTAAAATGATTTCACAATGAATCCACTAGGCTTGATGCACATAATTTCCATGTAAGCCATATTATTCACCACCCCCTGCAAAGTTTCATGTGGATCAAGAACATCCTCGTCACACATATGGCCAAGATGTAGTGCATGAGATTGTGTATTTCCTAAGGAATCAATGTAATCAATGATGCCATGTTGATTTATCACCTTGGAAAAAAAAGTTGAGTATACATGGCCTCACACCCAAATACATTCCCCAGAAAAGCCATTTGCAAAGACTCTATAACAACCTTCAAATGGCGATAGCAGAAATATCAATGTGATCCTCTTGAAGTTTACAATTCAAGACATTGAGCTCTCCAAGGACATCTGCAAAGAAGTGAAAAAGAAACTGTATTTTGTAGTTTGTGAGGTATGCATACAAGTCTGCTTCTTCTGCCTTCAAGACAATCAATAAAGTTCGCGCATTAAGCGCACTACCCCTATCATAACTTGACCTTTTGAGAGCCAACGAACATTGTGCATTTTTAACAACTTCATCTTTCCATTGTGACCAACATTGAAGTCCTTTACAACTTTTGCCAATGATAGATGGTTCTTTGCGGATTTGGAAACCCATTCATACAACTTGTTGGCCACTTTGTTCACAAATTTGAATTCATTGTATAGTTTGAATGCATCATCTGCAATTAAGGACTCCCTATGTGCAACAAAATGAAAACTCAAAAGATGCGACACATCCTTCTTTAATCTCAAAACCACACCATTATTAGCACCTATCGTAACACTGGCACCATCAATTGGAATGCCTATCATTTTATGCAATGTAAGCTTCATTTTGACCAGAAATGCCATCTAGGTGGTATACAAGCTTTCAACTTTAACATTTTTGGCATGCAACAAATCCATAAATGACATGCATATAATAGGCCCATTTCCATTCTCTCGCATGTAAGTAACATAAATAATTATGTATTGTTGAGTGCTCACATCTGTACTCTCATCAATTTGCAAACAATAACAGGGACTAGCAACAATTTTCCCTTTTAGTCTCTTCAAATAGATCTATTTGATGGAATTTGCAAACTCCTTTCTAGCACTTTCGCTCAAATAAGCTAAATATTTACTTGCAATTGGCATATTCGATGTCCGCATGAAATGATGAAAATTGCAAAGCTTTGAAAACTCATCAAAAGGAAAATTTCTACGAACCACAAACCACAAAGTTTGCATGACTGAGATGATTCTTTCTCTCTCCTCATTTGTCAACACTGCAATGTGTTTCTCTATGGGAACTATGGTTTGTTTAGTGTAAGCATCCCATATTGCCTTCGCATCTGAATGCGGACTTGACATCGCATGCTCATCTAATGTAGACCTTTGCAAGATTGAAAAACGTTCTCCACTAAATTGAGTCTTTTGATGTGCAAAGATGCACCACCTACATTTGACTCTCTCTTTTCCATTATTATCAATAATTGGAAAAGCCCAAGGATGAGGTATCATCCAGCTTTCTATCCATCGTAGTGCATACTTCTTTTTGCTAGAACTACCTTCAGCCTCATTGTTACCTAAAGTTGTAGTAGCTGCCTCACCGGCCTCTTTGTCTAGAGAAAGTTGAGGATCATGCAAGCCAAGGACTTGTTGAATGGTCCTCTACTTTTTGTTTTTCTTAGGTTGTCCAAGAGTGGACATCTACCAATAAATTCCAAGAACACATTATAAACTATCTTTATGACTACAAAAGCTATATTAAAATATACAAACCAATTTTTTAAAAATAAAAACACTTGCGATACATTGATTGAAACAAAAGAAATACATCTTTGATGGCCAAAATCTAGTCCAAAAGAAAGTTACATTGATTGAAACAAAAGAAATACACCTTTGATGGCCAAATGTAACTTTCTTTTGGACTAGATGTTGCCCAAGATGTATTTCTTTTGTTTCAATCTGGCTTACATGGCAATTATGTACATCAAAAGCTTGGTGAACTCATTGTCAAATCATTTTAAGGTTGATTTTGATCTCTTTAATTGAGGCGGCAATGTACTTTAGCCCAAAGGATTATGATCAGGACTTACAAAAACTAGATTTCTTTACGATAAGGTGGCTAGATGTATTGTGCAAACATTTTGGAAAAGGAGCCAACTCTTTCATTAATGAAGAAGAATGCAAATCTTTTATCACACACATTCATAAATGCTTCAAAGGTAAGAGTATGCATTCAGCTTGGCAAGATTATTGCAACCATGAAGAATGAGAGGTATCTTTTCCATGGACCATGAAATTATGGAGAACTCCATTTCTACTTCCACTTTCATCAGTTGCCTGTGAAAGAGACTTCTCAAAAATGAATAAGATAAAAAACAAGTCTCAAAATAGATTGTCGCTTGCATCATTGGGCTTAGCAATGTTTGTTGGATTCAATACTCCAAAGGCTTCATGTCCTCGAGACGTATTGTGGGAAGAATGCTTTGATATGTGGAAATCTATGAGGAAACAAAGGATAGCAAGCTTGGAAACAATCTGATTGTTGCTATGGAGTTTTATTTGCTTGGATATTCAAGCTAGGCCATATGATTTTGTATCGAGGGCTCTTTTGCATTGTATTGGTATTGAAGGACTTCTAATCTTCTTTCAAGGTAGTTTTTATTCTCCAATTTTGTACTTAAATGATGGAAATGAACTCATATTCGTTATGTCATTGGTTTCATTTGCTCTATTTCTGTGTACTCTTTAAACACTTACCAAGCTGTGGTCCATGGATTGTGGTTTGAGAATACATTGTTTAAATAATGAATTTTGTCGAAGTTATATTAGAAGGATGGTTAAAATGCATGGAAGAGTGTGAAATAAGCGAAATATTAATGTATGAGAATATAAGATAAGTGAAATATTAGTTTTTTTTGTATTTTGATGTAGATAGGTGGAAAATTTTCCTTTTGTTCAAAAGAAGGGCAATTGTAAATTTTGGCCTTCAATGTAGAAGGGCATAAGCTGCACATGACTGTCATTAGACATTTGGCTTAGCCCTTCACATCCCATCACACTGATTTGAATGGCATCAAAAACTATCGCTGATAAGATTTTTCCACTGTCGCAGACTTGTTGTCTTTTTGTGCACTAAAGCCGTAAAATTACAAATGCATTAAAATCCAATGCCGATAACGTTGTGAAACTTTGCCAAAATTAGCATAGTTGCAAATCTTCGAGCTTAGTTTTACAGCGCCTCGCCATGGTGAGGCTTAGTTATCTAAAAAGTAATGGATAACTAAGCCTTGCGTGACCATGCCCTTACATTTGTGCCGCTTTGAAATTCAAAAATATTGCTTAAGAGAAAGAGGAAAAGGAAATTTACCTCCTAGATTTTCACAAAAATAGTGTAAAAATATTAAAAATTAGGTCAATTTTTCAAAATTTCATCTTAGAAACCTCATCAAGAGGAATTGTGTAAGGTTCTAAAAATGATTTTTCCCAAACACTGTGTGACTCACGAGTCATTAGCTCAAATCTTGGAGTGGGTTTGAAGGACTCCATAGTATTTTAAAAGATATGCACTACCAAATAGAACCCTTCCCTATGGAAGGATACCGTTTCAGCTTGCCCTTCTGTCGTAATAACAAAATAACACAAAATTTACAAGTCAATTTTTACTGAATAGCATAAGATTGTTATTCAATTTATCGCTCTCTCTCCTTGCACTTGGCAATCAACAATTGGTTGCTTTTTCAAGCAAGTAAAAAATAATTGCTTCAATAGAGAGTTCCACGACGACAAACTCTCCCTTCACAAACTTGACATCTAGTGCTCTCTCTCTCTCTCTCACTCACTCTCTCTCTCTCTCTCTCTCTCTCTCTCACACACACACACACACACACACACACACACACACACACACACACACACACACACACACGGTTAGTTCTGGCATGTTGCTATTTCCTTAGTATAATTTGCTAGGATTGTTGGCCAACGGTGCCCTTGGTGTATAACCAGCTTGAATTCACTAGGTTTTTTTTTTTTAGTAGTACCTTAATGGTATCTAACCCTTGGTTGTTTATTGGGTTAAGTGGGGTGGATGCATTGCCTTGCTATATCCTTGGTATAATTGGCTAGGTTTGGAAACCTTGGGTGAATAATGGCTTGAATTCGCTAAACGATATTAGAGGGTGGTACCTTAATGGTACCTAACCCTTGTAGTTAAAAGGGGTTATGATCATTTGGTGCGTTTCTTGGCTCTGTAAACCCTGTCATTTTTTGCTTAACTTCACGGTGGCTCCCTCCTGATGAGTCTACGCTACAATACCCTCTAAGTTCTCTCTCTCTCTCTCTCTCTCTCTCTCTCTCTCTCTCTCTCTCTCTCTCTCTCTCTCTCTCTCTCTATACTAGGCGATGCTGCTGTATACCAGTACCTCTTGATGCTGGGCCCGCCATCTTGCACTGGAGGAATGTGACCACTAGCTCCAAATGCTATAAAAGGTGATCTCCCATGCTCAGTTAGCATTGGTATTGTATGCTTCTGTGGTGTATGTGTGTACTTGAGAGTTGTTGTTTGTACATTGGGATTGTGAGGGTGTTACCCGCAAGAGGTGTAGTGTTGACGTTGTCGGCTCTATGGCAAAAGGTAAGGATAAGCAGGCTATTGTGGAGCTGGCTGCTCCGACTTAATCTCAGGTGACCTATGGCATTAATATGGACTACTGTCCGAACGCTTGGATGTGATATGATTCACTTGTTGTTATGGTATTCTTCATGCATATGCCGGAATATATATAAATGGCAACTTCTACTGTAACATTTACAACACTGGCCTTTTTCACCTTACGGGTTTAAAAAAGGCTTTCAATTTTGGTTAACTTATCATTGGCATATACATGTGCATCCTTTTGTCTGCGGCTTTGGTTTTAAAATTTCTTTTGAGGTTGGGATACCTGGCAATGCATATCTACATGCTTTTTCATAGGCATGTTTTAAGAATGCCTTGAATTGCTGTTTTAGCTAAAATGAAATGAAACAAGCTCTTGGTGAATGGCCCTATATGATAGGGTTGACCTTTTGTGGGGCTAAACATATGGCATGGTATACTCTGTTATGGCTGGCACGACTGGTATGATATTGATGTTGTGCCTTTGAGGTTGTTATCGAGCTTACCACCATTACCGCTTGGTTTCAATGTATACTGTTTTAGTGTTGTGGATATAGAGCCTTAACATTTGCTCACTTAGCCATGAATGGGTGGTTGTGTACAAGGTTATGGTGGATTGTGGCCACAATGGTTATTCTACTGATGTGTGCTTCTGAGGTTGGTACTGAGCTTACCATTTTTTCTCAGCTACGGTCTATGCCGATTTAGTGTTATGTATATTGACCCTTTGTAAAATTGCTCAACATGGGTGAATATGGTTATTAATGGTTGTGAACAGGGTTATGATTGATTGTGTCTGATTATGGTTAAGTGAATGGTTATGAAAGGTTGTGGATTATGTTAGATACGGTTGTAAATGGGCTACTCATGAGGTTGTAAATGGCTGCTTATTGCATGAAAGTTATGGGCCATGGTGACTCACTTTCCTAGATTTTTGAACAAATGTGGAGCTATGGAATATCCCATCTATATGTTGTATGTTTTAGGGGAGTACCACTCATACTTACTACCTTACATGTGGTTTCGACTCCGTCTAGGGAGGTGTAGGACTTACTAACATCCTTTTATGTGAGAGGAGGTAACTCCAACGTATAGATTGACTGCACGTATGAGCACTGTCACTGACCATGAAGAAATAGTGGCAATTAATGTCAAACTCTGTAAATTCAAGAAACTTGTATATGTGGCCAACTTCAAGGCTGAATTGCCTCATAAAACTCGTCTCCGACCTTATCTCATAGAGCTTGCAAAGCTAACGCTAGAATGGTAACAGGACACTTTTATGTCCTTGGACACTTTTGTGTCCTGTTAAGTGACCATTTTGCTTGAATTATTTGAAGAGTATGAGAATGGATTTCTAGGTGCTGTATATCCACAAAGTTGCCTCATGAGCTGAAAAAAACTTAACTAGAAATGTTTTTGGAGTATTGATCTCACCATTAACCTTACTCTTGCACAACATTTTTGAACCTAAACTGTGTGAAAAAACGGGTCCTGTTTTTGGCTTTTTTTCAATTTTTGGCAGCTATACCACTCTAAACTTCATGTTTGTGAGGTTTAGATGGCTAGAGGTTAGGGATTCATAGTTCTCAACATGTTTTGATGCTTGTAGGGAGAGCTAAGTGTTAAAATTGAAAGTTATGAACAATTTACAAGAATTGCATAATCCTGTTTTTTGGCCAAAATTAGCACTTTTATGATTTTTTTGGGGGCTTTCTTGATATCCAAATTCAATTTTTATTGTGTAAGTGTAACATATAACATAAAGATAATCTTCCTTGAGTTTTGGGGGACCTAATATTCTATATAGCATAGTATATGATGATGGTTGAGTTTTTTGATTGCTGAAGAATACGATACATTTTAGAGTAGCAAGTATAACTTTCTCAATATTGCTAGTTTCTTAGGCCAATTGTGTGTATTTTGTAGGTAGTAACCATATCTAATCATAGACTACAAACTTGGCTAGATATTGAGTAGTTTCTATGGGTTTCTAGAGGTCATAATGCTAAACCCAGTTTTTTCATGTTTGCTGTATTTAGCACTTTATCATTGCCTCCAAGGTTCCAATTGTAAGAGATCCATTATCCTTTTGACATGCTCCATGGCTCATTTTGAATCCAAAGGCCCAAAGGGAACTAAGAAAACATGTATATAGTATCTGTATTGAGTGTGACTATAGAAACTTTGATGATAGGTCCGCAGAATGGCAAAAATGCAACTTTTTTGTACCTATTTTTTTTGCCCAAAAAAAATTAGTGAGGTAAAAGCAACCATATGTTTTGGTCACCAACCCATTGAAGTTAACGAGGCATTTTATCTCATGTCCTACAAAAATCCCCACTCTTATTTATATGTAATCAACCGTAAGAAATTGCTGTTTTGGGCAAAATGCACTGGTCCATCAACTTTGGAGGCTTGTAGTGACCAAGGGAAGAGAAAAATTACAAGTTTCTCATTTTTTCCATATGTAGTAGTTATTGAACTATAAGCTCATGAAAGTTTCCCAAAACCCTAAAAGGACACTTTTATGTCCTGTTAGGTTACCATTCTAGTGCTAAAGGGGCTCCAAATGTTTTTTTCAGTTGTAAATGAAATCTCTGAATATATGAGTAGCTTCACATTTCTTATTATTTATCTTTGAAAGTATTTTAGTTGGGTGACATCTATAACATGTGGGATACCCATGCATCACCTGCATATGGTGCCAATGCTAACTAAAAGTTGTGTTGTTTCCATGGGTGCACATGAGGGTTACCTCTCAACTATGGTTTTCAAAGTTCCTTGGCTTGAAGATGGAGGACTTATATATCTTCAGGCTCTTGATTCTCTTGTACTTGTGTATAAAGTGTGTTCCGTACTATGAATGGGAATTATATCACCTTTTCATTGACATAGTTTTTAGTGTCTTTTTTAATTTGAAAGGATTCTTTGAATTTTATGCTATATTGTTACTCAAACACACACACACACACACACACACACACACACACACACACACACACACACACACACACACACACACACACGCACGCACGCACGCACGCACGCACGCACACACACACACACACACCTAACACCAAGAGTAGTATTGATACTATTTGTCATAATAACTAATATCTTATTCTCCTAAATGATTTTCTCATGTTAAACTGATCATTTAATATGGGGAAGTACTATGGGAGAAAAAGCTAGAATATTGGTTAAGCTGGCAGACCGGCCACAGTAGGGATCCAAAGGAGGGAAAATAGGGGTCCAAAGGGGTGGCCATATCCAAAAGAGCAATGTCAAACAATGGGCTTAAAAGACCCTAAGGTTCAGCCCATTAAGACTTCCAAAATGCTAAGGTTCCAAAATTCAAAGGTTGTGTCCAAAGGTAAAACACTAGGGAAATTGGATGCTTTGTGTGTGTCCCAAAAAGTCTTCACGATTCCTACATAGGAGGGGGTGAGCCCTAGAAGTAGGGGATGAGAGAGAAACACACACACACACACTCACTCACAAGCTTCCTTTACACAAGGGGAAAGAGGGACAAATGTCAGCTCCCTAGCGCAGATATCCACAAGGTGTACTCAAATCCTATTGGATGGCCACGGAGGTGGACCAATGAGAATTAGGCTAGAGTAAATCTAGTTTCATCAATTTATAAACACTTAAAAAAAGAACCAATAAGAATTAAGCTCTCCAGAAGACTATTGGACAGTCTCCCAAGGGGTTAAATGAGCATTCAACAGCCCAATGGCTTGCTTGATTCCTATTGGCCAGGAGGAAAAGGGGTCCAATGAGAGTTTAGTTGCATTTATTAATTACCTAAAGCTCTCACAAAAGGGGAAAGGGAGACACACGTCAGAAGGCTATCACTTATGCTTCTTAATACTTCATTGGCTAAGCCTGGAAAGGGCCAATAGGGTTGCAGCATGAGCAAATAGCAAGAGGGGTTGACCAAGAGAGAGAGGGGGCTGATTTTCTCAAGGCATTATCCACACACACTCACACAAACTCATGTGTGAAGCAAGAAGACTCTCTCTCCTTCTCAAGCTTTAATGGAAAGCTTATCACCTACTCCAAGCTTGAGAAGGGAGGCCTACACCAACAACTCTTGGCTTCATGATGCAAATCCAACCAAGTGCCAAGCTTCAATGCATGCTCATCTCCTCTAACATGCTAATTACTAAGCTAAGCTATGCTAATATGAGTGATTATGTGAGGAGATGTACATCTTTCTCATTAGACTACTCCTTCTTTCTCTCAATCTACTCTCATACCCCCCTAGCTCTCACCATCTTCGAAGGTGTGTGAGGTCTTGGGTCTGAGACCGTGAGGGAATTGATGTTGTGTTTTATAAGTGTTTTGCTTAGTGCTTGAAGTTTCCATCTTCATTGCACTAGCTAGTATTGAAGGAACACAAAGAATTGTATTGTAAAATGTCTCTCTTTATGGGAGAAACCATAATACAAAGCCCTTTGGAGGGGGGACCGGCTCCATGAAAATCAGGTCGTCAACTATTGTCAATAGCTTAATTTCTCTCTCTTTTGAAGTGTTGTTCATGCTATCTAACTAGGTGTTATACTTTTTGTTGCTCTCTCCACCCAAGTACTCTTGTTATTCTCATTAGGAATCTATTCTAATGAAATGCTCACTATGTTCATGCTATTTTCCGCTACACACAAGTTACCAGGCCATTAAATGTTACATTGGTATCAGAGCACAAGGTTTCTCTTTTCTTGCTGAAGAAGGGAGGTCCTCAAGCTAGCTATAAATGGTTGGTATTATTAATTGCATGTGAGTAAGTAGAATAGGGATTTTTCAGCCTTGCAGTGCGCCTGTCTTTGTGCAGATAACGGGGCATCACCATCGAGAGCTATGGTCTTAATAGTGGAGTCCTACAGGGCTTGCCTATGGATTAACCACTATTGAGCTATTAGAAGCTTGATAGGCCGGTGTTGTTTTGGTGTTGAAAAATCCTCTCTTTTATTCCTTGCAATTAATGGTATTCGAGCCACGTGTACAGTAGCTTGAGTGCTTTTTCTAAAGGGGTAAAGAGGAGTAGCAACTAGGGCTTGAAGTACCAAAGTACACCTAAAAAGTTTACACCTAAAAGTTGTTAGAATGGATGACAATAGTAAAGAGATTGAAATTAACGTTGATAACTTTGATTTTGCTAATGAGCAGGCTACTAATGATGCCCTGTGCTTGTTAACTATCTTGTTTCTAGGCTTCAACATGCCATGGGCAATCCATCCCTCCAAAGTGAAGTGCAATGGCAGCTTTGTGCTCATGGTATTCTCCAAGATCCCCACCATAATAAGAGAGCACCTAGGAAGCCTCCTTGCGAGACTTCCAAAAGAGGCCTCTCTCTGATTTGGGAAGAAGAAGAGGATCCATACGAAGGGCTCAAGAATTTGCTTCTTGATGACACATCTCCTTCTCAAAGATGAACTCAAGAGCCTCGAACGAAGGAATGAGAAAGAAGTGAGTCTCTTGTCACCTCGGCGGACATGGCTCCACGAAGATGGCGGGCTAAAAGCTCTCCATCACCTCCAAAACGGAGAAGACCATTGCACACTTCTCCACACCATACTTCAAAGAGGGATGACAAAAATCAAGAGAAAAAAAAGGCGAGAAAGAGGACACCCTCTTCTCCATCTTCTTCATCCTCTTCCTCTTATGAAAGTGATGGTGCAGACAAAGAAGATCAAGGCAAGAAAAAGGCGAGAAAGAGGTCACCCTCTTCTCCATCTTCCTCAAGTTCTTCATCTTCTCAAGAAAGTGATGGTGCAACTTTTGAACCATAAAAAAGAAGAGTCCATAGGAAATCCTATGCTGCGTGGAAGAGGTTATCCAAGCTCAAGAAGTTCAAACAGGGAGGGAAGAGCATCTCTTTCCTTACCTAAGATGGCACCTTTGGTGCTACGGACAAAGTCTTGGCCTTTATTCAACAATTGGATGCGGAGTTTGGAGATGAGAGCTTAATGGAGTCCTCTAAGCTATGCCATGTAGCTATGCACTTTCAAAAGTCCGCCAGGCAATGGTGGTCTAGCCTATGGTCCAACGGTAAAGCTCCACAAACATGAAAAGCTTTAAGAGCTTCCATTATGAAGCAGTTTTTGGCCACCGATGCCAAAGACAAAGTACTCACCGAATGGCGAAGCTTGAAGCTCTCTCCCTCCAAATCCATTCACAAATATGTAGACAAGTTTTGGGACCTACAACTCAAAGCCATTGTCTTAAAAAATTTGGATTTTGGAGAGCAAAAGCAACAATTTTGTGCGGGCTTAATTGAAGAAATGGCAGAGTATGTCAACTCCCAAAGGCCACGCACCGTATCGGCTGTTAGCTACCATACTATGGTGGCTTCTCAAATCAATTTCCAAACAGGGGCTAAAATAAATTCTAAGCCCACGGAAAACAAGGGTTCCAATGAGCCTAAGGGGAAGGACAATGTCCAAAAGTCTCCTAAGGTCAACTCCAACAAAGCCAAGGAAAAGGGAGTTTACAAAGGTAAAACCAAACTCTCTCCTGAAGATCTTGACTGTTATCGCAAGGATAACCACTGTTTCAAGTGCGGCGACCAAGGGCATGCTTGCGTACCATGCTTGTCCCCAAAAGAACACCCGCCATGAGCCTCCTAGAGCTACCTTGGTCGAAATCCAAGAGGAGGAAACTCACCACAAAGGATCTCCTCTATGCCATGCTTGGGGAAAGGTAAGAGAACATGATGCTTTTATTCTCTTTGACCCTGGTTCTACTCACAATTTCATATCCACAGAGTTGGCCACCAAGCTAGGCATAGAAGCTTACGAGATGGGAGATGTCCTACCTGCAGACGGTGCTTTCAAGGGGCAAGAAGCTTCAGTTACTCATTTAATCGGGAAATTGAGGCTCCATGTCCAAAGCTATGTGGACAGAGAGGACTTCTTTATCTCTTCTCTCAAGCATGAGGATGTAATCCTAGGAGCACCATGGTTTGATTGCATGGCTGCCAATGTTAAATTCCTTGAAAGGAGAATCTACTTTAGGTTCAGGGAAAAAGATATGTACATAGATGCCAAAGAAATGGGTAACACCATACCCATTATACATACACAAGATTTCAATAAGTCAATAAAGAGCTCTATTTCCGTGTACATGATTTTTGTTAAAGATTCTCAAAATTAACCTAATGTTTTAGCAAAAGAAAATATACACACTCACAAGGAATTAGAGTTATCCAATTTTCTCAAGGGGTTTCAAGATGTCTTTATTGACAACATCCCTTGTGAGCTACCTCCTAAACGAGGCAATGATGACCATGCACTTGAACTTCTTTCAGGAAGTTCACCGCCTAATAAACCGCCTTATAGAGTTTCTCAAACTCAACAAGAGGAGATTATGTAGCAAGTGCATGAGTTAGTTGAGAAGGGCATGGTTAGGCCTAGCTCATCTCCATTTTGCTCACCCATGCTATTAGTGCAAAATAAAGACGGCACATGTTGTATGTGACAGCACTAAATAGGATCACTATCAAGAATAGGTTTCCCGTTCCACGAGCAGAAGACCTATTTGATAAGCTACAAGGATCCACCTACTTCGGTAGGATTGACCTAAAAAGTGGCTATCATCAAATAAGGATAGTTGAACAAGACATTGTAAAGATTGCATTTTGCACCACGTTTGGTCTTTACGAATATATAGTCATGCCTTTTGGCTTGACCAATGCACCATCCACATTCAACCGCTTGATGGAGAAGCTATTCAGACCTCACCGAACCTTTACTGGAGTGTTCTTTGATGATATCATCATCTACTCTAATTCATTAGACGAACACAAGCAACACCTCCAGGTAATATTTCAAGTCCTAAGAGAGAATAAACTTTATGTTTAATCAAAAGAAAAGTGAATTTTTATTACAAGAGATTCAATATTTAGGTCACATTATCTCTCAAGATGGCATCCAAATGGATCCATCAAAACTAGAGGTAATAAAAGGATGGCGTAAACCAAGGAATCTTCATGAACTAAGAAGCTTTATAGGTATGTGTGCATACTATAGATGCTTCATAGTAAAGTTCTCACAAATTGCAGGACCATTACATGACCTAACAAAGAAAAACATTAGGTATACATGGTCTGCGAAGGAGAACAATGCTTTTGAAAAGCTTATCTCTCAACCTGCCCTTACACTACCGGATCTCTCAAAACCATTTGAGGTCCAATGTGATGCTTGTGGTGATTGCCTTGGATCTGTTTTGCTCCAAGAAGGGCATTCCATAGCCTATGAAAGTCGAAGGCTCGACCCTATGCAGCAAGATCTAAGCATATATGGAAAGGAACTCCTCGTAATTCTACATGCCTTAGACTCATGGAAGCACTATTTATTGGGGACTCCTTTCATTCTGCGAACGGATCACCAAAGTCTTAAGTACTTCATGAAGCAGACCAAGCTCTCCGACAAACAAATGAGGTGGAAAATTTTCTTTTTGCAATTTCATTTTCATATTGCTCACATTGTTGGCAAGTATAATCAAGTAGCTGATGCACTCTCAAGATGGCCGAGAGTGAATGTGGTTTCCATAGCAACTCACAATGGTCTATCTTCTAAGATAGATGAGTATGCTAATGATCCCGATTTTAGAGATGTGATTTCAACCCTTGCACCAGGGAAGAAAGAGGAACCATTTACTTTACAAGATGGTTATCTTCTCTATGGCAATATACTATGCATTACTAACTCACTCCATGAGAAAGTAATGTATGAATCTCATGCTCCTCCTTATGCGGGGCATAGAGGGATTCAATCTACCCTAAAGGGGATTGAAACATATTTCTATTGGCCTACCATGAAAGCAAACATACAAGAGTATGTTTCTAAATGTGTGGTATTCCAAAAGACGAAGTTTGATAGAGGGAAACAACTTAGATTGCTTCAACCTTTGCCAATCCCTAATTCACCATGGGAGAGCATATCCATGGATTTTATCTTTGGATTACCTAAGTCTATCCATGGGAATATGGGAATATGGACGATAGTAGACAGGTTGAGTAAACAAGCTCATTTTATACCTGTCAAAAAGACTATCAAAGCCCATCTAATGGCAACCCTCTTCATTTCACAAATCTTCAATTACCATGGCTTTCCAATGTCCATAGTGTCGGATAGAGATCCTAGAATGACTAGTAATTTCTGGAAGGGTCTCTTTGAGAATTTAGGAACAAGGCTAAATTTCTCTTCGGCCTATCACCTGCAAGGCCAAAGTGAAATAATTAACCTAACAATTCTCGATCTACTAAAAGCCTATGTAACGGAAGTAGATCAAAGATCCCAATGGGATAAGTACTTACCCTTAGTGGAGTATGGCTTCAATAACACTGTACATACTTTCACGATAAAAGCACCTTTTAAGGTAATTGAGGGAAGATCGAAAAGTCCCCTGCTACTTAAGGTACATGGGAAGATCTTTGCTGCAGATGAGTATAGCCGACACCTATAAGAATCTTTACAAAAGATTAAGGATGCTATCTCTATCTCACAGCAAAGGCAAAAGGCTGCTGCTGCTGACAAGCACAAAAGAGCCCAAGCCTTTAAAGAAAATCATTGGGTCTTACTCAAATTTACCAAGGCTCGATTAAGGCACAATGCTAAGTTAGCAAAAAGCTACTATGGTCCCTTCCAGATTCTTAGGCCAATCAATGAGATGGCCTATCAACTCGAGTTTCCCAACCATTGGCTCATACACAATGCTTTCCATGTGGGCCTACTAAAGCCTTATAAAGGAGAGCCACCTCAAGAACGAACTATTGAAGACCCACCGAAGATCGAGGACTAAGAGGAGGTGTAGCCCGAGTCCATTCTCTGACATGAAGACAAGGTATTAAGAGGTGGTAAGACTATTTGACGATATCTTATTAAGTTTAAGAATTATCCTTTTGAAGATGCCACATGGATACAAGGCATACAATTAAAGGATAACCTAAACCTTGTCAATGCTTACAATGCTTCCCTAGAGTAAGCAAATGTACAAATGTTTAAAATGAACAAAGTTTTTGTCTTATAAGACTCTCTTTTTCTTTATTGTGCACAAAAATGAAGTAGTATGCATGCTTAGATCAAGTTTGCGGAGACGACGTCTCCCAAACACCAAGTAGAGCTTGCCACTCTACTATGGAAGATTGATAGAACTAATGTGCAGACATGCTAGCTGTAGCTTAGGCTCTCAAGTGCCAAATGGACCAGTCATCCATTCTGGAACGATGGCGTAGGGTAACATGGGGATCCTCTACCCGCTAGGAAAAGGACTAATGAATATGCTTTATCTTCTCTACCCCATAGTCGAGGACGACTATGATTTCAAGAGAGAGGTAATGTCATAATAGCTAATATATAATTCTCCTAAATGATTTTCTCATGTTAAACTGATCATTTAATATGGGGAAGTACCAGGGGAGAAAAAGCTAGAATATTGGTTAAGCTGGCAGACCGGCCACAGTAGGGATCCAAAGGGGGGCCATTTGCAAAAGAGCAATGTGTAACAATGGGCTTAGAAGACCCTAAGGTTCAGCCCATTAAGACTTCCAAAATGCTAAGGTTACAAAATTCAAAGGTTGTGTCCAAAGGTCAAACACTAGGGAAATTGGATGCTTTGTGTGTGTCCCAAAAAGTCTTCACAAGTCCTACATAGGAGGGGGCGAGCCCTAGAAGTAGGGGATGAGAGAGAAACACACACACACACACACACACACTCACAAGCTTCCTTTACACAAGGGAAAAGAGGGACACATGTCAACTCCCTAGCCCAGATACCCACAAGGTGTACTCAAATCCTATTGGATGGCCATGGAGGTGGACCAATGACAATTAGGCTAGAATAAATCTAGTTTAATTAATTTAAAAACACTTAAAAAAAGAAACAATAAGAATTAAGCTCTTTAGAAGACTATTGGACAGTCTCCCAAGGGGTCCAATGAGCATTCAACAGCCCAATGGCTTGCCTGATTCCTACTGGCCAGGAGGCAAAGGGGTCCAATGAGAGTTTAGTTGCATTTATTAATTACCTAGAGCTCTCACAAAAGTGGAAATGGGGACATATGTCATAAGGATATCAATCATGCTTCTTAATACTCATTGGCTAAGCCTGGAAAGGGCCAATAGGGTTGTAGCATGATCAAATAGCAAGAGGGGTCAACCAAGAGAGAGAGAGAGAGAGGGGGACTGATTTTCTCAAGGCATTATCCACACACCCTCACACAAACTCATGTGTGAAGCAAGAAGACTCTCTCTCTCCTTTTCAAGCTTTGATGGAAAGCTTATCACCTACTCCAAGCTTGTGAGAAGGGAGGCCTACACCAACAACTCTTGGCTTTGTGATACAAATCCAACCAAGAGCCAAGCTTCAATGCATGTTCATCTCCTCTACCATGCTAATTACTAAGCTAAGCTATGCTAATATGAGTGATTATGTGAGGAGATGTACATCTTTTTCGTAAGACTACTCCTTCCTCTCAATCTACTCTCATACCCCGCTAGCTCTCACCATCTTCGAAGGTGTGTGAGGTCTTGGGTCTGAGACCTTGAGGGAATTGATGTTGTGTTTTATAAGTGTTTTGCTTAGTGCTTGAAGTTTCCATCTTCATTGCACTAGCTAGTATTGAAGGAACACAAAGAATTGTATTGTAAAATGTCTCTCTTTATGGGAGAAACCATGTAATGTACCCAACATTTTTCAATAAAAGTATTTCATTTACTTTGAAAATATTTGAGATTTGCATTTTATTAAGTCAAAGGGTATTCTAATGGAATGATCAGATAAAAAATCGGACTTTAGAACTATTAATTATGACCCTTATTCACTTGAAAATAATAAGGTTGATGGGAAACTTAAGCCTCGAGATTGTATCTAAAGATAAGAGTTGACTCTTTTGGAAAGAGAGAGTAATTTTAGGAAAGGGAGAGCAATTTTAGGAAAGGATGAGTAATTTTAGAGGAGAAGTAGTAGGAGAAGTACTTTTAGGAAAGAAAGAGAGGAGGAGCTTAGTTTATAGCTCTTTTCTTGGAAGCTAAGTTTCATCTAAGAGGTTCGAAATTGCCCATCAAAATCCGTGTCCCAAAAAAAATTAAAAAAATTTATACATCCGTGAATGTGCGCGAATTTATCTTTCCTTCCTCCCTCTATTTTTAGCTGGCCTTGAGAGCCTATATAAAGACCCCTCTTCCCTCACTTTCAAGAGATAGACACACACTCTCAGAAGCGAAAGCTCTCTTGCCTTGACATCGGAGTTACCTTCTCTCCCTCGACCTCTCTCCCTCAAGCACTTACCTTCAAGCCATCTCCATCTCTAAGTCTTTCTCTATCATCGTCGTGTTGCCCTTGGAATTCTTGAGTTCTCTTTCTCTCTTTTCCTCTTCTCTACATCGACACGATGGCCCCGAAGCGCGTGACTCGAAGCTCGAAGGACGCTCATGTCGCTCCACCTCCAAGGAAGGTGCAGAGGAAGGCATCAACTACTCCAAACGTTGCTCAAGCGGAGGTATTGGTTGCGAAAGAAGTCGAAGTCATCCAGCCTCAAACACGAGAGGTAATCGAACATATCGCTAATATTCCGGTAAGACAATATTATAATTTTGCATTGCTATTCATGATGACTTGGAAAGCTAAGCATAGGGAACCCCTTAAACTGTCCAAGAAACGTGATTCTATCACAAGAAACAAGCATATGTTTTCATAGATTAGTGAGAGAACTGTTTGATAAATTGTCACTGTTTGTTGAATTGTCATTTCTTAATAAACTGTTATTGTTTGATAAGTGGTTACTGATTGATATCAAGAATTGGTTAATCATGTTTGAAGAATCATTTAAACAGAAGAATTATTGAATAAATATCTTTTGTTCCTCGCGGGTAGCGAGATGATTCCGCGGTTAGTGGAGATTAAGCTGAAGTTATCGGCTCTCTTTTGTTCCTGGCAGTTAGCAAGATGTCTCGCGGTTAGAGAGATGCCTCGTGGATAGCGGGATGCATGGCGGTTAGCAAGATGCCTCCCGGTTAGCGGGATGCCTCGCGGGTAGTGGGATGCCTGACGATTAGCAAGATGCCTCGCGGATAGCGAGATGGAAAGGTTTCGCAATTCGTGGTTAGCGAATAAATCCTTTGCAAAGGCTCTGTTGGTTAGACAGAGGAAGTGTGCGGGTAGCGGCAACTCATGAGAAATTGAAAAAGTTATTGAATTATAAGGCTGTCTTCATTAGGCTTTGTTTGAATTGTTTTGGTATTGTTTGAAGGGATGTATAAAAGAATCTGTGTTTGAAATTAACTAAGGAACACTGTTTGTATATGTAAAATAGTGTGGTAGTAATTAGAAAACAGGATAAGAAGTGTGACTGTGGGGTGGAAAGTGGGGGTTGGCTCAGGTTGCCAGTTAAGGATAGGTGGTCTCGATTAGTTGAGAAACTCTCCACTCCCACTTATTAAGAGAAGTGAAATTAGAGACTCATTGTGCCAAGAGTCGAGATGACCCAAATCTACGTGCCATAAAATTACTATTTAGTTTAGACTAAGTCTCATATCATATTTATGGTTTATGGATGGCGGCCGTGCCTCTTAAACGTGGGAAAAAAGGCATTGTTTATGGATTCTAAATATGTCAATGGGATTTCATCTTTATGTTAGGAAACAACTTCATTAGAATCCTAGATTTATCGAGCTGGCTTGTGGCGTATAGCCCTTATAACCACGTAAACGATGGATAGAGGAATTCCTCTCTTCTGTTGCTCGTATCTCTACTTTATGGAAATGGAGTAGGGTGTCGTCAACGGAAAAGGAGAATAAAGGAAGGCCATCTATCAAGTCGCCCCAATCTTCTCGGGGTTGGGGATCTCACAAACCATAATACAAAGCCTTTTCGAGGGGGGACCAACTCCATGAAAATCCGGTCCTCAACTGTTGTCAATAGCTTAATTTCTCTCTCTTTTGAAGTATTGTTCATGCTATCTAACCAGGTGTTATACTTTTTTTTGCTCTCTCCACCCAAGCACTCTTGTTATTCTCATTAGGATTCTATTCTAATGAAATGCTCACTATGTTCATGCTATTTTCCGCTACACACAAGTTATTAGGCCATTAAATGTTACACTATTCAAAGACCTAGTTACTATATTTTATCCTTCGATTTATGTCCTAAATAGATTTACCTGGGACCGATCCTTGTGGGATGGGTCTCTCTTCACACGGCCCTTATAGGTTCTCCTGGTCGGTTGAAGGCTGAAGAGGCTACCAGTTCTTACAATTAGTCGTTTATTTCTCTAATTAACACCTTGTTTGACCATGTAGAGCTTAGCACTATCTCAAGGGTTAGAGCTTCCTACTGAGCCTCTTTCTAAAGCCTCGCTTCAAGTACTTAGATGAATTCATGACTCTTTGTCATCTAAATTAATAGCAGGAGCTTCTGCTAATCTAGCCAACTCCTTGGTTCAAACTATGTCGTTTGATAAGTGTGTTCATATCCTCGTGCCCAACTTGTCAACGACTCTAAAGAAGGGGTAGCAGATCTATCTGAATTCATAGAGAACGTTCCCACTCTGGCACTTGCTCACAAAGGAGAGTTAGCCAAATTCTCTTCTGAAGGTGCTGAACTGACCAACTACTTACGCAAATTATATGGTCTCATCTATGGGTGTGTTTCAACTCCTTCAATTTCAAGATAAACAGTATCCAACGGTTTATTTTGTAGGGACCCCTTGGCCTAGATGCTATCAAAGCCTTTCAGAAAGATATGTGCTGTCTCATCCTTACATGTGGTTTTGACTCCGTCTAGGGAGGTGTAGGACTTACTAACATCCTTTTATGTAACAGGAGGTAACTCCAAAGTATAGATTGACTGCATGTATGAGCACTGTCCACTGACCATGAAGAAATAGCGGCAATTAATTCCAAACTCTGTAAGGTCAAGAAACATGTATATGTGGCCAACTTCAAGGCTAAATTGCCTCATAAAACTCGTCTCCGGCCTTATCTCATAAGAGCTTGCAAAGCTAAAGGGGCTCCAAATGTTTTTTTCTGTTGTAAATGAAACCATCTTTGAATATATGAGTAGCTTCACATTTCTGATTATTTATCTTTGAAAGTATTTTAGTTGGGTGACATCTATAATATGTGAGATACCCATGCATCACCTACATACGATGCCAATGCTAACTAAAAGTTGTGTCGTTTCCATGGGTGCAGGTGAGGGTTACCTTCTCAACTATGGTTTTCAAAGTTCCTTGGCTTGAAGATGGCGGACTTATATATCTTCAGGCTCTTGATTCTCTTGTACTTGTGTATAAAGTCTGTTATGTACTATGAATGGGAATTACACCACCTTTTCATTGACATAATTTCTAGTGTCTTTTGTAATTTGAAAGGATTCTCTAGTGTTTATGCTATATTGTTACTGGAACACACACACAATTAGTTTCTAAATCTCTGTGGTTGATGAATATCCTGAAAGAGTCACCGATTTTGCATTTAGAGAGCGATAACAAATCCATTGAAAATCGAGGGAAGAAGCATGATAAGGGCACACGAAGTTCTTTATGGGTTTCCTGTTGGAATTTCATGCAAGATATATCCAAAATGCCTATGTCAAGGTGACAGTGTGCTATTCTTAGCGGGTGCAAAGAGTAGGCCTCTCTTTAGATGCAATCACTTATGTTTGCACCTTGAAGGCATGTAGCATGGGGGCAGAATTCACATTGCGATTTCTAGTCAAGGGTTGATGGAGAAAGATTTTGTGCTTGGTAGTGCTTTGTCCAATGTGTATGCCAAATGTAGTGCCCTCACAAAAGCGTGAGAAGTTCTTGATGGGCATGCACTCTTGAATGTCATCACTTTGATTGACTTTCACATCTGTATGAGAGTTCATGACGATATTCCTAGTCAGGGTATGTTTGAGTAGATGTCGTGCTTGGCATTGTTGTGATCAATATGTATGCCAAATGTGGTGTCCTCACATGAAAATTTCTTGAAGGACATCCTTTCTGAGAATTAATGTGAGATTGTTGGTCAGGGTTTGTTGGCGAAAGATGTTGTGCTTGGTGGTGCGCTCACGAAAGCACATAAAGTTTTTGACGGGAATTCTCTCTAGAATGTCATTACTTGGAACACATTATAGCAAAACAGGGTGTTTAGCACCACAAAACAAGCTTAGGGACCTAGTTTCACCCAATTTGGAACATCCTTGTCTTAGATAACCTCCCAAAGAAGTTGACAACAGCCAAGAAAAAATTAGGAGGGATAGACCTCCCAAGAGGTGTCAAAATCACAAAGGGGTGAATAGAGCATATCAAGGAGAGTTTAAACTTGAAGTTTGGGCCAATTTTGAGCTTACAGACATCATACGCGTATGAAATCTCCAGGCATAAATAGGGGCCATATTGAGATTTTAGCTAGCCAAAAGCCTTCCTTGTGACCCTAGGATCCCATCTATCCTTTCATATCAATGCATAGAGGGAATCAAGTCGTTATTTACATTTTTCTGGTTGAGATTAACTCTCTAGCTATACCGACCAACAATGTAGAGCACTTAAGTGAGAATCACTAGTTTGACAGAGAATTGCAGAGTCAAAGTTTTGTACAGATAGCTAGAACTGTAGGACCTTGCAAGTTGATGATCATTTTGGAGTGAAAAGTACTTTAAAAGTTGAGAAAACGGTTGGAAAGCAAATCAAAGCAAAGAGCAGCTACAAGCAGACTTCTAAGGTAAGAGTTTTGGGTTGATAGTTGTGTGTGTGAAAGATTTGATGACTTTGAGATTTGGTAAATGTCTTCAAAGAGTGGTAGAAGATCAAGTTAGCTTAGTGTCAATACAAGAGAGTCTAAACCAAGCAAGGATAGGTCTACTAGCACCAGTCATAGAAGAGGGTAGTGATACTGACACCTCTTCCAAAGGATCATATTAGTGGATGGCTAACCAACAACTTGGAGGTTTTCAACAGTAAGGGACTATGGGGGGTAGCACCTCCCAAAAAACCTTAAACATACCAAAATACATGGCAATCTTCCTAAAGGGAAAAAATACCCATGGAGCTCTAATGTATGATGATTTTCAAGGACGTCGATGCATCTGTATTGAGGAATGGCCAGCAAGAGGATTGGTAGTAATCATGGTAATCGATGATGGTGATACGTTTCACGATAAGGAGGGAAACCACTATCTTATTGTCAAAGACCCAAAAAATTACAATCGGTATGGAGACAATGTAGCAAAAGGGAAGATGGTTATGGAGACCGAAGAATTACCTCCTAAACTCACTCTTTTCGGAGTCTTCTACATTCATGACAAGAGAGTAGAGAGAATGGCTACAATTCAAGAAAATATTGGGATTTACAAACACAAGGAGGGAAGAGTCACCTCTTACTATCGGTGCATGGAACCCCATGTGAACGAATTAAACATAGAAAAGTCCTGTACTTGTTTCTGTATGATTTGATAACTGCAAACCATATTATTTTTGTCGATAAGTATAAACAATAATACGAGCCAATTCACCCAGAAGATGTAGGGAGAGTGATAACACCAGAAATGATGGTGTAGGCTTTGGAAGAGAAGCAAAAGCCCATAAAAACCTCTAGCAAATCTACAAATCCCTTCTCAGATGATTATGACACCACATCGCAATCAAATAAACAACCATTGCCCAACCCTCAAAACTCACAAGCATCGCCACTATCATTTCAAGCATGGCTCGAGCAATTTGCAACACCATACTTGAACATGAAAGGGGGTGGATATTAGACCGTGTCAAGGCTAGAAGCACCACCAACACCACCACTCCATCAGCAATACTAGGATGGGAGTAGAACGAGAATGCCAAATTCGACCAAGACTGAAGCACCACATTGAGAACGAGAACAAGAAGAAAGATTCCGAGCTGAGGTGACCACTTGCTAGACCAATCAGGAATTATGGATTAGGAGCACCCTTAGAGGAGGAACATGTTCAATATCCTAGGCCAAAAATGGCTCATAGAGGAGGAATGAGGGAATGATAGATCACTGGAGGATTGGACCGTCTCAAGTCCAAGAATGGGTTAACAAGAAATATTCTAGAAATAGGGATCCAAGGGATCACGTGGCAGCATTTGTGCCTATCAATAGAGCTGAGGAGGTCCTGGACTTTCCCATGCAGCTCAAAGGATTTCGGTTAACTCTAGAGGAGGATGCCACCACCTAGTTTGATAATGTTGAGCATAGAGATTTTGAGTCAATGGAGGAGGTATTTGACAAGTTTATTGAGGAATTCTCTCAAAGAGGGATAGCTCATAGTACGGTCTTGCAAATCCATAAGTTCAAGAAGGAAGAGGGAGAAAGCAGCCTAAAGGTTGAAACGCTACGTAAAATTCTGCCCTTTGAAAGTGCTACCAACTCAATCCCAACTCATGTTGATATTTATCCAAGGACCGAGAAATGCGAACCTTCACAAAGATTTGCATATGAAGAAGAGATCAACTCTAAACAAGTTGACCAAGGAGGCTCTATACCTAGTAAACAATTGTGATGTCTACAAGGAAGGTGACTATAAGGATCTAGATGATGATGATTCATCACAACATAGTGGAGCTAAGACCACAAAGTCAACACAAAAGAGTGAAACGGTTGTAAATCAAGAGAGAATTATTGAAGAAGTGCTAACAAGGATAAGCTTGTTTGCTAATCCATAGGCTAAGCAACCCAAGTGGTGTGCCATTGAGCAAAAATGGATGAATCATGCGGCTGAAGAGTGTTACTACAACAAGGGATATGTAAGAGAGTGATAGTAGGACCCACCAACCTAAGTAGTACTGCCTGGGGATATTAAATATAGGAGCTTTTCATTTAGAGCTTTCTCTACAAAGTTAGAGCTTTTTGTGGGTAAAAAAATCAGATGTAACCTTTTGCACATACTAAGGTATATAGCTTTTGAACTAGGTCGATAAAGTGCATAGTAAAAAATTTGTGCTCTACATGTTTGTGACACAATTAAGGGCCATCGTAATACAACATAGATTTGATTTAAAAAAAAATAACCATATCAATGTCAATATATTGATACTGCAATGTCATATACGTAGTATTTATAAGAAAGATCGTCACAAAGTCTATGTTTATGATCCACAAGAATTTTAGTACAAAGTAAAATATTTGAATTTTTGGTATGAGGTAAGTTGAAGTCTACTCTAGCACAACGAGTCTTTATCTTGTTCGCATTATAAGTCAAGTAGAGAGAGAGAGAGAGAGAGAGAGAGAGAGAGAGAGAGAGAGAGCAAAGTGAAATATTTAAATTTCTTGCATGAGATAAGTTGAAGTCTACCCTGGCAACAAGTCTCTATCTTGTTTTCTCTACAAGCAATTAGAGAGAATATGAGAGAGAGAGAGAGAGAGAGAGAGAGAGAGAGAGAGAGAGAGAGAGAGAGAGAACAAAGTGAAATCTTTGAATTTTTGGTATGAGGAAAATTGAAGTCTACTCTAGTAATGAGTCTTTATCTTGTTCATGCTATAAGCAATTAGAGAGAATAAGAGAGACCCCCCCCCCCCCCCCCCCCCCCACACACACACACATGATGATTATTGAGTAGGCATTTGCTTGCATTACCCTAACCCCAATAAGAACAACAAGAACAAGATAATGACATGAGAAACACAACATTTTCCCCATAATTGAACAACATATAGATTGAGCCTTGATTTTCAAGTCAAGGCACCATGATTGTGGATGAAAAAACCCTTGTGGGGACAAGGGAAAAACCCACAATCTCCATATGTTGCTCATTGTTGCATTAAAAAAATACTATCTCAAACAATACATAGAGTCAAGCCACAAAAATAATTGTCCACCAATGGAAGTAGCTAATCTACTAGTTTTCCTCCTCAGGAGGAGGACCACAAACTTTCTTCTCTAAACACTCAGAGAAGACAAAGAAATCACCCTCTAACATTAGACAGTGACGTATCTCCTTTGTGCAAGAAAGCCCCAAACCACCACACCCGGCAAAGATGTCCATAACATGGTCGTACTCATATGTGAATGTTTCTAGCAGCCAACTGTGTTAAACATAATAATCAAAGTTTAACGACAAGAGATTGCATAGAACTATCATGATGTGTGTCCTGATTCACAAGAGTTCATGGCTAGAAAGTTACCTGTAAAAAGTCTCAGTACGCACAGCTCCCCCTCGAATCAAATCTCCAGATAAACTTGTATAATCATTACATGAACGAGGAGGAGACTCTGTGAGGTAGCTTCTTGAGGCCGGAAAGAACTCAGGAGAAACATCCTCCCCAGCCTTTCTATCATAATGAGGTGTAATGCTTTGAGCATTCTTACGATAAAATAGACCAAGAGTGAGATCCATCACCTGTGAAAGGAGAGAAAAAATCACTTAATAAGAAGAACTCTAAATTCATACGCAAGCTTTAGATAGAGAAGGCAACCTCACCTGCTCACCAGTCTCTGGGTGTAAATATCCCCCATCACACATCAAAGTCCACGAGCGATGGAGCTGCAAACTAAATCTATTAGCTTGCATGACAAGATCTCCCAAATGTTGTGCAAGAGACAAAGTCACCAAGAAACCCTCGTCTGCCAAGTGAACATCAACAATCTCCATGACACCAGTTGCCAAGGCAGTGGAAAAGTGGTTCCACTCAGGAACAACTTTTACATTACCTACACAAGCAAGTTAAAATGAAAAATTACATCATAACATATATGCATTCTATAACGAGCACGAAGCCTCCCAAATGACATAAAAAAAGTTCACCTATAGTGTGATTGTGAATACCATCAACTAACATGGACGTAGGGAAGTCTGCAAAGATCAATCTTGCCACATATTGGGAGATTTCCCCCTTCAATGCATACTCGCGCCCATCATAGATTGGTGTTTTCTTGAACCACATTTCAATACTAACACAAAACAAATGATTATGATAAGAGTACATTATGGTAATATAACTTTTTAGAGAAATATGTAAGTCTTACCTATGCCATGCTAGGTCATCAATTGCTTCCACATCCAATAACAAAGCATCCACACATGTAATAAACTCCTCTCCTAAACATGAAAATGCAATTTTCAATTGCTTAGAATCTCAAAGAATGCTTAGAAAACCATAGGACATGTCAATAGTTAACGCAAGTAATAATTAATTAGAGTAATAAAAAGCAAATAAACAAGCAAAGAACGTCTACATGTGGTACGTTTTGTTGGCATCCGCTCATTTAGAGAACGACTCATAATAGTCTCGGAGAAGCAAGACTTTGATGCTAAGGTGGATCTTTTTGGTAGAAGAGAAGTTGGAAAGCTCTCCTCCTCAACATCAACATCTACAGGCACACATTGGGGGGGGTTTTCTATACTTTTTTTACCTTTTCTTGCACGTGAGGGTGGCTTGGTGGATGGCTCAATGTATGTAGCTTGGGGTGAGATTACACCGTCATTAGAGATGGGACTCTCTTCCAAAAAACCTTTCCATACAAAAGTTCACAAAAAAAAAAGATCAACGAAATTCTATTTTAACTAAAATATAGTACTTCATACAAGAGATTGTAGTTCACTTATGAGCATGAATCTCTTGCTCGCTCTTTGGGATAACACCTAGGGGATACTCCAACCACCATGGACAGTGAGAGCACTCCCAAGGTGTAATACCCTTTTCCAAGAGTGTTGACGAGAACATAGTATTCTCGTCCTCTTTATCTAACCATTCTTGTACATCCTCTGGCATAGACTCTATCATCTTTAGCCGCATACAATTCAATAGCCATCTAAATGAAAATTCAATATAAAAATGAGACAATAAAATACATCATCATGAAACGAAATTAGTATTCAAGAAATCCAATACCTGTACACAAGACGGTTGCTTGCATGCATCACTTCGGGTAAAGAGACATAATCTGAAGCACTCTTCATGTTTGCCATAACATGAGTATAAGCCAATGAAACATGTGTCTTCCTAGATGCCTTAAAGAAGGCCTCAAATGTTTTTGGCAACAAAGGACCCTCCACCTCAAACTTAGCAATAATAATTGTAGCTTCACCAAACATTCCCTGCCAATAGGTCTCTTGCCTCATGTAAGCTCTAAGTTTCTTATAGTCTGCAAAATGACCTCCTTTGGAGTCCTTAACTTTGGTCAAAATCATCATGTGAAGAAGTTATTTGCGTCTATTGAATTACAACCGTTGATCCAAAAATTAATGTTACTAATTACATTGCACATAAAAATAATAAATCAAAGTTTAAGATGAAATAAAACATACCTCTCTATTGTGATCTTTGCGGCGCACAAGCTGTATAATTTATCACGAGTGATCCCTACCATTGTTTTGTCATGGCAATCCTTGTCAAATAGCATAGTAAAAAACTCTTCACCATGTGCAGGATTTGCAATAGAAAGGTACTTATATCCGCTATCCCTCATTTTTTCTTCTTCCTTCTTTAAAGCTTCATTCATCTTCTTTTTTAAATCCTCCCCAAGAAGACCTAAAGTTCTAAGCCTTCTCTTTTCATCAGCCAAAAAGGACTCCCATCTCCCCTTCAAAGCAAAACAATTATTTGGCAATGTTTTCATGAGCCATTAGCAACACAACACAAACAAATCCATGACTGCACATAAGCTTCCCATGCAAGAATTCAAGGTATATTTCAAACCATCACTCCCTCCATATCTTGCCACCGCCGCAAAAGCTTCCCACATGGGAATTCAAGGCATATTTCAAGTCAAAATTCATCCATAACTTGCCACCTATGCAAAGGCTTCCCACATGAGAATTCAAGGAATATTTCAAGCCAAAATTCACCCATAACTTGCCACCTCTGCAAAGGCTTCCCACATGGGAATTCAAGGCATATTTCAAGCCAAAATTCACCCATAACTTGCCAGCTCTGCAAAGGCTTCCCACATGGGAATTCAAGGCATATTTCAAGCCAAAATGCCATCCATAACTTGCTACCTCTGCAAAGGCTTCCCACATGGGAATTCAAAGCATATTTCAAGACAAAATTCCATCCATAACTTGCCACCTCTGCATAGGCTTCCCATGTGGGAATTTAGGGCATTATACAAATCGTAACCCAATCCATAATTTGAATAGACTTCCCACATGAAAATTAAAGGCTTATTTGAAAACATGGAGTCATGCATATCTTGTAACCTTCAACTAAGGCACCTTCAAAGTAAAGTAGTTGAAGACATACTCATTCTCAAAGTACTTGCAATTTAAATTTTTTAAAGAAATGTATTTATTATCCCAAACAAGTTGAGCATCATGACATACCTTCCAAACAAGCTGAGCAATCAAAATGCATGGCGTTGAGTACCATGGCACAATCCCTTGGTTATGTCTTGCCTCCAATTTAAGCTCAACCTCCATCCAAGATCTCTGCTCAGGAGTGAGATATTCCATTATGCTCGACTTATTTGCTATACCAAACTTCTGAAACATAAATACTTCATGTGCCAAGTTGGGTGGAGCTGTAGCCCGCGAGATTCTAAAAGCAAGAGTTGAAGGATAATCAAATGAAAAAGCACATTACAACCAGAGAATTGAACAACAATAATCCATATAATTCTTACTCGTTTGTTGTATCAAGACTCAAAATCAACTCTGCTTCCTTCTTTTTATCTATCTCAATAAATTCACAACGAACTTGCACATGATATTTTCATCCTCAGAGTGCTCTACAAAAGAAACATCATCCAAAATAAAATTTCAAGTGCAACAATGTATATTCAAACTCAAACACAAGAGAACAGAAGCACTTGCCTTCTTCAATTCGTCGCATCCAAGTTTTTAACCTGTGGTTACCATCCCACACAAAAAACAATTTGCCTCAAAGATCTACCCAATCACCCACAAGATTCTTTTCAAATTCTACATTGAGTCTTTGCCATATTGGATCCCACTTCTCAATCGTGTCCTCTGTCAAATGTTTTGTTTCTCCATGTCGTCCTTTAAGTGAAACAATAAAAGAACCCATTGAAGAGACATAGCCAACCCTATCAAACGTGGATGTCAACCAAGGTGCATCCGAAATTGCACATCGAACAGCATCTCTAGCTATTAATCTACATAAGGGAACAAAAGGGGGTTCTGAATTTCTTTTGATATGAAATTGACTTATGACTTCATTCATCAACCCTAGAGACACATTCTCCCCAAAAACCCTGTCATGCTTTGAAAAGTCATCTTCTTCATCCTGGTTATTGTTCTTTGTGTGAGTAGTTTGTGGAGTGGGAGCAAAAGATGGACCAACAGTATTTGGAGTGATAGCAGCGCTGTAGAAGCTCCATCTATAGACCTGTCCAAGGACCACGCTTCATCATCAGCATACACACATTGATTTCTTCTTTTCACAGACTTCTTTGGCGGACTCATTGGTAGAATCCTTGAGGAACCATCCTCAAGTGTAACTTGCCTTCCTTGAACAGTCCCAGACCGTAGAGTCATACCCCCTGAACATTTCGCTTCTCGTTTTCTCATGGAGCGTTTAGGAGCCATGGTAAATATATTAAATCTCTATAAAGAAAATAAATAACATAATCAAAACTTTGTTTACAATTACTAACTCTCTCTTAAAATACTGCAAGTGCAAAAAAACCATAACAAATATATAAATACCAAAGGACAAAGAAGAAGAAGAAAAGCTTGACCTTCTGCTAAAAAATGAACATAAGATAAATACCTGATAAAAATGATCCTTCAAGATGGTTTCAAGTCATAAAAATTGCACGTCAAAACCTGTCAAAACCAATAACCAAATAGCAACATGTCAAAACCAATAACTAGCACCAAAATTTTCTCAGTGGAACAATTCTCCATTAAGATTTTGAAGTGGACTTGAGGTACCGTATACTCATATACATACCTTGAGAAACATCAAAAGACACTAATTTGTTTTGGCCTCCAATAACTTGCAACTAAGCATGCCATGATTTTGAGTAATGGAACGACTTTGCTAATCACCTCTTAATTATGGATTAAGTGGCTTGCAGTGCTCTTGTGGCTTAATGATTAAGCATACATTGGCCATGGCAATGGCATGATTTGAACCCTTAATCAAAGCTTGTGCTCAAACGGCATTGCACTGCCAGAGTAAATTTTCCTTGACATTTTTATTTTAAGCAAAGTAGAGGGGGCATACGTCCTATAACCAACGCTCAAAGCTTACAGGTGACAAATGGACGGCCAAAGTTGACAGAAATTTGAGTTTGTTGATGACAAATATATACCTAGATTGCCAAAATCCAAGAAAATTAGAGAGCAGCAGGGTGGTAGAGAGTGGAGCTTGCATGGTACTATGTGGTTCTTGAGATGGATTACTATTAAAAGTTACTGTATTTCTAAGGGCCGAGTGTATATGGAAGTTATAAATAGCTTCATAATAGGACTTAACTTTAGGCTAAATGGGTTTGGATTATTAGAACATGAAGTGCAAGTTAGAATCCCAACCATAAGTTGGTGTAGTGGGTAGGCCGGGTGGGAGGTTCTTTTTGGTTTTCCTTTGCAATATTCCAAAGGGTAAGGAGGAGGCATCAAGGTTGTAAATATATTTTAGGTTTGAAATTGCAACAAGCTGGTGTTGCTGCTGGCTTGGTGAAGTAGCTACTCACTGTTGAGAGTCGAGGGCGCACTGGCACATGCGGTGATAAGGCCGATGGTACATGGTACACACTAGTGCATCTTTTATCCCTCGTAAATTCGGCACTACTGATTACAACGCTAAGAGGCGACACAAGCTCAAAGAAACAAGAGAGACCATCCATGAATGTGTCTGCATGTGCAATACTCAATTGTGTAGCACATCTACATCAAAAGAAATGGCTTGCTACATGTGTGTAGCGCTTATTGTCAAAACACTTACCTCCGTGCTCTCGTGAATAATGCATTGCATGTTGGAAATTTTGTGAGTTATGCAAATTGAAAAGTTATCTCCTTCATAGAGTTCGTAAGTGCAACCGTCCACATTGGGAGCAGCTTTTTGCAGTTGGTCTGTCGGGGCAATAAGGACAATATGTGGGAGGCGGAGTGGAGGTTGTGGCAAATGCTAAGCCAAAGGATCGGTCACACGAGTAGCTACAAGTCTTGCATGGCGACCTTCACTTGACAGTAAGCAAGAGATAAGCCATGAATGACCAGAATGGATGGAGACAAAGCCAACTTATAGCATAACTTGTGCTCATTATTGAAGGATTGAGCTCGCTTGAAAGGAAACCAACACAAGAAGTTTTGAACAAATTATCACAATAATTCACACATTGTGGCTTACCTCAACATCATGAGCTTCTATGAGGTCTGGGATCTGAATTCATTATGTTTGCTGTGTTTTTTTGGGTGCAAGGCGGCCACATGTGCAGATAATTTTTTCCTGATCCGAAGACCTACAGCCTCAACTTTGCCCCATCCCAAACTATGGTGCATTTCAGTGGTGTCTAAAAGCTACTCCCACGTGCGGACGGTGCTTGGGGGATGATACATCCCAAACTACTCCCACCTGCACTTGGGTATTCTAAAACCAGTTCACCATGTACAAGGCACACCACGCCACGCCAGGGAATCTCCAGCATCTGCCGTCTTCAAAGCCAGAACAGTGCAGCAAATGGAAACGGTAAACGGAACCTACAACGTTCACCTGAGCTCGCGTAAACTGCAGCAGCGTTCTCCTGCACGATACTGAACCTCTGGCTATGGGTCTGACGACGACGACGTAGGGTCTGACGATGACGACGCAGACGATGCAGGGTCTGACGATGCAGGTCTGATGATGACAACCCAGATGCAGGTCCGATGCAGGTCTGATGACGACGACGCAGGTGTACAAGCACGCTATCTGTCCGCGCGCGCGCAGACGGACAACGAGCTCGCACCGGAGAGGGTGAAGTTTCACAAACCAAGCAGAGCTTGGGCAGAACACAGTCAAAATGCTTCTTACCTCTCTTCCTCCATCTCTCCCTCCACGCCTTCTCCCCACTCATTGAGCACGCTATCCGTCTGCGCGCGCGCAGACGGATAGCGTGCTCAATGAGTGGGGAGAAGGCGTGGAGGGAGAGATGGAGGAAGAGAGCAAAAATGGGATGTACCTGGTCTGCTCGTTGCTCTGCTTCGCCATTTTTTCGACAGATAAGAAGCTTTGTAAAGTTAAGGGTTATTTATAATTTTAGGGTTTTAAAACTTGAGGATCTTCTTAATTTGAGAAAAAATTACCAAAATACCCTTCTAATTTGTGCAAATTCCAAAAATACCTCTCAAATTTCAAAATTTCCCAAAATACGCTTGCTCACGATTTTCTATCTTTATTAATTTTTGACAATCGAGATCCGATTTTTAGTGCTCACCTCCCAAAAAAAAAGAATTATGTCTAAAAATAATGACTCAATTCATCTCCAAAGCGTAAATAACCAGCTTGAATTTTAGTTTTGTACAATCGGTCTTCTTATGAAAAGCTACAATTTTTTTAATCTTTGGATAAATTTACTCTCACAAACAGGGGTATTTTGAGAATTATGAAAAATTTGAAGGATATTTTTGGATATTCCACAAATTAGAGAGGTATTTTGGTAATTTCTCATTAATTTTATTATCAAATTTTAGATGGTCAAAAAAACCTTGGTTTTTGTGAAATTTAGTGGATTTTTTTCATAATACCTACGAAACTTATCCAAAAAAAACCTCTTGGTTTTTGTGTTTATATTCTTGAAAATAGGTGTATTTTGTGGAATGATCTGCATGTCTAATGATTGCGAGTCTCTTTTACCTCGTAAATATATGATTTTTACCTAACGTTATGATTGGAGAGAGGATATTAAATTATGATTGTAGCCGTCGGTATTATTTAAAAATCAACCATGAGAGAATATTAAATTATGATTGTAGCCGTCGTCATTTATGACGCGGCAGTCACTGATTCTGTGAAGAATATTACATTAGTAAAAATATATGCATTCTCTTTTAACATTATGTTTTATATTTTGGTAAGAAATTTGTATTAGGTCTAGACAAGCAGCTGCTTCCTTTGTCTTGCTATGGAGATGGATAGAGTAACTATCTCTTGGACACTTGGAAAAGAGACTCACACTAGAGAAGTAGAGCTTCGACACAACAAACTCTTGCTCAGCAGATATTATCTTCAGTGTCTTCTTCCTCCAACCTACAAATTTACATGTTTGAAAGCAATAGTTTACATCGGGTTGGAAAAAATGTATATCGAAACCCCTTCAGAGTGGGATATTGATGAAAATGAGCACTTTTTACTAGACTCTACTCTCTCTTCTGAGTATCTCATTGAACATTCTAGTGATATGCTCTATATTACAGATAGTGGCGAGAGTGATTTTGGTGCTAAGCCAGGCATAACAAGCATGAACAACAGTCCATGTGCAAAAGAATATTGTTTTGAGATAAAAAATCCACCAATGCAAGAGGAAACAAAGCCTGTTGATAAAAAACAAAGACTGGACTCCAGTGATGATGACGTGCATGATTTGACAAAAAACTCCAGTATCCCTTGGATTTTAGGTAGCAAAACATGTTTCAGACTACAACATCTGATAAACAATAGTAAGCAAATCAAATAGGTGACTGAACTTCCACAAGTTTATGATGGTGACATTTCCTTTGAGCTACCCCCCGTTGAAGAAGGTTGTAAGAGGATGGAAGGGATGGAGAAAAAATTTGATGGTCATCTTTGGACTAGGCCGCATAAAACTAACATGTCCATAAATTGTACTGTTAGGCTTAGTTATTGCTTGGGCTCATTAGTTTGTCATAGAGTTCTTTGCCCGTATTATTTGAACAACACCAAGCTCAATGTATCCTTCTTTCATGGTTACTTGGATAAGCAAGTAAGCAAAGGGCTTCTATGTGAAGACGAAAACCTACGTATCACTTGTCATTATTGCAAAAAAGTTGTTTTCTGTGAGAGTCCTTGTTCTTGTAAAGTGTACTACATTTTGCCCTCAGATCCAAAGCTTACAAGAATGATGATTCACATAGGTCATCACTTGCATGAAGTTCAAGCAGGTACGTCAAGAGCCACAATAGAGAGAATACAGAAGATGGTTGCAAGTGTCTTGAAGGTGGATAGAAGCAGTGGACCAAGAAGAGTTCAGATGATTGTCGCCAAACAATTATTGGTTGACGCTAGTGTTGGTTCAGATGAACTAAAAATGGGGGGGTCAGAGCTCTCAAATATATTGGAAGAAATGATTCCACTGGTTCAGAATCAAAGGTAAAACATTTGACATTTAGATTTTTCAGTGCAATAAGGTTATTTCAATTTTTGACTTGTTTTGTATAGATTTAAGGTAATGGTAGCTACTGAGAAAGGACAACAATACTCGATTGTTGGGGATGGGTTTGACCACATCATGGTTTTGAAGAAAAAATGTCACTTTCCTTACTTTCATGGGAGTCGTTTCCCTGGACAAGGTGGCCCAAATGATAAGTGCTACATCTTTAAGATGTCAACAAAAGGTCCAGGGTCTGGTATAGACCTTGTCAATCGCATGCGTCGAGGAGGAAATGGAGATTTGAGTGCTTCTTGGGTGCATTTTGATCACACACACAGAATAGATGGATGGGCAACTATGTCATGCTCTGTCTATGATGCAAGGTAATTTTTTAATGGTTTGCAGCATTTTGTCATTGCATCATTTGCATACTTGTTGTGGCTCTGATTTGTTATTTTCTTTAGTTTGAATGGATTGATGGTTATAGAGGTTTGTGACACCAAAGAGGAGGATACAGAAACACAAGTCTTGTTTTGGAGATCTCTTAATGATGTTTTGGCTCAAGAAGGTTATCCATCAGCAGACTTTGCAGGCTTTATGGCTGATGAGGCTGGAGCAAATTGGGCTGCCGTGCGTACAATTTTCAATGGAGGGCCAAATAACATCATGATTGGAAGGGAAAGGTCCTGTCTCTTCCATTGGGAGCAAAGTCTACAGAAACATACTAAAAAATATATAGCCAAAGAAAAGTTTAGTATCCACAAAGACATGTGTGAGACTTGGCGCAAATCAAGGACAATGGGTTTGGCAATGAAGCAAGCAGAAGCAATTAGAAGATGGTGGTCAAATAATGTTGCAAGCGAGGATATCAAGTCACTGGAGAAATGGTTCAAGTGGTGGGAGACAAGGATATCTCATTGGGGTAGCCTACACAATGAAGTATGATACAATGATGAGCCTAACTTTGACCTTCTCTATTTTTTGTTTCACTGATTCAAAGTTTTGTGTTGGTGGAATGCAGATATCTATGAGTCCTTGGGAAAAAGCTCAAATTCCTAGTACCAATTTGTCAGAGACCATTCATGCATCTTGGCTTGCTGGTGAAGGGGGTAGCAAAAAAATTTCCTTGTATGATGCATGTGTCACTGATGTCATCAATGCTTACATTCAATGCACAAAGCAACATGGCTATCTGACTGGTAGATACATAGGGATTGGTCCGGATATGCAAACGTATCTAGAGAGATCAAGAAATAAAGAGAAAACTCTCAGCCCACTTGCACTGGCACATGCTCTCCAAGGAGCAGTCGCAGGCACACCATTTTATGGGCAACCTTTATTGCATGGAGACAAGGAAACCGTGCAAAGAAAGAAGGCAAGAGGGTTTGCAGAAACAGCTTCTCATAAGCCTGGTTATGTGATGGAGTCTAGACAACGAAAAGAGCACGGACGACCACGAAATATTTTGTTTGATACGGACATGAAGAAAGAGGGACATAAATTTGATGTGAATGCAGATTCCACAGATGAGGAGATTCATGCAGATAATGACATAAGAGATGACACCGCACCCTCTATTAGTGAATATGCTATATGTGATTTTGAGATTGCTGTGCCAAGGGGTCATTGGGCAATCAGACGAATGCCTCAAAATGTCTCTCGTAAGTGCTTTGGTGTGCTTGAAGGGAGAAGATGTGAGAATGTCAAGCAAAGTAGGTCTCCAGGACTTGTGGCCCCATGCTTTTGGGGAGAGAGAACTTACAAAGACCAGAGGCAACACCAATGGATGTGGTTTTGTGGCCATGATGTGCAGCACACTGAAGTTGTGGCCAAACAAGTATTGTCACCACCGGAAAGGCCAACAACTTGGCTAGTAGAGAGTGGAACAAGTGTATCAAAGGAGGAGTATGCTGGTTTGCTAGGGGTAGGTTTTTTTATTAGAGCTCCTTCTCCAAAGGTTTTCAAGAAAGGGGAGACAATGGGAAGCTCTAGCAAGCGTAGTAAAAAATGGAGGTCCGGTGTCTCTAAGGAGGCAAATAAGCGCATGGAAATAGGAGCATGTATGGAAGCTTGTTTTGTACAAGAGATAATTATGGTGCCTGATCGTCATGCCGTGTTCAAGATATTAACGCAAGATGTATATGATGTGCATGTGGCTATGGAGCCCTATTGTACATGCCCTGATTTTCAAGGACGAGAGAGAGCAACAAAATCTTACATAGCTTGTAAGCATTTATACTTTGTCTACACACAGATTCTTGGGTTGGATGGTAAGCAACATATGATTATACATCAACCAACACTACGTGAAAGAGATCTCACTTTCATCTTGAATTAGCCCCGACGGTATACGCCTTCAAAGAAGTAGAGAAGATAGAAATGCCCAGTAGTTTGCACAATTTGTTTTGACATTTTGGTGGGAGATCGTACACTTTGTGAGGCTCCATTTTGGAATTTCCCAGTAAAACAATCTCCTCGATGGCATGCTTTTTGCCTTGTTCTATTTGGGACCCTAAATATTATTGCTTTTGGTGAATCTTTATCTGAAATGATGGTAGTGCTTGTAGCATGTGCAAAATTGTTTTGAGTATTTAACTTTGACATGTGCAAAAATAGTACTATTTTGGTTGTAGCCTTGTAGGTTTCTCTACAAGAATGACATACATAGAAGTTCTTGTTGGGTTGTACTTTTTTTTTTATACACTAATGCTGTTGTTCTGAAGGGATTGTACATGTATCAAACTTACAAAGATAGATAAAACTTAGAAACATCTAAGTGAACACTCTAGTTTGAGCATGCAACTTAGGAAGACCTAAACTATGTGAGAAAGCTCCAAATGAAAAGCTTTCAAAAAATTGACACTCGTACTGCCTCAAGTACCACCAATGCTTAGGTACTCAACAAAAAAATTACCAAGACGAGTAGGGATTAAAAGGTTTTGGGCCAACAATCACCTCTACCAGAAGCAAGACCAATAGGCGTCAGGTATGCACCCACTATGTAGAGGAATCGGAGGAGCAAGCCTTAGTGCTTGTGCCTGCATATTACAAAGGGCCAAGTGGATATATGGCTAGTCCAACATATTATCCACCCGAAGAGCTGAAAGCACTAGAACCTTGTAGCAGGATTGGAAATGTTGGACCACCAATGACAACTCACTTTCGAACAAACGTACATTGTTGTTCATAGCCAATGGTGGCTTAGCAGAACAAAGGCCCTCCTATCAACAGAGAGCGGCTCCAAGAGCACCTTGACAACCATTAGGACCTTGCTACAAGTGTTGTGGTGACCATTTGATGAAAGATTGTCCTCATACGGAGATCATTAGAGTGAATGTATACCGTGCAGATTGTGGCATTACTGATTTGATTAATGGTTGTCCTAAAAAATCAAAGAAAATAGTGAAAAAAACGTTGAACATGCTAGAGATGATCCAGTCAAGTAGTGGTCCTAAAAACAAAACGGTGATACCTATACAGGTTGTCACAAGGGCGCAAGATCAAAAAGCAATGGATGAACCAATAATTGGGGAATGAAGAACAGCTGCACCCAATCTTGAATGGAGAAATCATCGCAATGCTTGGAAGGCTAGGAAAGCACGCATGAAAGATAGGAAGGAACGAGAACAAACTTCCTTAGCAGAAGAGCTAAAACAAACCAAGGAAAAACTGAGAAAACTAGAAGGTGAAGTAAGCAAAGGAAAGGAGATCCCTGAGGCAGAGTCAAAGAAAAATGGGGAACCAAAAGGTGCAAACTCAGGATGATGTATACTAGTTGAGAGAGTGAATGAACCTCTAGATGCAATTCTGGAAGCATATGAGGCATGGCTTAAAAATAACTAGACCCAAGACAAAAGATGGATGACGTACCCATACACCTTGGGGAGGTCACTTAATAATTATGTGACTATCATGTGAGTGCAACAGAAGGGGTTTTTAAATTTTATTTTTTCTCACATTTTCACATATAAAAGGGTGCAGTTAAAATGGAATTGGGAAAAAAATTTATAGATTGAATAGAAAAATGGTTTATTTTATTTGTTAAAAATTCATAGATAAGAAGTTTTAGAAATAGCCCTTGAGCGCACGTGATATACACAATTTATACATAGTGACCCCCCCGAGCCATACACTGAGCTTGAAAAGCAACGGCTGGAGATGTGTCAAAAGATGATCCAAACCGCCCAAGCTTTGTTAGAACCACCAAAAAGAAAACCAAAGGGATGGAAAGAGATTCCAGCTCCAACACTAGTGGTTTCACCAAGACAGGAGCCCGAAAGGGTAGCGGAGATTCCCACAAATGAGTTAGAACCCTTTAAGTTAATCAAACACCCAAGGGTAGTGATGAATACCATAGATTAGGCATCTAAGGATTTCCATCCTATCATACCTGAGGCCTACAGAGAAGATGTGGGATTAGACGAGCTTTGGAGACAAATACAAGAAGCAAACAAGGCAGATGAGTTGAGCCCGAGAGTTAACCAAACCAGTAAGGGGGGGGATGTCTTTCTTCCACCTATTGAGGATTTCGAGGAAGGATCTCAAGAAAACCTTTTCTCACATTGGGAGGATAGAGGATCTGTAAGATCTTTAGAGAGTCAACCTTAGTCTGTGAGAACCTTATCCTCTTACATGGGAGGATATGAAGCAAAGTCAGATGTGAAGGCGGTGCCATCACAAAGACTCTCTTTGGGAAAGGTGATGGACTCTAAAGGATTGATAGAAATATTGTCTACACCGGTGACTTGCACCATTACACTAGCTGGCTTCTTCAAATACAGCCAAACATGTGGGAAACAATTGGACAATGCTTAGAGAAGTTTGGAGTAAAAGACCCAACATCACAGATACACAAATGGATCAGGGAGTTCGAAAAGCCTCAGATTAACACGCAACCAGTACCCTTAAATAAGGTAGCAGAGTATTGTGAAGGCGTTTCCTATTGCGTTTCAAGAAATTATGACCATGGAAATTCTTAAAAGTGGGGTCGGTGTGTCCATTGCAACCAAAGAGATATGGAAAAAATGGGGACAACCTACCTTGAGAGCCACAAGGATGAAATTTCAATTAATAGATGAGTATATGGAGAGACCCTTAGGTCTTCTAGAGAAAGTGATTGTTACTTCTTGCGGCATTGAGTATGAGCATACCTTTGCTACAATGGATTTTGGCAAGAAGAACAACTACAACATAATACTTGGACGACCATTCATGCGAAAACTGATGATGGTCCAAGACTGGGGTTATGATCATATATACCTCAGGCACATGGAAACCACAATGCACATAAACCTTAAAGAACATAGTTACAAAGATGTGAACCGAACCCCGGTTTGAGGATTTTGATTCAGCTACATTGGTAGGATATGATCTTCTAGCTTGGTTAGGCAGGCCAAAGGAGATATGGATGTGCGGAACATCTCAATTTAGAAGTTTAAAACAAGAAGAGTTTATTCTGGAAAGGGCTATTGAAGATAAATAATACATTTTTGAACCCTTCCCTGAAGAAATTCTAGAACCATTAGAATGGATGCATATTCTAGCTACCCTAGGTGTGTGTGATATTTTGGATGGTCCCACGACAAAGTTCTGCAACAAAGATGGCTATGATGTGGTCCCATACTATATGGAGAGTGTGGTAACAGGGAAAGAGGAAGAAACAATCTCCAAACAACTGAAAAAAGACGAACCGGTGGAAATAGACAAAAGGGAGACCAAGTTTCATGGAGATTCTCTAGGGTCGGGAATTAAAAAACTTGAGACATCATAAAAAATATGAGAAAACAAACTTGAAAGTGTGAAACTGAAACAAAACCAAAGAAGATAAAAGAACCAACACTAGACATGCTAGGGGAAACTAAATGGACTAAAGTTGAGAGAAAGAAGAAATACAGAGAGCTCAAGAAAGCTCTAAAGGAAGTGTGGACAAACGAAATAGAGAGTGGTGAAGAAGAGGGTGAGCAAAATGATGACAAAATGAGTGTGCCGTCACACTATAGGAAATTCACTATCGAAGACAGACATGTAGTGATGACACAACCCATACGAGAGCGAAAGGACAAGAAGTCTTATGACGGGCCAAAAGATGCAAAGGTCATACAAAAACTTAAAGGGAGTAGATTCGACAATATGCCAACACACGATCCCATTAAAACCTGATGCAAAGCCTAGTTGATAGAGACCATACACGTACAATGATACGTTTGCTAAGCACATCAAGGAAGAGATTCAAGGAAGCGATTGATACACTAAAGGAAGTTGAATTCATCCCACGAGATAGAACACGCCGGCGGCTGTGTATCTCCAATTGTGGTGGTTCCCAAGAAGAATGGTAAAGTTTGAGTGTGTGTCAATCTAAAGAAGGTTAATGTAGCCACAATAAGGGATAATTATCCTTTACCTATCATTGACCATGTCCTAGAGCAAGTGGCAGGTAAGTAAGCATATTCCCTCTTAGATGAATTCTCTGGCTACAACCAGCTTGCAATCGCTCATGAAGATCAATATAAGACTGCATTTGCAATTGAGTGGGGTATATATGTATATAGGGTAATGTGATTTGGATTGACCAATGCCCCAACAACATTCCAGAGATTAATGGCTCATGCCTTTAAGGAGGAATACTTGAGGATATTCTTGGAGATCTACATGGATGATCTATGTGTACACTCTCTTTTGAGAAATCAACATTGAGAAGTGCAAAACTTAAAGGATTTTCCTTAATCCAGAAAAGTGTGTGTTTATGTTTAGACAAGGTAGAATCATGGGATATATTGTCTTAGAAAATGACATATCTACAGATTTGGACAAGATAAAGTAATTGTAGAAATGCCTAGACCAACCAACACAAAGCAAGTACAATGCTTTATGGGACACTGTGGTTACTAAAGGAGGTTTATACACATGTATGCAGTAATTGCCCAACCCCTGTATAGACTTATTGTAGTCTTTGTGCTGACAAATTATTGTGAGGAATCATTTGAAAAGTTAAAGAAAGCACTCATATCTGCTCTAGTATTGAAAGCACCAGAGTGGGAGAAGATATTTCATGTTCATATCGATGCTTTGGCATTTTCTATTGGATGCATCTTGGCTCAGCCAGGGGAAGGAAATATGGATTTCCCAGTTTGCTATGAAAGCAGTTAGCTTAATAGTGTTGAAAAGAACTACACTACCACTGAGAGGGAAGGGCTAGGGATGATATATGCTGTTAAGAAATTTTGGCATTATCTCCTTGCAAACTAGCTTGTGTTTTTCACTGATCATCAAGCCCTCTTATACCTTGTAAACAAACCATGCAATACCGAGCGCATTGTACGATGGTTTATCATATTGCTAGAGTTTGACTTTATAGTAGTGGTTAAAAAGAGGAAGACACATCTTCAAGCAGATCATCTGTCCAGATTGCCAAATGGAGAAGCTCTAGAAGGCATAGACGATGACATCCCTTCTGATGCATACCTTTTCAATGTCAAAATGGTACCCAAGTGGTCTCAAGATATAGTCAGTTTATTGTGCTATGGAGGAGAGTTCGATAGAATGGGACAGGAACTTAAACAACAAACAATTCAAAAATCAAGGTATTTCCAATTAATTGGCGGACGTTTGTATCATTTAGGCTTTGACAACATTTTACAATATGCATATGTCCAGAGGAGTACAATTGCTATCTTTTAGAAGCACATGTTCATGACTTAGAAATTCCTTGCTTGCAAATGAAAACATATTAGCGCTTGAAACAATTAGGAGTTTATTGGCCACATGTGTGTGATGATGTTCATGGGTATATTACTAATTGTGCTACATGCAGATCTACACCACCAATAGAACATGCAACGCTATTTCAGGTGACAATTGCACCTCAATGGATTAAACATATAATTGATTATCTAACAACGAGAACGTTTTTTGAAAATACCTCTAGAGCACATCAAAGAGATATAGAGATAGCAGCTCGAGGCTTCACAATGATTGAAAATCAGTTCTATAAGAGAGAAAAAGATAAGGATGCATAATATAGAAATGTGCGATGGACAATAGACCAACCTTAGTATGGACGGACACACCTTGAGTGCCTGCATTGATTCTGGCCCCACATCTTGAACAACCGTTAGAACACATGGTCCCTAGGGCCCAAAATGTTGTTCAAAAAACACCATTATCACCTCTAGTGCTAGGATCGCAACCCCTACATTCAAGAATCACTTTTGTAAATCAAGTGGATTGTGAGCCATCTATTGCTTGTGTAGATTGCGAGGATGAGTTAGACCCTAATATTGCCTACGGGATTGATGCACTTGAAGAAAGTCCACAATACTACATGAACGACTATTGGGAACAAGTCAAACCTGTTTATCAAATATAAATTTCATTGCCAAGAGACCACCTCTTCAAAACAATGCCACACTAATGCAAACCAAGAGACTACAAAAGAATGCCACACTAATGTAAACCAACCAAGTGAGTACAACTACAATGCCAATACTCATGTGTAATCAATGTGGCATAGATCATTTGATTGCCCAATGTCCTAATAATCCAAATGCGCCAAAGATCATGCCATTGAACTTAATTGAGGTTACCGAGGAGCCATCAAAAATGATGGGGAGAGATATGGCGGGTGATAGAGAGAGCAGGCCATGGTTGCTTGGAGATGACGAGTAGAGAGAGAGAGAGAGAGAGAGAGAGAGAGAGAGAGAGAGAGAGAGAGAGAGAGAGAGAGAGAGAGAGAGAGAGAGAGAGAGAGAGAGAGAGAGAGAGAGAGAATGATCGACAAGCTTTTTAAACAACACGCTATTGTATTGTGTAATTGATTGAAGAGCCTATTACATATATAGCTTGCCATGCAAAGTTGGCACGCAAAGTGAACTTTGAACTTAATTTGAAGAGCCTATTACATATATAGCTTGCCATGCAAAGTTGGCACGCAAAGTGAACTTTGAACTTAAATCTTATTTGCATGCCTTATGAGGCTTGTCACCCCATGGGCTTGGAAACCTAACTAGAAACCTAACAATCCCCCCCTCAAGCCCGAACTAGACAGCCCCTCTCATGATAGCTCGAGTTTTTGGTGTACTTGTCAACCGTGAGTTTTAGGTTCTCTCACAACCAAGGATTTCTGGTGTATCCATAACCTGGTGCTTTCGTAAGTAACCCCCCCTTGAATAGATAGGGTATAGGTAAAAATAGATTAGCTACCAACAAAAGGAGTTTTTGGTTCACTGCCAAACCTTGGGTTTAAGGTGTACCCAGTAACCTCACGAGAAGTGGGACAAAAATGGGCTGAGAACAAATAGGTCTTACCACTTATGTGTGACAGTGTCTAGAGCGCATATAATTTTGACACGATGACAACTGACAAGCATGACAATAATTGACATTTGATAAGCAAAAAACAAGGATTTTAACGGAAAATATGCTTCGATTGAAGACAAAACTGTAATAAAACTATGACATTGGAGAGGTAAAACTGTTGATTGTAGAAAAAACTGTAATAAAACTATGACACTGGAGAGGTAACAACAATTTTGAAGTATTTTACCACGTTGTTGAAGAAGATCTTTGTGTTCTTCATCACTTTGCCTCATTGCTAGCTGTATTCCAACCAGTGAACGGATAAATTTGGCATACATGTGTTTTTACTATTGTCGGGACTCATTCCCAACTGTCCTAAGATCCTCCAACCTTTTGACAAGTTCAATGATCACATCGGCTCTAAGCTCCTCCATCGGCTCATTACCCAATAAACCTGCTGGTGACTCCCTTTGTATTTGTTGAACCCTTTTCACCAAATCAACATGCATTTGCCTTCTTCCAGATGTCCATTGAATTTGATATTGTGTGTATTTTATTGAGAACAGCGCAAGAAAGGAGCTTCGGAAGAGAGTAAGGGTTGAGCTACTTTAAACAAGTGTGTGAAAAGCTACAAAATTAGCAAATTTCTACTGCAGATAAGCGGGCAACAGTGTCGATAAATATTTTTGCATGCAGTGAACACGTCGTCACCTCACCTGCACCGTCTATTGTAATTGATTTGAAGCCGTCAAGCTCACCAAGACTATCGCTTACTAGCAGCGTTTCAATACGCACAAGAATGTGTGCCTCTCGGGCTCTGCGCCTTGAGGTGTTATGCCCGCCATACCTATGGCCTGAGAATCGTAGGCTCTGATACTAGTTGATGGGGAGAGCTATGGCGGGTGATAGCGAGAGCAGGCCATGGTTTCTTGGAGGTGACAAGCAGAGAGAATAGGGAACGAGAGAGAGAGAGAGAGAGAGAGAGAGAGAGAGAGAGAGAGAGAGAGAGAGAGAGAGAGAGAGAGAGAGAGAGAGAGAGAGAGAGAGAGAGAGAGAGAGAGAGAGAGAGAGAGAGAGAGAGAGAATGATGGACAAGCTTTTTAAACAACACACTATTGTATTGTGTAATTGATTGAAGAGCCTATTACATATATAGCTTGCCATGCAAAGTTGGCATCCAAAGTCAACTTTGAACTTAATCTTATCTGCATGCCTTGAGGCTTGTTCCCACGGGCTTGGAAACCTAACTGGAAGCCTAACAACAAAGTACACTTGTGGTACCAATAAATATGTACTCACATGATTGATGCTCCAAAACCAAAATTATATTCTTGAAGGAAGAGACACAGCATCAATTGCCCAATCTCAGAAGAAGAAGAAAACACGAAGGAAGAGATTGCAAAAAGCAGTGAAGTTAGACCCCAGTTCAAAGACCAACATAGGGACTGGTGAGGACCGCGTGTATATGAACGACACTGAAGAGGATTTTGATTTGAAAGAGACCATGGAGACTAAAATGGTCACTAGAAAAGAAACAACCAAGAAAGATCATCATGAGCCACAATGGCCAGGACCCAAGGAACCCAAGAAGAAGATAGGAACTTACCCAAACCCTATGAGGAGATCAAGCGAGTCAAGCAATTAATGAGTTTGGTAGAAGAGACCCAAAGGGATCTAGAGCCAGCACCTAGGCAGATCCAGATTACAGGCATAGTGTTCCCTACGCGAAATCAACCCCACAAAGACCATAGACCACTAGCCATACCTAGTGTCATCCAAGAAGAAAGTCTCTTTAAGTAATTGGGAAGTGGACATACTCCCTTCTTGTTGGAGAGAATTTTTACAGAGGGATTACCTGACCTTATCGAAGAAATGGAGATCACATCTTCCCCATGTCAAGAGACTGAAGCCCAAAAAGTGCCATTAAATATTACCAAATTGATGGATGTCATGGCTTCAGAAGTTAGAACCACCATCATGTCTAAACTATATGGAGACCCTGAGCTATTATTAGCTCTTTGAGCTTTCTTCAATGGATAACTGAAAGTTGGGCTACCACAATTTGCACAATAGAGGAGGAACACTTAGATCCACAACCCAACCTAGATGAGAACTCTCTTGTTGAAATACCTGGTAACAAGTTGGGACAATACTTTGAAGGCAATGAATCCAATGCGACCATACCAATCACTACCAAGGGATTAACTGTGAAGGAAATCCTTGATGGTGGCACTGGGGTTAGCATTGTAACTAAAAATTATTGGGAATCTATGGGAAGACCTCACCTTGGGACTACAAACATAGTGGTAAAGATGGCCAATGGGACTATTGTTAAACCTAATGGGACTATTGTGTTATGGATTTTGGCTTAACCAATGCCCCTGCTACCTTCCAAAGATTGATAAACACTACTTTTAGGGAAGAGGGAGTGTTGCAAAGCTTTCTTGGATCACCTTTGTGTTTATTCTTCTTGGAAAAAACATCTATCATGTTTACAAAAAGTGTTTGAAAAGTGCAAATTGTATCGCATCTCATTAAACCCTTTCAAATGCCAATTTTGGATTTCCACAGATGAGAGAAAAATTAAAGCCATTTCCAATTTGCCACCACCTATAAACTATAACATAGTTCAAAGGTTCATGGACCATGTTGATTATTACCGGCGGTTTATTTTAAATTTTGTCGAGATAGCTATTGTACAATCTTCTTATTGAGTTCCACACGACCGCGGAGTGTGACCATGGCTACTACCTTCTTGACAACAACTTTGTTTTCTATGTGGATCATCAAGCGTTGTTGTATCTAGTATATAAACCTTGTTCCAAGGGAAGACTTATACGATGGTTATTAATGCCTATTGAGTTTGATTTTTACTGTTGTGGTGAAACCCGGTAAAAGACATGTCATGGCGGATCATTTGTTTCACATACCCAATGGTGAAGCCCCTACTGGAATCGATGATGAATTGTCTCTGGTACTTCCCTATTCCTAGTCGAGAGCATGCTGGAATGGAGTGAGAAGATTGTGAACTTTTTAGTTAATGGTTTTCCACCCAAAGAGCTTCGTAAGGATATAGCTCAAAAACTATTAAAGGAATGTGAACCTTATTCTCTAATTGCAGAAACTCTCTACAAGATAGGGAAGGACAATATTCTTAGATGCTGTGCTTGTGAGGATGAGTATTTATACATACTACAAGAAGCCCACATGGGTATAGACAGAGGAAATTTTTCAGGGGAACTAACTGATAGAAAGGTGTTGCAATCAGGCTATTGGTGGCCTACCTTATTCAAGGATGCATCAATTTTTGCAAAAGGGTGTAATGAATGCCAATGTTACAAGATCACACAACAAAAGGATAAGATGCCCTTACATCATATCAAAGTGACTCAACCATTTGAAAAATGGGGTTTAGACTTTGTAGGCCCAATTAGTACTGCAACTCGTAACACTCAATTTTGATATATTATTGTTGCTATTGACTATGTGACAAAGTGGGCGGAAGCCAAGGCGACACGCAAGGCTAATGCAATGTCAACTCCTAAGTTTCTCTTTGCAAACATTATTACATGATTTGGCTGTCCCCTGGAGATTGTAAGTGACAATGGTACTCATTTTATAAATGGAGTGATAAAGGAACTCACAAAAAACTTCATGATAACGCACCATAAGTTTACACCTTATTATCCACAAGAAAATGGCCAAGTTCAGAGCACCAACAAGACTTTAATTTCTATCTTGACCAAAACAGTGGAAGCTCATCGTACAGATTGGGATTTGAACCTGACATCAACTCTATGGGTTTATCGTTCTTGTTCTATCTTAACCAAAATAGTGGAAGCTCATCCCACACATTGGGATTTGAAGATGCCATCAGCTCTATGGGCTTACAACGTGGCTATTAATTGTACACCATTCAAGATGGTATATGGCCAAGAAGTAGTTATGCCATGGGAGTTTTTAATTCCTAGTCTGCGGGTAGCTTCACAAGAAGGTTGGGATGGTAACCCTTTAGTTGAGCGTTTATACATCCTTGAGAGGTTAGATGAAGAAAGACAATTGTCTGTGCAAAATGCACTTATGGAGAAAGAAATGGTTTGACCGTCATTTAAAGAACAAGGATATCAAGGTTGGGGATAAAGTCCTTATGTATAGAGTGTGCAACGAGAAGAAAAAGTTGAAATATGCGGGAAAAGGACCATATAGAGTATGAAAAATTACCCCACAAGGTATCATTCGTGTGGAAACTCTTGATAGAGTTGAAACCATTGAATTCCTCAATGGGAGAAAATTTAAAAGATACTATGATCCTTTAAGCCAAGAGGAGCTACATGCCATCCATGAAAAAAAGGCAGCACCAAGGCACAAGCAGAATTGAAAAAGATACAAGCTCAAGCTTAGGCTAAGGAGAGACAACAACGTATTAGACGCCAATGAGAGGCCAACCTTGGACTTACACATGCATTTCAAGTTGAAACAGAGGATGATTGGTTGGACTCTGACACACCTCTATGATACCCTATTGAGTTAAATAGCGCCTATGGAAAAGTGCTATATAATGCCTTATTGGACACATGTGCTAAATATAATCTGCTATCATATGGAGTGTGGTTTCAATTAGGAAAGCCATCTCTATCTGAGAGTACCATCCAAGTCAAGGGTATCACCAAGAAAAAAACTACTATTTTTGGAACCTAGCACACTATTCTGTCAGTTCTGACAACAGGGTCGTAGCTCAAGACTTTTTGGCCATGCCTGTTGGAACTATGGCAGGCAATATAAACCTAGGATACAAATGTATGTTAGTGACCAAATGCACTATTGATTGGGGGACTGAGAGTGTCACAACATAGAAACCAACTCTTAGCCCTGCCACTCAAGCGATAATCCCCGAGATATCACCTCTTGAGGAAATACAACCCAAAATATTGCATGTCCAAGGGGTTGAACCATCTGTACCTATAGCCCAACCCTCTAGAGCTTCAACTTCTATAGTTGAAACAAAGCATGAGACACACAAAACTCATCGTAATATAACAAAGAAAACATACAAATTGTCCCTAAAGCTTCTTTAGCGACCATTTTTTATGCTAAAAAGTAGAAGCCTTGTAAGAGACGCCCAACTCGCTCCAAAGAATGTAAGAAAACATTGTGTTGGATTCCTAAATGACTATTGGAAGCCAAAGGCTATTATGAAGGGAATGATCAAATTTGAGAGTCTAAACATAGATTGTGTTCTTACCTGTCACCTATACACCCATGTGAGTCAAATCCTGTAACAATAAAGCCGATTGAAGACCGTGGTGTTGGGGTATAAAGCCCAATGTGGTCGCCCAGGTAAGTGGGCGGGCCGCCAGGTATGTACACATATTGTTTTGTAAAAACCTAATAAGAACTCACTATGCTCTACACATTACAGTAGAGCGAGTTCACCATATCGTTGTGCTCTTCTTCTCGCACTCTCTCTCTCGCGTCGCACTTCCGCTCGTACTCCTTCAACTGGTATCAGAGCTTAGATCGAGGCTCGGGACAGCATTGCAGGAGGCTAGAGTCACCAACTCAGATTGGAATGAAATTCGACAGGCGAAGACACGGCCCCAAATCTCGTGGGTAAGCCCGAAGTGCTTGGTGTTGTCAGAATTTCATTCTGAGGTCATCTCGGCCACCGTTCGGCTTCGACAAAGGTCTGCGCAGGCCATTTTCGACTACGTGGTCTCGACGGGTGCAGATCCGACTCTGCAAATTTGGGGTTTTCGGCCTACGACTACAGGTGCTGAGGATATCGACACTCCCAGAGTGTTGATTTGTGGCTGTCTACACATCGAAGGACGGCTCACAGTTCTTGGAGGCGTGTCACATACGACACGGGCGCATCTACACACAGACTATAGGCGACATCCACTAGTTCATCAGGTAGCTTGTGTTTGCTGCTTGATATTCCAGATTTCATCCTGACATTGCAGGTACTTCCACATGGGACGTATTGTCAGAGATGATGTATGTCTGTTGAGGGTTTGCTGGCTGTGAGTCACGCAACAAACAACCGCCGCAGCGGTTACAACATACAGTGGGAAATTTGTGGATGTATGACTTTGTGGGAAGTCTATGTACTGTCAGATTTACTACAGGCTTTGTTGAGGGTCGAGTGAGGTTTTATTGAGCTGGGGGATTCTCGAATGTTGAGATCCTTTCGGTGATACAGGTCTTGGAGCGATCCCTCGAGCACCCTTAGATAGGCAGCTAGGATGTATTGAATGTGAGTTAGACAGTTGGGATTGCATCTTTGCTTACTGCCATTGAGGCATTGTCATAGTCTATGCTTACAGGACAGTGACAGAACAGTGAGAGACAGTACAGGTGAAGGACAGGTTTACCCGCAGCTTACAGTGTCAGAGAGACAGTGTTTTTTGAGCTATTTTTGGTCTGTTTTTTGAGTACACCAGAGCCATTCTACAAAGGAGACTCTGCCGAAATTTATGCAGAATCTGAAGCTTTCTTGGTTCATTTGACAGGTTGATATTGGTTCAGAGGTCAGTTTACAGGGGAAACTCTGCCGAACTTTTCCCAGGAAAGTAAACTACTGTGAAGCGTAGCTATGGCTGGATCACAGGACACTGCTCTTTACAATATCAAGAAGCTGGATGGAACCAATTTCCCATTGTGGAAGAAGCAGATTTGACACGTGTTGGTACAAAAGAAGCAGATAAAACCTATAAAGCTCAAGGGGATAAAACCAGAAGATATGGACGAAGATGAATGGAGCGAAATGGATGAATTGGCACTTTCTACCATTATGCTGACTTTGGCAGAAAGCGTTTACTTCAATGTAGCAGACGAGATGTCGGCTTATCAAGCATGGTCAAAGCTGACTGATCTTTATGAGAAACAGAGTGCAGCTTCACAGGTATACTGGCTTAAGAAGCTTGTTGACTTGAAGATGAAAGAAGGGACACCTATGTCCAATCATCTGAATGAATTCAACACAATCTATAGTCAGTTGTCAGCTCAAGGTGTCAAGTTTGATGAACCTGTTAGAGCTATGTTCCTGTTGATCACATTGCCGGAAATTTGGGACACTTTTCGCACAGCTTTGAGTAATTCTGCACCTCCAGATGGTTTGAACATAGCAGGTGTAGAAGGAAGTCTGCTTACTAAAGAAACCAATAGAAAGACAATGGACAAAGGCAAAGGAACAGCCCTAGTTGTCAGGGGAAGGACCAAAGACAAGTACAAAGGTGGAAAGAGGAATCAGTCTCGTAGCAAGTCCCGCAGTGCTAAAGGCAAGAGTGACATAGAATGCTACCATTGTGGCAAGAAGGGTCACATGAAAAGAGACTGCACAGAATGGAAAGCAGAAAAAGGCAAAGAGAAAGCTGAAGACCATGGTGAGAAGAACAAGTCCTCAGTGAAGATTCAAGAAATAAATGTGACAAACACTGTTGCAGAGTATGACAGTCTAGTGTCAGGAGACATCTACTTCTTGAAGAATACAATGGACTCAGCTCTTCTTACAGCATCTGATGGAAATGCACTGAGTGACTGGATTATAGACTCAGGGGCATCACTTCATGTGTCTCCAAACAAGGAGTGGTTTACCTCTTATGTGACCACTAAAGATCATGTTCAGCTAGGCAATGGGCAGACATGTGAGATCTTAGGTGTTGGAGATGTACAATTGAAGTTTCAGAATGGCTCTTCTTTCACGCTGAAGAATGTGAGACATGTTCCCGCAATTACAAAGAGCTTGATCAGCACACGTTTACTTGATGATGCTGGCTACGTCACTACTTTTGGACAGAACATGTGGAAGATATCCAAGGGTTCTATGACAGTAGCACATGGAGTAAAGGTTGGAGGACTTTCCATGATTTATGTATCAAATGTCTCTAAAAATGTAATCAATGTAACCGAGCAGCCGAACGTTTCTTTGTGGCATAGCCGGTTAGGACATATGTCCAAGAAGGGAATGGAAATCTTGTCTCGTTCTGGTTATTTGCCTGGCTTTTCATTTAATGATTTTGAATTCTGTGAACATTGTCTGTATGGTAAGCAAACACAGCAGCCACATAAGCATAGAAGCAGTAGAAGAGATACACAGTTGGCACTTGTTCATAGTGATTTGTGTGGACCTATGCCTAACCTATCTCTAGGGGGAGCTTCTTACTTTATGACATTTATAGATGATTACTTGAGGAAAGTATGGGTTTACTTTCTCAAGCACAAGGATGAAGTGTTTAGTGTTTTCAAAACGTTTGTGACACTTGTGGAGAATCAGAGTGGCAAGAAGCTTAAATGCTTACGCACTGACAATGGTGGAGAGTATGTTTCAAAGGCCTTTCAGGACTTTTGTGAGTCAAAAGGTATAAAACGTGAAATTACTGCTCCTTACAATCCTCCTGAAAATGGTGTTGCTGAGAGGATGAATAGGACCATACAAGAGAAGGTCAGAAGTATTTTGTCTAATGCACAGCTGCCAAATGGGTTTTGGGCTGAAGGTGTATCAACAGCTGTTCATCTTGTAAATAGATCTCCTAGCAAGGTTGTGCAGAAGGATTCAGTGCCAGAGATGGTATGGTCAGGCAAAATTCCCTCATACAAGCATCTCAGAGTCTTTGGCTGTGAGGCATATACTCACGTTCCAAAGGAATTTAGGAACAAACTTGAGCCAAAGAGTAGAAAGTGCATCTTTCTAGGCTATGGTAATTCTGGTGAGATGGGGTACAGACTTTGGGATCCCGAATCCAGAAAGGTTGTCCGCAGCAATGATGTTCACTTTAATGAATCCAAATATCATTCTAAACCAGAGAGGGTTGAGGAGATTAGAAGAGTTGTCTTCCAAGAAGATGGACCTGCACGTGCAAGACAAAATGTCAGGGCTCAAGAGGATCAAGGACAGGATAGAGTGGCACCACAGGTTGTGGCTGAGCTTGAGCCACCTATTGTGCATAGATCTGGACGTGTCACGCGACCTCTTGATAGGTTTGTTCCATCTATGAACTATGTCATGTTGACTGATTGCAATGAGCCTTCATGTTACAAGGAAGCAGTGCAAATGAAGGACTCCAAGAATTGGCAATTGGCCATGCAGTCAGAGATGACAGCTCTGCATAAAAACAGGACATGGAAGCTAGTTAAATTACCACAGGGCAAAAAGGCTCTACCTTGTAAATGGGTTTACAGGTATAAGATCACCGCTTATGATAGTCAGCCAAAGTACAAAGCCAGACTTGTTGCCAAGGGCTTTAAGCAAGAACAAGGCATTGACTTTGATGAAGTCTTCTCTCCGGTGGTCAAGATGACTACATTGAGATGCTTTCTTGCATTGGTTGCCATATTAGATTTGGTGTTGCACCAAATGGATGTCAAGACAGCGTTCTTGCATGGTGATTTAGATGTGGAAATTTACATGCAGCAGCCAGAAGGGTTTGCTGAGAAAGGCAAGGAAGATTGGGTATGCCAGTTGTTAAAGAGTCTTTATGGCTTAAAACAATCACCGAGGGCATGGTACCATAAATTCCACAAGTTTATGCTTTCTCAAGGCTACAAACGTAGAGAGTTCGATAACTGTCTATATACAAAGAAGGCTAAGGATGGTAGTTGGCTGATCCTTATTTTGTATGTGGATGACATGTTGATTGCTGGCAAGCACTTGGAAGAAATTTCAGCTTTGAAGTCAAAGATGGAAAAATCGTTTGACATGAAAGACATGGGTGAGGCAAGTCATATACTTGGTATGCGCATTGAGAGAGACAGATCAAAGAAGTTGATTTGGTTATCTCAAACAGAGTATATTGACAAGGTTTTGCAACGTTTCAATATGGAGAAGGGAAAGGCATTGAGTGTTCCATTGCCACCATATGTGAAACTTAGCAAACAAGATTGTCCTGTGTCTGAGGAAGAACAGGCTGAAATGGATAAGATTCCATATGCGTCTGCAGTGGGTAGTTTGATGTATGCAATGATTGCTACTCGTCCAGACATTGCATTTGCAGTGGGAGTAGTAAGTCGATACATGTCAAACCCAGGCAAGAAACATTGGGAGGCAGTGAAAGGAATATTGAGATACCTGAAAGCTACAAAGAGTATGCGTATATGCTATGGGAGTCAGGAGCTAAGTGTAAAGGGTTTTACAGACTCAGATTATGCAGGTGACTTAGACAACCGAAGTTCTACGTCAGGGTATGTCTTTACATTGGCTGGTGGAGCAGTATCATGGCGTTCTAGATTACAAGATTGTGTTACTCAGTCTACTACAGAGGCTGAATATGTTGCAGCATCAGAGGCATGCAAAGAATCAATTTGGCTTAATCGACTAGTAACAGATTTGGGAATCAAAGAAGAGATGCCTGTGTTATATTGTGATAGTCAAAGTGCTATAGAATTGGCTCGCAATCCAGTTTACCACTCAAAGACAAAGAATGTGGATGTGAAGTATCATTTCATCAGGGAAATGCTCGAGGATAAGCAACTTCAGCTTGTCAAAGTTCACACCACAGAAAATCCTGCTGATCTACTTACAAAACGACTTCCCTCAGAGAGCTTTGCGCATTTTTGCAAGCAGTTAGGTGTAGGGTAGTACATCACTTCTCTACATCTCTTGTATATTAGCTTGTATAGTAGCTTCTCTCACACTTAAAGTACCACATTGGACTTTAAGTGGGAGGTTGTTGGGGTATAAAGCCCAATGTGGTCGCCCAGGTAAGTGGGCGGGCCGCCAGGTATGTACACATATTGTTTTGTAAAAACCTAATAAGAACTCACTATGCTCTACACATTACAGTAGAGCGAGTTCACCATATCGTTGTGCTCTTCTTCTCGCACTCTCTCTCTCGCGTCGCACTTCTGCTCGTACTCCTTCACGTGGGAAGGAAAAAATCAAAAAATACTATACACCAGATTTGGAGCTAGTTTGAGTACCCAAGCGAGAACGACTTGTATCACTCGGCTCAAACATAGAAAAAACAAATGAAGCTTCTTGTTCTTCATGTAGTTCTTCTACAGAAACACAAAATTCTTTACAACTTCCACCTACTACAAAAAATATACAAAAAAACAAGGAAATAATAGCACCTCCCATTGTAAATTCATCACATGAAACAACGTTTCAAGTAAAATCATGGGAGAGTACCTTACCACCGTTGCAACTAGATAAAATGCATAGGGTGGTGAAAAACTATTGGTCAAAGTATTCACTTATTTACAACTTGGAACAATTGATTTCAAAAGGTGATGACATGAAAATAATTGGTAGTACACTTATCAAAGCAATTAGAGAAGAATTTAACACGTTTACAAAACAATACAAATACCTTCATAAGATTGCACAAAATAGGCAATAGAATTTTGAGTACACACAAAACTGGCTTACAATAAGCATTCTACATAGCACTTTGACTACCAATCCATAGCACAACATGGCAATGCAATTTCATAAAAGAACCCTCACAAATGATAGAACAATGCTTTTAAAACAAATGAATATTCTATAGACACAATGGTACCAAACACCATTGAAATTTTCTATTAATCCAATATAAACAAGTACCACATACGACGACCCAATGAATTGCATACTATGTCTTTGCCGAATTTGTCGCATCATACTCTTAACACAACAATGCCTACCCAAAAAAAAGAAAACCAAAACAATAATTATATGTTACGTGCATTTTAATTTTGTAAAATAACCACAAGATTGTTACAAAGAACAATCTCTCCTTTTAACATGGGCCCATAACAAAGAGTACCATCTTAAGGATGATGGTCTCACTTGGAAAGATGCCCACAAACAAAAGAGTTAACATTAAATACTTAATAGATCAAGCCATTTTTCATTGTAATCTATTATGCTTAACCTCAAATTCAACCTCTCAAATAAATCAAAAGATATTCCTAATGGCTTCGAAAAAATTAAAAGGTATTCTTAATTCAAAGATTCCTCTTAACAACAAGAAAAGCGATGCATTATTTTATAGCACATAACAACAGGCAATGACAAATCACGTAGATTTGCAATAATATTAGCTTGAAAGGACGGATACAACATTGCGAGAGAGAGAGAGAGAGAGAGAGAGAGAGCGCAAAGAAAACGCTAAAGAAAAAATGAAAGAGAAGAAAAACACCTATTTATATGGGCACAAAAAGTCTTTTGACTTTTCAGCTTCATTTGTCTTTTGACTTTTCACCTTCATCTGTCTTTTCATTTCTTAAACTCACCCTTCACTTATGCACTTAATATATTTTAAAAGAATTTTTATTTTTTTGAGATTGGAGAGACCTAATTCAACCTCTCAGATAAAATCTACCAAATCTTTTGAGAATCATGTGGATATTCGACAAGGTCTCAACATGAATTTGTACCCATTACACACTCATATATTCCCAACCACCAAAAACATTACTTCAATCAAATACATCTTATTTTGAAGGTGTCTCAATCCTAAATTTTGAACAAGGGTTAATATTTTATGATATATTACTTAGAAAACATATCGCCTCAACAATTGCACTTCACCTTTTCTTCACAGGAGTGAAGGCATAGGAAGATATTTCACCTTGATTTTGATTTTACAAGGCTCAATATGTATTGACAACCATATATCACAATCCAATCTCGATTCAATCAAAGCATCACTCATGGCATACACTAGAAAAAGGAGCTTTCAACATTGGAGGAACTATTCACTCAACATTCATTTGTTGCTAATAACAACATCCATCGCCTCTCTTTTAGTAGAAAAACTAAGTAAATTCTCTCTACTCTACCAAGCTCTTGAAATAAATGTTTTTGACAAAGCACCTCTAATTAGAGGCAATGTCCTCACGAGTTAGATCTTCGAGCGAGCTTTTTTTTTTTTTTTGGGAGTGCCGCCCTCCTTACCTCCCCTTCCTCCTCTTGCCGTCCATGTGCTTCCTCCTCTTCCCTTCCTCCTCCTCCTCTTCCAAAATCCTTCCTCTCCTCCACCTCCTCTTTCCATCTACTCCTCTAACCACCTTCCCTTCCTCCAGCTCCTCCTCTAGAAACCACCATCCCTTCCCTAAAGTCCTCCTATCTCCTACTCCCTTCTTCCTCTCTCTCTTCTTAGTCACTCTATAACCTCTCTCTCTCTCTCTCTCTCTCTCTCTCTCTTGCTATCTTTCCTCTGTGCGAGTGTCTCTCTCTCGCTCGCCACCCCTCTCTCTTGTTGTCTCCCCCCACCCCCCCCCCCCCCCTCTCTCTCTCTCTCTCTCTCTCTCTCTCCGTTGCCTTCCCTCCCTTCCTGGAGTGAGCTCCATCCCTCTCTCCCCCATCTCTCTCTCTCTCTCTCTCTCACACACACACACACACACACACACACACACACTAGGAAGAGAGGGAAGGGTGGCAAGGGTAGACTCTCTCTCTCTCTCTCTCTCTCTCTCTCACACACACACACACACACACACACACACACACACACACACACACACACACACACACACACACCAGGACGAGAGGGAAGGGTGGCAAGGGTAGAGAGAGAGAGAGAGAGAGAGAGAGAGAGAGAGAGAGAGGGTGGAGAGAGCTATTTTAAAAAAACAAAGCACTAGCAGTATCTCTAGTGCCTCCCTTTTTTGTAAAAGAGGGAGAGAGGGGGAGAGAAAGAGAGAGTGATAGCGGGAGGGGAAGAGAGAGGGAGGGCACTGGGAGGGAGAGAGAGAGATAAAGAGAAGAGGGGTGGCAGGTGGAGAGAGAGTAGGAGACTGGGAGAGAGAAAGAGAGGGAGCGCGTGGGGGGGGGGGGGGGTTGGGGTTGTACAGGGGGTAAGCCCGTCTTTCTTTAAAAAAAAAACAATACGCTTCACCTCTTTCCCTCACAATTTTGTTGCCCCCTTCTCTCTCTCTCTCTCTCTCTCTCTCTCTCTCCTTATTGATCTCTCTTCCACTGCATCTTCCTTTTTTCTTTCTTTGCCTCGTGTCACACTGTCGATTGAGTCCCTCCAATCCCAATGAGAAATGAAATGAAATGCTATGTTAATTGTCTTCAAAAGGCCAAAATGACCCATGCGACCAAATTGATACATTCTTGGCGGAACTAATACAATGTCTAGGTACAAAATAAAATGAGAGGGAAGGAGAGAGACATAGAGATAGATAGATAGATTGATGTCATTATCGTCCTTGAAGGTCAAATATGACCTATGGGACCAAGAAAACATACATGGGGCCTCTTACCAAGAGGGTACATTGGAATATGACTAGAAGCGGATACAACAAAGTTGTGACCTACGTCACTTAGGGAGTGGGGGAAGGGTGGGTGGGGGAGGGTGGTATGGGAGTCCTTGGAGCTCGAAATTCGTCAATAATGGCCTTTCCACCTCGATAGATGGCCCATTTACCTGCTGCTTGAGCATCACGCATCTTTTGGAGTTCTTGTTTCTTGATTTTGAGTTGGGCGGGGGTCAAGGCTCGCTGATCCAAATTTTGGAGCCCTTGAGTAGTCAAGCTTGCTGTAAAAGTGCTTTACGAGCCTCTTTGTTTTTGAAGACGAGGGTACCTTGGTTGTTGTGGTGGTGATGATGGACCTTCTCGATTGTGTTAGGATCAAACTCAGCCGGGTGAATGGCTTGGTTGAGATTGGCTAAGGTGGAAGTGCAATCATCGTCCTCCCACCAAGTAGAGAGTAAGCCCCCGATGTGGAGGGATAGCGCCAATCCTTTTTGTCGATGACGTTCTTGAATGCATTCTTCTACCTTGGAAGATACAACGGTGGTTGTTGCATTGACTTGAGTGGCAAGATTTGCCATACTTGCGGTGAGCGTGTGCTCAACTTCCTTTGCTTGGGCAAGGATATGCTTCATGTCAATTTGCTTTTGTGACTCCAAGAGGGTGAGGCGGGTCTCCAAGGCCTCGAGACGCCCCTTGAGTTCCGTGTTTTCATCTCTGAGTTCTCGGAGTTGCGCTCGGAGGAGGTCTATCGGATCCACCCGTGGAGTGGGCACAAAGAGGCGTGTCGGCTTGATTGATGTGGAGGACTTCTCTTGCTGCATCGTGTGGGAATGACTCCGTGGATGTGAGGTAGACCTTAGTGGGCAAACCTGGAGAAATTTTTCAAAGTGTCGAGGAGGGCTGAGTCGGCAGGCAGCGCGAGGCGGGGTTGAGAGGCTCAGCAGACTGTAGAGGAAAGCAGATTGTCGAGGCTTACGAGATGCTGTTTGGTGATAGAGGAGGGGGCTGCACTGTGGCTAACGGGACCTCCCCTCGGAGCTGCCCCTCACCGAGGGGAAGGTCGACCAGCGTGAAGGAGAAGGGTTCCTCTGCTAGAGAGAGAGAGAGAGAGAGAGAGAGAGAGAGAGAGAGAGAGAGAGAGAGAGAGAGAGAGAGAGAGAGAGAGAGAGAGAGAGAGAGAGATAAGGGGGGAGAGGGGTCCGCAAGGGAAGGGCAGGGTTGGGCACGCGAGGGGGGAGGGGATTGTGAGAGGGGGAGAGTGGAGTGTAGGTTTTTTTTTTTTTCTAAGGGAAAGAAATGGAGTGTTAGGGGGTGCTTAGGCCCCAGCAGCGATATCGCTATTTCTTTCCCTTAATAATTAAAAAAAAAAACCTGCACTCCACTCTCCCCCTCTCACAACCTCCCCCCCCCCCCCCCCCCCCCCTCTCTCTCTCTCTCTCTCTCTCTCTCTCTCTCTCTCTTTCACTTCAAGTTCGAGAGTCTGAGTACCACACACTTCTAGAGTGCTTAGCTTTTGGTCACATGCAGACTTACTTCCTTCACATTTTCAGCCATGACCTAGACCTACCTCTCCGAGCCATAGTGCGGGCTCTCCATTGCGACTCTCATCACCACAATTTTGGACTATCAAGAATCACTCATCAGCGATACAAATACTAATCACATGTAATTTTGGTCCCATATGTCATATTTGACGTATGAGAATGATATAAAATCTATCTATCTGCCTCTCCCTCCCCCGTTGCCCCCTCCCTTCCCTCTCTCTCTCTCTCTCTCTCTCTCTCTCTCCCCTCCCCTCCCCCCTCTTTCTCTCTCATTTTTCTTTGTACCCATGCATTGTATTATATCCACCAAGACTGTATCAATTTGGTCTCATATGTCATTTTTACCTATGAAAATTCTTACTAAAGCATTTCATTCCATTTAAGCTAATATAACAATTCATTCCATTTCGTTTCATTTCTCTCTAGGGTTGGAGGGACTCAAGGGGTGATGTGGTGGGAGTAAAGTATATATATATATATATATATATATATATATATATATATATATATAGAGAGAGAGAGAGAGAGAGAGAGAGAGAGAGAGAGAGAGGGAGGGAGGATCGGAGCTAGGGAAGAGCGAGGGGCGGACGTAGAGCAAGAGGTGGGGGGAAGAGAGAGGAAAGAGGTGGGCTGGAAAGAGAGAGAGAGAGAGAGAGAGAGAGAGAGAGAGAGAGGGAGGGAGGGAATGGGTTGGAGGAATCATGAGAGGGAGAGAAGGGGAGGGGTGAGAGGGTCTGCTTTAAAAAAAAAAACCAAAGGCACTAGCAAAATCGCTAATGTTTTAGGTTTTTTTAGAGAGACAGAGGGAAAGAGGAGAATTTTAATGTTATTGAAAAGTAGAGAGAGAGAGAGAGAGAGAGAGAGAGAGAGAGAGAGAGAGAGAGAGAGAGAGAGAGAGAGAGAGAGAGAGAAGACATGGGGGAGAGAGGGGTGGATCTCACTCCAGGAAGGGAGGGAAGGGAAGAGAGAGAGAGAGAGAGAGGGGGGGGAGGGGGTAGGGGGTGGGAGTGGGAGACAACGAGAGAGAGACACACGCACAGAGGGAAGACAACACGAGAGAGAGAGAGAGAGAGAGAGAGAGAGAGAGAGAGAGAGAGAGAGAGAGAGAGAGAGAGGAGGTCCTTGGCTACTCCACTGGAGGGAGGGGCGACAATGGGAAGTGGTGGTAGGAGTAGGGGTGGCACATGGTGGTAGTAAGTTAGCACCACTAACCACCAGTAGTGAGCTAGGGTGGTGGGTGGTGATGGTTGTTAAGGGGCGGCAATGAGAGGTAGTGGTGGTGGGATGAAAAAAAAAAAGCTCACTCCAAAGCTCGCTTCGTTGAGCTTGCTCGTTAACCGTCTCTGTCCTCACAATTGGTAGATGCATGCTTGTGTGCCATAACAAAAACATATGATAAACCTTTTAGTGGAGTAGATGTCATTTTATGTGGAGGTCAAGATTTGTGGATTGTTAGTAAAAATCCCAATTAATTGATACTATTTCACTTGCTTATTGCACTAATACGTCAAATGCTATGAGCTAATTAAAACTATGAGACAAAATGATTAAACCTTCATAACTAAAGTATATAGAATACATATTGCAAATAATACTTTTCATGACATCTATATTTTGAACTCAAATTACCTACATCCTTTACCTCAACCCAACATCATATCCCATATATTTTATGTAAATTAAGATAAAGTCTTGCATACCGAGTACCCTACAATCTTTTTTTTGTTTCTTGTAATAGAAATCTCCACAGATGCTCCCAACCGTATGAGGAGAAAAGGGGAGGAGATGGCACGTGTAGGAGTAGGGGAGAAGAAGAAGAAGAAGAAGAAGAAGAATAATAATAATAATAATAATAATTCTTTGGCAGTTTGGCTCCATGACAGCCATTAGAGATTAGGGTGCCACCTCTATTTGGAAAGTGGGACAAAGCAGCGTGGGCGGACGAGCCAGAGGGGCATGCTAGTGGGAGGAGCAGGTGGGGCACGCTGTCTGCACACTGGAGGACGAGCCAGACACATGCCAGCGGAGGAGCAGGTAGAGGCAAACATAGGGAGCTCTCTCTCTCTCTCTCTCTCTCTCTCTTTCTGTGACGCCAATGATCAGGTTGCTCAGAGGATGCTCATGAGTTCGCCATCATGATGCACCCTTTGACTGCTATGGCCTAGCTCATGTCTCATCTGAGGTTTATTTCCATCCGGATGTGTAGATACTCCAGTCTTTGGCAATAGGATAGGCTTCAGGATGTCATGCAGGTCCTCCACTCTCTGGTGGTGGGTAGCTCCGAGGACACCACACTACACTCCATCTCAAACCAGGTCTTTGGAATTTTGTTTTTGAAACATTGACATCCTAGATGGCCTTATCAATGAAATGAAGAAGATGGAATTTTTAGAGCCTCCACAAACAATCCCAATAACCAAATACTATGGATACAATTTGAGAATGAAAAAATAGGTCAATGTGCAAGATTTGAACATCAAAATTTGTCCACCACATCAACTTAGATTTTAATCCAAATCATTAGAGATCAAGGACTAGTCTACATTACCCTCTCTCATATTTTTGACCCTACTCAGCTATATCTCTCTTACATTAGAAAGTAGAATGTGCCATTCTAGAAGAGAACTCTCATCTTGCATTGTTTGGTCAATGCAGCAAACGAGCGTCCTTCTAGCTGACCACACCTTGTTCGAACCTCAAATTTTGATGTAATTTATCCTATTTTTTTCAGAAAGCTATGTGAAAGTGTCCATGTAATTTTGAGCCAAATTTTGTATAGTCAGAGTTGTAATATTTTTTCATGAGCCCAAATCCATGTGAGCCGGTTGTTGGCCATTGGAAAGCCCCATGTATAAAGCCCAGAAAACCCTTAGTTTGAACATTATTGTAACATTATCTTGAGTTTTGGAAGAGCTTTCGTATGCGTACGACTATGAGTTACTACTCAACTTCAGCTTGTAATCAATTTTTCTCATGATCTGGTAATCCAAATTCAATTCCAAAAGTTGCATTGTGTTCGTTGTCTATTGCTATTTCAATTAATTGTAATCATTTTCAATTTTGTTGTGGTTCGCTACTACACATTGTTGGGTGCATTTTTGACACCCTATTTTTTGTAAATTTGTATATATGGACATGACGTCCGATGTCAAAAGGATGTGTGGTCTTTCTTTTTGTGGATTTTTTTAGAGCAAGCACATATACATGTTGGGAAAGTCACTAGCATAGCATCAACTGTCAGGTTGTTGTATGTGCCCATTAGTGAGTTTTTGGAAGCGAGACTTGTATATAACGAAAACTCATGTACAAACTTAAAATAGTTTAAAGTCTAGAAATTTTTAGTTTTTAGCTCTTTGTGCCTCGTTGATGGTTTCTAATGCAATTTTTGCCCTCGCCTTGCCTTCTCTACGTGTAGTCGTATCGGGGCAACTCTTTATTTGCATCAATTTTTCATGTAGCGGCGTGTAGACTCAATTTTGGTCATCTTCAACTTTCTCGCAAGTCATTTTTCAAGATTTCTTCCAAGCTTTAAAGTGCCTAATTGGAGTTGTGCTCTTCAGGTTATGACTAGTTCTCTGTAGGGTTATGGCTATGGCAGCTTAGTGGAAAATTGTGTGCACACAGATTGGGAGGGCATGTATCTATGAATTCTGGAATTGAAGTTGTGGGTTTTTTTATGTTCAATCATGAAAGAGGAGGCCCTTGTATTCATATGCATTGGTTGGTGTGTGCTGTAAATCTGTGCTTTGACAGAGTTTTGCTCTTATGTGCTATGGTCCTTTGGGTGGGCATGCGCTTGTAAATTCTCAAGGGAGCATAGGTCTTTTGTTTGGGGTTTACTAAGAGTGGTTTTTTTATAATTATTTGTGCTAAAATTGATGTTTGAATGCTCTTGGGCTATAAAATACAAAGGTGTCCCACTTTTTCTTTTGCCCAATAGTGTTTTGGTGCTCGCCACCAAGGAATTGCTTCAAGCTACCTTCAATTTATAGGTTTTGGAAGACATGGCCTTTAGCTTTCCAGAGTCTATTGGGAAGTAAAATGAAAGTTCCAAAGGGTTCATTGAGTGAATATAGTTTGCTTGCCTTCTTGCTGACAAGCAGGACCCATCATTGGTGATGCGGATCTTCTACTTCTGTTTGAAGGGAGATGCTAGAGAATGATTGGAAAGCTACAAAAAGGAGCTACAATTAGGCCAACCCCCTCAAGTTATGACTTATGAAATGGTAAGACATGCTTTTCTTACACACTTTCAACAGATGGAAGACCCACAAAAAGTATGGCATTCTATTCAAGGCTTGGTATAGGGTGAAGTCCAGACCATAGAAGAATTTGTGAAGGCATTCAATGCGTTATGGACAAAGTGGTCTACATCTTTGGGGGCTGAAATTCCTCTAGCCATGTTGAAGAAGGATAGGTTTCATGCAAGCTTGAGGAGTAGTCTACGCTTGAAGGTGGAGCTTAAGCAACCAAGGACCTTTGAGGAGGCAATTGAAATTTCAAAGCATAAAGAGTGGAAAGTGCAGCATCTTCATCAACTTGGAATCAATGACAAGTCAAAGGTTGAAGTGAAAGGTGTAGAGAAACCAAGGGTCCTCATTAGGGAGCCAGGTTTTGATCAACAAGCTTCTCATGATGTGAATTCTTTTCCCAAGGAGATGCAAGAGGTTGTAGGTTGTATGAAGAATCTTAGTGTGCATATGATGGGAGGTTGAAGAGGTCAAATCTATGGATATGGTCATGGCAATGGAAGCAAAGAGGGGTTTACAGGTGGTAGAGGAAGAGGCATGGCTGGAAGAGGGGATATGTTTCAATGTTATATTTGTGGTGAATGGGGTCATAAAAGCCCTCAATGTGACAAGCCAAAGAGAATGGGTGGGGACATGTCTCCTCTTCCTTCACAAATTCCTTTTCAATCTCAAGATTAGGGTATTGAGATTAAAGAGGAACCATCGCCAAGTGGTTTGATAGTTTAAGAGAATGGTAAAACAAAGGTGGTAAGTATAATCTGTTTGGAGAAGAACAAGGATGATTGAAGAGCTATGGTCATGCATGTAGGTAAGAGGGTTACAAGATATCATGACATGAGTGATGCAAGTCCCAGCCATAAAAGAGGGAAACAGGTTGACATATGTACAAGTAAAGAGAAGAAGAAGAGAAAACCCAAGCAACATTACAATGCATCTGACTTTCCTTTGGGAGAGGGCCAACCAAATTATAGTTCAAGGGCTGATTTGGTGAGTAGAAAGACTGATTTTACATTTGGTAAACTCATGGAGATGTGTCCTAAGTTAAAGAGGCAATGGAAGTATGTAGTCAACCCCTTGAAGAAGGAACATGCAAGGGGATCAATGAGAGTCCTATCTTTGAATGAGCTACCTGATATATGCCCTACTATGGATACATGGCATAAGAGGAAGTGCATTGGAGAGGTGTATATTGATGGATGTGCACAGGTATGTGTTATTACTCAAGCCTGTGTATCAAATTTGGGACTCAACATGGTGAAGAATTCAGGGATTCGCATAAAGATTGCCAACCAATCAAGGGTGAAGTGCTTGGTAGTTATAAAGAACTTGGAGGTGTTTGATATCAAGTTTTTACCTCTTACCAAGCAATGATCCATACTGATAGATTTTTGATAATCATGATGTCTAGAGTGAGAGTATGTATATGAATATGTAGAATGATTTTGGATTTGTCTCGAATAGTTGCAGTATTTACCTATTTGAGGTTCACACAAACTCATAATTCTTTGTTCTTCTTGGGCACTACCACAATTGGTGAAACCCAATTTTTATGCTCCTCGATCTTGTACATAAACTTCGCTTCCTTAAGCTTATCTATCTCCTCTTTGATCTTCTTTACAAAAGATACTTTGTATACATACTTAAGAGGTATACTATGTTGACAAATGCTCATATCTACTCCCTTAAGGTCCTTGTATGACCAAGCAAACACAACTCTATATTGTTTGAACATAGCTATTAATAGATGCTTTACCTTCTCAATGAGGTCAATGGCAATGTATGTTAGCTTTGGTTCCTCTCTAGGTTCATCTAGGTCCATGTGCTTAGCCTTCAAGTCCATCATGAGAAGTCCCTGGATTGATTGTTAAACTATGATCTTTTTTATCCTGAATTGTGTACTTTTTATAATAAGAGGGTGCATCAAATTTATCTATGTTCGATCCCTCTTCACTCTCCATTTTTTTTGTCCAAACCTCTTTCAAGGTTTGCTTCAATTTTTGGTATTCTCATTTGTGCTCAGTTTTTGTCATCCTTGATGACGTTTCAATTGTGTCTTTGGTTTTTGCCTTGCTTTGTTTCTTGGGTATTTGTTGAAGAAAGCTTTGCGTATCCTTGTGCAATTTTGTTCTTGACACAATCTTTGCTCCTACGCAAATCAAATATTGTGTTTTTCTCTTCAAAAGAGGCATAGGTTTTCCTTGCACCTATGTTTGTTTTCTCACTTGTTTTGCATAGTATCTTTCTTGTCTCCTTGATTTCTAGTTAGGAAAATCATAGAGAATCACCTCTTTCTTGTTTCGCTTTGTTTTGTTTTCTGAGCTACTTGATAGCTCATCCTCAACATCTATCTCTAAAAGATCATCTCGTGAACCAAAAAAAAAAAAACCTTGGATCGTCACAAAACTTTAGGGAAAGCTATGATAGGTCTAAAAACTTATCTACAAAGTTTGACAAGGTATCAATATCCAGATCCATCATAGTCTAGGTAAAAAAAACTACAACTAGACATTCTAGGTATGTTTCCTTAAGATCTAACAACACTCTCCTATGGCCAAAATGTCAAAAACAATTCATTTAAGCAGTCAAATTTGTAGACGAAGCTCACAAACGTGCTCGAGGGAGTCACTTAGTAATTATGTGATTATCATATGAGTGCAACAACATAAGAAGTTTTTTATTTTTATTTTTTCTCACATTTTCACATACAAAAGGGTATCATAAAATGAAATTAAAAAAAAACACAGATTGGATAAAAAAGTGTGTAGTTTATTTGTCAAAAATTCACAGATAAGCAGTTAAAACAAGAGTCCTTGAACGCATGTGATACATACAATTTATACATAGTGAATCCCCCGAGCAAACGTTGTTGGGCAAAAGAAAACGCGGGATATCTCTATAGCTTCATAGCCCAAGAGCATTCAAACATCAACCTCAGCACCAAAGTATACAAAAACCACTCTTAGTAAACCCCAAACAAAAGACCTATGCTCCCTTGGGATTTACAAGCACACGTCCACCTAAAGGAACATAGCACATAGGAGCAAACCTTTGTCAAAGCAGGGATTTCCAACACACGCCGATGAATTCTTATGAAGACAAGGGCCTCCCCTTTCACAATTGAACATCACAAACCCACAACTTCAACATCAATTCCACAATTCATAAATACATGCCCTCCCTAAGTTGCATGTATATGCCCATATATCAAAAATTGTACGTACATTTTGGTATATACGCGTATTTTTGAATAAACCTTATTTCGATCGAAATACTCTTGCCTTATAAAAAAGGCACCGTGACAGTTTGTTTGAACTATTGCGCTAGAGAGAATCGCTAGAGAGAGAGAGAGAGAGAGAGAGAGAGAGAGAGCAGAGCAGAGCAAAGCCGAGCCGAGCCGAGCCGAGCCGAGCATGTAATTTTTCTTCTAATTTTTTATTTTTTTTGTGAATTTTATTTTCTAACGCTGTTGTTGTGGAGATTTTCTCGCACCTCAATGTTAGTTTACATCTTGTTTTTTGCTAACACTGTTGTTGTGAAGCTTTTCTTGAACCTCAGTGTTAGTTTACATCTTGTTTTTTGCTAACGTTGTTGTTGTGGAGCTTTGCTCACACCTCAATGTTAGTCTGCAGGTTTAGACACCCGTCCTTGACTGTGTTGATTCTCGTGACACACTGCAAGGGGGATTATACTTTAGATGCTTTGTCCTTGACTGCTACTGACCGTCGTGTCGCATTGCAGGGAATAGCTTAGGTTGTACAATTAGAATTTCCATTCTTGGTTGTTGCTGACCACCGAGTCGCACTGCAGGGAGGAGTTAGCTATCTTAATATATCTTTACTTCCTAGTTGTTGTTGACCATTGTGTCACACTGTTGGACGATCGGATTTTAAAAAATAGATTCTTCATCTTTGTCAACTTATGGAGAATATAGTACAAACTTTATAGCTTATCCGTCCCCTCCATCACAGGCACCATGTAATCAATTTCTTCGACATCTGAACATTCCGGATCAATATCTTCCGAGTTCCATTCCATTTTATCATCAGAGTTGAACTCATTTGCAATTGCTTCGTGTGTTTGAAAGCGCCCGAAGCTTTCTTCTGTGGCACGTGTGGCTAACTTTGTTGGCTTATGCATAAGTCGCATTGTACAAAAGACATACACCAAGTCCACAGCTTGTTTAGGACTTAATTGATTTCATTTTTTAGTATGCATGAAAGCAAACGAAGACCAACCTGCTGCAGTGTAGAGAGAACGTAATATGCTGCCGCAAAATGGGTCACACAAAAAATCTATAAATTTTTGGTTCGGGGCTTTGTTCTAAACAAAGTTTAAGAAAATGAATGCTCTCTTATAAACTTCACCAAGTGGTTTGCATCTAGAAGAGTTTGCTTAATAGAAGGAACTTTCCCAAAGTCCTTTAAGAGAAAATTCAAAGTGTGAGCAACACATGGAACCCATGTAATCTCTGGATAATTTGATTCAATTGCTTTTCCAGCTGCTTTGTAGTTAGATGCATTATCTGTGGCAATGGCAGTCACATTTTTAGGCCCCCCTGCTCTTTTGATTGAACACTCATATACACCAGCAAGATATCCACTAGTTTTCTCTTTCAGAGATGTATCGATCGCTTCAAGAAAGATGGAACCTCTTGGACAAATCAAAATCACATTAATCAATGGTTTCTTTTGACAAATTTTCCATTCATCCAGAGAAATTGTGCATCCATACTGTGGCACATAATCAAGAGTTGTGCGCTTTAAAATATTCTCTGATGTAGTTTTCACTTTATCTAAATATTTTGTATGCATCTTATTATAATCAGGAACCACAAAACCCTTCTTTGCTATGCTCATTAAAGCATCTTTGAAGATAGGATTTCGAATGACATTAAAAGGAATTCCAATGCTTGCGTCCACTTAAGATGGAGTTCAAGCAGCCATTGTTTCCCAAATGCCTATAGCAAAGTAGGATCACTTGGTGCAGGTTATCATCCAGTCTATGCTTCACTTTGAATTATGTTAGCAGAGCTTCCGGTAGGATTAGAGCTACAATCCCTAGCAAAGGATGAATGACACCCTCCTTGACCTGAAGCAGGGGTCGAGTGAGGGTTTAGATCATTTTCAAGTGTCATCTTGATGTCCCTAGCCATAGATGGATCCATCATTTTGGGACCTCCCTTTTTTTGTCCTCAAGATGTGCAACACACTTTGCCTTGAGCGCCCACTTGGGAAATTTTTCTTCAATACCTCTTGGGGGGTATTTGCAAGCTAAAACGTTTCCAGGAATTTTGAACACATGTTCTTTTATCCTATGAGCATTTTCGCTAAAATTATGGCCACAGCTCTTACACCTCACTTTTGATGTAGTCTTTCCACTAACCAATTCATCTACGTAGTTCCACTCGTATCCTTTCACCATCTTCTTAAGATTTGCAAACTCAAATAGAAATAATTACTAAATACACATCTAAAATTGAACTCGAATACCATTATATTACTTTATTCGTCAACATTTTCAACCTCTTTAAATTATAAATACCAAAAATAATTTTCTTTCAAGTGTGAGCTTTCACTTTACACCTGAATCATGATAAATAAATCGCTTAATCTATCTCAATAACTTCCAAGTGTGAGTAAACTCTACACCCAAGGGATTCACTCTATATACAAAATGGGATGCCACCTGCGAGTGGACAACTTTCATAAAACCCCTATTTACGACTCATATTAGTGAATTTGTCCCCCTTTTCTACGCTTATACAACAATCAACAAAAAAACTATCATACCCCTATTTTACATATAAAATTTAGGTTTTGCATGATCTAATTGACTAAAACTAGTCAAAAACTGCATACCATATAGACTGGTAACATACTAAGGAACCACTTCTATTCATAACTAGATGTATGATTCGATGTACATGATCAACATAAAAATCCTATCATGTGCTACCTTGCGCTTGATGATCTCCAAGTCCATTCTAGTGCAATCGATGAGTCTGCCTAAAGACTCACACAGTGCGTCTTCTCTCTCATTGTGTGTGCACATGTGCTCTACCACATCCATATACCTCTGGCATCCACTCACCTTAATCATTGTTATAGTCCGGACCTACATCTAGCAAATCTCTCTACATGTATCTTGGAGGGCTACCTTGTCTGCATCGGAACACACCTGCCATAGTCATTGAAATACATCCTATGTCACTCCTCCTTTATCCACATGTGCTCGCTGATCACTAATTCTATCTTTGAGACATTCTCAATCCTACTCAAACAATATTGTCACGTGATCCTTACCAATGTTGAAGGTATAACCTTCAACATGTGCATCCCAACAAGCAACAATATGTAATGTAAATGGTAATATTGTGTAAGTTTTTTTGGGTACATTAAGTTCTCCCTTACGTAAATTTTAGGTTTAATTAAAATACCCTTTGTATAAATAAATATCATTGATCATCTTTTTGAAAAAAACTCTAATATAAATAGTATCTATTCCATATAAGCATATATCCCAAGAAATAAGAGTATGAAACAACCACAAATTGCAACAAGTGACATTCAAGCTCAATATTACTTGTAAATACTTGAAACATAAAATAGATAACAAACCAACATATTTAATTGGACGAAATTAGGAAAACCTGCAACAAGTACACATGATGTATGCCACCCTTATAGATTTGTAGATCAAGAACTAAAGAATCAGGAATAGTCATATCTAGGTATGTGCGAGTTTGTTTGTGATAAAACTAGCCAGTCAAGGAAACAAATGAGCCTTAGAATGAAGACCGCCTTTGTAACATACTTGGACACTCCAAGCCAAAGATCTAATGCAACACACTTGAGGTACACCAAAATAGCTTCAGAGAGAGAGAGAGAGAGAGAGAGAGAGAGAGAGAGAGAGAGAGAGAGAGAGAGAGAGAGAGAGAGAGGAGGAGAGTCAACACGGCATGACGTAATTCCGCACCTAGATGCAATGGCCCTAAATACTGGCACCCCTCCCTGGTGTTTCTTTATTATTACTTTGAACAAGTACAATGTTCGACGGTCCTCTCTCTCAACAATGCTCTCTGGCAATCTACTAAGGGTAGAGGCCCTTGCACACTTATAAAGGCCCTAGGCCTGTCCAAAAGCATGAAAAGTATAGTGCCCAAAAGCTCTTGTGTCCAAAATCATGCACCCCATGGGTTGTCCGTACGGAATGCCACATCATCATCTATCAACACAAAATGTGTCGGGATTTGTGGTCCAGGCCGTATGCTACCACATCATCATGCTCTACACGATTTGAGGGCACTTCTTTTTTTTAAAAGGGTTATACCCCTCGGTCGGGTTCCATAAGTTGGGTACAACTTTATAAACTCATAGGGTCACTTATTACAAAGGTTGGGTAACATTATTCAAAATTTTATTCTAATGTTGCAACACCAAAAAGAATGGCCATGTCGTTCTAATGTTTAGCACCATAAAGAAAATCAGACCATGTCAAACCTTTTGTGGCCGATTTTGTTGGGAGTACCAATGCAAGCCCCACCTGGATCTCAAGATGGATTTCCTTTTTTTAAATACTGAGATAGCCCACTCATAAGCAAAGCGCCTGCTCATAATCAAAGCGACAACATGTATAGACTCTACCTTATCCACTATACTAGGGAAGTGAATAGGTATAATCCATTTGCAACCCATCTACAGAAGCTTCCTACTCGAACAAGAACATCCTTTGATATGTGCCTTGATCCAGTTTTCCTTTCAGGGCCACTCCATTGCCAAGCCAACTGCCAGCCACCTCCTCCAATACATGATCTCCTGAATGAATCCACAAAACTTCCATGCTCGAGTGCTATTCTAGGGGGAATAGCTTGATGTTAAACCTCCTTAACATCTCTAGAAGATTTCCTAGACACATAACTTACCAAAGAGTTCACTATGTGTAGATCTGATTCCTCCCAATGACCATTGCTATGTCATGAAAGTAGAGGGCTTTTCATAGCCCTCTATCTATCCCCATCCTCAAAGTAGTAGCCGCTGACCTCATTTTGCCTCCATATGCTTATAAACGTGGCTATACATGCTCTCTTCATCATCTTTCTCAAAAGCAAAGCCTCAAATTTCTAATTATAAACGTGGCTATACATTCTACCAAATCCATGATAGTGTTCTGTAGATGCTCCTTTGAAGCTTCACATTAAAGTGACCATTGGATCTATTAGAGATGTACTCCCTAGTTGCGGAGTTTCTTGATGGATTAGGCTTGAAGGCCAAGAAAGAAATCTCGTGAGCCAGTTACAATGAAGATGGGCTTTGCAATCCATGCACTCCCATCTTCAAGAGTAAAAAGCTTTATGTGGCTATCCTATCTACTAGCAATCGCATTGTCTAGGTCACCCACATGAAATCAACAGGATGAATAGTATATTCTTCCCAAGTTGGAGCTTCTCCCACACCCAAGCCCTCTGCTAATAGAGCCATTTCTCTTTAAAGCAGACACAACTTCTCAAAATGTTAACAATCATGGTCTCTAATGAGGAGCATTTAATCTACTTCATGCCCGTGAGAAATTAGCGCAAGCATCACTAATAAATTGAGCAATAAGGTCTATGAGCTTGTCACTACAAGCTATTCTAAAGCTTGCTGATTTGACATGCTTTTGGCCTACCAATCCACTTGTCCTCCACAACACACTAAATGTGCTTTTGAACATTCAAAACATTTGGATCCTCAAGGGGCATCCTATGTTGAACTTGAGCTATTTCCAACCTGACGTAATACAGGGGCAATGTGCAAGTACCAATGTCCAGTTGTGAGAAGCTACATGCACAACAAAAAAAGAGATGCACACCTTTTGATGTTTCACATAACCATACATTTGCTAAGCTCATTAGTGTCTGGAACCCTAGAATTGGGTACGCGGCCATACTCACAAGCTTCAAAAGTACTAAATTGTGCTACTTATAATCGATAATAAACTAGTTACCTTATAAGATCCACATCAAGTGCAATTTCAAATGGAGAACATGTGGCTACAATGAAGCCGTTACTTGATACATCCATGCAAAAAGAGCACCCAAGCAAAGAAACATCACAATCCCCAAATGACTTGCTACAAATACAAATTGACAACTCAATCAACTTGAGAGAGCTAACCTTATGACAATCCTTAAAATCTTTTCAAGGAGTGGCTTATGTGCCACTATCACTAGAAGACTCCTGCAAAATGCAAAACCAACAAAATAAGGTGATGTAAATGCTCAGCTATATTAGATAGGCAAAATTGTCTTATTTTGCATCTGCAATAAATATACAAAGTAAGAACATATTGTTGACTTAAAAGTAATAAGTTTTTCTACAGGAAGTTAGTGCATGTTGCATCAACAACTGAATAATTGCATGGCACTCATCATAACCTGGAACTCTCACCACAAGCATGGGAGTTATGAGGCCAAGCATCTCCAACACACTGCTTACTGCTTGCTCAAATCTTTCACAATCCATAGCTAGGTGCCGCTTTTGGTTTATTTGGTCTTTAATGTCCACATCATTGTTATCTATCTCACTGGGCCCCAAGGTGAAATGAGAGATCTTAGCAACAATTAAAAGCATGACCCTTTGCAAAAGAAGATAAATGATTCATAACTTTGCAAAAAACTCCAACTCACTTGATCATTGGTAGCACTCCTCCATGAGTACCTCAGCCTCCTTTAAGATACTTGTCACAAAACATGCACACGTGTTCAATGGAGAGCAAGCCTACTTGCTTTGAGCCTACGTTTCTAACTGGACATGAAAGAGCTATAGAAAATCTCAAATAATCCCTCACCACACATGTTCTATGGATTCAATTCACAAACATCATCCACATCATTAATCTTGGTGTCACACGTATTTGAAAGATCTGCTATTATCGAAGGGCCACCACCACCATCAACATCAATCTTTGCATGAACATAGTCATTTTTACTCCATGAATCAATTGTGCAGTTACTTTCTCCATGAACTTTCAATATCGGTGTCCCAAGGCTTGTCGACCCCGTTGCTGACTTCTACATCATCGACCAAAATTTCATCCTCTTTACCATAATCATGGAGATAAGCTAAAACATTCTCATTCATAACAAGCTGATGCTGGCCGTCTTTACCAATCACGTCTTGCATTGTGTGGTCATGGCCATTGACATAAGCTGAAATGTTAACGCCCTTATCACCCAAATTCACATTGGTAGCGAGGCTAACAACCATATCATGCACATTGTTGATTTGATGCGAATCAGAAGCAGAAACATTTATGGCATACTGAGTATTTAAATGTCCATTAGTAGGAAGATAGTCCATTGATGCACTATCATCATCCTGACCTAATAATTCCCCAAGAATATTGTCAGCAAATCTTGAAATGTACTGACTATTACCTGTAACATCCGCTACAAATTCTCACTTTCCGTCGTATAATTGCCAGCTAGATAGAGTGTTGCCAAAGCTTGATCCACATGCATTGCACCCTTCAGTTCACCCTCATAATTGGCTGGCTCCCTGAATGCCTCATGTTGCTGATCCTCTCTTTCCAATGCTCGGTCACAAGGTTGTTTCTCTTCTTGATCGACACATGACTGCTCTAAACTAGCCCACTTCACGGGTTCCTGATTTGTCAATGATTGATCGGCATCAGCCCAGTTAGCATTAACATATTGCTAAAAGAGGTATGTCATTCCGCCTTTGCAAGAGAGCTTGAAAATGCTTGAAGTGCATGACAATGCGCCATATTGGACACATATTTGGACATACCCATGTCCCTCTCCATACCTTCCCACATATAAAGAAAGCGATTTTGGCATAAGAAAAATTATGACAGCCATAATCTTCTTGGAGACATGACCAATACACATATCTCAGTGTCGCTGACATTACAAGAAAACATACTCATCATCAGCAGGTTTTTGTACACATGAAGTTGGCGATGCACTGATCACCTTCAAAAAAATTTGCACCCCCTCCAATGAAATCCATAGCTCGTGTGTTTGAGGCACCAAACTTGCAAGAATCATAAAGCTGCAAACCATACTCCTCTGTCACGAAAAAGCCTATCCCCATGATAGCTGCATTGTCTGAACCCTGCAATTATGGAAATCCTTGATTGGTTGTCTCCGTATGGTGATATTTCAATGGGTAGCAATTACCATATGACAAAAAATAATCTTACGAGCAAAAGATAGTACGTCTGTTACTGACGTCACACTGATAAAAAGTCTTTGATTTGGAGAGCAAAAGAGCTCATAGAAAAGGTTCAAAAAATTGCATAAGCAAGCAGGGCAACCAACTGCTGCTTGTTGGTGGAACCTACAACCGCTCCCCCAGTGACACTCTTTTGAGCCCCCTTTGCTTCTTCTTCTGTGCCCTTCTGTTGTTGCTCTCACCCGCATACACCTCACTCATGTAGGCCTCTGTGGTGACGAATAAAATGTGATGAAAACAAGACAGACAACGAGGGTATCAAGATGCTGCGAGGTATGTTTGTTATGATTGCCAAAAAAAAGACAGAATCTCCATGATGCTCTCTATGAAGCCCGTCCAGAGGAAGGGCTGGAGGGGGATATGTAGGGGAGGCAGAGGGGAAGCATAGGTCACATAGCTACAAGGTGGGAGAGGAAAAAAGGAGAGAAGCAATGCGGAGGACTTCTATTGATTACCTCTATCAATTACCCACATTTCTGGAAATTTGAAAAATTGCTTGGAAAGAACGAAGACTAGTAGTAGGGGCATGTGAAAGGGAACTACTTATTTTAGCCAATCAATTAAGGCAAATATTTCTTTTGCCTTGGTAAAGATGGTTAGGGAGTATTCTCCTCCCCTATTGGGGGGGGGTGGTTCCCACGGTTACCCCTCGAGGGTGTAATGTACAGCAATGTATGGTTGTAAATATATGATATGTGTATAGTTTCTCCCTACTACCTTCCCTGCGCTGATGGTAAAAAAAAAAGATGGTTAGGGGGTACCCAATCCTATTAAAGAAAAAACTACAAAGAATCAAAGGAGATATGATGCGGGCAATGCGGTAGTCATAGACCCATGGGGGAGGTAAGGCAAAGCAGGCAGATGGCATAGTGGGAAGGCCACGTCTAGGAGGACACAGGCTGCAGGAGGGTGCAGGCTGACATCGCACAAAGCTAGTAGCGAGGTCAGGGTCAACGTGTCATTTTTTAATAAAAATGAGCGTTGCAATTCACAGCTACGCTGGTTTGCTCGCCTGGTTACGGGTCTTCCCAAGAGCGAAGTGCAGGCGGTTGGGTGATCAAATCTTTAGTTTCCCTTTTGAATGGTAGGCATCTCGAGTTAGGAGCCTAGGAGGTGAGCCTTCGGTCAAAGGAATCTAAGAAACTAATGAAAAAACTATCATAGTGAGCCAATAGGGGGTACCCAATCATATAAAATCAAAAATAACAAGAGAATCAAGCAAGATACGTGCAGAGGGGAAAAAGCGTCGGGTGGAGCAAACCAGGAAAGTGCGTAGTGCAGCAGACAGGCATGGGAGAGGCAACGTGCAAATAGCAATTGCATGCAGAGATAGGACGATGAGGCGCTAAGGCAAACATATTATATCTCTATTTTAATAAAAGGGGAGGGACAGCAATGTCATGTGCCCGCCACAGTGGTTACGGGAGCTCCTTTCGGAGGTGATCTTTCATAGGTGAGGGGTTCGATTCCTGAATCCTTTTGTAAAGGTCGTGAATCCTTCAAACGAGAGAAACAAAATCTTGGAGAATCTATGAGAGTAATTGAATATAATACACAGAGAGCCAGTAGTAGCCTTTTGAGCGAGTAGTAGGTTACAACCTTTGAGAAATTGTAAGTCCTGTTGAGACTCCATTGAACCTCAACATGACTGCGAGCGAGGCTTGTAACAACATGTGGCAGTTCACACTATGTGGACAACAATTCAAATTTTAATTCCGAAAAATCCCTCCAATGAATTATTGCTGGCCAATTGGTTAAATTTCTTAGCTTAGGATTGCTGTGTCACAATAGATCAACATTGCTCCGCGATCAGCGTTGAAAAGCTCTTTTTTTTTTTTGGTTTTCCATGGTGCTAGTGCCACCCATATGTCTGTGGGTCTGGAAAAGCATCTCTCCACTTAAGCATATGAGGCAATGCCATGACGGATGCACAACCCTTCCTGTTTTTGTTTTTCTTGTAGTCAGAATCCCCTCAAGTGTAGATGGAATTGGAGTGCCTACAAACAAGGAAACTTAATTACTGTAGTCAGAGGAGGTGTCCAATGGGTGGCTTGGGGCTCTTGTTGATTGGTAGAACACCATAGGCGGCTTTGCCCTCTCGGGCAATGGCTTTTGTGTAATTATAAGGGAGGTTAGGTCGTATAAAGAGTGGAGTTGATGTTGAGAGGTCAAGGCTAGAGAGACATGGGGCTTCACCCTTGGGTAGCGCTAGATCCAAAACAGGAAGATATGAGTTGAGTCTCGCTATCAAGAAGTCTGTCGTAGCTGCACACATCGAGTCGGACTTGAATACAAGAAGTTGGATGACAAAAATGAATTTATATTTTTGGGAGACATTAGGAGAAACCTATTTAGGTAGACTGCTTCCAAAATAAAAAACAGGTGATAGGGAGAATTTCCATTTATGTAGAGTGATTCTTTCAAATAAAAAGGGGTGATAGAGAGAATGTGCACAAGTTCTATTTCATGCATGATGGGGGGCGGGAACTTATGAATTGAGAGAGACTATCAGCTTGCAACATGCGGCATCAAGAGAGCTGGCGGTTTGGGACTTACAGTTTGCATGTGGATGGGCGGTTTGGAACTTTATGGAAGTCCCCAAACGGACTTCCAAATTCTCCTCTCTCTCTCTCTCTCTCTCTCTCTCTCTCTCTCTCTCTCTCTCTCTCTCTCTCTCTCTCTCTCAAGCCTCTTTGTTCACTATGGCATGCAGCTCACAAAGCACGAAGGGTCTCTCTCTCTCTCTCTCTCTCTCTCTCTCTCTCTCTCTCTCTCTCTCTCTCTCTCTCTCTCTCTCTCTCTCGGAATACTCTCTTATATTACATTTTAATAATGTACATCTATGTATTTTTTATTACAGAGCATCCATCTCTCTCTCTCTCTCTCTCTCTCTCTCTCTCTCTCTCTCTCTCTCTCTCTCTCTCTCTCTCTCTCTCTCTAGAGTGATGGACCCAAAACTCCATTGAAGCTTGTTGGCTAGGGATGGATGAGAAAGGGTTGCAGGGCAGGGCGAGGCACCATTGAAGGCTGTTGGCCGAGGATGGGTTTATCTTGTCAAGGATGGTGCGAGCACGGGCTGCAGGATAGGGAGATGTTTTTGTGCCCACATAGACTTTGGGGGGGAGATAATATTCGGGGGGAACTTCAAACTTAAGGGATTTTTTCAATAGTTATGCAAGTATGTATGTAGAATGAACCATGAGATCTCTCGTTCAATGATGTGTGGGATACACTCCATTTGGAAAATCGACAAACAAAGCTCTTTCAACCCACGTGAGAAGAGGGGTGACGATGACGACTATTTTGCCTACTTGTGTGTTATCTAAAAGTGATCATGCAGTTTGCCATGTCACTTGCAAAAAAGGAACACTTCACAAAGGCCCCCCGGTGGCAAGCCAAAAAATGTGTGTGTGTGTGTGTGTGTGTGTGTGTGTGTGTGTGTGTGAGAGAGAGAGAGAGAGAGAGAGAGAGAGAGCTTGTGAATTTGTGATTTTGCAGGTGACTAGACCTTGTTAAATACACAATGTGCTACATTTTCATAGCCGCAAGGCATAAGGTGGTGCAAACCACAAAAAATACACCTCAGTCAAAGCGGTTCCATTCCCAACACATGCTGGTGTATATTCAAAAGAAATTTAATACTTGAAAGAAAGAAGAGAAAGATAAGAACCTTGGATGCACTTAATTAACTACATCCACATGAAAATCACACAAAATTGGAGGGATTGTCAAGCTTGAAATCTATGAAGACCATATACACGAGTAGTTGAGGAGCAAATACTCTTCTGAAGCAGAAAGGAGAGGAGGACTTTGACTCCGACTCCCATCCTTGAGGAGAGGTAGCTCTCTATTACTTGCCATTGACTTCTCTTCTCATGTCATGCAATGATGCCAGGGCAGCCAAGCTCGCCAAACTTGACTAATGTCCCTTCTGTAGGACTTGCAAGGTTGGAGCCATGCAGGCCATCCTCCTCTCTCTCTCTATGATTGTGTGTGTGTGTCTCTCTCTCTCTCTAAAATTATTTTGAAGTATAGTTCAAGTTAACTCTCTCCATAGTTCTAAGTATTTTGAAATTGAAAAACTCCTTCTACAAGCAAAAGCCAAAAAAATTTAAACCCCTTCTATAAAACAAATTTTGTAAATGAACATTAAATAGAATACCCTTATATCATTTGCATGTGCTATCTTACATATTTCTAAATGGACGTTTGAGGTTCTTGCATGTATCTTTGTGGCTATTGACTCACAAGTTTGAGGGTAGACTCTTTTGGAAAGCCATAATTTTGAAACAAAATAACTTTCTCTCATTTTCCCCTCCCCCCCTCCAAAAAGAATAAATATGATACCCCCTCGCTTATTTTTAAGCTTGGGAGATACATTATTTGGGGCCTACTCCTAACTTATACGCTTATGTGACCTATGAACAACCCCCCCCCCCCCCCCCCCCCCCCCCCCCCCCCCTTACGTGGTTCGATAAGTTCTCCATGGTGAATCCCCCATGACTCTACACAAAGCAAGATATCTTTAAAAAACCTATCTAAATTACCTCCAAGTGTGACTGTAACTTTACACATGGCAAACAATTAAAATTCACTACATCTCTAAATCTCTTCTAGGTGTGAGAATACCTCTACACAAAGAGAGAGATTATTATTTAATCTACCTAAATTTTTTGTAGTGTGAGTATTACTCTTCACATGATAGACAATCATTAGATAAATCTAACTTAAGTTACTTCCAGGTGTGAACATAGTTCAACACACAACAAGTAACTCTTAGCTTTAACTTTCTAACTAAAGTTACTTCTAAGTGTGAACATAGTTCAACACAAAGCAAATAATTGCTAACTTTAACTATCTTAAATCACCTCCAAGTGTGAGTTTTTCTACACAAGGCAAGTAATCATTAACTATCTTACTTAATTTACCTCCCAGTGTAAGATAAACTTCACACAAAGCAGATAACTCAAAACTCCAAAGGCTATCCAAAGCTCTAAATTTTTACTAAAAAACATATATGACTAAATTTAAACTGGCTTTTTTATATTTTTCTTGATGTTGTAAAGCTCACCTATAGATGAGATAAGGGAAGAGAGATCAATAGAATGAGCAAAGCAATCCGTTTTCACGGTATATGAAGAGCTTTATTTCGATCGAAATTCTAAGAAATTATACGATACGATGGCTGATGTGGCACCATATAATATGGCCAAATAAAGATAGGTTTCATATAATACGTCCGTTTAAAGTATATTATACGTACACCGTATAACGTACAATGCAACTTAATGCCCTCCCAATCTGTCTGCACACAATTTCCCACTACGCTGTCATAGCCATAACCCTACAGAGAACTAGTCATAATCTGAAGAGCACAACTCCAATTGGGGCACTTTAAAGCTTGGAATAAATCTTGAAAAATGAATGGCAAGAACACTGAAGAGGACCAAAATTAAATCTACAGGTCGCTACATGCAAATTTGACGCAAATAAGGAGTTATCACGATACGACTACATGTAGAGAAGGCAAGGCGAGGGCAAAAACTGCAGTAGAAACCATCAAGGAGACACAACGAGCTAAAAACTAAAAACATTTAGACTTTGTCTAAACTGTTTTAAGTTTGTACATGAGTTTTAGTCATATACCAGTCTCACTTCAAAAAACTCACTAACGGGCACATACAACAACCCGACAGCTGGCGCTATGCTAGTGACTTTCCCAACATGTATATGTACTTGCTAAAGCAAGCTAAAAAACCCACAAAAAGAAAGACCACACATCCTTTTGACATCGGGTGTCATGCCCATATATACAAATTTACAAAAAATGGGGTGTCGAAAATGCACCTAACATAGTTTGCCACACCCGAGTCTGCTAGATCATTCATGATTAGCAGCAAAAAAGAGATCCTATAAACCGCATGAGGGAGTCTCTTCATTTCATCTTTATCATTAGCCACATGAGCAAAAAATTCTTCAAAAGAAGGCTTATTCGTAGCCTTGTACTCTTCTCAACAAGAAAAGAGAATTGGAATTCCTGTAGCTCCACAATCCACTTCATGAGCCTCTTTGACAAAGTAGGGTTATTCACCAATTGATGTAGAAGAGTGTAGCTAGTGAGAAACATGAATGTTTTGGGGAGAAGGTAGTGCCTAAACCTTCAACATGCATAAATCACACTCACCATGATGAGCGCCACCTCAGTATAGTCTCTTTCCATCTCTAGATTCACCTTGCTAGCACAACATATAGGCTTCATGTAGTGGGAGTTGTTACCTCGTTGAAGAAGCATAGCTACAATAGAATCCTCATCTACTGATGGATTCACATAGAACTTCTTATCCCAATTAGGATCTTGCATAGTAGGAAGAGAACCAAAAACCTCTTTGATACCTTGAAAAACTTCTTCACATTTATTTGTCCCTTGTAGAGGATCCAACCTTGCTACTTGCTGTAGAGGACAAAGAAGTTGAGAAATAAACCTTGCTACTTGTTGTAGAGGATAAAGAAGTTGAGAGGACAACGGAATGAACCTTGAAATATACTTCACATTCTAAATGAAAGTAGCAAGTTGCTTTGTATCCTTAGGTGATAGAAGGAGCACCATAGCCTCCACTTTGCCAGGATCTGCTTCAATCCCATTCTCTAAGATCATATGTCCCAAAAACTTCACTCTTGGTTGGGTAAGATGACACTTCTTTGGGTTGAGTTGACCTCCACTTTCTTCATATTGTTTCAATGCCATCCCAAGATTTGCATAGTGATCCTTTCTACAGCTATAAACACAAAAATCATCAATAAGATCCTTCACAAACTTGCAAAGAAAGGGAGAGAACTATGAGAACTCCAAACCCGTCGACACCAAAAAGCGGGATGGGATCCTTGACAAGTCTGTAGGCCTAGTCAGAGTCTCTAAACAAGAAGAATCCAGGGAATATACCTTTACCATTAATAATGGTTTGGGTTTATAGCCCTAGAAGAAGACCTATTCCTATCTAGCAGTGAAAACGGGACAACTTTCTAAAATTATTTCGGCCCTATAACTTCCATCATTTGGATTAATGTTTCCTTAGCCAACGCTTTTTTCCCACTAACATATATGAGGGCACAGCTGTTGGTGGCCTCCTCTTCCAAGTGGAGAAGTTTCTAAACGTTTTCAATGTGCGTGAATGGATAGTTACCTGACTAATCAGGTCCACCCGTCCATGATTGACAACCTTAGTCAATCCCCACTTACCACCTCGCACTCACACATGATACTTTGTTATTTAATTACTACCACGTTCTTATCACAATTAAAATAATAGTTCCTTTTATCCTTCATACAGGATCTCATTAAAATAGCCATTGAAAACAGTATTGAAAACATTCTTTTAACAAACAGACATCTTTAGACTTAAGACAAGGTACTGTCAAACTAGAGTCACTGTGACCAGTATTGGCTTGTCTTAAGACCATCTATATAGGGGTGAAAAAACAACACCCATTCCTTATTTATAAAAGCCGGGGTTGAAAAAGTCATCACCCAAAATCCGGGCGTCCATACGCCAACCGGTTGCCCATACAACCGGGCGGTTCCTCTAGGATAAAAATGATATCCTAATTAATATCCACAAGCACAGACAAGCACGCGATAAAGACTCCACGTGCACTGAGGAAACCGACTGATCCATGGCTAACTCATCACCCGGAGTAAAATATTCCAAGGAATCAAAGGTGTCTTGAGACAAGTTGTCTTAAGGATGATCAAACATTTCTTTCTTAGGTCAACCAATCGTAGCCCAAACATTTCTTTCCTATTTACAAACAATGCTCATTGGTTTCTTGGAAGTTACCTTTCGTTTTCGGCTCGTTATTCCTTCCTAGTTCTTACGTATGTAATGCTAATTTATAAAGAACTTTAAGCTATTTAAAGACTTAAGTGAATAAATGGAAATCCACCTGAGGCTGGTCAGCCATCTGCTGTTGCATTGGTTCTTGCAGACTCTCCTCCATAGGCCTATGACTAGGCCCAGCCTCATGGTCATGGGATACTCTAGTCCTTTTGTGGGTTGTATCTTCTTCATCGGACAAAGGATTTCCTCGTGTCCTTTTCAGATGCATAGTGGTAGCCGTGAATAAATCAACTAGAGTTATTGCTCTCTAGTGATTTTTGAGTAGAGTTATCTCTAGGTGAGTGAGAAATGGGTAGGACTCCAAGTCTAAATTTTTTTCTGAAGAGGGGGGGCCTTTTTATAGGTTTTTAGAGCTCTTGGACTGATTCTTGCAGGTTCTTGCACCTCAAGCTAGCCCCCAGCTTCCCCTAGCGCCATCTGTTGCTAAATCTAGCTTGGGCAAGTTCATCACTGTCCCACACAGCCCCCCAGATACCTAAAACTAATTTGTTGCTATTTTTTGACTTTTAATGATTTAATTTTGAAAATATCTACAATTATCTATAAATATCTAGGAACTTTAGGATAAAAGTCTTTTGCAGTAATGATTACTAAAACCTTACAATTTTATTTAACTAACTTAATTCACAGTGACACCTTCCAGGGCCCATAACTTTGCCAGTTTTTATCGAAATTCTGTTCTGAAAATTCCTAACCATAGTAAAGTCATGATTATGGTTCCAAAAATACCAATATTTACCACAGTTGGATAATTCTACGTTGTTCTCTTAACAACCAGATTAATTTGATTATGCTTTGTACAATGTTAAGGTTTCAAAAACTGGAAACCTTACAAGAACACCTTATTGATGCGCTTTTGGTACCACACACAGCCATTCATAAGACCAAAAGGAAGCACATCTTTAACTTGTAATCAAATTTTCTCATGATTTGGTAATCCAAAGTCGATTCCAAAAGTTGCATTGTGTTCCTTGTCTCTTACTCTTTTAATTCAGTATAATCATTTCCAATTTTGTTGTGGTTTGCTACTACACATTTGTGAGCCTTCTCTACAGATTGGAGGAATTTTTTTTATTATAAATATTATTTTGGCCATAGAAGAGTGTTGTAAGACCTTAGGGCAACCTATCTGCAACGTTCTACTGCAGTTTTTTTGACATGAACCATGATGGATCACCCTTTACACAATTTCCACTAAAAACATCGAGGAATTTAATGGTGTTGACTTTCATACTTGGCAGACAAAAGTCAAGAGCATGACCACCAGACTTTGTAGATTAGTGTACTTAGACCTAATATAGCTTTCCCTAAAGTTTTGTGACAATCCAAATTCATTTAATCAAAAAAATAGTGTGATGACCTTGAGCGGTGAGATAGGACATAGACAATTTTTCATATCATAGAGTGTTGGTTTTCTTGTTGTGCTGATGTGATTACTTGCTAGGTTCCCTTCTTGATGTTGACACCCTCAAAGAGTCTTTGTGCCCCATCCGAGTCACTTTCCTGAGTATTGACATGTTATGTTAGTGCCAGATAACTATGATATAGACGTCCGTCACGGTGAGCCACTAACATGCATCAAAAGCAAAGTGGACTCCCTATACAACTAACCTTCAACCTCTTTCTAAACCCCATTTAATAATACACACTTTAAAGATTGTTGCATTCAATAAAAATTACCATAACATACTAAATGTTACTAGCATGTGGCTTCACATATACTATAATTGCAAGCAGCAAAAGCAGACAATAACATCTACTTCCCTAATTACAAATGCATATCATCATTTGGTCACTTTGGAATATCACTTTTCTTCTTGCAAACACATATTTTAATACATTTTTTTTTCAATCTCCTAATGACTTTGAAATAACAGTAGCACATCTAACAAGTGATCAAACATCCAATTCTCTTACTATAGTCAATTTGTATTGCAAACCTTTTTGTGCCATTTTCACCATAGATGCAAGCTTTGTCATCAATCTTTACACCTAACAATCTACACAAACCAATAATACTTATAAGTGACTTTGATGTTGATGAAAAAAATCACAAATTCTAAGTACATTACACTCATAAAGTTTATATCTTTCTTAAATTTAAAACAAAATATATCATTAAAAACAACCATCTACAACTCTACATTAAACCAAATATGGACAACTAATAGCTTAACAACAATTACTACCAGAACAAAATTTACCTTTGGGTCAGCCCATTCTACCATTTACCTAAAAATCCCTCTCTTGTAAAATACTATGATGTTTAAGCTCTTTCTTAGAGGCCTATGTGACCCGGGATATGACTCTTCACCCTTTTCGGCTTTGTTTTTAAAGTCATTATCGCAACATGTTCTTCTTATTTAACATGTCACTAGCAAAGGCTTAGCTAAGGGTGTTTATACACATAACTAGAACCCTCCATCATGCTTTCAGAATGGGCAGGGGGTCTTTACACACACATTGCACACTAAATTATTGATTTAAAGAAAAGAAACCGAATGTCATCTTCATGACTATAGCCTATTGGTTGAAACAAGAACTATGAACATCCCCACCATAGGTTCAAAGTTTGGTGTTCCCCATTATTTTGGACAAGGTGTGGGTGCTGCCCAAGATTTTAGTGCTCCCTTCTTCATGGATCCAATTGGCAAAGTAAAGTAAAACAAACTAAAATGGTTCTCTTCCAAGTTTGCCTTCTAATGGTCCTTTGAAGGTCTACAATTGCAGTTTCTCCCATGTCACGGGTATCTTCTTTAATCTATTTCAAATGATCCACAAAAGTGTAGCTATGATGGCGTGACACATAACAATATCCAACCCTCTACATTCCCCCAAACTATTTCTTGCCAAGAGAGGAAAAATCTTGTGCAAAAATAAAAAATAAAAAATTTGTTGAATGTATAAGTGAAAAGAAGCCTAGTATGCCCTCTTCCTACCATTTTTATCTTTGAAAAATTCATGTACCCGATCAAAATTTGTATACCCTATTTTCTCTCCAAATGGCCATATGCAAAATGACCCATAGTATATAAGAATTCTTGATAGAAGGGGGGAAGGCCCACATTTTTTTGGATCCATAAACCCATCGTGAAGCACGAGTGAGACTACTTCTGCCTCCGACGGCAATGTTGCCTCCAATAGAAACAAAAAGGAGAGAGACAAACTCGCCACCTTCAGGGGTAGTGCTACCTTTCCTGTGTGAGAGAGAGTGTGTTAGCAGCGGCTAACACAGGCTACACCAGTTATGCATCAAGCGGGAGATATGCTATGGTTGTTTCCGACTCACTTTGTATAAGCATTGGGCTCAGTGAGAGTTCCAAAGTTGTATATGCTAGCTAGAGGGCTCAAACTTAAACCCATAGTAAAAGGTATTGTGGTGAAAGCTTTTATAAGGAAGCCTTTATGCAAGGAGGTTTCATTCTTGAGTATCCACTCTTGAGGATCCACTTTTGAGATCTCTCTCTCTCTCTCTTGAGTGTTCACTCTACAGATGGCCTAGCCTTGAGCTTAATGCCCATGCTTAAGAGGCTAGTGTTAATCAATTGTAATTAGAGAACCATTCTTAATCTAATCTCTACCTTCTCATTATTCTACTTCTTATCTATTACATTATGTCCTGAAGTATCACATTTCTCATTATTCTTCATTTGAGTTTGTGTGATGACTTCTTGCTATTAACCACTCTTATCCTTCTATGAGCATTTGATTTGCGATATTTAGCATCACTAATTAGGTTGATTAAGTTGGTTCTTAATCTTGTAATGAGTGTGTGTGCCCTATTGTTTGCTTGTGTGTGGATAGGTTTTATGAAACTCTAGCACCATTCACCTCGTGTGTGTCGCTATTGATGAAGTGCCGTGATTGGCATGTGGTGATTGGAGAGGCCAACACCAATGCAATTAATGTGTGCTTATCATTAGTGTGCTTTGGGTTTCTAGTCTATGGTAAGTCGGAATTCGGTGGATTTAATGTGTGTAGGTGATGCTTCATTAACGATGTGATAGAGTTAGTGATTTAATGACTAACCTCTATTGCATTGGATGAGCATACTCATGAATCCTCTTATTCCATTCATCCAATGCTCGTGCTTCCATGCCCTAGCCAGGTTGGCGATCCACGGATTGATAATTTTGTGTGGGTTGCGATTAGGTCGTTGCTACAACGCCTCCCAACATTTGGGGCCGTTGTCGGGGATCGATAACCTAAGCTAGTGAGTATAGGGTGTTTAGAATAGAGTAGTTTCACTACTAATTTCATCGGTTTTTGAGTGTGTGTAACTCAATATTGGTTTAATTTGATGAAGTTGTGCAAGTAATTGAAGCTAATTTTTGAGTTATAAATACCTTAGACCCCCAATTTCACTAATTTCATACTAACCTTTACTAATTTCATTTCATTTCTATGCTAATTGTACTAATTTTATGCTATTTTTTACTAACTTTGCTAACCTAAGCACTAACATTTGATGTGTAATGAATGATTAATCCCCTTGTAAGAGGTGGAATCATCACTCTAATCAAGTTAATTGTGCTAATTTATGCCTAATTTGATAATTTGAGTGTTTGATAAATTTGGCCTACAAGTCAATTTTGGAGCCGATTTGAAGGTGCACACACTTGTGTGTGCAATGATGCGTCTTTGCGTGGAGCAAAGGAATAGCTTGGAGTGTGATTATGATGTAAGTGCACTCACTTGCTCGTGTCAATTCTTGATTGATTAATGTGGTTCAATGTGTGCTAATTATTTGCTAAAATTGTTAGAAAATAAGACGTAGCTAAATAGATTTTTGAGTAGATTACTTAATGGAGAGAGATAGATTTCACACACAAGAGATTATAGAGTAGAGAGAGAGAGAGAGAGAGAGAGAGAGTACACACGATATACGTGGTTCACCCAATGTGGGCTACGTCCACGGGAAAGCAGCCACTCAATGGCTTTAGCACTTCAAAAGAAGTAGTTTACAAAGGGATTAAATCCTTGATAGAGCTCCCGCCTTGCTTCACTCTCACCACATCACACTCACCTTGTTGCATCAACTTCACACTATGAAATGTGTGTAGAAATGGCCTCCTTTTATACGCCAAAAGGGCTGTCCTCTCTTATGAGAGACAGCCATGTGTAGCCGCCCTTGTGCGAATAAGTCCAAATCGGACCCTCCAATCCGCCCATGTGTGGCCGCCCTTGAGAAGACAAGTCCGCGCTATCCGCGGGCCGACGACATGAGGTAAGCAGGTGCGTCACCTGGCATCTAGTGGCGTCAGGAGGTTGAACGGGGTCAATACTTGCACGCGGATGAGTACGGACACAACGTGGATGTTTTCTTGTGATAATTATGCAGAGAGGTCATCATGAAGACCATATTTTGGGTCCACTTCACGTGGTGGCGGGATGCATTATTGAAAAAAGTCGAGTGCCAGGTGTGCGGATGATGCAAAAAGGTGATAACTATGCACTGCGAGGTCAGTTTTTGGCCTGTTCGGGGTCCGTTTGAGGTCATCTAAAAGGGCAAGGGTGTCCAACTAATAAAGCAAAGTGTGGGAACTGAAAAAACAGAGAGAAGACCAGAAAAAACGTGGAGAAGAGAGGAGGAACAGCCGCAGGTGTGTTTTTGCTCATTTTGGAGCCTGTTTTGGCCGTAAACTGCTCATCCGAGGTCGGATTTGAGCACTTTGACATTGTAGACTACGGTTTTGGGCCGTTCCGGACGCAATGGCGCTGTCCATTTTGCCAAATTCCTCACTCTTTTCCTGCTTTTTTTCTGTGTAAGTTTCTCCTATGAGCGAAGTTTCTGCTCTAGTTTGTGATTGTATCTGGTATCTTTTACCCATATTGTGTGAGCTGTTTGCCCCAATGGTGTTGGCCCAAGCTCATTTGTATCTAAACATCAGAAATTCTCCTCTTTTGAGCTGAGTTTTTTGGGTGTGTGTGTGTGTGTGTCTGTGTGGAGTGGGCAAGTGGATAGTCTCTCTCCTCTCACTCCAGAGGTGTGTTCCCTGTCTCGGCCAGGTGTGTTGTGTAAGCCGAGTGGTGCCCCATAGTGTGTGTGTGTGTATCTTCCCAAGAGTGTGTGTCGGGTCGTTATAGAGGCGCTGTGTGTGTTTTCATCCCGCTCACATTCTTTTGGCGCCCCCACGGAGGATCTTCTTCGAGTACCTTCTGCTTCGAGCTTCAAGCTTCGAGATTCGCGATTACAGGTTGTAGACTACAGGTTACAGGTTACACGTTACAGGGACAGGTACACGTACAAGTGATTCACACAGGTACAGGTAGCTGGAGTACAGTGATATACTAGCAGTGATGTCACTTGCAGTTGTTGTGGGTATGCATCACTTGGCGCCTATTTGAGCGCATTGTCTGCTGGATTGTACGTTACTTGTGGAAACTGCCATTGTACGCATTTGTGGAGCCATACTTGGTTGTATTTGGCAGTCCCAGCCATTTCTGAGACTTGGTCTGGAAGATAGTCATTTTTGAGACTTGACTATATGCGATTTGCATTAGCCTTCGTGTGAGGGTCGATAGCGTGAGGTTTTATTGAGCTAGGGGATTCTCAAATGTGGAGATCCTTTCGGTGATACATGTAGCTGGAGCACCCTTTTCGTGAACTCGCCATAGGCTATGTACTAGTGAGTCCTATTTGATGCTCGGGTTCTATTGTTGACAGTTTATGCATACATATACAGTCTATATTTTGGGTTCCTACTGCTCTACTTCTGGGGAAACTCGGCCAAAATTTTTCCAAGTTAGGATGGCTGGTTTTTTGGTCTTGTGAGCCATTTATGCTGTTATGCTGTTGAAATTTTGGCAAAATCAGAGGATAAGACAGGTGTGCTTTCTTGGGAGCTTCATGGTTGGCTTTAATGGATGATTAAAACGGACCTCAATTCACTCCTTTTCATTTAACTCAAAGAATCCAGATAAATGTTCATGTGTCCAGGAAGATTTTTTTCCAGCAGCGCATAGTCTTTATGTTCGGGCCAAGAAGATTAAGGGAGATACTGGAATGTCCTTTACCTGTTGTAATTCCAATGATCAACTACGAAAACTCATTTGATGTGCATGTGTTTGTCCTTATCTAAAGTTGAGCTCCATTGAAGTTTCTGGGAATTGAGTCAGTCAAAAGTTGTGGGTTCTTGCACGTGTGTTCAAAGAGGTTCTTAAAGCATTAAACTTGGGTAGCCATGGCTTTCTCTTATCCGGATTTTCATGGAAGAAGTGGTGAAGATGCGGAAGACTTTCTGGAGCAAGTCGAGGTGGCATGCATAAGCAACAATATGTGTGATGAGGAGAAGATTTTGAGGCTATTTGGATTGCTTTTGAAAGATGAGGCCCGTGTTTGGTTCATGGATTTGGAAGCTAAAGAAGCAGTGGCTTCTTCTTATGGTTTGAGTCTTGACAAGTTTATAGAAGCTTTTTTAGAGCGTTTCCAGGTTTTGGAAGATGCAAATGCAGTATGGAATGAGCTCAATGCTCTTAAGCAAGGTTCTTGTCAAGGTGTTGATGCCTATGTACAAGGTTTTATAGATTTATGGACTCGTTGGTGTGTTGCTCTTAAGGATGAGACCCCCCCTTGTTCATTGAAGAAAAGTTCTTTTGTTGATGGTTTGTCACCTTGGTCGCGGTTCGAGGTTGAGTTGAAGAGGCCCGAGTCTTTTGAAGATGCAGTATGCATTGCAAAGCACAAGGAATGGAAGTTTAAGTGTCTTGAGGAACATGGTATCAGTACAGGTATGCATCAAGATGGATTTGACATGGAAGATGAAGTTAAGCCTAAGCAGGTGAAAAGTAGCCTATCCTATGATGTTTCTCGTTTCTTCCCAAGGTCTATTGTGAAGCGTAAAGAGGTCTTGCAAGTTGACAGGTTTATGGAAGATCCTAAAGAGGTGAGTAATGCTTTGGATACAAGATTGAAAAGTCTTGAAGAGGATGCATTGGCTACTTGTGTACCTTGTGATTCTGGGTGTGAGTGTGAGGTTGAGGTTATTGATGATGAGCACGTATCTTTGGATACTAGTTCCTTGGAAATTAGGGAAGAGGGCAAGGTTGAGAGCCATTTTGTGGATTTGTTGGATGTGGAGCCTGTTTTGAAGCCATATTTTGATGTATGTGCAGTGATTGAACCGATTTGTGAGCATGATTGTGGTTTAGAGCAGGGATCTGTATTCTTGGAGACTGATGAACCCATGCTAGAAGCTATGGATAGTGGTGCTAGCCATGATTATGATGTGGATAAAGTTATGTGTGATGATGAGTATGCTTATGATGATGAGAAGGGGTTTGGCATATATGAGTCCAATCTCAGCTATGTGGATGCCTATGCTAGGGATATGTGTGTTGCGGGGATACTCTTGTGCTTTGGATATCAACAACTTTACCTTCACACAATGCTTTTAGCTACTTGGGTGCATGATTTGCAGGTTGTTGCTATGGCTGGTGAAGCCAAGATGCCAGGTGATGAGTCACTTGAGTTGTCTCTATCGGTTGGGTTGAATGTGGCATGCAATATTTATGCTTTTGGAACTCCAGACAGGGTGGATGCGTTAGCTGGATATGCCTATGGTGCATTTTGGTTGATTGTTGACAAATGTAGGTGTGGTGTTATGATGCTTCTTGTGAATCAGGCGATATGCCTTTGGCCTTTTGATCCAGGTGGAATGAGCATCTACTAGTGCTGCTGCTGAGCATGAATGCTCTAGCAGGCTACGGGGTGGGCAAGTTATGTCAGGAGTTTTTTGGAGCAAGGGATTGCGCATATGTACATACACATGCATGGTGCATCAAATAAAGAATTGCCCATTTTTCAGAGCCAGGTGGTTACGTGGGGCCCACATGTGTACAGGTAGGACAGCATGTACATAGTGCATCGATTTTCATCATCACCAGTACCAATATGTTTTTTCTACAATAATGAGGAGTTTAGAGCGCGTAAAACTTCTCAAGAAAGCTATCCGCGGGCCGACGACATGAGGTAAGCAGGTGCGTCAGCTGGCATCTAGTGGCGTCAGGAGGTTGAACGGGGTCAATACTTGCACGCGGATGAGTACGGACACAACGTGGATGTTTTCTTGTGATAATTATGCAGAGAGGTCATCATGAAGACCATATTTTGGGGCCACTTCACGTGGTGGCGGGATGCATTATTGAAAAAAGTCGAGTGCCAGGTGTGCGGATGATGCAAAAAGGTGATAACTATGCACTGCGAGGTCAGTTTTTGGCCTGTTCGGGGTCCGTTTGAGGTCATCTAAAAGGGCAAGGGTGCCCAACTAATAAAGAAAAGTGTGGGAACTGAAAAAACAGAGAGAAGACCAGAAAAAACGTGGAGAAGAGAGGAGGAACAGCCGCAGGTGTGTTTTTGCTCATTTTGGAGCCTGTTTTGGTCGTAAACTGCTCATCCGAGGTCGGATTTGAGCACTTTGACATTGTAGACTGGGGTTTTGGGCCGTTCCGGACGCGATGGCGCTGTCCATTTTGCCAAATTCCTCACTCTTTTCTTGCTGTTTTTCTGTGTAAGTTTCTCCTATGAGCGAAGTTTCTGCTCTAGTTTGTGATTGTATCTGGTATCTTTTACCCATATTGTGTGAGCTGTTTTCCCCATTGCTGTTGGCCCAAGCTCATTTGTATCTAAACATCAGAAATTCTCCTCTTTTGAGCTGAGTTTTTTGGGTGTGTGTGTGTGTGTGTGTCTGTGTGGAGTGGGCAAGTGGATAGTCTCTCTCCTCTCACTCCAGAGGTGTGTTCCCTATCTCGTCCAGGTGTGTTGTGTAAGCCGAGTGGTGCCCCATAGTGTGTGTGTGTATCTTCCCAAGAGTGTGTGTCGGGTCGTTATAGAGGCGCTGTGTGTGTTTTCATCCCGCTCACAACGTTGTTGCACATTGTCACCGTTTGCAGTCCTTGAGTCTTCACCGTCCTCAAGCTCCATGTACTCATCACCTGTTTCTTTTGTTTGTTTTCTTTCCAAGTAATCTTTGTACATATTTTGTTCGTTAAAAATTACATCCCTACTCCTTAAGATTTTACCATCTTCAGGATTCCATAGGCGATACCCAAAGTCTCCTTCTCCATAGCCAATGAAGAAACACTTTTTGGACTTTGCATCTAGCTTTGATCTTAGGCTTCTATCTATGTGTATGAAAGCCTCACAACCAAACACTTTGAGAAATGCATAATTCACCGGTTTACCTGTCCATGCCTCTTCTAGAACTCCCCCATCCAATGTCGTTGAGGGTGATCGATTGATTAAGTACACAGACGTACTTACAGCTTCCGCCCAAAGCTCAAGCGGTAGGCCTACATGTAGCCGCATGCTTCGTGCTCGTTCCATGATTGTCCTGTTCATCCTTTTCGAAATCCTATTTTGTTGAGGTGTCCTTGGGGTTGTCCTTTGCCTCCAAATGCCATTGCTAGCACAAAAGCTTTCAAAAGCTTGGCTGCAATATTCGCCTCCATTGTCGGATCTGAGGCATTTAACTTTGTTACCTGTTTCATTCTCCACAAAGGCTTTCCACCTTTGAAATATGGAAAATACATCGGATTTATTCTTCATGACATAAACCCATGTTTTTCTAGTCGCATCGTCTATGAATGTTACATAGTACAATGAGCCACCAAGTGATGGTGTACTTGCAGGACCCCAAACATCAAAATGAACCAACTCAAGTTTTTTATTTTTTCTTTCATTTCCTGATTTTTGAAATTTTACCCTCTTTTGTTTACCATAAACACAATCTTCATAGAACTCTAAGTCCACTTCTTTCAAACGTGGTAGAAGCTTCTTTGTTTGAAAGATTTGCATTCCTTTGGCACTCATATGCCCAAGTCGATAGTGCCACACTGCACTATCAACTTCTGTAGTTGCTGCACAAGCTGAAGGTTGCGTGCTAATAGTACACAAGTAAAGTATACCGACTTTTTCTCCCTTGGCATCCACCAAAGATCCCTTTGAGATCTTCCACCGTTTGTTTCCGAATGCAATGTTGTGACCTTCATCGTCCAATTGTCCTGTAGAGATCAAATTTTTGCGAAGAGAAGAAACATGCCTATTATCTTTAAGCTTCCATTCATTTCCGTTAGTAGTTTTGACAAAAACTATACCTTTGCCGACAATCTCACAAGCTTCATCATCTCCCAAGTATACATACCCAAAATTACCTTTGGTGTAGTCTTGGAAATGTTGCTTGTGTGGTGTCGCATGGAATGAAGCCCCGGAGTCTACTATCCAGGAATTAGACACATTGTCTAATGAGAGAATTAGAGCATCTTGCTCTACTTTACCTGCCACATTGGCCTCCGATGTTGGCTTGTTGTCTTGAGACTCTGTCTCCTTCTTCTTCTTGGACCAGCAATCCTTCTTGACGTGGTCCTTCTTGCCGCAGTTCCAACATTCAAGAACTGACTTTGTGCGTGACTTGCTCCGCCTTGAGCGATCACGGCCCTTTTGGTCTTTGAACCTCTCCTTAGGCCTTCCTCTTGTTTCCACTGACAATGCAGCACTTGATGATTCTCCTGTGCTTCTGGTTCGTATTTCCTCGCTTAGGAGAACACCCACAACATCATCAAACTTAAGAGTATTTGTACCAGAGATAGAATTACTTACAGCCATCACAAGGCTATCCCAACTATCCGGTAGAGATGATAGTATAAGGAGAGCTCGCACTTCGTCATCGAAATTGATTTTTACCGATCGAAGTTGACTTATGTTTGTGTTAAAGTCATTTAGGTGTTCTGCAACTGAACCATTCTCTGCCATCTTTAGATTGAACAAGCGCTTCATAAGAAATACCTTATTGGATGCTGATGGTTTCTCGTAGAAGTCGTCAAGTGACTTCATCAAGTCCTCCGTGGTCTTCATCTCCGAAACATTGAAGGCCACCGTTGACGCCAAGCTTAACCGGATTGTTCCCAGTGCCTTTCGATCAAGGACAATCCATGCTTCATCTGCCATTGTTGCGGGCTTCTTCGCAAGACTGCCTAGTGGCAAATAGAGGTGCTTCTGGTAGAGATAGTCTTCAATTTGCATCTTCCAATGTTGGTAGTTTTTGCCGTTGAACTTCTCAATCTTGAGCTTCCCTTCCTCCGCCATAACTCCCACTCAATTCAAGGAATCCTTTCCTTGAGATAATTTAGCTACAAGCAAACCTTGCTCTGATACCAGTTGTTAGAAAATAAGACGTAGCTAAATAGATTTTTGAGTAGATTACATAATGGAGAGAGATAGATTTCACACACAAGAGATTATAGAGTAGAGAGAGAGAGAGAGAGAGAGAGAGAGAGTACACACGATATACGTGGTTCACCCAATGTGGGTTACGTCCACGGGAAAGCAGCCACTCAATGGTTTTAGCACTTCAAAAGAAGAAGTAGTTTACAAAGGGATTAAACCCTTGATAGAGCTCCCGCCTTGCTTCACTCTCACCACCTCACACTCACCTTGTTGCATCAACTTCACACTATGAAATGTGTGTAGAAATGGCCTCCTTTTATAGGCCAAAAGGGCTGCCCTCTCTTATGAGAGACAGCCATGTGTAGCCGCCCTTGTGCGAATAAGTCCAAATCGGACCCTCCAATCCGCCCATGTGTGGCCGCCCTTAAGAAGACAAGTCCGCTTTTGAATTCGGCCACCGGCCATTGACTTCCGGCCAACAGACTGGTTATTTTCTGACCACTTTCCGGCCGCCGTCCGGCCATAATATTCCGGCGAAAAAAAAAGTTTTGGTCGGGGGCCTCCGCCCCTGAGGCCTCTAAAGTTGCCCCTGATTCTTGTCCGTGAAAATTTTGGTTTCCGGTGAGTGATTTTCCTTCACGCACGATGGCTTCTACTCATAATGGGGGCCTTACAAATGTGCGCTTTTACCACAGAAAATTACAAGGGTAAATCAGGCTCCATACTCAACAAAAATTAGGTGTGTAAATCAATTGACCTACACTTTGCACCTAATTTCATTTACTTGGAATGGAGTTGATGGTCAAATTTTGACTGATGAACTTTGTGTGTATCAAGATAATGCTTAATTCTCATCAAAAATTCATGTGTGTGCATAAAAATCATTGTGTGTTGAATGCACCAAAGAGGGAAAAAACTGCCAAAAAATTCAAGTGTGTGTGCACCTAATCTTGAATGTGTGCATGCATAGACATTGATCAAATTGATGATATATGAGTATGAAATCATGTAATTGATGTGTATGCTAAGCTAATTCAATAATTGGATAAGCCTAATTGCCAAAAATTTGGGCAAAAATTGAATGTATGTGTCTATCGAAGACCACTTGATTTTCTATGATTGATGGTCAATTAGGGCACCTAAATGATTTTTTATTGTAAAATGTTCATGAAAAGTGTGTGCAATCATTAGGTGTAAGCCTAAATGCATTGCCAATTGAGCCAAATTTGAACTTTTGTGCTTAATTTTTGACTATGTGCATTGCTTGATTGTGTCAAAATAGTGTTAATTTTTTAGAAATTGAGCATGCATGCATTCACTTATGCTTGGTCAAGTATAAAATTTGATCATTGCATTGAGGAATTGATGGAATCTTTTCATATAAATTTGGTCTAAATTGGGTGTGCGTGCCTACTCAATGGCATTCAAAGTCCAAATTTAAGATGAATGATTGGCCTTGGTTGCCAATTATGATGATGAAAAGACCTTAAAAGTTGGTATGTTTGTGTATGATTAACTTGGGATGATTCAATTGGTACACAATTGAAAATGATTTTTATGTAGTACCATCATGATGTATGCCAATTAATTGACCGGATATGGCAAAAATGCATTAATGTGTGTGCCTACTCAATGAAATTAGATATCCAAATTAGGGATGAATGATTGGTCTCGGTCACCAATTGTGATGATTACTAGACCAACAAAAGATTGGTGTGTGCATTGTTGATGACTCAATTGATATGCAATTGGGGATGATCTTGTGTAATACCATTGTCGTGTATGTCTATTTGATTGGAAATGGTATGAATTTCAATGATATGTGCAATTGCCAATGCAAAAATCAAGTGTGTGTAGTCACAGAAACCAAATAACAAGTTCGATTGGATTTGAATGATTTGAGATTGAAAAGAATGATCAATGGAAGATTTGATTACAAATTGGATTTGGGTTAATGAGGAGATTTGTGTACTTGTTAAGCATGTATACCTCTTCCAAACATCTGATTGTAAATTGATTCAATTCAATTCTCACACTTGGATTTCCAATGCATGTGATCAAGAAGATGCATCGAATTGAAGCATATGAATGAGGTTTGAGAGATAGTGTGCATAATAATTGGCCGATTTTCAAATATGCATGGTTTGATTGGTATCATTGATTAAGTGAGCACAAATGTATGAAGGTTATTTGATTAATAGATGATTTTGTTCATCAATTTCTTGCAAAATCTTTCACCATGCATGTGCACTTATGAAAATCATCACGATGGTATGACATGAGAAACCAAGATGACTGGAGTTTAAAATTAATCGAATTCAAGTTGAATTATGGGATGCCTTGGTACATGATTGAAAACATCAAACATGCAATACTAATTACAAATACACAATGGAGCAAATTTTTATCGATGAAAGTTGGTAATGTTTGATGCTTCAATTTTTATTATAATGGCAGGAACATCATTGATTGCTAAATAATATGTTCATTCATGCAATGGTATTGTGCCATTCTCGGCTCTTTGAAGGCACATCTCATAAACACATACTTCATGTTCTTGTCTTGTTGACCATGGGAACAAGTCTTTAATAGAATTTCTATTTTTAAAAAAATTATTAAAAAGAAAAATCAGTTCTTGCTGGCGCGACACGTGTGCGTGCACACACACACATGATCAATAAAGCTAGGCTCGTCTATCTTGCACGCGTAGATTCCGGCTTTCTATGCCCTCCTTTTATGCTGCAGGCTCCGCCAACCATTGCTCATGCCCACAATGACCCTGTCTCGTCACAAATTTGCAATCCACTTGCGCTCCTTCTCTATTGGCTCACCAATTCACATTTTCATACACACGATTGCTTGCTCGTTGTCTCCTATTGATGCGGGATTTCAAGCCATTTTGCAGGCTTAGTTGACCAATCTCTCCATCATGGTATCGTAGTTGTGCCCGTGCCCAAACCCTTCAAGATACAGCCTCGGATCATCCTGTTTTGTCTGGCTTGCATCAAGTCTATGGCCCCAGGGTGGAGATACTCATCCATTCAAACACTTGCCACGTTATTGTAAGGCAATTTTTCATTACCATATCAACACACACGTTCACACACACACACACACACACACACATACACTGATATTACCCTGGCCCATGTGGGGCTGCCAATCTTGTCGTCTTCGCATCCCACACACACATGCCTGATTTCCAACTGCACGCTGCCCGCAGCCCCACCTCGCAACATCCATAGTCCCACGCCAAGCTTGCCATGCTCACTTTTGGATGCCTCCTGATGTCACAAATTTTTCCAAGTAGAGAAACATAACAAAATTCCTTTTATATTTTTAAAAAAAGGGGGAAAAACATAGCCTTTTGTTCCCACCCGTTTTCCCCTTTGAAACTTTAGAAGGGTGCATATTGAACTGAATAACCTGTGTTGTGAAAAAATTATGATGGGATTTTTTACTTGCTCAAGAGAACTTTCATGCTCAATTTGAGTATCAAATGCCTTTGTACATTAATGATCAAGCTATTTTGCAGATGCATAGTCCAATAGCCCAAACATCTAATCTTAATCGATTCAAAATAGTCGAGAAAAACAAAAGTTCACCCTTTGCTATGTATGCTACGTACGAGCAAGGTATAAGCAAAGACGGAGTAAGCTCTGATTGTATAAGCAAGTGAATTTCATATTCATGCTTGGTCAAGAAGTCTTGTGCATTAAAACTTGAGTTTGTTATTGAGTGTGCATTTTAGTGCTTGACTTGAATGACAACATGTTTGCATAGCACTAAAATTGAGCTTTTTTGAATGACCATCAGAGAGCAATATCAGTTTGAGTTTGTGATTGACACATTGCACTAGAATTTGAGCTTGGCATTGCTTGATACTTTTTAGTGCTTAATATGTATGCAAAAATCCTTGAATAAGCACTAAAACATTGAGATTTCTCGAATGGCCACCATAAAATATCATTTTGGTTTTCTGATGGAGCATGACAGCTTTGGTGCTTGATGTGCATGTAAAAATGCTTTGGCACTAACAATTGTGCATTGTTTTGAAGGGAAATTGGCCAATGACTCGACATCAAGTTGTGCTTAACCAATTGAGAGAGTTCAAAATTTGCTTCATCCTAAACTCTCTCTTTATTTTGACATGTATGCCAAATATGCTAAAGTGAGCATAATTTTGGGAGAATGGTCTTTGAAAAGTATTAAAGTGTGAGATTTCTATTGAGCATAATATGGTGCATGGTTTGATTGAGAGCTTATTGCTCTACAAGACAAGTTCATTTTTATGTGCATGCATGCTTCACATTTAAGAGGTACTAGCAAATGATGTAGTCATGCTTAGTGGAGAGTGTGCATTAAAATTTGGATTTTACATTGCTTGTATATTTTAGTGCTTGAATTGAATGAAAAATCATTGCAAAGCACTAAAATTAAGCTTGTTTGATGGTCAAAAGAGAGCATTTTGGGGTTATGGTTGATCATTTTTTCTTGTGTTGAATTTCCATATGTTTAAGAGCACTAATGATTGGTCATTTTTTGAAGGGTTGTGGGAAAAGCTATGATTTCATTGATCCAAGGTGGTAGTGTGCATTGCATCATATTGCAAGACTTGGCTATTTAGAGCCATTCCAGTTCTTTTGACTAAAAGTTGTATACATGCTAGCTCATAGCTTGGTCTAAAGTGAAAATGTTTTCATTTGAGCTAGTGTTTACCCAACTCTTTTAAGAGCTTTCAACTAGAAAATTTGGTTATTGACAGCCATTCACTTTCATTCCATTAAAAGTTGAAGTCATCTCTAGCTCAAAGATTGCTCTTAAATTGAAAATTTCACATGAGCTAGTTGTTAGCCAACTTTTTGAAAAGCTTTAAATTGTAAAATTTGGCTGTCGAGAGCCACTTCATTTCATTCAAGTTGTATTATTTTTAGCTCTTGGCTTGATTTTAATTCCATATTTCATTGAGCTAGAAACTAATCAACTTTCTCTCTCATTTTTGTTGTGTATGCATACATTTGCTACTAAGAGCAATGTGCATAACCAAAGGATTTTTTTTCCCTTTGATTTTTTCCCTTTGGCAAATTCGGGTATGCAAGACCCTAGCTTTAGGTTTTCATTAATGTTTTTTTGTGTGCTTTTGGATTTCAATAAAAGGCCTTTGGAGCTTGTGTTTACACTTAGCTTTAAATTAGCTTGGATTGTAATAACAAGATCAAGAGATTTCTCTACCAAGTGGATGCTTGCTCAAGGATGCTCAAAAGAGCATGAATAGGTGTAATCCTTCCATAATTTTTCTCTTTTGTTCATCTCTCCATTTTCTATGCTTGGCTTAAGTAAATTTTTCTTCTAAGCTATGGTTCTTTCATGTTTAAAAGCTAGGCATACTAAAGTTTCAACACTTTGCTTTGTGATTATTAAATCATCTAAAAATTAGGTTTTATGTGTGCTAATCATAGGTAATTGGCGGCCTTGACCTTAAGTTAATGTAGGTTCATTTGTCATTAGTCCTAGACTCTTAGTGATAGTCTTAATACTCCGTTCATTTTTAACATGACCTAGGGCTATGATTAGCCTTTAGTCCTTTAGTCCATTTTCCATAAGCAATCTCATGATGGAAGCAATAAAAAAGTGCTAAAAAAATAAAACAATGAAGCAAAAAAGTGTCCAAAAAAGTAGCAAAAATGCTACTAGGCATATGAAAATCAAATCTCTATGTTATGTTGTGTCTTGTGAGGCCTAGCGCCTTATTGGCACTTGGCAGGCGAGGGGAATCACCTTGGCTCGCTTGGTCAAGGCTCTAAACCGATGCCCTGGGTTAATAAATGTTCGTCGTCGCCTTGGTAGGCTAGTAGGCTTTTGGAACACCTTCTTGAGGGTTCAAGGAGCCGAGAGTCGCACCTAGACTTGCCTTGGGGTGGTAACCTTGTATTGTGCTTTACTTTTTTCTATAAATGACAAAACAAACTTCGATGAGCTTAAAAAAAAACCATGATGTTGAGCCAGCAGAGGATCACACCCACATTTTTGCTCACACTCATCATTTTTGTAACCATTGATTGTAATAAATGTCTTTCCGACATTGATTTTGAATTGAGCCATTCATTAAGTAACGGGACTCCATTGAGTTTCCAGCTTGTAATCCCGAAGTAATTTCACTTGCTGATGTAATTAGTTAGAGATGTTCTCACCTCCAAGGCTGAGGTATATAAGCCAAAGTTTTGTAACCTAAAGGAGATTCAGTTTATTAATCAAAGTGAGTTTTTGAGCGCCGTGACTGTGTCTGAGAGAGAGTGAGAGAGAGAGAGTCTTATCCACTTGCTACGCGAGCTACGGAGCCGCCATTGGAGAAGCGACACCGCCATTGTATTAGCAACGGCGAGAGCTATGCACAGATACCAAGAGTGCGCGCTATCAGCTTCTATGTGTGGTAAGTTCCTACGAGCTTCGGTGTGAGTTTTCTTCCAACTCGTGTGTCGGAATGGAGCGTGCAGCATATCTATAGAACCACAACGAGTAGAGCTACGCATTAGTACCATCGGAGTCAAGTTTCGGTCACCTGTATTTTTCGGCCTGTCTTCATACGCGTTTACCGCACGGAGTGATTATAGGTTGATTTTGCAGTTCAAGTCTTTAAGGTGTTGTTCTTACCTAGTGTATAGACTTCCCCTTGAGTTTGAGATCGATTCAATGATTAAAGATCCGGTTTCGTATAGCATTCGTTCGTAGTAAGGATTTCAGTCACTTGCGTATTTTAGAACTTAGATTTGATTTCCTTAGTAGTGATTGTCATTAGAAGGTCGAGTAGGTGATTTGACACCCACCTAGTTGTTTCCATGCGCCTGCGGGTCAAGCTCCGTCCTCGTCTGACAAATTCTGTTGTTGGTTGAGTTCTCGCTATTTAGCTTCCGGTAGCGGCGTAACTACCTTAACATTTGGCGCCATTGCCGGGGACGAGAGCCCTAAGTAGGTGACCTTAGACTAATCCTACGAGGTGAATCGTATAAACTACTTTGTATACTTTAGTTAGAAAAGATCTAGGAGTGGTGGACTCCGAAGATCTCGAGAGATACTAGGAAGTGGGGAATTCCTGGGTCTTCCGTGTTGACAGTATTTTTAGTTTAGCTTAGATTTGTTTGTTGTTTTGTTGGTGTTGAGTAGTTGTTGATAGAAGAAGAATTTGCTAGTCCGTGAGTGACAGTGGATATCTTTAAAGTCACAATTACCAAACCCATTTTATGATTAGGAATAGCTTAGGTAGGACTTCATTTGATCCTGATCTAGAGCTAGTAATCATTGGAGTATTTGCTTGATATGGTTGATTGCATGTTAGATCACTAAACCGTCGAGTTAGTAGTGAAACTTGCAATAAACAAAAGTCAGAGAAATTTTCTGTGTATCTGGGAGTTGCTGAGCACTTGAGAAAGCTTTAGGAAGGATTCTGTGCCAAAAAACTGGAAATCTGCAACTTTAGACATCATACGGGTATGATGTTTAAATGACTAAACAGAGACCAAAACAGAAATTTTGACTGTACCAGAGTGTTCAAAAGGGGAGTTATACCCTAATTTCAACTTAAAACAAGAGCATTAACACTCAAAGAAACCCAAAAAGACAAGTCGGAGTCCAAGAAACGCAAAGAATAGGAAATTTTGGATTCAGATCTTGTTTTTACATTCAAACCTGACAAAAACACTTGAAACTCAATTATAAACATTGGAGAAGGCTTAAAACCAAGAATAGTCAAAATCTGGGACAAAAGACATCATACGCGTATAATGTCTTTTGTCACATCCACTGCTTATTTTTAATATCTGACCTGACAAGATTGTTACAAGCACTGTAGGAAGCATAAATATCAAGTTTTGACCCAAATTGATGAAAAAGACATCATACGCGTATGATGTCTTTGACCTAATTTTGGACATATTTTGATACTTGGCCAACACAGATCCATTGTAATAGCTGTCTAGAGGTTATATTTCAAGTTTCATCCCATTTGGATCACAATTGACCCAAAACAAGTCAAAAGCGGAAAATTGCCAAGAAAAGCCTAAATTAGCCATAACTTGCTCAAACAGAGTTCAAACTGAATTTTGTGAGTGGAAAGAGCATAAGGGGGCTACTGAGAGTGAGCATAACCAAAATAGTCTAAATTTGTGAAAAAAGACATCATACGCGTATAATGTCTTTTTCAGCATAACTGCAACAAAATTCTCACTTGATGAAACAGAAGTTGTCCAACTGACAAGATTAAACAATTGACCAAGTATCAATCAGTTTGGATCAATTCTGACCACAAAAACTTGGGAAAACAAATTGCCGAGACGGAGAAGTTAAAGTCCTTTAGGGGAATTGATGAATTTGAGATCGGGCAGGAATCTCCAGAATAACCAACCAAAACAAGGGGAACAAGCAAGTGTCATATCAACCGAGGGAAGTGTAAACCAAAGTTGGGTGCAACCATTAGAGCCGATCTTTGAAGGAAGTGTTTCTGATACTTCTTCGGAGAGATCTTACGAGATTTTCACTGAACACTTGGAACACTTGAACCTGAACAACAGAGAAAATATGGTAGCAGGATCATCAAACCCTTCCGCCACAATGAAGCTATTGTTCATAAAATACCAATACGACAATGAGCAAGGTGCCAGGATCTACAAAGATGGAATGGACCGCTATTGTGTAAAGATAGAGGAGAGACCTAGTGAGTTCAAGGACTTAGTGCCTGTGAGCTATAGCGGAGATAGATATCTAGATGACGAGGGTACCATGTACTTGGTAGTCCTAAACCCTAACATTGTGGACAAGTGGGGATTGATGGGCACCAAAGCCAAAGTAGATGAAGAACTCGAGGAGAAAGCACCAATAATGAACTTCCCTGATGCGAGGTTAAGAAGAGAGAATGAAACTACAAGGATCAACACTGATAACATCTATGTGGGGCTATACAAATATAATAATGGGGAGCAAGATCTCTATTATAGATGTGAAGAACCCTACACCGGAGAGTTGACAGACCAAAAAAGACTTTATGTATTTACCTACACAGAGGGATCAGAAGTGAAAATTGCTGCTTACGACAAGTATGGGAGGATGGGCAAGAAAGAATTAGAAGGATATACATGCTTTGGGGGACCACTACATCAGTATTATGTTACTTCTAGCTCACAAAGACCAGCACCAACAAATGGAGGGCAAAACCCAATGACGATAGGAGGACAAAGAACTCAGGCTGCTGACTCTTTCAGTCAACCTCAGTACTCGAAGCCCGGACCAATGGGATCATTACATTCCAGAGAGTCAATGGATACGAATCGAGGTAGTGCAGTTCCAATCCCCACATTTACCACTCCAGGTCCAAGGTTCGAAGCGGAACCATCACATTTACCTCCTAGTAGTAGATTCAGAGCTGGGGAACCGACAAGGGTAACCCATGAAGTCCATGATGCTAGAGAAAGCTTTAGCCGGGACACAGGAGCAATGAGATTGGTAGCAGACCATGGACGTATGAGACCATCTCAAGTAGCGAAGTGTATGCCAAAGAAGTATGGTGGTTCAGGAGATCCGTATGCACATGTGTCACTCTTTAAGCAAGTCTTAAGAGCTGAGCAGATAACCGATTTCCATACACAATACGAGGGATTTGGTCTTACTCTGGAAGGTACGGCATTGACATGGTTTCAACCACTGAACATAGGGGGATTCCATGACATTGACCATTTGCTAAGAGAGTTTGCTGATGAATTCTCAAAACGAGGGATTAAGCACAATACGGTCTCACAAATATATGCTTTTAAACAGAGAGAACACGAAAAAGTGAAGGAAGCTTCACTTCGCTTCAAACAATACATTGAGAGATGTCTAGTACGTGAACGACCACAAGATGACAGACTATCTGTTCTCTTTATTGAGGGACTGAGAAACGACACTCTCAAGAAGGACTTGCACTTGAAAGCTTGTACAAGTTTCGAGCAAGTAACGGTTTATGGAGAGGTGTCAGCGGATACAGATTTTGCATCCAGTAGCTCCTCCTCCGTAGCGAGCGAGACTACCACTAAAAAGAATGTTCAAACAACAACCATGCCAAATGTAGAGCAAATGATAGAAGATGCTCTAAAAAGGATGGCACCATACCAAAAACCATTGCCAAAAACACTGAAATGGTGTGCTATTGAACAAAAATGGACAAACCATCCAACAGAGGAGTGCTATTACAACAAAGGGTATGTAAGGGAGCGTCAGTATGCACCTCCTGCTCAATTAGCACCACCTCAAGTACATCCAGTACCTCGATACCCAACGGGAAATGTACCAGGACCTATGGGGATAGAAAGACCGCAACCGGTATTGGGACAACAACCACCTTTACCAGGAGCAAGATCAGTGGGCATTAGATATGCACCAACCTTAGAGAAACAGGAGAACAAGCCCTAGTGCCTGTTCAAGCCTATTACGAAGAATCTGGTGCACACATGTCTCCAACTGTGTATTACCCACCAGAAGAACCCAAACAACCAGAACCATGGGGCATGATTGGGAATGTTGGAACACCAACAGTTACAAGTGCTTCTGATGAAGAGAGATACAATTTGGACGCAAGAACATTGATGTTCATAGCTCATGGAGGGTTAACAGGACAAAGACCATCCTATCCACAAAGGACGAATCAAATGGGACCAAGACCAGCACTAGGACCCTGTTACAAGTGTGGAGGTGACCATCTGATGAATGTTTGTCCACATACGGAAATCATTAGAATTAACGCTTATTGCACTGAGTGTGGGGTTACTCACTTCATTGAGGATTGTTCAAAAATCCAAACAAAGTGCAAAAGACGACATTGAATATGCTAGAAACTATTCCTACCAGCAGTGGGTCTGAAAATGAAACTCTGATACCAACGCAAGTTGTTACTAGAGCTCAAGCTAAGAAAACCACTAGAGAACCTGAGAATGAAAAGTTAGCGACTGAAATGGTTAGTTAAGGACCGCGGAGTCAGAGAAACACATGGAAAGCTAGAAAAGTACGCATGAAGTTGAGAAAAGAACGTGAAGACGCTATTCTAGCTGAGGAACTAAAGCGAACTAAAGATAGATTAGAAAAACTTGAGAGTCAAAACGGGAAACGAGAGATGAGCTCGAAAAGAACGAAACAAAAGAGTATCAAAGAAACAACGAGCTTAAACTCAGGGGGATCAGTGCTAGTCGACAAAGTGCACGAACCATTGGACGCACTGATGAGAGCTTACGAAGCTAGGTTAAAGAACAACCAAACACAAGAACAGAGGTGGATGACATACCCAAACGCGGAATTGGAAAAGCAGAGACTTGAAATGTGCCAGAGAATGATCGAGACTGCACAAGCCTTATTAGAACCACCAAAAGAAACAATGAATTGTGGAACGGAAAACCCAATTCAGCAAGAGACTGTCGTTTCACGGGTAGCTGAAAAGACTCCCAGTGCACAAAAGCCTGAAAATACACACAAGGATGACCGCATAGTGTTGAACACAACCGATCAGGAGATAGAGAGTTTTCATCCAGTCATACAGAGGTCTTACGGAAGAGATGAGGATTACAATGAATTTTGGAAACAAGTGAGAGAGGCAAACTTTGCAAACGAGCTAAGTTGCCAAGCTAATCAGACAAATTGGGAAAAGGACATCAGGAATCCTCCCATAGTGGAATTTGAGGCAGGATCTCAAGTGGACTTGGATCTGCAATCTTACTGGGGAGATGGGGCTCTGTTAGAACAATGGAGAGCAAACCTCACTCACTGAATACCTTACCTTCATACTTAGGAGAGTATGAAGCAAAATCCGAGACTAGAGCACTTCCCTCACGAAGAATCTCATCAGAAAAAGTCATGGACTCGCAAGGATTGATAGAGATCTTGTCAACACCAGTGACATGCACTATCACTCTAGCTGAGCTTTTGAGGCTAACACCACATATGTGGACCACTATAGGAAAATGCTTGGAGAAATTTGGGATAAAAGACCCAACATCGAGACTGAAAGAGGGTATACAAGAGCTGAGTAAACCACAAAAGAACGCTAAGCCTGTACCCTTAAACAAGGTCGGAGAGTATTGCGAAGGTGAAGAGGGGAATACAACCTTACCAGTTGAATTCCAAGGAGTGAACACGATGGCAATACTAGACAGCGGAGCTGGGGTAGCCATTGCTACAAAAGAAATCTGGAAAAAATGGGGGAAACCAGCAATAAGGAAGACTAGGTTGAAACTCCAATTAGCAGATGGACACATGGAGAAACCTATGGGGTTATTAGAGAAAGTTGTAGTGACTTCTTGCGGCATTGAATACGAACATACTTTTGCTATTGTCGATTTTGGCAAGGAGAATAACTATGATATCATACTGGGACGACCATTCATGAGACAGTTGAAAATGGTCCAGGATTGGGGCTACGATCACATATACCTGAGAAATATAAAAACCACTACACGTGTGAACCTGAAAGACTATAGCTACAAAGATGTGAACCGAACACCGGTGGAGGAGTTTGATTCAGCTACTTTGGCGGAATCCGAATTTCCAGCTTGGTTAGGTAAACCCAAGGAGTTATGGATGTGTGGAGCTTCGAAATGTGGAAGTCTGAAACGAGAAGAATGTGTTTTAGAAAGGGCTATCGAAGACGAAACTTATATAGGAGAACCCTTTCCCGAGGACACACTTGAACCATTAGAATGGACACACATTCTAGCAACCCTAGATGTTTGTGCAATTCCGGATGGTCCCACAACGAAATTTTGCGACAAGGACGGGTACGACGTGGTTCCGTACTTCATGTTGAGAACTGTACTCGAGAAAGAAACTGAAAAGAACGATACACTGGAAAAGTAAGATGAAGAGGAGGTGTTTCACGACATTCCCGATCATCCTGAGTGGGGAAATGAAGCAGACAACGAGTCAACGGACAATTCAAGCGGAAACGAAGAAACTATAACGGATGTCTGATTTTATGATTTTCCGAACCAAACTAAACAACGCCAGAAACGCTATAGAGCAAAGAGAAAAACAAAGGGGGTTAGAACCAATCCGATGCCTAGAATAAGGGGAAAAAATCAATTCCTAATGCTAGTAAAGGCAGAAGATTGTGTTAAGAACAAGATTTCTGGAAGAATGAGAGGCAATGATCAAAAGAGCTTACGAAAAGACAAAAGAGGCTCAAGAAATCAAGTTGGAATGGAACAAAAACTGAAACAGAAAAATCAGAAAAGAACAAGCGCAATAGAGAACACACGGAGTCCAAGCTAGAACGTAGAAACAAGTACAGAGAGCTCAAGAAAACTCTGAAAGAAGTTTGGACGACAGAAATTGAGAGTGGAGAGGACGAAAACGCCAAAATCAAGGAAAACGTGGATGTTCCCTCTCACTATAGGAAATTCACAATAGAGGATAGGAAGGTGGTATTAACCCCACCTATTCGAGAGAGAAAGGAGAACGAATCTTATGACGGACCGGAGGATGCAAAAAAAGTTGATTTAGCAGCTCCAGGTGAGCCACCTAGACCGGTGTACATAGCCACAGATTTGTCTCCAGGCGAGGAAGAGAGACTTTTGAGTCTTCTCAGAGAGTATAGGGATGTGTTTGCATGGTCTTATAAGGACTTAAATGGAGTTGACCCATCGATATGCCAACACACAATCCCACTGAAACAAGACGCAAAGCCTAGCAGACAGAGACCATACACATATAATGATACATTTGCTAAGCGAATCAAAGAAGAGATAGATAAGCTAATGGAAGCTGAATTCATATACGAGATTGAACACACCGATTGGGTATCTCCGATTGTGGTAGTACCCAAGAAGAACGGAAAACTCCGAGTGTGTGTCAACTTAAAGAAAGTGAATGCTGCAACAATCAGGGACAATTATCCCCTGCCGATAACTGATCATGTTCTAGAGCGTGTATCAGGGAAAACAGCATACTCTTTTCTTGATGGTTTTTCAGGATATAACCAGCTAGCCATAGCACTGGAAGATCAACATAAAACAGCTTTTGCAACGGAGTGGGGAATTTATGCTTATCGGGTTATGCCTTTTGGTCTAACCAATGCTCCCGCAACCTTCCAGAGGCTGATGACACATGCTTTCAAAGAATACTTAAGGTTGTTTCTAGAAATATACATGGATGATTTATGTGTACATTCTCTTCTGAGAGATGAGCATCTAGAACACTTAAGAAAAGTATTTGAGAAATGTAGGACATATCGCATTTGTCTCAATCCTGAGAAATGTGTGTTTATGGTCCGACAGGGCAAAATTCTGGGACATATTGTCTCACAAAACGGAATATCCACGGATTTAGAGAAGATAAAAGTTATAGTGGATATGCCTAGACCAACCAATGCGAAACAAGTACAGAGCTTTATGGGACATTGCGGATATTATAGACGATTCATTTACATGTACGCTATAATAGGCCAACCACTTTACAGGCTAATAGTGAACTTTGAATGGACAGAGGAGTGTAAGGAATCGAAAGAGGCACTCATTATTGCTCCAGTCTTGAAATCACCAGATTGGGAGAAGATATTCCATGTGCATATAGATGCTTCGGCATATGCAATAGGATGCATTCTGGCTCAGCCAGAAGAAGGAAACATGGATTTTCCTATCTGTTACGCCAGTCGACAGCTCAACAATGCAGAGAAGAATTACACCACAACAAAGCGAGAGGGATTAGGAATGATATATGCTGTGAAGAAATTTCGGCATTATCTTCTAGCCAACAAGTTTATGTTTTTTACGGATCACCAAGCCTTGCTCTACCTAGTGAATAAACCATGCAATACCGGGAGAATAGTGAGATGGTTCATTATCTTACTGGAATTCGACTTCACGGTAGTAGTAAAGAAAGGAAAAACACATCTTAGAGCTGATCATCTTTCGCGATTGACGAATGGAGAAGACCCTATAGGAGTAGATGACGACATGCCAGACGCGTACTTGTTCAACATAGAAATGATACCGAAGTGGTCTCAAAATGTCGTTAACCTATTAACCTATGGAGGAGAGTTCGATAGAAGAGAATACAACCAGAAACATATTGCTATTCAGCAATCCAAGAATCTTCAATTGGTTGCAGGAAGGTTGTATCAATTGGGAAATGATCATGTTTTACGACTATGCATCAATCCTGAGGAATATAATATATATCTGCGCGAAGCACATGTTCAGGAATGTGCATTTCATTGTTCAAGAAGGAACACATATAGGAATTTGTTACAATTGGGAGTCTATTGGACAGGAATGAAAGAAAGCGTACATGAATATGTCAGTGTATGTATTGTATGTTAATCAAAACCGCCAGCAGAGTATTTGACATTATATCAGATAATGATCGCTCCAGAATGGAGTCAGTATATTGTTGAATATCTCACAAATAGAACTTTCCCAGAAGGAACGTCAAAAGCTCGTCAGAAATCTGTAGAGACAGAAGCTAGAGATTACGCTTTAATAGGAGATCAACTCTATAAGAGAGGTAAAGACAACCAGCTTAGGATTTGCACATCAGAGACTGAGTATGTGATAATACTAAAGCAAGCTCATGGAGGAGTAGGTGGAGGCCATTTCTCAGGTGATAAGACAGCAAAACTTGTCTTAGCCGCAGGAATATGGTGGCCAACATTACATATGGACGCTGAGGAATACGTTAAACGGTGCGATGACTGTCAGCGGACCAAAGTACCACTTAAAAGAGATGATATGCCGCTTAGACCAATGATGGGGGCAAGAGCTTTTGCAAAATGGGGGATTGATTATGTCGGACCCATTTCACCTCCTGCATATAAGACTCATGCACAATACATCGTTGTGGCTACAGACTATCTAACAAAGTGGGTCGAAGCAAAGGCAACTCAAAAAGCAGATGCCAGGACCACGGCACAATTTCTATATGAATACGTCTTTGTACGATATGGATTGCCAATAGAAATTGTGAGTGATCGAGGCACACATTTTATAAATGAAGTGATAGAGATCCTTCTAGATGAATTCATGGTAATCCATAGGAAATCAGCCCCGTATCATCCACAAGCAAACGGACAAGCTGAAGCAACAAACAAAACCATATGCACGGTCCTTACGAAGATTGTATCTGAGTCGAGAACTGACTGGGACCAGAAGTTGCATTCAACATTATGGGCATATAGGGTAGCATATAAAACATCAATAGGAACGACCCCATATAACATGGTTTTTGGGCTAAATGCTATCTTACCAATAGAATTCTTGATTTCAACCTTAAGGGTGGCTAAGGATCTAGAGTGGACAGGGCACGAGCTTTCTGATAGAATAGATGACCTGGAAAAGCTAGATGAGCTTCGCCTAAAAGCAGTAGCTTCTATCTACGCTCAAAAAAGGCGACAAAAAGAATTTTTTGATAAGCATGTGCGGACTAAAGAGTTTAAGGTTGGGGACTATGTCCTAGTTTACACTCTGAAACAGCATGCTAAGAAGCTTAAAAAGCGAGGGATGGGACCTCTGGTGATTAAAGATCTATCACCAAGTGGAGCCGTCAAGCTTGCTACATTAGACGGAGAAGAAATGCCCAATTGGATTAGTGGATGCAGAGTGAAAAAGTATCTTTTGCCGCTAACCCAAGACATGCTTCTCAAAATACATCAAGAAAAGCTGCGTGTCCAGAAAAAGAAAATGATTTTGGAGGAAGCGCAAGCCGAGGCGAAGGAAAGAATGGAGAAAAGAAGACTACTACGTCAGAAACACCGCAATGAAGGAGCAATACGAATAAACGTAGTCAGTATAACAGAAATGGATAATGACAAAGAAGAACCCATCATTGAATGCAAAGTAGGAACCAACCAAATCAAAGCCAGAGCACTATTGGATTCAGGAGCTCAAGCTAACCTACTTTCACTCAGTTTGTATAGACAATTGACAAATGACACTAAACTACAAACTGCCAAGCAAGAGTTAAAGAGTTACTCTGAGAATTCAATCAAAACTATCGGATGCACATGTTTACATATACAGATTAACCAGTATGTGTATCCACATATGTTTTACGTGGTTGAAGACCAAGCTACACAACAACCATTATTGCTAGGACAACCATGGCAGAAGCAATACAATGCAATGATTGACTGGAGTTCTAAATCAGTGCTTATCAAATACAAAGGTGAAAGTCAATCAGTTAAGTTCACCAAAGGAACAGAGCCAACTCCAAAGGACAAATCCAAAGACAAAGGTAAACAACAACCAGAGAAAAAGAAGAAGCAATGGCAACCAAAAGTTTCTTTACAACCGGATTACTCTTCGACGAGGAATTCTCAACAGTGGATAAGGAAGACAAGCAATAATATAACAGCTCAACCTTGGGAAAAAACGGAGTCAAAGTTGGTATGGAGACCAAAAAAGGTTGTGCCAGAGAACACAAAGGTGGAAAACAGAGTCTTCAATACCAGACAACAGAGTGATTCCAGACAATCAAGGACAGTGACACAGATCTGGATTCCAAAGAAGTTCATGACGGCACAAAGCTATAGCAAGCAAATTTGGATCCCAAAGATTTGTAAATAGGAACTCCCTTCAGTACAATCAACGGAACTCCTAGGTATTTCAAGTCGAGGAAATCAACACAAAGAACAAAGCAGGTTTGGGTCGCAAAGAGTTTGTGGCAAGCACAAGTGAAGCGGAAGCAGATTTGGATTGTGAAAAAGAACAACAAAGTAAAGAAGAATCCATCTACTGATTCTACTACCGAAGTGCCAAAAACAACCCAAAACCCGACCACCAATCCTTCAATCAAACAAAGAGCAGCTTTATTGGAAAGACTGTTGTATCATCGCTCTACAATTGCATTGGGAACTTATGACCAAAACAACTACAATGCTTCGCCCACAGACACTTCATAGTCGTCTGGGAGGACTCAGACTAGGAGGGGGGGAGGTATACAGGTATACAGGAGTTACAAAGCAGCTACAAGCGCCAAAAACAAAGAAAAACAAAAATTATATTACAAGGGCAGTGTCTTACATGATTTTGCAATTTTTATGTTTGATTGCGGATATTGATAATATTTATGCCCTTATATACCTTGTTTTGCAACAAGAAGAGATCAAATGATGAATTTGGGTCTCTAGACGTGTAAATATCACTAAATAAGAGTGTTTTTGGAGCAAAAAGCAAAAAAAGTGGTAATCCAAGTCCAGAAATCACAAATAAGTGTATATTCATATACACAGGGTTACCAGCTATTTATCGTGTATGTTTGGAAATTTTTGGCTTCAATTTGCTATTTTCCTTTATTTTTTATGATTTTCTTAATAAAAGTAAAAGAAAAATAAAAAAGCAGGTGAAATGAGATCGGAAAAAAGAAAAGAATAGACGGTGATGGTCCTAATGACAAGGGCAACCCATGGTAAAAATTGGGTATAATTCTGAAAAAGTTGCGGAAAGCCCGAAATGACAGAATTTTGGCAAAGTGGACAGATTTCTCAGAAATAGGTCAAACGGAGTCCAAATTGAGAAATTTCAAATCCTAAAGTGCATTTCACGACGAGATAGGAGTACATGTCAAATTTGGTAACAAGTGATCCGGGAAGCCCGAAGTTAAGTACTTTTCACATCACTTTCAAGCTCATTTCCACTATTACCTTCTTGGAGAGAGCAAAGAGCACACAGGAGCATCCGACCTTCTACCGCCTTCTACGACTGCTACGAGAGCTCAGAGGACACCAGACATGAGAGGTAGACTCATTGCCATAAGCTTTTGATGCTTATCGTTAACTTTTGTCGGGAAAACTGACCAAAACCAAGAAACAAGAGCAGACGGGGAATGGGGAAGAACGCTAGGTAGGGGCACAACCGCCTAACCAAACCTTGCAAGAACTTAGAGGTGGGTTACCCTAACATAGAAGATGGGTTTCTAACACTCAAAGCTCGAGAAAGAACGACTTGAAAAACCCTAGGTCAACAGAGCCTGCAAGAGGCAAACAGGAAAAAGTTGTCGAAACGACACAAAACTTCTCAGGAAGCTTAACAACATCGAGGGCAATGCAACCATGGAGTATCTCCGGGTTTGGATCACCAAAAGTAGGTCGGAACAACCGATTCGGCTGCGGACACACAAAGCGTCATTTTGGCATAACGGCTAAAATTGACGACCAAATGACATGAAACTTCACAAGCAGCTTCAAATATACATGGATGACTTATGTTTGCAAGCAAAAACCCAAAAGAAAGCTGATTCACTTACCGATGGTGAAAAAGACGCTTTCGGGCAACCAAATGGAGAAAGATGGAGAACGGGGAGCCAAAGTCAAGTTCAACCAAATAGGTGGCTTCACAACATATCCAATGAGCTGGAAATGCAACTCTCGAGAAGAAAAGTTGAAGAAATTCAACTCCAAGGCAAAAAGACGACTTCGGAGACTGAAATGCCTATAAGGGGGCTTTTTAGCTAAACTGATGACTTTTTAAGTTGAAAACTAGTTATCAGGGCTTAGGGCACTAGCACAAAGCATTCTTTGCACAAAAAGACCAACATTTCAAGAAAAGACATCATACGCGTATGATGTCTCACAACATGATTTTCACATCCATTTCAACATTTGAGTGCATAGCCCCATTCCACATGTTAATCACATCCTATGAACCAAGTATCATGAGAATTGGAGTTAGAAAACCCAAGGAAACCAAAAAGACGCAAAGTAGGCCATAAAATTGATTTTTGGTCCTAATTTTGTCAAAATAACTCCAAACTCATTGAAACTTTGTAGGATTGTTGATTAACACATCTATAAGCTATCTGGAACCAAAAAGCACCATTTTGACACAAAAGACATCATACGCATATGATGTCTATTTGCACTTACAGAGCCAAAACTGCTCATTTGTCATCATACATCCATTATATATATCTAATACATGCTACATATGAAGTTTGGAACCATTTGGTCAAGTAGATCACCCCATTAGCCCAATTGAGGGAAAATCCTTCATCCAAAACCTATTTTAGCCCAAATTCAACATACTCAAGTCCAAACCAAGATTTGAGTAGGGAAAATCCTTCACTAGTACATGGGGAGTCCACAGAACCAATCCCATGAAAAATTGATGAAAAAGACATCATACGCGTATGATGTCTCCAGAGCCATTTTTAGCCCAAAATCTATCCAAAATTCATAAATCCACTGAATAAGCCTATCTAAAGCCATATCCAAGCTTATAGAGAAATTGGGTCCAAAAATACACTAAAAGACATCATACGCGTATGATGTCTCACTATGTGATTTTGGCACCTCAAGGCTTCAACCACCAAACAGAAGTGATCTACATGCCATTTGAAAGTGAACCACCAAGTTTTATCCAATTTGGATCATAAAATCCAATTCCCTTTCAAAATTTTGCCAAGAGCCGGAACTGGACTAAATTGGCCAAAACTTGACCAAATGGTATCACAACTCAAATCCAAGCATATGATAATCATGTATACACTATCAGCTACAAGCACAACCAATATGAAGTCATTTTGACACAAAAGACATCATACGCGTATGATGTCTCCATCATGATTTTGAGCCCAGTTTGCATATTTTTTTCACCTACCCTGCATCCTTAGACCCTGAATAGCTCATGTTTCAATTTTCAAGTCATTTGAATAGTTAAAAGCTTCATTTCGGCTTTCAGTACTAAAAAGACGCTAACTTCTGAACTTGGAGTTACAGGATCCATGGATTCCGCCAAGTCATCAGCAACAAAAAGAAAAAGACCGACAATCAAAGATGCTCTTGCAGAAGCAGAACCCTTTGACATTCCAGCAGAAACCCTCAAGCCAACCAAAACTTGGGTGGAGGAAGCAGTACTGGAGAAAGAGGGAATAAAGATCTACCAGGGGACTTTCAGAGATCCTCAAGGGCAAGCGGTGGATATACCGATGATCCCACAAGAATTGGTGGATTATAGCAGGTCAGAGAACATCAGCAGGTACCTGGAAAGGGCAGACTTGCACAGATTCTTCACCTCGAGACCATCAGGTGTAGATACAAGAAGAGTGTATGAGTTGGCAACCTCCATTCAGAAGGATGGGAAAGCCACATTGACAGCAATAGATGGAGAGAAAGTAGAGGTACAGATCACTCCACAGCTCATTGAAGATGCATTGAAGCTGCACAAAAAAGGGAGCCCTGTCAGGGAAAGAAGGGAGGCTATAGAGGTTTATGGGTCCAAGAAACAAAATGCAACTTATGGAGATATGGCAGACCAAAGAGCGGCAACCCTTTGCCGACTGTACAACCAATTTCTCCATATTTGCAGTAAAAGACCGCAAAAGTATACGACACCGCCCCATGCCATTGCAACTACCATCACATGGGCATTGAAGAGCAATATGCCAAAAGAGGTGAATTACGCTCAACACATCCACGAGCAAGTAATTGCCATGCACAACGAGAAGCCAAAGTATATAGGAGGAGCTGAAGTTCTGACAAGAATAGCTTATGAAGCTATTGGAGCCAGAGATCAATGGCCAAAGGTTCCCTCCCAGAATGAGTGGCTTAGAGAAGCCGATGAGGAGGAAGAACAGCCTGAAGTATCCAAGAGGGCGTCCACAAGAGCACGCAGGAAACTAGAAATAGTTTCAGAAGCTGAAGAGAATGTGGATGAGCCGCTTATGAAGAAAGCAAAGAAGAAGGTTGCTCCCAAGCAAACCAAAAGTCAGAAAGCGGCAAGAATGGAAAGACTGGTGGAGCAGTTTAGAGCGGAAAGAGCTCTAAAGGGGGACTTTGAAGAAAAGTGGGTGCCAGACCCCACTAAAGTCGGAACTAGCTCATCCAGGCCACATGTTGATCAATATGATCAATATATTAGAGCTTATGAGGAGTCAGAGGCTATACTGGAGCAGCAACCTGTCGAGCCATACACTGAAGAGGAAGTACAGCTTTTAAAAGCTGAGCTGAAAAAGGACGACAAGGGGAAGAAGAAAGTAGATGAGTCTACTGAACCTCAAGAGAAAGACGGGCAAGCAAACAAAGGGAAGCCAAGATGACTGAGGACAATCAGCCCTCCTTTACTGATGTACCAAGCCCGAAGAAGACGGAAATCATTGTGGAAGAGACCACAGTAGAGATGGACACGGCTGGTATGGAAAAGCCGGAGGCCGGGACCAAGGAAAAGGAGATAGATCCAATTCAGCAAAAGAAAAACGATTATGAGGATCTGGTAGCGATAGGGTACACTGAAGAAGAGGCCCTTGAGGCGGTCTATGGGATCCACCTACAAAAACAAGATGATCGGAGAGCGACAGAGGAAAAAATAAAGAGTACAAAAGAGAGTGAAGAGAAACTGGACGAGCAGAACGTACTAGAAGAGCCGAAGCCAGTGGAGGTGGTGTCAGAAAAAGCTTTAGAGCTGACAGATGAAGATGAAAAAGACATGCACATGGTGCATGAACTGCTCAACAAGATCAAAGAAAGATCCAAGGCAAAGGAAGTGGAGATTGAGACAGCCAAACAAAGGGAAGCCGAGTTGCAGAGGAAATTAGAGGATGCTATGACTGAATCTAAAAGTCATAAAGCATCACTCTATGATGCGGAAAACGAGAGAGACGGCTTGATACTCCAGCTAGCCGAGGCTTCAAGAGAAGTAACAAGTGCACAGGAAGCAAGGGAGCGGATGGAAGACGACTTGGAGGCGGCTAAAGATGAGCTCATTGAGCTAAGGGAAAGAGTCAAGCTCCAAGAAAGAACAATCACTAGACTCAGGACTACCCCTAGAGCTAGCAGAGCAGGAACCGAACAAGAGGGAGCTCTTGTACCAGCTCTGGAAGACCAGGTCCGAAGCTTACAAAGAGAGCTAAGATTAGAGCAAGTGCAAAGGTTGCATATTGCGGAGGGATCATTGGCAGCAGAGGAGAGGCTCACTTTAGAAAATCAAACACTAAGAACAGAGAATGAGACCCTCCGCAAACAGCTCCAAGATCTACAAGAGCAACAAAGAAGAGAGACAGAGACACCAAAAGAAGAATCAGGTGGAGCAGCCATAGAGCTACCAGAAACTGGAGAGGCAACCACAATTGAAGATCCAGCCCCAGTTCACGAGGTGGCCTCGACTTCAGGAATCTCTGAAGAAGAAGAACAAAGGCTCCATGACCAAATAGCAAAAGTCAACAGAGGAGAGTGCCAAGGCGGAAATGGAATGGGAGAGGAGACTCCTAATCTCCATTAGACTTCAGGGATTAGACACAAAAGTGCTCCATGAAGAGTGGATGCAACCCAGCCTGCCTTTCCCTTTGATGAAGTTTGAAGTGATAAAAACAAAAAAGAGAATAGAGAGGAGCAGTATGTCGCTCTTTACGAAGGCGACATCACAAAAGAGGAACAATCAAAGAAGATTGTAGATTCGCAGCCTAGATGGAGGAAAGGTTGGCTGAACAAATACCCAGCCTACCTCATCTACTTGGTAGAGGCACCAAAGGAGATTCGGGAGGATGCAACCTTCTGCCCGGTGCCAAGAGTCAGAAGCTGGAAAGAGCATGGCAGGATTGCAGAAAAGAAGCCAAATTGGCTTAATTACCCCAGGATGCCAGGACCAAAGGCAAGAGAGAGAATAGGTAAAGCCTACATGGTGAAAACCCTAACGGGCACCATCAAGCTCTTTACTGGCTCTCCTGACCTTTCGTGTCAGATGCTCAAGAAAATTTGCAGGACTCTCTTAGCTTGCATTGAAGTGTTCGCGCCAGATAAAGCCACGACCTCGAGTCTACTATCGACGGCCGACACAGTGACTGATATGATGTATGATCTTTCATTGCAGCCTTCTCCAAAAGTGTTGCACCTCCTATACCAGAGGATTATGTTTTTGCCTAGCTTCCACATGCAAACATTCGAAGAAGCTTTCTACACTGGCTTTTTCACCCACGAAAGCAAAATATTCGGCCCAACCTTGACCATCGGCAACCTACGATACGAATCACATTTGCAGATGCTCAAGATGACAGAACTTTATTGACCAAGCATAAAAGTCATGTCAGGGACGACATGAACGCGGAGGGGGGGAGTGTTGAGCCAGCAGAGGATCACACCCACATTTTTGCTCACACTCATCATTTTTTTAACCATTGATTGTAATAAATGTCTTTCCGACATTGATTTTGAATTGAGCCATTCATTAAGTAACGGGACTCCATTGAGTTTCCAGCTTGTAATCCCGAAGTAATTTCACTTGCTGATGTAATTAGTTAGAGATGTTCTCACCTCCAAGACTGAGGTATATAAGCCAAAGTTTTGTAACCTAAAGGAGATTCAGTTTATTAATCAAAGTGAGTTTTTGAGCACCGTGACTGTGTCTGAGAGAGAGAGTGAGAGAGAGAGAGAGAGAGAGTCTTATCCACTTGCTACGCGAGCTACGGAGCCGCCATTGGAGAAGCGACACCGCCATTGTATTAGCAACGGCGAGAGCTATGCACAGATACCAAGAGTGCGCGCTATCAGCTTCTATGTGTGGTAAGTTCCTACGAGCTTCGGTGTGAGTTTTCTTTCAACTCGTGTGTCGGAATGGAGCGTGCAGCATATCTATAGAACCACAACGAGTAGAGCTACGCATTAGTACCATCGGAGTCAAGTTTTGGTCACCTGTATTTTTCGGCCTGTCTTCATACGCGTTTACCGCACGGAGTGATTATAGGTTGATTTTGCAGTTCAAGTCTTTAAGGTGTTGTTCTTACCTAGTGTATAGACTTCCCCTTGAGTTTGAGATCGATTCAATGATTCTAGATCTTGTTTCGTATAGCATTCGTTCGTAGTAAGGATTTCCGTCACTTGCGTATTTTAGAACTTAGATTTGATTTCCTTAGTAGTGATTGTCATTAGAAGATCGAGTAGGTGATTTGACACCCACCTAGTTGTTTCCATGCGCCTGCGGGTCAAGCTCCGTCCTCGTCTGACAAATTCTGTTGTTGGTTGAGTTCTCGCTATTTAGCTTCCGCTAGCGGCGTAACCGCCTTAACACATGACAACATACTAATAGATTAGGAGCTTTTTTATAGCCCGTAGACATGATAGGCGTGAATGATTTATTAAGATTGGTCACATAGTTTTTAGGCTAGTAGGTTTATGAACTTGCATTAGCCGAGGGTCATAATTGATTGCTTGTGTTTCATACATAAAACTGAAATTTCAAGTGGTTTAATCTTCATGATAGTTTACGTGTCTTTTTTGCTTTATGTTGTTTAGTTTTTGACTATGATTCACCCATCTTTTAGAAACAAAAAATTCACTTTACATAATTGTTCAGTGTACTTCATAATTTATTCATTCTTGTTGGCCTTTGATCTCATTACTTGTTCTTATGTTTTGTAGCTTAACATTCTTCCATGGACTTGATTTTTACCATGTCTCCGTGTTTTGCTTTACCCGCACACAAGGACGTGAACCAAATTAAGAAGGGGGGAATGTTAGCAGCGGCTAACACATGCTACACCGGTTATGCATCAAGCGGGAGATATGCTATGGTTGTGCATAATATTTTCAACTCACTTTGTATAAGTCTTGGGCTCATTGGGAGTTCCAAAGTTGTATATGCTAGCTAGAGGGTTCAAACTTAAACTTATAGTAGAAGGGATTGTGGTGAAAGCCTTTATAAGGAAGCCTTTATGCAAGGAGGCTTCATTCTTGAGTATCCACTCTTGAGAATCCACTTTTGAGAGCTCTCTCTCTCTTGAGTGTTCACCCTATGGATGGCCTAGCCTTGAGCTTAATGCCCATGCTTAAGAGGCTAGTGCTAATCCATTGTAATTAGAGAACCATTTTTAATCTAATCTCTACTTTCTCATTAGTCTACTTCTTATCTATTCCATTATGTCATGAAATAGTTTCACATTTCTCATTATTCTACATTTGAGTTTGTGTGATGAGTTCTTGCTACTAACCACTCTTATCCTTCTATGAGCATTTGCTTTGCAATATTTAGCATCACTAATTAGGTTGATTAAGTTGGTTTCTAATCTTTTAATTAGTGTGTGTGCTCTATTGTTTGCTTGTCTGTGGATAGGTTTTATGAAACTCTAGCACCATTCACCTTGTGTGTGTAGCTATTGATGAAGTGCCGTGATTGCCATGTAGTGATTGGAGAGGCCAACACCAATGCAATTAGTGTGTGTTTATCATTAGTGTGCTTTGGGTTTCTAGTCTATGGTAAGTCGGACTTAATGTGTGTAGGTGATGCTTGATTAATGATGTGATTAGAGTTAGTGATTTAATGACTAACCTCTATTCACTATGAAAACCTCCAAGTGTTTACTGCGTTGTTTTACCGCGTTTTGTAGAGAGAAGGTGTAAATTCGATGAGAGAAACAAGAGAGAGGAGGGCGGGGTTTTTTTTTGTTTTAAAGTATCAGGACGACTTTATCCGCTGTTATTACCGCGCTCACTATCGTCGTTATATCCTTTGCCCAATTTTAGTACCTAAACTTTCAAATTCTGGCCCCAATTCAAATTTTGGTGTTTCCCTCCTCTCAATAAAAATTAAAGAATATTGTATATAATTTTCAAATATAAAAAAGAAGAGAAAGAAAGAGAGAGAGAAAGAGAAAGAGGGGGGATAAGGAGACAGGGATTATAAGATTACACTTGGTTACAACTAAAATAATCATTGTCAATTGATTAACATAATTGAGCATATTCTCAAATCTAAAGAGAGGAAGAGGAGAGAGAGAGAGGTGAATGGATTACACGACCAAAAAACTTCATAACTGCAAAATGTTTATGAATCATCTTCCAAAAGATCTCTACATGAAGCATCATTCAATTCTAAGCCCATGGCTCCTAAATCAATAAAGAGAGAAATGGAATTGTCGTTTATGGATGCATTGCCAGCTTCATCATCTTCGAGTTCGTCATCCTCCATCTCATCATCTTCATCATCATGACAATCATCCTCTCTAGGACTTGCTCCCACCGGACTTGATTCATCGACCTCCCTCTCCTCTGTTTCCACCTCATCTAAAGTCGGAGGTGGAAGAGGGTCGAAGATAGTCTCCACTTCATTAGTGGAAAAAATGGTTCTCCCCCGAGGTGTTACGGGAATTACGAACCAAAGTTTTGGTTGGTGGATTGCTGGGATATAGATAACCTATAAAATAGAAGCTCAAAGTGAGTAACATTGGTATAACTAACGCTACAAGTAAATAAGAATAAAAAAGGTACATGTCACTCACCTACTCACAATTGGGGGGTAAAACTAAATTGTCATACCTCCCTGTGTGATGCACACTAGAGTCCACCATGTAGAGGCCATTCTCATGTCATCTAAACACATTTGCAAACCACTTGCACTCAAAGATGAAGCTATGAAAGGTTCTAATATTAACCTTTAGTATCCTTTCAATAGTTCCGTAGTACTTGGCTTCATCACCGTCTATGTCAAAGTTGCCCATGATGGCACAATCCATGGTGGTTCTACGCTCGTGAATGTGGCGCGTACAAAAGTGACGACCCTTTGACCACATAGAGTTAAAGGAAAGGCACTACAAAATAGAAAAATATATTAATTTATCAAATACATATTAAAAATAATTTCAAGAAATAGCGAGACAATATGGTTTAAGTATATGAGTACTCTACCTTTGGTACGCAGCCTCGTGCATACTCCCATTCTTTGTTGGTGATGTCTTCTCCGCGCGCTTTTGCCTCGGTCAGTCTCTCATGAATCCACTTTGCACTAATGAGATATGGGAAACATGCAAGGTGTCTAAGCACTGGGGGTGCCCTCCTTCCTCCATTTGCTTGTTTCTATGCTTCCCTCTCTTGCAAACGCCTGGCCTTTGCAAGAGAGGGATGTCTTCTCCGCGCGCTTTTGCCTCGGTCAGTCTCTCATGAATCCACTTTGCACTAATGAGATATGGGAAACATGCAAGGTGTCTAGGCACTGGGGGTGCCCTCCTTCCTCCATGTGCTTGTTTCTATGCTTCCCTCTTTTGCAAACGCCTGGCCTTTGCCATTGTCCACAAGTCCACCCACTTGGTCATAATATTTGCATTGAGAATGCAAACGTTATCGACCACTCGGGATAGATTCATATCCATGTTAAGTAGTTTCCCCTTTCCACTTGTCAAGTGTGAAGTCATCCTTGCATCTTCCTCGTCTGACCACATGCGAGGCATTAAAGGATCAACTTGTGCCAAATACTCTAATATGTAAACAAATGCCTCTTGAACAATCCACCTTTCGGCCATACATGCCTCTGGTTGAGACCGTAGCCGCACAAAATCTTTGAGAGTCTTTAAAAACCTCTCTAAGAAGAACATCCATCGTGCGTGCACTACTCCACATATAGCTATCTCCTCCACCACGTGAACCAAGAGGTGAATTTGACTAAGAAGGACCGATCAAGGAAATGCATCTTCAACGGCACACACAATTTTTGTTGCAAGTGTTTGAGCAGCAGGGATAGCATCTATTTTGATTTCCTTGGAGCTCACAAATCTGCAAGAAAACACACAATGATACACTAAGTGCTAGTTGAAATTATTGTGTACATAAAAAAGGTGTAGTTGAGTGGAGTCTTGTGGTGTACCTTACTAGCTCTTCTAATTTGAAAATAGTGTCCCTGACTTTCTTGTCTCGACATATACACATACTCACCGGCAAAATGAACTACAATGTAAATCAGGGAAAGGGAAAGCGAGTGATAGTCATACACACAAACTATAGATAGAATAGGGAGTATGAAGATTACTTGAAGCATCTTGTGCCAATCGTGGGACTTCAACCCATACAATTGAACACTTCCACGGTCCTTCTTCGCTTTTGTGAAAGCTCCCTTTAGCGACCTCATGTATCATGTTGGTGTGCGAATAGAGGCGATGGTACCCTTCACCTTATCTAATTCTTCTTTTGCTAGCATCCATGGTGCTTTAGGAAGCACAATCTTTCCATTTGGGGCACGTCGTGGAGTGGCGAGGCGGGTAGACGTTTTAAAAGCCCCAAATCCTCCCTCGCACCCAAAGAGTCCTTCTTGCCAATAATGTGGTCCCATAGTGTTTGGGCTACATTCTTGAATTTGTGCACGGGATCCAAGAGGTGTTGTATTTTTAAGTCCTTCCAATATGGAAGCCTTAAAAATATAGAATACCTTGACATACCTTTTGGTGGAGGACAAGGAGCCGGATTGTTGTTGTGGTGTTCCTCCCAAATGGTTGCCCAATCTGCCATCGTGACCTTTAGAGGAGCCTTCCCATTTGTTGGAGCCTTGTGCTTGTTATTCCTTGGGGAAAGAAACGATGGTTGTTTGGATAGATTACCTTGCGCAAGGAATCTGGCCTCTCCATCACCAACGATGGCCTGCAAGTAGGACATGCATTGTGCCCCGATGTGGACTACCCTGCATACATATCATATGGTTAAAGAGATGAGTGAACAAAAGTGAGCTAAAGGGAGAGAGGAAATGAGGGAAAGAGAGATAGAGGATAGAGGGTTACCAAAAATCTCTCCAAGCCTAGGATAGTCATGCATAGTCCACATAAGAATTCCCCTCACTTGACCCTCTCTCCCCCCCTTTGCAAGTGAGACATTGACAACAGGAATGCCTCTCCATAACTCCTCCAACTCCTCGATGAGGGGCTCGAAGTAAATGTCAATATTTGACACTTTGTACTTCCCTAGCACAAGCAAGGAAAGAAGTAAATTGCCCTTCTTGGTTGTCTCCCATGGTGGAATATTGTAGTTGACGATCACCACAGGCCAAGTGCTCCATGAAGTAGACTTAGTGCCGAAGGGGTTGACACCATCACTTGCTAACCCAAGTCTCAAGTGTCGAGGCTCCCACCCAAACTCTAGCCATTGAGTTTCGATGTGCCTCCATACATGTGAATCGGCAGGGACACGCATCATTCTATCATTTGAGCGATGGTTTGCGTGCCACGCGAGAAGCTCCACGGTAGACCTGCTTTTAAACATGTGTTGGATACACATGATGCAAGGAATCAATGGAAAATGTCTTAATACCTTGTAGAGAGAGAGAGAGAGAGAGAGAGAGAGAGAGAGAGAGAGAGAGAAAGAGAGAGATAGAGGGAGGAATAGAGAGAGAGAGAGAGAGAGAGAGAGAGAGTGTAGATAGAGGGAAAGAGGGAGAGAAAAAAGAGAGAGATAGAGGGAAAGAGGGAGAGAAAGAGAGAGAGAGAGAGAGAGAGAGAGAGTAGATAGAGGGAGAGAGAGAGAGAAATACATAGAAAGAGAGAGAGAGATAGATAGAGGGAGAGAAAGAGAGAGATAGAGGGAGAGAGGGAGAGAGGGAGAGAAAGAGATAGAGAGAGAGAGAAATACATAGAAAGAGAGAGAGATAGAGGGAGAGAGGGAAAGAGGGAGAGAAAGAGAGAGACAGAGAGAGAGAGAGAGAGGGAAAGAGGGAGAGAGGGAGAGAAAGAGATAGAGAGAGAGAGAAATAGATAGAAAGAGAGAGAGATACAGGGAGAGAGAGAAAGAGGGAGAGATAGAGGGAGAGAGGGAGATAGGGAGAGAAAGAGAGAGATAGAGGGAGAGAAAGAGATAGAGAGAGAAATAGATAGAAAGAAAGAGAGATAGAGGGAGAGAAAGAGAGAGATAGAGAGAAAGAGGGAGAGAAAGATAGGGAAAGAGAGAGAGTAGAAAGAGATAGAGAGAGAGAAATAGATAGAAAGAGAGATAGAGAGATAGAGGGAGAGAGGGAAAGAGGGAGATAGAGTGAGAGAGGGAAAGAGGGAGAGAAAGAGAGAGACAGAGGGAAGTAGGGATAGAAAGAGAGAGAGAAAGATAGGGAAAGAGAGAGAGTAGATAGAGAGGGAGAGAAAGAGAGGAATAGAGAGAGATAAGGAAAGAGATAGAGAGAGACAAAGAGAGAAAAAGAGGGGAAAGAGGGAGAGAGAGAAAGAAGTTAAGGAGATGAAAATTGGGCTCCAAAGGGATACCTGAGCAACCAGCACCAAGATTACCTTCAAGGCGAGGACGCTTTGTTGAGCGAAGGGCAGCCCATCCCCAAGCTTGGAGGGTGTAGGTAGAAGACAAGGGGTTCCAATTGTAAAACATGCTGAATTATGTTTTGCAATAATGGGATGAAGCGGCTACCTCAGTTTGTGAGGCCAATCTAGGACATGGTGGATGTCCCTGGGGTCGCTCTTGTGGACGTATGCGAAGCCCGAAAAAGTGGTGCCCAAGACCAAATCCACCATGACGTTAGCCGAGACCTCCATGCGTCGGCAGAAGATGTCATCCATGTTTGGCTTCTCATCTCTGAGAGTGTCTACTAGTATGTGTATGTATCTACGTGTTTGTGTGCTAATATATATATCCTCTGGGAGAGAATTATAATGTTACGATCAATTGATCACTTAGACATTGAATTTAGGTGCAGCCAACACAAAATGATGGCTACATTTACAACCTTAACATATATATGTGTGTACATATATATATATATATATATATATATATATATAATATATATATATATATATATATATATATATATATATATATATATATATATATATATATATATATATATATATATATATATGCATGTATGTAGGCACTAAGTACGGGAGCATAGCATCCGAAGGTTAGACGCTTCCTCTTGGGATATAGTCCTTTTCTAATCGTGGCGTTGCGGTCATTGATCCACTCATGCATTGATTACCACAACGTACCTTTGGTTTTATCATGGTTGAGATTGCGATGATATCTAATGAGCTGTATTTGACCTTTGGCACTACTAGCCTCTCTACTTAGGTTTACTAGTATATATATGTATCTACGTGTTTGTGTGCTAATATAATTGTGTACGTATTTATAGATGAGTGAGTAGGGTGGAAAGCTTAATCTTATATTGCTCTTTGTAATGTAGATGTTAGATGACAGACCAACTAGTGAGGAGCAGCCAGCTGGCTCTTCTTTTGGTTGGTTCACATCTCAGGTGGGCTCCCACCCGGGGTGGACATCGCCTCCAGTGGACCCGAGTCTTGAGTCAGATAGAAAAAGCAAAAAAAATTAATAATGTTTCTACATAGTTAACCATAAACCATGAGTGTCATAGGTTTTTTTTTTGTTATTTGCAGGCATGGTCATCCTGCACCTACCCTTCTTAGATTCCTCCACCAGTTGTAGATCCTGACTTACAGCGGGCTATCTCTTTACGAGAGCAGTACCTCCGTTCGATGGAGGATTTGTTTGGCCGCTACACTCCATAGCAGCTTGCGACCTACGGCATTTCTCCGCAAACTACACTATGGGGGAGTCACGGAGGGACTCCTTACCTACAGAGCCTCGCACCAACAGCACCTGCCTCTACTCTCCCTTCCTATCGTGCTACTCCTATTCCATCGCAGGGTCCCACTCCCCTTGCATCGCAGGGTTCTACTTCCATGGCATCACAAGGTCCTACGCCACTCCATTCCACTTCGGCTTTGCCAGAACATCGTCGACGGACTTCCTCTGACAGGTTGCGTCGACGCTCGTCTCAGAGCGCTGTGAGAGACGAAGCGGCGGCCTGAGAGACGAAGCGACGGCGGCTCTTGTGGTTTTGCATGTTTTGGTAGTGGCAGGGGAATGGAGTCCCCACTTTCAGAGCGTGCCGCCCCTGACACAGAGGACGAGGATACTGACGCACCTGTGCCAAACACGCATGGGGCTACTACAAGGTTAAATATGGCGGGGAGGTGGATTTTGGCATAGCACACAGGTAGGGCATTTCAATGCCATCTACAAATTCTTATACATTCAACGTATAAGAATTGTTTTATAAAGTTTAGAGACCAACTGTCCGATCATGCACCGGTACATTGAGGACGCACTGTTAGCTAGATTTCCAAACGCCCCCGATCAACATTTTTCACAAAAAAGGTTGGAGGGCTACATAAAGACATTTCTAAAAAACAAGCAGTCCAGTGTGCGGCGCGTAGCAGCCAACCAGGTCAGAAATCCAGATAGGAGTTACCGCGGTGGCAACATGGCAGACACGGAGTGGGAGTGGGCAATTCAAGAGAAGAGCGATCAAGCTGCGACGAGCTCATCATATAGACAACAACGCGAGGCCCGCTCAAGACAAACTCCCAGGCACTATGGCTCAGGAGGCAAGGGAGCTTGGAAGGATAAATATGTAAAATTATTTGAATTATAACGTCGATTGGTGATTATAAAGATTGTAATTGATGATTTGGTATTGTTATTGCTAACTTAGGAAAATGTCACTCTCTCTCGATCAACTAGAGAGATGGTCAAGTATCGGGAGCAACATATAGAATTTGATACTTGGCGATGGTTATTCGAAAACAACCACATCTCTAGTGAGCAATTCGACGCGGCAGTTGGACCACTACAAGCGGTAAGTTTTAACAAGTAATTTTGTATCAATTGTTTTGAGCTATGGATAATTGTTTAATTTGGTTTGGGTTTATGTAGAGTCAAAGTGATCCAACATACGTGCCTTTGGACGATGACGAGGATTAGATAAAAAATGTTTTGTCAAAACTTTCGTAAAGTCCCAATGTAGCACAATGTATATACAACTATTTACTTTTTATTGTAACTTTTTTAAATAGTTGATCTTCTACATGTTTAATTGCTAAGGTAAAGTAAATTCATTTCAGTTCTTTGGTATTTTTTATACTCTTCCAAAAAACAATTGATGTTTTATTGTTTTATACAAGTCAAAAATAAAGGTGCTCATTTGTGGGTGGCCCAAATGAGAACCTTTATTTTTGAATTGGCGTGTAGTTGTAATAAGCGTGGCAATAACAGCGGCAAAGGTCGCGATAATAGCAGCGGGTATATTGCTGCGACTATTACCGCGCTTATTGCTGAGAAACCACTACTCCGTTCATCACCGTGGTTATTTTCGCCCCCACAAATTTTTCTCTCTCCTTTTTCCTTTGTTTTTCCGCGGCAATGTTAGCAGTTATAAACAACTTCTCTTATAGTGTATTGCATTGAATGAGCATACTCATGAATCCTCTTATTCCATTCATCCGATGCTCATGCTTCCATGCCCTAGCCGGGTTGCTGATCCATGGATTGATAATTTTGTGTGGGTTGCGATTAGGTTGTTGCTACAACGCCTCCCAAAACACACACACACACACAGATTATCTTGGAGTTTGAAGGTGGCATTTCATACAGAGTGGCCCTGCAAGAATGTGTCACTACAATATGAAGGCTAGCGAAACAACTCATTATTTGTGCAACTTGTATAAAATATTTTAAGGAAGCTAGAAGTCTAGATAGATCGTCGAAGCTTTCAAAAATCCAAAGGCGTTCAATAAATCTCCAGTCGCTTGGAATGTGAGGGAGGCAACATGCATCACATCGTCGAAAGGAAGAGAGAGAGAGAGAGAGAGAGAGAGAGAGAGAGAGAGATTTCTCATGACAAACATACAGGTCAATTCTGGCCGCCAAGAGAAATGAGAGAGAGAGAGAGAGAGAGAGAGAGAGAGATTAGAATAGGGGGATGACCAAGGTTGTGATGCATTGTGCCATTTTCATATAATGGCAAGCTCCAACAAGTAATAATTCATGAGAGCAAAGGCTTTCTAAGCCCAAGTGGATGCTATGTTTTCTCCCTAGCATGGAGAAGATGGGAAAAAAAGGAAGGAGTGAGGTGGCGAGAAACGATTTGCAGCCAGCTGGCACCTTAGGTCTTTCTTTTTAATATATACTAGTATGTGACCCGCGCGTTGCCGTGACTACATGTGCATCAATTGAAGCAACCATTGTTCTCCTTTCCTTCATAGGGAGGGAAAATGTGGACAAATGCATACGATTCTAATGTGAGATTTTATATCTCTTTAATACACTTGTGCATCAACCACCACTATAACTACTTTCTAGATGACAATGTACATGACAACACACAAGGTCTAAGTGCCCTCCACATTCATATCAATCAAGCACAAATCTATCTTTTGGATCTATCTTTTCGAGTTGATGGGGGCTTTTCACAAGCCAAGCTCCCATACCCCTCTTCTCTCGTCCCCACCCCATGAAAACCCCCTCTTAGGGAGGGAGTGATAAAAGGCATTGGAAAAAGTAAGAAAAAAATTAAAGTATGATTATGTAAATATATAAGAAAGGTAAAATAGGCCACCTCATGCCTGCGGGGTAGCCCATCCCCACCTTGCCTCCTTTTTCTTCACTGTTGCCCCGCCGTGTGTCCCTTTTCCTCTCCTCCACTCAAAAGGTCAACCCTCTCTCTCTTCCCCTTGTCCTTTCTCCTTTCTCTCTCCCCTCAAGCTACCCCACCTCTCACCAAAATGCATTATAACTCACCAATAATGCACCAACTCACATGCAACTTACCCTATCTTCCAAAATAGTATTCCCCACCACCCCCTCTTTCTCTCTCCTATCATATCCCATGACCCAAATACCCCCCTCTCTCTCTAAAGGGCGCCATGTCTCTTGTCTTGTAGCTAATAACCTCCCCCACACTCACACACACTCAGTTTCACTGAAAAAAGTGCCCACAGACCCATCCCCACCCGGTGGTTACCTGATTTTTCTTGTGTTCACACACATCTGCACACAGATTCACCTCTGAACACACTCCCCTCTTGTTATTACTTTATTCTCCATGTCACCTCTCACTTTTTTTTCATCAACCCATCTCTCTCTCTCTTAGTCTCTCTCTCATGAGACTGCTGTTCTGGCACATATACACACAGCCAGACAAGTGGGCCCACAGTCACATGGCCTATGTATGATAATGATTTCTTCATTTCTAAATTCTAGAATTTCTCCCCCCTCCTCCCCTATATAAAGAGGGGTCACCATCACACAAAAACACACAACATCACCAAAGAACACACTATGCACTGTGTGTGCCTAGTGCACACACACACACCCACACCATCACCATCACCGCAATCACCATGCTTGTCTTGAGCATGACCTCTACACCCTTGGCTATGGAAGATGAAGGGCAACTAAATGAAGGATGATGGCCATAATCCTCGTGCGAGTCTTCGCCATCAACTCCCACCTATCCGCCATGTGCTCTACCACTCTCTCCCTTCTCATTCCCCTACCTATGCTCCCCATTTCATCGCCTAATTCTCTAAATAAAGCTTGAGGTTTTGTGTGAGTATGTTTTCCTTGCAATGTTTTTGGCCATGTGAGGTGTGCGGAATCGCCACCTAGTCTGTGTTTTGGAGTGAGCTTGTGTGTGTGTGAAGGGTGTGCGGATTCCGCCAACCATATGTTGTGCCTAAGTACTAAGCCGCTATACCCCCTCCTCACTCTCTCTCTTCTCTCTCTCTCACAACTCTCTCTCTCTCTCTCACTTGATCTCATTCCCTTTCCTCTTCCATCATTACTCCCAAGCATCCATCTCTCTTGGATGAAAACTTTGTTATGGTGGTGTGTTGTTTGCGTCCTAGCCGTTGAAGCTAGGTGATGCCCCTGTTTGCTTTACCATGACAGGCTCGAGGCGCGCCATTCGGTCCCCGGTGTTTTAGAGGCCGTCGGGGTTCGGGGTTCGCTTTGCTCCCGTCAGAGTGTAAGATCAAACAACTAATGAAGTGTAGTTACTCTCCACATTCTTGTGGATTGACCCATGACAAATCTCCTTCTAGTTGGTCATGCCAAGCTCCAATATACTCCTCCTAATCATGGAAAGCTTGTCCCTCCCCCCGACTTGCACCCCTCCCTCTCTATCTGTGTGTGTGTGTGTGTGTGTGTGTGTGTGTGTGTGTGTGTGTGTGTGTGTGTGTGTGTGTGTGTGTGTGTGTGTGTGTGTGTGTGTGTGTGTGTGTGTGTGTTTGTTTTAAAGTTCAAGAATTATCATGTCCATTTGAGGTCTCTTGGGAATGAATTAAGTAATGGGCTCCCTTCGCATGATGTCTTGTCATAACATCCTATGTTTCTCTCTAAGGAGGCAATGAATTTGCGATTAGGCTAGAGACATCCCCCTCACACAATGGATATGGGACCCTGGTGAGTGGTAGTGGCCCTCTAAATAGACCAATAGAGAGTTGGTATCCTTCTTTGGATATAGTGTTTGCATTGAACGACGAATTCTTTAGATGCATTAGCATCCCCTCTCACCATCCTTACCAATCAAGGCATTGGTCATGATAGCAACTCTCCCATGCTTCTCTCGTGTAGTTTTGGTCTTGCATTTGGGACATCACAATCAACTAAGTCATCAACTGCTATTTGTTGGCACTTAGGATGCCATGATCCAACATGCCAACATTACACCACATAGTAGTAGAAGAAACTTTGCCATTGGTATGCACAACTGATTTGGTGAGTAGTGTGTTGTTTGCTTCTCAAAGGCAGTATTCATGATGGATGTGTGACCTGGGGGTGATTTCATGGCTATAGCAGCTTTGTCTCTACATGTGGGTAAATTTCAAAATTCACCGGTTGGATTGCACTCAATCTAGCTATTGCTAGCATGTACACTTGCATCTACCAAGACTCGTTGCATGGATGTTGAGGTCTCTTGCAATTGAGACCATAAGCATGTTATTAATATAAGGTGCATATTGTTTGTTTGTGTACATTTGGGCACCATTGGCACCTTAAAATGTGAGGGCAATGAAAGTAGAAAAGTTCACTCAATCGTTTCTCTTTGCAAGAGTTTTGGGCATCATGCTAAAAGAAAGGGCGTGCTGCAAAACACACACACACACACACATGAATGTTCTCCTTTGAGAGAGCAGACTGTATTCAATCATTCACATGGTTTCCCTTACCCATATTCTATACCATAGCAGTCATTTGGCTTAGCTCCCACTCCCTTAAATGTGAGACAGAGCATTGAGGCACTACATGGAGGAGAGTCTCCTTTTGTACGCAAATTATATCCCTTAACAATTTGACAGTGCGATCATCATACCCTACATGAGTGCTCAGCTTTTGATCACATCAAACTTTCTTTACCTACATTTTAGCCCATACCATGGCCTACATACCTTTCTCTCCTAGCCACCTCTTGGATTCAACTTGTCAATGGCCACCCTTATATCCATAGTCTTCAAGCATGTTATGTATTGTACTTGGTCCTGTAGGTCAATCTGACCTTTAAGGATGATATCTCTCTCTCTCTCTCTCTCTCTCTCTCTCTCTCTCTCTCTCTCTCTCTCTCTCTTCTCTCTCTCTCTCTCTCGTTAACCTTTGAGGTCACTGTGTCCCCCTCTCCTTGTATAAGTATGCGAGCATGCAAGCCGTTGAGTTCAAGAATCAACGTTCATCGGCTACAATTTTTAGGTCTCTTGTGATCTTCTTCTTCTTCTTCTTCCTCTCTCTCTCTCTCTCTCTCTCTCTCTCTCTCTCTCTCTCTCTCTCTCTCTCTCAGGCTGCATGTCTAGTTTGTAGTATTAAAATGAAGCATGTGAGAGGCGAAGAGCCTGGTCGCATGTACCAGTGAGCCTGCTTTCTCCGTTCATGAGCCGGATCTTCTCTCTCTACCTATCTAATCGTGGTAGTTAAGAGCCTTGAAACGGGCATAGCCTTTGACATGGTTGACTTTTGAGGCCCTCTTGATTAGCAAGAACCTGCTCAAGATCTATCTCATCACTCAGCCAAATCAATCATTTATCTTCAAAAAGTCCCTGGATTTTCTTGACTTGCAAACAAAGCTAGAAGGCTATTTAGTCGTTCCAAAGTGCACAGGCTCTAAATGTAAGCAAAATGACATGGAGGCAGCCTACAATAAGAGATCGGACTCATCATTTCTAGGGGGAGGCAAAAGGCCCACATTAGGTATGCAACACCAAGGAGTATCCAAATGAGCAAAGGATTGCTAACTTCAAGACCAAGGCCAATTCCCTCGACTTGCAATGATCATCCTCCAATGCAATCACATCAATGTTCTGGAAAATCGTTTTTTCAAACATTTAAAAAAAGTTTTCCTTTAATTTTCCAAGAGGAAATTTAGAAAATTAGGTTTATTTTGCAAGTTTTTATGCTATTTTTCTATGTTTTGGGGCGAGATTTCTCCTTTTCCCCTTGCCCTCAACCATCATTTTTGAAATTGAAAATGACATGATATTAAGCTGAGACACATTTTTTCCAAACACTGAATGGAAGAACCGCCTTGCACGACCGTTTTCGTGAGCCTGTAGCATCAGGCAATGCCACCTGTCCTCTTGTCGAACCCTTTTTTCTTGCCTATGTCAGGAGTCCGAGATGTGAAAACTTGGGAAAGCTAAAAAGCATAGATGGTCACGTTGGAGCTCTCAGCATTGTAACATCCACTGGCTGGCCAAAAAAAGATGAAGAAAGTGTGGAGACAATGTGGGACTTTCTCTCTCTCTCTCTCTCTCTCTCTCTCTCTCTCTCTCTCTCTCTCTCTCTCTCCTCTCTCTCTCGGTGTGGAGGGCCGCAGCTAGGCAAAAATGGAGCTCGTCGGGATCAAGGGTGGCGGACTGGCAGTGGTAGAGGAGTAGGAAGCTCAGCAAGCACTTGTGGCGAGTGGGACATGTACTCGATCCAGAGTCTTATCGTCCTGATCAACAAAGGATTGAGGTCGTATAAGGGTGTGGGGCTCGTGGCGGATCAATTGTTGGGAGCCAGGGGTGTTGATAGAGGAGACTATATGAGGCCTATTGTGGCAACATTTGAGATGTTGTACACGAAGTAAGTGGTGGGTTGTGTTCATGATCGAGTTTGGGGGGGGGGGAGCATTCTCTGTCAAGCGTCAAGGTCAATCAATGGCACTCTCTCTCTCTCTCTCTCTCTCTCTCTCTCTCTCTCTCTCTCTCACACACACACACACACACACACACACACAAAGCTACAACAAATAATGAAGACGTCTCTCTCTCTCTCTTTGACTTTCACACACACGCACATTCGAGGAAGACCAACTTATCAACGTGTGGTACAGCTCGTTGCTCGTTATTTTCCCAAGCTACGAAGTAGAGCCACCTTTTATAAAAACAAAAGTAATCACCTTTCAAAATTGAAGGTGAAACTCCATGGTCTTGCTAAAATATAAATATATACATAGTACTAAGTATTGTGAGTTTTTGACAAAAATAGAGAAGTCAAAAGTAAGTCTTTTCATTTTCTACCATCACTTCACTTGCTACTTACCCTTCACTTTTACATTTCAAACCAAATGATTTTTGACTTACCAAATTACCCTCTACTTTTACATTTCAAACCAAATGTTTCTTAAGTTCTTGAAACGAAGGAGAGAGTGACACATAGATGGATGCCCTCTCCTTCCTTGAAAATTTTAAGCTCAATTATATATAGTATAAAATAAAATATATATAGAAAAATAAGATTCCATTCTCTTAGTGAGAGTGTTGTCTAGCAAGCTATAAAAGGTTTTATTTGTATTCGCAAACTGATATCTAGCATTTGTCTTCTAGATAAAGGATAAAAAATGACACATATTAAGTGTATAAGCTAAGGCGAGGCAAACGAAGGTGAAAAGTAAAAAGACATATGAAGGTGGAGAGTCAAAAAACCTTTTGTGTTTATATAAAGAGGTGTTTCTCTTCTCCTTTATTTTCTCTTTAGCATATTCTTCTCTTTAAAGTGTCCTCTCTCTCTCTCTCTCTGTGTGTGTGTGTGTGTGTTGTATCCGCCCTTCCCAACTAATACTGTTGCAAATCTTTGTGCTTCGTCATTGTCCGTTGCTAGGTGCTATAGACTAGCGCATCATTTTTTGTTGTTATTGTTTCAATACAAGAAGTATTGAGAGAGAATTAAAAAGTTGAATCGTTGTTATCCATCTAATTCCCATTGAGTGTCAAATATCTCCAATGCACCACCTTCTTTAAACACTTATGAGATCTCATAGATTGTCTTGCAGTTCAATAGGAGTAGTGAACACTGATGAACCATATTGAGTGCGAAAGGGGAAGGCTAATGAGGTGAGGAAGGCAATTTGGGTGTTTGGCTTTGGATTTAGGGCTTTCCACGCAAGCCAAAACTTGTAAATAAATTTTATATTTCTAGGGACAAAAGAATCATTAGCAAGAAGTGTATCTTTGCTTCTTCTAAACAAAGTTGTGTGGAAGTCTTGGGTTTTCTTCTAAAAAGCTAAATCCATTTTGTTGACAGCTTCTTAGAAGTGAAGAGACGTACAATAGTCCCAGACCTCCATGTTGTTTGGGTAAAATGTAGCACCCAAAAGAAACCTTTGGGTGAAGCTCAAACTAGAAATTCATCTCCAACTAGTCAATTAGTTTACAATAAGGTCATCAAACAAATGCTTTCTACAAAGCTTCTTGCCATACCATCCAAATATTGAGGGGACTAAACCGTCATAATAGAAAAATAAAAAAAATATTGAGAGGACTAAACCGTCATAACGATAGCAGAGGACATTGTAGGGTAACACCATCTCCCTAGTGAGGAGCTAGAGCTTAGGGTGGTCACTACAATCAAAAACTACCTATCATATGTGTTCAGCAACAGTAGGGATTATTTTACTCTATATTTTCTCACATTTTCACATACAAAAGAGTGTTGGAAAAATGGTTTTGAAAAAATTACACACTGCATAGAAAAAGGGTCCCTTTTATTGGTGAAAATTTCATAGCTAAAGGGTTTATTAACAATTCTTGAAAGCACATGATACATATGTATTACATATAGTGACCCCCCAAGAGCTAGAGGCACCCATATGGAGGCTACATGACACATTGAGGGGTTTATTAACATTTCCAAAAAGCGCATGATATATAGTCATGACATGCATACTAAATACATATGTTGTGAACTGATCTTCAAGTCTTTCATCCTCAACCTAAAAAAAACAAGACTTGGAAGCATTTTTCTTCTTAAGACTATTTATAGTGTCTTTGATTTTCCCTTTAGATAAAGGTTTGTCCCAGTAGGTAGCCAAACGACTTTTTCAGAAACGCATTAATTAGTTTGGGGGGGGGAGGGAAGAAAGGAAAAGGGAAGGGTGGGGGGGAAAATGGGAAAGGAGAAGGGGGGGGGGGGAGGGGGTGTGTATTGTTTTTTTTAATGGCTTAAAGAAACCTCAGAGACCAGTACAGGTATATAGCCTAGTGGTTAAGGTTGAGTTTCATACTATGTATGTGATGAGTTCAAATCCTAGTCATTAAGATTGGTTTTAAATGGTGACTCCATGGACATACTAATTGGAGATGCTAAAGCATCTTGGGGAGATTCTATGTAATGAAAAATAAAAGTAGAGCCATAAGGAGCCATTAGTAGTTTGGCTAAGGTTGAACCCAATGATTTATGCCTCATAGGAGCTATTTAATGTCCTACTGGGTCCAATGATTTATCTAATGTCCTACTGGGTCCAATGATTTATCTAATGTCTTAGGAGCCATTAGTAGTTTGGCTAAGGTTGAAGCTAATGATTTATGTCTCATAGGAGCTATTTAATGTCCTACTGGGTCCAATGATTTATCTAATGTCCTACTGGGTCCAAAATGCAAACACAATTAATTAGCAATCAAGATTCCGCTTGAATCTTGAAAATTGATAAGGAAAACACATTGGAGTCTAGTTCACGCGCATGAACTCTTTCGTCTACCCCATTCAAGCTTGCCTTGCCGAGCGACAAACTCTGTCCTGCGCCCATCAGAGCACCCTCAGAGAACACCGCATCCATGGTTACAAACAAACCACACACACTATACTCCTGCAGCTACCTCAATCTGCTCGTCTGCAATACCATGCACGTTCCGCTCTGCTTTGTGTCCTCCTCTCTCAACTGCTTCCGTTCCATGTGCGCTCAGATAGTTCCTTGCATATGAGACAGAGAGAGAGAGAGAGAGAGAGAGAGAGAGAGAGAGAGAGAGAGAGAGAGAATGAATGGAAACGCTGCCTGCCTTGTAGGGCATTTCTATACTTCTGTCCGATAAGTTGTCTCACTACAATGCTTGTTGGAGCTTGGCCATTGGGGCAGTCCTCCCTCTTTCCCTTTCCTTGTTTCGCAAGTGTAGCATATCCCCTTCCCTAAGCCTTGCAACTCTTTGCATGCAGGCCCTTGGAGCCTTTCCCCTTTTCCTCCTGTTCAATGCTTTCTTTCTCCATCTCTCTGTACCTCCCCGACACCCTGCTTTGCAAGGCCGGTGTTGTGCATCCTGTGCGTTTTCTCTGCCAACATCCTCAATGCATCCCTCTCTACCAACATCTTGCCATATATTGCACCTCCATTCGGGGCCTTGCCAATGAGCACACATGGCGATGCGCCATTCGCAGCTACTCTGCAACTGCCACCGAGCCAGCACAATCCAGAAAAAATCTCTCCTGAGTCCTCCCCTTCTCTCTCTCCACCACGTGCCCAAAATGCCCTTCCAATTTTCCAAAATTCCCAAAACACCCCAAAAATTATGTAGTTTTTCGATATCATACAAGATATGAATTGCTTCATTATTTTTAGGCATAATTGCCTTCTTTTCCAAGGTATTCTGTGACAAATTAAGCACTCAGTGACAAATTAAGGACTGAGAAATGGATCTCAATTGTCAAAAAGGAATAAAGATTAGAAAATCTTGAACAATCCAACAAAAATATACAAGGGCATTTTGGAGTTTTGTGAATTTGGAAGGATATTTTGGAAATTTCCACAAATTAGAGGGGTATTTTCCTATTAGAACTAAAACACTTTACTTTTGCATTCTTTGAAACATTGAAACAAGGGTATCTCCCTACATTCTACTTGAACAATTGCTTTGAAAAATTGTGGCGTCCTGCTGGGTCTAACTCTAAAGCTATTCATTAATTAGTCACTCGGATTCGTTTCGAATCTGCTAAATTGAAGGCAAAAGAAGGCTTGGATGTCACTATCATCCACTCTGCATAGCCGCCTGCATGTCCCTCTCTCTCTCTCTCTCTCTCTCTAACCTCAGATGAAGATGGTAGCCTTGCCTCTATCTCGACGTTCGCGATCAGAAAGGCCAAAACTCTCTCTCTCTCTCTCTCTCTCTGCCTTGGGTTTACCCATTGCGTCTCTCTCTCTACTCCGAATCTGCCTCCATTGTCCGTATATCTCTTATCTGCCATGGGCGAGCCCATCATGGCCTCCACAGTGTAGCGAGACTCTGTGTCATCTGCGCCTTGCCTGCTTCCCCCACCTGGCTTGCAACAAAAGTTTGCAGCATGTGGCCTCAACCATTTGTTCCATCCTTTGCCAATGCCATGGCAACTTTCTGTCATGCATATACAGTCACAAGCGCTAACCAAACCACACGACACGATATTAAGCTGAGACACATTTTCCCTCTCTATATCTCATCCACGTGCCCTGCCCATGTGAACCCTCGCTCTCCTTTTCCCTCCTCTTACTCAGTTTACCTTCCATCCAAACTTTTACAAAGCATCTTTTGTGATTCCTATAAAAAGTAATGAAAAAAACGTTTTGGAGACTTACATTGAGCCCTTTCTTGGGTAATAGCCTTAGATATTACAAGGTGATCACATAATGCTTTTTGAAAAAAACTCATAAACAAATCATATTTAAATTTTCTTGACGACTGGATGCTCTTATAGTAGTGTCTTTTTGGCCTGCTAAAGGCCTTGGCATCCATAGGGGTGAAGGTCGTTTATTTTTAGTTTAATATGTGTCCCTTAAGAAAACCTTAAAAGTATTGAATAGAAAGTCATCATGTCATTTGAAATGCTTTTTACCAAAGGTGCATTGTTGAAGACTATTTATATAACTATGGAAATAATATTTCATTTACAATATGCATTGGAGCTCTTTGAGAATTTATGAAACTATGTATTTTTGTGTATAGCTTTTTATTAGAAATCAACCATGGAGTTTTCAAACTCTTTTGGAAAAGTTAAGTGTATAATTAAGAGTATTAGGGTTCTAAAAATAACAAAAAGAATATTATGATACCACTCACTATTATGAGTTTTAGAAAAAAAAAAGAGTATTAGGTTTTTGGAACCCCATAGTTTGGAACGAACTTAATTAACCTATGTTTTTTACTTTTTTGAATTAAGAAAATATATAAAAATTTATTTTATTTCTTAGTTGTAGGTTTTATAAGACTATAATTCTAGGTCTTTTTTTAGCATTGACGAAATGCAAGCTTCGTGGTGCTACCAACAACCATCTGAGAGAGAGAGAGAGAGAGAGAGAGAGAGAGAGAGAGAGTCTAATTTGTACTGAGAAAATACTCATATACTAATGGCTTCATGAGACCTTGAGTGCAAGGACACCTAGCTGTACATTTGCTAGCGCGGTGCCACCTCACGTTTGTGCAGGGCCTTATTGATCATCATCTTGCAAATTGTGTAATGCACACATAGATGATAGCAATAGCTTGAAGTGCATCAATTGTCTATAGTAGCGACCTAAAGTGTTGGATGGTACCCATGTCGCCAAAACTTTACGTTTTTAGGTGTTTGGAGAGAGAGAGAGAGAGAGAGAGAGAGAGAGAGAGAGAGAGAGAGAGAGAGAGAGAGAAGCTCAACGCGATTGCAAGCCTACAGACAAGGTTAATATCTTATGGTACACTTTGACCACATGTATCATGGCAATCTCATGTCATGAGCCAAAAATGCTAGGTGGAAATTGAATCATAGCACTATCCTATGATCTTACAGTGGATTCAATAATGAGAGAGAGAGAGAGAGAGAGAGAGAGAGAGAGAGAATTTGTTGAAAATGCCAATGCGCTATTTTTAGCACAAGATTCACCAAATCCTCCACCAAATTTGTACAATCAATAACATAGGGAATGTGTGTTGGTGGCAAGCGGAGAGTGGTAGTGGCCTCTGACGTAGGTTGCGAGAGCAAAGGCTCCAACAAAATTCTTGCAAGTGCAACATTTTGGATGGAAGTGTTGTATTAACACAAAAATGAATGTACATAAAGCCCCAGCATAGTCAATACCTTGAGGATTCAACACATATGGAGCAATTTAAATCCTAACATTGAGCACATTGTGCTTAGAGATTAAATATGGTGTGTTGAGCACATCATGAGACTATGTGGAGCACCCAACATCAATCGGACATGCCTCGTGACATTTTCACTTGTTTCAAAAGGGGCATGTTTCCCTTGAACTTCTTTCTTTAAGAATCCCAAACATAGCAAAATTTTCAGCCTAGAATTCTCTTGTCCACAAAAGACGACTTTGAGCAGAGAGCAGTTCTTCCTATTCTAGTTTGACTCTTAAAGCCACTAATTTAGGGGAAGGAGGACTTTGACTATTATCAATTTAGAAAATTTCCTTTTTGGGTTTCTTTGACAACTTTATCCCAAGAAGTAGTAGCAAACTTTTGATACAATGAAAGTAGAATTGAAAAGATCCTTGACTTTTTCTTTGACTGATTGAAGGTCAAATAAAGACATGCAAATGAGAGGAACCCGACTTTCTTATAACTTCAACTCTTGAAATTCAAAGATGACAAGAAGGCGATCAGAGACTTGGAGGGAGTTATGCACCTTGTAGTATACCGCATATTGCTCTTTTCAACTCAATAGAAGCATAGATTTTGTCAAGTTTGGCTGATCTATAACATGATTTCATTTGGCCATTTGTCCAATGAAACCATTGCCTTTTGAAATTTCTAGCAAATTGGCACCATCCTAGAGAATATCCTAGTTTTCCCTATCTTTATCAAAGAGCATTCTTCCAAGATGTTTCCATCTATTAGTTATAGTCAAAACCTTGTTGAAACCACCAACTAAGACAACAAGACCATTTATATTCTTCAAAGATTTCCAAAGACAAGTTCTTTGAGGAGCATAAATAGAATAACACTACACTAGAGCTTATGACATTGCTATGAGGCTCTAACTGCAAGTTGGAAATCAATAGCAATATGGTAAGCATAGCTATGAGCAGATTGGAGATAGGAATGAATCTCATTATTCTTATCTAACAAGGCATCAAAACAAGCGTAATGGCCTTACCAAACATTGCTTTAGTGCATGAGAAGAGATTTGTTCTTCAAAAAGAAGGTGTAGACTGAGGGAAAATCGAGAGGTGAAGGTGAGATTCATTGAGCAAAGGAGAGCACCAATTTGAAGATGTTTTATAATTATCAATATCAAAATCTAAGGCTGGACAATTAATTTTATCTCTCTAGTCCAGAGAGAGAAAGTCCATACATTTGACCTCAAATGGGCTATCGAGTAAGCGCAATGGAAAGACTAAGGCTAAAGAATCAAAAGAGTCTTAGAACATTCACCAACTACTAAGATTTGGTCTCGGTGTTGAACAGATATTTTGGGAACAAAATAACTTAAACTCACCCAGAGACATCATTTTTTTTGTTTGAGAAGCCTCTATGGAATGGGGGAATGGAAATAGGATTCAAAAACTCAATTAATATCCAATATGATGTGAAAATTATTTAAGGAACTTGGCAACAGCTTTTGGGATCAAAATGGGTTTAAAATTACTTTCGAACCTTGATTTCAATGTTTCGAGAGAAATAGTAAAAATGTATAGGAAAGCAAGCATATGAAATAGAAGTGCATAGGTTGAATATGATCTAAAGATCATTCTAAATAGCCCAACAGGGGATGCTGACCCATAAAGTAGGGAAAGAACCAAAAAGCAGGGGCTCTCACTTGCAAGCAAGGTATCTTGTAGTTTTAGTAAATACCACAACTTTCTAACTGATTTGGCCACAATCTCTCTACCTAAGTGTGTGTGATTGTGTGTGTAGAGAATGTTTAGGCTCTTTGGGCATGATTTTTAATCATTGTGAATCAATCTCTCTCTCTCTCTCTCTCTCTCTCTCTCTCTCTCTCTCTCTCGCTCTCTCTCTCTTTTGAGTCAAATCGATTGTGCACATTATGCTCACTACAAGTTCGAGAGTCTGAGTACCACACACTACTAGAGTGCTCAGCTTTTGATCACATGCGAACTTGCTTCTCTCACATTTTCAGCCATAACTTAAACCTACACACTTTCCTCTCCCAGCCAAAGTGTGGGCTCTCCATTGCGACTCTCATCACTACAATTTTGGAGCATCGAGAGTCACTCATCAGCCATACACATACTACATCACATGTAACTTTGGTCCCATAGGTCATATTTGACCTCCGAGGACGATAATAAAATCTATCTATCTATCTCTCATATACACACACACACCCCCCTATGTTCTTACACTTACTTGGCAGTTAATCTATCAAAACATGGCAAAGAAGAGGGGGGTTTTGAATCCCAAAAGCTTTCCATTTAATTTTCATAATCATGTTTGTGTACTTATCTTCCAAATATGACCTATTTTACTCTTTCAAGGGCTACACAATTTGCATAATTTAATTGCCTCTAAAAGGGAGGTAAGTATTGTAAGTGCAAAATGGGAAAAATAGAACTACCAATTACCCAACTTGTAAAGTTCTAAGCATAGGGGATTCATTGGTATTACCGGGGAGACGTCACCTACTTGCACAAAAATTGCCTTTTTGACCCAAATATGAGGCTCTCCTTTGTAAAATATACCTTTTTTTGTTGTATACATAACCGGGCTCGGGAAACATTTTTTGTGGATCCGGCTTTGGAACCTTTTCACACGCATATGAACAGGCTAACTCTAATTTTGAGAGGGATAATCACACTAAAATTCTCATATTATAACTAAAAATTCCATAATTTGAACCGGCTTGAGAACCTTCTTGCCCAAACTTGAGCCGGCCATTTTTCAGTTTGAACAGACTTTGGATAAAGCGAACCTATCTTTTCGTGAGCCCTGATACATAACCCCACCCCCTCGCCGCTCACATTGTACATTCACTTGATACCATAAGATAACCCTTAATTAATACCCCAAATTTCAAAGCCTTCACAAAGTGCGGTAATTAAAGAAGAGCTCAGTAGATTAACATTTCTTGTTTCATGTGCTTGTAATTCTCATCATAATGGAAAAGTTTCAAGGGGTTTAAGCCTCAAAAATCCGACCCTCTATATTCATCAATGTCTACTTTTTGGCCTGCCCAATGGGCAAGGCTATAGCGTTGCCTTCTCTTTTTGCTGACTAAAATAAGAAAAAAGTTGAGTTGTATTTTTAAGCATTTTTTGATAGGTCAAAATGTTGATTGGTTGAAATAAGATAGTGGGCACTCATCTATTTATACTATACATAATGGAGCTTAAATTTTTTGAGCAAGGAGAAGCCTTCCACGTGTCGTCCAATGCAGCCTTGCACAAACCTCCACATTTGGAAGTCCATGGAGTAATTGCAACTCAGCGACTTCGGCGTTTGAAGTTCTCGAATCTCGATCCAATCTCCCTACTCGACTTGCAGCAGCACGTACCCGCTTTGGGTCACCCTTGGGCCTTGGGCACTCGTGAATGTCTTTGTGTGTGTGTGTGTGTGTGTGTGTGTGTGTGTGTGTGTGAGAGAGAGAGAGAGAGAGAGAGAGAGAGAGAGAGAGAGAGAGAGAGAGAGAGAGGTATTCTGTGTGACAGTGTGAGTATATGGGAGAAGCAAATTTCTACCTCCAGCATGAGTGGCTAAAGCTATTTGGTAGTGCATGTACTGTGAGCGAGTCGAATCTCACTTACTGAGCCCGTGTACGCACTTGAGGCTTTGTGTGTGTGTGTGAGTGTGTGTGTTAGCTCCTGCTTCACCTGTACGACGATCTCGCATGCAGAAACCTCCCAAAAGTTATTGTGTGTTGCATTGCGTCTCTTGAGTCAGAAGCTTGCAATGCCATCCTTGCATCCTCAATGAGTAGCCTCTAATGCCATCCTCATGTCTTGGCTTCATAGCATCTTGTGAATTGGAAGCCTGCAATGACGTCCTTGCATCCTAAATCAGTAGCTCACAACGCAGTCCTTATGTCTTGGCTCATAATACAGCTCCAACCACCCGCCCCATGCGTGGGTTTGTGTGTGTGTGTGTGTGTGTGTGTGTGAGTATGAGAGAGAGAGAGAGAGAGAGAGAGAGAGAGCAAGAGAGAGATCTACTACCAGTAGATGCACTCACAGACAAAGCAAAGAAAGAGAGGCTGAGGTGCACTATTCGAGTGCAGAGAGGAGTATCCAGGCCACTACCAAAACTGCGAATGAGTTGTGTAGCTATAAGAACCACAAAACTCGCCATGGGAATGGCCAAGTACTTCGTGTTTGGCCCCATTTCTTAAGCCCTCTACAAGCCCTACCACATCGAAAGGCTTTTTTGTGCTGCATTTTTTAGCAAAATTTGAGTGACATTAAGGCTTGCACATTCCTCCTTTTGACAAACAAGCCAGTTTTATCATGTGTATCTGTGAAGCTGAAGCCTCATGACATCAAACCTTGCTTGGATTCTAAGCTGTTTAACATAGCAAATGACTCAGTTACTTTTGAGGAGCATGGTGAGGCCAACTCTATGCTATATAGAGAGTGTGTGCAAGGACCAAATATGAGCAAGAGAGGATGCAGTGGAAGGACACAAGTGTGTGGCTTTCTCTTACTGAGAAGAAAGATGATGATGATGAGAATGATGAAGAGGACACCCACGATGATGTTGCAAATGAGGAGGGCGTAGGTGATGATGGAGGAATTGGAGGGCCATGTTGGTGGTGGAGGCGAGGATGATGACGATGAAAATGGAAAATGGGATGATGAAGAAGATGAGAAGGATACAATGGAAGGAGACGACGATGATGATGAATAAACACCAAAGCGTGATCAAAAGAAGAGAAAATGAATATGTACAAGAGACCTCAATAATCTATTTTGACTTCATAGGATTAGTCCCAGCATTGTAGAGAGAATTGTGAGAGACCTAAAAACTCCATAGAAACTTGGGATAACCAATCTGCCACACTTGGGTGATGGAAAGGTTATCCCGAATCCCTCTTCTTATTCTCTCTCTCTCTCTCTCACACACACACCCACCCACAAGCACGGAAATTTTAATGTTCGTAGGAATAATCCCAAGAGACCTCAAAAGATCTATCCGACAAATCCTGAGCATAGGGCTTGAGTACTCGAAAGGGGACTGGGATTAACAATCTACCACACTTGGGTGATAGAAACGATATTCGGATTTTGTGAGAGGGCGGTGAAGAGATCTCTGAACGTCGCAGGAACAAGTGCATCAAAGCTCAACTCACTTACTGAGAGAGAGAGAGAGAGAGAGAGAGAGAGAGAGAGAGAGAGAGAGAGAGAGAGAGAGAGAGAGAGAGAAAGGGGGGGGTTAAAAGACATAAGATATTCTATCGACAAACATTAATCCCTAGAGACCTCAAAGATCCATCCAAGAAATCTTGACTCAAGACCCGTTGTACTAGAGAGACCTCAAAGATCTACATGACAAACCTTGAACCCAAGATCTAACACCCTAGAGACCTCAAGCATCGACCCCAAAATTCTTGAACTCAAGACGTGTTACTAGAGAGAAGAAGGGAAATCATAACATCATAGGAACAATCTCAAGGGACCGAGCCTTAAACCCAAGATCTAATACTCAATAGGAATAGGGATAACCAATCTACCGCACTCGGGTTGCAGAATGATTGTTCAAGATTCCTCTTCTTATTCACACATATATACTTGTGTGTGTGTGTGTGTGTGTGTGTGTGTGTGTGTGTGTGTGTGTGTGTGTGAGAGAGAGAGAGAGAGAGAGAGGGAGAGAGGAGAACTTTTAATTGCATTTGAACAGTCCCAAGAGACCTTATATACTTGGATTTGACGAGTCTTGAACTTTTGACTTATTAGAAGAGACCTCAAAATTTTATCCCACAAGACTTGAATTCAAAACTTGGAGAGAGAGAAGCTTGCGCACAGAGAGAGAGAGAGAGAGAGAGAGAGAGAGAGAGAGAGAGAGAGAGAGAGTCATGGTCTGCTTGCTAGATATGCATGCACCAAAATAAGCAAACAGAGCTTTATGGCCCTTTGGAAGGAGGTATTTGCATACTAATGTGGTCATATGGCAAGCCTAAAGAGTAACACATGCATATATATAGTCTCGAAATTTGATAGATATATGGAGCTGCACAGAGAGAGAGAGAGAGAGAGGAGGAGAGGAGAGGAGGAGGAGAAGAAGAAGAAGAAGAGGAAAGGTCCATATGGTATACATCATAGGTGGGTCCACCTTTTTAGTTGAGTTAGTGTTATTATCATTGATTAAAGTGAAAAAGTTCATTAATGAATAAGAAACACACTATATACATTAACGATATATCCATTGCATAATTGGTCTTAACCGTATACTGGGTCTATGTTCCTTTGGAGAACACAAAAAAATCATTGTTTTTTTTTTCCTTTGAAGGGGAGGAGTATTATGAGAAGAGAGGACATGTTCTTTTTTTTGGCCCCGTAGCAACGCCCAGGTCACATACTAGTTGAAATGAATTGTGTAAATCTAATGATGGACATGTTTTGAGTTTTGAAACATCAAATGAACTCTCCTATATCTCCTATATCAAGGAAAAGATTTTGGGTTGCCCAATGCCTTTGGAAGCATGAAGCATTGAGAGCTTTACATGTTAAATGATAAAGCCTCAGAGGCTCCACAAATCCCAAGAGTCACCTTTTTATTTTGAAATTTGAGAAGTTCTTTTACCCACCTTTTCATTTTGAGAATTTGGTTCACCCCTTGAAACTTGAGGGAGTAAGTGCCCACGATTTTGGAAACTAAGTTGATTAGTGGGAATCTCACAGAATTCCTTGAGTGCCAAGGACGAAAAGATAAGTGAGATGGCACGAGATTGGCAGTGGATTTTCTTTTGAACTAGGTGTCTCGTTCGAGATGGCCACGTGGAAAGACAAGGTGCGAGGGGGTAGGGGAATAAGGCAATGCCATATTTTTTTGGCGCACAGAACCCAGGGCAAAGCAAGGGTACTGGGACGGCTATAGGCGGTGCACAGACATGGCAAGAGCAGTGGGCGGTGCAAGGGAGCAGGGCCCGCAGGTGGGGTGTGTCGGACCTCGTCTTGATGCAGAACGGGATAGCAAACGGAGGGGAAAGAGATGGCATAAGGCGATCAAAAGAGTGCAGTTGTAAAAGGGAAGCGTACAGCTCGTGTGCAGGACCCAATAGCGACGCAAAGTCTCTCTCTCTCTCTCTCTCTCTCTCTCTCTCTCTCTCTCTCTCTCTCTCTCTCTCTCTCTCTCTCTCTCTCTCTCTCTCAGCTCGAGACGAGGAGTAGGACGATCGGTTGGTCGGGGCCATGTGCACCAAAGGTGGTGTGGCCAGCTGAGTGCAAAAGGAAAGAGGGATGGACATGGGTAGGGCGTAAACGTCTTTAAGGTGGAGCACTCATGACACACTGCAGGAGAGCGGCAAGGTGATCAAGAGCAGGTCGATGTCGAAGAGGATCAACAGGAGGAGGAAGGATGGCATTGGGCGAAGGTCGGGAAAGGGGCCGTCAAAAGCTGCACATGGAGGAGGAGGGAGGGGATGCAAAGACAGCTGAATGAGTACCTCTACGCGCAGGGGAGCAGTTAAGCATGAGCGAGAGAGGAGTTGTGCAGAAGAGGGATAAGTAGGTCAATACACACGAGAGAAAGGGCCGTGGGAAGGGTTGCGTAGGGTCGCACGTGATGGTGGAGTTCTCTTTTTTTCCTGTTTTTGTTTTGAACTAGAGATTCCTTTGAAATCCTAGTAGCTAATTAATGGGTTTAGTGAAGTGGACCCAAGTAGTATGATTTAGGGATTTATCATTTTTGTTAGTTAAAACTTTATGGAAGGAATTTATCATTTACGCTTTAACTTTTAAAGATTTTTTATTTTTATTTTTAGAGATTTTAAAGCTAAGTTTAGAACTTAAAGATGTAGAACTTTTAAAGTAAGGTCTCCTATGATTCAATGAGGACCTAGAGTTTTTTTTTTATTAAAAGGTAAAACTTTAAATTAAAGAAAGTGAAAATGTTACATGGATCCACAAGTAGGGGGAGAGTCACTTCGAGACGCTAGAGTTTTATGATTTAGAAATTTAAAGCTTTTAAAGTGGGATTTACATCTTAGGGATCTACAGTTTTAAATTTGTAAAAAGGGCTCTGGAGCTTAAAAATGTAGAATTTTTAAAGTGGAGTGTAGAGCATAGGGATCTAAAGCTTAGGGTGTAGAGCTTAAGGGTGCTTTTTTAATTCAATTTTATGTGCTTATGTTTTTTTTTTTAAAGCTTAAAGATGTAGTGATTTTAAAGTGGGATCTAGCCTCAGATCAAGGCTTAAAATTGACGCCTATTTTTTTTGTCAAAAGCTATTTTGCCTATCAAAACAATCTCAAAATTGCCTGTCATTTTTTATATTTATATCTTTAAGTTAATGTTATATATGGAAAATTATATAAGTTGATTGCATTACATAAAGCATATGAAAAGGGGCTTGAAAAATTGTATGTCAAAAAGAAATTTTTATCATGCATGGCAGGCCTTGTGATTTTATCACTTGTTTTTATCTAAAATGTTTACATCAATTAGTTATCATGATTAATCAAGGCAACTATTACAAGAATTATTATTTGAAAGTTATTATTTAGCTAGAAGGCCATGGTGTCACACCATCTTTTTTCCCTCTCGATGCACATACCACTCTAGGGTACATAACAAGTGAGGACTTGGTCGTACCCTCAACACTTCATATCAACAACCTATACCGATAAACAGAAAAGCCATTCATTCTCAAGTGAATGTGTATTGTTGGAAATAACATTATTTCCTTTTAGTACAAATATGCAAAAAATATTCAACTCTAAATATATCTTACCACATTGTGTGCGCCGTCTTTTTTGAAAATGATGTGGGCAACCCCAAAGATGTTAAGATGGGTTTTTTTATTGCTTTTGCAAGTGAGGTGGGGTTTCCATAATGGAGAAGGAAGCTCTTGCTCGTGTAGTCCACAATGGTGGATGGGGATTGTGTAGTAGAGATGGCATTGTTTGTGTGTGTGTGTGTGTGTGTGTGTGTGTACACGTGAAGGTCCTATGCTTGAGTTGAGGGTGTGTCTCTCCTCAAGAGGACCATGAACATGAGTGGGGACCTCTACATTTTCACCCCTTTTCTTGTTTTTTTTTGTCATGGGAACTACGTGAATTCAAGCTTGCTTCTACACATGCGTATACCATTACACTTTGTGAGCAATAGTTCTTTATTTTACTTGTGAATGGAAAAGTATTTCCCATGTTTTAAATGGTTTTTTTTTCTCTTGAATCTTATGTGGTTTTCCATAAGGCTTCATTTGAGTGAGCTTTGATGAGTTTATGTAGATATTTGGGAGTAGCTATGGTTGGAGCATTCACTAGCCGCAATCTTTGACATGATATTTTTCTCGTTCGTGCAAAAAAAGAATTGGACTAGCCCCCTTAACAAGGTATGGAAAAAGCAATGGCCGGAGGAAAGGTAGGAGCATGTAATGAAGAACATATGGAACCCAAAGGTTCCGCAATACATGAAGGTTTTCTTATGGAAGGTTATTTGTGGAGCTCTATTGACGGGGTGAAGATTTAGGAGAGAGGGATTGGGTCAAATCGATGCTTGGGGTGCAGGTTAGATAGTGAAGATCTGGCCCACCTATTCATGAATTGTCCAGCTATCAAAGGCCTCGCAGGGAAAGTATGCAAGTGGGTCGAGAGAACATGGAAAATTAGTTTTTTCAAGACTAACCTATGTCTTGGAGGTAAAAACTCAGGTAGTCTTGCACTCCTAGCACTCAGATCGTCAGATACTTCTTCTTTCATAAGATATGGCAAACAAGGAACCGCCGTGTCTTTGAAGGAGGTTTTGAGGTGGCAAGCTTCGCATAAATTATACAAGAAAGCAAAGTGATAATATGGGCACTCGGGCACAAGCATCACTCGGGGGATTGGTGTAGGACTACTTGTGCCTTGTTGTCAGCAGATGAAATGCCTAGGATGGGGGCAAATCTTGGCCATAATTAAATGCCTAGGATGGAGGCGGGTTGGTAGGGGTGGCTGCTCTGATAGCCGATGTAATTATGATCTCTGGATGTTGTCATGGCTTCACATGAGCATGACAAAACTTTGTAATTTTTTGGGCTGCTCAATATAATTCACTCACAATTGTGAGTTTTGCTAAAAACAAAAAAAATTAAAAAATAAAAATAAAAATAGGTGGGTCATGTCTTTGTGTGGCACATGGAGACCCACACATAGACCATTTCTCACACCCATATTTAGAGCCTTAAGTGTAGTCCATAAATCATTGTGGAGAACTTAGCAATATGAGAAAACTCGTTTTCGACATTTGTGGTTTTTTTTTTTTTTTGGGGGGGGGGGGGATTATCTAGTCCGGGGGATTCACCATGGAAAACTTGCCGCACCACGTAAGTGCAAGGGAGGGGGTTTTTTTTACAAGTTACATAAGCGTATAAGTTAGGGGACAGACCCCCAATGATTTATCTCCCAAGCTGAAAGATAAGGGAGGGAGTATCATATTTATTGGGGGGGACCTGGGTTGAATGCTTGTAATGATTGGTCACCGATGTGCACTAGAACTCGGATGAATTTAGAAAAAGTTTTTATCAGGTCACACATCTAGTTTTGCATCAAGCCGATCATAGATAAGGGTTGATTTGGAGTAGGTCAAGGGTTTATTTACACCAGCTTTGGATGGGTCAGAATTGGAGAGTAGCGAGAGTGCAGGCTGATTGGACACATAGTTTGAAAGTCAAACTAAGACATATTGAGGGTACATCTAGTTATCAATAGAAGTGGTTCCTTAGTACATTACCAGTCACTATGCTATAACTCTTTGACTATTTTTACTCCATTAGATCATGTGAGACCTAAATTTAATATGTAAAATAGGACTATGATAGTTTTCTTCATTGATTGTCGTATAAGCGTATAAAGGAGGGTCATATTCTGTAATATGGGTCGTATATAGGGGTTTTATTAAAGTTGTCCACTCGCAGGTGGCATTCCATTTTGTATATAGAGTGAATCTCCCGGGTCATCTAGCTATTATAAAGAGTGCACATTTGCTATAATTCTTACAAGGAATGTCTACAATGTTACTTAAGTTGAATAGCTCAACAACACTATTGAAATTTTCCAATTCTAACTCTTTGAGAGCTTTTCCAAGTCCTTTTCACCGATGCTTTCTTGTTTCCACCCTATGAAAGTATCCTACAAGGAGAATGAGCTTATCCATGCTGGAGATGAGAGAACACTGATTTGGAATCTGTTCTACATAAAACCTCCTACATAACAAGAAATGAAAGTGAAATGGCTAGGAGGTGAGAACACCATCCTGCATTGAGCTCAAAATCTACAAAAAAGGGTTCTAAGTGAAGATTTTACCCCTAGAGTTGCCGCCCCCCCCCCCCCCCCCCCCCCCCCCCCCCCCCCCCCCCCTCTCTTCCTTTAAACTAAAGAATGAACATCATGGAGTAATACTTTTTAGTATTGCTTCTAACCCACTAGCAAAATATTTTAGTTCTTGTAGGTCTACAAAGTTAATTGGGTTGACTTTAAACGACTCTTTGATTAAAAGACACCCTTTTTGGGTCAATAAGGCAATTCCTTAGATTTGTTGGGGATAGCCTTTAGCTTCCACTCATAGTGATAAGAATCCCTAAAAGCCAAGCATGTGCCATTATGTGCATACTTACACTTCCCCATGGAGCCATATAGCCTCACACACATGCTACTCATTCCATAAACACATACTACACACTTGATAGTCACATTCTACTTGTGTTAGCTCACATGACTCTTGCCATTACCATATGTGGTGCATATCTATCCACACATTAATTTCATTCCTCCATCTTGAGCCTACATAAGGCCACAATGCAAAGCTTGTATTTCCTTCTCTCAATTTTCTAATCAACCAAGCAAGTTTCCATTTCATTTTATGGAGTACACTCTATTTAATTTAGCTACTCTCTATTGCTATGGTGCCCACAGAACCATGAATGTCGCAATGGTTTATCCACCATAGCTCGCACATGTGGTATCAGAGCTAACTTCTTAATTACATCGGCTAGATCCCTATCCTAGACCTAATGCTCTCTCTCTCTCTCTCTCTCTCTCTCTCTCTCCAAGCACTAAGTTGATTCATAACTCTTTAGGCTGATTTTTACTCTGATTATCTCTAGCATTGGCACTTGGGCATGTCTATACATCAACTACCCTTGCCAATGATTAGTGGTAGATGAATTGAACACTATCTTGTGTGTCTTTTTTTATATTGGACTTTCTTGACTACATTTTATAATTGCATAATGTACATGCGCCTTTGTGTCTACACATACACACCTAATCATAACCCATTGCAATTTTTTTTTAAATGAGCTCTTAAGCACTCCATCTAGAGTTAATTTTCTCATTTAATTAATTTGAGAAATTCCAAGATAATTGGTGTGCAAGAAGCCATTTATTTATAGATCCCTTAGTTATCAACACCATGAGAGGTCCTAATAGCCCTTACAATATTAAAGTGTGTGAGTGTGTGTACTTGTGTGTGTACGCATGTAGTGGTGGGAACCAGTTTTCTGAACACAACAAAACAAAGGAGGCTTGTTTTCTTTTAACAACTATGCATCCTCCACCTCACTCACTCAATCCCTTTATTGGATGCCAAAGAAGAACCTTTAACTCCATTTGAGACCCTTTTTGGATCTGCTCCATTCAAGGCTTACTTCCCATGATGGTGCCTCATCCCCGGACTCCATGGCACCATCAATTGCAGCCTATAAGATGATTTGGTCCACCCTTGTCTAAGGTGCATTCATGCGATCTTTCTCCTCTCATTTACCCTTTGGGCCTTAGCCACTCATCCCATGGGAATCCAGTGCTCCTCCAAGCTCAAGCCCTCTTTCCTAAGGGTGTTCCAAAAAGGTACCAATGTCCCTATTATAGGAGCTCAGCCATGCATTGGTAGATTGCAACATTCAAGAAGCTTGGCAAGATCTTCATACTCAATGGTCATTATTGCTTTTTTTAAGATCTTCAAGCAGCTATCTAAACATTTTCTTTTGTCAATGGTTTCAATTGTCTTTGTTTGTAATGATGACATTGTCAATTTTGGATATGATTGTAATGTATGCAACAATTTGAGTGATCAAATCTCTAACATTGCACCCAAGAGCACTTGTACCAAAATGTATACAAATAAAATAGACATTGCATGTCCCAAAAACATGGTAAGACCCTCCTATTTCACTTTTGTGTCTCTACAATATATATGCACCAAACCAAAATCAAAGCTACGTGACCCACATGTGCACCATCATCATCAAATTCCTCCAAGTTCCAAAAGGCAAGGCAAATTAAGAATAGAAGACGAGGCCACCAACAAAGTTCCAAATAAGATTTGCAAAGTGTTTTGACACTGTCCCAAACCTCATAGTTGGGAGGTAAGACCTACACTACCCTCTTGCACCAGATTCATTAATGTGCAGTATATTGTTACCCAATGTAGCCCCTTCTAGACTCCTAATTAGAATCTATGCTTATTATGTAAGATTTATCTTATAGGGTCTTCTATTGGGCTAAGCTTTTAGCTTAAACTCATAGTGAGAACAACCCCTAAAAGCCAAACATGCACCATTATGTGCATAATCACACTTCCCCCCATACCCTTTAGCTTCACATACATGCTACTCATTCCACAAGCACATGCTACACACTTGATAGCCACGTGCTACTTGTGGTCGCTCACATGATTCTTGCCATTATCATATGTGGTGCATATCTATCCACTCATTAATTTCATTCCTCCACCTTGAACCTACATAAGGCCACTATGCAAAACTTGTGTTTCATTCTCTCAATTCTGTAATCAATAAAGTAGGCTTCCATTTTATTTTATTGAGTACACTTTATCTAATCTAGCTACTCTCTATTGCTATGGTGCCTATACAACCATGAATGCCACAATGGTTTATCCACCATAGCTCTTATACATTTTCTAAGATTTGTTGGTCTCTTTTCATAGCTTCCTTATATTTTTCATTGGAGATTAGCAACCACTTGAGCATGATGATTCTTAGTATCTGTATGAATGTTCCTTGGTACAACCTCTTTGCCTTTCTTAGGGTCTTTAACAAGAGGGTGCTACATAGTTGTCCTAAGGATAGGGCCTGTGATTGGTTTAAACTCAAACTAGAAAGGTGTGTGTTTCCTAACTATAATATGCAAGGAGAATCTTGGTCATCAATGGTCTCCTAAAAGCTCTACTTTTTAACATGTTAGCGGCCTCCCAAAAAGCACTTGGATGACCTAGACAAAGTCAATAGAAAATTTCTCTTGTAAGGGGGCAAACCCACTACTCATAGATACTCCAAGGTCAAGTGAGAGTCCTCTTGTCTCCCAAAAGATAAGGGAGGACGAGGGATCATTGACCTCCCTAGGAAGGCTAGAAAACTAGCAAACACATGAACGAACTTCATGCTTTGGGCTATTCTCCTCTTTAGAACAGCTGACTTGGATTCACCACTACACCATGGCTTTTTCAAGGTGGTGGCTCATTATGATGAGCCAATGTATGTGTGCACTCTATGAAGCTTCACTAAAAGTCTCTGTTGTTCTAGCTCTACCTCCTTAGCTATCATGAGAGAAGTGTGTGATTTCATTTGGGTCTCCTTTTCAAAGCAAGTAGGCTTGTTTTCCACCTTAATCTTTCCAGTGGTGGTGGTCCCCATTCAAAGTTCCTTCTTTTATGATCTTGTGTGACCTCCATGGATGTAAGGGACACTTAAGGAATCACTATGTTGCATGTGATTTTGTTTCGACATGTGGTCTAGGGAATAGCTAGACTTGTACTTTTTCCCTCGATTGCTTTTCTAATGATTAGTGGTTAACTAATGTGCCAGTTAGGTGATTGTGAAGATCTCATCTGAGCTCATGAAGGAGGCTTGAGGTGCAATTTGACTCTCAAATAAATGGTCGTTATGATTTCTCATCAATAAATTAAGTTGTACATAGAATAGATTAAGCAATAAGCTAAATAATGGAAACCATCCCTTAGATCTTCGAGAAGAGGAGCTTCATCCTACACTAAACATCGACTATGTGTTTATTCTTGACAACCATGAAGAATCTATTTCTCCTGTTCTCAACAATGCAGAATCAATTTCTCTAGTTCTCAGCAATGAAAAAATGAATGGTGGACATCGGCCCCCTATTGGTTTTCGAGTGACTAATTAGGGAAAAAGGGCCATATTTTCTTCCAATTTTGACAAAGCTTTGAAGAGACCCTTCTTCTAGAGGAAGGACACTAGGGGGTAATAGCTCGGATGTCTGCAATGATGCTCATGAAACTAATCCTCCTCATGGTCTCTCCAACGTTAATTCCAAGTTCAAACCAAATGGAGAATCTCTAAATAATGTTATATGTTATAAGGGTCGCCATTCTGGTCATTTTGTAGATTTTTTTTTTTTGTCAAGGGGCTTAACAACTACAATCATAAATCCTCCAACAATAACAATCCCAATATGCCCCAGTCTATCAAGATGAATGCACATGAACCTCAAATTGAAAATGACCTTGAACTAAATGCCATTGGTGAGGCTTATGACCCAAGCTACAATAGTTATCACAATTACATTTGTGTATGTCTATGGAAATTTTCATGGATCTTTCTTTCCATGTCTCTAGTATTGAGAGAGAGAGAGAGAGAGAGAGGCCATTATATTTACTTGATTACCCTAAAGCCTCTAAAACAATGAGCATAGCTTTGTAGTTAGATCATTTGTTGTTCAAATATGATGAGCAGAGTAGTAGCTTGTACATATTTTTTTAATAGATGTTGCCCTTTTGATGGCTTATATGTGTGTAACCACATATAGATGCAAGACCACATGCATTATGCATAGATTGTTTAAACCATATCTAGTAGAAATAGTGTGGAGACACTAATACCATCTCATTGTGAGATATATCTTAGTCTAAGATTACAATCTTTGATGTGGCACTAGCATTTAGATTGCAAGAGATAATTTTTTTTGAGGACAAAAACCTTCTTGAAGCACACATCAAGATATTTCCTTAAATATTCCAAACACATGTACTAGTGTAAGAATCATTTTTTGTAGTGGTGCAATACCTTTATTGGACATCTCTAAACGCCACATGGCCTACCCATAGATGTGGCAAAGATTGGGAATAAAGATGTAGGTTAATTTTTTCTATCTTGTTGTGGTTGCAAAACCATTCCTATCCTAATAACCATTGATGAGTGTGATACATAGAGATCTTTGTGAAAAATAATGAGAGGTACTTGGTTTGGGGTGTAGTCTCTATGAAATATATGGTTAGGGATCTTGTTTTAAGTCATAGAGGTAAGGAGAAGTTAAGAGAAGAGATACAAGGTGAGTGATTTTCCAAGGGTAAATTCTTCTCACAAATATTTTTCCTTAATGGTCTTGGGTAACCAAGATATGTAAGGCAGAAAATGCCTAGAAGATGGGGTGCCTTATAATCATGGGTTGTGATACTTGCTTGAACTGAGCATCACACTTTGGCTACAAATCCTTTGCTAGTCAAAAGTCTTGATCATGACATGCATGCCAAACTATTCTAGAAGCATGGTGCCTTCAATGTCTTTCGTATTTTGTGGTAGGCATACTGACTGTCAGGTAGTTGTCGCTTGAAAGCTATGCATTAGAGCACCATGATCTCCATGCGAAATGTTGCTAGCTAATAACTTTCAAGAGTCTAGAATTTGGACACTAATAGTTGACTAAAGCTAAAGTATTGTCTAACTGCATTGAAAGAGTTAAATTGAACAAGATATAGACTAATTAGAGACAAACTCAGATTGTACATGTTGGAATTCAGATAGATTAGCATAATGATGCCAAGATCCACATCAATATGAATGGGAAATACTACTTGCAATTAGGCTTAGCTCACACTAGGGCAATGTAAATCTCAACCTCTAAATCTAATAGAGCAGGTAACAACAAAGGTAAGTGTGTATGAGTAAGTAACCCCAAAAAATAAGTAAGGGGCTATGATAGGAATTGACACCCATATGCCCATCTTAAGACATTTGTTTGTCATATGAAGATCAAAACTTTCATGCATCAAACATTAGAAAAGCTTGTTCAAATTTTCCTTCCATAGGGAAGGGAGGTAAAATAGGGTATCCACCAATGGAAGGGAGTACATTACGATGCCCATCTAATTTAGAGAACACGAACATGCTATATCATTGAAAATGGGAAAGTCGAATTCAATATAGGAGTGTGTTCTAGTCTTCCTATATTTCCAAATGTGTAGTGGAGAATGTTTTGACCTACACAAAAGCTTGTAAATATAAATTCTACCAATATTCCTTACCAAACACATTCCTTCTTATATTCTTCACCAAACATATTACTTAATTACAGAAGTTGACTTGTTATTATCATTACATTTCGTCACTAGAAGGAAAAATAAAATTATGCACATCCATGGGAAAGGGTACTACTTCTTGGTGCTTGTCTTTTAAAAGAATAGGGAGCCCTTCAAATCAGAACATTGGTAAGGGATTTGTATTTATAATGTTACCTAGTTGATGCTTGCAAAATGTAAGGAAAAAAAGAAGGGGTCAAGGTCACATTTTGAGGGAGCTGGTGCAAAGCAATTCAAATATGGTGGAGAAAATAGCAAGGACGTTGTGAGTCACCAGTAATGCTTGCAAGCCATTAAAGAATGATGTACTAGTAGTTACTCCATTTTTTAATTTCAAATTCCCATTTAAAGTTGGATTTGGTTTTTGTTTTACATATGTAAATCCAGAGTCCGTTTGATCTAGATTTGTAGAGCCTACTTAAATATAAGAGGTTTTCTGAAAGTGGGCTAGCTCTTGGCACTGATTAGATGGATATGCATGCCAGTGTGGCATGCTTCTAGAAGTCCCGGCCTATTTTGCTATAAGGAAATTGTTTTTGGGAATGCCTAAACTTTCATGTGCTTTATCTCAAATGCAACCACCTTTGTTTGCATTCATGAGCAAGTGGTAGCTCAAGAGCTACATACATGTTGAGATTGCCAAGTTTCAATTGTTGAAAGATACCTCTAGTCTCATAAAGATACGTATGCAAATTGTGGCATGCTTGTGGAAGCACAGGATGTGTTTGATGACAAAGTGGTAGTGTGGGATATAGCAATGTTGAATGTGTTGATTGGAAGCTATGCATAACTCGGAAAGGATGGTGTAGTTTTAAGCAATTTTTTAAGATATAAAAAATGGGTGTTGGGCCAGATAAAGTGAATTTTATAATCTTGCTTAGCGCGTGTAGTCATAGACGTCTATTGGATGTGGCTCATTTTCATTTTGAGACCATGGCATCATCCCAATCAAAGGACATCACAAGTTGGGTGCCTTTCTTAGAACGCCTTCGCATATTATCAATCTTGAAGGTATATGGCATTATGTATGATATTGACACATGCAAATGAATTCATGATGAGAGAGTCAGCCAAGAGATAAATTTAGTCAACATGCATGTCAAATGTGGTGTGTTGCTGAAAGCATAGAAGTTGGCAAGCTACTTGTTGCTGGAATATAAGAGTTGGACAAAAAATCTCTAGAATGGAATCTTCCCAAATGTAAGCACTACCTCTAATGGATGAAAGCCAAATGTGTATGGTTAGCTATGTATGCTTTATGGGATTGCATGAAACAAAGAACATGTATTGCATGATTAGACTTTCTTGGACAAGCTTTTTCTTATATGTTTGACAAGGGTAGGCCAAGAAGCACTTCATCGTTCTCATTAGATGAAAAGCGATAGTTTTTCATTTCTGGATGTGGTTAGCTATGCATGCTTGTGAAGGTGTCTAGCATTATAATATAAGACACATTGACATGGGCTAATATTGTTATGATGAGATTATTGGTCAAGGACACCGAGATTGTGGGGTACTTTTTGAATGCACAAAACGTTAATCTAGGATGTCATGTCGTGACCATTATTAAGAGTTTGGCTTACCTCAACATACACCTAGGCTTTGTTAGCATCGGGGATCTTAGGTCACTCTAAGACTATTTGGAATCTAGATCTCTTCTATATTAGAACGTATGTTAAGCTCATGATTATGTCAGGGGGTACTTTTGAATGCACAAAACGTTAATCTAGGATGTCATCTCGCGACCAATATTAAAAGTTTGGCTTACCTCGACATACACCTTGGCTTTGTTAGCATTGGGGGTCTTAGGTCACTCTGAGACTAGTTGCAATTTAGATCTCTTCAATATTAGAACATATGTTAAGCTCATGATTATGTGAGGGGCTAAATAAACTTATAGGTGACGGAGAAAACTTGTGAGAAGATTTCTATCATATTAGATTTTATGCTAGGTTGTTGGCAAGTGTCACAACTTTAACCATCTTGGTGTAAAAAACATTGTCCTTCAAATTTTGACCTAAAATACGGCATTTGGCAATTGCAAAAGCTGTAACAATGTACTCGTTTCAATGTTGCAAAAACTCATTATTTTTTATTTTACTGAAAACATAAGAAATTTGAGTTGGTTTTCTTTCCCTCTTTACTCATAATTTTCTTTTTTTAGCGCGCCTTATTTTACTTTCAAACTCTCAATTAGGCTACAATCTTTTGGCAATTACATTTGTGGGTAGTTTTTTTGTTTATAAGCAATTGTTTTTTGTAAAGTTTTGTTTTACATTTTAATCATTATTTAGATCCAATCTTGCTTCTTTTTACTCGCTCAATATTCTTTTTTCTCCCCTTTGTAAGCAATATTTTTCTTTCATTGCAGAATAGTACAAGCTTGTGAATATTTTTTGTTTATATTAAAGTGATGGTATTTTCTTGGAGAACTTTAGGGAAACACGAGAGATCAAAGGCAAGTTATGTGCATCAATGAGGGACATCGAAAAGTGCAATAAGCACTACCACATTTTGCTTTTGAATGCTGAGAATGAATGCACAAAATTTGTATGCATTCGTGGGAATGGCTTGTTCTCACGTATTATAAAAAATTAAGGAGGACTGCACAAATTCCCCTGCAAGGAAACTTGCATAATTTTCTTTTTTTTGGAACCACATTGTGTTCTTTAAAACGTACATTAAAATGAATGTCGATTGTGCATGCCTCACTAGGCCACAACCAACCATAACCACATCATGCAACAACCATAGAGAGCAAGCACAAGACAAGTCATTCCCATAGTAGGTCAACATTCATCCCTTAATGTATACGCCGTCAATACTGTTGCATGAAGGCAATACATCAGCTTGCTAAAGGAAATAGAGCAGGTACCCTCATTCTCACAATCCCTTCATTACGTCAACCACAATTTCAAAAAATTACAAAACAAAAGTTACAGGTAAGAGCACGAAATGAAAAGCCTTGAAAGTCAAAGACAATTATGCTATATAAAGAGGTAGCCTCACTTGCAAGAAATTTGCATAAGTTTCTTAATATGTTTTCTTGTACCTCCTCCTCGATTTCCCACCACGTATTGAATTTATTTTTTCCAAGGCCATTGAGCTCCCAATCTCAAAAAAATAAAAAATCTTTCAAAACATATAAAGTGTATAAATGAAGGGCGAGTTTAAGAAATGGAAATACAGATGAAAGTGGAAAGTCAAAAGTCCTTGTGTCTATAAGGGGTGGTCAACTTCACATTGCATTGGTATATTTGTCTCCTTTCGTTTATTATCCCTTAACGTTTTCTTCTCTTTAAAGTGTCCCCACTCTCTCTCTCTCTCTCTCTCTCTCTCTGTGTGTGTGTGTGTGTGTGTGTGTGTGTGAATGTTGTATTCGTCCTTCTCTGCTAATAATTTGCAAATCTATATGCTTCATCATTGCTCGTTGCTACGTGCTATAGGCTAACGCATTGTTTTATTATTATTGAGGGAATCTTTAAATTAAAAAAATAATTACAATTCATTAGGAGACACATTAGAAATAAGCTCATCAATAATTATGATAATAGGAATAACTTGTAATTCTTTAGGAGATACATTAGAAAATAAGTTCATAGCTAATTATGATAATGGATCAAAATGAGAACTAGAATCATTGTGGTTTTTTTTTTAATACACCAGAGGGCCCGTAGGGGGAGGTGATTATCCCTTCCAAATATTAGCCGCGTATCATCGGGCAAGGGCCGCGCATGGGCATCATCACCATGGCCACCTACTTGATGCACCACGTGTTGAGAATTGAAATCAATGTTCCCAAAGAACATTTTTCTAAACAAATAGAAAAAAATTGAGCTATTGAAATTACAAGTTTTTTTCCCAAACTTTGCAGGTTTTTTGAAAAGTTACATATTATTATGCCTAGGTGTGCCCTTCCTTCAAATTAGCTGGACCTCTCCCTAAAGATGGCTGGTGGGAATTCTTGACCTAGGCCAAACAGGCCAACTGCAATTCCTCGTGTTCATTCACATTCCTGTCAAAGGGAAGGACTAGCATTTGGTAAATTTGGATCCTCCCCTTGATATGGTTAAGATGGGTGAGATACATGCACATCTCCTCGACAATAACACCTGAAAATTCCGAATTTCGTTTGTATCTTGGCAACAATGACACCTAGGAAGCTTTCCAAATCCAGCTTTAGATGCAGCTATTTACAAAAATAGCGACAGCTTGTCTGATATATTTCTTCCATCCCATCTCGAAATCTTTGAAATTCTCGGTATAGTGAAATGGAAAATAGGAACTACATGATGTAGAGAGCTATCTCCTGTATGGAGCTCAGCACACACAAACTTCAAAGAAAGATTTTCTGCTCAAACCCATCTTAATTACAAAAGATTGATACAATGTTAAACATCAACTTATATCATGAAGCTTGCTAACACCTCTACTTTAGCCTTGAACTGCTTCCCTTATATCCTTCTCCTCTTTGGACTCTACAATGCGGACAGGAAGAGGTGGTATGCTGTGCCACAGTTCACGTAATCGTCGGTGGAGCTTGCTTCCGGACGTCTTGTTTTTAAATGTAGATGTAAAGATAGCCACATGGATGGCCAATGCCAAGACTCTGAAAGGAATCATTGCCAAAACCAAGGCCAAGCCAAAGAGAACGCAAACAAGCAGATTGGTTGCCTGCACATATCAAGCAAATAGTTAGAAAGCTGGGGAACAAAAATAAGAAAAATTTCTTTGAGCTTCAGTTCTGTGCAAAAGAAATGCTTGACTTTTCATTCAAGAGGCACACGAACATTGTAGAACTCCCATAGCACTTTGTAGCCTCTTATAGAATACCAATGCACATCAATGTTTCAGGCTTAAACCTTGTCATTGTGTTCTTGAGCTTTAAAAAAAGTCAAAAGTATGTTTGCCCCGGGGGGGGGGGTGCACTATGTAATCATGTTTTAATGTATCACATGAGTTCAGCAGGAGAGGTCTTTCAATGCAAAATTTTAGGCAGATTAACAGAGATGCATTGACAAAAAGGGTTTTTATATTCCATTTTGGAAAATTCTAAAATAAGGGGTCATTTTATTCATTCAGACATGTTAAAAAAGGGGTTTTTTAAATACACGTTATATAAGGGGGTTCTTAATAGTGCATCCCCCGAGGTTTGCCCCAAACATGCTTGAAAAATATCAAACGTGCCCAAGCATCTGGGCATTGAATATACTGGTATGTTTCAATCTATGCTCATTGCTTACCTATTTTTGGAAGCAAGCACCAAAGATTCATGCATTAAAATTTATCAGTAAATTCAAGACCTATTTTATTACTTGGTAGTGCACCTATTAATGTCCTTTGCTTGATCCATTCCTATTTCTGTAGAAGGAAAGAAGAGAGTTTGATAGACAGATTGGGCACATTTTCCAATCTAGATATATTGTAGTGTTTTTTGTTTTTTGTTTCTGCAAGTAACGTACTTCCATATCCGCATGCGTATGCGTTCGTTTTCTATCTATGCAGGTAAGCAAGCCCGTACGCGAAGAATGTAGCCCTTGCTCCAACTCGCAACGAATTGTTAGCAAGCAGGAGCACCATTAAAAGGGAATGTATCAGCACCACCCCCTCAGCGATGCACGAGCTGGGGTCCTCTTTTATCTTACCACCCCCCTGTACAATACCGCAATATTGTATCATCGCAATTAGAAACATTAAGGAAATGAGACCGGAAACAGTTTGATGAGCCTCAACACAAACCAGCAGAATTTATGTTTGTATGTTGCCTGTCAACTAACTTGGAAGTTCTCTCAACAAGTGCAGATACACTTTGCAACAAGCGAACTTTACGCTTTCAGCTCAGTAATCTTCAAGACTTAGCTTCCAAATTTGTAAATAGAAAAGAGATCTCAAAAGTTTTACCTCTGGATTGACAGAAAGGGCCAGCGCCCACATCTTCAGAAGGCCAACATTTGTTGCTTGAAGAATACCTTGAAACTGCGAGACAGCCCTTTGCACCGTAACCACCTGGTCAAGACTCACTCCACCAGATGGACCTTGAACCACAATTTCTTGATATTTAGAAGCTTTGTTGGTGACCCTAAGCCAGATTATGAAAGCTCCTGCTGCTGCAACTGCAAATGGGATCAAGTAGCCTACCCAATCCCTGGAAGATATTGATAAGTCAGTAAAGTCTTTGTCTTCAAAGATGCATATGCATGTGCTTGTGTACAAACCAGTAAGCATTTTAATACAATACTGTCTATAGTTGTTGTCTGCATGCGCACGTGCACACAAACAAAAAAAAAAGAAACAGAAAAAAACTCACTTGTAGATAATGTAAGCAAGAATGACAGCAAAGTGGAATGTCTCGAGAGGCCTATTCCAGGACAACACATTCCGAAACCAAAGAGCAAATGCTATCACAGGCTTCAGAAGTTCCTGCAACGCTCAAGGCAAACAACAATTAAGTGTCGAGCGACGACCTTTTGAAGTGTAAGGTTTCTAATACAGCGACATTAGTACATACTAGAAGCAATCTCTTAACTGCGTAGATGGTTTGGTCAATATACATAATATTTTCTGCCAGCACTTCCCATTGCATAGTATCACACAATGCATCCCAGCCACCAACACACATGTACATGTATGTAGGTTAAACCATGAACCTAATGCATCACAAGGAAGGCTCAAATCAACAAGGTCTAAAGTATGATCTCAAAGGGTTAGCAAGGCTCTGATTCATGCAAATGCCAGAATTACATGAAAACACAACTGACACATAATCAGCTACCTCCTACATGGTGGCAAGTTTCAACAGTATTATCGTTGTAAAGTGCTAATACCATTAAAAACGTGAGAGAGAGAGAATTACATTCATGACAGCAACATTTGTACCCACACCATCAAGCTTCACCTCTTCTTCTAGTGCTTTCACCTTCTGGGTCTGTTGCGAAAGACTTCTTGCTTCAATCACAGCCCTCTCAAGAGGCGTTAGTTCACCAGGCTTGACTTTATAAATTACAGTCGAAGGCTTGCAATCTCGCCACACAAGTAAGCATTGTAATAGCTTTACTGCAGTGTTGGGTACGGCAATACTCCCATCGCTCTTGTCGAACGCACTTTTTGCTTCCTCCTCAGTGATATGCAATGTCGCATTCTTGATTGTGTTTGCAAGAGCCTCCAAAACCAAATCGCCCCAAGATAAAAAGCCTTCAGCTGAGCTGTAAACGAGCAGTGCCCCAGGTTTTGTAGGCATAACCTGAACGCAATCTCTCATAGCTTGCAAGCGTATGATCCCTAGGACTGCTCTGGCTATGGCTTCTGGTTGGCATGTTTCCTCCATATGATACTTTCTTATAAACATATGGCAATCTATAACTTCTTGAATCAATGCAAGCCAATAGTCTCGGCGTGCTGATCCTATCAGGTCCGGGAACTCGAACACAATGGGAGTGTCACTGCATCAAAGCACAACTAGAGAATTACACTTCCCATTTATTTGCTCAGAAAAAGAGAAGCTAGAGGATTGTGAGTGTTTATACGAACAGAGAACTGTTCTTATAAGTTAAAGCCTTGTCAAAGATGCGTGACCCCCACGGTCCTGAAAGATCTGGAGAAACCTCATGATTAAGGTCAGCAGCAAGGTTAAACTTAACAGCATCTCGATATGACATGATTGAAGAAGGTTCAAAGTAAAGGGCGCAATCTGTCAATGTCAACCGACCTGCAACGATGTACAAAAACAAAATCAACCAATGTGAATACTCACAATGGCATTCTCAAACAAAGAAATAGAAAGGAAGTCACATGAGGCCTGGAATCAAGGGACCCATTTACAACCTTGAAAGATGATGTAAGAGAACAAAATGAACCAATGTGAAGGCTCACATTGGCATTCTAAAACAAAGAAAGAGAAAGGAAGTCACATGAGGCTTGGAATGAAGGGACCCATTTACAAACTTGAAAGAAGGCATACAAAAATTTGTACGCCCTTCTCCCTTCTTATCTAGGGCATGTTTTAGCATGCCAAAAATATTCATTTTGGGGTTCAGGGGTTCTCTATTTCCTTCCTGGAATTTGTTCTCTTTCTCCCCTTTTTTTGGGTTTTGGGTTTTCTTTTCTCCTTTTTATGGGGCGGCCAGGGGAAGGGGGGCAAACACTACTTCAAAGCAGAGATAGTGCAAAAACCTCACAAAACGGTGTCATACCAGAGAAGGCCTTTGAACCAACATGTTGTATCACTGTCTGTGACACTCCATCAACTTCCAAGACAAGCTCTTCCTCAGAAACTGGCAGATTGTGGACATGAGCATAACCATGTTTTGCCTTGAGCTCTTTAACATGTCTATTACCCATAAGTAAAGATAGAATCAGAAATTAGAACACTTCCAATAGTCAAAAAGAATCTCACATGCCGCCAATGCTATCTTTTAATCCAACTTGTCTAGCTAAGCATGAAGACATCAAAATTGCTTACTTTTCTAGTGCCCCAAGATATTTTTCATAAATTGGAAAAGGCATCCGTCCAGACGTTGATGCAGTAAGAGTCTCAAATTGGGAGTAAGCAGTCACTGTGTCGGCAACTATTGTAACACATGGAGCGACACGGACAAATGCATCAATACCAAATGTATCCTGAACATCGATCTGTATATAACAGGAAAATGGTTGACAAAATAAGTACTAAACCGTCTCAAGGGCTCTCTGGATTACTAATTTGATATAAAATGAGTGATCACTCGTCTGGAAGGTCTTTGAAGTTTTTGAAGCCTACCAGCAGAGGCATCAAATCCGTGTAGAAAATTGACGCATCATCATCATCTTCCTCCTCTTTTGCTCGAGTCTCGTAGTTACCCTCCTGTACAAGTCAAGGCTGAAATCACCCTTTTGCAAAATGGCTAAACAGAAAGGAATGCAGCAGAAATAGGACATAAGCCAAAAGAGGAAAGCCACCTGCACAATCAGCTGTTGACTGGTAGTTGTTGGTGTTTCCCAGGCAACCATGCAATCGAAGCTGTACCGGCGAAAATTGATGTCATGTAGGTGATCTTCATATGATGTTAGGATTGAAAAAGCTTCAAAGCAACAATATTCCACAAAGCTACGACCATATTCGAGATGGCCCTTTACTCCGACAGCTTGTATGGTATGAGTGAAATCATGCCAGAGGTTGTTGACCGTTGTAGAAAGAACCCTGAAAAAACAGCTTGTAAAATAACATTTCAGCTTCAGCTATTAAATAGATGCTGGAACATTGGCTGGATAGGCGAATAGTATTCACATAAGTGAAAGCACACTAGTGTCGCCTACTGCCTACTGGCTCTACTCTCGTCGCTTTCATTAATAAGCTAGATTCCTATAGACTTTAAGGTTTAAGGAAACTATAGGAAAGTTAAAAGGATAGGATGAAAGGAATGAAATGAAAACTCAGCCAGCAGACACGTATAGCTAACATGTTAGCTTTTGACCTTCCATTAATCCTTTCTTTCATCTTCCATCATCTAAGGCTCTTTGACCCTTCAATTCAAACTTGTTCAATTTCTCATCATAGAGGAATTTGAGGGACCATACTGTCGCTAAACAATTTGCATAGTGCAATTATATGTGCATGACATTTGCATTCAAATGAGGTGCAAATGCAAAACCTAATAATTTTGAGTTCAAGAAGCAACTCTCACTCGAGACAAGATAGTGGAAGGCAGACACGGTAATACATACTTGGCTGAGTAAATAGCAACTGAGTTTGCTGTTTGTGACAAGTGCTTAATTCTTTTCTCCTTCGACTCAGGAGGATACTCGGGTATCTCGCCCTTTTCATCCCTAAAAAGACCTGGCTTGCAGTATGCAGGCTTTTTCGCCTCCTGCTTTTCTTGAGCTTTCTTGGAAGATCCATGTTTTGAAAGAGACTTGAAAAATAAGTCGGTGAGTTTCCCTGAAAGAACATCAAAAACTCTTTCATGAATGTAATTTGAGCTTTTAAACATGTCCGCAAACCCATAACCATCTACATTGTTCAGCTCAAGCACAAGCAAGATGGAATCATAATAAAAATGTTGCCATATGCACTTGTCTGTGGACAGAACTCTAGAACCAATAAAAAAAGGTGCTCCATAACTTTTAAAAGTTGATCTTCCTAGGTGTGCATCCCCATGAAAAATGAGTCGCTATGATGCTCGTTGACTCAATGTCTCTTTAGAAAGGCCATGTATTGAGGATTATGTATTGCAAAGATCCAAAATTGATGTCAAAAGGTGCGTCACATATGAAGAATTAGCTTGTTATGTGGCAATAGCTTGTTCTGAGAATGTTTCCATATGCACAGAACTCTAGAGCCAATAAAAAAGGGTGCATTAGCTGCTGATTATTTTAGATTGTTGAGCTTCCTAGGTGTGCAACCGCATGAAAATTGAGTCGCTATATTGATGCTCGTTGACTCGATGTCTCCTTAGCAAGCTCATGCATTGAGCATAATGGATGGCAATGATCCAGAATTGATGTCAAGAGGTAATGCATTTAATGTGTCACATATGACTTGTTATGACATTAACTGCTGCCATGAAGTAGTGGTATAATAAGCATTAGCTCTTGCTGCCTCATTCAGACTCCTTCGGGTCAGCAGTAATACAATTGAAACATCTGTGAAAGATTCTGCATTTGGTCAAATCTCAGAGCAATACAATGCACATTCCATGAAAGGGATATTATGCATTTAGCACACTTTACTTCTGTTGATACCTTTGGAAGACTAGGATCAAGGCACAATAGTGGACAACGCCAGGAGATTGTATTCTGCCGCATGAGTGTCAGGAAGATGGGATATACAAGGGAGAAACTATACGGGTAAATAAGTTGAGATTGGTGCGCTCTCTCTCTCTCTCTCTCTCTCTCTCTCTCTCTCTCTCTCTCTCTCTCTCACACACACACACACACACACACACACACACACACAGGAGTACTTGAGCAGAACCATAAAATGGAAAAACAACCAACCTGACATCTTATCAGCTCGCAGAATGTCGCTTTTCTGTATGCAGAAATTAGGACCTTGGCAGACTTGTTCTGTGTTGTGGGTTGGGTTCCTTTCAAGAGGATGCGGTGTTGATCAGCATAGGGGCACATTTTGAGGGAAGCGGGAGCGGCGCTTCGAGAGGGCATCGCGGTGGCGAGATGCACCATGAAAGTAGCTGCGCTGCTTATAGAAAGTTGATGGAGCTGGTGTTTTTCGTCGTCGTTCTTCTCCTCAAGCACGTTCCAGCTCAGCAATTGTGTGTGGTGGGTGCGAGAGAGAGAGAAAGAGAGAGAGAGAGAGAGAGAGCGAGCGAAGAAGGGCATCTATAGGGCAAGTTTCGATCTCAAGGCCAGTGTGCAAAATCGTTATCATATTCAATCCTACACCATACCAATCTCACCCCTTCCTTCTAATCAGAGAACCTTACCATTTCCCTTACTCTTTAAAAATTCTAGAAATGGATTCGAACACAGCCCTGAGGTTCATCTCGTAACCACATGAGCTAACAAGTTACGTTGCATGTCACGTCAATCCATAAACTTTTAAAAAAAGCTCCTTTGTGCCTACTAGCTCCATGGCTGCTCTAAGGAAGTGGCCCCTGCTGCTCTTTCCCCTGCCTTGCAAGACCCCTACTCCTGCCTCGTGCGACCCAACTGGTCTTCCCTTGCCTTCGTGCAAAGCGTGCAAACTGCGTTTACTCCCCAAATTTCACTTGATTCCGCCTCTTTTTTTATTTAACTTCAGCTAGTACCCCCTACTAGAATTTTGCCTCTCTTCTCTCTTCTCTCTTCTCTCTATATCTTTGTATTATACTAAACGGCAGTGAGCCACCAAAAGACAATTGGGAGCTCATTGTCATCCACATGTGCCTCTCTCCACCCATTCTCCAGAGGAGAGATTGTTGGGGTATAGGCGCCTGTGCCTTGCCCGGCCGCCCAGAGTCTGGGCGCCCACTGACTTGTATACCTTATACATAGCATAAGTGTATAGGGGGCTGCTCACTCTTTGGAGTCTCCTCATCCACATCGTGTCTGTCTCCTTCTCTCTCTCACTCTCCGTCTGTGGTGCTCCCCGATCCCCCTCAATTGGTATCAGAGCTTTGGCTTCACGACAGATGGAGTGCTACAGAGAAGTGAGCTTTCGGCTATGGTGAGCTCGCTTTCGGTGGAAGCTTGAGATCGGTGAGCAAACACCAGATCTGTGCTCATGGAAGCTTGAGGGGAATTTCCAAGCTTGAGGGAAGAGTGTATTGCAAGTGTGTATGGTTATTTGCAGCCATACTTGCAGGAAGAATGCAGGTTTTCATTTCCGCAGGTCATTTTTCGGGCCCCAAAAACAGTGTTTTTTGCATAACTTTTGCATACGGAATGCGATTTATGCAAGGTTAAGGTGTAACCTAGGGTTTTGGCACGCTCCGGACGCAATGGTGATGTCCATTTGAGCTGATTTTGACCTCTGAAATTTCTGCAGCAGCAGTAAGTTTTTGCTGCGTTTTTGGACCGAAAACAGTGTTTTTGGCATATTTTGCACACTCGGACTCGGATACATGTGATCCAGGAGTCTACCTTGGGGTTTTGGCACGCTCCGGACGCGCTCGTCATATCAGAATTTTAAAATTCTGAACGCTGAATTTTCTGCAGCAGCAGCAGTTGTTTATTGTGTGTCGAGGATTCCACACATGGTTTGCTCTCAGATGTGAGAGTGATATTTGCTACAAGTTTCCTCACAGGTGGGAGGATACGATGTATGCCTATGTGGTTTGATGCTCAGGGAGACTAATGTGATTGCATTTTGAGCTCGGCAATGTATGCCTCGAGCATGTTTTTTGGCAGTCACAGGTAGAGCAGATATTTGTGTACTAGATTTGCAGGTGTTTGCAATGATGTATGCAAAGTATGGAGATTGGTGCATGCATTTGGAGTGTGATTTGACGCGCTTTGATTGCTCATGGTTTTGAGCGTGCAGTCAGTTTGGTTACTGGTTTTGTGGCCGTTTTACTGACGAAACTCTGGCGAAATTTTCCCAAGAGTTTTATGTGCATCATTCATGCGATCTAGGTAGAGATTGCGGGTTGCACTCAGCATTTGTGTGCGGTGTTCTCTGCAGGTGGGAGATTTGTGCGTGTGTATGCATCGATACCGCACAGTGTGGGCTTGGTGATTAGCTCACGGGTTTGACAGGCGTACAGTTATCTTGGCACACTCACAGGAGTGAGTATTGTGATGTATGCTTGTGTGGCTACGAGCTAGGTAGCCGGATTCGAGCACTAATGGCTTGAGGTTTTTCAGCAGGTTTCAGCTACAGGTTTACAAGTTTACAGGCAGGTTTGAGGGCTTATTTGGGCGCTGAATTTTCAGCCATTGTTTCCTCTTTGCAGGTGTCCATGTATGGCTCAGTTGTAGGCTGATCTGGGACACATTTGTGACTTGTTTATGCAGCTGTTTAAGAGCTGAATTTTGGGGCTGATTTGTAGCCATATCTTACAGCCATATTTGCAGACTTTTGTTGATGCGATTCGAGCCAGTTTAGGGCTGATTTGGTTGACATTTGCTACTCATTGTTGGTTGCTCTTTTGCGAGCATTATGGCTGATTTTTCATTTGACTTCCAGCGTTATGGTCTGACACAGTTTGATGGTGTAGATTTTGTTGCTTGGAAGGAGCATATGCTTGTTGCATTGGCAGATTTGGGGCAGGATAAACCCTTGCTTGGTTTATCGGCGAAGCCCAAGTCTATGCGTGATGATGATTGGCAGGATCTTGATGAGTTAGCCATGTCTACGATTTGTTTGCATCTGGTTGAGTCTGTTTACTGGCAGGTCTCGAGGGAGACTACAACTCATGCTTTATGGCAGAGTTTACATGCTATGTACGCGACATCCATGTCTACAGGGGAGTCTAGTCCCACTTCTATGTCCATGGGAGAGATTGATCCCACACGCAAGTCTCGACGGCATAGAGACTTGACATGTTGGCATTGTGGACATAGAGGGCACATTAGGCGTCGATGTTTCAGGCGTTTGAGACAATGGAGGCGACAGATGCGTGATGCAGATTTGGGCATGACAAATGCTAGTGAGATCAGTACGGTGGTTACTGAGTATGCTTGTGATGGCGATGTCACATTTACATCTAGCTTGTCTTCAGACGATCTTATGTCTACGGATTGCATATCGGATTGCACATTGTCTTCACATTGGTTACTAGATTCAGATGCTACTTTCTATGTCACGTCGCATCGTGAGTGGTTTAGCACGTTTTCTAGTGGGAGACTTGGTTGTGTGCACATGGTTGATGGTGCTATGTATGACATTGAGGGTACAGGAGACGTATGTTTGTCCTTGCCCAGTGGTATGAGATTTACCCTGCGTCATGTGCGTTATGTGCCAGATCTGAGACGGGATTTGATCTCAGTCAGACAGTTACGGGATAGTGGATGTCAGATTTTGCTACGAGAGCGAGATTTTGTGATGCATTTGGGTTCGCTAGTGATTGCGAGAGGTGCCAGGAGTGGTACAGGTTACCCATTGCATGTGGATCACGCGAGAGACGGTGTTGTCTCTGTGATCACGCAGCCAGGTAGAGAGCGAGAGAGCAGGCGAGTCTCTTTTGCTTGTGGGTTGCAGGATGCTTTGCATGGAGTGCAGAGTAGTGAGCTCGTTGTGCACACAGTTGGGGCACGACTTGAGCAGTCACACAGAGAGGTGACAGAGTCAGACATGCATGCTTTGCTAGTGACTGAGCAAAGCAGAGAGTCAGTTGTGCGAGATACTTCTATGCAGGATAGACAGGTAGAGCGGTCTTGCTCTAGTGAGTCACGACAGGAGGACGTTGTGCAAGAGTCTATGCATACGGAGTTAGAGCATGAGAGCTCTAGTGAGTCACAGCAGATTGAGTGGTCATGTTTGCAGTGGATGATTGCAGAGGAGGCTGAGATGTCAACGATTATGCAGTCATTCCTTTCTATGCTCGACAGTGAGCATGGGGATATAGTTGTGCAGGATATGTCTTCTAGCAGACACCTAGAGCAGCTGGTTTGCTCTGAGGTTGCACGAAAGGTTGATGCGTCTTTTGCGGACAGTCAGGAGATGCATGTGGCTGACACGCCTTGTCAGTCAAAGATGCCTATTGCCAGGGATATATATGTTGATGCATGCTCCGTAGAGCTAGCAGGGCCCGCTAGCATTGCATCGGCATTCGGTGGTCTCATGTATGAGATGCTGATCTTGAGACCGGATATCGCAGCTACAGTGGGAGCATATGTAGTTGGAGTTGTCAGTCGTTTGTTGACTGATGATGGCATAGTGCACGAGGGAGATATGCAGGTATTGCGTACATACTTGCAGTACGTGTGCGGTACGTCTGGTGGTGTATGGACTTACACGGGAGCAGGACAGCCGGATGCACACAATCACAGCCAGCCAGTGGGCATCGGTTGAGAGCAGTTTTCTCTCACCTTTTGTAGTCTTTAGACTAGGTTCCCTTGCTTAAAGGCACCGTCGCCTTTAAGTGGGAGGTTGTTGGGGTATAGGCGCCTGTGCCTTGCCCGGCCGCCCAGAGTCTGGGCGCCCACTGACTTGTATACCTTATACATAGCATAAGTGTATAGGGGGCTGCTCACTCTTTGGAGTCTCCCCATCCACATCGTGTCTGTCTCCTTCTCTCTCTCACTCTCCGTCTGTGGTGCTCCCCGATCCCCTTCAGAGATCATGCACTCATATATACTAAATGAGGGTGAGTCGCCAAAAATTGACTGGGAGCTCTCTCTCTCTCTCTCTCTCTCTCTCTCTCTCTCTCTCTCTCTCTCTCCGTTCGTCCAAAGGATGTGTCACACACTTGTCTATATGATGGCCACTGTACGATGAAGTGTTCAAATATTGCAACGCATGCTACAAAAACCAGACATTAGCGAGATCCCCAGTCCCCACTCGAAATTCCACATCACACCTCCATTGCGCCCTGCTCCCCTTTGCTTGCCCTCACCATCCCCATCTCCTCCGATAAGGTATGTCTCCTAATCACTACATGCTAGCTTCCTCCCATGATACAGAAATGAGAGAGAGAAAGAGAGAGAGAGAGAGAGAGAGAGAGAGAGAGAGATAGATAGATTTTATTATCGTCCTCGGAGGTCAAATATGACCTATGGGACCAAAGTTACATGTGATGTAGTATGTGTATGGCTGATGAGTGACTCTCGATGCTCCAAAATTGTAGTGATGAGAGTCGCAATGGAGAGAGAGAGAGAGAGAGAGAGAGAGAGAGTGTGTGTTAAGGCGGTTACGCCGCTAGCGGAAGCTAAATAGCGAGAACTCAACCAACAACAGAAATTTGTCAGACGAGGACGGAGCTTGACCCACAGGCGCATGGAAACAATTAGGTGGGTGTCAAATCACCTACTCGACCTTCTAATGACAATCACTACTAAGGAAATCAAATCTAAGTTCTAAAATACGCAAGTGACTAAAATCCGTACTACGAACGAATGCTATACGAAACAGGATCTAGAATCATTGATTCAATCTCAAACTCAAGAGGAAGTCTATACACTAGGTAAGAACAACACCCTAAAGACTTGAACTGCAAAATCAACCTATAACCACGCCGTGCGGTAAACGCGTATGAAGACAGACCGAAAAATACAGGTGATCGAAACTTGACCCCGATGGTACCAATGTGTAGCTCTACTCGTTGTGGTTCTATAGATATGTTGCACGCTCTATTCCGACACCCGAGTTGGAAGAAAACTCACACCGAAGCTCGTAGGAACTTACCACACATAGAAGCCGATAGCACGCAATCTTGGTATCTGTGCGTAGCTCTCGCCGTTGCTAACACAATGGCGGTGTCGCTTCTCCAATGGCGGCTCCGTAGCTCGCGTAGCAAGTAGATGAGACTCTCTCTCTCTCTCTCTCTCTCTCTCTCTCTCTCTCTCTCTCTCTCTCTCTCTCTCTCTCTCTCTCTCTCTCTCTCTCTCAGACACAGTCACGGCGCTCAAAAACTCACTTTGATTAATAATCAGAATCCCCCTTAGGTTACAAAACTTTGGCTTATATACCTCAGCCTTGGAGGTGAGAACATCTCTAACTAATTACATCGGCAAGTGAAATTACTTCGGATTTACAAGCTGGAAACTCAATTGAGTCCCGTTACTTAACGAATGGCTCAAGTCAAAATCAATGTCGGAAAAACATTTATTACAATCAATGGTTACAAAAATGATGAGTGTGAGCAAAAAATGTGGGTGTGATCCTCTGCTGGCTCTGCTGGCTCAACACTCCCCCCTCCGCGTTCATGTCGTCCCTGACATGACTTTTAGGCTTGGTCAATAAAGTCCTGTCGTCTTGAGCATCTGCAAATGTGATTCGTATCGTAGGTTGCCGATGGTCAAGGTTGGGCCGAATATTTTGCTTTCGTGGGTGAAAAAGCCGGTGTAGAAAGCTTCTTCGAATGTTTGCATGTGGAAGCTAGGCAAAAATATAATCCTCTGGTATAGGAGGTGCAACACTTTTGGAGAAGGCTGCAATGAAAGATCATACATCATATCAGTCACTGTGTCGGCCGTCGATAGTAGACTCGAGGTCGTGGCTTTATCTGGCGCGAACACTTCAATGCAAGCTAAGAGAGTCCTGCAAATTTTCTTGAGCATCTGACACGAAAGGTCAGGAGAGCCAGTAAAGAGCTTGATGGTGCCCGTTAGGGTTTTCACCATGTAGGCTTTACCTATTCTCTCTCCTGCCTTTGTTCCTGGCATCCTGGGGTAATTAAGCCAATTTGGCTTCTTTTCTGCAATCCTGCCATGCTCTTTCCAGCTTCTGACTCTTGGCACCGGGCAGAAGGTTGCATTCTCCCGAATCTCCTTTGGTGCCTCCACCAAGTAGATGAGGTAGGCTGGGTATTTGCTCAGCCAACCTTTCCTCCATCTAGGCTACGAATCTACAATCTTCTTTGATTGTTCCTCTTTTGTGATGTCGCCTTCGTAAAGAGCGACATACTGCTCCTCCTCTATTCTCTTTTTCGTTTTTATCACTTCAAACTTCATCAAAGGGAAAGGCAGGCTGGGTTGCATCCACTCTTCATGGAGCACTTTTGTGTCTAATCCCTGAAGTCTAATGGAGATTAGGAGTCTCCTCTCCCATTCCATTTCCGCCTTGGCACTCTCCTCTGTTGAGTTTGCTATTTGGTCATGGAGCCTTTGTTCTTCTTCTTCAGAGATTCCTGAAGTCGAGGCCACCTCGTGAACTGGGGCTGGATCTTCAATTGTGGTTGCCTCTCCAGTTTCTGGTAGCTCTATGGCTGCTCCACCTGATTCTTCTTTTGGTGTCTCTGTCTCTCTTCTTTGTTGCTCTTGTAGATCTTGGAGCTGTTTGCGGAGGGTCTCATTCTCTGTTCTTAGTGTTTGATTTTCTAAAGTGAGCCTCTCCTCTGCTGCCAATGATCCCTCCGCAATGTGCAACCTTTGCACTTGCTCTAATCTTAGCTCTCTTTGTAAGCTTCGGACCTGGTCTTCCAGAGCTGGTACAAGAGCTCCCTCTTGTTCGGTTCCTGCTCTGCTAGCTCTAGGGGTAGTCCTGAGTCTAGTGATTGTTCTTTCTTGGAGCTCGACTCTTTCCCTTAGCTCAATGAGCTCATCTTTAGCCGCCTCCAAGTCGTCTTCCATCCGCTCCCTTGCTTCCTGTGCACTTGTTACTTCTCTTGAAGCCTCGGCTAGCTGGAGTATCAAGCCGTCTCTCTCGTTTTCCGCATCGTAGAGTGATGCTTTATGACTTTTAGATTCAGTCATAGCATCCTCTAATTTCCTCTGCAACTCGGCTTCCCTTTGTTTGGCTGTCTCAATCTCCACTTCCTTTGCCTTGGATCTTTCTTTGATTTTGTTGAGCAGTTCATGCACCATGTGCATGTCTTTTTCATCTTCATCTGTCAGCTCTAAAGCTTTTTCTGGCACCACCTCCACTGGCTTCGGCTCTTCTAGTACGTTCTGCTCGTCCAGTTTCTCTTCACTCTCTTTTGTACTCTTTATTTTTTCCTCTGTCGCTCTCCGATCATCTTGTTTTTGTAGGTGGATCCCATAGACCGCCTCAAGGGCCTCTTCTTCAGTGTACCCTATCGCTACCAGATCCTCATAATCGTTTTTCTTTTGCTGAATTGGATCTATCTCCTTTTCCTTGGTCCCGGCCTCCGGCTTTTCCATACCAGCCGTGTCCATCTCTACTGTGGTCTCTTCCACAATGATTTCCGTCTTCTTCGGGCTTGGTACATCAGTAAAGGAGGGCTGATTGTCCTCAGTCATCTTGGCTTTCCCTTTGTTTGCTTGCCCGTCTTTCTCTTGAGGTTCAGTAGACTCATCTACTTTCTTCTTCCCCTTGTCGTCCTTTTTCAGCTTAGCTTTTAAAAGCTGTACTTCCTCTTCAGTGTATGGCTCGACAGGTTGCTGCTCCAGTATAGCCTCTGACTCCTCATAAGCTCTAATATATTGATCATATTGATCAACATGTGGCCTGGATGAGCTAGTTCCGACTTTAGTGGGGTCTGGAACCCACTTTTCTTCAAAGTCCCCCTTTAGAGCTCTTTCCGCTCTAAACTGCTCCACCAGTCTTTCCATTCTTGCCGCTTTCTGACTTTTGGTTTGCTTGGGAGCAACCTTCTTCTTTGCTTTCTTCATAAGCGGCTCATCCACATCCTCTTCAGGTTCTAAAACTATTTCTAGTTTCCTGCGTGCTCTTGTGGACGCCCTTTTGGATACTTCAGGCTGTTCTTCCTTCTCATCGGCTTCTCTGAGCCACTCATTCTGGGAGGGAACCTTTGGCCATTGATCTCTGGCTCCAATAGCTTCATAAGCTATTCTTGTCAGAACTTCAGCTCCTCCTATATACTTTAGCTTCTCGTTGTGCATGGCAATTACTTGCTCGTGGATGTGTTGAGCGTAATTCACCTCCTTTGGCATATTGCTCTTCAATGCCCATGTGATGGTAGTTGCAATGGCATGGGGTGGTGTCGTATACTTTTGCGGTCTTTTACTGCAAATATGGAGAAACTGGTTGTACAGTCGACAAAGGGTTGCCGCTCTTTGGTCTGCCATATCTCCATAGGTTGCATTCTGTTTCTTGGACCCATAAACCTCTATAGCCTCCCTTCTTTCCCTGACAGAGCTCCCTTTGTTGTGCAGCTTCAATGCATCTGCAATGAGCTGTGGAGTGATCTGTACCTCTACTTTCTCTCCATCTATTGATGTTAATGTGGCTTTCCCATCCTTCTGAATGGAGGTTGCCAACTCATACACTCTTCTTGTATCTACACCTGATGGTCTCGACGTGAAGAATCTGTGCAAGTCTGCCCTTTCCAGGTACCTGCTGATGTTCTCTGACCTGCTATAATCCACCAATTCTTGTGGGATCATCGGTATATCCACCGCTTGCCCTTGAGGATCTCTGAAAGTCCCCTGGTAGATCTTTATTCCCTCTTGTTCCAGTACTGCTTCCTCCACCCAAGTTTTGGTTGGCTTGAGGGTTTCTGCTGGAATGTCAAAGGGTTCCGCTTCTGCAAGAGCATCTTTGATTGTCGGTCTTTTTCTGTTTGTTGCTGATGACTTGGCGGAATCCATGGATCCTGTAACTCCAATTTCAGAAGTTAGCGTCTTTTTAGTACTGAAAGCCGAAATGAAGCTTTTAACTATTCAAATGACTTGAAAATTGAAACATGAGCTATTCAGGGCCTAAGGATGCAGGGTAGGTGAAAAAATATGCAAACTGGGCACAAAATCATGCTTGAGACATCATACGCGTATGATGTCTTTTGTGTCAAAATGACTTCATATTGGTTGTGCTTGTAGCTGATAGTGTATACATGAGTATCATATGCTTGGATTTGAGTTTGGATCCCATTTGGTCAGGTTTTAGCCAGTTTAGTCCAGTTCAGGCTCTTGGCAAAATTTTGAAAGGGAATAGGATTTTATGATCCAAATTGGATAAAACTTGGTGGTTCACCTTCAAATGGCATGTAGATCACTTCTGTTTGGTGGTTGAAGCCCTGAGGTGCCAAAATCACATAGTGAGACATTATACGCGTATGATATCTTTTAGTGTAATTTTGGACCAAAATTCTCTATAAGCTTGGATATGGCTTTAGATAGGCTTATTCAGTGGATTTATGAATTTTGGATAGATTTTGGGCTAAAAAATGACTCTGGATACATCATACGCGTATAATGTCTTTTTCATCAATTTTTCATGGGATTGGTTCTGTGGACTCCCCATGTACTAGTGAAGGACTGTCCCTACTCAAATCTTGGTTTGGACTTGAGTATGTTGGATTTGGGCTAAAATAGGCTTTGGATGAAGGATTTTTCCTCAATTGGGCTAATGGGGTGATCCACTTGACCAAATGGTTCCAAACTTCATATGTAGCATGTATTAGATATATATAATGGATGTATGATGTCAAATGAGCAGTTTTGGCTCTGTAAGTGCAAATAGACATCATACGCGTATGATGTCTTTTGTGTCAAAATGGTGCTTTTTGGTTCCAGATAGCTTATAGATGTGTTTATCAACAATCCTACAAAGTTTCAATGAGTTTGGAGTTATTTTGACAAAATTAGGACCAAAAATCAATTTTTATGGCCTACTTTGTGTCTTTTTGGTTTTCCTTGGGTTTTCTAACTCCAATTCTCATGATACTTGGTTCATAGGATGTGATTAACATGTGGAATGAGGCTATGCACTCAAATGTTGAAATGGATGTGAAAATCATGCTGTGAGACATCATACGCGTATGATGTCTTTTCTTGAAATGTTGGTCTTTTTGTGCAAAGAATGCTTTGTGCTAGTGCCCTAAGCCCTGCTAACTAGTTTTCAACTTAAAAAGTCATCACTTTAGCTAAAAAGCCCCCTTATAGGAATTTCAGTCTCCGAAGTCGTCTTTTTGCCTTGGAGTTGAATTTCTTCAACTTTTCTTCTCGAGAGTTGCATTTCCAGCTCATTGGATATGTTGTGAAGCCACCTATTTGGTTGAACTTGACTTTGGCTCCCCGTTCTCCATCTTTCTCCATTTGGTTTCCCGAAAGCGTCTTTTTCACCATTGGTAAGTGAATCAGCTTTCTTTTGGGTTTTGCTTGCAAACATAAGTCATCCATGTATATTTGAAGCTGCTTGTGAAGTTTCATGTCATTTGGTCGTCAATTTTAGCCGTTATGCCAAAATGACGCTTTGTGTGTCCGCAGCCGAATCGGTTGTTCTGACCTAATTTTGGTGATCCAAACCCGGAGATACTCCATGGTTGCATTGCCCTCGATGTTGTTAAGCTTCCTGAGAAGTTTTGTGTCGTTTCGATAACTTTTTCCTGTTTGCCTCTTGCAGGCTCTGTTGACCTAGGGTTTTTCAAGTCGTTCTTTCTCGAGCTTTGAATGTTAGAAACCCATCTTCTATGCTAGGGTAACCCACCTCTAAGTTCTTGCAAGGTTTGGTTAGGCGGTTGTGCCCCTACCTAGCGTTCTTCCCCATTCCCCGTCTGCTCTTGTTTCTTGGTTTTGGTCAGTTTTCGCGACAAAAGTTAACGATAAGCATCAAAAGCTTATGGCAACGAGTCTACCTCTCATGTCTGGTGTCCTCTGAGCTCTCGTAGCAGTCGTAGAAGGCGGTAGAAGGTCGGATGCTCCTGTGTGCTCTTTGCTCTCTCCAAGAAGGTAATAGTGGAAATGAGCTTGATAGTGAAGTGAAAAATACTTAACTTCGGACTTCCCGGATCACTTGTTACCAAATTTGACATGTGCTCCTATCTCGTCGTGAAATGCACTTTAGGATTTGAAATTTCTCAATTTTGACTCCGTTTGACCTGTTTCTGAGAAATCTGTCCACTTTGCCAAAATTCTGTCATTTCGGGCTTTCCGCAACTTTTTCAGAATTGTACCCAATTTTTACCATGGGTTGCCCTTGTCATTAGGACCATCACCGTCTATTCTTTTCTTTTTTCCGATCTCATTTCACCTGCTTTTTTATTTTTATTTTACTTTTATTAAGAAAATCATAAAAAATAAAGGAAAATAGCAAATTGAAGCCCAAAAATTCCAAACATACACGATAAATAGCTGGTAACCCTGTGTATATGAATATACACTTATTTGTGATTTCTGGACTTGGATTACCACTTTTTTTCACTTTTTAGCTCCAAAAACACTCTTATTTAGTGATATTTACACGTCTAGAGACCCAAATTCATCATTTGATCTCTTCTTGTTGCAAAACAAGGTATATAAGGGCATAAATATTATCAATATCTGCAATCAAACATAAAAATTGCAAAATCATGTAAGACACTGCCCTTGTAATATAATTTTTGTTTTTCTTTGTTTTTGGCGCTTGTAGCTGCTTTGTAACTCCTGTATACCTGTATACCTCCCCCCCTCCTAGTTTGAGTCCTCCCGGACGACTATGAAGTGTCTGTGGGCGAAGCATTGTAGTTGTTTTGGTCATAAGTTCCCAATGCAATTGCAGAGCGATGATACAACAGTCTTTCCAATAAAGCTGCTCTTTGTTTGATTGAAGGATTGGTGGTTGGGTTTTGGATTGGTTTTGGCACTTCGGTAGCAGAATCAGTAGATGGATTCTTCTTCACTTTGTTGTTCTTTTTCACAATCCAAATCTGCTTCCACTTTGCTTGTGCTTGCCACAAACTCTTTGCGACCCAAACCTGCTTTGTTTTTTGTGTTGATTTCCTCGCCTTGAAATACCTAGGAGTTTCCGTTGATTGTACTGAAGGGAGTTCCTGTTTACAATTCTTTGGGATCCAAATTTGCTTGCTATGGCAGTGTGCCGTCGTGAACTTCTTTGGAATCCAGATCTGTTTCACTGTCCTTGATTGTCTGGAATCATTTTGTTGTCTAGTATTGAAGACCCTGTTTTCCACCTTTGTGTTCTCTGGCACAACCTTTTTTGGTCTCCATACCAACTTTGACTCCGTTTTTTCCCAAGGCTGAGCTGTTATATTATTGCTTGTCTTCCTTATCCACTGTTGAGAATTCCTCGTCGAAGAGTAATCCGGTTGGATAGAAACTTTTGGTTGCCATTGCTTCTTCTTTTTCTCTGGTTGTTGTTTACCTTTGTCTTTGGATTCGTCCTTTGGAGTTGGCTCTTCTCCTTTGGTGAACTTAACTGATTGACTTTCACCTTCGTATTTGATAAGCACTGATTTAGAACTCCAGTCAATCATTGCATTGTATTGCTTCTGCCATGGTTGTCCTAGCAATAATGGATGTTGTGTAGCTTGGCCTTCAACCACGTAAAACATATCAGGATACACATACTGGTTAATCTGTATATGTAAAACTGTGCATCCGACAATTTTGATTGAATTCTCAGAGTAACTCTTTAACTCTTGCTTGGTAGTTTGTAGTTTAGTGTCATTTGTCAATTGTCTATACAAACATAGTGAAAGTAGGTTAGCTTGAGCTCCTGAATCCAATAGTTCTCTGGCTTTGATTTGGTTGGTTCCTACTTTGCATTCAATGATGGGTTCTTCTTTGTCATTATCCATTTCTGTTATACTGACTGTGTTTATTCGTATTGCTCCTTCATTGCGCTGTTTCTGACGCAGTAGTCTTCTTTTCTCCATTTTTTCCTTCGCCTCGGCTTGCGCTTCCTCCACAATCATTTTCTTTTTCTGGACACGCAACTTTTCTTGATGTATTTTGAGAAGCATGTCTTGGGTTAGCGGCAAAAAGTACTTTTTCACTCTGCATCCACTAATCCAATTGGGCATTTCTTCTCCGTCTAATGTAGCAAGCTTAACAGCTCCACTTGGTGATAGATCTTTAATCACCAGAGGTCCCATCCCTCGCTTTTTAAGCTTCTTAGCATGCTGTTTCAGAGTGTAAACTAGGACATAGTCCCCAACCTTAAACTCTTTAGTCCGTACATGCTTATCAAAAAATTCTTTTTGTCGCCTTTTTTGAGCGTAGATAGAAGCTACTGCTTTTAGGCGAAGCTCGTCTAGCTTTTCCAGGTCATCTATTCTATCAGAAAGCTCGTGCCCTGTCCACTCTAGATCCTTAGCCACCCTTAAGGTTGAAATCAAGAATCTATTGGTAAGATAGCATTTAGCCCAAAAACCATGTTATATGGGGTCGTTCCTATTGATGTTTTATATGCTACCCTATATGCCCATAATGTTGAATGCAACTTCTGGTCCCAATCAGTTCTCGATTCAGATACAATCTTCGTAAGGACCATGCATATGGTTTTGTTTGTTGCTTCAGCTTGTCCGTTTGCTTGTGGATGATACAGGGCTGATTTCCTATGGATTACCATGAATTCATCTAGAAGGATCTCTATCACTTCATTTATAAAATGTGTGCCTCGATCACTCACAATTTCTATTGGCAATCCATATCGTACAAAGACGTATTCATATAGAAATTGTGTCGTGGTCCTGGCATCTGCTTTGACCCACTTTGTTAGATAGTCTGTAGCCACAACGATGTATTGTGCATGAGTCTTATATGCAGGAGGTGAAATGGGTCCGACATAATCAATCTCCCATTTTGCAAAAGCTCTTGCCCCCATCATTGGTCTAAGCGGCATATCATCTCTTTTAAGTGGTACTTTGGTCCGCTGACAGTCATCACACCGTTTAACGTATTCCTCAGCGTCCATATGTAATGTTGGCCACCATATTCCTGCGGCTAAGACAAGTTTTGCTGTCTTATCACCTGAGAAATGGCCTCCACCTACTCCTCCATGAGCTTGCTCGAGGATTATCACATACTCAGACTCTGATGCACAAATCCTAAGCTGGTTGTCTTTACCTCTCTTATAGAGTTGATCTCCTATTAAAGCGTAATCTCTAGCTTCTGTCTCTACAGATTTCTAACGAGCTTTTGACGTTCCTTCTGGGAAAGTTCTATTTGTGAGATATTCAACAATATACTGACTCCATTCTGGAGTGATCATTATCTGATATAAAGTCGAATACTCTGCTGGCGGTTTCGATGAACATACAATACATACAGTGACATATTCATGTACACTTTCTTTCATTCCTGGCCAATAGACTCCCAATTGTAACAAATTCCTATATGTGTTCCTTCTTGAACAATGAAATGCACATTCCTGAACATGTGCTTCGCGTAGATATATATTATATTCCTCAGGATTGATGCATAGTCGTAAAACATGATCATTTCCCAATTGATACAACCTTCCTGCAACCAATTGAAGATTCTTGGATTGTTGAATAGCAATATGTTTCTGGTTGTATTCTCTTCTATCGAACTCTCCTCCATAGGTTAATAGGTTAACGACATTTTGAGACCACTTCGGTATCATTTCTATGTTGAACAAGTACACGTCTGGCATGTCGTCATCTACTCCTATAGGGTCTTCTCCATTCGTCAATCGCGAAAGATGATCAGCTCTAAGATGTGTTTTTCCTTTCTTTACTACTACCGTGAAGTCGAATTCCAGCAAGATAATGAACCATCTCACTATTCTCCCAGTATTGCATGGTTTATTCACTAGGTAGAGCAAGGCTTGGTGATCCGTAAAAAACACAAACTTGTTGGCTAGAAGATAATGCCGAAATTTCTTCACAGCATATATCATTCCTAATCCCTCTCGTTCTGTTGTGGTGTAATTCTTCTCTGCATTGTTGAGCTGTCGACTGGCGTAACAGATAGGAAAATCCATGTTTCCTTCTTCTGGCTGAGCCAGAATGCATCCTATTGCATATGCCGAAGCATCTATATGCACGTGGAATATCTTCTCCCAATCTGGTGATTTCAAGACTGGAGCAGTAATGAGTGCCTCTTTCAATTTCTTGAATGATTCCTCACACTCCTCTGTCCATTCAAAGTTCACTATTAGCCTGTAAAGTGGTTGGCCTATTATAGCGTACATGTAAATGAATCGTCTATAATATCCGCAATGTCCCATAAAGCTCTGTACTTGTTTCGCATTGGTTGGTCTAGGCATATCCACTATAACTTTTATCTTCTCTAAATCCGTGGATATTCCGTTTTGTGAGACAATATGTCCCAGAATTCTGCCCTGTCGGACCATAAACACACATTTCTCAGGATTGAGACAAATGCGATATGTCCTACATTTCTCAAATACTTTTCTTAGGTGTTCTAGATGCTCATCTCTCAGAAGAGAATGTACACATAAGTCATCCATGTATATTTCTAGAAACAACCTTAAGTATTCTTTGAAAGCATGCATCATCAGCCTCTGGAAGGTTGCGGGAGCATTGGTTAGACCAAAAGGCATAACCCTATAAGCATAGATTCCCCACTCAGTTGCAAAAGCTGTTTTATGTTGATCTTCCAGTGCTATGGCTAGCTGGTTATATCTTGAAAAACCATCAAGAAAAGAGTATGCTGTTTTCCCTGATACACGCTCTCTAGAACATGATCAGTTATCGGCAGGGGATAATTGTCCCAGATTGTTGCAGCATTCACTTTCTTTAAGTTGACACACACTCGGAGTTTTCCGTTCTTCTTAAGTACCACCACAATTGGAGATACCCAATCGGTGTGTTCAATCTCGTATATGAATTCAGCTTCCATTAGCTTATCTATCTCTTCTTTGATTCGCTTAGCAAACGTATCATTATATGTGTATGGTCTCTGTCTGCAAGGTTTTGCGTCTTGTTTCAGTGGGATTGTGTGTTGGCATATCGATGGGTCAACTCCCTTTAAGTCCTTATAAGACCATGCAAACACATCCCTATACTCTCTGAGAAGACTCAAAAGTCGCTCTTCCTCGCCTGGAGACAAATCTGTGGCTATGTACACCGGTCTAGGTGGCTCACCTGGAGCTGCTAAATCAACTTTTTTTGCATCCTCCGGTCCGTCATAAGATTCGTTCTCCTTTCTCTCTCGAATAGGTTGGGTTAAAACCACCTTCCTATTCTCTATTGTGAATTTCCTATAGTGAGAGGGAACATCCATGTTTCCTTGATTTTGGCGTTTTCGTCCTCTCCACTCTCAAATTCTGTTGTCCAAACTTCTTTCAGAGTTCTCTTGAGCTCTTTGTACTTGTTTCTACGTTCTAGCTTGGACTTCGTGTGTTCTCTCTTGCGCTTGTCCCTTTCTGTTTTTTCTGTTTCTGTTTTCGTTCCATTCCTTTGAACTTGATTTCTTGAGCCTCTTTTGTCTTTTCGTAAGCTCTTTTGATCATTGCCTCTCATTCTTCCAGAAATCTTGTCCTTAACACAATCTTCCGCCTTTACTAGCATTAGGAATTGATTTTTTCCTCTTATTCTAGGCATCGGATTGGTTCTAACCCCCTTTGTTTTTTTCTTTGCTCTATAGCGTTTCTGGCGTTGTTTAGTTTGGTTCGGAAAATCATAAAATCGGACATCCGTTATAGTTTCTTCGTTTCCGCTTGAATTGTCCGTTGACTCGTTGTCTGCTTCATTTCCCCACTCTGGATGATCGGGAATGTCGTGAAACACCTCTTCTTCATCTTCCTTTTCCAGTGTATCGTTCTTTTCAGTTTCTTTTTCGAGTACAGTTCTCAACATGAAGTACGGAACCACGTCATACCCGTCCTTGTCGCAAAATTTCGTTGTGGGACCATCCGAAATTGCACAAACATCTAGGGTTGCTAGAATGTGTGTCCATTCTAATGGTTCAAGCGTGTCCTCTAGAAAGGGTTCTCCTATATAAGTTTCGTCTTCGATAGCCCTTTCTAAAACACATTCTTCTCGTTTCAGACTTCCACATTTCGAAGCTCCACACATCCATAACTCCTTGGGTTTACCTAACCAAGCTGGAAATTCGGATCCCGCCAAAGTAGCTGAATCAAACTCCTCCACCAGTGTTCGGTTCACATCTTTGTAGCTATGGTCTTTCAGGTTCACACGTGTAGTGGTTTCCATATTTCTCAGGTATATGTGATCGTAGCCCCAATCCTGGACCATTTTCAATTGTCTCATGAATGGTCTTCCCAGTATGATATCATAGTTATTCTCCTTGCCAAAATCGACAATAGCAAAAGTATGTTCGTATTCAATGCCGCAAGAAGTCACTACAACTTTCTCTAATAACCCCATAGGTTTCTCCATGTGTCCATCTGCTAATTGGAGTTTCAACCTAGTCTTCCTTATTGCTGGTTTCCCCCATTTTTTCCAGATTTCTTTTGTAGCAATGGCTACCCCAGCTCCGCTGTCTAGTATTGACATCGTCTTCACTCCTTGGAATTCAACTGGTAAGGTTGTATTCCCCTCTTCACCTTCGCAATACTCTCCGACCTTGTTTAAGGGTACAGGCTTAGCGTTCTTTTTTGTTTTACTCAGCTCTTGTATACCCTCTTGCAGTCTCGATGTTGGGTCTTTTATCCCAAATTTCTCCAAGCATTTTCCTACAGTGGTCCACATATGTGGTCTTAGCCTCAAAAGCTCAGCTAGAGTGATAGTGCATGTCACTGGTGTTGACAAGATCTCTATCAATCCTTGCGAGTCCATGACTTTTTCTGATGAGAATCTTCGTGAGGGAAGTGCTCTAGTCTCGGATTTTGCTTCATACTCTCCTAAGTATGAAAGTAAGGTATTCAGTGAGTGAGGTTTGCTCTCCATTGTTCTAGCTGATCCCTCATCTCCCCAGTAAGATTGCAGATCCAAGTCCACTTGAGATCCTGCCTCAAATTCCACTATGGGAGGGTTCCTGATGTCCTTTTCCCAATTTGTCTGATTAGCTTGGCAACTTAGCTCGTTTGCAAGGTTTGCCTCTCTCACTTGTTTCCAAAATTCATTGTAATCCTCATCTCTTCCGTAAGACCTCTGTATGACTGGATGAAAACTCTCTATCTCCTGATCGGTTGTGTTCAACACTATGCGGTCATCCTTGTGTGTATTTTCAGGCTTTTGTGCACTAGGAGTCTTTTCAGCTACCCGTGAAATGATAGTCTCCTGCTGAATTGGGTTTTTCGTTCCACCATTCATTGTTTCTCTTGGTGGTTCTAATAAGGCTTGTGCAGTCTCGATCATTCTCTGGCACATTTCAAGTCTCTGCCTTTCCAATTCCGCGTTTGGGTATGTCATCCACCTCTATTCTTGTGTTTGGTTGTTCTTTAACCTAGCTTCGTAAGCTTTCATCAGTGCGTCCAATGGTTCGTGTACTTTGTCGACTAGCACTGATCCCCCTGAGCTTAAGCTCGTTGTTTCTTTGATACTCTTTTGTTTCGTTCTTTCCGGGCTCATCTCTCATTTCCCGTTTCCCGTTTTGACTCTCAAGTTTTTCTAATCTATCTTTCGTTCGCTTTAGTTCCTCAGCTAAAATAGCGTCTTCACGTTCTTTTCTCAACTTCATGCGTGCTTTTCTAGCTTTCGATGTGTTTTTCTGACTCCGCGGTCCTTGACTAACCATTTCAATCGCTAACTTTCCATTCTCAGGTTCCCTAGTGGTTTTCTTAGTTTGAGCTCTAGTAACAACTTGCGTTGGTATCAGAGTTTCATTTTCAGACCCACTGCTGGTAGGAATAGTTTCTAGCATATTCAATGTCGTCTTTTGCACTTTGTTTGGATTTTTTGAACAATCCTCAATGAAGTGAGTAACCCCACACTCAGTGCAATAAGTGTTAATTCTAATGATTTCCGTATGTGGACAAACATTCATCAGATGGTCACCTCCACACTTGTAACAGGGTCCTAGTGCTGGTCTTGGTCCCATTTGATTCGTCCTTTGTGGATAGGATGGTCTTTGTCCTGTTAACCCTCCATGAGCTATGAACATCAATGTTCTTGCGTCCAAATTGTATCTCTCTTCATCAGAAGCACTTGTAACTGTTGGTGTTCCAACATTCCCAATCATGCCCCATGGTTCTGGTTGTTTGGGTTCTTCTGGTGGGTAATACAAAATTGGAGACATGTGTGCACCAGATTCTTCATAATAGGCTTGAACAGGCACTAAGGCTTGAACAGGCACTAAGGCTTGTTCTTCTTGATTCTCTAAGGTTGGTGCATATCTAATGCCCACTGGTCTTGCTCCTGGTACAGGTGGTTGTTGTCCCAATACTGGTTGCGGTCTTTCTATCCCCATAGGTCCTGGTACATTTCCCGTTGGGTATCGAGGTACTGGATGTACCTGAGGTGGTGCTAATTGAGCAGGAGGTGCATACTGACGCTCCCTTACATACCCTTTGTTGTAATAGCACTCCTCTGTTGGATAATTTGTCCATTTTTGCTCAATAGCACACCATTTCAGTGTTTTTGGCAATGGTTTTTGGTATGGTGCCATCCTTTTTAGAGCATCTTCTATCATTTGCTCTACATTTGGCATGGTTGTTGGTTGAACATTCTTTTTAGTGGTAGTCTCGCTCGCTACGGAGGAAGAGCTACTGGATGCAAAATCTGTATCCGCTGACACCTCTCCATAAACCGTACAGTTATCCACTAAGTACAATGCCTCTCTCGTTACTTGCTCGAAACTTGTACAAGCTTTCAAGTGCAAGTCCTTCTTGAGAGTGTCGTTTCTCAATCCCTCAATAAAGAGAACAGATAGTCTGTCATCTTGTGGTCGTTCATGTACTGGACATCTCTCAATGTATTGTTTGAAGCGAAGTGAAGCTTCCTTCACTTTTTCGTGTTCTCTCTGTTTAAAAGCATATATTTGTGAGACCGTATTGTGCTTAATCCCTCGTTTTGAGAATTCCTCAGCAAACTCTCTTAGCAAATGGTCAATGTCATGGAATCCCCCTATGTTCAGTGGTTGAAACCATGTCAGTGCCGTACCTTCTAGAGTAAGACCAAATCCCTCGTATTGTGTATGGAAATCTGTTATCTGCTCAGCTCTTAAGACTTGCTTAAAGAGTGACACATGTGCATACGGATCTCCCGAACCACCATACTTCTTTGGCATACACTTCGCTACTTGAGATGGTCTCATACGTCTATGGTCTGCTACCAATCTCATTGCTCCTGTGTCCCGGCTAAAGCTTTCTCTAGCGTCATGGACTTCATGGGTTACCCTTGTCGGTTCCCCTGCCCTGAATCTACTACTAGGAGGTAAATGTGACGGTTCCGCTTCGAACCTTGGACCTGGAGTGGTATATGTGTGGATTGGAACTGCACTACCTCGATTCGTATCCATTGACTCTCTGGAATGTAATGATCCCATTGGTCCGGGCTTCGAGTATTGAGGTTGACTGAAAGAGTCAGCAACCTGAGTTCTTTGTCCTCCTGTTGTCATTGGGTTTTGCACTCCATTTGTTGGTGCTGGTCTTTGTGAGCTAGAAGTAACATAATACTGATGTAGTGGTCCCCCAAAGTATGTATATCCTTCTAATTCTTTCTTGCCCATTGTTGAGTATTGCCTCCCATACTTGTCGTAAGCGGCAATTTTCACTTCCGATCCCTCTGTGTAGGTAAAGACATAAAGTCTTTTTCGGTCTGTCAACTCTCCAGTGTAGGGTTCTTCACATCTATAATAGAGATCCTGCTCCCCATTATTATATTTGTATAGCCCCACATAGATGTTATCAGTGTTGATCCTTGTAGTTTCATTCTCTCTTCTTAACCTCGCATCAGGGAATTTCATTATTGGTGCCTTCTCCTCAAGTTCTTCATCTACTTTGGCTTTGGTGCCCATCAATCCCCACTTGTCCACAATGTTAGGGTTTAGGACTACCAAGTACATGGTACCCTCGTCATCTAGATATCTATCTCTGCTATAGCTCACAGGCACTAAGTCCTTGAACTCACTAGGTCTCTCCTCTATCTTTACACAATAGCTGTCCATTCCATCTTTGTAGATCTTGGCACCTTGCTCATTGTCGTACTGGTATTTTATGAACAATAGCTTCATTGTGGCGGAAGGGTTTGATGATCCTGCTGCCATATTTTCTCTGTTGTTCAGGTTCAAGTGTTCCAAGTGTTCGGTGAAAATCTCGTAAGATCTCTCCGAAGAAGTATCAGAGACACTTCCTTCAAAGATCGGCTCTAATGGTTGCACCCAACTTTGGTTTACACTTCCCTCGGTTGATATGACACTTGCTGGTTCCCCTTGTTTTGGTTGGTTATTATGGAGGTTCCTGCCCGATCTCAAATTCATCAATTCCCCTAAAGGACTTTAACTTTTCCGTCTCGGCAATTTGTTTTCCCCAAGTTTTTGTGGTCAGAATTGATCCAAACTGATTGATACTTGGTCAATTGTTTAATCTTGTCAGTTGGACAACTTCTGTTTCATCAAGTGAGAATTTTGTTGCAGTTATGTTGAAAAAGACATTATACGCGTATGATGTCTTTTTTCACAGATTTAGACTATTTTGGTTATGCTCGCTCTCAGTAGGCCCCTTATGCTCTTTCCACTCACAAAATTCAGTTTGAACTCTGTTTAAGCAAGTTATGGCTAATTTAGGCTTTTCTTGGCAATTTTCTGCTTTTGACTTGTTTTGGGTCAATTGTGATCCAAATGGGATGAAACTTGAAATATAACCTCTAGACAGCTATTACAATGGATCTGTGTTGGCAAAGTATCAAAATATGTCCAAAATTAGGTCATAGACATCATACGCGTATGATGTCTTTTTCATCAATTTGGGTCAAAACTTGATATTTATGCTTCCTACAGTGCTTGTAACAATCTTGTCAGGTCAGATATCAAAAATAAGCAGTGGATGTGCCAAAAGACATTATACGCGTATGATGTCTTTTGTCCCAGATTTTGACTATTCTTGGTTTTAAGCCTTCTCCAATGTTTACAATTGAGTTTCAAGTGTTTTTGTCAGGTTTGAATGTAAAAACAAGATCTGAATCCAAACTTTCCTATTCTTTGCGTTTCTTGGGCTCCGACTTGTCTTTTTGGGTTTCTTTGAGTGTTAATGCTCTTGTTTTAAGTTGAAATTAGGGTATAACCCCCCTTTTGAACACTCTGGTAAAGTCAAAATTTCTGTTTTGGTCTCTGTTTGGTCATTTAGACATCATACGCGTATGATGTCTAAAGTTGCAGATTTCCAGTTTTTTGGCACAGAATCCTTCCTACAGCTTTCTCAAGTGCTCAGCAACTCCCAGATACACAGAAAATTTCTCTGACTTTTGTTTATTGCAAGTTTCACTACTAACTCGACGGTTTAGTGATCTAACATGCAATCAACCATATCAAGCAAATACTCCAGTGATTACTAGCTCTAGATCAGGATCAAATGAAGTCCTACCTAAGCTATTCCTAATCATAAAATGGGTTTGGTAATTGTGATTTTAAAGAGATCCAATGCCACTCACGGACTAGCAAATTCTTCTTCTATCAACAACTACTCAACACCAACAAAACAACAAACAAATCTAAGCTAAACTAAAAATACTGTCAACACGGAAGACCCAGGAATACTCCACTTCCTAGTATCTCTCGAGATCTTCGGAGTCCACCACTCCTAGATCTTTTCTAACTAACGTATACAAAGTAGTTTATACGACTCACCTCGTAGGATTAGTCTAAGGTCACCTACTTAGGGCTCTCGTCCCCGGCATCGGCGCCAAATGTTAAGGCGGTTACGCCGCTAGCGGAAGCTAAATAGCGAGAACTCAACCAACAACAGAAATTTGTCAGACGAGGACGGAGCTTGACCCGCAGGCGCATGGAAACAACTAGGTGGGTGTCAAATCACCTACTCGACCTTCTAATGACAATCACTTCTAAGGAAATCAAATCTAAGTTCTAAAATACGCAAGTGACTAAAATCTGTACTACGAACGAATGCTATACGAAACAGGATCTAGAATCATTGATTCAATCTCAAACTCAAGGGGAAGTCTATACACTAGGTAAGAACAACACCCTAAAGACTTGAACTGCAAAATCAACCTATAACCACGCCGTGCGGTAAACGCGTATGAAGACAGGCCGAAAAATACAGGTGATCGAAACTTGACCCCGATGGTACCAATGTGTAGCTCTACTCGTTGTGGTTCTATAGATATGCTGCACGCTCTATTCCGACACCCGAGTTGGAAGAAAACTCACACCGAAGCTCGTAGGAACTTACCACACATAGAAGCCGATAGCACGCAATCTTGGTATCTGTGCGTAGCTCTCGCCGTTGCTAACACAATGGCGGTGTCGCTTCTCCAATGGTGGCTCTGTAGCTCGCGTAGCAAGTAGATGAGACTCTCTCTCTCTCTCTCTCTCTCTCTCTCTCTCTCTCTCTCTCTCTCTCTCTCTCTCTCTCTCTCTCTCTCTCAAACACAGTCACGGCGCTCAAAAACTCACTTTGATTAATAATCAGAATCCCCCTTAGGTTACAAAACTTTGGCTTATATACCTCAACCTTGGAGGTGAGAACATCTCTAACTAATTACATCGGCAAGTGAAATTACTTCGGATTTACAAGCTGGAAACTCAATTGAGTCCCGTTACTTAACGAATGGCTCAAGTCAAAATCAATGTCGGAAAGACATTTATTACAATCAATGGTTACAAAAATGATGAGTGTGAGCAAAAAATGTGGGTGTGATCCTCTGCTCTGCTGGCTCAACAGAGAGAGAGAGAGAGAGAGAGAGAGAGAGAGAGAGAGAGAGAGAGAGAGAGATATATCCAAGATCCTCTTCATTTTTTATTTTTGTAGTATCGTGGGGATATATATTGTCACTCTCATTGCAATAATCAAATTTCTTGTTACTACAAATCCATTGAACCGATTCTTCCAATTTCAAGCATTGCAACACATTATCATTCTCATTGCATTGCAAATTTCTTGTTCTTGCAAATCCATTGCTATGATTCTTCTAATCTATTTAATTCTTGAATAAGTGTTGCATCAACCGTACTTTATGCACAAGCATGCAAGTACAAGTTTCTTCGTTCTTTGACCTTACATAAATCATGACTTCTAATATTCATCGGGATAAAGGTCAATGCCACCATTGCCAATCCTTCGGAACAATGTGTTATCCTTTCAGTAGCTCAGTGAATTGGGATGGCTCCCTTTTAACAACTTTAAAACTGCTTTTGTCTTATTTTAATTATTTGGTGACTCTTATCAGTCCATATTTTTGGTGTAGAATGACTATATAAACCTCATGGTTTTATCATGTCCAAAGACCCAAATCCGACGCAATAACCAATATCACCCCTAGCTTGGAGTGTTTGTACCTGTACCTTTTTGTTGTTTATGACAAGGTTGTTTGGTCTAATAGCCTAAAAGGGTTTTTGTTGTGGGGACATCGTGCTCCCAAATTGCATTACTCATTAAGTCCCCAACTAAAGAGAATTCCACTCTTAATCAATAACCACGGTCTTTTGTGTCATATAATCTAATACCTAACCAACCAAAATGATTCTCTCATATTAAATTGATCACTTAATGTGGGAGAATAAACGGGAACAAGGGTTAAGATATAGATATGTGCTTATAGATCTATCTCAACATGGGGCAAATGGTAAAGGGGCCCAAATGAGAGATGGTCTATCAAAGAGCAAGGCTAACCAATGGAGCATAAGACCTTAGGGTTAGCTTCATTGAAGACCTCCAATAATGTGTGTAAAAGTACTTTGACCTTAGGTAAGCTAGGGCTGACCTTGAGGCGCGGGAACCCGACCCAGCTCGAGGTGCTTGTCCTGCTTGTCATGCTTGATGACTAAGGTGCTTGATGATTGAGGTGCTTAATTATTGAGATGCTTGAGGTGCTTGACATGCTTGAGATACTAGGGTTGCACTTAAGGTGAGAACCTAGCCCAAGCTTAAAGTGCTTAACGGCCAAGCTCGTGGTGGGAATTGGGCCTATGTATGAGGGGCTTGAGGTGTCAAAAAGTCAAATATTCAATCCCTACAAGGAGGGGGCGAGCCCTACATGAGGGAGGATGAGAGAGAACACCCACACACTCACACAAGGCATGCATGGTACAAAGAAAGCAAGAGGGACACTTGTCAAGTTCCTCCTCAAGTTGCCCTCATGGTGTGCCTGAAGCCTATTGGTTGGCCACCCAAGGGGTCCAATAATAATTTAGGAGATTTAATTAATTGATTTAGCATTTATATAGCACTCTCTCTCAAAGGGGAAAGGGGGACACTTGTCTCAAGGCTACCCTTGCTACTTGTAATGCCTCCTGCTTGTGATTGGCTAGGCCTGGAGGGGTCCAATGAGCTTCAAGCATGAGCTACAAGGGGGGGTCGACCCAAGCAAGCTAGGGGGTTGCTTAGGGGGCATACTCACTCACACACACTCACAAACACTCTCATTGTGTGCTATGCAAAGTGCAAGAGCTCCCTCTCCTTCTCCAAGCAAGTAGAGGTTGAGAGCCTACACCAACACTCTTGGATATGGAGTGCAAATCCAACCAAGAGCGATGCTTCAATGCTTAAGCTTGCCATCTCCTTCTTCTTCATTACTATGCTATTATATATGCTAGCAACAAGAGTTATGATAAGTGAGGAACTAATTCTTTCTCCTACGAAATGTTTCTTCTTCCTCTTCCCTACCCTCATTCCCTGCTAGCTCTGTCCACCTTTGAAGGTGTTTGAGGTCTTGGGACTGAGGCTTGGGATAGTTAAATCTTTCTTCAAGTTTATGTTATGTTTGTGATGCATGAAGATTTCCATCTTCATTGCATCACCTAGGTCACAAGGAACACAAAGATTGTATTGTAACAAGTCTCTCTTAATGGGAGAAATCATAATACAAATGTCTATTGGAGGGGGGACCAGATCCACATAAATCCGGTCCTCAACTGTTGTCATGTTCTCTAAATTCTCTCTCTTGCAAAAGTATTGTTCATTCCAAGTTAACTAAATGCTATGATTATGTTGCTATATTCAATTATGTTCACCCGCTATGCTCACAAAGTCATTTCTCAAAAGTACTCTCATTAATTTCCACTACTCTCAAATTAAATAGGCCAATTCCATTACATTGGTATCAAAGAATTTGGTTTCTCTTTTCTTGCTTCAGAAGAGAGGTCCTTAAGTAACCCATAAATGGTTGATGTTGTTAATTATATTAGGGTAAGTGGAACTGGGATCTATTATCAGTTTTGTTGAGCCCACTATGTAGGGGATGGTGCACACCTCGGGAGCTTTGGACTTAATAATGGAGTCTTTTTAGACTTGCCTACGGCTTTACCATTATTGAGCCATAAGAAGTCCGAAAGTAGCTAGCCCTTGGAAACTCTGCTATGTTAGACCTACTCCTCTACTCTCTATAATTAACCACTTCGAGCCATGGGTGTAGATACTTAAGAGCCGATTTTCAAAGGCTAAGAGGAGTGGCAACTAAGGTTTTGAATTGCCAAAGCATACACTAAGTACATACATAAATTTTGTTAACATGGCTGACAATAATCAAGAGAGTAGAGTGAACATTGATAGCTTTGATTTTGCACATGAAGGTGCTAATGATGATGCTCCCATGTTTGTGAATTATCTCGTCACTAGGTTGCAGCAAGCTATGGGCAACCCTGCTTTGCAAGCCGAAGTTACTCAACAACTTCGTGCTTATGGAATTTCCCTTCCTCTCCAAGAGGAGAGAGAGCTTAGGAGGCCTCTTGAAGAGACCCCCAAAAGAAGACTCTCTCCCATTCGAGAGGAGGAATCCAAAGAGCAAGAAAGCAATGAAAGTTTAAGTTCCTCTGAAGATGTGGCTCCACGAAGACGACGGTCTAGACGATTGCCCACTTTTCCCAAGAGGAAAAGATCAACACATAGTCCTTCTCCTCATCACTCTGAAAGGCAAGAGAGGAAACAAAGGAAGAAAAGGGCTAGGAAGAGGTCACCCTCTTCTCCTTCTTCTTCACCTTCCTCCTCTTCCGACGAAAGTTATGGCTATTCTCCTAGAGAATACAAGAGGGGAGGACATCGCAAATCATTTCCTGCATGGCGAAGGTCACAAAAGCTAAAGAAGTTCAAGGAGGGAGGAAAGAGTATCTCTTTTCTCACCTATGATGGCACCTTTGGTTCTATCGACAAAGTGTTGGCCTTCATCCAGCAATTTGATGCGGTCTTTGGAGATGAGCGTTTCACAGAGTCCTCCAAGCTACGCCATGTAGCTATGCACTTCCAAAACTCAGCTCGTCAATGGTGGGCTAGCCTTCGTGGAAATGGTGAAGCCCCAAAGATATGGAAAACTCTACGAGTTTCCATCATGAAGCAATTCCTTGCAAGCGATGCAAAGGACAAAGTGCTTACCGAATGGCGCAGCTTGAAGCTCCTCTCCCATGAGTCTATCCACAAATATGTAGACAAGTTTTGGGATTTACATCTCAAGGCTACTGTCTTTCAAAAGATAGACTTTGCCGAGCAAAGGCAGCAATTCTGTGCGGGATTACCTGAAGAGGTGGCCAAATACATCAACTCTCAACGGCCTGGTACTATTAGCGAAGTAATCCATCACACCATGGTTGCTTCACGCATCAATTTCCATCAAGGGGCTAGACATAATGTCAAGCCCATGGAAAACAAAGACAAAAATGATGCAAAGGGGAAAACCAATGTTCAAAATACTTCCCAAGTCAATTTCAACAACAACAATCGGTCCAAGGAGAAGGGAGTTTACAAAGGTAAAAACAAACTCTCTTCTAAAGAGCTTGAAGCTTTTCGCAAGGACCATAAGTGTTTCAAGTGTGGGGAGCAAGGACATGGCTATCGTTCTTGCCCCAAGAAGAATACTCGCAATAAGACTCCTAGGGCTTCCACCATCGAAGCTCCAAAAGAGGATGCTCATTGCAAAGGATCATCACTTTCCTATGCTTGGGGAAAGGTAAGAGAGCATGATGCCTTCATCTTGTTTGACCCTGGCTCTACTCTCAACTTCATATCAATGGAGTTGGCCACCAAGTTGGGCATTCAAGCTTTTGAGATGGGAGATATAGTAGTGGCTAATGCAGATTTCAAGGGACAAGAAGCCTCCGTTACTCCCTTGATTGGGAAGTTGAGGCTTCATGTCCAAAGCTATGTCGACAAAGAAGACTTCTTCATCTCTCCTCTCCAACATGAGGATGTTATCCTAGGGGCACCATGGTTTGATCGCATGGCTGCCAACATGAAGTTCCCTGAAAGGAAAATCTACTTCACCTACAGGGGAAAGAACATGTATATAGATGCTAGTGAGCGTGGTCGTACCATTCCACTTGTAAATCCTCTTGCTTTTGATAAGTCATTGAAGAGCTCAGTTTTTGCGTACATGATTTTTGTCAAAGAGTCTCTAAAAGATACTAATGTTTCATCAAATGTAAATGGTAGGAATCAAGAAGAGTTAGACTATTCTAATTTTCTAAAAGGATTCCAAGATGTGTTCATCGATGATATCCCTATGGACTTAGCTCCAAAATGAGGGGATGATGACGATCGCATTGAGCTCCTTCCTGGAAGCTCGCCACCTAACAAGCCTCCTTATCGAGTCTCACAAGCTCAACAAGAGGAGATCATGAGGCAGGTACAAGAGCTGGTAGACAAAGAGATGGTGAGGCCTAGTTCCTCTCCCTTTTGTTCTCCAGTCCTTCTAGTACAAAAGAAAGATGTTACATACTGCATGTGTGTGGACTATCGAGCACTAAACCATATCACTATCAAAAACAGATTTCACGTACCTCGGGTAGAAGATCTGTTTAATAAGCTACAAGGCTCTACCTACTTCAGTAGGATTGAACTTAAGAGTGGCTATCATCAAATAAGGATAGTGGATGAACATATCTTAAAGACCGCGTTTTGCACAACATTTGGTCTTTATGAATATCTAGTCATGCCTTTTGGCTTGACCAATGCACCAGCTACGTTCAATCGTTTGATGGAGAAAATTTTTAGACCATACCGCAAATTCACTGGAGTGGTTCTTTGATGATATCATCATCTACTCCAAGTCTTTGGAGGAACATAAGCAACATCTCCAAGTGACTTTTCAAGCATTGAGGGAGAATAAGCTTTCTCTCAACCAAAAGAAAAGCGAATTCTTCCTTCAAGAGATTCAATACCTAGGTCATATTATCTCTAAAGATGGTATCCGAATGGATCCATCAAAGTTAGAGGTAATAAAAGCATGGCCTAACCCAAGAAATCTACATGAGCTAAGAAGCTTTGTTGGTATGTGTGCATACTATAGACGCTTCATAGCAAAATTCTCTCAAGTAGCAGGACCACTACACGACTTAACTAAGAAGAACGTTAAGTTTGTATGGACTGCTAAGGAGGAAAATTCTTTTGAAAATCTCAAAGAGAAGCTTACCTCCCAAGCAGTCCTCGTGCTTCCGGATCTCTCAAAGCCATTTGAGGTCTAATGTGATGCTTGTGGTGATTGCCTTGGAGCAGTTTTGCTTCAAGAAGGGCATGCCATAGCATATGAGAGCCGAAGGCTCAATATTGATGAACGAGTCTTGGGCATTTATGAGAAAGAGCTTTTAGCTGTTCTACATGCCCTAGACACATGGAAGCACTACCTATTGGGGACTCCATTTATCCTACGAACCGACCACCAAAGTCTCAAGTATTTCATGACGCAAACCAAGCTTTCCGACAAACAAATGAGGTGGGCAAATTTTCTTTCGCAATTTAATTTCCATATTGCTCACATAGCTGGTAAGCACAATCAAGTGGCCGATGCACTTTCACGACGACCCAAAGTTAATGCGGTGTCTATAGCTACTCACAATGATCTATCCTCTATGATAGATGAGTATGCTACTGACCCTAACTTTAGAGACATAATGTCAGCCCTTGCTTTGGGGAAGAAAGAGGAACCATTCACCTTGCGGGATGGTTATCTTCTCCACGGCAATAGGCTATGTGTTACCCATTCCCTTCGTGAGAAAGTTATGTATGAATCCCATGCTCCTCCATATGCGGGGCATAGAGGTATTCAACCTACTCTCCGAGGAGTAGAGACGTACTTCTATTGGCCTACCATGAAAGTGGACATACAAGAGTATGTTTCAAAATGTGTAGTATGCCAAAAGACCAAGTATGATAGAGGGAAGCAACCTGGATTACTCCAGCCATTGCCTATCCCAAATTCACCATGGGAGAGTATATCCATGGATTTCATCTTTGGATTGCCCAAGTCTATCCATGGGAATACGAGAATATGGACAATAGTTGACAGGTTTAGCAAGCAAGCACATTTTATTCCTGTCAAAAAGACTATTAAGGCACATCAAATGGCAACTTTCTTCATATCTCAGATTTTCAAGCACCATGGATTACCCACATCCATCGTGTCAGATAGAGATCCTAGAATGACCAGTAATTTCTGGAAAGGTCTCTTTGAAAATCTAGGAACAAGATTGAATTTCTCTTCGGCCTATCACCCACAAACGTATGGCCAAAGTGAAATAGCCAATCTTACGATACTCGATCTACTCAAGACTTATGTTACCAAAGTAGATCAACTCTCACAATGGGAAAAGTACTTACCTCTTGTAGAGTATGCCTACAATAATACTGTACATACTTCTACGGGAAAAGCACCTTTTGAGATCATTGAGGGAAGACCTAAAAGTCCCTTGCTACTCAAAGTACATGGGAAGATCTTTGCCACCGATGAGTATAGCCGTGACCTACAAGAATCTTTTCAAAAGATTAAGGAGGCTATATCCATCTCTCAACAAAGGCAAAAAGCTGTTGCTGATAAGCACAGAAGAGCCTTAATGTTCAAAGAAAATGATTGGGTCTTACTCAAGTTTCCTAAGGCTCGATTAAGGCAAACGACGGGAAAAAATCCTACGGGCCATCAAAAGTATTATGCTAAACTAGCAAAAAGATACTATGGTCCTTTCCAAATCTTGAAGCCCATCAATGAGACGGCTTATCAACTCAAGTTTCCCAACCATTGGCTCATACACAATGCCTTTCATGGAAGCCTACTTAAGCCCTACAAAGGAGAGCCACCAACTGAACCAATTATTGAAGACCCTCCCGAAGTTGAAGACCAAGAGGAGGTGCTACAACCCGAAGTTGTCCTTCGGCATGAAGACAAGGTACTACGACATGGTAAGATTATCCAACGATATCTTATTAAGTTCAAAAATGATCCTTTTGAAGATGCTAGATGGATGCAAGGAACACAGCTTAAGGATAGTATGAACCTTGTCAATGCTTACAATGCTACATTAGAGTAAGCAAATGTACAAAATTCTTTTAAATGACTCATGTTTTTGTCTTATAAGACTAGTCCTCTTTTTAATTGTGCACAAATTTAACTATTATGCATACTTAGAATCATGTTTGTGATGATGACATCTCTCAAACACCAAGTAGATTTTATCACTCTACTTTGGGAGAATGAAATGGACTAAAGAGCAGACATGCTTGCGGCAGCTATGTCTCCCAAGCACCAAATGGATTAGTCATCCATCTTGGAAAGATGTCGTAGGGTAAAAAGGGATTCTCTATCCGCTAAGTAAATTTGACTAATGACTAAGGCTTTATATCTTCTACCTCATAATCGAGGATGACTATGATTTCAAGAGAGAGTTAATGTCATAAAATCTAATATCTAACCAACCCAAATGATTCTCTCATATTAAACTGATCACTTAATGTGGGAGAATAAACGGGAACAAGGGTTAAGATATAGACATGTTCTTATAGATCTATTTCAACATGGGGAAAATGGTAAAGGGGCCCAAATGAGAGATGGTCTATCAAAAAGCAAGGCTAACCAATGGAGCATAAGACCTTAGGGTTAGCTTCATTGAAGACCTCCAATAATGTGTGTAAAAGTCCTTTGACCTTAGGTAAGCTAGGGCTGACCTTGAGGCGCGGGAACCCGACCCAGCTCGAGGTGCTTGTCCAGCTTGTCATGCTTGATAACTAAGGTGTTTGAGGTGCTTGATGATTGAGGTGCTTGAGATGCTTGAGGTGCTTAATTATTGAGATTCTTGAGGTGCTTGACATGCTTGAGATACTAGGGTTATACATAAGGTGAGAACCTAGCCCAAGCTAATAGTGCTTAACGGCCAAGCTTGTGGTTGGAATTGGGCCTATGTATGAGGGGCTTGAGGTGTCAAAAAGTCAGATATTCAATCCCTACAAGGAGGGGGTGAGCCCTACATGAGGGGGGATGAGAGAGAACACCCACACACTCACACAAGGCATGCATGGTACAAAGAAAGCAAGAGGAACACTTGTCAAGTTCCTCCTCAAGTTGCCCTCATAGTGTGCCTGAAGCCTATTGGTTGGCCACCCAAGGGGTCCAATAATAATTTAGGAGATTTAATTTATTTATTTAGCATTTATCTAGCCCTCTCTCTCAAAGGGGAAAGGGGGACACTTGTCTCAAGGCTACCCTTGCTGCTTGTAATGCCTCCTGCTTGTGATTGGCTAGGCCTGGAGGGGTCCAATGAGCTTCAAGCAAGCTAGGGGGTTGATTAGTGGGTATACTCAGCCACACACACTCACAAACACTCACAAACACTCTCATTGTGTGCTATGAAAAGTACAATAGCTCCCCCTCCTTCTCCAAGCAAGTAGAGGTTGAGAGCCTACACCAACACTCTTGGATATGGAGTGCAAATCCAACCAAGAGCCACGCTTCAATGCTTAAGTTTGCCATCTCCTTCTTCTTCATTACTATGCTATTATATATGCTAGCAGCAAGAGTTATGATAAGTGAGGAACTAATTCTTTCTCCTACGAAATGTTTCTTCTTCCTCTTCCCTACCCTCATTCCCTGCTAGCTCTGTCCACCTTTGAAGGTGTTTGAGGTCTTGGGACTGAGGCTTGGGATAGCTAAAGCTTTTTTCAAGTTTATGTTATGTTTGTGATGCATGAAGCTTTCCATCTTCATTGCATCACCTAGGTCACAAGGAACACAAAGATTGTATTGTAACAAGTCTCTCTTAATGGGAGAAATCATAATACAAATGCCTATTGGAGGGGGGACCGGCTCCACATAAATCCGGTCCTCAACTATTGTCATGTTCTCTAAATTCTCTCTCTTGCAAAAGTATTGTTCATTCCAAGTTAACTAAATGCTATGATTATGTTGCTATATTCAATTATGTTCACCCGCTATGCTCACAAAGTCATTTCTCAAAAGTACTCTCATTAATTTCCCCTACTCTCAAATTAAATAGGCCAATTCCATTACACTTTTGTATCATTTCTTTGTCCAAATCTATTTCAATTTCAAGTTTTTAATATTTAAATGTGTTGGGTGAAGTTTATAGTTTTTAGTTAGATCGTTAATTTAGAATGTTAATGTATTTGAATTTTAATTAAGTTTTTAGAGGGACCTTTTCATGAATATCGCATTTCCCCATTGTATTAATTTAAATTGTTGATTTGAATTGCTTATGTATTTAAAATTTTCATTAAGTTTCTAGAGGGATTTTGTAGTGAATATAGCATTTCCCCATTATTGAACAAGCCTCCAATTTGGATGATTATTTAAATTGCCACAACATACTCCCTCATGAAGAAATCAAGTGTGCTCAATTGTGTCCCAAACATAAACTCCAAGTCATAGCTTTGCACATAGAGAGTTAAAATTTCATAACAGTGACATAACATATCAATAGTAAAGCTAAAAACTTGAACAATCTTATGGTATTCTTTGAGTTTCCCGCATATTGCTTATCCTTATGTTTCATGCCAATGGAATTAGCAATGCACTATCTCTTGCCTCATCAAGATAATATTAGTTACAATCATCATCCGAAAACAAAGATCCATGTCCATAACATTGCCCCAGATTCTTTCCAATTAATTCAAAGGGCGACCAACCTCTTGCAAACTCCATCCCCATTCGGTGTTGCCTAAACAGACAAATTGGCACCAAAGTGACGTGTTAACTTGGCACTACAAAAACCACTCCCTATATGGGGTTGCTTGAAGAGAAAACTACACCAATGTGGCTTGCTACCTAAATCCATGAATTAGGTATCATAAAGTGTCATCTTCAAAATGAATCTCTATATTCTATTCTATAAACTAGTGCATCAACACTGGGAAGGACTGTCAAATTTGTGTACATGTGACCAATGGACTAGGTACAACATCAACTATAACACATTTTTTAGTAGCTCAACTACAAAGCTTAAGCAAGTTTTGCTACAAGCGAGAGCGCAGAGAGTCTTGCAAAATACCAAAATTGCATGCTACAACCCATAAAACAAACAAATCTGCAGACATGACGAATCTTGTAGCACATAAACAAACTTGTATATACACGATCAAAGAGAGACAAAGAGAGTGAGAGACCATAAGAGCGTGTATGGATGCACCTCCGAGAGAGGAGTTGTCATAAAATCTAATATCTAACTAACCCAAATGATTTTTTCATATTGAACTAATCATTTAATGTGGGAGAATAAACAAGAACAAGAGTTAGAATATATACATGTGCTTTTAGATTTATCTCAGCACAGGACCAAAGGCAATGGATCCAAATGGGAAATAGTCTAGAAAAGAGCAATGCTTAATGGAGCTTAAAAGACCTTAGGGTTAGCTTCATTGAAGACCTCCAAAGGTTAATGTTAAAATTCCTTAGACCTAAGACCTTAGGCAAGCTAGCGATGATCTTGAGGTGGGAACCCGGCACAAGCTTGAGGTGTTTGTCGTGTTTGCTGACTAAGGTGCTTGAGGTGCTTGTCGTGGTTGTTGACTAAGGTGCTTGAGTTACTTGATATGCTTATGGTACTAGGGCCTTGAGGAGTTTGAAGTCAACAAGGTCCTACAAAGAGGGGGGCGAGCCTACAAGCTAGGGGCATGAGAGAGCCCACACACACACACACACACTAAAGGTAAGCCCAAGCCACAACAGGAAACAAGGACACACGTCAAGTTCTTCCCCATGTTTCCCTCATGGAGTGTTTGAATCCTATTGGCTAGTGTTAAAAGGGGTCCAATGAGCATTTAGTTTAATTAAACAATTCTCTAGGTATTATCAAGCCCTCTCTCTCAAAGGGGTAAGGAGGACACTTGTCCAAAGACTGCCCATGTTTCTTGAAATGCATTGTGCATATGATTGGCTAGGCTTAGACTTCAAGCTTGAGCTACAAGGAGGGGTCGACCAAAGTAGCAAGGGGGGTGTTGGGGGGGTATATTCTCTCTCACACACTCTCAATTTCTCTCATTCTCACTTTGTGAAATTGCAAGAGTTCATCTCCTTCTCCAAGCTTGAGAAGTTGAGAGCCTACACCAACACTTTTCGCTATGGAATGCAAATCCAACCCAGATCCATGCTTCAATGCTATGCTAGCCATCTTCTTCATCTCCATTACTATGCTACAAATGCTATGCTAAGCTACAAGAGTAATACAATTGAGGAGTCTATTTCTTTCTCATATAATACGTCTCTTCCTCTTCCTTTCCCTCACTCCTTACTAGCTCTCTCCACCTTTGAAGGTGTTTGAGGTCTTGGGATTGAGGCCGGGGATATGTTAATGCTTTTGCAAGTTAATTAACGGCATAATTTTGGTGTATGAAGTCTACCATATTCACTGCACCAACGAGGTCTCAAGGAACACAATCTTGTATTGTACCAAGTCTCTCTTTATGGGGGAAACTATAATACAAAATCCTTTTGGAGGGGGGAACGGCTCCACATAAATCCGGTTCTCACCTGTTGTGAATTTCTCTAACCCTTTCTCTCTCTCTTTTACAAGTGTTATTCATGCCAAGCTAATTAGGTGCAATGTTCATTTTGCTACCTTTGATCAATTACTCTTCTTATGCTCTTTAAGAATTCTCTTAAAGGAAATGCTTCATATTATAATTTAAATTTCTGCTACAGTCAATGTTATAGCCGTATTATATTACATTGGTATCAGAGCTATTGGTTTCTCTTTTCTTGCTTAAGAAGAGAGGTCCTTAAGTTGTCCATGAAAGGTTGGACCTGTTCATCGCAAGAGGGTAAGTGGGACAGGGATCTATTATCTTGGTTGAAAAGGACTTAGTTCGAGGTACACCGTTGGGAACTATAGACTTAATAATGGAGTCTTTTGAGGCTTGCCTTTGGCTTAACCATTATTGAGCTACTAGCAAGCTCAAAACGAACCATTATCAACCGCGAAATTCTCGACCCTCTTCACTACTGTTTGCAATCAATAGTCTCCAAACCACGGTTGTGGCTGCTTGAGAGCTAATTTTCAAAGGTAAAGAAGAGTAGATACTAAGGTTTTTGAGGATACCAAAGTACAAAGTAGCATATACATAAGTTTAGTTAGCATGACTGAAAAAAATAAAGAGACTAGAATGATTATTGACAGCTTTGATTTTGCTCATGAAGGTTCTACTGATGATGCCCCAATGATTGTGAACTATCTTGTTACTAGGTTGCAACAAGCTATGGGCAACCCTGCCTTGCAAGCCGAAGTTACTCAACAACTTTGTGCTTATGGGATTTTCCATTAACCCTCACACACATTCCTGTCACCTACGAGACAAACGTCGTATTATTTCTTTGGTAGAGTCAGGTACCGGGCTTGTCGGTTCAATAGGACTACCCTCAATCTCAAGAATGAGAATAGAAAAACATCATACACAGAAGGGGTCTCAAGTCCCTCAAAATTAGGAAGGGTTACGATTTGAGAGATTAAGGACGTGGGAAAGTTTGTAAAACCCATCTTCTTAAAAATGTTGGGCAATGAGGAAAAGGGTAAGAGTGACCGTCGATGAGAGGCGCACTCTAGCAGGAATATTCAAGGGTTAGTATGGGCGTCCAAGTGTGAATGGGGCGAGTTCATATAAAAGTCACCTAAACCTAAAAATCTCTCATTCTCTCATTTGTGCAATTGAAGAGTGCTCTTGCTCCATCTTCATCTCCTTGTGTGTGTGTCTGTATGCGTGAGAGAGAGAGAGAGTGTGTGATCAAGCATTACGACGACGGCATGGCGGCGGCGAAGCGGTTGAGCGCGGCGCAGCGGCGGCTCCTTCTTCTTCGCAGCGAGGAATCCTCCACGAAGGCGAGCCTAGGGCGGTGAGTGACACACCCTTGCTCTCTTGAGTTTGCTAGATTAGTCTAGTTGTGTGCTTGGAGCCTGTTAACCCTCACGGCTCACGGATACCCCATCACCTACGACGGACGTGTATTATGTATTTGGTAGAATCAGGTACCGGGCTTGTCGGACCAATAGGAAAAGGGTAAGAGTGATCGCCGATGAGAGGCGCACTCTAACTGGGACATTCAAGGGATTAGTTGGCTAAGCATGGGCGCGTAAGTGTGAATGGGGTGAGCTCATATAAAAGCCAACTAAACCTAAAATTCACTTATTCTCTCATTTGTGCAATAGAAGAGTGCTCTTGCTCCATCTCCATCTCCATCTTCTTCTTCTTCACCTCCTTGTGTGTGTGTGTATGTGAGAGAGAGAGAGAGAGAGCGCGATCGAGCATTGCGGCGGCACGACGGCGGTGAAGCGGCTGAGCGTGACGTAGCGGCGTCTCCTTCTTCTTCGCGACGAGGAATCCTCCACAGCAGGAGCATAGAGTGGTGAGTGACACACCATTGCCCTCTTTTGAGCTTACTAGTTAAGCTAGTTGTGTGCTTGGAGCCGTCTGTGGCTCGCACACAGTGTTAGGCAAGGCCCTTGCTTCGACAGTGCGACAAGGAGCGCACATTTTTGGCGCCGCTGCCGGGGAATCGCCCTGCACTAAGCCCAAGAGGAACTTTGTGCTTCTTCTATGAGTTGTTTGTAGTAGGAAAGAAGAGGAAGAGGAAGAGGAATGAGTTGTTTTTCTGCAAGTTGTTAATTTCTGTATTGTCTGCAAGTTCTGTGATTTCTGCATAATGTTGTGTTTTCTGTTTGCACACAGTCTTTGCACAATAAGTAGTCATTAGCTTGTTTGCAGTGAATGAATAAGTAGGAAGGCAGTTAGCAATTTCTGTTTGCACACAGTCTGTACATAGTTTTCTATCAAGGTTTGCCTATAGACAGTCTTTGCACAGTAAGGTAGTGAGAGAGGAAGTAGGTGGACAATTAGCTCACTGTCAGTAAGCAGTTAACAGATTAGTTAGTAGATTACCTAGTGGTTACCAGCACTGTTAGTAAGTAGATAAGGTAGTGAGCTGTCTGTGAGCTGTGAGCTGTTGACTGGGAGGTTAGGTAGGTAACAGTGTGTGTGGCCAAGAAAGGGTCACCTAAACCGCGCACGGTCGTCGCCTCAAAAAAAAAAAAAACACTAAATATTTAAGCGTGAGTGACTGGGGGGCTACACTAAAATATTTAAGCGTGAGTGACTGGGGGATCATTTCCCTCAAGCCCGAGCCCAGGCCCAGGCCTCAGTCCTCAGTCTTATGATATACATTAGACTCACTCTTATATATATACCCTACCCCCTCAAGAGGGAATGAGAGCATGTGGGGCAAGTCCTCCACTCTCCTCCCTTCTCTTCCCACTTGCACCCTTAGACTTTCTAATTTGGGCCTAGTTTCCTACTAGAAATTGACGGTTTTAGGGATTCCGAGGGCATAAAGTGACCAAACGGAGGACTGTAAAGCACGACACGTCCCTCTGACCGAGATGCTCGTTTTGAGCTATCATACGTTCTATTCTATAGCTGGGTCAGAAAAAAAGGACCAAAAAATCACAAAAAAAATTAAGAAAAGACTTGGGTTACAAAACACCCAAAAATACTAGGTGAGCAGCCTTCACGGGCACTCACTGACACTTCTAGGGGATCCAAGTCATATGAACCTACGCTCTGGACAAGTGTTAGAGCACGAGCATATTGGTAGTGCCTCCATTTACGCGGGCACCCATTATTCCTCCACCCTAGGTTCTGGACCTTCGGCCGGGACTCAAGGTAGCGCGACCCAAGATCCTCATATCGCATCTAGTGATTCTTCCTCTGACTACGAAGTCATGGAGGGGTATCCTACACCAAACCCTGATAGTTCAAGTCAAGACATGCATGCCATGGGCCCACTGCCCGGGTCCAGCGTGTTTAGCCGCTTAAAAGAGACCCTTAGTAGAGCTACTCGCTCCGAACATGCGGTTAATGAAATAAATGAAGGGAGTGGGGAAGTAAATTCGTCATTCATGCCTAAAATAGACCCTATGCTTCTTGAGAGTGTGCATGTGAATGTTCCATCCACTGCACCTCCTGATCCTTTAGGACTATCTCCCTCTGAGGTTCTACTACCGGATGGTAGGAGTCTTGTCGAAGTGCAAGAGATCGAACGCTATATGCAAGCAACAAGGGAGAGGGAAATTGAGAACCTACGAAGGCTAGAACAAAGTCGAGCCCTGAAAGCAAAGGCTCCTATGACAACAATCATGCCAGCCGAGCAACCGAGTGCTCCCAAGGTAGCAGTCACGGAGGGGCAAGCGATGGGGAGCAATAATGCTTCCACTTCGAGGGAAACCTCCAGCACGCCAGGCCTAGATGGGATATTCCTAAACGAAAATTGGGAGTATGACCTACAAGCAGAAGCTTTAACTGATCGGTACACAAGACACACCTATCATGTGGGTTGGTTAGATGTTCTACAATCCACATCGGGTGCTACTAGCATAGATGAGCAACAACAGAAAGTCTGTGATGTCCTCCATAGGATTGTCTAGTTAGAAAGACAGAACACAGGGATCAACATGCCTTCAACAGGCCTAATGAGATTCTTGGATACGGGAAAGGCCAACCAACCAACCCTGTCACAAATGGAGACTCCCTCAGTGAGCCCCATTGATCCTCCATATGTAGTTTCACCAGGGGCCTCAGTACAATCTGAGCCCACAAGTGGCAACTTTACCTTCCCAGATCTAGCTCATCTTTCTCTTAATGACACTACGGCTACCATGCATATCCCAGTGTGAGCATGACAAGAAATACACCATGGAGTTTATTTGTTAACACTGCGTCGATGCCTAGTAGCACAGTGCCCCCAACTATACCTACATGTATGTATCAATCATGTGCACCTGTCGTACCTCAGCCTCATGTAGCTCCTACACCTCCGATTATTCCAAGAGCTTACAATCCACAATGGAATTATCCAAGCTCTTATACAAGTGGAGCCATGCCATTTAATAATAACATGCCATATCAGGCACCCCCTATGCCTAGGGCCATGCCTGTAAACTTTGGACCACCGTCTGGTACACCACCATACGAAATATGGGACCCAAGAGCCACGCGTATGCCAAGGCCAAGGCCAACTCCCATCTCACATGTGGTTCCAGGAGCACATACACCCATTATACCTGCCCAAATAGGAGATTTGGCAGCATTTGCTCAAACTATCGGTCGCTCTATTGCGGAAAACATGCGTAGTGCACCTGATAGAGAGCCTAGGAGAAAGGCAGTTCAAGTAGCTAAGCTCACACAAAAATTCAGTGGAGACGGAGATGCTAGAAAGCATATGGAAGTCTTTGAACATGTGTGCAATTCCTTGGAAGAGCACAATGAGCTACATAAGTGTAAGGCTTTGAGTTTGACCCTAAGCGGAAAGGCTGGAGATTGGTATAGAACCTTAAGAGTAGAAGAGAAAATGATTTACTCTACTCTTAGGAGACTGTTCTTAAAAGAATACGTACGAGAGGGAGTACTTTGGGGTGTAGCCTCTTAGCTCCAAAAAGCCCAACGAGAAGAAGGTGAATCCATGAGAGACTTCATTAGTCGCCTAAAGAATTTGAATTCTCGATGCAATCCAAACGAGCGATTCAACAACAACCAATTGCTCGATAGATTCATTAGGGGACTACGACATGAAAGTATCTATAATGGCCTAGTCATTAGAGGTATCACTACTTGGGAAGTAGTCACCATGAATGCAATCCAATTGGAGGATAATTTAATGATTGCAGGAGAAAGAGTGTCCGCCGAGCCGAAGTCTAGTAGCTCGCAAGCGTCAGGGCATGAGCCAATGAAGATAAAGCCAATTGTGAAAGAGAAAACGATATCTGAGATGACTTTGGCATATCTCATCAAGGCCATCCAAGAAAGCCTTAGGGTTAATCGTGCTCCACAAAACACTCATATGTATCCAATAAGGGAGCAACAATGGTGCTCAATTTGCTTGGGCCCACATACTACGAGTAAATGCCCTACTTTCAGAGTAAAGTTTAACGGGACTTGTAACGCGTGTGGTAGGTATGGCCATCAAGCGAAGGATTGCCTAATGCTTAAACGCATCATGGAAAATAGACCGCCTATAGCTTGGGCAGACTCACCTCGAGTTCCTGCATTGATGCCTACCCCACCCATGGAGCAACAGTTGCCATTACAGCACATGGTCCCTAGAACCCAAAATGTGGTCCAAACCACACCATTGCCACCTCCAGTGCTAGGACCGCAACCCCCTCATCCAAGAGTTACACCTATGAACCAAATAGGTTGCGAGTCATCTAGTACTTATGTAGATTGCGAAGAGGACATAGACTCTAGTATCACCTATGGAGTCGACATGCTTGAGGAGTGTCCCATGTACTATATGGAAGACCATTGGGGACAAATCAAACCGGTTTATCAAGCTACTACGCTAGCAGCAAGAGGCCAAAACATTAATAGTTTTACCAGGAGACCACCTCTTCAGTGCTACGAATGTGGTGGACCACATCGAGTAGCTGAGTGCCCCATTAGAATGCAAAAGAATGCCTCACTAATGCAAACAAGTCAAGGGAGTGCATTGGCAATGCCAATACTCACTTGTAATCGTTGTGGCATAGATCATTTGATCGCATAGTGTCCTAACAATCCAAACGCACCGAAAATCACACCATTGAACATAATAGAGATTGTTGATGGGACACCACCAACTATAAACATAGCACCAGTGAATGCACTCACACGGTTGATGCTCCAAAAGCAAAATTACATCCTCGAAGAGAGAGATGCTGCATCCATTGGCCGAGCGAGAAAGAAGAAAACACGAAGAAAGAAATCCCTTAATGCTTCTAGCTCAAAACCTAGTTCAAAGACTAACATAGGGACAGGAGAGGATCCCGTGTATATGAATGACCCTGAGGATGACTCAGATTCGATAGGGACCACGGAGACCAAAAATGTTACTACAAAGGAAAAATCCAGTGAGGAGGATCACGAGAGGGAATTACGACGAACACCAAAAGAGTATTCAAAGTTAAACCACCCAGTTGCGAATCCCCAAGATAAGCCACGAGAGACAAAAAATGAGGATTGCAAGAGAAAGATTGGAACCTATCCAAACCCAACAATGGAAATTGAACGAGTCCAACAACTGAGGGGTTTGGTGGAAGAAACTCAACGAACATTAGAACATGAACCCAAACATATCCAAATGTCGAACACAGTGTTTCCCACACAAGTTCAACCTCACAAGAACTACAGGCCGTTAGCTATACCTAGTATCATTCGGGAAGAGAGTGAGGGTAGGACATCTGAAAGTGGACACACACCTTTCCTACTAGAGAGAATGTTTGGTGAGGGAATGCCCGACCCCCTTGAGGAAGTGGAGATTCCATCTTCACCATTCTCTTGTCAGGGTCCTACGTCCCACAAGATGCCATTAAATGTTGCCAAATTGATGGATTTCATGTCTTCAGAAGTTAGAACCACCATCATGTCCAAACTATATAAAGACCCCGAGCTAGTCTCAGCTCTTCGAGCCTTCCTCAATGGAGAATTACAGGCCGGATTACCACAGTTTGCACATATGAACAAACCTGACTCAGTAATGAATGATGAGGAACATTTAGCACCACCATCTGACCTAGCAGGACATGAATCTGTAATTGAAGTACCCGTTAACAAGTTGGGACAATACTTTGAAGGTGATGAATCTAATGCTACTCTACCAATCACTACTAAAGGATTAACTGTAAAGGGGGTCCTTGACGGTGGTGCGGGAGTCAGCATGGTGACAAAGAGTTGTTAGGAGTCTATGGGGCGACCTCATCTTGAATCCACAAGCGTAGTGGTAAAAATGGCTAATGGATCTATTGTTACGCCTATTGGAATGCTAAAGGATCTCAGAATCAAGGTCTTGGGACACAAGGTAAGGCAAACTTTCATTGTTATGGATTTTTCCAAGCATCCTATGTCATTTGAGATGATCTTAGGGCGTCCATTCATGAGGGAAGCAAAAATGGTGCATGACTGGTCCAAAAACCACGTCTACTTACAGTTCCAAGACTCTGTCATTCGAGTTGATCTTTTAAGTGGTCGAACGCATCCTCTAGGAAATAAATCCATCATTGATAATTGATCAGACACAACAATTCACTCAGCTCCATTACAGTATTGTTACACGTGTAACGAAGACACGGATATTGGGGAGAACTCTCCTTATATGGATATCCTACCCGGAATGGCTGAGTCAACAATGTCGATTGGGTACACCTAGCGGCAACTATAGATACATGGGGAGTTAGAGGAACAACCTGGGTAACACCAGATGGGGAAGAGATACCACACATTGCACCAGTAAGTTAGGTGTAGCGCATGTAACATCCGATGATAAGAAAGAGGCACACCTACCTGAGAGTGAAACCGATGATTCCTCAAAGGCTTCAGGCCAATACACATCAGAAACGGAATCTCAGGGAGAAATGGATTCAGAACCTGAGGAAACATCGAGTGAGCCAAGTATAGAAACTGAACACTCAAGGCCTAGTACGACCATCTATGGTAATTTATATGAGAGTGAAGAAGATACACGCGAAGACCTATCGAGCGAGTCGAGTTCAAACATTTACCAAAATCAAAACCTTAACAAGAAACAAAGGTCATATAAGAGACGACGATATTGAGCAAATGTGAGAGCTAGGATAAACAAGGAAAGATCTAATGCAGAATGGCTTAGCTATCTAGGGGCATGTGATGCTCATCGAAAGCTAGTAGACAATTGGGGTGAACATCTCCAGAGTGTCATGTGGTGCAGCCCGCGACCCATTGACCTCGCTCAATTGGAGGTTACAAAGCCGAAATTGAGTCGAACTATAAGAAGACGTCAAAATCAAGAGTTAGCACAACAACAAAAGGAGGCAGAACTAAAAGAAAAGTCTCCGTCAGGACAAGAGCCTGTTGACTTACATACGGCTCCTGAACATTTTAAATCTTATACCACGGGGGAGCGAAAGGTTGTGTATGCCAAAGCCCAACGAATACCTACCAATGGAAGCAATGGAGTCTATGATGGTCCAGCGGTAGTTAAAGAGATAGAATTAGCAGAACCAGGTGAGGAGTCTAAACCAGTCTTTATTGTTGAAGACCTTACCGAAACTAAAGAGGCTGTACTTAAGGAGCTCCTCAAGGAATACAAGGATATCTTTGCTTGGACATATCATTACATGAAGGGCGTTCCACCTTCTGTGGTGCAACATACAATTCCCATGATCAACACTGCTAAACCCGTCCAGCAACGACCCTATCCAATGAATCCTAAGTACGCCAAAATTGTACAAGAGGAGATTGAAAAACTTATCCAATGTGGATTCATATACCCTATTGAGCACTCAGAATGGGTTTCTCCAATAGTCATTGTGCCAAAAAAGAATGGTAAACTAAGAGTGTGCGTGGACCTCAAGAAAGTTAATGCAGCTACTAGGAGAGATCATTATCCCTTGCCATATTCAGAACATGTGCTTGAAAGAGTTGCGGGCAAGGAAGCTTATAGCTTTTTAGATGGGTACTCTGGTTACAATCAAATCACAATTGCATTAGAGGACCAAGCTAAAACTGCTTTTATCACAGAGTTTGGAGTGTTTGCATTTCGTGTTATGGCTTTTGGCTTAACAAATGCCCCTGCTACATTCCAACGATTAATAAACACTGAGTTTAAATAATTTCTAAGGGAGTTTTGTGAAGCTTTTCTAGACGACCTTTGTGTTTATTCTTCTTGGGAGAAGCATTTGTTATATCTACAAAAAATATTTGAAAGGTGCAGATTTTATCGCATCTCATTGAACCCTTTCAAATGCCAATTTTGGGTTAAGCATGGAGTCATTCTAGGGCATATAGTGTCCAAGAACGGGATATCCTCAGATGAGAGTAAGATTAAAGCCATTGCCGATTTGCCACCACCTACGAACTATAAAGGATTTCAAAGATTTATGGGCCATGTTGGTTATTATTGAAGGTTTATTTTAAACTTTGCCGAGATAGCGCGTCCATTGTACAAGCTTCTTATTAGCTTTTCAAGTCGCCAATTAAATGATGCAAGTCGCTATTAGCTTTGCAAGTCGCCAATTAAATGATGCCGAGATGAACTACACTACTACAGAGCGCGAAGGTCTAGCTATGATTTACGCAGTAAAGAAATTTCGCTATTACCTTCTTGCTACCAAGTTTGTGTTTTATGTTGATCATCAAGCATTGCTATATTTGGTAAACAAGCCGTGTTCCGCAGGTCGAATTACACGATGGTTGTTAATTCTTCTTGAGTTTGACTTCATCGTTGTTGTGAGGCCTGGGAGGAAACATGTCATGGCGGATCATTTATTTCGTATCCCTAATGGCGAAGCTCCTACGGGGGTTGATGATGAATTGCCTGATACTCCTTTGTTCATTGTTGAGACAATGCCTGAATGCGAAAAGATATAGCTCGAAAATTAATCAAGGAATGCGAACCCTATTGCTTACTGGCTGGAACTCTCTATAAGAGAGGAAAAGATGATGTTCTTAGACGTTGTGCCCGCGATGATGAGTATCTATATATTCTACAAGAGGCACACATGGGCGTAGCTGGTGGTCACTTTTCAGGAAAGTTGACTGCCCGAAAGATCTTACAGTCAGGCTATTGGTGGCCCACTCTGTTTAAGGATGCATCACTTTTTTCAAAGGGATGTGATGAATGCCAACGCTTCAAGAAGCCACAAAGAAGTGATAGGATGCCTCTGCATCCCATCAAGGTAACCCAACCATTTGAAAAGTGGGGCTTAGACTTTGTAGGACCGATTAGTCCGACTGCACGTAACACGCAATCACGATATATCATTGTGGCTACCGACTATGTGACCAAATGGGCTGAAGCAAAAGCAACACGAAAGGCGGATGCAAAAACAACAGCTAAGTTCCTCTTTGAGAACATTATCACAGGATTTGGATGCCCCTTTGAACTTGTGAGTGACAATGGAACTCATTTTATAAATGAAGTAATAAAAGAACTCACATCAAACTTCATGATATCTCACCACAAGTCTACACCCTATTATCCCCAAGCAAATGGCCAAGCTGAGAGTACCAACAAAACTCTCATCTCCATTTTGACAAAGACAGTTGAGGCTCATCGCATTGATTGGGACCTAAAGCTTACATCAGCTTTATGGGCTTATCGTACTGCGTATAAAGTTGCTATTAATTGCACACCGTTTAAGATGGTGTATGGCCAAGAAGCAGTTATGCCATGGGAGTTTGTCATTCCTAGTCTTCGAGTAGCTTCTCAAGAAGGTTGGGATGGTAACCCCTTAGTGGAGCGATTATATATCCTGGAAAGGCTAGATGAAGAGAGGCAATTAGCTATGCGAAATGCTCTAGTGGAGAAGGATAGGAGAAAGAAGTGGTTTGATAGCCATTTAAAGGATAAAGACATCAAGGTTGGTGATAAAGTTCTTATGTACGGGGTACGTAATGAAAAGAAGAAATTGAAATACGCTGGTAAGGGACCATATCGAGTGTGTGAAATTACCCCGCAAGGTACCATTCGTGTGGAGACTCTAGATGGAGTTGAAACCATTGGATTCCTTAATGGGAGTAAATTCAAAAGATATTATGATCCTCTAATCCAGGAAGAGTTGCAAGCCATCCATCAAAAGAAGGCTGCCAAGGAACAAGCAGAGCTTAAAAAAATCCAAGCAAGAGTTGAGGCTCGAGAACGACAACAACGTCTTAGACGCCAACGAGAGGCTAATCTGGGAATCAAGCAAGCATTTTTCGAGGACACAGATGACGACTCATTAGAATCTGAGCCACCCCTACGATACCCAATTGAGCTAAATAGCCCCTATGGGAAAGTACTATACAATGCCTTATTAGATACGGGAGCTAAACACAATTTGTTATCCTATGGAGTTTTGTGTCAATTAGGGAAACCGGCCCTATCCCCGAGTACGATGCAAGTCAAGGGCATTAATAAAAAGAAAACTGCTATTCTTGGAGTCCTTCAGACCCCTGTTGTCTATGACAATGGAAGCATAGTGCAGAGGTTTCTAGTCATGCCCGTGGGAACTATGGAAGGCAACGTAAACCTGGGATGCACGTGGATGTTGGCAACCAAATGCACTATTGATTGGGATACTGGTAGTGTCACGACGCGATCACCGACTCTTATTCCTATCATTCAAGCAAAGTTACCTACGTTGCAAACTCTAGCAAAGTTGAAGGATAGCCAACATTCACAAGCCAAGGTGGTTAACTCGTCTTTGCCGGCTACCCATGAACCTAGCACTTCAACACTTGTAGTTGCAGCAAGCAGTAATATTGCAAGTACTCAACCTGCACGACCTAAGAGTACATACCAATGGGTCCCCAAGGTCTTACTTCCAACTACCTCAACCCTCCCATCCATTCCAAGAAAAAATTTCCCCGGAAAACCAAGAGCGTGCCCTAGGAGAGTCAAGACCAAATCACGATGGATTCCAAAACAACTATTAGAAGCCCAAGGCTACTATGATGGAAATGAGCAAATTTGGGTACCTAAACGTAAAATGTGTCCTTCCCTATCGACAACAAACCCATATGAGTCAAACAGTGTAACGCTAAAGCCATGGCAGACCGTGGGAAGGGAAAGATCACAGAATGCTACACACCTAGTCCAGAGCTAGTTTGGGCCCCAAGGCAAAACCAATTTATTCCACCTAGCTCAGGAAAGGGGGAGTTCCCTGAAGCTTCTAGCTCCTCATGTAATACATCCATAGAGGTGAAAGCTTCTACACAGCCTCCATCTATAGTAGAGGACCTCCATGAAGCTACAAAAGAATCCACACCTCCCAGTGTTCAAGAATCACCTGATGAACCACTTCAAGTTCGATCCTGGGAGAGTACCTTACCACCCTTGCAACTTGACGAGGAACCTAGGGTAATGGAAAACTACTGGAAAAAATCCTCACATATTACCAACTGGAACATTTGGTTTCAAAGGGTGACGACATCATTTCAAACGGTATGATCTACCCAAGGAAGGGGGGAGTGTTTGTGGACATCCATTATTCACTTGCTTCCCTCTCAACCTTTCTCCCTGACCTCTTAATCTCCAATCTTAGGGAATGTATATATAAAGCCTTATACTCACAAAAACAAGATAAAAAAGTAAAAGAGCAAGATCCATAACACAAAATCATAAAACCAAATTATGCACAAGAACACGACCCTTGTAATATTTGCACTCTAACCATCATCTATTTGCGTGTACAAATATGGCTAGTACGCTAGAGTCATCCACTCCTGCCTTGGGTGAGAGGTACCCTCGTTATTTTTCACAAATATTTCACATGGTCTTTTCAGTGCTTGCATGTGAATGGGATTTGATAGGTACGCTAGCATGTGAGAGGAATTTTGAGGAGTTAGAATGGCTGATACGTCTCTTGACCACGTCTGATCCATACTTAGTAGAGAGCGTTTCTCCCATTGCACAAGCCTACCCTTTTGACCAAGATGACTATAGGCGTCTAGTGACCTTCTTAGTACAGATGGGCACCTATGATGAAGAAGAAAATTTACAGGACTACACGGATGGCACATATGGTCTCATGGATGATGACTTTGTTTATCTCGACGACCAGGATAGGGGTTTAGCCTTAGGGTTTTCCCCCAACCTCTACAATATCCTATTCCCTTGACTCTCTAGGGGGAGTGCAAATAATTAGGTTAGGGTTCCTTATGTTTTTTGTTGTGTTCAATAAGTGTTGGTACCTTTTCCCACTAATGTGCCTCCTGGAGGTATTCCTTTTGTTTCCTAGTGTGTACAGGAGCGTGTTGCTATTGATAGGATTTGGACCTTCATGGAATCTTTATCGCGACTCACTCTTCAAATCAAGCGCGACCATCGACACAAATAGGTGTTTCTTGTCCATTAGCATTGCCCCTTATCTTTTTTGCATCTATGATTGTCTGATTTGATTGTGATTGGTAGCCTAATATTCACCGCATTTGCTTAGTATCAAACATTTAATTCAATGTAATTTTTTGTCATAATCACTTGTCTAGGTTTAAAAATCAAGCAGTCCGACTAAGCTAGTTTGACCAAGTTAGGTGTTAGAAATCTTCTCTTAATACCTAATAATCAATGGTTACTTAGGTTCTTAATACGATTTAGGCAGCATTGTGTGAAATGTACTAGGGCTTTCTAGTGGGCTTGACCCTATTGACCTTTCGCTTAAGTATTATAAAGGGAGTTTACTAGTGTGATGAGCCTGGGGAGGTGTATCAGTGTTATATGACCCCCCAAAGTTACAAAATTAAAATGTTGAAAATGAACAAACAAAAAATCAAAGTGCCACATTGTAAAATCTTAAGCTGGAAGAGAAATCTCAGCTTGATTTGGTACTTCACTCACATGTATTGCCTATGGTACTAGATCCCTAGAGGTTCCCAGTGTGGGCGCTTTTCCTTGAAAAGCAAAAAACCCAAGGCATACAAAATAAGCACACACATCAAAATTGATCACTGTGAAAAGAATTTGGGGGGTCAAAGAAAAAGTAATCAGTCAGGCGATGATTTCATGAGAAATTTCTTTTATGGTAGCTTAACTACAAGGTCTTCTAGATATAGCCTCTAGTCAGCCCTCGAACATGAATACTTGGCTCTCGCGATTAAACAACTTAATTGAGCACAAAAAATTAAGAAGCTTACCCATGGTATTAATATTCGATCTCTAGTGCCTTTCGACCATCAAATGAGCGACCCCAGACTTGTTTAATTTTTTACCTTTACATCTGTTTATGCATTTGGTTACATTGCAATTTAATGTTCATTGCTGACAAATTGTTTGAAATTCTTTTACCAATCAATTTGTCTACTTAAAACTGCATATGCTTTTTAATCACTTATGAGAATTCAATTACTGTGCCAATGTTGTTTGATTTTGCAGTGACTGAAGAAGGCTAAGGACATTCATCTCAAATGCTCTTCCACCTCGACGAACGAGCTTCAACTCAATAGCTTCAGAGGACGGAATCTACATCAGGAAGGGGGGCATGTTAACCCTCACGGCTCACGGACACGCCATCACCTACGACGGACGTGTATTATGTATTTGGTAGAGTCAGGTACCGGGCTTGTCGGACCAATAGGAAAAGGGTAAGAGTGATCGCCGATGAGAGGCGCACTCTAACTGGGACATTCAAGGGATTAGTTGGCTAAGCATGGGCGCCCAAGTGTGAATGGGGTGAGCTCATATAAAAGCCAACTAAACCTAAAATTCACTTATTCTCTCATTTGTGCAATAGAAGAGTGCTCTTGCTCCATCTCCATCTCCATCTTCTTCTTCTTCACCTCCTCGTGTGTGTGTGTATGTGTGAGAGAGAGAGAGAGCGCGATCGAGCATTGCGGCAGCACGACGGCGGTGAAGCGGTTGAGCGCGACGTAGCGGCGTCTCCTTCTTCTTCGTGGCGAGGAATCCTCCACGGCAGGAGCATAGAGCAGTGAGTGACACACCATTGCCCTCTTTTGAGCTTACTAGTTAAGCTAGTTGTGTGCTTGGAGCCATCTGTGGCTTGCACACAGTGTTAGGCAAGGCCCTTGCTTCGACAGTGGGGCAAGGAGTGCACAGAGCCATTTGTGGCTCGCACACAATGTATCGGCAAGTCCCTTGCATTGACACGTGCGACAGACGAGCACATTTTTGGCGCCGTTGCCGGGGAAATTCCCTACATTAAGCTCGAGTAGCACTCTATACTACTTTGTGGTGCATTTTGAAATGTAGGAAAGGTAGAGAAGGAAGGTGTGTGTGTTGAGAAGGAGTTTGTTTTGCTGATGTGTATTGTTTTGTTAATAAGGTGTTGAAAGGTACTGTGTTTTCTCTGTGATAAGGTGTTAGCATTAAGGTAGTAGATCCATAATGTTAGTTCTGTGTAAAGTACAATAAGTAGTGCGTAACAATAGTTGTATCAGTGGTAAGTAGGTAGGTTAGGTGTGTGTGTGCTCGTGCGCACAGAGCGGCCGTGGCCATCTTATCCCCAAAAAAAAAAGGTAGGACCAGGATCGGGAATATCCCCTAGACCCAAGCTCAGGCCCAAGCCCAAGCTCACGCTCTGGCTCTGGCTCAGGCCTCATTCCTCCTTTAAAATTACGTATTTTAGCCTCATGCGTAGGTAAAAATCGACCTTTTTGAGGATCAAGGGAGCTTTGGGTAATCGAACACTGTGCTGTAAAGCACACCACGACCCCCTGAGCAATACACTTGTTTCAAGCTATCACACGGTTTAATCCAAAAACCAATTATTAAAAAACTTAAAAAAACATAAAAGAACGAGTGAAAATGGACACCTAAAAAAGTAAGCGGTTAACCCTCGAGGTTATTCGCCGACACTTGTAGGGTGCCAAAGGCACATGCATCTACGCTCTGGTCATGTGCTAGAGGCCGAGCAACTAGTGAGCATTTCGACTTACGCGAGTTCTCAATATCCACCTACCTTAGGTTCCGGGCCCTCGGCAGGGACCCAAGGTAGTACAAACCAAGACCCAAACATAGCAGCTAGTGACTCTTCCTCTGACTACGATGTCATGGAGGCTTTCCCAATGCCTAATCCCGATAGCTCAAGCCAAGACATGCATGCCATGGGTCCACGGTCCAGGCCGAGCATGCTTAGCCGCTTGAAGGAAACCTTTAGTAGAGCCACTCGCTCCGAACATGGAGCTAACGATGTAAATGAGGGGGGTGGGGAAGTAAATTCACCATTCATGACCTACGTAGACCCTATGCTCTTAGAGAGTGTGCACGTGAATACATCATTCACTGCACCCCCTTCCTCTTTAGAGCTATTCCCCTCCGAGGTCATATTACCTGATGGTAGAAGCCTTGCCGAAGTGCAAGAGGTTGAGTGATATATCATTGCGGCTAGGGAAAATGAAATCGAGAGATTACGCAAGGCGGAGCAACGAAGAGAGTTAAAAGCAAAAGCTCCTATGTCAATATCATTTCTAGGAGAGCAATCAAGTGCTCCGGAATTAGCGATCACTAAGGGTCAACCCATAGAGAGCCACATTGCATCTAGTTCAAAGGACACCCCTATCACCTCAATCCTAGATTGAGCGTTCTTAAATGAGAACTAGGAGTACGAACTACAAACGGAAACTATAACCGACCTATACACAGGTCACACCTATCATGTGGGTTGGTTAGATGTCCTACAATCCACAACAGGTGCTACTAGTGTAGAGAATCAACAACAAAGAGTTTGTGAGGTCATCCATAGGGTTACTGAACTAGAGATACAGAACAAGGGGATCCACATGCCTTCAACGGGTCTCATGAGATTCTTGGATACAGGGAAGGCTAAACAACCAACCTTATCACAAATGGAAACTCCCTCGGTAAGTCCGATTGATCCTCCATATGTTGTTTCGCCAGGGGTCTCAGTGCAATCTGAGCCCACAAGTGATAGATTTATTTTTCCAAGTCTAGCTCTTCTTTCCCTTGATGACACCACGGCTACCATGCCTACCCCAATGATGGGCATGCCAAGAAACACGCCATGGACCTCATTTGTTAGTAAAGCACCGCTACACGGTAGCTCAATGCTGCCTGCAATAGTACGTATAAGTGTGTACCAATCGTATATACCTATAGGTCCTCGTACTCATGTAGTTCCTACCCCTCCCATTGTTTCAACAACCTATGCTCCACAATCACGACACCCAATTTCTTATTTCCATGGGACTATATCGGCTAGCATTAGCATGTCACATCCGACGTCAGCTATGCCTAGGGCCACACATATGAACTTTGGACCGCCACATGGCATAACACCGTACCAAACATGGAATCCAAGGGCTTCCTGTGTGCCAAGCCCAATGCCAATACCTACTCCACATGTAGTCTCTCGAGAACCTCCACCCGTAGTTCCTGCTCACTTAGGTGACTTGGCAACATTTGCTCAAGCTATTGGTCGATTTATTGCTGACAATATACGTAACACGCCTAATAGAGAACTTAGAAATAAGGCAGTACAAATAGCCAAGCTCACACAAAAATTTAGTGGAGATGGGGATGTGAGAAAGCAAATCGAAGTGTTTGAACAAATATGTGATTCTCTAGGAGAACACAATGACCTGCATAAGAGTAATGATTTAAGCCTAACCTTAAGTGGGAAGGCTAGGGATTGTTATAGAACCCTAAGGGTGGAAGAAAAAACGATTTACCCTACTCTTAGGAGACTGTTCTTAAAAGAATACATACGAGAGGGAGTGCTTTGGGGTGTAGCCTCTCAGCTCCAGAAAGCCCAACGAGAGGAAGGAGAGTCGGTGAGAGACTTTATCGGTCGCTGAAGCATTTGAATTCTCGTTGTAATCCCAATGAGCCCTTCAATAATAATCAATTGCTTGATAGATTCATTAGGGGATTACGACATGAGGATATCTACAATGGCCTAGTCATCAGAGGTATCACCACTTGGGAAGCAGTCACCACCAATGCGATCCAATTGGAGGATAATTTAATGATTCAAGGAGCAAGAGTGTCTATTGAGCCTAAATCTATTAGCTCGCAAGCATCGGGGCATCATCCTGACACTAAAGCCTATTGCTAAGGAGACAAAGATATCTCAAATGACTTTAGCAGATCTCACCAAGGCCATTCAAGAGAGTCTTAGAGACAATCGTGCTCCGCAAAACAATCATATGTATCCAAGAAGGGAGCAACAATGGTGCTCAGTATGCTATGAACCACATAGTACCACTGAATGCCCTACTTATAGAGTAAAATTCTATGGGAACTGCAATGCCTATGGGAGGTATGGTCATCAAGCTAAGGATTGCATAGTATTTAAGCATGCGATGGCCAATAGAACAACCTTATCATGGACAGACACACCTTGAGTGCCTGCATTGATGTCGGCCCCACCTCTTGAACAAATGTCACAACACATGGTCCCTAGGACCCAAAATGTTGTTCAAACAATACCCTTACCACCTCCAGTGCTAGGACCGCAACCACCACATGTGAGAATCACTTATGTGAATCAAGTGGGTTGTGAGTCATCTATTGCTTGTTTGGAAGGCTGTGAGGAAGATATAGACCCTAATATTGCCTATAGGATGGATGCGCTTGAAGAAAGTCCACAATACTACATGGAGGACTATGGGGGACAAGTCAAACTTGTCTATTAAGTAGTTGCTCTTGCTGCAAGAGGCAAAAATATCAATTACACTGCTAAGAGACCACCTCTTCAATACTATGAGTGTGGAGGTCCACATCGTGTGGCCAAGTGTCCTATTAGGCTACAAAAGAATGCCACACTAATGCAAACAAATCAAGCGAGCACGTCTACAATGTTGATACTCATGTGTAATTGATGTGGCATAGATCATTTGATTGCCCAATGTCCAAATAATCCAAATGCATCAAAGATCACGCCATTAAACTTGATTGAGGTTACCGAGGAGCCATCACAAAGTACACCTGTGGTACCAGTAAACGTACTCACACGGCCGATGCTCCAAAAACAAAATTATACTCTTGAGGAAAGAGACACAGCATCAATTGCCCAATCTCAGAAAAAGAAGAAAACACGAAGAAAGAGATCATAAAAAGCGGCGAAGTCAAACCCCAGTTCAAAGACCAACATAGGGACTGGTGACGACCCGTATATATGAACGACACTGAAGAGGATTCTGATTCAGGTGAAACCATGGAGACCAAAACGACCACTAAGATAGAAACCAACAAGGAAGATCTTCATGAGCCACAATGGCCAAGATCCAAGAACAAGATAGGAACTTATCCAAATCCTACAGAGGAGATCGAGCGTCAAGCAATTAAGGAGTTTGGTAGAAGATACCCAAAGGGATCTAGAACCAGCACCTAGGAAGATCCAGATTACAGACATAGTGTTCTCTACGCAACAACAACCTCACCAAGTCCATAGACCCTTAGCCATACCTAGTGTCATCCAAGAAGAAAGTGATTTAAAGTCATGGGAAAGTGGGCGTACTCATTTCTTGATGGAAAGAATGTTTACAGAGGGACTACCTCATCCTATCAAAGAAATGGAGATCCCATCTTCCCCATGTCAAGGGACTGAAGCCCAAAAGGTGACGTTAAACATTGCAAAATTGATGGATTTCATGTCTTCAGAAGTTAGAACCACCATCATGTCCAAACTATATAAAGACCCTAAGCTAGTCTCAGCTCTTCGAGCCTTCCTCAATGGAGAACTAAAGTTTGGGCTACCACAATTTTCACAGATGGATGGAGCTGGGGAGATGCCAATAGAGGAGGAACACTTAGATCCACAACCCAACTTAGATGAGAACCCTATGGTAGAAATACCTGTTAACAAGTTGGGACAATACTTTGAGGGTGATGAATACAATGCGACCATGCCAATCACTACTAAGGGATTAACGGTGAAGGGAATCCTTGATGGTGGCGCTGGGGTTAGCATTGTGACTAAAAATTTCTGGGAAACTATGGGAAGACCTCACCTTGCGACCACAACCATAGTAGTGAAGATGGCCAATGGGTCTATTGTTAAACCTATTGGGATGCTAGAAGATCTCAAGTTCAAGGTCTTTGGACATAAAATAAGAGTTACCTTCATTCTTATGGATTTCTCCAAGCACACTATGGCATCTGAGATGATCTTAGGACGTCCTTCCATGAGGGAAGAAAAAATGGTTCATGACCGGTCTAAAAACCATGTCTACTTGCAGTTCCAAGATTCTGTCATTCGAGTGGATCTTGTAACTGGTAGAGCACATCCTCTAGGAAACAGGTTTATAATTGATCATAGATCTGACACCACAATTCACTCGGCCCCATTGCAGTATTGTTACACGTGTAAAGCGGACACTGATGTTGGGGAAGATTCTCCTTATATGGATGTACTACCTGGGATGACTGAGTCGGACAATCTGGATTGGGTCCACCTAGCAGCAACCATAGATACTTGGGGAAACAGGAGGACAACCTGGGTAACACTTGAGGGGGATGAAATGCCCGTACCCTTAAATATGCTACAAGCAATGCATATGGCTTTTGACAAGACTCATCCTAATATAACGAAGAAAACATACAAGTGGGTCCCTAAAGCTTCTTTAGCGACCATAGCTAGTGCCAAAAAACAGAAGCCTTGTAAGAAACGTCCCACTCGCCCAAAAAATGTAAGCTAAACGTCTATTGGAAGCCCAAGGCTACTATCAAGGAAATGATCAAATCTGGGTGTCAAAACGTAGATCGTGTTCTTACTTATCACCTGACCCATGTGCTCCCAATCCTGTAGCTCCAAAACAAATTGACAATCGTGGAAAGAAAAAAATCACAAAATGCTACACACCCGCTCCAGAGCTAGTTTGGGTACCGAAGAAAGAACGATTTGTTCCACCTAGCTCAGGAAGGGGCGAGTCCCATGAAGCTTCTAGCTTCTCATGTAATGCATCCATAGAAGTAAAAGCTTCTCCACATCCTCCACCTACAATAGTGAACCTCCATAAAGCTAGAAAGGAATTCACACCTCCCAATGTTCAAGAATCACCTGATGAACCACTTCAAGTTCGATCCTGGCAGAGTACCTTGCCACCCTTGCAACTCGATGAGGCACCTAAGGTAATAGAAAACTAATGGCAAAAACCCTCACCTATTACCAACTGGAACAATTGGTTTCAAAGAGTGACGAGCACATTTCAAACAATATGACCTACCCAAGGAAGGGGGAAAGTCTTCATTCATGTCAGCCTATTGAATTATTTTCCTCTTACCCTTCTTTCCCCGACCCTTGAGATTTTTGATCTTAGGGATTTGAAAAGTGGATGAGAGAAAAATTCCATGAAGGTCCAAATCCTAACCACAGCAACACTTTCATGTACACACTAGGAAACACAAAGAATACCTCTAGGAGGCACATCAGTGGGAAGAAAGAACTTTGCTAATCACTCAACTCTAAAACAGAAACACTCCTATTGTACTAATCCTAACTACCCTCCATCACTCGAGTGATGAGGATCAAAGGTGTTTAATTACATAGGTCTTTGTTTCAGTGTACTGGAGCCTTATACTCACAAAAAACAAAAAATAATAAAGAGAAAGAGCAATTAGCAAACGAGTATGCATAATAAAAGTCATAACATTGACCAGACCTACACATTCACATCCGATACACTGAAACAGAAACCTATGTCATCAGACACCTTTGATCCTCATCACTCGAGTGATGGAGGGTAGGTAGGATAAGTACGATAGGAGTGTTTCTGTTTTAGAGTTGAGTGATTAGCAAAGTTCTTTCTTCCCACTGATGTGCCTCCTAGAGGCATTCTTTGTGTTTGCTAGTGTGTACAGGAACATGTTGTTGTGGTTAGGATTTGGACCTTCATGGAATCTTTCTCTCGTTCACTCTTCAAAGCAAGCGCGATCATCAACACAAACAGGTGTTTCTTGTCCATTAGCATTGTCCCTTATCTTTCTTGCATCTATGTTTTGTCTGCTTTAATTGTGATTGTAGCATAATATTCAACACATTTTCTTAGTATCAAACATTAAAGTCAATGTAATTTTTTGTCATAAGCACTTGTCTAGGTTTTAAAATCAAGCAGTCCGACTAAGCTAGTTTGACCAAGTTAGGCATTAGAGATGTTCTCTTAACTAGTACGGCCGACTACCTTCGGCGGCCTCTCTCTCCCTCTTTATCGCGTGCAAACGGGCTTTTTTTAGTTTTGGACTTTAGCCTTCAGGTTGCAAATTGCGACACGTGTAAAGGGCTCCCCCTTCCGCCATATTATGTTAAGTAGATACCATGGGGAATGCCTTCCTAATAATCAATGGTTACTTAGGTTATTAATCCGATTTAAGCAGCATTGTGTGAATGTACTAGGGCTTTCTAGTGGGCTTAGTCCCTATTGACCTTTAGCTTAAGTATGATAATGGGAGTTTACTAGTGTGATGAGCCTGGGGAGGGTAACAATGTTATACGACCCCCCAAAGTTACAAAATTAAAATGTTGAAAACGAACAAACAAAAATCAAAGTGCCACAATGTAAAATCTTAAGCTGGAAGAGAAATCTCAGCTTGATTTGGTACTTCACTCACATGTATCGCCTATGGTACTAGAGCCCTAGAGGTTCCCAGTGTGGACGCTTTTCCTTGAAAAGCAAAAAACCCAAGGCATACAAAACAAGCACACACATCAATATTAAATCACTGTGAAAATAATTTGGGGGGTCAAAGAAAAGTAAATAAGTCAGGTGATGATTTCATGAGAATTCCTTTTATCGTAGCTTAACTACGAGGTCTTCTAGGTATAGCCTCTAGTTAGCCCTCGGACATGAAATGCTTGGCTCTCGCGATTAAACAACTTAATTGACTACAGAAAATTGAGAAGCTTGCCCATGGTATTAATAGTCGATCTTTAGTGCCTTTCAACCGTTAAATTAGCGACCCCATACTTGTTTAATTTTTTATCTTTACAAATATTTATGTGTCTCATTATATTGCAATTTAATGTTTATTGCTGACAACTGGTTTAAAATTATGTTACCAATCAAATTGTCTGCCTACAACTGCATATGCTTTTTAATTGATTATAAGGATGCACTTACTGTGCCACTTTTGTTTAATTTTGCAGTGACTGAACAAGGCTAAGGACATTCATCTCAAATGCTCTTCCACCTTGACGAACAAGCTTCAACTCAATAGCTTCCAAGGACAGAATCTACATCAGCATGTTAACCCTCACGCACATTCCTATCACCTACAACAAACGCCATATTATTTCTTTGGTAGAGTCAGGTACCGGGCTTGTCTGTCCAATAGGAAAAGGGTAAGAGTGATCTTCGATGAGAGGCGCACTCTAACAGGAACATTCAAGAGTTAGTTGGCTAAGTATGGGCGCCCAAGTGTGAATGGGGCGAGTTCATATAAAAGTCACCTAAACCTAAAAATCTCTCATTCTCTCATTTGTGCAATTGAAGAGTGCTCTTGCTCCATCTCCATCTTCTTCTTCTTCATCTCCTTGTGTGTGTGTGTGGGCATGCGTGAGAGAGAGAGAGAGAGTGATCGAGCATTGCGATGACGGCATGATCGCACGACGGCGGTGAAGCGGTTGAGTGCAGCGCAGCGGCGTCTCCTTCTTCTTCGTGGCGAGGAATCCTCCACAAAAGCGAGCATAGGGCGGTGAGTGGCACACCCTTGCTCTCTTGAGTTTGCTATATTAGTCTAGTTGTGTGCTTGGAGTCATTTGTGGCTCGTACATAGTGTATCGGCAAGTCCCTTGCATTGACACGTGCGACAGACGCGCACATTTTCCTACCTCTCCAAGAAGAGAGAGAGCTTAGGAAACCTCTTGTTGCGACTTCCAAAAGAAGACTCCCTTCGATAAGAGAAGAGGAGGAATCCAATGAAGGAGAAAGAAGTGAATCTCCAAATTCCTCTGAAGATGTGTCTCCACGAAGGGGGTGGTCTCGACGATCACCAACTCGTCCCAAGAGGAAAACATCATCCTATAGTCCTTTTCCTCGTCACTCTCAAAGAAAACAAAAGAATAAAAACGCGAGAAAGAGGTCACCGTCTTCTCCTTCTTCATCACCTTCCTCCTCTTCCAACAAAAGCAGCGGCTATTTTCCTAGAGAATACAAGAGGAGAGGACATCGCAAATCCTATGCTGCTGGAAAAAGGTCCTATAAGCTTAAGAAGTTCAAAGAGGGAGGAAAGAGTATCTCTTTTCTCACCTATGATGGTACCTTTGGTGCTACCGACAAAGTTTTGGCCTTCATCTAGCAATTTGATGCGGCCTTTGGAGACAAGGGCTTCACAGAGTCCTCCAAGCTACATCATGTAGCTATGCAGTTTCAAAAATCTGCTCAACAATAGTGGGCTAGCCTTCGTGGCAACAGTGAAGCTCCAAAGACATGGAAAAATCAACGAGTTTCCATCATGAAACAATTCCTAGCAAGTGATATAAAGATAAAGTGCTCACCGAATAACGGAGTTTAAAGCTACTCTCCAACAATTCTATCCACCAATATGTGGACAAGTTTTTGGATTTACATCTCAAAGCTACAGTCTTTCAAAAGAAAGACTTTGTCGAGCAAAAGCAACAATTTTGAGCCGGACTACCTGAAGAAATGGTCGAGTATGTCAACTCACAATAGCCTAGTACTATCACCAAAGTCATCCACCACACTATGAATGCTTCTCGCATTAATTTCCAACAAGGGGTTAAAAGGAATGCCAAGCCCATGGAAAACAAAGACCAAAATGATTCAAGGGGAAGAACAATGCTCAAAACTCTTCCCAAGGTAACTCTAACAACAACAACAATAACAACAAGACCAAGGAGAAGGGAGTTTACAAAGGTAAAAATAAAATCTCTCCTGAAGAGTTAGAGTCTTTTTGAAAGGATCATAAATGTTTCAAGTGCGGGGAGCAAGGGCATGGTTACCATTCTTGCCCCAAAGAAATGCACACAATGAGACTTCTAGAGCTTCCACGGTCAAAGCTCCAAAAGAGGATGCTCATTGCAAAGGGTCATCCCTTTCCTATGCTTGGGGAAAGGTGGGGGAGCATGATGCCTTCATCCTTTTTTACCCTGGCTCTACTCAGAACTTCATATTAATGGAGTTGGCTGCTAACCTAGGCATTCAAGCTTTTCAGATGGGAGATACTGTAGCTACTAATGGACCTTTCACAGGACAATGAGCCTCCGTTACTCCCTTGATTGGGAATTTGAGGCTTCATGTCCAAAGCTACATCGACAAAGAAGACTTTTTCATCTCCCCAACATGAGGATGTTATCCTAGGGGTACCATGGTTGAACCGCATGGCTGCCAACATGAAGTTCCCTGAAAGGAGACTTTATTTCACCTACAGGGAAAAGAACATGTATATAGATGCCAATGAGTCGGGTCATACTATACCCCTTGTAAATTCACCTGCTTTTGATAAGTCAATGAAAAGCTCGGATTTCGCGTACATGATTTTTGTCAAAGAGTCTCTAAATGTTGCTAATGTTTTAACAAAACAAAGTGGTAGGAATCAAGAAGAATTAGACTTGTTCAATTTTCTAAATAGATTCCAAGATGTATTTATCGATGACATCCCTATGGAGTTACCTCCAAAATGAGGGATGATGACCATACGATAGAGCTTCTACTTGGGAGCTCATTATAGAGTTTCTCAAGCTCAACAAGAGGAGATTATGAGGCAAGTGCATGAACTAGTAGACAAGTGGATGGTGAAGCCTAGCTCCTCTCCCTTTTGTTCATCAGCCCTACTAGTACAAAAGAAAGATGGCACATATTATATGTGTGTCGACTATAGAGCACTAAACTAGATCGCTACCAAAAATGTTAAGTATGGAGGCTGATTTACCCCTTGTAATTTTTTGTATTAAAAACGCACATTTGTAAGGCCCCCGTTATGAGGAGAAGCCATCGTGCGTGAAGAAAAATCACTCATCGAAAACCACGAAATATTCCTTTTTGCCAGAATATTATGACCGGATGACGGCCGAAAAGTGGTCGAAAAATGACCGGTCAGTTGACCGGTGGCTGATAGTCAATGGCCGGTGTGGCCGGTTGACCGGTGGCTAGTAGTCAATGGCCGGTGTGGCCAGTGGTCGAAAGTCAATGGCCGGTGGCCGGTAGCTGAATTCAAAGACGGACTTCTCTTCTCAAGGACGGCCACACATGGGCGGATTGGAGGGTCCGATTTGGACTTATCTACACAAGAACGGCTACACATGGCTGCCTCTCATGAGAATGGCTGCCTCTCATGAGAGAGGGCAACCCTTTTGGCCTATAAAGGAGGCCTCTTCTACACACACAAACGGATTGTAAAGCATTGTGGTGCATCGTGAAGTTGGTGTGAGGTGGTAAGAGTGAAGCAAGGCAGGAGCTCTATTATGGGTATGATCCCTTTGTAGCCTACTTCTTGTTTGAAGTATTAAAGCCATTAAGTGGCTGCTTTCCCGTGGATGTAGCCCACATCGGGTGAACCACGTTTATTGTGTGTACTCTCTCTCTCTCTCTCTCTCTCTCTCTCTCTCTCTCTCTCTCTCTCTCTCTCTCTCTCTCTCTCTCTCTCTCTCTCTCTCTCTAATCTCTTGTGTGTGAAAATTATCTCTCTCCATTAAGTAATCTACTCAATTATCTACTTAGCTACGTCATATTTCCTAACAATTGGTATCAAAGCAAGGTTTACTCGTAGCTAAATTATCTCAAGGAAAGGATTCCTTGAATTGAGTGGGAGTAATGGCGGAGGAAGGAAAGCTCAAGATTGAGAATTTCAACGGTAAAAACTACCAACATTGGAAGATGTAGATTGAAGACTATCTCTACCAGAAGGACCTTTATTTGCCACTAGGAGGTCTTGCAAAGAAGCCTGCAACAATGGCGGATGAAGCATGGATTGTCCTTGACCAAAAGGCACTTGGAACCATTCGGTTAATCTTGGCATCAACGGTGGCCTTCAAGGTTTTGGAGATGAAGACCACGGAGGATTTGATGAAGTCACTTGACGACTTCTATGAAACCATCGGCATCCAATAAGGTATTTCTCATGAAGCGCTTATTCAATCTAAAAACGGTAGAGAATGGTTCAATTTTAGAACACCTAAATGACTTTAACACAAACATAAGTCAACTTCGATCGGTGAAAATCAATTTTGATGACGAAGTGCGAGCTCTCCTTATACTATCATCTCTACCGGATAGTTGGGATAGCCTTGTTATGGCTGTAAGTAATTCTATCTCTGGCACAAATACTCTTAAGTTTGATGATGTTGTGGATGTTCTCCTAAGCGAGGAAATGCAAAGGAGAAGCACAGGAGAATCATTGTGATCGCTCAAGGCGGAGCAAGTCATGCACAAAGTCATTTCTTGAATGTTGGAACTGCGGAAAGAAGGGTCACGTCAAGAAGGATTGCTGGTCCAAGAAGAAGAAGGAGTCAGAGTCTCAAGATAACAAGCCAACATCGGAGGCCAATCTGGCAGGTAAAGTAGAGCAAGATGCTCTAATTCTCTCATTAGACAACGTGTCTAATTCCTGGAAAGTAGATTCCGGGGCTTCATTCCATGCGACACCGCACAAGTAGCATTTCCAAGATTACACCAAAGGTAATTTTGGGTATGTATACTTGGGAGATGATGAAGCTTGTGAAATTGTCAGCAAAGGTACAGTTTGTGTCAAAACTGCTAACGAAAATGCATGGAAGCTTAAAGATGTTAGGCATGTTCCTTCTCTTCGCAAAAATATGATCTCTACAAGACAATTGGACGATAAAGGTCACAACATTGCATTTGGAAACAAACGGTGGAAGATCTCAAAGGGACCTTTGGTGGTTGCCAAGGGAGAAAAGGTCGCTACACTTTACTTGTGTACTGTCAACACGTAATCTTCAACTTGTGCAATAGCTACAGAAGTCGACAGTGCGTGTGGCACTATCGGCTTGGGCATGTGAGTGCTAAAGAAATGCAAATCCTTCAAACAAAGAAGCTTCTACTGGGTTTCAAAGAAGTGGACTTAGAGTTCTGTGAAGATTGTGTTTATGGTAAATGAAAGAGGGTAGAATTTCAAAAATCAGGAAATGAAAGAAAAAATTAAAAACTTAAGCTGCTTCATTCTGATGTTTGGGGTCCTGCAAGTACACCATCACTTGGTGGCTCATTGTACTATGTAAAATTCATATACAATGCAACTAGGAAAACATGGGTTTATGTAGTGAAGAATACATCCGATGTGTTTTCCATATTTCAAGGGTGGAAAGCCTGTGGAGAATGAAATAGGTACTAAGGTTAAATGCCTCAAATCCGACAATGGAGGCGAATATTGCAGTCAAGCTTTTGAAAGATTTTGTGCTAGCAATGGTATTCGGAGGCAAAGAACAACCCCAAGGACACCTCAACAAAATGGAATTTCCGAAAGGATGAACAGAACAATCATGGAACGAGCACGAAGCATGCGGCTACATGCAGGCCTATCGCTTGAGCTTTGGGTGGAAGCTATAAGTACGTCTGTGTACTTAATCAATCGTTCACCCTCAACGGCATTGGATGGGGGAGTTCCAGAAGAGGCATGGACATGTAAACCGGTGAATTATGCATTCCTCAAAGTGTCTGGGTGTGAGGCTTTCATGCACATAGATAGAAGCCTAAGATCAAAGCTAGATGCAAAGTCCAAAAAGTGTTTCTCATTGGCTATGGAGAAGGTGACGTTGGGTATCGTTTATGGAATCCTAAAGCTGGTATCTTTAGGAGTAGGTATGTAATTTTTAATGAACAAAATATATACAAAGATTACTTGGAAAGAAAACAAACAAAAGAAACAGGTGATGAGTACATGGAGCGTGAGGACGGTGAAGACTCAAGGACTGCAAATGGTGACAATGTGCAACATCGTCAACCAAATGAGGAGCCTCAACCTATTCCCCAAAGATCTACAAGAGCAAGTAGACCTCTAGAAAGGTTCGTTCATTCCTTCAACCATTTCTTGATCTCAGATTCTGGAGAACCGGAATCATACGAAGAAGCTATGCAACACGAATCCAAAGAAGAATGGATAAAGAGCATGCGAGTGGAGATGGACTCATTATATCACAAACAAACATGGGAGTTGGTTGAGTTGCCTAAAATTAAGCGGGCAGTTCAGAACAAATGGGTGTATAAGCTGAAGAAAGAAGAAGATGGGAAGAAAAGGTACAAGTCTAGGCTTGTGGTAAAAGGGTTTTCTCAAAAGAAAGGTATTGACTTCAATGAAATATTTTCTCATGTTGTAAAAATGAACTCAATTAGGCTTGTCTTAAGCCTTGTGGATGCTCATGATCTAAATCTTGAGCAAATGGATGTAAATACGGCATTCCCTCACGGTGACTTAGAGGAGGAAATTTACATGCTTCAACCAAAGGGGTATGAAGTAAAAGGTAAGGAGAAAATGGTTTGCAGATTAAAGAAGAGCTTGTATGGTTTAAAGCAATCATCAAGACAATGGTACTTGAAGTTTGATCGATGGATGTTGGATCATGGATTCACAAGATGCAACTCGGATCACTGTGTCTACACGAAGAATTTGGGAGATGGGAAGTTCATCATCCTAATGTTGTATGTTGATGACATGCTGATTGCAAGTGCTAACATGCAGGACATTAAAGACCTAAAAGAGGAGCTGTCTAATCTTTTTCAATGAAAGATTTAGGTGTTGCAAAGAGGATACTTGGTATGAAGATATCAAGGGACAGGATGAAGAAGACATTAAAGCTATCTCAAGAGGATTACATCAAGAAGGTACTAGAAAGGTTTGCAATGAAAAATGAAAAAACGGTTTCAACACCTTTGGCTGGTCACTTTAAACTAACTAAGGATATGTGTCCAAAGGAACAAGAGGAGATAGCCTTTATGTCTAAAGTTCCATATGCTATAGCGGTAGGTTCTCTTGTGTATGCTATGGTATGGACAAGGTTAGACATTTCACATGCAGTGGGAGTTGTAAGTAGGTTCATGGACAACCCAGGTAAAGAGCACTGGCAAGCTGTGAAGTGGATACTTAGGTATCTAAAAGGGACAACAACCAATGCTTTGTATTTGAAGGAACTGATATTTTCTTAGAAGGGCATGTTGATGCATATATGGCAGGTGACAAAGATACTTGAAGGAGCACTACTAGCTATGTCTTCACGGTTGGAGGCATAGCAGTAAGCTGGGATTCAAAGCTGCAGAAAGTGGTCTCACTTTCTACCACGGAATCAGAGTATGTAGCAATGATGGATGCAAGCAAAGAAATTGTGTGGCTTCATAGATTCTTAAAAGAGCTTGGATTCAAACAAGACAATTGTGTCTTGTACAGTGATAGCCAAAGCGCTATCCATCTTGCAAAGAACTCAGCCTTTCATTCAAGGACAAAGCACATTGAGGTGAGATATCACTTCATACGCACTCTTTTGGAAGAGAGACAACTAAAGCTAGGAAAGGTGCATACAAGTGAAAATCTTGTAGACATATTTATAAAGGTGGTCAACAAGGAGAAGTTGAGCTTTTTCTCATCTTCAATTGGCATTCAAGGATAAGAAGCCAGGATGGAAAGCAGTCACAGGTTTGGTTTGGAGATTAGTCTCCAAGTGGAGATTGTTAAGTATGAAGCCTGATTTACCCCTTGTAATTTTTTGTATTAAAAACGCACATTTGTAAAGCCCCCATTATGAGAAGAAGCCATTGTGCGTGAAGAAAAATCACTCGCCGGAAATAAAAACCACTCGCCGGAAACCAAAATTTTAACGCCGGAATATTCCTTCTCGTCAAAATATTATGGCCGGACGGCGATCGGAAAGTGGTCAAAAAACGACCGGTCGGCTGGCTGGTTGGCCGGTGGCCGGTAGTCAATGGCCAGTGGTTGGCCGGTGGTCAAAATTCAATGGTCGGTGGCCAGTGGCCGAATTCAAACGCGGACTTGTCTTCTCAAGGGCGGCCACACATAGGCAGATTGGAGGGTCCGATTTAAACTTATCTACACAAGGGCAGCTACACATGGCTGCCTCTCATGAGAGAGGGCATCCCTTTTGGCCTATAAAAGGAGGCCTCTTATACACACAAAAACCGATTGTGAATCATTGTGGTGCATCGTGAAGTTGGTGTGAGGTGGTGAGAGTGAAGCAATGCGGGAGCTCTATTAAGGGTATAATCCCTTTGTAGCCTACTTCTTATTTGAAGTACTAAAGCCATTAAGTGGCTGCTTTCTAGTGGGTGTAGCCCACATTGGGTGAACCACGTATATCGTGTGTACTCTCTCTCTCTCTCTCTCTCTCTCTCTCTCTCTCTCTCTCTCTCTCTCTCTCTCTCTCTCTCTCTCTCTCTAATCTCTTGTGTGTGAAAATTATCTCTCTCCATTAAGTAATCTACTCAATTATCTACTTAGCTACGTCATATTTCCTAACAAAAAATCGATTTCCCATACCACGGGTAGAATATCTATTTGATAAGCTACAAGGCTCTACCTACTTCAGTAGGATTGACCTACAAAATTTCTATCATCAAATAAGGATAGTGAATGAAGATATTGTAAAGACTGCTTTTCGCACAATGTTTGGTCTTTATAAATATCTTGTTATGCCTTTTGGCTTGACAAATGCTCCAGCCACATTCAACCGCCTAATGGAGAAAATTTTTAGGCCCTACCATAAGTTTACAGGAGTGTTCTTTGATGATAGCATCATCTACTCCAATTCTCTCGAAGAGCATAAGCAACATCTCCAGGTAGTCATTCAAGCTTTGAGGGAGAATAATTTTTTCATTAACCAAAAGAAGAGTGAATTTTTCCTTCAAGAGGTTCAGTACTTAGGTCACATTCTCTCTCAAGATGGTATCCGTATGGATCCATCAAAGTTAGAGGTAATAAAGGAATGGGCTAACCCAAGGAATCTACATGAGCTCCAAAGCTTGATAGGTATGTGCACATACTATAGACGCTTCATGGAAAAATTCTGTCAAGTAGCAAGACCATTAGATGACTTAACAAAAAAGAACGTTAAGTATGCATGGACTGCTAAAGAGAAAAATTCTTTTGATAAGCTTAAAGAAAAGCTTACCTCCCAACCAGTGCTTACACTATCGGACCTCTCAAAGCCATTTGAGGTCCAATGTGATGCTTGTAGAGATTGCCTTGGAGCAATCTTGCTCCAAGAAGGGCATGCCATAGCATATGAAAGTCAAAAACTCAATACCAATGAACGAGTGTTGGGCATATATGAAAAAGAGCTACTAGATTTTCTACATGCCCTAGACACATGGAAGTATTAGAGACTCTATTCATCTTACAAACGGGCCACCAAAGTCTCAAGTACTTCATGACGCAAACCAAGCTTTCCAACAAACAAATGAGGTGGGAAAATTTCCTTTCGCAATTCAATTTTCATATTTCTCATATTGCTGATAAGCATAATCAAGTGGCCGATGCACTATCATGATGACCAAGGGCAAATGCGGTGTCTATAGCAACTCAAAATGATATATCGTCCATGATAGATGAGTATGCTAGTGAACCAGATTTTAGGGATATAATGCAAGCCCTTGTCTTAGGGGAAAAGGAGGAACCATTCACCTTGTAGGAATATTATCTTCTCCAGGGCAATAGGCTATGTGTTACTCACTCCCTTTGTGAGAAAGTGTTGTATGAATCCCATGCTCCTCCCGATGCGGGGCATAGAGGGATCCAACCTACTCTTCGAGGAGTAGATACATATTTTTATTCATTAGGAGAAATATGAACCTTGCATGGGCCTTGTAAGGAATCCTAATTTTTAGGTATTACGGCTAATGTTGTGTGGGGTTTAGGGAGCAAGGGCATTGAAGAAGGTAGTTTTGAGTAGGCTTTTCTAGCCTTTTTTTTAGACAAATGTAGGATGTGGACCTAAAGGGTTACTTTCTCTCTCTAGCTTTTTTTAAAGTGAAGGAAGCATAGGGGTGTATCCACATCAGCAAAAACGTGGGTCACAAAGAGACAAAATTTGACTTTTTTTATAAAAAAATCATTTTTACTTGTTTCTAACTTAAAACTCCCTCCCAACATATATACATATCCAAAAATCATTTTTTGACCCATTTTTTAACCCACAAGCTTAGAAAGTCCATTTTTTAAAAACTCTTTTCCCCCAAAAAGTAATAAACATTTTGTTCTCTCCTCCTCCTCTCTCCTCTCTCCTCCCTCCTCTCTCTCTCTCCCTTCCCTCTCCCTCCCTGCCCCTACCTTCCTCCTCCTCCCCAATCTCTCCCTCCCCCCCCTCTCTCCTTCTCTCCTCCCATCTTCCTCAACCTCTCTACCCTTCCCCCTCTATCTTTTCATCATTTGCTTCCTCACGCAACAGCTTCCATGGTGCTCACGGACATCACAAATGGTTTGCTTCCACCACCACGTACTCCGCACACCAAAAGCATACATATTCGCTTACCCACGGCATTTGCACCGAAGACCACTAGTGAAGGTGATCAAAAGTCATCACAGGAACGTCGCACCACTTGTGAGACCAATGTTGACATTTGGGTGGATGGCCATTTGTACCCTTACGATCCTATAAGCCGCTTCCATCCACCATTTAATAGCCTTTCCACATTTCTTCAATTTCTTGGGAGGGGAGAAGCAGGTTTGTTAGGCTATTGCAAGCGGTTGTGTATGGGTGCAGGTGCTTCTTTGCATATGTGGATGCACGAATGTCAAGCTCTTCACCTCGAGACGACGGCATTACAAGAGAGTGTTGCCTCTTCGGAGAGGGTAGTTAAAACTCTTGAACAACAAATGCAAGAAAAGGAGTCCCACATCCAGAAGCTTACCAACACCATCACATACTTGAAAGAAACACCCCTCGGTGCAAGGGAACGCAAACACATGTATTCATCCATTGAAACTCTTGCACATTCGGGAGGAGCACGCAAATGACGAGTTACAACCACAAGGTGATTTGGTCTTTACTTGCATGATGCATTCTTACTTCACACTATTTTCTAACATTTATGTTTATTTGTTGCTAGAAACTTCATCCAGGAGGCATGCGGTGGAACAAGCCAAGATGATCAAGTCAACCTTCTCACTAGTTGTCTCAATACCCAGGACGTGATTTCTATCTTACAATCACCTGGAGGTAAGCACATTAAGGATGCAGTCACCAAGGACCTTATGCGTAAATTAAGAAATGTGGTTAGTGATGATGACGTTCAACAAGCTTGTGATGAGGCTGGAATCATCACCAAAGCCTATCAGGCTATTTTCCAACTCCTAAAGGATTCCCTCAAAGAACATGGCATTGTGGAAAACCTATTTCCCGTTCCTCACAAGGTCAATCTCGCAAAGAAGGCCACAAACGAAGATGTGTTCTCCCGCATTGGGACATACCTACACATTGAGGACACAATGCCAACTTCCCTTTATGCTTCGTGCGCAACAAAGACAAGGGGAAAAGGTAAGAAACAATCCATAAGACCTTCGGAGAAGGGCTTTCCTTACACAATGTGGAACAATATTTTCGTGGATCTTAGAAGGCTTCAAGAAGCCATGCTTAGATTTTACGAGTTACCTGAAGAAGGTGACACACTTTACTTTTTTCTTTGGTATTATTCTTATTATAACTCTGAAGTTTAAGGTCTTAGCACTATTTATTTTGTAGTGCTTGGCACAAAAGTCGCTTTTATGCTGAAACTCGATGAGTGTCAAATAGTGAAAGGCCGAAGGTTAGAGAGGCTAAGTGTCACTCTAATAAACGAGGCCCTTCTGCAAACCAAGCGAAGGGATTCAATCGAGCCATCTCCCACCCCATCTTTTAGTGTGCAATCAGAGAAAGACATTTGGTGGTTGGGTGCTATTGAGATGCCCAAAGAGACCAATAGAGTACTTTCATGGATTTTTGAGAGAACTCCATGGATCACAGAAGTAATACACTCCCAAATTGCAGGTCAGAAGTTGGAGATTGAGGGTTTTGGTAGTTATTATGTGGAGTGGCACTTAGGTGGGGATTTGAAGACCATAAAGTGTTTTCTTGGCTGCAAACAAGGGGCTTCTTCTCTCATGCCTTGTCCATTTTGCACTCGAGGGTACAAACCTAATGGAAACAAATCACATAAGAGCACTGCAAAGGCCGGTTCCATGCTTCCATGGCAAGGGCATGGAGAACAAGGGTTAGATTGTTGTGATGTCGGAGATGAAGGTAGAGAATGGGAAGCGTCTATTCTGAGATGTCCCATGCTCAATGCCCCAGACCATGATCAAAAGGACCACGCTTGGAATCCAATCTTGCGATTTCCTCTATCGAATGTACATTTTTGTACATTACACGCATTCATGCGCATTTTTGATAGGCTATTGAAGCTCCACGTTGACTATGCTTTCACAATGAAACCGTTGGAAAAGTCTCAGGAGGCGATCGAAAGAGTGGAGGTACTCTTGAATTCCATTGGCTGTCACGGTGGAAATGTGTCTATCGTTGCTGCAAAAAACACAGGGGAGGCCCATGAAATTGCTCAACAAGTGTCAATGAGTGGACAAAAAGCTAGACACTTTTTGAAGAAAGTTTCCCAAGGAAAGCCAAGTCGATATGATGCTCAAAACAACTCCAACCAGCAGGCAGGTAACCTTTGGGAGCTTTGGAAGGAGTTATGCAAAGCTACTACCGACAATGATTCAAATGGCGAGCTTGCAAACAAGCGCAAGCAAGTTTGGTCACATTTTGATAAAATGGTCAAGCTTATGGGCCTTAACAGCACAACAGAAGAACAACGCCAATCATTTCAAGAAGCCTTGGCGGATTTTACCAAGGTCTTCACCCTTTCTTGGGGTGAAAATAACATCACACATTACATGGTAAGTCATTTTACATGGTGTATTCATTACAATGGATTGTTTTTATTTAATAATGTGGATCGTTTACTCATGTGAACAGCATATCTTGTTTGCGCATGGTGCATTTTTTATGCACAAGGATGGATCGCTTGAAATTTTTAGCACTCAAGGCATGGAGAAGTCCCATTATCGAGCAAGGGGAGTGTACTTAAAAATGTGGATCGTTTACTCATGTGAACAGCATATCTTGTTTGCGCATGGTGCATTTTTTATGCACAAGGATGGATCGCTTGAAATTTTTAGCACTCAAGGCATGGAGAAGTCCCATTATCGAGCAAGGGGAGTGTACTTAAAAAATACTCGACATGGTGGTGGAATGGTGCAATCCAATTATTTGGAGTAGATGTTCAATTGGTTTTTTCGCACAACATTTGCTCATAAGCTCACAATGGAGCGTGCGCGACAATCCAAGATTGCTATTGAAGTGCGGAAATGGAGTCGTCAAGAGCATAGCAACAAGTGGCAAATGTCGCAAGGTCCCACCAAGCATGCTGCATGGCAGCGATGCAGAGTGCGACAAGGATCAAAGTGGATACTGCGCGAGTCACTAAACGTGAACGCAAGGTCCAACTCTTAGCGACATGTTTATTTAAAAAATAATACTTTAAAAAAAAAAATTAGTGTGAACAGGGCCCTTTTTAAATGGGCCCTTATAAATATTACATGCTCTCATAAACCACTCATTTCTTAAGAACAGGTGACCTCTTACCAACGAAATGGCGCGCACCAAACAAACCGCAAAAGAGCATCCACCTGCCAACAAAAACACCCTCCAAGGATGTGAGAAGCCGTCATGGCTTAAAGGCACAAGAAAACGGCCACGAACGCCTGGCCGTTCCAGGAACTCATCTGGTAGTGGGCATGGTGGTAGGGCACGAGAGTCATCGAGGACTGTTGAATCTCCACCTCTTCAAGATATAACACCTAGAAGGAGAATGAAGCAACGTGCCCAGCGCTGGAGAGAAGAAGAGGGCCAGCAAACAACAGAGTCCGATAGGGAGCAGCCGTCGCACCACCAATCACAAGCACGACCATCCAGGACTCGGGTGGTCCATACAGACACTGAATCAGAGAGTGAGCCACCATGGCTGCGAGAAAAAATACCGCGCACACACCAAGTGGCCGTTGGGGGGAAGACATTGCCTGGAGGCCAGGGAGCTCTCCCCACACAACAAGATCGACAGCCAAGGGAAGAGGAAGAATTAGAAGAGGCTGCAGAACCAGCCCCTAAGCATGTAAACGGGTGCAAGTCTAAGTTTTTCAAGAAGCCTAAACACCGCCCGCCAGCAAATGTGCAAGTGCCCCCAAGACAACCGTAGCGGCGCCAAAAAATAGCAAGGGCATTTGCAAAAATCCGCCACTACCAGAAGACGACGGAGCTTTTGATTCGACGCGCCCCCTTTGCTCGCACTGTGAAGGAGGTGCTTCAAAGCTATGGAAATCAGTATAGAATGCAAGCAATAGCGCTAGAGGCTATTCAAGAAGCTGCAGAGGCCCACATCATTTCGGTGTTGGAAGATACCAACCTATGCGCCATACATGCAAAGCGAGTGGCAATACAGCCAAAAGATATGCAGCTTGCATGTCGATTGCGACGAGACTTAGAGCATTAGCCGAAGTTACCCCTCTTTTTGTATTGCACACCCTTATCTTTGTAATTTGACTTTCCAATGACAATATGATCAACAGTTGTGTCTACTGTGTCTATTATCTTTGTAATTTCAAGTTCTGTATGTAATTGCAGTCAATTTCAGTAAATTTGTGCTTTTTAAGTACGCTTGAGGGTAGATAAACCTATAAGGTGCATCTAAATGAATGATACAAAACCAATCCATTGCAATAAATTTGTGCTTTGTAGGTATCCTAGGGGGTAGATTAGCCTACTAGGGGCAAAAAAAAGCCTGGCCACAAGGGCACGCAAATGGCCCATCCAAAACTGATGGATGGGCCATTTGCGCGCCCTTGTGGCCAGGCTTTTTTTGCCCCTTGTAGGCTTATCTACCCCCTAGGATACCTACAAAGCACAAATTTACTAAAACCTATTGGTTTTGCATCATTATTTTACATGGATCCTTGTGGACACTCTTTTTTGGCCATTTCAAGCTTTGAATTCCCTATAGGATATAAAAATAAATAACATATTGTGAAACCAAGTGTCTATGCAACAGTAATTTGGATTTTTCAAATGTCCAATGTAATTGGACTTTTTGGTGCAGGGGTGTACTAGGTATAGCTGAAGCAGGTGATAGTGTGCTGGAAACTTCATCTCATAATTGATTTCACCTTTTCTAGTGTCCTTGAGTGTGAACATATGCTGGAATTGCCATGAAAAGGGTGCATCTAAATGAGTGATGCAAAACCAATCCATTGCAATAAATTTGTGCTTTGTAGGTATCCTAGCTAGGGGGTAGATTAGCCTAATAGGGGCAAAAAAAAGCCTGGCCACAAGGGCGTGCAAATGGCCCATCCAAAACTGATGGATGGGCCATTTGCGCGCCCTTGTGGCCAGGCTTTTTTTTGCCCCTTGTAGGCTTATCTACCCCCTAGGATACCTACAAAGCACAAATTTACTAAAACCTATTGGTTTTGCATCATTATTTTACATGGATCCTTGTGGATACCCTTTTTTGGCCATTTCAAGCTTTGAATTCCCTATAGGATATAAAAATAAATAACATATTGTGAAACCAAGTGTCTATGCAACAGTAATTTGGATTTTTCAAATGTCCAATGTAATTGGACTTTTTGGTGCAGAGGTGTACTAGGTATAGCTGAAGCAGGTGCTAGTGTGCTGGAAACTTCATCTCATAATTGATTTCACCTTTTCTAGTGTCCTTGAGTGTGAACATATGCTGGAATTGCCATAAAAAGGGTGCATATAAATGAGTGATGCAAAACCAATCCATTGCAATCAATTTGTGCTTTGTAGGTATCCTAGGGGGTAGATTAGCCTAATAGGGGCAAAAAAAAGCCTGGCCACAAGGGCGTGCAAATGGCCCATCCAAAACTGATGGATGGGCCATTTGCGCGCCCTTGTGGCCAGGCTTGTTTTTGGCCCTTATAGGCTTATCTACCCCCAAGGGTACTTAAAAAGCACAAATTTATTGAAATTGACTGCAATTACATACAGAACTTGAAATTACAAAGTCACCAATCAAAAAAAAATTCATATCACCAATTGAAACAATTTTGAAGATTGACAAATCACATTCAAAAGAATTTGCAATATAGAGAGACAATTTCAAATATTTTTTATTCCTTCCAAAACAGTGATTTTACATCATGTATCTGAGGAGTTCATAATTTTTTTGATCATTTCCTGGCGCCTATTTTGCGCGTAAGGAAACTCCCCAGTCAAGAGGGACTGCGCTATGGCCTTTGGGTCAATTGAGCCAATGGAAGCATGTATCCCTATCTGGGCAAGCACTTTACTACGAAAGCCAGTGCCAAACGCTGTGCATACAAGGGATCTACGCACTAGGAACACTTGATGCGCAGTTTGAGCAATGGTGCTCAAACACAAAAACTTGCTCAAAGCTTTTAACGACCAAGTCATAAAATGGGCTTGGGGAGTAAATTCATTATGGATAATGGCCACATCGCCAGGGGGGAGTTATCCTAGGTAATGCGCAAGGGAAGCTTGAGGTCCAAAGCCCTTCCGCTTGCCACCCGTCCTTGCAGCAAAATCATCAACCTCCACAACATCCTGTCATAAACCGATGAAGGTTGAGAAAAAAGACAATGAAGGATAAAATAGTAACATGAAAATTAGGATACAGTTTACCTCCTTCTCCTTGTCGTCCTCCTCCCTGTTGCCCTTTGCATCCAAGTCAATGCTCCCATGCACCACAGATACGAGCTTTGGATCATTAGATGGGAGGTTGCATAATGGCATAGGCATCCTAGCAGCCTCAACCTTGGCTTGCGTGGCTTGGAAATCTTCATCGGCCACGTGCAACTGCTCTGCTTCCAGGACCTCCTCACATACAACTGCAATAGTGTCAGCAACAGAGTCCCCATCTGGCAAGAGCTTGCTTTCTAGGGCATCTGGCGTATTGTCTAAGGGACATTTGCTGCTGTTGCATAGCACGCTCAAGCATTCATCCATGCGCAGGCCAAATGCTTTCTCCAAATCATGCAGGAACACATACTCCTCCCCATCCACTAACACTGAGGAGAAGCGGCTTATTTCTACCTCTGGGATAGCCACATCCGTCAGTGATAGTGGCACTGGAGTGTCACTAGGGCCAGCCACAACTATGGATTTCTCAACCACTTCCTCAAGACCCCTAGGGTACTCGAGCCGGTGTGCTTTTCCTTCCGCTGCAAGGTTCATGGGTATAACCTGCTGCTCCTTGGTGTCCTTGATAAAGGACCCAACTTGAAGGTGTGGTAAGCGGAGCTCCTCCAGATCAGGTTCCTCGCTCACCAAGAAGATAAATGTTGTGAGCCGAGAAAGGTACTCCACCCCCAACTTGCGCTTCTTGAGCGCTGACACCCCAGGGGCTTGCTCGTCCAAGTAATGGCCTGCATCGGTTGTAATTTCTTGGAATCGTTGCAACCGCTTGGAGAATGGGCGATCACTTTTGTGTATATAGCGCAAAAGATCGCAAGGCACCCAGATCCTTGCATGTGGGGGGATAGATACAGAATATTTTATGATGTGCTCCTCCATGAACGCAAAAATCTCCTCAAATGCATCCATGTGAAGGGCAACTGTGGCGTCAAGGTCAGGGAGACGAGTAAAAAAGGTGTGGAGGTCCAACTTCCCTTTGTATTTGGTGTCCTCGAGGAAGAGGATGAAGCGTGACAAAGAGGTGGATGTGGGTGCAGATGCAGAGGCTGTGGCAGCATCCATGTCTAACCTGGGGTGTAGATAGAGAGCGGAGGAGCTCAAGAGTTGCAAAAGTGAAAATAGTGAATGAATTAGGTGGCCCCCCTTTTATAATGGACCCTTTTTTTAAGACATTAAAAAAAAAGGCACTTTCACCAAAAAATGATTTCTCATCCCAATGCAAAAAATTATATTCAAAGGCATGATTTGCAGAAGCAAATCATGTTGATTACAGCGGGGATCAATATGAAAATTGCAAGAGTTACAAAGTTATAAGATTGATAGCATAGTTCCATCTATCCCCCAGTCCTCCTCGACCTTCAATTTGTCTTCCATTCTCTTCCCAATCTGCGGACATTCATTACAATAAGCATCCAATGATCGACAAACCATGATGAATTGAAAATGTGGTGGAAGGATTCTCACCTTGTGACCTTGTAAACGAAATTGTGCTTGTTGAAGGGCCTCAAAACCCATAATAGCCAAATGTTCTCGAACATTACTGAGAGTCCAATGCTTGTTCACTTGGACTGCCTCCAAAGCATCGTTGGGCATCTTCACTGCAATGTCAAAGCTTGCAATAGCGTCGTCTACACTCTATAAGGGAGTCTACACTCCAAGCTTGCACATCCAACGATCATAGTGAAATCGTATGTACAAGGAGGTGCGGGATTTCAAATAGCGCATTCCAATACCTGAAGCTCCAACCTTACAACGGTATCGGTCCCCGTTGTGCATGCCCTCCACAAAACCCCAGTCCTCTTCTAAAAGCCTTCCTAATTTCTCGTAATGCGCACTTTACATACAAGCATTGTGGTAGTCTCCACAAATCCAAACTCTTTAAAAATGTACACAAAACAATGAATAGGCAAACACCAACTCAAGCCCACAGACCTAGAAGCTTTAGAGTATTTCAAAGAGTTTTGGACATCCATTATCATCTTTTGCTTGAAAGATGCTACCGACCACAAATATGGGACTGGCCACTCCATACTTAATAAGGAAGTTACTTTGATGGGTTCAAGCGTTCCAAACGCTTGTGTAGAAGTAGGGACAATATAGGAGTGAGAATAGAAGAAAATCCTTCTTTGAACCAGTTTGGTTGGGCAAAGATGTGGGAACATTATTGCTCCAATATCCGCATATATAGCATTGAATGTGCCGGAGAGACTATGTAGTGGCTGCTCCTCCACCAGCGTGGATGGAAATATGACTATAAATGCATGACAAATGTTAAGTATGAATCCATAATAACATTACACTGTGATTTCACACCTAGCTTTGTATTCTCAAAACATGTACTTACAATGTGTTGGAAATCGAGGTGGTTGTTGCAAGTGCATGGTTGACATTGAGAAAACATGTTGCACAATGGCTACGGTCCCCTTGTCTTTGCGGTTCTTGAAGCCAAGGAGCTTTCCTTTCCAATGAAGATCCAAGTTTGCACGATTCCGCACACGATGAGGGCCAATAGCAGATGGTTGTATGTATACCCAAACACCTTTGGTGAACTCTTGTGGCACCCACTCATCATCTACACCTCTAGTGTTGTGGCATGCAACTGCTGTGACCTCATCCTTTGGCCGCCTTTGCGAAGTAGATTTGGCCATGGTTGAGCAAAGAAAACTAAGAGGAGGAGAAGGACCTTGCTTGTTGCTACAATGTAGGTGGGATAAAGTGATATGAGAAGGTGGTTAACCCTTGTGGCAATGGGAGGAGAAGGTGGATAACCCTTGCTTGGTGTGGCAATGGAAAGTGGTAGGGGAGGAGAAAGGAGCTTCCTTGCTGCAGCAATGGAGATGGTGTAGAGAGAGAGTGTGTTGGAGTAGAGGATGAGTCGGATGGTTGCAACCAAGGAGGGGTTGGAAAACGAGTTCTAGAGAGAAAAAATCACTTTTTGTCTAATAACTACTTTTGGGGGAGCTCTGGATAGCAAAAAAAGATTTTTCAAAATTTTTTAAAAAAATTTAAATTTTAGGGTTTTTGGATACACGTTTTGACTTTTTGAGATCAAAAAATGATTTTTTGACCATAAAATAGTTTTAGGGAGGTTTTCAGAAGATGAAATTTGAGTTTTGAAAATTTTGAAAATTTTCAAATTTTTGGGATTTTTTCAAAACCGGATCAAAAAGGAGGGAAGTTGGAGGTTCCATATGGCCCACCCACCGCCCCACCCCACCTTCTCACTAGGTAAGAGCCCATTTAAGAAGTGTAAGACTACTTTGTCCCCCTACATTTTTGAGGGCATAGAGTGTGTCCACCACGCTCTTCTCATTGGCTAGCCTTTAATTAACCTTAATCCCAAAGGGCCCCTAGAGGGTTCATATTTTTCCTAATGTGGCCCACCATGAAAGTGGACATACAAGAGTATGTTTCAAAATGTGTGGTATGTCAAAAGATAAAGTACTCCAGCCATTGCCAATCCCTAATTCTCCTTGGAAGAGTATATTCATGGATTTTATCTTTGGACTACCTAAGTCTATCCATGGAAATACGGGAATATGGGCAATAGTCGACAGGTTTAGCAAGCAAGCACACTTTATTCCTATCAAAAAGACTATTAAGGCACACCAAACGACAACCCTCTTCATATTCCAAATTCTCAAACACCATGGATTTCCAACATCCATAGTGACAGATAGAGATCCTAGAATGACCAGTAAATTTTGGAAAGGTAGGTACAAGGTTGAAAATCTCTTCGACCTATCCCCCACAAATGGATGGCCAAATTGACATAGCTAACCTTACGATTCTCGATCTACTAAAGACTTATGTTACAGAAGTAGTTCAACGCTCACAATGGGAGAAGTGTCCACCACTTGTAGAGTATGCGTATAGTAACACTGTCCATACTAGGGAAACTATAATACGAAAGCCTTTTAAAGAGGTGACCAGCTCCACATAAATCCGGTCCTCAACTGTTGTCAATTTCTCTAACCCTTTCTCTCTCTCTCTTTTACAAGTATTGTTCATGCCAAGCTAACTAGGTGTAATGGTTATTTTGCTACCTTTTAATTACTCTTCTTATGCTCTTTAAGAATTCTCTTAAAGGAAATGCTCACTATTATAATTTCAATTTCCACTACAATCAATGTTATAGCCATATTCCATTGGAGGAGTGTTACACTAGCACAGCAAGAGAGAAGAGAGGAGAGGAGAGAAGAATAGACAAAGGCACTGGGTGCCCGTGCAAGAGTGAGCATTTTCCTCTTGCACATATTTATTTATAGATTTCTTGAATGCTCAAAATGAGTAGACGTTTCCTGGAAATAATAATGTTTGTAGCTCATAAAGAGCACTTGAATAATAAAATGTAATATCCTTTTGCATAGGCCATTAACTGCTAATGCTTTTGCCATCTGTCATCTGTGCTAAATAGATAAGTATCAATTTCCATTACATACCTCTCCGATAGAAAGCTACTATCTTCAGTTGTGAAGATAGGAATCTGCAAACCATACTTGTCAAAAAAATGGTTAGTATTTTGTGCCAAAGGTATCACATATTAAAAGTGAAGTTCATAAAATTAAACAATATTGCTTATGCCTGTCGTCATTTATATATATATATATTCTAGTTTCCCATATCACTAGAATAAGCAATATATGTCATACCTCGATGAATCAAGATATCATTGGTCACACTCATCGTTCAATAATCAATTTTCATAAATGTTAAGTCCAATTTCATAAACTTAAATAGCCATAGCTCATAAAGAGCACTTGATTAATAAAATATACATAAATGTAATGTATTTTTGCATAGCCCAAGGCTCGGTCAGCTTTTTCCACCTATGATCTGCAGTAAATAACAAAATATCAATTTCCATTACATATGTAATGGAAATTGATAATTATCTATCTATTGCAGCTGACAAGTGGAAAAAGCATTAACTTGGGAAAGCATTAGGAGTTAATGGACTCTGCCAAAGTATATTACATTTTATGTACATATTTATATTTATTATTCAATTTCTCTTTATGAGCTTTGACCATTATTATGTACAGTCGGGCAATGTGTACTAATTTTGAGCATTCAAAAAATCTATAGATAAATACGTGGAAGAGAAAAATGCTCATTCTTGCATGGGGGGAGATTGCACTCAGTGCATGTGTCTATTCTTCTCTCCTCTCCTCTCCTCTCTCGTCATACCAATGTAGCACTAGCGATTTCGGGAGGAAGCTTTGAATTCAAATAAACTAGATGATTTGCCTGTTTGAATTCAAAAGCTGTCCTTTGATTAATTTCTTAATACTAAAGGTTTGACTTCCTTAAACTACCAAATAAAGGGGCCCTCCTAGACCCCATTCTCTTCCTAATGCTCTCGTCGGAGGTGCAACTACACACGCTCTTATGCTCTCTCATGCTCTCTGTCTCTCTCCGATCGTGTGTAGCTTTGGTTATGTGCTACGTGATTCTTTAGGTATGCAACTTTGTTTGTTTTATGGGTTGTGGCATGTAGTGTTTGGTATTTTGTAGGGCTCTTTGTGCTCCCGCTTGTAGCAAGTTTGAGTAGAGAAAGGTTTACATTTGGTATTCCAAATTCTTCTTGCTCATTAGTGTGGCTTTACAATTATAACTTGACAACGAACTAAGTAAAATGTTGCTCTATTAAGTTAAAAGACAAGCATATTCTTTAAAAGGCGATTTGGTTAAAAGACAAGACTATGTTTTAAAAGATGATTTGTGACCCCACCCTTCATATGGTTTTTAAATTCAATTTTTCCAATGTACATTGTAGCATCTGTTGGAAATAGGGTTGCAAGGAAACACACACAGCGTGGAGAAGATGAAGGAGCTCAAGACCAAAAACAGAGAGTAATATTGCTTAGTGCACAATGGAAAGATAAGTTAAACCTAGAATGATGGGCGTATATGTATGGTAATAAATCTCCCTTGAGAGTAATGTGGTGAACGAGAGCTGGCACATAGAGTATAGCGAAGTGCCATGCCCTGAGGACATGATTAGTCCACAAAGGAGAGTAAGCTCAAAGCTTTGCAAAAAGCTTCGAAGTTCTCACAAGACAATGCCTTTGTGAAAATATCTGCAAGGTTGTCCTGCGTGGGCACATAAGCCAACATAAGCCAAGCTGATCTCTCCAACTGAGAGTCTCACTTAACTCTACATCTGTCATCCACAAATTTCACAACAAGACCAAGTCTAGCAAGTGCAGATACAGACAAAAGATTCTTCTTGATCCCAAGTACATAAAGTGCATCAACAAGTGTAAATGAATTGCCATTCAAACTAGTTAGTAAAATCTTTCCAACTGCCTAGACCGGATAAGAGACATTGTTGGAACAAGTGATTGTATTTTCATGAGAGACAACCTTGAGAGAGGTAAACATGTCACGATGTGATGTAAAGTACTTTGTAGCACCATTTTCAGGATCATACACTCTACACTAAATGCCCACTTTGCATCTACATCAGCATCACAATCTCCTTTCACAAAAGATTCTATAATAGCTGCACTTGCAGTGGAACCAGCCTCTTCTTCTTGGCCACTTTTTCTTTCAATTTAGGACATTTCTTGATTAGGTTCTTTTTTCCCTATCACAAGAATTCCCACACAAGGTGCTGCTAGCAGAAGCATTAGGAACAAGTGATTTGCCACTCGCTGAAGAACCATGAGAAGTGGCTACATTGTTGTTACCACCTTTTCTTTGAGCACCAATAAAAATATGTTCAATTGCACGATGTTTAGCCTTGTTCTTTCTTGAAAGTGACTCTGCAAAAACAGCAATGTGTATAATGCATCAAACTTGACAACATCAAGATTTCCTTGGGTCATAAGTCTCCAAGTACTAGCAAAAGTCTGGTAAGATCTGGCAAAGCATCAAGAACAATCTGAACAAGGAAACTATCAAAAATAACTTCACCTGCTAAAATTATTTTCCCATTAATATCCTTGACACCAACAAGGAAAGTGTCCATGTTATCTTCGAGCTCTTTACACAGCAATGCAATTTTAGCCTCATTTCGACTTGCATAAAGACCAACCAAAATATCCCAAGCCTGTTTAGCTGATTTCATTGATCAAATGTGAGAAGTAAGTGCGCCTCACAGACAATGCAGTCAATGCATGAGCATGCGCATCTCTAATAGCCCAACGGGCTTGCTCAGTTGTAGGAAAAACACCTCTAGCAGCAGAAATCCTGCCACCAAAACCTGCAACGTCCTCAACAACACCTGTATCCACATAATTAGAGCGTACATCAATGCCCTCCAAAACATTCCAAATTCCCTTTGACACAAGGACATGTTGCATCATATAAGCCCACATTGGGTAATTGTCCCCATCCAATTTATCCTCAACAGCAAACATCTTGAACACATCTTTGTTGTTGTCAGCCATGGTGAGTGTCTGCACCTGGTGTGGAAATTGTCCAAAAAATAGGAGAAACAAGGCGGTACTAACACGTGCTCTATAGCACAACCCAAAGAAGATTGTAATGGAACTGTTATGCAAAAAATAACACTGACAAAAAATTTGCACAAAAGGACAAAATTGCTTGCGCAGTACTGTGCATGTAGTGGAAACGGAGGCCGAAATGAGCTCGAATGGAAATTCTAAGAAAACCAAGCTCTACGAGCTATTTGCAAGTATTTTTCACCTGATGACTCTCATCAAAGGTCATCCAAATCGAAGAAAGTCAACAAGCATGTGTTGGCGATGCTAGCGACTATGCACAAGAGGACGCAACCTGCTTTGATACTAATTGTTGGAAATAGGGTTACAGGGAAACACACACATCTTGGAGAGGATGAAGAAGCTCAAGACACACAATAGAGAGTAGAATTTCTTAGTGCACAATGGAAAGATAAGTTAGCTCTAGAATGATGGGCATATATATAATGCACGGGGGGAAAACCTCCTAGTGGGGGAAAAAATGCCCCGGCGGTCCTAAGTGTGTTCACACACATCACTACCACATATATATGGTAACATCATTAACTCAAGATCTTATAAATCCTAGCAATTAACATAGTGATAGTTAACGATATTAATCCTAATATTGCTTCTCATGGATTAGTACATCAAGTGTTCATTAACATAAATGAAAATCTCTTAGATGTGGTTTTTCTATAATGGGGCAAATCTCATTCAAACTTGGAATTCTTAAAAAAGTGATAGTTAACGATATTAATCCTAATATTGCTTCTCATGGATTAGTACATCAAGTGTTCATTAACATAAATGAAAATCTCTTAGATGTGGTTTTTCTATAATGGGGCAAATCTCATTCAAACTTGGAATTCTTAAAAAATATCTCAAACCTTTCTCAGTCTTTCACTTAAAGGAATTTTGAACGTGTCTTCTATAGAGATCTTATGGCATGCAGTTTAAGTTGTTGAGATCCAACGATTCAAATCCTTCCCAACACGCAATCTCAAACCTTTCTCAGTCTTTCAGTTAAAGGAATTTTGAACATGTCTTCTATCGAGATCTTATGGCATGCAGTTTAAGTTGAATTTTTGGTAGGATGATGGAGACGACAGTATTGAAATCCAACGATTCAAATCCTTCCCAACATGCAATTTCAATTTTAAACCACCATCTACATTTAGATGCAAAGTTTCAAAACGACAACATGCAACTCTAATTTTGAACCATACGTCCCCTAAAGTTGCACTGCCATGTGTTTTATGAATGGAATGAATTATTAATCAAGTTAAATTAAATTGAATTATTTAGTCAATTCAAATTGAAAACTACAATCACTGCTTTAACCTCCTTTCATTTTTACACTTGTTTCAAAGGCCACCCACAATGTGTGTTGTTTAGTTTTTCAACATTCCAAAGCATGTGGCTGTCTTTAATTGGCATTATTGTGTCTTATGAAGCTTTAGAGAAACTATCAAATTGAGCATAGAAAAGAAAGAATGATTTATTGGATTCACAAGCATTCCAAATATGAAACAAAGGGGCTAAGTTATAAAATTTGCATTAAAGCAAAGACGCTAACTCTTTCAAGGGAAATAGAAGCCTGTCAACAATGTATAAAGATCATGACGCTTTCTTATAGCAGCAAGTATAGCAGCAAGCATTTGACATTGATTTATTTGAAGCAGGCAATGTTATACGAACATAAAAGAGAACATAATAGTTCTCCTAAGGGTTGCTCGTGAGGGTTGGCCACAATAACAAGGATGCTGACCCGCATTATGATTTTTTAAGCTATTTGGGAGGTCCTTTTAGAACATAGAGAAAAAGGGTGTAGCCAAGCAAGTGTAGCCGGATGTGACATTGAAAAATAGTCCACAATTTTGAAAAACATGAGCTTCCTTTCACTTTTGGGACCTCTTTCTTAGGTTTACCTCCAAAAACACCTTTTACAGTGGGTGAGCTGGAGCTACAACATTTAATATACCTTGACTTGCAACTAGCACACCTACATACTAACAATATGTGGAGAAAAATCTGCCTCTAGTTTATTCTATTCCTCCTCTTGGGAATTCTTAAACCCTCTAGACAACACTTTTCTTGTGTTGTTTGTCCCTACAAGCTCTCCTCCATAGCATACTCGGAGTGTTTTGATAAGGTCCCCTATGCCTACTCTGTCACGCTATGGAATTACTAGTTGTTACTCGAGTTAGCCCAAATTCTTTGTTATCTCCAAGACCTAGAAGTCCCAACTCCATTGTGCCCTCCATTCTCATTTGGAACGCTATTGACTCTTACAATCAATAAATAGAGATACACATGGCCCAAGGGTCTTGGGTGGTAATGGAGCCTAGTTGAAGAAAATCCTCCCATACCTCTAATATCTATAGAACATCATTGAAAATGAACAAGTATTGGATTTCAAAATGGAGTCTAGAAGAAGGACCATTTGAGAGGTACTTTGTCCAACATATATGGAGCTACATTGATATTGTAAAGCATGGTGGTGAAGTCTCTTCATTCAGTAATCTATATTACAACTATAAGTATGATGGTCTTCAAATTAACTAATGTGGACTAGAAATTTATCAATTGGCTAGTTCCAGACACACTCATAATGAAATTTGTGAAGATCAATTTGTTAATGGAGATTCTTTGGTGGAGTTTTTGGCCTCTTCGTCTCAAGTATCAGGTGACTTGTTTTCGCTTCAACTATTTGCCTCAGTAAACCTTCCTCCTTTGTCTCTAGCCCATGATGTATCACCCATTTTTGTAACTTTGTATCATTCGATTTTTTCACCCTAGTGTGACACCTTTTTGTTCATGCCCATTGAACTTGGCACCTCACAAAATCCTCATAATAGGTCAACGCCTTGACCAAGCCATTGGGTGGCTGTGTGTATAGAAGGACTCCAACACGATCAAAACTACATTGTAGCTAAGGGTGGCTACACACCACCCACCCAAGATTCGGAGTGCAGACATGGAAGCAACATGAGGTAAGATAATTTGTTGTGTAAAACGTACTACGGACAAAATATGGGCAACCTTGACCCCCTCCTACTGCCCAAAATCAGGTGGGGGTTAAGCTCTTGACATCATATTCAACTTTTATAAAATAACCAAGAGTTGATGTGTAATACACATATGCTCGTCCCCAAAAGTGACAGGAAAGCATTGATTTATCATGTATGCAACCTAGTTAGGGTTTGAGGTTTGGCAAAAAATATAAATTGCTTCTTTAATTTTTGTGTGGCTTGGAGCTCTCATAGAGTGTTACCAAGGCCTAATCAAGTTCTTCAAACAAACAAAAAATAGGGCGAATAGTAGATCTTTCTTTAGCAAAAATTGAAGGAAAGGGGATCAAAAAATTGACTTGTCCACATGGATAAAAAAGAGAGTAATCAAACATTGGTTTAGCACATGTCTATATCTCTTTTTCAACACACATTTTTGCTATGAAAATAAGAATGTGACTAAAACATTTATAAGAATCAAAATATAAAATTGGTATATTTGCAATCACAATATTGACAATATAGACATGGAGACCAACATGCCATAAAATAATTCTTTATTTCAAAAAAATCAAGATCAACCTAATTAAGCTTATAGCCACTACAAAGCATGGCATTGCCATTAGAAAGACTATAACAAGCTTTAGACAAGTAGTTATAGACAAGCATCACAATCGTAATCGATTGGGTAGTCGCTAGAATCTGGTCAATCCCATTTGATACTGATGAAGAGATTCTCACATATAATAACATGAAAGCCATCTCTATGCTTCACTTGTAGGACACAGTAAAGATTGCATGTAAGTCAATTTGCACACACGCACCTTGTGAGACAAAGGAGACTACAAAATTAAAATCAACACCTAAGCTTGAGACAAAGATCGTGCACTTAAATATCCATAAAGTATACTCACAAGGAGTGGTTCCTCTACAAAGAAACCCCTCATAATTCTTATGTAAAGATAACTGAGGCATTTGGGAGATAATGCCGCATATGTGCGATAGTGGGACCCTTGCCTAGAAAATTAGAACATGAAAATTTGTGAATTATAGAAGAAATTTCATGGTTTTGATCTCACCATTGCATCTGCAACTCCCAAAATCCCTAAATATGACTATCCATATACCTCATGTTGACACCCGGAGAGGAATCCCTTGGTTCATTTTCCACCACGAGTTTATTTGAGGATTTTTAGGCGTTCTAAACACTACGGTGGGCAAAATCATAGTTTTCACATTTTACTTTTTAGGATGATTACCCCACTTGCACTTATACAACATTATCTACCAAATGCTTTACAAGCCTTTACAGTATCCTAAAAATTGTAGTAGGGTGTTCTGCAAAGGTGCTATATGGATGGCTCATGATGTTGCACATGTTCTCATGTACCTTTACTATTTCTTCTTCAAGGTTCTTAAGTTGGTCATCTATTGCCCATGAATAATCTTCCAGAAAGAAGAGGGTTTTTCTCAGGAAGAAGAGGAGAGAACTAGCTCAAGTACTCTCTGTGCGTGCGTGCATGCGTGTGTGTGTGTGTGTGTGTGTGTGTGTGTGTGTGTGTGTGTGTGTGTGTGTGTGTGTGTGTGTGTGTGTGTGTGTGTGTGTGTGTGTGTGTGTGTGTGTGTGTGTGTGTGTGTGTGGGGAAATTCAAGGTACTAAGCATACAGTCAGCATCTTCATAGTTGTCACGAGTATGTGTTGTTTTTATGTTCCTTAAAAAACCACCTTTAGATTAACACATTTAGCATATTGAAAAAAATGTGTGCTAATATCTTTGTGTTACTGTTATCAACATAGTTCCAATTGTCTCGTTTTATTAAGGATTGAATTAGTTTGCTTTTGGCAGTTCATGCACAATATTGCCTTGACCTTTTACAAAATTGGATTTGTTTAAGGCATTTAGAGAAATTTATGTCTATTTGTTGAAGTTAGCATACACAAAACAGCTACATGGCCGGGCCATAAGTTCTTTGCTTCTTTTGGCATGGCATGGCAAGCATTTGTCACAATAGTGTTTTACAATCATATAAAATATTGACAAAGTATATTGTTGTTGAGATGTTGATGTTTTACATAGTTTCAATGTCATCTCTTTGGTCGATTGAATGCATTTATTATTATAATATCTTATATGTCTTTAAAGTGACCTTGGTAAAGGATAAGGTAGCTAAAGTCAACATTGAATGATATACATGGTGGGACTCCCTCAAAAATGAGATCGCTCAAGAAACTTGCTCACTTTGTGAAACTCTTCTCATAGTGGGCTATCAAGATACACATTTTTGAGAGAGAATGAGCACTGGTAACAAAACCCTAAAATATAACTGAGTCACTATGTGAACTCTTTGGCCTTATCTACCGGTTCCTATTCTTATCCTGTAATGCATACAAGCTTATGGAATGCCTACAGACCTTATAAATTTCTTTATGTCATGTGAAAAGATTAAGCCTTCCTTTTCTTGCAAAATGAGAGAGAGAGAGAGAGAGAGAGAGAGAGAGAGTCCTCCTAAGAACCATCTCAAGAGACCTCAAGGATCTATCCAACGGATCTTGAACTCGAGGCCTGATATCCAAGAGTAATCTCGGATAACCAATCCACCACACTTCGGAGATAGACAAGTTATTCCAATCTCCTCTTCTTCATCACACCCACCCATGAGAGAGAGAGAGAGAGAGAGAGAGAGAGAGAGAGATAGAGAGAGAGAGAGAGAGAGAGAGAAGAAGAATAAGAAGAAGAAAAGAATTTTAATGTCATGGGAAACTATCCCAAAAGACCTTAAAGATCTATCCGACGAGGAGAGTTGAACTTAAGACCGGTTATTTAAGAGGGAAATGGCATAACCAATCTACCACACTTGGGTGATAGAAAGGTTATACCATTTTTCTCTTCTTATTAGCGCACACACACACACCCAAGAAGAAGAGAATCTTAACGTCGTAGGAAACTATCCCAAGAGACCTTAAAGATCTATTTGACGAGGAGAGTTGAACTTAAGACCTGTTATTTAAGAGGGAAATGGCATAACCAATCTACCACACTTGGGAGATAGAAAGGCTATACCATTTTCCTCTTCTTATTAACGCGCACACACACACACCCAAGAAGAAGAGAATTTTTAACGTCGTAGGAAACTATCCCAAGAGACCTTAACGATCTATCCGACGAGGAGAGTTGATCTTAAGACTATTATTTAAGAGGGGAATGGCATGTCCAATCTACCACACTTGGGTGATAGAAAGGTTATACCATTCTCCTCTTCTTATTAGTGCCCACACACACACACACCCAAGAAGAACAGAATTTTAACGTCATAGGAAACTATCCCAAGAGACCTTTAAGATCTATCCGACGAGGAGAGTTGAACTTAAGACCTGTTATTATTGTATAACTAATCTACCACACTTCGGTGATAGAAAGGTTATACCATTTTCCTCTTCTTATTAGCGCGCGCACACACACACACCCAAGAAGAAGAGAATTTTAACGTCGTAGGAAACTATCCCAAGAGACCTTAAATATCCGACGAGCAGAGTTGAACTCAAGACCTGTTATTTAAGAGGGAAATGGCATAACCAATCTACCACACTTGGCTGATAGAAAGGTTATACTATTTTCTTCTTCTTATCAGCACACACACACGCGCGCACACACCCAAGAAACAAAATAATGTTAACGTCATAGGAAACTATCCCAAGAGATCTTAAAGATCTATCTGACAAGGAGAGTTGAACTTAAGACCTGTTATTTAAGAGGGAAATGGCATAACCAATCTACCACACTTGGGTGATAGAAAGCTTATACCATTTTCCTCTTCTTATTAGCGCACACACACACACACACACCCAAGAAGAAAAGAATGTTAACGTCATAGGAAACTATCCCAAGAGACCTTAAAGAACTATCCGACGAGGAAAGTTGAACTTAAGACCTGTTATTTAAGAGGGAAATGGCATAACCAATCTACCACACTTGGGTGATAGAAAGGTTATACCATTTTTCTCTTCTTATTAGCATACACACACCCAAGAAGAAAAGAATGTTAACGCCGTAGGAAACTATTCCACGAGATCTTAAAGAACTATCCGACGAGGAGAGTTGAATTCAAGACCTATTATTTAAGAGAAAAATGGCATAACCAATCTACCAGACTTGGGTGACAGAAAGGTTATACCATTTTCCTCTTTTTATTAGTGCACACACACACACTCTCAAGAAGAAGAGAATTTTAACGTCGTAGGAAACTGTCGCAAGAGACCTTAAAGATCTATCCGATGAGGAGAGTTGAACTTAAGACATGTTATTTCAGAGGGAAATGGCATAACCAATTTACCACACTTGGGTGGTAGAAAGCTTATACCATTTTCCTCTTCTGATTAGCACACACATAGACACCCAAGAAGAAGAGAATTTTAACGTCGTAGGAAACTATCCCAAGAGACCTTTAAGACCTATCTGACGAAGAGAGTTGAACTTAAGAATTGTCATTTAAGAGGGAAATGGCATGACGAATCTACCACACTTGGTTGATAGAAAGTTTATACCATTTTCCTCTTCTTATTAGCGCACACACACCCAAGAAGAAAAGAATTTTACCATCATAAGAAACTATCCCAAGAGACCTTAAAGATCTATCCGACCAGGAGAGTTGCAATTAAGACCTGTTATTTAAGAGGAAAATGGCATAACTAATCCACCACACTTGGGTGATAGAAAGGTTTTTCCTCTATTTCTTATCACACACACACACACACACACCCAAGAAGAAGAGAATTTTGACGTCAAAGGAAACTATCCCAAGAGACCTTAAAGATCTATCCAACGAGGAGAGTTGAACTTAAGACCTGTTATTTAACAAGGGAATGGCATAACCAATCTACCACACTTGAGTGATAGAAAGGTTATCCCATTTTCCTCTTCTTATTAGCGCGCACACACACACACCCAAGAAGAATAGAATTTTAATGTCTTAAGAAACTATCCCAAGAGACCTTAAAGATCTATCCGACGAGGAGAGTTGAACTTAAGACCTGTTATTTAAGAGGGGAATGGCATAACCAATCTACCACACTTGGGTGATAGAAAGGTTATCCCATTTTGCTCTTCTTATTAGTGCACGCACACACACACCCAAGAAGACGAGAATTTTAACGTCGTAGGAAACTATCCAAAGAGACCTTAAAGATCTATCCAACGAGGAGAGTTAAACTTAAGACCTATTATTTAAGAGGGAAATGACATAACCAATCTACCACACTTGGGTGATAGAAAGATCATACCATTTTCCTCTTCTAATTAGCGCGCGCGCGCACACACACACACACACCAAGAAGAAGAGAATTTGAACGTCGTATGAAACTATTCCAAGAGACCTTTAAGATCTATCCGACAAGGAGAGTTGAGCTAAGACCTGTTATTTAAGAGGGGAATGGCATAAGCAATCTACCACACTTGGGTGATAGAAAGGTTTTCCCTTTTTCCTCTTCTTATTAGCGCACACATACACCCCCAAGAAGAAGAGAATTTTAATGTCGAGGAAACTATCCCAAGAGACCTTAAAGATCTATCCAACGAGGAGAGTTGAACTTAAGAGCTGTTATTTAACAGAGGAATGGCATAACCAATCTACCACACTTGGGTGATAGAAAGGTTATCCCATTTTCCTCTTGACCTTAAAGATCTATCCAACGAGGAGAGTTAAACTTAAGACCTATTATTTAAGAGGGAAATGGCATAACCAATCTACCACAATTGGGTGATAGAAAGGTTATACCATTTTCCTCTTCTGATTAGCGCACACACACACGCACACCCAAGAAGAAGAGAATTTGAACGTCGTAGGAAACTATCCCAAGAGACCTTTAAGATCTATCCGACGAGGAGAGTTGAGCTTAAGACCTATTATTTAAGAGGGAAATGGCATAAGCAATCTACCACACTTGGGTGATAGAAAGGTTACACAATTTTCCTCTTCTTATTAGCGCACACATACACACCCAAGAAGAAGAGAATTTTAATGGCGTAGGAAACTATCCCAAGAAACCTTAAAGATCTATCCGACGAGGAGAGTTGAACTTAAGACCTATTATTTAAGAGGGAAATGGCATAACCAATCTACCACACTTGGGTGATAGAAAGGTTATACCATTTTTCTCTTCTTCTTGGATGTGTGTGTGTGCGCGTGCTAATAAGAAGAGGAAAATGGTATAACCTTTCTATCACCCAAGTGTGGTAGATTGGTTGAGCAACCCATGCTGGTCTCCAAGGATGTTAGGCCACGCAAGTTATTACAACCACTCCAACCATACAAGACAGTTGGTTCATGAAGGTGATTTACCATTGTTCCATAGGTCCCATTAGATCAAATCAACATGAGAATCTGAATATGTATGTCTCACCTTGACTTCTCCAGTTCACTGTGTGCTCATAATACATAGAATATTGAGACCTGAATGATGGTTCTCGTGACAAAGACGACGACGACAAAGAGAAATTTTCATATCATAGGAACATTCCCAAGAGACCTCATGGATCTATCTGACCTCATAAATCAACAAAGAAAAGAGTACAAGGATTCATCAAAGCTTGCTGTAGTAACCAGTAACAACAGGGTACAAGCTTATGCCAAGCGAAAAAAAATTATTGAGCTCGGTGACCACAGCAATGCCCATTCAAAGTAATCAAGCTGATTAGTCCATTAACTCATAAACCCGGGGCACATGATTCAAACACTTCCAGAAGCTGGAAAAGGTACCAAATGCTTACAAAATTGCGAACATCTTATTGGCAAACTCTGCCTGCTTGTCAGCGCAGACAGCAAAAGAATAAACAACAAAGACCTACACTATCTATCTTTATTATACAAGGAGTGCCATCAAAACTAAGCCTAAACTCCGACTTTAACATTAGGAGGGTCTTCGACAGCAAAATGTACAAAAGGCTAATTAGCACTCAGAAAAGGTCAGTTAGTGATGTATCTTGTCCTAGGATCTGGTATAATGCTCTTCCCGCCATTGACCTCTAAATCATGCCTGCATCACAAGACCATCTTAAGCAAAATTCTAAAACGACCATTGTTTTCAAGGCTTCACATCTTTCACTTTTTCAAAGCTGCTTACTGGAAGACAAAATCTGGGATGGTCAGTTGCTCTCTAGGTACAAATTTGAACAGCTGCAAAAGCCTCTCCACGTACATGACTTTGCGCCAAACCTTTTAATACATATATCGAAACCCATCTTCATACGAAGTCATATGACAAGACAATTTCACGGGGAATGTAACCAAACTGGTACAGAAATCAAATTCCCTACCTCGCCGTCAACAAGCAGCTGCAATCCCAAAATAACTGCCTTTAACCCAAAGGTGGGATGGAGGACATAAATTGCCTGCAATCAATTGTTCAGAAGCATGCTCAAAGAACCTCCAAAAACAAATTTCTCTTCAAAATAGTAATCTATCTTTCTATTCAATGACTTCAAGTGAAAAAACATTAAAAATAAAAATGGTTTCATTACAAAACTTTGCAGAAAGCCGCTGTCACTTGCACCCCTAGAATAGCCATGATCAAAGGCTTAGAGCAGCAGGGACATCAGCTAGAATTAACTATGGTAGAAATTTACACGTGACATGCCTTGATTCCTGAGAACTGAAAAGGTAATATTTAATTGCCAACTCAGCTTCTCCCCCAGAAAACCTCATAACAACAAAAGTAAAACTGCACTCTCGTGTGGAGTTTTTAAGAGGAGGCTTCCTATATTTGGGTAGCCCCTCCCTCCTCCATGTTTGCATCCTCATTTTTCCTTCCCTGATATCTGATTTTCACTCTGGCCTTATTATCCATCAGTTCCATTGCTCCTTTCTGAGTATTCTTTACTAAAGGCTCTACATTATCATTGTACTTTTCTTTTCAAAAACACGGGCTTAGAGTGGATCAAATTCTTTGCAAAGCTGCACCGCTTGGGGCTTCAGTTTGTCTTGAGCAGATTTGTGTGGCCCTGTTATCCAATCATCTGCCACTTCAGCTTCCTACTTTACCCTATCTACATGTATTTTGGTCTCCTGATCATGTGCACTTGACTAGAGAGCAAACCATACCCTCCTCTCTTATTGTGAACACCCTCGTGCAAGTCAGCTCCCGAAACTCCCTCCCTGCGCGCACAAAAGCTTCCTTGGTCGATCATCGGTCAGAGGGTTCCTTGGGTCGTGCAAAGGTCATTGGTGCTACTTATGGGATGCTGCACATATGCGAGAGACTGATGCGGCTATTCCTGCTGACTGACATGGCCTTATTGGGGATTTGCAGGTTGGCTGGGTTGGAAAACCCTAACCCGCCACGCCTTTCGTGGCTTGAGATGTCAACAGTTTGTGACAATGTGTGTGTGTGTGTGTGTGTGTGTGTGTCATGAGGCTGTGGCAACCACTAACCTTAATTGTTGGTTTCTTTCCCTTTATTTTTAATTAAGTTTTGGGACCCTCTTTTTGAAGTCACAAATGGCCGGACATTGTGTGCCTAGTGTGAAACAGCCGACGGCCGAGAGTTTCACCCGCAGACGGGAAGGGCAACTGGCCACGAGATGGTCGGGCCAACTGGCACTCGAATCCGAGCTGTAATAGGGTATCTAGTCTCAGTTCAAAGTCATTCAGGCCCCTCGCTACACTTATAAGTCGGTGGGAATTGGAAATTAACTCAAAAGAGGAAAAAATGGACACTTGGCGGCTACAGAGCAGTTTGCCAAGTCCAGCATGAAGAGGGGGCGCCCATTTCAAGAGGGGAGGCTGATTTTAGCTACGAAGTGAACCACTGTGTCTGAGAGTAGTGGGTGCAGGTGATCACAACTTTAATGGAAAGCTTGCCTTCTCCCTTGCTTTATGTAGCGTGATGATTCCGCTCTGGCTCACCTCTCTCCCCCTTTAAATACAAAAACATGATGCCCCGCTCAAGGGCTTTTCATCTGTATGTACAGTTGTGTGGGTTCATGCGCGAATGCTGAGGCAAGACCCTCTTGCACATATACTGGAAAGCTAGTTGCTAATCCAGGTCGAGGGCTTGCTACAGATGCGACCGGCACGTGAAACGGAGCAACCTCCTGTGTAGTTTTGCAGGTTTAGGGTTTTGGCCCTAATTGATCCCTAATACCCCCAGGAGCTTCAAGGAAGCGTTGGGATCACGATTCACTGTACAGGTGATCTGGTGCATTTTCAGGGCAGAAAACAGAGAATTCAGCATGCTACAGATACTTGCCAGGTTTGGAAAAGTGTCTGTATGCGCCGGGAAAGTCACCTTTGGCATGGGGATTTTGTCTGTGAAGCCTCCTACTACGGTTATGCTGCCCAAATCGTTCTAGAGTAGGCCATTTTCAGCCCGGTAAAAGCGGGACAGCTCGTAGGAACTTGCAGGTTTTTGTCCCAAGTTTTATGATAATAAAGGAATACCAAAAGGGGCGCCAGTCTTTGGGGCCTACAGGGTGTCGTTGTCTGCTTGGTAGCGCTCTAGCTCATAGTTACAAGGAATGGCCATTTTCAGGTCCCAATTTCCCGTTCCACATCCCCGTTCCGTGTTTCACACGTGAATATCCGAAACAGGGAATGGCATTTCATGCATGTTGTCGTTCCCTGTTCCGGGTAACTATGCTCTAGCTGCCAAGCCGTGGTTTGTTTGAAGTGTTAATTCCAGTCTCACGTTTATTCGTGAAGTTCCTATGTGTCATAAAGTTCAAGTAAAGATATCAAGTAAAACTTCGGGTGAAAGTAAAAGTCTACCAGGACAAAATCACTTTTTCCTTAAAGAGTGAGCCTTGGTTGGTTTGCGGCGAAGACACAGAGCACAAGAACTTGGAATTACACTATGGCTGACAAGACAAACGACGCCAGGGAAGAGAGTTCTTCCTCACACGACAAAGAGGTTGTTCCTCCTCCAGTGTTTGAGCGTGGCGAGAGTTCACGGCCACCCCTGTTTGTACATTTTGTTGATTTGAATGTTCCACAGGGTCAAGGGTCCATGATTGGGCAACTAGACAAGGATACGTTCAAGACACGGTTGGTTGCTGTTGTGAATGTGTTTTCTCGATTGGTACAAAATCCTAGGTTTATGGAATTTTTGCAAGTGCCACCAGTGTCACAGCAAACAAGGAAACTGTCTCACGCAATAGGGCATGTTGAGGCTCAAGCCCAGGTCCCTTGTGCGTCCCAGCAAGGCGGGGAGCACTCTCATGTTGCGGAGTCACGTGGGGCTCCAAGAAAAGTTCCTTCTGTTCACAAATACGTGGTTAGGACGCCTATTCCACAGGCTTTGCCAGTTCAGCCCGCCACCTTTCAGAGTCCAAATGTTGCATTAAATGGACAAGGAACCAGTTTCCAGGCTATGCAACAAGTCTTTCCACCACCCACGGTACATCCTGGATATTCTGGGGATGGATCAGTGTTTCAGAGCATGGCTGGTTATGCGCCTGGAAACCAACAATATATGCTAGGAACAATATTTGGGAGTATGCAAGGCATGATGCCAAACCCCATGTATGGTAACATAGGCATGCAGCAAGGGTTTCACTGCAATCAGGGCAAGTTTGGGGTGCCAAAGGGCAATTTTGGCATAGTTGGTTTTCCCGACTAGCAGCCACATATGGCACCAATGACGCCGAATGTCAATGGCCAAGGGGCACTGATGATCCCTATTAAAGTGCCCATGTTGCAGACGCTTCCCTATGACAATTTGGGAGCATTGGAAAAGCCAAAAGCCTACAACGAAGGTGGTGCAACTGTAAAGTTTTATTCTTTTAGCGGCTTTGAGGATAAGGCAAAGGCTCTTACTTTCCTCCAGCAGTTTGATACAGCTTATGCAGGGGAAAATTTTACAGAGGCCTCCAAGGTTAGGAAAGCTGCCGCTTTCTTGAAAGGCAATGCGCTTACATGGTGGATGACACTGTTGATGCAAGGATAGACACCCGCCACATGGATATACTTCAAGCAAATGTTTGCATCTGCGTGGCTGTCAAATGAATTTGAAGCTGATGTCATAACAATTGGCACCAACTCACTGCGGCTACTTGCAAGAGCCTACAGGAGTACAATCGGAGGTTCTATAAAGCGTGCTCTCAATAACCTCCTACAAGTTTGTGCCATTGACAGAGCAGATTGAGAAGTATTGTTGTGGGCTGCCTAAATTATTGTACAAAGAACAGAGTGGCTACCCTCACTCAGCTTATGGAAGTTGCCTACACTGGTCTTGCCTTGTTGGAGGGAGAGGACAGTGGGTTTCCAAGCAACGTGAAAGAGGGGCAACAAAAGAAAAATTCAGCACAGAAGCCCGTTGTGAAAGTGACTCCTGAAGCGTCCCAAGGGTCAAAAAAGGTAAACTAAGGCGCAAGTCATTCGAGGAAAAGAAGGCTTTAATGGCTGAGAACAAATGCTATATATGCGAACAGCCTGGTCACTTTGCTACAGATTGTCCACAAAGAAGAAGACCAGCTGATTCGGATGATAAAGAGGACAGGAAAGGCAAGAAGCCTAAACCCACACCAAGTCTAGTGCCAGATATGGTGGGTGATAGGCCCAAGTTCAGATGCCAGTGAGCTATGCAGAGCGTGGGGTAAAGTCAAAGATAAGACAGCACTTATCTTCTTTGATCCAAGTGCTAAAGCCAACGTTATCTCACCAATGTTGGCCATCAAGTTGGGCATCAAAGCGTAAGAGATGGGATACACAACAGAGGCAAGGTTGGCATGTCCTGGCCACTCAGAGTGTGTTACGCCTATCATTGGAAAGTTGCGTCTGCATCTCCAGTCATATGTAGACACAAAGGAATTTTATATCATGCCATTGGAAGGGTGCGATGCGCTGTTGGGAATCCCGTGGATGTTCCGTATACATGGAGTGCTGGATGTCTTCATCAAAAAGATCACCCTTCAGCATAGGGGCAAAACTCACATCCTCGATGTAAAGCTTAAAGGGGAGTCTGTCCCTATTGTATCTACTTCCGCTATCACTTCTGTAATTAAGAATCATCTTTCTACGTACTTGATTTTTGCACGAGATGTTTCAAATAATTGTCAATCACATTTATCTGTTTAGATAAAGAAAGATCAACATTTTTGCGAGAGTTTAATGACTGTTTTTCTGACTCATTACCGTCTCGGTTGCCGCCGGAGAGGCCCGAGGATCATGCGATAGATTTGGTGCCAGGTTGTAGCCCACCAAATAGGCCTCCCTATAGGGTTAGTGCAGCTCAACAGAAAGAGATTATGGGCCAAGTACAGGAGCTGTTAGAGAAAGGGTTGATTCAACCTAGTTCTTCACCCTTTTGCTCCCAATGCTTCTAATGCAGAAGAAGGATGGCTGTTGGCACATGTGTATTGATTACCGTGCGTTGAATAAGAATACCATCAAGAACAGGTTTCCTATTCCAAGGATTGATGATATTCTTGACCGACTAGAGGGTGCTGCAATTTTCAGCAGAATAGACCTTAAGAGTGGTTACCATCAGATTCGTATCAGGCCAGAGGATGTGCACAAGACTGTGTTTAGGACAACATTTGGTCTGTATGGTTCTTAGTGATGCCGTTTGGTCTTACAAATGCTCCTGCTACGTTCAATAGGAAGATGGGTCGATTTTCCGTCCACATCAAAAGTTTGTCGGCACATTCTTTGACGACAGGATAGTCTACTCAAAGAATGAAGAGGAGCATAGGAGTCACTTGACCATTGTCTTCGAAGAGCTACGCAGTCACAGGTTGCTCATTAATCCTAAGAAAAGTGAGTTCTTCTTGGAAGAGATTCACTTTCTTGGCCACAATGTCAAAGGATGGTGTCCGAATGGATCTTGCCAAGGTTAAAGCCATTAGGACATGGCCAAAGTTAAAGACTGTGCATGATATCCGTAGCTTCTTGGGCTTATGCTTTTAGTGAAGAAAGTTTATCAGGAACTTTGCCGAGATTGCTTCACCACCACATGCTTTGCAAAAGAAAGAGGTCACGTTCAAGTGGACACAAAAAGAGATTTCAGCTTTTAATCTCTTAAAGGAAAAGATGACTTCAGATCCAGTAATTGTTTTATTGGATCTCAGAAAGTCGTTTGTGGTCCACTGTGATGTGTGTGGCAATAGTATTGGGCAGTGTTAATGCAAGATGGTCGGGTAGTAGCTTACGAGAGCAGAATCTTGCAAGGGCCAGAAAAGACGATGCAAATCTATGAGAAAGAGTTACTGGCCGTCATTCATGCGCTCTCTAGCTAGAAGCACTACCTGCTAGGTGCTGATTTTGTTGTCCAGACAGATCATTAGACCTTGCGAAATTTCTTGACACAGTAAAAGCTATCCGAAAAGCATATGCGATGGGCAAACATTCTCTCTATGTTCCACTTTCACATTTTGCATATGGAAGGCAAGAAGAATGTTGTGGTTGATGCGTTATCGAGAAAGCCACGAATTTCACTTGTGTCAATTCCTTATCATCATGAGCTTGATGACATGAAGAAACACTATGCTATTGATGAAGATTTTGCAAAGATCTTTGAACAATTGCAAGATGGGCAACGCCATGAGCACTACCTCCTCAAGGATGGTTTTATGATGATGCATGGCAGATTATGTGCCACTAGGCCATTACGACATAAGGTTATGGTAGAAAGCCATTGTTGGGTTAAAGGCCTAAATAACCCCGTTTTGTACATTTTTTTAAAGTCACTTAAAATAAAAGTGGGAAAACCCAAAACTCACTTATTGAGTTTTCCCCAAAAACGTGAGCTCTCTCTCTCTCTCCCTGCTTCGATCCCTAGCGCTTCCTCTCTGTTGCACTCCGTCTCCTGCTTCTTGCCCCAATCCTGCACTACATCGCGACACGCACCCACCGGTACCCTCTGCTTCGCGCTTTCAACTAGTATCAGAGCCCTAGGGTTTCACAAGGACCTGCGCAGGTGGCTGGACAGCAAGCAAAAAGTGTTTTCTTGCGACAATCTCCACTTCTATCGTGAACCCCCTTGCTTCCGGGGTCACCGAGGATACCGAGAGTGCCAAAGCAGCCCAAAACAAGCTGTTTTTAGGTCAAAAACAGGTTATTACAGCAAAGTACAGGTTCTCTCATGATGTATTAAGTTGTGGGAACACTTGTACTTGGTCCCTACTACCCTAAATCAACCAAATTTACTGAAAAACAGGTTTTTACAGCAAATTACAGATTTATGCAAGTTTATGCAAATGTACATTTGATGTATTTGGATTGGGGAAAGTATTAAATGCTGTAATTCCCGAGCATTAAGCAAGTTTTGGATGCAAAATGTCCTTTTCGAGTCAATTTTCTGCAACTTTATGCTAAAAATTGGGGCTTTTGTCCATACATGCTCCCAAAGGCTGTGTTTTTGCATTATGTACATTCTTTGAGGTTAAAAACAACAACATTTGTTGTTTTTGGGCAAAAATTTGCTTGCTGAATTTTCTGCACAAAAAATTCAGAAAGTGCTATTCTTGCCTAAACTTGCATATTTTTTTCTCAAATTGCTTCTGTGACACTTTGGAGCTGTTGTGCACATTGCGATGAGGTTATATTCTGTTTTTGGTGCATTTTGCCCAAAAATTTCAGCATTTAAGCCCTCTTGTTTGTGCAACTATGGCATCGACTTCCTCTGGCGTTAAGAATCTCTTCCAGATCAAGCGGTTTGAGGGAACAGGTTTTGATCTTTGGAAGGATAGGATTCAAGGAATCCTCTTTCTTAAAGATTGTGACAGGGCACTTGAAGCAGAGAAGCCAGAAGATATGTCAGATGCAACATGGCTTACATTGAACAAGAAGGCCATTACCTACATTAAAATGGCCGTCCCTGACGAGATCTTGGTAGATCTCAAGGGTCTTGTCAATGCGTTTTGAGTTGTGGGAGAAATTGAAGGCAACGTATGAGAATACGACCCCAGTTAATCAGGTGCATTTGATGCGGGAACTTGTTGGCATGCAATTAGATGAGTCCAAGAGCGTTGCAAAGCATTTGTCATTGTTTACAAGCACTCTATCTCAGTTAAGGACTCAGGTTTGCCCCCTTTTGATGATAAGCTCAAAGCTATCTTCTTGCTGATGACTCTACCCGATTCTTGGAAAACATTGGTGGTCTCACTGTCAAATAATCCCAACTTGACTTTTGATGGAGTTAGGGGTTCAATATTGAATGAAGAAATCAGGAGGAAAGCAAGTGGAGAAGGAGGTGGCTCAGCCAACATGGTTAGAGGCAGGACAGAGAAGAAGAATGCCTATGCACAGAGAAGTAAGAGTAAGAGTAGAGAAAGGGGAAATTCCAGCAAAGGCAAGGGTGATGTGACATGCTATCAATGTGGCAAGAAAGGTCACAAGAAACCCGACTGCAGGTACTATAAGGCAGAATTGGAAAGGAAGAAGAACGATGGAGACAAAAAGAAAGAGAAGGAGGAGATCAAGACAGATGCACAGGACAGTCCAAAGGACAAAGAGAAGGCCAATGTGGTCTCTAGTGTTATTATTGAGGAGCTGTCAGATGTTGAAGACATCTTATGTGCCACTTTGTCAGCTGATGATGCTCATAAGTCTGATGCCTCTCTCAATGTTCATACACAAGATATGCAGATCACCAAGAGTGATCTAATTGATGCTTTATTGACTGTTCATGATGCATTATCCCAGACTTGGATAGTTGATTACGGTGCTTCATTTCATGTGACTCCTATCAAGGAGTGCTTTTTTACTTTTGTTGCAAGCAGCCATGGCCATGTTTACCTTGGAAACAATCATGCATGTTCCATTGAGGGTATTGGCACCGTGCATCTTTCTATAGATGGCACAAATGAGCTTGTCTTGCATGATGTTAGATATGTGCCAGGAATCAAGAAGAGTCTGCTTTCTGTTGGTTAGATAAATATGCATGGTTACAGCATTTTGTTTGAGAGAGGATCATGGAAGATGACAAAAGGCTCAAAGCTGATTGTAAAAGGTACAAAGAAAGGGACACCTTACTGCTTGCATGGAAAGGCCTTGTGCCAGGAATCAAGAAGAGTCTGCTTTCTGTTGGTTAGATAAATATGCATGGTTACAGCATTTTGTTTGAGAGAGGATCATGGAAGATGACAAAAGGCTCAAAGCTGATTGTAAAAGGTACAAAGAAAGGGACACCTTACTGCATGATGTTAGATATGTGCCAGGAATCAAGAAGAGTCTGCTTTCTGTTGGTTAGATAAATATGCATGGTTACAGCATTTTGTTTGAGAGAGGATCATGGAAGATGACAAAAGGCTCAAAGCTGATTGTAAAAGGTACAAAGAAAGGGACACCTTACTGCTTGCATGGAAAGGCCTTGTTGGGCAAATTTATTGCTTTGGCTGAAATTAACTCACATATGGAGTTGTGGCATGAGAGGCTTGGCCATATGAGCCAAAAAGGCCTTACTAAGCTTTGTAATTTGAACAAGCTTGATGCTAAAGGCACAAAGCTTGATTTTTGTAATGAATGTCAATATGGCAAGCAAGTAAAAAGTTCTTATTACTCCCGTGTCTCTCGCAAATCTAATGTGCTTGGTCTTGTACATTCTAATGTTTGTAGCATGCCCACTAAATCTATGGGGGGTGCACATTATTTTGTCTCTTTTGTTGATGATCATTCTAGAAAAATCTGGGTTCATTTGCTCAAATCTAAGGATGAAGCCTTTGCTGCGTTTAAGAAATTTCATGCATTTGTGACCACCCAGACAAGTAAAAAGCTGAAATGCTTACGTACGGATAATGGGGGTGAGTTCACAAGCGGTGAATTTAACAAATTTTGTGAAAATTTAGGCATTAAGAAGGAGCTTATTGTTCCATATAGCCCCTCTTCTTATGGTGTGGCTGAAAGATACAATAGGACTTTATGTGAGAGGGTGAGATGCATGCTGTCCACAGCTAATCTCCCTCATGGATTTTGGGGAGAAGCTCTAAAAACTGTAGTGCATATATGTAATCGATCCCCTCACATGTCTTTGAAAGGTGACATCCCTCAAGAGGTTTGGTCTGGTAAACCTGCTTCATATGATCACTTATGCGTCTTTGGTTGTGAAGCGTTTGAGCATGTAAGACATGAGTTGAGGAGTAAGCTGGATGTAAAGTCCATTAAAGGCCTCTTCATGGGATACGGTGAAGAAGGTGAAATGGGCTACAGAATTTGGTTACCTCAGCTCAAAAAGGTTGTACGCAGCCGGGATGTTGTTTTTAATAAGGCAAGGCTGCTTAAAAACAATTGTGCCTCTAATGATGACCATAAGAAGGTCAAATTTCAGCATGTACAGCCACCTATTAGGCCTAATTTTGACCCTCGGGATGCACCACATATGGCTAAAAATGTTGATGAACCAATGTTGTTTGAGCCAGATGATGTTGGACAACAAAATGAGGCTCCTGAAGGGCATGTGCAGCCACATAACAATGCTGAAAACAGGGCTGAAAATGATGTACAGCAGCCCTTTGTTGATGATATCATTGTTCCACCTGATGTAGACCCATTTCCAGATAATGTGGATCATTGGGTGAGGCGTTCTACTCGTCCAAGGCAGAATGTGAGTAGATATGATCCCTCTTTCCATTATATTATGCTGACAAATGAAAGGGAGCCTCTCACTTATAAAGAGGCTAAGACATGTGAGTCACGCAGTAAGTGGGAGTGCAAGAGGAAATGAAATCCTTGTATGCAAATGATACTTGGGATCTTGTGCCATTGCCTAAAGGGAGAAAGGCTCTTCCTAACGAATGGGTATACAAGATTAAGATTGTGGATGAAAAACCCAACTACAAGGCAAGATTGGTTGCAAAAGGATATGCACAGAAAGAAGGAATTGATTTTCAAGAAATCTTTTCTCCTATTGTAAAGCTTACAACTTTACGTGTCCTTTTTGCTCTCGTTGCAGTGCTTGATTTGGAATTGAATCAAATGAATGTAAAGACAGCGTTTTTGCATGGTGACATTGAAGAGGACATATACATGAAACAACCTAAAGGTTTTATAGTTCCTACACGTGAGGAACTTGTATGCAAACTGAAAAGGTCTCTATATGGTTTGAGACAATCATCACGACAGTGGTATAAGAAGTTTGACACTTTTATGCTGTCTCAAGGCTTTAAACGCAGCCATGCAGATCACTGTTTGTATACGAAAAGGGATGAAGATGAAGATGGTAGTCCCATCATACTTGTTCTCTATGTTGATGACATGCTACTTGCCAGAAAACATAAGACTAGTCTTGATGCTCTAAAACGTAAGCTAAATTCAGCATTTGCTATGAAGGATTTGGGTGATGCAGAGCATATTTTGGGCATGCGTATTAAAAGAGATAGAAAACGAAATTGCTGTTTTTATCTCAAGAAAGGTACGTTGCAAAATTACTTGACAGGTTTAATATGGTTGATGCTAAGCCTCTTGGAGTACCTTTACCTCCATACACTAAACTTAGCAAAGCAGATTGCCCAAAGGATGAGGTGGCATTGAAAGCAATGAAGGGAATCCCCTATGCATCAGCTTGTGGTTCTCTTATGTATGTTATGGTTGCCACTCGTCCCGACATTGCTTATGCAGTGGGAGTTGTTAGTCGATACACGTCGAATCCTGGCAAAGCGCATTGGGAAGCTGTCAAATGTATTTTGAGATATTTGAAAGGTACACAATCAAAGTGTATTCGTTATGGAAAAAGTGACTTGAAGTTGCAGGGATATTGTGATGCAGACATGGCAGGTGACATGGATACCAGGAAATCTACCAGTGGATATGTATTTGCCATTGTTGGTGGTGCAGTCTCTTGGTGTTCTAGGTTGCAAAAAATTGTGGCATTGAGTACTACTGAAGCTGAATATATTTCAGCCACAGAGGCTTCAAAGGAGGCCATTTGGTTGGGCAAACTTGCAAAAGAACTTGGCATGCCTACTCATACACCCGTGTTGGGTTGTGATAGCCAGAGTGCTGTCAAAAATGCCATGTTTCATGCGCGTACCAAACACATAGATGTGCGGTACCACTTCATACGTCAGGTATTGGAGGATGGTCTAATCACCTTGACTAAGATCCATACACAGGATAACCCTGCATATGTTCTCACCAAGAGTCTTGCTAAGGCTCAACATGAGCATTGCATACAATTGGTGGGAGTTGGTTAACTTAAAGGCGTCATTTATGCCTTTAAGTGGGAGTTGTTGGGTTAAAAGCCTAAATAACCCCGTTTTGTACATTTTTATACTTTGTCCACGTTCACATTGAACCTGGACACATTTTTTTAAAGTTAGGTTCACATTGAACCTGGACACTTTTTTTTTAAGTCACTTATAATAAAAGTGGGAAAACCCAAAACTCACTTATTGAGTTTTCCCCAAAAACGTGACCTCTCTCTCTCTCCCTGCTTCGATCCCTAGCCCTTCCTCTCTGCTGCACTCCGCCTCCTGCTTCTTGCCCCAATCCTGCACTACATCGCGACGTGCACCTACCGGTACTCTCTGCTTCGCATTTTCAGCCATGACCCACCGTATGCAAGGCATCGTGGTATAGATGCGACACTAAAAGCGGTCGAGACATTCTTTTATTGGCCTACTTTGAGGAGAGATGTGGATGCCTTTGTGCAAGCGTGCGTAATTTGCCAAAAGGTCAAGTTTGACAGGCAAAAGGCACCGAGGTTATTGCAGCCACTACCTATGCCAGATAAGCCGATGGAAAGCATTGCTATGGATTTTATCTTTGATCTTCCGAGAACGCAGACAAGGAATGATGGTATATGGACCATTATTTGCAGGTTTAGCAAGCAGCCCATTTTATTTCTGTAAGGAAGAGGATAGAAGCTGACCAGATGGCACAGTTGTTTATGTACAATGTTTTCTAGTACCATGGTATGCCACAGTCTATTGTCAGTGATCGTGATCCTCGTATGACGAGCCTGTTTTGGAGAGGCTTGTTTGAAAACATGGGCACCACGCTCAAGTTTTCATCCACAATCGAATGGACAGTTAGAAGAGGGTGATTCTACTGTCTTGGATCTGTTGAAGTCAGATAATAAGGGCAAGTGGAAACAATATCTACCCATGCTTGAGTATACGTACAACAATACGGTGCATTCGTCAACAAGTAAGGCACCTTTTGAGATTGTTGAGGGTGGCAAAAAGGTTCCTCCCATTTTGCACACAAAGGATAAAATTTTCGAAGCAGATCGTCATGTTGAGAATATGGATGAAATGTATAGAAGATCAAGCTTGCCTTGGAGAAGACTCGGGCAAAGGCCGCTAATCGTCACCGTCGTGAATTTCTTTTTTCACCTGGTGATCGGGTACTCTTACGGTTTGAAAAGGCAAGGTTAAAGAAGATGAAGGGCACAGGAAGGTTGTTTCCAAAGCTCACCATGCGTTACCATGGGCCTTTTCAAGTACTTGAGAAGATCAGTGATGTTGCGTATAGGCTAAAATTGCCTGACACTTGGAAAATTCATAATGCGTTTCACGTGAGTCTTCTAAGACCCTTTGTGGGTGATGTGCTAGAAGATATGCCAGATGAAGATCAACCAGAAGTTCAAGAACTTGATGAGATCTTGGTATCTGAGCAGATTTTGGCACATAAGGAAAGAAAAGTTAAGGGACAGGTTGCAAGATGTTATTTGGTGAAGTTCAAGAACTATCCACCTATGGATGCAAAGTGGATAGAAGAGTGAACTTTTGGAGTCACCAAATGTATTGCAGCTTTACCTTGAAGCCTTGGGTTACAACTTTTTGCTACACAAGCGATGGCTGAATTCTACACAAATTGAAGCTGCTTCATTTTACGCAAGCTAGAGAGAGAGAGGGCTTTAAAAGATGCTTTTAATTGAACGTCGTTGGGCTCCCACTTCTCAGAGCATCTGGATGCAGAGTCTGAGAGTGAGACCCAACCATTCCCGTGTACTTTGTGCAACAGATTATTACAAAAAGAAATACCGAAAGGGGTGCCAGTCTTTGGGGCCAATATCTCTAGGCACGGAACTCCGATGGGCCGTGTCGAATCAATTGCGAACTGTGAACTGTTTTGAAGTGAATTCCTGTCGTGTCATGGTAGAATCTTGACTTGGAGTGTCCAAGTCTGTTACAGCACGCAATCTCTATTGAGTTTAATATTTTATTCTACCCGCGGAAGATACCCTTAGTGATATTCTAGTCATCCAACCTGAGGCACATCAGGAATACACACACTGCAATATTCAACTCTATCCTGACTTACAGAATTCTTCCTGCACAATATTCAACTCTATCCTGACTTACAGAATTCTTCCTGCACAATGCTCTAGTAGTTCTCGAATGGTCTAACTTTCTCTGTGCCATCTTATGACACACTAAGGATATCATTCTACCTAGAAGTACCTATACGATATTCTGTTCACAATCCTATACTCATCTATCTGATGATGACGCATCCTGAATACCCATTCTGACTCAGATGAATCCATACTCATTCTGTGCACAAACAGAGCATTACTATTTATCAAAAAATAGCTTTAACAGGTACAGATTAAGCTACCGCAAGTCACTTTGAGGGTTGTCTTTTTGAAGTTTTTGGTGTCAGGTACTCCCACATCACAAAGTCACTTTGAGGATTATCTTTCAAAATTCTTTGCTGTCATGTACTCCCATGTCATTTGGGAAAGACATTATAGATTGAAGCCAAAAAGCCTTCTACTCTGAGCCACCTTCAAACATACCCTCACACTCAGCCACACCATCCCCTACAATGGTGGCCATTGCTGATGCATCTCATTGTAAGCCTCCTAATGACAGAGGAGCAATGCTAGGGCCCTGTCGATCTCATAGGTCAAAGTCCAAGTGTGTTCGTAGCCAGCTTCACCCTTTGTACTTGACCTTGGGGTCTAAGCCCTTGAAGCATTTATTGATGGAGGATTTTTTCATAATAAAGAGAAAGAGATATCAACAGAACAAGTAATCAATTCATGCAATGTCTAGAATGGACGTATTTCTAAACCCTAACTTCAAATTAAGTTTCCCAAAAAGTAAATTTCATTTAGCCCTAGTAGAAAAGAAATGTGTAGCAGAAGCCCTCCAAAATCTCAAAACATGTGCTCTACTAATGTGTGCAATTTTTCTAGTGATTTGTCAAGTAAAAAGACTTTACATGCAAATTTTTCCTATGCTTTCGACCCAATATCTGCTGTAGGCGTTTCATCCAGCCCAGGTCTGGCTGCCTACAAATGATTTACATCAAAATGGTATCAGTGCCTCAGTAAAGGAAACTTTAAAAAGACCTAGTGTACAAGGCCATGAGGCATACATTTGCAAAGCTGCAGCAGAGTGAAAGTAGACAATCGAATAGGGCCTCTGCATCAATGGTTCAAATTCCTGTAGCACAAAACATTACAGTCAGTACGAAAAAAAGCATAGGAGCAAGAATGATTATACTGCCCGATGGCACAAAATGGCAGCAAAGAGACTCCGACCCACAAATAACCTAGGAACAGGGGTCCTACCTCTAGCAAGCCTACCAGACAGGCACTTACATTACATGGCTCAACAGGCCTCGTGCGGGTATGTCTACCTCACATACAGTCGGGCCAACCACATAGGGCACACAGATGAATAGGCCACAAAACAACTCTTAACACCCTAATCTGTTCTTGAGAGATACCACAGCCATCACATGCCAGGAGGTGAAACTCTAAGATATGTTACGATATCTGAGATGATGAAAACCAAGAAATAGTCTCGATTCTAGTAATTTTTAGATTATTGAGATTACTCCTCTGTTGTAAACCAGCATTTTCATATAATTTATCTCAGGGATGTGCCCTCGTGATGTTTGACTATTAATAGGTACTTATGTATTTGATGAAACCGTACCGTACTTTACCGTACGACTATACAATGGCAACCTTGGGCACACATGTTCCTGTCCTCTATGAATCCAACAAAAAGGACAAATGTGCTGAAAATAAGACAAAGGGGTTGTGTATATGTATATGCGGGTGAGGGGGATGGAGCTCTAAATGGATGTGGAACTATGTGCACAGGGGAGTACAACCATGATATGCAAATGGCTAGCTAGCTCCATCTAGTGCCAAATTAAGGGTGTAGTACGGCATGCATAGGGAGGTAGGGAGAGAAGAGCCCCCGTACCATAGCAGCACGGTCTGAGAAGCCCACCCCCTATCTCCCTTTGTTCATGTCGTAGTCAGATCTCCCATATGACCATGTGATGTACATTATGGGCCTAGTGCTCTAGGGTATAATGTAACAAACGTGGACACCCCAAGTCTGGAAACTATCGCAACACGAGCGATTCACTTTAAAAACTTCACAAATTTAAATCACAGAACAACTGAGTCGACACGGCCCGGCGTAGTTCTGTGCCCAGAGAGAGTGGCCCCAAAGATTGGCACCCCTTTCGGTCATTCTTTTTGTATTAATAATTGAGCAAGTACAAGTGCCCTGGGCTCTCCTCTGCTCATCGGCTCGTTGACATTGGAAGAGCCAGAGAGAGCCCTAGGGTCTTATTTAAAGGCCCTTGGCCTTGGAAAAGCAGTTTACATGAAAAGCTTTAGTTTCAAAAGCATCCGGTGCCAAAAGCTGCCGCCCAACACAACCAGTGTAGCCGGGTTGGACACTCCAAGCGAGAAATCAATAGCAACACACGAACAGAAACTTCATAATCACTGAACTTTAATGGAGAGAGAGAGAGAGAAATGAAATGAAATGAAATGTTATATTAACGTCTTTGAAAGGCCAAAATGACCTACGAGACCAAAAAAGTTACAATTGGTGAATCTAATAGAGAGAGAGAGAGAGGGGGGGCCCGGCGGAGTTCCGTGCCCAGATGTATTGGCCCCAAAGACTGATGCTCCTTTCGGTATTTCTTTTTATATTAACCTTTGAGCAAAGTACAACTCCTGCGGGTGCTCGCTCTCAGACTCTGCATCCAGATGCTCTGAAAAGTGAGCCCCCTTGAATCACTCATAAACATTGCAAGTGGAGTAAAATCAGCCAGAGAAAAAAGTGGAATTCCGTATAGGTTGCCGCATCAGCACACCTGTTAGCACAAAACGCGGAAATCCGTATTGTCTGCTACGTCAGCATGTTAGCGCAGATTCTGGAAATCCGTACAGTCAGCCACATCACATGTCAGTACAATGGCCACGTCAGCAGTCTACGGGCAATCATGCCACGTCATCATATTGTGACATACCTCCCTCTTGAAAGAATTGTAATCGCCCACGATTACGCCTGCAAATCAAACAAAAGCCATAAACCAATTCAGTAAACACTGACTCTAAGTACCGACGCACTAGACACGACACCTCTAGCACTTGTACAAAGATGACAGTCACATCACAATACATCACACCACATCACAGGACATCACATGACAAATCAATCACAGAAAAATTCATTCCAAGTCTCAGAGCATGACTACCAACAACGTATTTAGTAATCGCATCTAGATCCATCCCAAATCTCACTGATGCCCGATTAACTAATCCTTACTGCGATCATGTCTATAGAGATTTATGAGACCGAAATGTTGCAGTCATTTCGTCTTTCAATTCCTGCACTCAAACAAGTCAAATGAGAGAGTACAAATCAATCATGTTCAATTTCGGGAATTCCGTTTAATAAAGTCATTCGACAGAATACTATCAGTCCATCAATATCAAACTATTGTACAAACTCAAGGGCACAATGGGTGTCGTGGCTTGACTCCCTTCCTTGAACTCCTTGGTTTTCTTGTTTTTTTTTTTTTCCCAAGAAAAAGATCCTTCTATTAGTTAATGAAACTGCCCATAGGGCTACAACCACCTCTACAAGAGAGGGCTACAACAATCCTGAGGGGGAGACTCTCTCAATGAGAAAACAGCATATGTACAATGAGGCTAAATCAAGAGATGAAAGGAGGGAAAAGCCACACAAGTGGATGGTACTGCCATCTAAGCACACCCTGGACCATGGTGAAGAAAGGACCAGGGCGCCAGAGTCGAAGGAAAGCCTCTCTCCGCTCCCGCATGCGATCGGAGCTGCCCTGGAGTCTCTCAAACTGTCCTCTGAGAGTATGGATCAGCTCTAGCCAAAGATCCCGAACTGTCTCTGCTGGTGGTACAGGGCGAGCCTCAAAGATGCGGAAGCAGCGGGCCCGCCAGATGAACCAGAGTGTCAGGCCGCAGATGAGCTCCCAACACTCCTCTCTCTCACTACACCACTCCTGTGGAGTAAGCTCTGTAGCAGGCTGGAGTGTAGGTCGACCCCCCTGCATCACAATCATCATGTTGGTGGAGGATAGCTCAAACTAAGTGCCAGGCCCGTGAGAGAGGACCAAGCAGTTGCCCCCCAAGTGTACTGCCGTGCTGTAGAAAGAGCTGGCATCAGCCAAAGAACACGAAGCCAAACCTGTTGTGCCAAAGGACAGTCTCAAAGAGAGTTGACGCTCACTCTCCACAAGATGGTCACAAGCTGCGCATGCTACCAAGAGACCACTATGTACTAGCCAGCTCCCAACTGTTGTAGCTCGATGTGCAACCAGCCACTGGAACAAAGTGACTCGCCGCGGCTGTCTGGAGTCCCACAACCTCTCCCAAAAAGCTGACAAGAACTTGACAAAACCTGTCTGTGTCCCATGTATAATGCTCTCCAAAAGTGGCTGTATCCTCAAACTCAGAGCCTTGGCAAGAATTTTGTAGGATGAGTTGAGGATGGTGATGGGCCGCCACTGTCGAATATCATCCAACGAGCCACCCTCCTTGGGAATGAGGTAAATCAAGCCCTCACTCATGCTGTCAGGCATCTCTCCTGTGTGCAAGATGTACTGAAAAGCACTGCAAAGATCTGAGCCAAGCAAGTCCCAGTACTCCAAGAAAAAGTTGGGAGTTAAACCATCCTCACATGGACAGCTATCACTGGGAAGTGCTTTAAGGGCCGTGTGTAGCTCCTCCAGCTGAAGAGGCAGCTCAAGCCTCTGGCGCATCTCCTCAGTCACAAGACAAGGCATATGTGCCCACACCTGCTCTATGCATGCATCCTGACGCTCTGACTGAGGCTCTGCAGACAGCAAGTCACGGTAAAAGTCAGTAGCAATTGCACGCATGTCCTCTGGCTCTGAAGCAACAGACCCATCAGGCCTTCTCAACTGGCTGACCTTGGCATGCACATGTCGAGGCCCCACTGTCTCAAAGAAAGCCCCTGTCACTCTGTCACCCACCTGGGTCCACTGCAATACCTGTCGATAAAAAGCAAACTCGTGGCGTCTCTCCTCTGTGCTGGCAAGCTTCTGGCGAGCCTGCTGCAACTGCTCCTTCAACCAGGGACTGTCTAGATGTTGCTCTTGCATCCTCTGCAAGGAAGCAACGCCTCGGCGGAGCTGTTGCTCCTCCTCTCTCGCTGCAGCCAGGCGGGCTGTAGACTCTTGGAGAAATAGTCGGCTAAGCTGTGCAAGTCCAGAGGCCACTCTGTCAGCAGGAGAGTCTTGCATGTCTAAGCCCTCTGTCCAAATAGCCTCCACTCGCTCTCTGAGCGTAGAGTCCAGCAAGACCCTCTCTGGGATGCGGAGCATCGTGCTCCCCCTCCTCTGTCTATCTGTCACTGTGAAAATCACTGGTGCATGGTCCGAAAAGGAAGTTCCGGCCAGAATACAAACTGTCCCACCCAAATCACAAAAATGGTCGCTAGTGTACATTCACTCCTCTCACTCTACGGTCCGAGCGAGAGAAGGCCAGGCTGTCTGGGGGCCTCACAAAGCTAGAATGTTGCCACACATCTAAAACCCGCAGAGTCATAGTACATACATAACCTCTCCCAAGCTGCCAACTCAACTCCATGCACTGTATTGTGGCTACCTCCAATCCTGTCAAAGGGGTCCTCCAACATGTTGAAGTCACCCCCGGGCCCCAATGCACCATTGCTCTGCCTATGGCAGAGACTATACAATGTGAGACCAAAACTCTGCACGTGCACTCGCCACATTGGGCGCATAGATGTTCAAGAAACCCAAGAGGCACCCCTGAACCTGTATAGTAATCCACTGAGCCTTGCCAGGCACAATAATACCTCTGTCCACAATGGCCTGCTGCGAAGAGTCCGCAATAGTCATGCATACCCCTCCCTGGATGCCACCAGGTCCAAACGCAGCTGACCAAAAAGTCTCATATCGTCCACGCAAAAGCTGACCACAACGTCTAATGCGGCTCTCACACAGGTGATGCTCCTGTAGCATAAGAAGGTCAATCTCTCCTCCCACAAGGCATCGCTGAAGCTCATGACGGAGTCGGCCCCTCTGACGCTGAAACTGGGGCCCACCTAATCCCTGCACGTTCCATGAGACGAACCTCATGGGAGCGAGAAAGAACTGATGCTGCAGCAGCAACTAACCGTGCTATCTTCGATGCATGCAAGATACCCACATTGAGAAACACTTTGTTTGATTTTTTCATAATTTGTTTGTTTGTTTGAACCACGAAAAAATCGTTGTGCTAACATCCTTTTGTTGGGTTTTACTCAACTGCATGCCAAAAACCAAAAAGTCAAAAATGTGGAGTTCCTTGCTTTTGGTGTTTCTGCCAGTTTTACACTACAAATAGTGACAATCGCAAGTCAGACCCCGAATAGTTAGTTTTGGGGCCTTACATGTGTTCTCTGTTCCCGAAATGGTCTGACAGCAGCATATAGTCTCTTGGATGCTCCTACTGGCAATGGTTTAATTCACAATCAGTTTCTTGCATACGGGGATGCTGATACCATATATTGATAACCGTCGTCCTTTCTATGGATGAGGCATGGAATCCTTCTTTATACAGTTTCCAAAATGCATGGAGTAATTGTGTGCAGTTATGTACTTCCACAAAGGTTCCTACGAACCACACACTAGCTAGTCCCTAGTGATGAATAAAATTATTTTTTGAATGGTAAATATCACTTCTGACACACTGAAGATCAAATTGAACAGGAAGGCCAACAAAATTTCACCTTCACAACATAAAGCACAAATCTTTCCAGGTCAAGACATCGTAGGAGGAAGTGCGCTCCAACAACCACCAAGACAGGTCGCCCTTCATCATCCACTCCACCCCGATATCTGAAAAAAAAAAAACCATTCCATGGCTTAGCTGATTAGCATGCTGACTAAGAGAGTATCATGGCAGAAAAAATAGCCACGAGAAGAGCAGTATGCATCATTAATTTTAGAGAATGCAGTTTCATGCCAACTTTGGAATAACAAAAACCTTGCTCAACGGACTGCTCTCAGGTTCCAGAACACATCAAAGAAATAGAACAAAACAAGTAGCTTTGGCTTTGCAATGTTCCTATACCTATACAGGGCTACTGTTGAAATGTTTATGTTGATCAATTAACCAGCCATAATTTAACCCAAACCTTGAGGATCTCTAATCGAACCCTGTATTACCAATATGACCTTTGAGATAATGGAATGAAGAAAAGAGGCAGACACAAATCATAATATTCCACAAAAAAATAAAAATACCACCAAAAAGCATAAACTAAAAGGCATGACCTAAATCAATAATTGAAGACCCACAAAGGTTACAAGACAAACAAAATGTAACTTACAAAATCTTCATTTCTGCTATTTCTGACAGGTTGACCGCATTGGATCGTGCAAGGTAGCGTGCATGAAGTGAATCCTCCTCTGCGGCAGTAAGAGGAGGACCACCAATGTTACCTAAACCAAGCCACTTCGCCCATGTCCAGCCTGCCTGTGCCTGTGCAACTCTTTCCCATTGTTCCTTGCGCCTTTGATCAGGATCCTTGGTCATAGTCATGAACAAGGGATCAATAAGAGAATTCAATGATAATGATCTGCAAGTACATACAATCCATAAAAAGATGGCAGATGTGCTTTGATAGATAAATCGCTTTCAAGGCATGCTTGAGGCACATACCTTGTGAATGCCAGTTGTAGATCATCTTGGTTGGAATCACCATGACTGTTTGATAGTGGTACAGTGGCTGTTGATACAGGAAGATCAGGGAGAGCTTTGATCCTTATTCTGCGCTCAGAAATGCTGGTCTCTCCATTCTCGTCCCCAACATCTTGGGGAAGCTTTGAGCGTGCCATCTCCTCTTCAGATTTATTTCTCGGAAAATACAGAGGAAGCAATCTGTGATACAAGGTGATTATTGTAAAATACAGTTTGTGGAAGCATTCATAATCAATTCTAAAAAGAATCCCTAACCGGAACCTTGTTATACAGAAGCTGACAAGTAAACAGAGAAACTACAGCATATAATGCATACACATCTAGCGTTTCTGATGGGTAAAAGAACATTTACAATACAAAAATTTGAAGCACGAAATTACCGTTTGTAAATCTCTGTGTCAGATGCTGTTGAAGTGCAGAATACTAAAGCAGAAACCCTTGCTTTATGTTTTTCCAAAAAACGACGTACAGTTCCTGGGGAAAAATAATTTAAGCAAAAGCTCCCACCAGTACTAATTCATCTTAGGTGCAAGTCAACAAAAGAGGCATAGCTGTTCATATTAGCAGTGGCTTACTTATAGCAACATGGGCAGCTGGTTCACGGGGATATCCTTTTGATTCTGTATAAATACACCCCAGAGCAATGCTGATCATACAACGGGAAGTGTTAGATTGATCCGAGTTAGAAAAAAGCTTGCTATAAAATGTGTGCACAAAACCGAGTACCTTTGAAGGCCTAAGTCAATTAAAGCCTCTAAGCACGATCTATAGCAGTGACTTAAAGCATTTTCTGCAGCTGTGTGATATTTTACAGCATACCTTGGGCCCACAGTATGTATAACTTTCCTGTCATTGCTTTTTATATCAGTCACATGCATAGCACATCTTAACAAGAAAAGATAACCACATAATAAGGCATAAAGGAGGAAAAGTTTGTATGCAAGACGAAACAAAGAAACTAGAATCGTCCTACCTTGCAGGTAAATCATAAGCATTTGTTACTTTGGCCATCCCAGTCCTGCAACCACCCTGCTTAATAATGTCAATTAACCATAGAAACTTCCGAATTCTCTACTGCCCTGGCAAAGCCTAAACCTATCCAAACACTCGCTCTCATTCACCTTTACACATGGCAAAAAAGCTTTTTCAAAGAGTCTACTCCCAGTAGCAGTTAAAATGACAAGGAAACAAAACAGAACAACTCACCAACGTTCCACACTCCTCAGCAAGGCCAGGTCCCGCAGTTGCATGTAGTCCTGGACTACTGTGCATTTCATCAAGATTCTGTTGAACAAATACATCCAGTCAGAAAGGGAGATAATAGTTTCTCAGAAAAGATGAAGGGGTTCGTCGATGCGAATAACATTCATACTGACCAATGGCACCAAAACCAGATGACAATGTACTCTGATGATGGACAACTATGGGCAGAAATCTCTATCATGTTGGCAGATGCAATGGCACAAGAGTCCACGTGTCTATGGCATACACACAAAAGAAAGGTTCACATGGGCAAGGGGGGCGTACTTGATAGAGCTTAGGACACCATTTCAATTCCTATAGCATACACAACTCAGATCATCACTGACCAACAATGCATGTGGTGTGGAAACTAATCGGCTTAACCTTGACACGAATAAAAAGATAACTGAATAAGATAAGGCATAACTGATAAAGATTGAAACAAATATTTGAATAGAACACAGCAAGACTGAATTCACTACTGAATTAAAATGAAGAACGCAATGACATGAGAGATGAAGTAGGTGTGATTTGGGACTACTTTAGGTGACTATGATCAAGGAGAAGTAGATCCCACTTTGCTAGGGTAGGTGACTAAAGTAGGTGAATCTAGCTAGACCTAAATCTAGGTGAATTTAATCCACCATTACATCCCCCCCTTAAGGGAGAGTTAAATTGTTGACTGGACTGTATCCCCCCTTCAACAAGCTAAGCTAGGCAGCATCGGCAACTATGGGTGGAGAGACAATCCGATGCAAGATGCATGTTCCTTTGGACCTGGAACACATATGGTGAGGAAATCTGCCCAATTGCTGACTGTAGGAGCATACTCCAAATTAATAAAACCATTAGCAGCAAGCTCCTTTAAATAGCGCAATAGAGGCGGATGGGCGCCGAATCAACAGTAGATGGAAGTTGTAGCTCGTAGATGCAACTCCCGTGCAAGGACAACTCAGTCTTCGGATTGGCGAATACAAGGACCGTGAATGCTTTTTGATGGCACCCATCGAGGGATGTGATATCATCTTGGGTATGCCATGGCACTAACAATGCAACCGGTCCAAGATTATGTAGAAAAGACCCTCGCTTTTGAGCATGAGGGCAAGAACATTAAAAAAAAAATTGATGCAAGGGATTGGCTACTCTCGATTGTAAGCCATATCTCCATTAAGAAGGAAATAAAGAAGTGTGTTTCTGTTTACTTGATTTTATCACGTGAAAGAAATAAAACTAATGAGGGTTCGCTCTCTAGTTTGGAAATTAAACGTTTCCAATTTCTTGAAAAGTAAAAAGATTGTTTCACGGATACTCTACCGGACAAACGTCCGGAAGATCATCACATTGATCTCGTACCAGGTAGCTCTCCCCCAAACCAACCCCCTTGCCGGGTAAGTCTTGCTCAACAAGAGGAAATTCTGAAGCAAGTCAACGAGCTTCTGGAAAAAGGTCTAATACGACCAAGTACTTCGCCTTACTGCTCTCCAGTTCTACTGGTGCAAAAGAAAGACGGCACGTTTCGAATGTGCATAGATTACCGATCTTTAAACAAGATCACTATCAAGAATCGCTTTCCGATTCCCCGGATTGATGATATTCTCGATAAATCGCAGAGTGCAAGCATCTTTAGTCGCATTGACTTGAAGAGCGGGTATCATTAGATACGCATAGCCCCTAAGGATGTCCATAAGACTGCCTTTCGCACAACCTTTGGTCTCTATGAATTTTTGGTGATGCCTTTGGCTTGACCAATGCTCCTGCCACATTCAATCAAATGATAAATCGAATGTTCAGCCCACACCGAGCTTTCACATGAGTGTTCTTTGATGACATGCTCGTCTTTTCAAAGACCGAGAAGGAACATCAAAAGCATTTGGACATAGTGTTTCAGGAATTGAGAAAGCATCAGTTGCATGTGAATGCAAAGAAGAGTGAGTTCTTCCTCACTGAGATACACTATCTTGGCCATATAGTCTCACACAAGCAAGTAAGAATGGATCCCGCATGCAAAATTGCATGCCTCGATCTACGAGAAGGAACTTATGGCTATGATTCACGCCTTATCTACCTCAAAGAATTACCTTCTAAGAGCGGATTTTGTGATCAAAACCGGTCGTTAGAGTTTGCGGTATTTTCTTACGCAACGGAAATTATCTAGGAGATAGGCCAACTTTTTGTCCATGTTTCACTTCCAAATCCTTCATACAACTAGGAGTAAAAATGTGGCTGCAGACGCATTGTCTAGACGGCCTAGGGTGAATGCATGTCTATCACCAAGAACTGGAATCACTTCCGGATTTATATCCAAATGACCCCGACTTCTCCACTTGGAATAAGCTACAGAACGGAGAAAAGGAATATCCCTATTCTATTTGGGATGGTTACCTCTATCACCACCAAGCAATTTGCGTGGCAGAACCATTGAGAAAGAAAATCATGGAAGAAGCACATGCCTCACCTTATGCGAGTCATCGGGGAACTCTTCCTACGACTTTAGCATTGGAAAGATATTTCCAATGCCTTAAATTAGACATGGACAATATGTCAAGGAATGCTTGGTTTGCCAAAAAGTAACGTATGATCGGCATAAGACGCCTGGGTTACTCCAACCTCTGCCTATGCCTGATCAACCCTAGGAGAGTATTGCCATGGATTTCATTATGAATCTCCCAAGGACTCACATTGGAAATGATGCCATCTGGACCGATGTGGACAGATTTAGCAAGCAAGCTCACTTTATTCCAGTCAAGAAAACAATCAAAGCGGATCATATAGCTAGGATTTTTCTAGCACAGAACTTTAAGCTTCATGGGATGCCCAAGTCTATTGTGAGTGATCAAGATCCTCGCATGACAAGAAACTTTTGGTGTGCCTTGTTTGATAACCTTGGGACGAAGTTGAATTTTTCTTTTGCATATCATCCTCAAACGGATGGGCAGAGTTAGATCGCTAATTCTACAGTATTGGATATGCTGAAATCTTATATGTCAGAAAGACAATATGACTGGGAGAAGTATTTGCCCTTTGTCGAGCACACGTAAAACAATACCGTACATTACGAGAAAAGCACCTTTTGAGATTCTTTATGGTAAGCCTTTGTTGCCACCGATCCTTGTCACTAAGGATAAGATTTTTGTAGCAGATGAGTGTCGGAGATTTGGACACGGCCTACAGGCAAGTTAAGAGAGCAACTTTGCGCTCTCAGGAAAAACATAAGAAAGCTGGAGACAAGCACATAAGGAATCTGGACTCAACAGTCGGTAAATTAGTCTTACTCAAGTTTGAGAAGGCAAGACTAAAAATACAAGCGACTCATAAAGGGAAAGTGGTAAAACTTTCCAATCGTTATTATGGGCCGTTTAAAAAAATTGACCAAGTGAACGATGTGACGTTCCAATGCTTTCCATGTTAGTTTACTCTGGCAGTATGTGGGACCACCTCCAAGTCAGCCTATTGCTGAGGAACCTGCTGAGGTTGAGGAATCGGACAAATACTCCAACTGGAGCAGATCATTCATCATAGGGAGCGGCCACTCAAGTCTGAGAAGATTACGCGGAAGTATTTGGTGAAGTTTAAAAATTATTCTACTCTAGACGCTTAGTGGATGACCGAGCAGAAATTAGCATCCTATGTCGAGATTTTGGAAGGATATGTACAAGCACTACAGTTGAGGACAACCGTTTAGAAGCCAGAGGGATGTTGCTAAATGGACTATTTTCTTATTTTTCTAAGTAATTTCTTTTTATTGAAATTAGGATATTTAAATGTGTGCGCTTGAACTATAAGGTTAGGAACTGTAGATCTATTGGAATTGTTAAAAGCCATCACGAACAGACAACTCTAATGTGTCATATGATGGGTGACATTAAGCAACGCGAAGGGGTTGTACCGTTAGTTCGGTAGGAAAGACCGGCAAACGGATATTCCTGATGCGTCACGTGATGGGTGACGGGAGCATCGGAAAGGAGATATTTTGTTGGTCTGACAGGAAACCCGAACTAGAAAAAGGAATACTCGTAAGGACGCAAGCACAAGAATAAAGATGGTTCTTGAGAAGCTTTTCAAAAAAAAGCAAAACACTCGCGAGGAACGCAGCTGTTTTCCCGCGAGGAATCTGTGTCTGCATAGCATCTGTGCATGTGTACTGCATCCTGGGATGCCTAGAATCTGTTCAGATAGCACTAATTTTCAGCTCACTGAGTATTTTTAAGTTTTGACCAAGCTCACGTTTTTTAAACGAGTGACCAGCCGCCCACTTAATAAGTGGGCAGCCCATAAGTAAAATAAAGCATGGCTTATAGAAAAAAAAAGGCAGCATTGGTTTGTACGGCTGAAAGAAGAAGCCAGCTATCACTCTCTCTCCTCTCTCTAAAATCTGCCGCCAACCCTCAGCCCTCTCTCTCTTTGCTTTTCTTGTGCCCCAAGCCTGGCTATTTCTGCCAGGCAGTCCCCGCTATTTGTGCCAACCCCCAGGGCCTATAAAAAGGACAGCCAGTGTTCAGTTTTGGAGGAGAAGAAGCCGGCGCTGGAACTTGGAGAAGACTCTGCCGCCAGGAATCTGCAAGTGCTCGTGTGAAGACAAGCGTACAGAGGTCATTTTTCTGTGCAAGGAGCGACAGGTATCAATTGTGAATTCGCCATACGAATTGTTGTCTCGTGTTTGTGTACTTCATCGCGAAGGAGAAGCGGGAAGGCCTCGACCTACGCTTGGGAATTCTGGGAATGGAATTCGGAAATTGTCTGCGGAGCCTCGACTTCGAGTACAGACGGAAAAATATTGAGAGCTCGTCTCTCGGATTTCCCCCACGGGAAGGAACGACCATCAAGTTTGAGAATTAGAACGGAGGGGTTTTCTCCGGTTCTTGTGCTTGTAAAAAGATTCTCCCTAATAAAGATTCTCTCTAAGCAGAGGGGGGGGGGACCAGCCCGTCTTTTGGTCCCAAATACTATATCGATCTTCTCCTTCAACTCTTTTTAGTTGAAAGATTATTTATCTTCAACTTGTTGATTATTCGTGTGTGCTCCCGTTTGTGACACATTCACATCACTATCCCCGTCGAGATCTTAGATGAGAATCATGATCATTGTAACTTATTTAGTAATCACATCCACACCGCGCTTATCCTTTCACGGATGTCTTGATCTACTAAATCTCGTTACAATCACATCCACATCACCCCTCAGGTGACCGAGACAAAATGTTGCAATCATTTCGCCTTTCAAACATACACTCAAACAATACACACATGAGAGAGCACATGTGACAGATTCATTTTAGGAATTCCCATTTTAAAGTGCTTCTCTACATAAAGTTATTCAGCAGTTAGCCTTAATCTCAAAAGAAATCAGTGCCTCCATCCACTTGTGTCACGTGACACATCCAACCCTATGTGTCTGTGGACAAGCTACAGGCATGACAAGGGTTCAGTTCAGTCCAATTAGTCTAGCTTAGGAAGTGTTCTGACACTTTTGTGAGTCTGTTCGCAGACAGGGCAATTTTGCTAAAGTAATATATAAGCAACCTAGCGCTAGACCTATCTGGGAGAAGAGGAGAAAGTGCAACAGGCAAATCACTTGCAGCAGGCTACTCTCTCAGGTGAGAAAGGTGGATGTTGAAAAACGCCGGGTGGATGGGGTTGGTTCTTGCTTGAGAGGCGCAGCCAATCAGTAGCGCCCGCAATACTCAGCCACTTCAGCGTTTTCAACAACCTGCTGGCTCAGCGTTTTCCCAGCCATAATAGCCAGCGTTTTTTGGCTTGGAATACCTACAAATTTAGCAAGAAAAAGGGCAGCAGACCCAGCGTTTTAAGGCAGCAAATCAGCGATTGAAAAGGGCAGCAGATCCAGCGTTTGAACAGCAGAAATTCAGCGACTAAAGACAGCAGATCCAGAGTTTTCAAGACGGCAAGATCAGCGTTTTTCTATCATCAGCATGGGCAGCAGAAGATAGCGATTCAAGTCGTCGTCACCGTCGTCTCCACTCATTGCATTATAGCTTCTCAAGTTTGCATCAGAGTCTTGTACCAGTTTGTGCAATCAATAGCATAGACCTCTCTCACCATCGAGAGAGGGGCCCTTGGAGGAGGGTTTTACAACTTTCCGGTGTCGTATTCTCTTCTCTGTCTATCTCTCAGTCCTAGCACCTTCATTCAGTGTTCATCCACTTTGTCTGTGATCACTTGCACTCTCTCGTTAAAGAACGGAAGGCTCTCCCTTCCCTAAGTAAAAGGAACCTTGAGCACAATTCGGAGCACTCATCTTGAGCAAAGTTCAACATTCATTTTGTTGCACTCTACATTGGTATCAGAGCTTTGGCAGTGTTCTGTATCACTCAAGGAAAGAACCACGAGAATTTTTTTGCTTGTTGCAATCGCACGTAACCAAGAGTTCTTGGACGTGTCGATTCCTAATCGTGTTTTTGAAGAGTGACAGGAATCCCAAGAAAGAAGGGATTGTCCAGCCTCCCCTTGTGCCTCCTTTCACTCATTGAGAGCGGACCGTGCACTTAGCGGCCAGCCAATCGACGTGAGGTGGGAAAAAGCAACCTTGGTGTGAGCGCAAGGCCGCCAAGGGGTGCGCCCGCGGAAAAGAGCAGAACTTGGGTGAAGAGAAGATCCTTCTCTAACACGGATTGCAAGCGAAAGAAGAAACTCAAGAACCTCAAGACCCCCAAGAACCTCAAAACCCTCAAGACTCCAGGACCCACAAGAACCCAAGTTCCTCATGAACTTAAGAACCAAAGATCCCAATGCATGGTCATCACCTGAAGCGGAATGGATACTTCGCATGGAGGTGATGGGCATGAAGTAGTGAAGAAGAATTTCCTCACCATGGAGGTTTTCCTGACCCTCCCCCTTTGCCATCTACGCCAAGGATTGCACCAAATCCTACGGACGCTTTGGTCAAGACGATGATGGACATGATCGCACAACAACAAGAAGCAAATCGCGTTGCGATGGCTCAACAACAAGAAGCGAATCGCATTGCGATGGCACAACAAGAAGCCGATCGCTGTGCCTTGGATCGCGAAGCACGCTTGGCGGCCAAGGAACAAGAAGAAAGAAAAGCAGAACAAAGGGCCAACCTGGAACAAGCGCGCTTGGCGGTCGAAAAGAAAAGGGAAGACTTGGATCGTGAACACAAGGACAGAATGGTAGCCTTGGATAAAACTCACATACTATGCACGCGAAGAAAGAAAAGCGGCCTTGGAGTTAGAGCGTGAAACCCAGAGAGAACAACGCATGAACGACTTGGTCCTACATGTCCTCACCTCGAAGTCCGAGCCAGCCAAAGATGTTGGTAGTTCATCCAGTGGCGCAAGCCAAGATTCAGACTCCAACAACCCAGTCCTCACAGAGAAGTTGACTTTTAGTAAGTATGATGATAAGATGGATGCTGTTGTTATTCATTCTTGGTTGCACCAATTTAATACTTATTTTGCAACAACTAAGAAGACAGGCAATAGCAAAGTTTTGATGGCAGCCATGTACCTTGCCGGTGATGCCATTAATTGGTACCACGCCTGGCAAGAGGCACAGTTGGCCGCGCACCTAGAGGAAGCCGACGATGACGCGCCCCTTTTCTTCAATTGGGCCAACTTCCAAGACAAGCTGAAGGCGCGGTTTATGCCACCCGAGTACCTCGCACGATTGAAGGACGATTGGTGCGCTCTCAAGCAAAATGGTATGCCAGTTATGTCTTTCTCTTATCGTGTCTTGCAACTCAGCACTCAATTACGCAAATCAAATGCAGAGCGCAAAGAGGCATTCCATTATAGATTGGACAAGTATATCAAGTTTGATGTGGAGGTCCTTGATCCAATCGATCTCAACAAAGCGGTAGTGATTGCTCTCGCACAAGAGATGAAGCACAATAAGGGAAAGCTTAAGGAGAACAAGACTTCTCAAGGAACCTCTCAGACTTCTCAAAACCCGCAGAATGGTAAGAACGGTAAGAATGGTAAGAATGGTAACTCTTCTAGCCCATCTTCCTCTAATCCTTCGGAAAAGAACTCTTAACAATGAATCTAAGGGTAAAGCTAAAGCACTTGCAAAACCTCAGCTAACCCCGAATGAAAAAGCTGCACAAGGAATTATAGGAGGATACGTCACGGCTGAAGAACAAGTGATTTATGCTAAGGAAGGTAGATGTTATCAATGTCACGTCAAGGGTCACATTAAGAAGGCTTGTCCTAAGACAGCCCCCCCTAAAGAACCAAAGGCACCAACAACAACCACAAGCACTTTAATGAACCAAGCTAAATCTTCTCATGTCTCTGACACATACATTGATGAGTCTCTCATGAAGTGTTATGGTCATGTTAAGGGTCACCGCTTTATCATATTGTTTGATCCAGGCAGTATGCATGATGTGATTAGTGCCTCTCTTGTTGAGAGAGCCGCCTAGAGATTAGTCAGAAATCTCCTCTCGAGGTTTCTGGCTTCGCTCTCGGTATGGACTCTCTCATCATGAAAGAGTGCCTTGATGTGTTGTTTACAGCTCAACAAGCTACTTTCCGTAGGAAATTTCTCGTGTCTCCTCTTTCAAGATGTGATATGCTTTTGGGCATCAGATGGTTTCGTGAGCATAATCCTCTCATTCATTGGGAGGCCAACACTCTCACATTAAATGCCAAGACTGACTCCCCCATCATCATTCGTGCTAAGGAAGGTCTGCATTCTTTGCCTCTCATTTCTCATGTGCAAGTAAAGCGTGAATTATGACGAGGAGCACAAGCGGCATTCATCTATGCTGCTCCAATTTCCCAAAACATTCAGGCTCCAGACAAGTATTCAAATTCTTTTACCAACTTTAAGCATCTCTTTTTGCAGGATGATCTTCCACCTCGTCTTCCATCCGAGCGGCCAGAGGACCATGACATCCCCCCTTCTTGAAAGAAAGTAATCGTCCGCGATTACAGCACGGACGATTACAGCATATCTGCAAAACAACTCAAGTTAGCTCAAAAATTTCCGAGGGTCAATTTGAGGGACATTCCGAGGGACAATCCAAGGGACAATCAGTTTTCTCATTCCAGATCGGAGCTCTTGATATCCTTGCTCCAGCACCAGCGACAAATTGAACGGCAATAACTATGCTCATTGGAATTTGATCATGCGACACTGGTGCACACGGAAAGGCTTATGTGATATTGTCAACGGCTCGGAGCCCCGTCCCACGAGGATCCCAACAACAGGTACACCCGCCTTCAAGATGACGAATATCTCAAATCGTGTGTCGCTTGAGATGCGGCTAATGCGAAGGCAATGTCGGCCACTGCGAAATCTCTTACAAAGACCCTTTCTCCAGCCATTCAGACTTTGAAGACTGCCAACGATATGTGGTTCAAGCTCGTTGGAATGTTTGATCGGGATTCTACAATGCGAGCAGTCACCTGCCATCCAATTTCCACGAGGAAGTTCCATGCAATCATTCCTTATGAAGGCTAAAGTTGTTCATGATCAACTATCGGCTATGAAAAGTGCATTGACAAGTACTCAGCTGCTTTGGTTCTTACGAAGTTGCCTAAGGAGTATGAAACGGTGTCTAGGACACTTCAGCTACAAGCACGAAGGAAAAGCGGGAATTTGATAATCTCAGCTCTTTTCTCATTGAGGAGGAAGCCGTGTTGATAACTCAAGGCAAAATTCAGATTTCTGAGACAGATGGGGAAGCATTTGCTGCTTTGGATTCCAGAAAGAGGACCAAGAACCGTTGTTACAATTGTGGAAAACGTGGTCATTTGGCCAAGGATTGCAGATCCAAAGGCAAAGACAAAGATTCTACAAAGAACAAAGATAAAAGCAAGCATTAGGAGGAAAGCAATGATAGTGACTCAAGGAAGGACTGTAAAGAGGTTGTTGGTGTGGTGGTGACTACACTCGCACGATCTCCCACCTTCTAGTCACATGGAGATCAGTGTCGCCACTAGATTAAGCCAGAGAGAGGCTTGTGAATGGCAAAGAGGAGCAAACAGTGCTCCGTATAATTAATTTGGGCCCTTGTGTTGGAGTTAAGTTATTGGTGTTTGAACCCATAGGTCGGAGTTCAAGGCACATGCATCTTGCAGGGAACCAATCAGACGTATCTAAAACACTATGGATGAGTGCACCAATCCGTCGTTGTTGGTCGGATCATGGACAGGATGTGTGTCACAAACTGCTGACGTGTCAAAGCCCTGAAGAATAGAGCCAACTTGTAGATGTCAGCCGAGGGGCCTAAACCCTAAGAAGAACAAGTAACAGAAGAAGAAGTCCTACCAACTTATGGGGACCCCATCCGATGGGGCCCCAAGTGAGTTGAAGTGACATAAAGGATTAAAATAAAGCAAGACCTACACACAAAGGCTTGCGCATGAGCTGATAACGTGGCAGCTGTATGGACACTGCGGATTTATCGTTGGCTGATGATGTGGCAGACAGTACGGATGTCCGCGTTTTGCGTTGACTGCTGACATGGCAGTTGTACGGATTTCCGTGATTTACGCTGGCAGTTTTTTGGCATTGCTTTTGGACCAGAGGCTTTTGAGTTTGTAGGCTTTTCGTGTAAACTGCTTTTCATAGGCCAAGGGCCTTTAAATATGTACTAAGGGCTCATGCTCTGGCATGCTTCCTGGAGAAGGTGCAAAGCGTGGAGTACCGGCTTGTACTGTGTTGATGCAATATAAAGAAATACCGAAAGGGGCGCCAAGGTTGGGGGCCAATACTCTCTGGGGTGGAATTCCGCCACTCCGTGTCGCGTGTCGTCTCTCTTTCAGTTCAGTTGTTATTGAAGTGCTAAAAGTCTATTCAGTCTGTTCTTTTCTATTGGCACATGGTGCTCGTCTTGTTACAATGTGTTCCACAATTCATTATCTTGGAGTATTATATTTTGGACGTGATGTGTTCACAGTTCACGAATGGGGATTCTAAAACGTAGTGTGGTCTACAATTCAAATTTTCTAAAAAGGCAACCAATGCTCAAGATGGCATTATTCTCAGGTACAAAGTTGAGGGTAGCAAAATCGAGGTGTCTCCAATTGGTGGCCACTTCTCGGGTGTCCATGGTAGCTTCTTCATCGACTTGGTCTCACTATTGATGTCCACTATGAGCTGCAAAGAGGGTGTTAAGATTTTTGGCATCTCAAGTGAACTGCCCAATGTGATCTCATTATTTATTTTGACTTTTAGATATTTATTTTACTTATTTGTCAAAGTCTAGGTAGGGAAATTTACTGAGGTTGCTATATAAGCAACCCCTTGCCTCCATTGTACACATTCAGTTATTCATTGCCTGGTTCAGGAGAGACTCTCTCTCTCTCTCTCTCTCTCTCTCTCTCTCTCTCTCTCTCTCTCTCTCTCTCTCTCTCTCTCTCTCTCTCTCTCTCTCTCTCTCTCTCTCTCTCTCCCCCCTTGATCTCTACGCTTCTGCATCGTCGACCTTGACAAGCTCGAAAGTACACTTTTGATGTTGTAGCTTGGTCCACTCTCACGGGCTCTGCGCTTGAATTGGCTTCCACCAGCACGATGATTGTGATCGAGGGGGGTCGACCTACACTCCAACTTGCCACAGAGCTTACCCCCCAAGAGTGGTGCAGTGAGAGAGAGGTGTGTTGGGCATAGTTACCCGGAACGGGGAACGGGGAACGGCAACGGGCGCGTGAAGTTGGAATGGGAACGGGGAACGGAGACTTGAAAATGGTCATTCCCTGTAACTATGGTGTTGAGAGCTCATCTATGGCCTTACACTCTGGCTCATTTGGCGGGCCTGCTTCTTCCACACCTTTGAGACTCGCCATGTCCCACTGGCAGAGACTGTTCGAGACTATAGAGTGCCAAGTCAACAAATTGATGAAGCAAAAGAAGTATTCACATAAGGGACAGAGGCCCAAGTCTTTTCCCGACTACCTAGGCCGACACTTTTATAGATATTGGAGAGAAGGGGTCTCAAAGGAAACAGCATCGACGTGTTCACTTTTAGGACCACTCTAGTTCTAGTCCTAGTTAAACTTCAAAATCCAATTTCAGTTTCAATTGCCTTTACACACAAGGCCTAGCCTTAGTTGATGAGCATGTGGTCACACAATCGTAAAATTCTCTTGATCAATTAATAAAGATACACTGCAAGGAGCGCTTGACTTGAGGGCCAATAATTTCTAGAGCGGAAATATGCAGCTCTCATGTTGTCTACAAACTGCAAGTGCAATATTCTCACTTCTTTCAAGTTTTTCAGTCACAATTTGCAGTGTTTCGATGAATCATATGTTTAGCGGGTGATGACAATGATTAAACAACATTTTCAAGAGCATAGGCAATATGTGGACACATTCTTTGATGATATTATTATCTCCTCCAAGTACGAAGCAAAGCATTAAGGGCATGTGGCACAGGTCTTTAGAGCACCATGGATGTAACAAACTTGGACACCCCAAGTCTAGATTCTACTGCGACACAACAGAGATTCACTCTAAAGCAGTTCACAAAAGACGACACGGCCCGGCGTAGTTCCGTGCCCAGAGGTATTGGCCCCAAAGACTGGAGTCCCTTTCGGTATTTCTTTTTATATTAATCTTGGTGCAAAGTACAAGGGAGTCTCCTGGGACTCACACTCAGACTCTACGTCCAGATGCTCCGAGTAATGAGGGCCCAACAAACATATTTATTGTTACAAGGGATGCCCAAAAGCAGACCCCCAAAATCTCAAACTCAAAAGCTCTTAAACTCAAAAGCAACTGTAATCCAAAAGCTTCTCAAAAGTTAAAACACAGTGCCCAAAAGCTGGCCAGCGTAATTTTCGGAATTTCGTATGGTCTGTCAGCGCAAAAAGCGGAGCGTCCGTACTGATGTCCGTACAGCCTGCCACGTCAGCATGTCAGGGCGTTTTGCGGCAAATTTTCCGCTGGCTGCCACGTCAGCCTGCCGGCGCATTTCAGGCAACAAGGTGTGTGAGTGTATGTCCGGGGGTCAGCCACGTCACCAATTTGTGACATACCCCCCTCTTGAAAGAATTGTAATCGCCCTCGATTACGCCTGCAAAAACAGAGGCCAGAAATTGTCTTAGTAGACACTAACTGTTAGTACCGACGCACTAGGCACAACACATCTAGCACATATACTAATCGACACTCACATCACAGGACATCACATGACAAATCATTCCAAATCTCAGACAATGATTAATCGGCAACGTATTTAGTAATCACATTCAAATTCATTCCAAATCTCATACCATGATTAATCGGCAGTGTATTTAGTAATCGCATCTAGATCTAGTCGGGACCTCATAGATGCCCGATTAACTAATCCATATTGCAATCATGTCTATAGAGATTTATGAGACCGAAATGTTGCAATCTTTTCATCTTTCAGTTCCTACACTCAAACAAGTCAAGTACAAATCAATCAGTATCATTTTCGGGAATTCCAATTCATAAAGTCGTACAGCAAAATACTGTCAGCCCAGCAGTATCTCTGAAACCCAAAGGGACATCAATGACTCTATATCAAAAATTGGGGTAATCTGTTGACAAAGGAGCGGAGCAACTATCCTCTTGTGCAAGCCTGCTGCACTAGATTCACCCATGCTGAAATCGGGGTTCTATCGGAGTAGACTATGCTAAACCGAATGCTTCAAGGTAAAGTTTCAAAATCTGAGGAGTATCTGTTAGGTCCTCCTCATCCATCCACTTCGCATCCAATGCAGGATAGTTCTTGAATTTAATCGAGAGCCGCCTAATCAATTTACCTTTAGTCTTTCTATCTTTATGTGCCAATATATGTTCTCGAACGAATATCTCCTCGCTTTCCTCCACTTTGGGTTGCTCATCTGGCTCCCCATCATCGGGCACATCGCCTTTAAAAGGCTTCAAGAGACTCACATGAAAAGCATTGTGAATTCTCGAAGTATCGGGCAGCTTCACTCTAAAGGAGACATCATTTATCTTTTCTTTTATCTGGAAAGGTCCATAGTATCTCATGCTAAGCTTTGGAAAAAGTCGCTCCTTTCCTTTTCGTTTTCTTAGGCGTGCCTTCTCAAAACGTAAGAGCACCCAATCGTCCTCCTTTAATTTCAAATTGCGACAATGTCGATCTGCTGCCTTCTTATGTCTTTCTTGAGATTTCTATAAAGCCTCCCGGACCTTGGCAAAAGCAGTGTCCAAGTCCCTCGTGTGCTGGTCGGCTTCAAAAATCTCATCTTGGGTCCGGAGAATGTTCTGATCTACCGGTTGATTCCCTTTTTCTTTTCTTTCCTCGTGCCCTGGGACCTGCGGGTAGCGTCTTTCGCTTCCCTGTCCATTGGCACGTCAGAGTCAATCATCGAAACCCTAAGACGCACTATCATCTGATTCCTCTGTCTCTAGAATGCTTTGATGAACTTGCATCTGTTTTCCTTAGTTCGTCGGAACCCTCTGATTCGCCAGAATCCTGTGATGAGCTATCATCTGGTTCCCTTGATTCATTCTCTTCACTGGAAGACTCTTGCCTTTTTGATACTTTCCTACCCGTCGCATAAGTCAATGAGCTGGCATGCATTTCAAATGGTTGCTTAGTCATGTCCCGTGGAGTGACACTTCTGGTTTAAAGCATAGTCTTGAATCTCTTTAGCAAATCATAGCAAAATCGCTCAATCTGGTCTTTCAAAAGAATCTTCGACAAGTATCCCAAAATCTTTGGCAGTAGTCATCCAATGTATCTTTCTCACTCATTTGCAAGTGATGCCAAGGCATAATGAAATCTTTTGCATATTCATCATTCTTTTCAAGTAAGATGCCGCCTTTCGCTCCCTGGAATGTTCTAAGAATCACGCTCTAGAGAAGGCGACGTCAAACTGTTGTTCAACTCAAGGGCTCGATGGGTGTCCTGGCCTGACTCCCTTCCTTGAATTCCTTGGTTTTCTTGTTGATCTGTTCATTGTCAAAAAAGGACGAGCTCTCCTCCTTTAAACGGCTAGATGGCCTTCCATGCCTTTTAGACTTTGTTTCAAAAATCTTCTTCAAAAGAATCTTGTCTTAGGTGCTTAGAAATTTAAGGAGCTTCTTAGCACCCTCGAACACTTCAAATGCCGTCTTTCCCGTGTGTCGTTGTAGGCAAACTCCACCAAGGGAAAATACTTTTTCCATCTAGTCTTCCGATCCAAAGAAGAAGACTTCAACAAATTCAAAACCATTGAATTGGCTATTTCCAAATTGCCCATCTATCTGCGGGTGGAACAAGGACAAGAACTGCAACCACGTGCCAATGTTCTCCCAGATTGCCGTTCAAAACAACTAGTAGATCGGGGATCTTTGTCCGAAACAATGGACTCAGACATGCCATGTATTCAAAAGTTTTGCCAAAGGATCGGGCTTAACTGTCTTCTTTACTGGAACGAAGTGAGCTTGCTTGCTAAATCTGTCGATGACGGTCCAAATGCCATCATGCCCACTTTGTGTCTTCGGGAGATCAAAAATGAAATCCATAGCATTACTTTCCCAAGGGCGGGTGGGAATGGGTAAAGGCTGTAACAATCCATGTGCTTAATGCCTGTCAAACTTGACTTTTTGGCATACAAAGCAACTGCATACAAAAGTCATCCACATCCTTCTTGAGTCTCGGCCAAAAGAAGTAACGCTCCACATCTCTCAAGGTAGTGTCAATGCCACGATGACCCGTAAAAGGTGGACAATGGCATTCAGTTAGAACCTTTTCCCTCAACGAGCCATCCCGTATGGAATATCCCGCTACTACCTCCCCATTTTGTATTCGAGTGAATACATCAATAAAATTTGGATCTCTGGCGTACTGATCGACCATGTTCTCGAAGCTTCTATGATGAATAGCGGAAATAGCCAAGACTAACGGCTTTCAGGACAAAGCATCTGCCACCAAGTTCTTTTGTCCCTGTACATGGACAATCTCTAAGTGAAACTATGCCAAGATGTTAGCCCACCGCATCTGCTTTTCCGAAAGCTGCTTTTGTGACAAGAAGTAGCATAAACTCTGATGATCAGTGAAGACCGTAAAATCGGCTCCAAGTAGGTCATGTCGAGATAACCGCCAAAAGCTCTTTCTCATATCTGTACTGTCAATTCCGGCCTTGAAAACAATCGGCTTTCGTAGGCAATCACATGGTCTTCTTGCATTAAGACCGTTCGCAAACTATGACCACAAGGATTACAATATAATTCGAATGGCTTTTGTAAGTCCAGCAAAGCCAACACTGGTCCAGTAGTCAATTTCTCTTTCAGTGTCTGAAAGGCAGTCACCTCTGTAGGTCCCCACGAGAAAGGGACTCCTTTCTGTGTCAGAATGTGCAAAGAGGAAGCTACCCCTGTAATCTTTCGAATGAACCGCCGGTAGTAAGAACATAGGCCGAAGAAGCTTTCAACTTCATGAACTTTCTTCAAATCGGGCCAATCGCGGATAGTTTCAATCTTGGCCGGGTCCATCTGTACTCCTGCTGGTGAGACGATGTGTCTCAGAAAGTGTATCTCCGGCAAAAAAAATCGCTCTTTTCCATATTTATAAGCAAAGTATGCTTCCTCAGTGTCTGGAAAACCCACCAATGATCGATACTCTCTGAAAATCCAAAAAGTCGTTCTGAAAGCTGTCTTATAGACGTCTCGGAGCAAAACAGAGCTGATGATATTCACTCTTCATATCAATTCGGCAAGTAGCATTCTTGATATTCGGCAAGTAGCATTCTGAAGTCCGTCAAGTATATCATCAAGTACAATCTCTTTGCCCTTCATTTGTCAAAGTCGCTTTCTCAGTCCGATAGTCAACCACAGTGTTGTTCTTGCAGTTTAAAGGGATTTCGAGGAAAACGTCACAACCTTCCTAAGGGCATTACGTAGAAGCCCTTGTGCCCTAAATACCCATGACATTGCAAACGAAGTTTGCCAATGATTGGTGTAATGGCATCATCCCGTCCGGGTGCCGCTAGAACTGCCTCTGCCTGTGGCCTCAACCTGTCTCGCGTAATTCCAAATCGAGCAGCCAATTCAAGAAGTTGGCCTTAGCTCCTCCATCAAAAACAAAAATGAGGGCTTTCTAATCTTTCACTTTGCCCCAAGGGCGGCAAAGTTTTGTACTTTCGTTGATTTGATTCAGTTCGGGCCCCACTCAATGTGGTACCAGTTCTGCTTTCATCTTTCCTTTTCTTCCGCACTCGACTGCTACTCTATAACTCTCAAGTTTATCTTCTGGTGGTCCTTTGAGTTCTGGTCTCTCTCTTTCTGCGTGTACAGGTTCCGTTTTTCTACACTCGTCTGTCCTTTCGGCTTTCCTCCCTACCTGAGAGGAGAAGCAATGGCTACATGCCATCTCGAGTAAATCTTATCAATCGGGTAATTCTTCAGGTGTCTCGCCAATCTCGGGTCTCTCAAGTACTTAATCAATCTGTTCACAAGTATGCCAATCTGCAAGTGACGTTTGTACTCCTTTCTGGAACTCCAAATCTTCATTCTTTTCTTCAGTTCCCGCGCCAGATCTTCAACTTTTCTTTGCCTTCCCACTGAGAGGTGTCATCTCTGTCAGATTCTTCACGAGAACCCATGTGTAATGTGGGATTCTTTATGGCTTTATGCCATGTAAGACAGAGCGATGAAGACGGGAGCGTGCCTGATGCGGGATGTATGAAGAGTGGGAGTGGCTAATAAGTCTGGGGTCGGGGCACGAAGATTCTTTCCAAAAAACTGTGCGCTGCAAAAAGGATCGAATCTTCCGTAGAAGAAGAATCTTTCTATGCTTTGATACCACAGTAACAAACTTGGACACCCAAGTCTAGATTCGACCGCGACACAGCAGAGATTCACTTTAAATATCACAAAAGACGACACGGCCTGGCGTAGCTCCGTGCCTAGAGGTATTGGCCCCAAAGATTGGTGCCCCTTTCGGTATTTCTTTTTATATTAATCTTGGTGCAAAGTACAAGGGAGTCTCCTGGGACTCACACTCAAACTCTGCGTCCAGATGCTCCGAGTAATGAGGGCCCAACAGACATATTTATTGTTACAAGGGATGCCCAAAAGCAGAGCCCCAAAATCTCAAACTCAAAAGCTCTTAAACTTAAAAGCAACTGTAATCCAAAAGCTTCTCAAAAGTTAAAGCACAGTGCCCAAAAGCTGGCCAACGTACTTTCCGGAATTCCGTACGGTCTGTCATCGCAAAAAGCGGAGCATCCGTACTGATGTCCGTACAGCCTGCCACATCAGCATGTCAACGCGTTTTGCGGCGGATTTTCCGCTAGCTGCCACGTCAACCTGTCGGCACATTTCAGGCAGCAAGGTGTGTGAGTGTATGTCCGGAGGTCAGCCACGTCACCAGTTTGTGACAATGGGAATATAAATTGATGATCAACGGAAAGAAAGGTCACTTGCTACACAAAAGATACACTTCTTGGGGCACGTTGGTTTGTCAAAGGGTGTTAGCATGAATCTGGTCAAGGTTGCAACTATTACCTTTGCATAATGTTCATGATGTGCGAAACTTTTGCGGCTTCTTACTATTGGAGGTTCTTTAGGAAGTTTGCGGAATGTTCCTGATGTGAAGAGATTCTTGGGCTTCTTACTACCGAAGCTGTACCATTCACTTGGGGACCTTCATAGATTATGGCCTCTGAAAGACTTAAAGACAAGTTGACCACAGGACCTATTTAAATACTTTCAAACTTGCAGACTTCTTTTGAGGTCTAATCTGAGACATGTGGCAATAGTTTGGGAGCGGTGTTGATGCAAGAAGGCCACATGGTAGCTTATGAAAGTTTGTCTGGCAAGCAATGTGTGAGAAATTGGTTACGACACTCAACTTCTCATTCACAGATCGATAAACAAAGAAAAAAGCTATGGACGTTAGTGACAAATCACTGCTAGTAGTAATGGGTACAGTCAAACCATGAAAACCATTGAACAAAATCATACGTACATTTTGAGTAACATCCATTATGTTTGTGAATACCCTATTCATAACCATTTTCATATCCACAATACATCTCTTGCTTCGGAAATTTTACAGAAAAAATCCAGGTAACCACTTAACACAAAAGATTTTCCCTTTGACAAGTTTCTAGCAGCGTGAAATTCAAAAAGAACATTTTTTTAATCGACTGTTCTACAAAATCACGAACTTCAAAATAACATTAAACTGCACTTGCAGCTCCATTTAGGTTTTTTTCTACAAATGGAACAACGGACTGGGCCACATGTGCTACCTCCTCTTCAAATGCCAATGTGAGCAGCAAAAAATGGTATCACCAGTTTAGGGACCAAAAGAACGCATTTGGTGTAGAATGTGCCAGGTTTAGTAGAGACTCTATTGATTGTGACTGATGTTGAAGGTTGAAACTCTGTAAAAGCTTTGCAAAACACGCTTTCATAGATGTGGAACTCATTTATCATTCACCCCTGATAACCCTCACAGAATACCGATTTTCCTCCCATTTTCAGCATGATCTCTAACATGTTTGAGTTCAAAAGTGATGCTCCAAGGAGACATTGCCTTTTAGAAAAAGTAAACGTTGTTAACCCACATCGTTATCCTAGCACCTCCTTGAACCTTGGAGCCCACTAGCAACATTATGGCATGGACTGGCTATGACATTAAAGTAGAGCATTACATGTAAATTCCTCGTGATCCTTCTGCAAAACTTTGATAGCATGGACAAAACACTACCAGAAAATCGGGTTGTCTTACTCTACGTGAAAATTGGACTGTGACACATTGCCAACAATAGACAATATTGTACAACTAAATACAAATGCATCGACTAATTACCTCATTGGAGGAATTAACAACAGCATCAACTTCCAAGTTCCAAGGATGGCCGCGCCAGAGGTAAAGCTTGGAGTTGATGGCATGATCGAGAGGGAACCTTGAAGTAGAGACTTCTATAAGTCCATTTGCATGGGAAGAGAGCGGATCACCTACTAAAGCAGAAAGCTCATCAGAGGGATGGTAATCTGCATCGCTCCAGCGGGGGACCTGGTCGAGCTTTACTACATAGTCAACTCCTGTTCTGGAATCCATTACCACACACCATCACTTGAAATCCTCCAGCATGCAGCCTGGCATCATCTTGATCTTCTCAAACACATGGAGATCTCGACTCAAAGAGTTTGATCTTGGAAACGTGGTAAAGCCCAATATTCAGCTTGAGCTCTCAATTGCCCATGAGCGCTACCCAGAAATTCTTGCGAGATACAGTGCAATATCCGATAGGCCCGCTCCTTATAAGTCTCGACTCGACTCATGGGATAATGATTTGCACCAACAAAATTGGCCCCTCGCGTAAGGCTGCAAGCCTGGGAAGGAAAGCCGCAGGCCGCTTAAGCAGAACGAGCGTAAAAGAGGCAGATTCTCACTGAAGATGAATATCCTTTTACCAGTTCATCGTTTTACCACCTGTTGGCAATGTACATGCAAAAAAAAAGCTGATGTATTACCGAATTTGAATGAGATGTTTGCTTGCAGACACACATGTTCAACTTATCGCAGTACATGTTTGCTTTACAGACCCAATTGTTCAACTTTTTGTATCTTTGTGTACATATACAGCACTAAAACCTAACCAAAATTATCACTTTTGACACATGGAACCCCGAAATAAGACAAACTTTGAAATCTCAGCGCAGTGGGATGACCGTTAGGCACCTTGCATTGAATCCTTAATGATTCCCCAAAACTTTTGTGGCACGAGTGTATATCCGCAAGCTGAGAGAGAGAGAGAGAGAGAGAGAGAGAGAGAGAGAGAGAGAGAGAGTGCAACGTCATCACCATTGAGTGTGAGAGAGAAAGAGACAGTGGAGATAGCTCTTGATTGGGGCTAGTGATGACTCCTGGAAAAAGCAGCCGGGGAGGGAGGGAGACGAAGGAGGTGGACATTGGTGGAGGAGGAGAGAAAAAAACGCTATAAAAGCAGTCCTTATAAACAAATTAATTGTCTCATAGCATTTTTGTCGATTCAATCGTAGTCCTTATAAAAGCAGTCCTTATAAACAAATTAATTGTCTCATAGCATTTTTGTCGATTCAATCGTAGGTTTAAGTGCTAGTGTTCTCTTCAGAATTTTTTGACAAGCCTATGCATGCATTTGGGCCTTAGCCAGATCAACTCCTTGTGTATTGACATTGTTATTAGGTTTGTTATGTTACTGTGTAGATAGCTATGTTGCATCATCCATTGTGGTGACCCACATCAAAATGCTCACTACAAATGGTGTATCTTTATGGAATGGCACAGATGGATTTACACGTAGAAAACAAATGGAGGTAGTGTCATGGACTCTATGTTATTTTCGGATGCCATCTTTAATTGCATACAAAGTTTTACACACTTGGCCAATGGATTCTGGAATGATCACGAGACATAATGTCTTGCTCTCAAATGTCCTAAGAGATTCGAGCATGTAAAGTCCAACCAGAGTGTGGGGCAGTCATCTTTGTGCATTAGTGCTCAAAAAGATCCTAGGTTTAGTGCAATCCCACCTACAAAATGTTGAGATTCGCCTCTAAATTTTGGATGTGAAGGTGGGAAAACCTACAAAATCTTAGAGAAATTTAGTGCAAAAACCTTCACATTTAGTCAATTTACCTCTCCAATTTCTCATGTATAGGTTTGCCAAGTAATTTTCAAGCATTGTTGTGCATACACTTCAAATGGGCATTTGTGTATAGTGATATGTTCGGAGCAAATGCTACAAACCACGAAGCTCTCAAATGATCCAACACTAGGATGCAAGTCAAGCAAATCATTTGGTCTTGTGCGGACGAATGCTTTGCCGTGAAGCACGTGTCTCGCAAAGGGGGCAAGAAAGGTAGCTCAAAGAAGAAATGGTTTGGTAGGTAATGTAAAGAAGCACAAAAATATTTGATCATGAGTTTGAATGCAAACAAAGAAAAAGAAGATTATCAAAAGCATCTACATACATACAAAGTTGTCCAAAAAAGAGAAGAAGATGGGAAGTCAATCAACAATTTTTCCATGCCCAAGAGAAGGCACAAGCTTGTGTAACAGTTTGGAGAAATATAAAAGACAAGTGTGTTGAGATTTTTGGTGACTTAACTCTTATGGCATAGATATGCATTGCAAGAATCTATATGCCCAACCAAATGTAGGAAAGACGTGGTGTCATGGTTCTCTTTCATATATGCCTTCCTGCTTTATAATCAGAGATATATGTGGAAGGCTTTAGAAATTGGGCATTCACGAAGCAGAAGAACTTCAAGGTATCAATCTTGAAATGTTGAAATGGAGAAGTGAGGAACCACATTATTGGATGCTTAACCTTGCACTTCAACATAGGATGTTTTCATGATTGGAGTAAAAAATGGATCAAACATTTACATAAAGCGGAGATGTTAACAATGTAAACGACTATTGGACCACGATGGTTGGTATTTTTATGGCAAAGTTTCTTGTATGTATCATGGAAATACAGATAAATGAATGGGCTAAAAATAATGACAAAAATGCAAGAGGTTTTCCAAAAACATTATGTTGATCGTGGAGCAAAGGTGAGAGGTTTTCATCTAGCTTTGTGGGCTTTAATAAATCTTTTGATATGGTTCCCCGGGAGTATGAACTCTAAGTCCTCATGGAGCAAAGGTGAGAAATTGGCATCTTGCTTTGTGGGCTTTAAGAAAGATTTTGATATGGTTCCCCCATAGTATGAACTCTAAGTGCCAAGTAAATATATGTTATGATATTGTATGTCCCCTATGACTTTTGTGGTGCATGTGGTTAGCATCAGCATGTGTAGGGGATAGCTTGGCTTTGTAATGATTAATTAATATGTTGTTGTTTTGGTAAATTAGTGGTTAATTGATGGTAAGACCGATGTTTGTGTCAATTGGAATTCAGGAAGTTGAGAAGGAGACCACATAGTTGATTACTTCATTTCAATAAACAATGTGTATTGGCCTAGTGTTTTATTTTTGTTCAATAAGCTATCCATAGCAGATCATTTTGTATATATTATGCTAGAGATAGTTTTCAATAAGTGGAAACCATCTCCAATGCCATGAAACTTCATGTAAAAAAAAGGCTCTAATTTTTTACATTATTCTAAATTTTGAATAAATATCAATACCCAAGATATAGAGTGTGCCATACACTTGAGGGCTAGATTTAGCCCAATAGTTGTGTGATTCTCTTATCTTCTTCTCTAACGTATTCTCTATATGCAATCTAGTCACCGTCTTCTTCTCTTACACTGTTTTACAATTTTGTGCCTACATAAATATTTGTGTGTGTACCAAGAAGATGGCACAATCTTGAGTGTTTATGCTTTTGAAAGGAGAGACAGTGAAAGGTGTGAGAAACATGTGTGTAGTGGGAGCTTAGAGAAGGTTTTTGGCTTCCCCTTTGGGCAATTGTGGTATGAGAACCTTGGCTCAGTGGCTTGACATTGGCTAATGTTTGATTTTGGCAAGCACTGGCAATTAAAAGTTCCGAATCGGTAAAAATTTACAAAAAATTGATGTTGTAGTAAACTTCAAAAATTTCTTTGAATTGCTTAAGAATATTGGTGGCAAAGTTTTTCCTGCAATAACTGTAGGAAAAACTGTAATAATTGCGTATGAAATCAAATTGGAGCTAATAATTAAACTGAATTTGCTATGAGATTCAAAGTAATTAGGACTTGAAAAAATACGTTAATGCATTGAAGAAATTAGGCAAGGAAATCTCACAACTAATAAAGCAAGATTAATTGAAGATTTTTTTGACAAATCATTGCAAGAACATTGCGAAGAAGGCTTTTGAAGGAATTGTCAGCTTTTTGCAAAAGCTATGTGGGAATAACTTCTTGCACACAAGCAAGGCTAAAATCGACCTTCTTTGAATTCAATCAGTGTGGCTCCAAAAAAAAATCATGTTGGGATTAGGATCATCTCTTTCTTCTACATCATGGCTTAAAATAGTTTCAAATCCTTGCTAACACCTCTCTTCTCCCTCATGTTTCCTTCCCATCCTACCCGCAACTATTATCCAACACGTTCAAGCTAAAAAGGCCACTTTTCTTGAAAATTTATGGCTTTATAAAATTAGTTTTAACTTAAAATGGATACTTTCCCATGTGAGCCTTGAAGACTTTGCAAGCTAGAAAGAACTAGTCAGCTTTGGCGAATGCGAGCATCCTCGATGATTATATATGTATAAATCATTCAATAAAATCCATTCTATTTTTTGAGAAAACAAAAAAATAAAGCCACAACAAGATTGCCTGAAGGAGAAATAGCCCGTTGTGGTAAGATTCTTTGGCGGATTTCACAAACTATTTGTGAGTAAACCTTGTACTTGGGACCAACCAAAAGCTGGAAGGTAGGTTGTTTTTTGAGCTCTCTTCACACACAAATTTTTGATTCACCTACTCCCAATTTCACCCTCAATTACAAAACCAGTCAAGAGATGGTCCAATGTTAAATTGCAGTTCCACAACCATGTATGCTGGATTCCATACTATTTTGATTGTCTGCATCTCCTTGTTTTCACATGCATTCATGGTGCACTTGCTACAAGCACCTGCGATCATGAAACATTTAATTAATTTACTACAAATTCTTATATATGCATGTTGTGCATCAACTTGAAAAATAATTGTAAGAACCACACAACAAACCTACACCAACTCTAAGAAAGAGTAAAATTAGTAGTAAAACATTCAATTTTAAGGATTTTAATGGAAATATAGATGCGAGCATAGTTTTTCCATGTGTCTCAACTAGATTATTATTTTTATGATGAATATTTCTTTGAACACGATAGAGCTAAATAAGCATCCAATCATCTCAAAAGTATTATGGTGGGATGCAATTAAACAGCATGGTGAGAATCCGCTTACATGGCTTGCATTTCAGAAGCCATTGCTTCCATATTTTTACTTGCATAGTACAAGTCCACAACAGGAAGGCAATGGATCTAGTTTGATGGGGTAAAAATAAAAGTGTACATACTATGTTGACCGTTTTTGGAACTATTTGATCGAGCTATTTACTTTCAGCATGTTAGCAAGATAAAGTTTAAGCGTAAGTTTATTTTAGGATTAGCACCTCAACTAGGTGATGATGTACATGTTTGAGTCTAACGATTTTTTTTAAAGCTAACATTTTGGTTCATTGGAGTCATACTTTCTTCAGAAGATACAAATTGGATAAATCTTCCACATCTTCTTGGTGATATGCACATTCTACCTATGAGTTCTTCACCTTGGGCATCCTCAATTCTCTTGGTAAAAGGAAAAAGATGGGTCTATGCGTATGGGTGTAGATTATCATGCTTTAGATGTAGTGACTATTAAGAACAAATATCCTCTCCTAATCATGGATGAGCTATTTGATAGACTAAAAGGAGCTTGTTATTCCTCTAAGATAGAGTTACGATCCAGCTATCATCAAGTACTCAAACGTTTAGCATATATCCCAAAGACTGTTTTTCGTACAAGACTTGGATATTATAAGTTTTTAGTTATGTCTTTTGGTTTAACTAACTCTCCTACAATTTTTCTCACTACTATGGATGAGACAATATGACCATATTCAAGAGAATCCATCATTGACTTTTTTGATGATAATTTGTCTTTAATATTCTCCAAGAAGAGCACTTGCAGTACCTCAAGCTCGTTATTGAGTTGCTACAAGAGCATAAATTCTATGTGAAGTTAAGGCAATAATGTTTTTGAAAACAAAAATCACCTACTTGGGACATGTTATCTCTTCTTATGGTCTTCAACTAGATCCAATTAAAGTAGATGTAATCATGCAATAGCCTCATCCTACTAATATAAAAGAATCTTTGATTTCTTTACGTATTGGAGGTTGTTATCATAAATTCATTTAGGATTGTGCAAAGCTTAGCAATTCCCATGATGGACGGGTTAAAGGCTCAAGAGAAATCCTTCACTTGGGGCAAAGAGAAACAACATAGTTTTGACGAGCTTCAGGTATCTTTAGCTACAACACCCACTTTTAGCTACTGTTGATCCCCTCAAACCATTTGTGCTTGAGATGGATGCCATTAGAAATGGTATTAGAGTAGCACTTTTGCAAGACGGATAGCCTATCAAATTTAAAAGTAAAATATTGGATTCCACTCAACAAAATTACTTTTCTTATGAGTGTGAGCTTTATGGCAATATTCATGCTTTAAAAAAACGGCGATAGTATTTGTATGGTGCTCAATTTGAAACTGGTTTTCATCATCATAAAAGCATCAAACAATTATCACATCAAATGGTGGTCTGAAATACTTACGATTATGTAAAGGTCAATGGTACAATGTTGTAGCTGATGCTTTAAGTCACCTGGTTGATGTAAATGCTTATGGAGATTCAAAGCAAATTTGTGCAATCTCTTAACAACATTTGTGAGGACAAGTAACATTACTCAATGGTGTGGACTCATGTTAAAAAGAGAGACCTCGTTAATAGTGATGAAAATTTTTGGAAGACTATCAAGCTCTGACATCACACCAGATTCTATTTGAGTTTCATAAATGTCCTAGTGCAGGTCACCTCCAAATACAAAAGGCATTTGGACTTATATGTGGACAATTGTACTAGCCACACTCGCATTAAGACATACATGCTAGGTTATTAAGGTAGAGCGACTCAAAGTTAGGGGGATTGCTTTGTCCTTCAGAGATCCTTGATGGAAAGTGGGAAATAATCTCAATGGATTTTATCATTGGACTTTTGAGTATTGTATGTGGACATGGTTTCATTTGGGTTGTTGTTGACCATCTTACCAAGATGTGTAACTTTATTCCTACTAAGAATACATTTAAAACTACAAAATTAACAAGGCATTTATAGAGAATCTCTACTAGTTATATGGTTTACCAACTAACATTGTAAGTGATAGTGACCATAAGTTCAATGGCCATTTTTGGCAAGAAATATTGATCATAAGTTCAATAGCCATTTTTGACAAGAAATATTTGAGAACTTGGATCCTAAGCTCATCTTAAGTGTGACTAATTGTCCTGAGATAGATGGTCCCTTGATGTTAATGAATGGCTTTCAACCCTGTTCACCTATGTATGTTGGGATAGCCAATGAAAAGATTCAACAAGTCAATGACTTTTTATGGGATCATATGTCGTCCATGGTATGTAGTGCTTGTTTTTATGTTAATCAAGATCAAAATGGATATCAAAAGTATGCGAATGGCAAAAGACGTTTAGCTAGTTTTGAAGAAGGTGATCACATTTTTTTTACGTGTATGGGAACAGCCATACAATCTTAAGACTAGTGTGGTCCATTAAGATCATGAATCCATTGGTGTGGTTGCCTATAAATTGGATTTACCATCCCTGTTTCCGTGTTCATCTAGTGTTTCAACTTATTTGTTTGAAGAAACAACTAGACACTTATGATAATTTCATGGACCTAGACATTTTTGTTATCTACTTGGAAGAACATTAGTGTGATTAAGAAGCGTTTTCCCACTTTCTTTTGACAAAAACTCTTCTCCAAAGGGGGGGGGAGTGTTATGACAAGGGTCAGTAGACCATAGTTGGCCACATGGGTATAGACCCTAGGGCAAGTCCCTTATAAAGTGCATGGCTAGTGGGAGGTTAATGGCATCCCAGTCTCCCCATTGTCTCACAATTATACAACAAAGCTGAAGATGACTATGATAAGGGGTAGGATCTTGATTATGATGGTAACCAAAGAAATTATCTAAGTACTTCTATCTCCCCTCATATATTTCTTTAAGTGAAGGGCACAATGCCAAGCAAGGATGTCACAATTTTTCTATGTGATGGCAGTAATCATGACTTTATTTCTTCTGAGCTTGCACAATAACTTTGCCTACATCACGTCTCTCCATTGTATAAGGTTAATACTATTCTTCATTTTTATAATTGTAACAACCAAGCAGAAGTTGAAATGTCTATTGGTGGCTTTTACAAATGCATACAGTCTTGCCGCACCTTTGCATGGAATTGATGTGCTTCTTTGCCATGAACCACCTTGTCTCTCTCGTCCTCCTCTCTCCCCTCACCCTCTTTCTACTTTCTCCCCCTCACTCAATATGTACCTCCACTAGTATGCCATAACAATCCAACCTTGAAAGATCTCACCCAAAAAAGCTAATAAAAATAAATTTTATTTTGAAATTTCACTATTTCTAATGGAATGAGTATATAAAGATTGTTCAATTTTTATTATTTGGTTATTTTTCTTAGACTTGTACATATGTCTCCTTCTCCATCTCTATATCGTTCTCTATCTTGCCTTCCCCTCTCTCATGCATGTATGGGTATGTGTTTTCATATGTTCTATCATTGTTGCATGCACAAGCATGCATGTTTGTATATATGCTTATTGGTGTGGATGCCTCCTTCCTATACGTGGTGTATGCATGGGTGTGTATATGTGTTGATGCTTGTGTGTGAAGGTATGTGTGCAGGTATGCATGATTGTGTAATAAATAAGTTTGGAAGAGAAACAAGTTAAACCCTCCCCAACCCTATGTTGAAAGTTTGTACATGTGCACCTTGGATTTTTGGCTATAGAGACTCTATACTCAATGTGAAGCTTTGAATTTTCCCATAATAAAAGCCTGATGCATTTATTTTATCACCACTTTCACTTTCAAGGCTACCATTGACATAGAATTTGGCATGTCAATATGTTTCTTGGCTTCCAAGGAGATGCCAATGTGCAATGTTCTTTTGGTGGTGCACAACGTCCTTTGTTATTTCCTTTTGCTACAAGTGAATCCCACCACATTGAGTGCTTTCACTTGATTTGTTGTTAGTTTTGACCTTCACCACACACCAGTCCAATGATGGATAGATGGGTGGAGACAAGCCACACATGCCAAGGATTTGAATAGTAAAACCATGCCCATGTATCCCTGCTCTTTCCCTCCCATTAGGTTTTTCCTAGAAAACTTTGGGTTGGCACCCCTACCATGCAACTTGCAATTTGTTTCCTCCACCTTCCATTTGAGCCTGGGTAGCCATGTCCTCCTTGTTAGAGACCCTCTTGTACTTTGCATTTGTAAAACCTAGTTTTCTTGCTCACCAACATTTTGTGAGACTTGTTGGACACCACCTAATTCAGGCTATGAGAGTTGTTTGCTTTGACATCGACTAGAATTGTGCCCTTCCTTCTTTTGGTCATGACATTGTTGCAAAAGGAATCAGGTTGCTAAAAGATTTTGCTACTATAAAAAGTAGTACATCAAGCTAGGCCCCATCCCAATGTGTTTCCATTGGTGAATGCCATTCTATTTGACTATTGCAAAAGGTAGTGCTCACATGAGATATGGCACCTTCATTAAAAAGATATTTTGTGGTGGTGCCCATCCCTTGCAAGCCAAGACACAGGCTTGCCGTAAGTCAATTTTTTTCTTGGTGCCTTACAATTATCATTCACTACCTATATGCACATATAGATATTTTTAAAAATTGTTGCTACCATATTGAAAGCACCAATTTTTGTATAATGGTAGTGCACCCCAAGAATCATTTCACTAGTGTGGATATTGCAAGTGCCACCACCTTGGCCAATGGTCCATCAACGATAAGTTTGTGCCAGGCACTTTCTCTGTGGCCCACCATGCTCGTATTAAGTGGAATGGCAATTTTTTTCCCAATTTTTGGGAAAATTATATAAATTTTTCAAACATGTTTGTGTTATGCTTGATGAGAAGCGATAACATACTTAGGAATGGATTAGAAGGCTTTACTTCTACTGGAACATGCATGGATTTTCCCTTTCGTGCATGACATTATTGGGGCTTTCATTGTACATAGTCCTAATGAACCTCCAATTTGCATGAGCTTCATCCACCATGAAACCCACAAAGTTGGGTGGCGCTCCTTTATTTGTTGCCAGAATCTGATTAAGATTGTTCCAAAATAGAACTTGCCTGGGCTATCCACTTCTTTTGTTTGCAGATTGCTATTGTCATAAGCCCTTGCACATTGCTAGTGAGTCCAAAATGTAAGCTACCAAACATCATAACGATAACTCCTTTCATCACACCACAAACCTTAGACCGTATATATATGTAACCATTGTTATCATACCTTCCATTTTGTGTACTTGGTTGAAACAAACCCAATAATGAAGAAGGTCCCCTTTATCCATCCTCCTTGTTTTGCTGGTGAGATCAAGTCTAGCAATGGACATCTTGAATACAAAGCACCTCTTCACTTGTGTTATTGCTTGATTGGGAAACCATAAATGAAAGGAGATGTCAATAAGTGCTAGATATTCCTTCCCTCAAGAGCTAGAGTCCCTTTAAACTTTCGAACCCAAATCTTAACCTTGCTTATGGAAGCACATCTATACATAAAAAGCCATTTTTCAAATTCAAAGAGCTAGAGTCCCTTTAAAATTTCAAAGTCAACTCTTCACCTTGTTAATGGAAGCACATCTATACATAGGAAGCCATGTGAAATAATTGTTTAAATTAAAAGAGCTCTAATGGCTATACCTCCTTGTTTGTACAAGGGGATATATCTAATGGAAAAGAGCAACCAATCCCACCTCCCCTATAGTTTCAAAGATTGAACTCTACATTTGTGCACCCACGCTTAACAATCATTTAACATCCAATTGAATCTTGCAAGGCCCAGATATGATGTTGGTGCCCTCCATGGACTCCTTCACAAGGCTTGTCTCTTGGCTAAGAAAGTCTCTATTAAGCATCAACCTATAGAACCTCATGTCATGCTACAAGAAATAAACAAATGACATGGACAAATGCTTTGTAGCACCAGTGGGGTATGATGGTAAAAGCACCCCAATGTTTTTAAGGCTTTGATCTTGGAAGACACAATTCTCAATTCTTAAAATGGGAAATGTTAGATACTTGTCCATGTTTTGTGGTTGCTTGACATCATGGAGAAGATTTGTCCACAATTGTCACACATGTACTTTAAAGAGTCCCCACAACAACTTCTTTTTTGTGGTGGTAAATAGAAAGTTGAAATTGTTGGTTTTTTCCATTCATGACCATCCAAGCACGATCCGACACAAACCATGGGAGAAAGTGTAGCATCAAAAGGTAGTGGAAGCTTGAACATTGTGCACTATTAATATATGATTGGTATCTTTGTACAAGTCAAGAGGTGGGGTTTTGATGCGAGGGTGCAATGCAGGAGCATGCACGTAAATGTGTGATGAGAAAGGAGGTGAGAAGAGGGAGATGCTTGCTTGGTGGTGTCACTGCAAGACAAATTGGTGATGACCCCTTATTCTATTAGGAGAAATGAATAGAGGTTAGTAAGTTGTACGGACAACCACTTGATTGTTATCCTAACAACCTCCCACTTAACTCTCCATGTGGCCTAAGTGATCTAAAACAAAACTATGTACAAAACCTATACACTATGAAGTATGATAATGGCTTCACCCATTAGCTCTATGCAATTTGAAAATCACTCCAAAGAAAATCTCTTTGTAAGAGCATGGTTTTGATCGATATGAACTTTGACAAGCTCCACTTATCTACCAACACATCCCAAATGAAGTGATACCTCAGCTCAATGTGTTTTGCTTTGAAATGAAACACGAGATTATATGCCAAAGCAATGGCACTTTGACTATCACAATGCAACACTAGAATTTTCTAACCCTAGTCCACATCTCCCACTAAAACATGCCAACCATAAATCCCTCTTGTTGGCCTCTGATCGTGTAACATACTTAGCCTCTGTAATGGAAGAGGACATATGATATTGAAGACGTGATCTCCAAGAGATAGCTCCTCCAAAAATATGAAAACGTATTCAAATATAGACCTCTTATTGTCAACATTCACCACATAATCCGCAACCAATGATGGATGCATCACTCATTTTGAAGCATAAGCACTTGCTTGTTGTACCCATAAAGTACCTTTCAATGCATCCCAATGTTTCCAAAGCTAAGGAATAAAGAATCTTAGCCATCTTGAATCATCCTTGCTAAGTTTCACATATGTCGGCATTGGGGTACTCGATGCCTCCCCCCCCCCCCTGCATAATGAAACAATGTGAACCTTATGTATATGTGATTCTTGAGACACATTGAATTCTCTCTGACCTATCAGGTCTGATATGCATAACAATAAAGTGACTAGTTTCCCCCAAATCCTTCATAACAAACATCTAACCAAAAAAGTGCTTTAAATTGGCAATTTCTTGATAGTTCTTTCCAACAACTAGCATGTCATCCATATATAATACGAGAAGAATGAGCGAACCATCTGTGAACTTCTTCATGTACAAATAGTGATCTTCTTGATTTCTCTTATATCCATTAGAGTGCAAAAATGTATTGGATTTCTAATACCATTGCCTAAATTCTTGCCGCAAGCTTTTTTTTTTTTTTTGAGTTTACACACAAGCTCTTCTGTGCTTGGCTTCACAAACTTGATCAATTTGCTACATGTATACATCCTATTGGAGATCACAATGAAGGAAATCCATCTTTACATCCATTTGAACTAGCTCCAAGTCCTCAATAGCTACTAATCCAACACCAAACACAAAGTAGTAATCTTGACCACATGTGAGAAGATTTTGTCAAAATATACAACTTTCTATTACACAATTTCCCTTCTTGACAATTTATCAACTATTCTCAAACATGGTTGTGTATCATCTAGTTGTCCAGCAGAGACTAACTCAAGAACATGTCTGACATTTGCTAGCATAATTCCATGCCACGTGGAACCACCAGATTATTTCTCCAATTCCAATAATCTCAAGCGAGTGAGACCAATCCAATTTGACTATACTTAGAGAGCCCTCCGCATAAGGGGAAAACCACTCTCTATGCGATGTAACATAGAAACTTGCATTAGAATCTATCAACCAATTTTGTGTATAACTGGCATCTTGTGTGACAAGTGTAGTGAGATTTGAGGTAAGAACCAAGATGTCTAAGGTATGAGTTGTCTCAAAAACATCTTACAACTTGATTTCCTCAAGCTTAGCCTTCCCCTTTGCATCACTATTAGACTTCCTAGTCTCTTGAGACATGTTGTCTCTTTGTACCACACGACAATCCTTCTTACTATTTCCTTTCTTAGGCCAATAGAAGCACTCAACATTATGCATGGAACCATATACTTACTATGAGAGTTCTTGCAATCCTTAGACTTGGCATGCTCATAAGTGCTCTCTCTTTGTGAGACTCTGCAATGTAAACATCACTACTCTTGATAGGCTCAAGACATTTCCTTTCAACCTCCTCAGTAAGCAAACTACCGACTAAATCATCATAGACCAACTTGCCTTGAAGCGCGGAGTTACTTATGATCAACACTGAAACAGCTACATTTTACTTTTTCATTTGCGAAATACTGGTGAGATAACATTCCATTTTAACTACAAAAGAAACAGGGTACTCATGTGCAAGAAAAGCTTTAACATATTCATAAGGTTTACTTGAAGTTATTTGAGACTCTTTGCGAATTGTCCATAGGATTTTTTTTTGAAATTTTCTTGAAAAAAAAAATTTGGCGAATTTTTAAAAAAAGTATATAATGATTGCCAATTCTCATGAAACGCATACTTGTTTGATATAAGAATTAAGAAAATTAAGGATGACTACACAGATTAGAGTGACAACTAACCCAGAGAAACTTAAAGCAATTAATAGAAAGTTACAAATGGCCAGACTAAAACACAAATCACGACCAGTTGAACCCTATAGGACTAGAGAATTCTTGCCTAGAAAAGCTAAAGCCTCTGAAAAAACTGTCATTGTGATTGATCATAAATCAAGATCGTAGAGGGTTGTCCTGGGGGTGTGACAACGATAACAAGTGGTGGGGGTCACTTGGTATCTGTCTACCTATTCATTGCAACCTATCTTAATAAGCTTTGATGTTTGGACGGTGGCACGTACCGACCTCTCCTTCACCTAACAGGAGATGCACCTACTTCTCTAGGATTGCCAGTTGTTCTTTGTGTACTTGATGAATCAATTGGTTGATTTTTAGAGTTCAATTTTTCATATTGTGTCTTTACAATTGAGTCATTTTTTGAAGTCTACTTAAGTTTGATAGAATTTGAAACAATTCACTATATGGTTCTGTAAAGATGGAAAAATAAAGCAAACACACACACACACACACACACACTGAGATTGCTTGATCCGACCTTAATCTGCTAAAGACATTATTTGTTTGGAACTCTTTCTTTTCTGACATTTTGTTTGAAACTAAGAAATTGCTTTAGTTTGCTAACTTTCATATGTTTATAATTATCGCTTAGACTCCCCCTATATCTCTATATCATGACTTGGTTATCTTGGAAGGTTTGCCCTCATAATACCTGTGTGATTGACTTTTTGAGCTTTACCTGGCACTTTTCTTAACCTTGGTGGGACCCCCCTTTTTTGTTAAGTATGGAGCGTGATTTACCCCTTGTATTTTTTGTATTAAGAACGCACATTTGTAAGGCCCCCGTTATGAGGAGAATCCATCATGTGTGAAGAAAAATCACTCGTCAAAAAACCAAAAATTCATTGCCATTCGTCGAAATATTATGACTGGACGACGGTCGAAAAGTGGTTGTACAATGGCCAATCGGTTGGCCGGTGGCCAATAGTCAATGGCCGATGACCGATTTCAAGGCGGACTTGTCTTCTCAAAGGTGTACACACATGGGCACATTGGAGAGTCCAACTTGGACTTGTCTACACAAGGACGACTACACATGAGACCTCTCATGAGAGGGGGCAACCCTTTTGGCCTATAAAAGGAGGCCTCTTCTGCACACAAAAGGGATTGTGGTGCATTGTGAAGTTGATTTGAAGTGGTGAGAGTGAAGCAAAGTGGGAGCTCTATTAAGGGTATAATCCATTTGTAACCTACTTCTTGTTTGAAGTACTAAAGCCATTGAGTGGTTGCTTTCCCGTGGATGTATCCCACATTGGGTAAACCACGTATATCATGTGTGCTCTCTCTCTCTCTCTCTCTACTCTATAATCTCTCATGTGTGAAAATTATCTCTCTCCATCAAGTAAACTACTCTAATATCTACTTAGCTACGTCCTATTTCCTAACAACTAGTATCTGAGCAAGGTTTGCTCGTAGCTAAAGTATCTCAAGGAAAGGATTCCTTGAATTGAGTGGGAGTCGTGGCGGAGGAAGGGAAGCTCAAGATCAAAAAATTCAACGGCAAGAACTACCACACTGGAAGATGCAGATTGAAGACTATCTCTACTAGAAGGACCTTTATTTGCCACTAGGCGCTCTTGTAAAGAAGCCCACAACAATGACATATGAAGCATGGATTGTCCTCGACCAGAAGGCATTAGAAACAATTTGGCTAACCTTGGCATCAACGGTGGCCTTCAATATTTCGCAGATGAAGACCACGGAGGATTTGATGAATTCACTTGATGGCCTCTACAAGAAACCATCGGCATCCAATAAGGTATTTCTCATGAAGCGCTTATTCAATCTAAAGATAATAGAGAATGGTTCAGTTAGAACACCTAAACGACTTTAACACCAACATAAGTCAACTTCATCGATGAAGGTCAATTTTGACGATGAAGTGCAAACCCTCCTTATAGTCTTATAGTATCGTCTCTACCGAATAGTTGGGAGAGCCTTGTGATGGATGTAAGTAACTCTGTCTTTGACACAAAAACTCTTAAGTTTTATGATCTTGTGGGTGTTCTTCTAAGCGAGGAAATGCAAAGGAGAAGCACAAGTGCATCATTAAGTATTGCACTGTCAGTGGAAACAAGAGGAAGGCTTAAGGAGATATTCAAAAACCAAAAGGGTCGTGATTGCTCAAGGTGGAGCAAGTCAAGTCACGCACAAAGTCAATTCTTGAATGTTGGAATTGTAGCAAGAAGGGCCATGTCAAGATGGATTGCTAGTCCAAGAAGAAGAAGAAGGAGTCGGAGTCTCAAGATAACAAGCCAACATTGGAGGCCAATGTGGCAGGTAAAGTAGAGCAAGACGCGCTGATGCTCTCATGAGACAATGTGTCTAATTCCTTGATAGTAGATTTCAGTGCATCATTCCATGCGACACCACACAAGTAGCATTTCCAAGATTACACCAAAAATAATTTTGGGTATGTATACTTGGGAGATGATGAAGCTTGTGAAGTTGTTAGCAAAGGTACAGTTTGTGTCAAAACTACTAATGGAAATGTATGGAAGCTTAAAGATGTTAGGCATGTTCCTTCTCTTTGCAAAAAATTAATCTCTACAGGATAATTGGATGATCAAGTTCACAACATTGCATTCAAAAACAAATCTTGAAAGATCTCAAAGGAATCTTTGGTGGTTTCCAAAGGAGAAAAGGTTGGTACACTTTACTTGTGTATTGTAGTACATAAGTTGACAGTGCGGTGTGGAACTACCAGATTGAGCATATGAGTGCCAAAGGAATGCAAATCCTTCAATCGAAAAAGCTTCCTCGGGGGGTTCACCTCTTAGACATGTAAGTTACCATGTGAGTTCAAATGAATGGGTTTTTTAATTGCCAAAATTTTAAATTTTTAACAAGATTATATTAACAAAAGAGGTTTTATAAATGATTTTAAAGAAAAACTTGGAAGTTTTTTTTTTCAAAAAAAGGGGTTTTTTAATACCCTTTGAATGCACGTTATATGAATATTTCTTCAAGGTGCATCCCCTGAGGAAGCTTCTACAAGGTTTGAAAGAAGCGACTTACAATTTTGTGAAGATTGTGTTTATGGTAAACAAAAGAGGGTAAAATTTCAAAAATCAAGAAATGAAATAAAAAAGAAAGAACTTGAGTTGGTTCATTTGGATGTTTGGGGTCCTGCAAGTACACTATCGCTTGGTGGCTCATTGTACTATGTAGCATTTATAGACAATGCGACTAGGTAAACATGTGTTTATGTATTGAAGAATAAACCCGATGTGTTTTCCATATTTCAAAGGTGAAAAGCCTTTGTGGAGAATAAAGTTGGTACCAAGGTTAAATGCCTCAGATCTGACAATGGAGACGAATATTACATCCAAGCTTTTGAAATATTTTGTGCTAGCAGTGTCATTGGGAGGCAAAGGGCAATCCCAAGAACACCTCAACAAAATGGCATTTCCGAAAGGATAACATAACAATCATGTAGTGAGCACAAAGTATGCAGCTATATGCAAACTATCTCTTGAGCTTTGGGAGGAAGCAGTGAGTACATATGTGTACTTGATCAACTAGTCACCCTCAACGGCATTGGATGGGGGAGTTCAAAGGTAAGGAGAAAATGCTTTGCAGATTAAAGAAGAGCTTGTATGGTACAAAGCAAGCATCAAGACAGTGGTACTTGAAGTTCGATCGATGGATGTTGGATCACAGATTCAGAAGATGCAGTTTGATTGATGGATGTTGGATCACAGATTCAGAAGATGAGCTTGTATGGTTTAAAGCAAGCATCAAGACAATGGTACTTGAAGTTCAATCGATGGATGTTGAATCACAGATTCATAAGATGCAGCTCAGATCATTGCGTCTACACAAAGAATTTGGGAGATGAGAAGTTCATCATCCTACTGTTGTATGATGCATGCTGGTTGCAAGTGGTAACATGTCGGACATCAAAGACCTAAAAGAGGAGATGTCTAAATATTTTTCGACAAAAGATTTAGGTGCTGTAAAGAGGATACTCGGTATGAAGATATCAAGAGACATGACAAAGAAGACAATAAAGCTATCTCAAGAGGATTACATCAAGAAGGTCCTAGAAAGGCTTGCAATGAAAGATGCAAAATCGGTTTCTACACCTTTGGCTAGTCACTTATGTGTCCAAAGACACAAGAGGAGATAACATATATACCTAAAGTTCCATATGCTGCAGCGATAGGTTCTCTAATGTATGCTATGGTTTGGACAAGGCCAGACATTGCACATGCAGTGGGAGTTGTAAGTAGATTCATGGACAATTTAGGTAGAGAGCACTGGTAAGCTGTGAACTGGATACTTAGGTATCTAAAAGGGACAACAACAAATGCTTTGTATTTTGGAGGCACTGATATTTTCTTGCAAGGGTATGCTGATGCATATATGGCAGGTGACAAAGATACTTGAAGGAGCACTACTGGCTATGTATTCACATTTGGAGACACAACAATAAGTTGGGATTCAAAGCTGTAGAAAGTGTGTAGCACTGACAGAGGCAAGCAAAGAGATTCCGTGGCTTCACAGATTCTTGGAGGAGCTTGGATACAAGTGAGACAATTGTGTCTTGTACAATGACAGTCAAAGCTCCATTCATCTTACAAAGAATTCAGCCTTTCGCTCAAGGACAAAGCACATTGAGGTGAGATATCACTTCATACACACTCTTTTGGAAGAGGGACAACTAAAGCTAGGAAAGGTGCACACAAGTGAAAATCTTGCAGACATGTTTACAAAGGTAGTCAACAAGGAGAAGTTGAGCTTTTTCTCATCTTCAATCGGCATTCAAGGATAAGAAGCCAGGATGGAAAGCAGTCAAAGATTTGGTGTGGAGATCAGTCTCCAAGTGGGAGATTGTTAAGTATGGAGCCTGATTTACCCCTTGTAATTTTTTGTTTTAAAAATGCACATTTGTAAGGCCCCCGTTATGAGGAGAAGCCATCCTGCGTGAAGAAAAATCACTCGTTGAAAAACAAAAAATTCACAGCCATTTGTCGAAATATTCCTTTTCGTGGGAATACTATGGCCGGACAACGGTCGGAAAGTGGTCAAAAAACGGTCGCTCGGTTGGCTGGTGGTCTATAGTCAATGGTCGGTGGACTATAGTCAATGGCTGGTGGACTATAGTCAATGGCTTATGGCCGATGGTTGGAAGTCAATGGCCGGTGGCAGAATTCAATGGCCGATGGCTAATTTCAAGGTTGACTTGTCTTCTCAAGGGCGGCCACACAGAGGTGCATCGGAGAGTCCAACTTGGACTCGTGTACACAATGGCGGCTACACACGACTGTCTCTCATGAGAGAGGGCAGCCCTTTTGGCCTATACAAGGAGGCCACTTCTACACACAAAAGGCATTGTGGTGCATTGTGAAGTTGATGTGAGGTGGTCAGAGTGAAGCAAGGTGGGAGCTCTATTAAGGGTATAATCCCTTTGTAGCCTACTTCTTGTTTGAAGTACTAAATCTATTGAGTGGTTGCTTTCCCGTCAATGTAGCCCACATTCGATGAACCACGTATATTGTTCTCTCTCTCTCTCTACTCTATAATCTCTCATGTATGAAAATTATCTCTCTCCATTAAGTAAACTATTCTAATATCTACTTAGCTACGTCCTATTTCCTAACATTTTTTAGGATACAAAAATGCTTGGTATGGGAGATATTTTTTGGTCTTATTGCCTCTCTTGGAAAAAGTGAGCTCCATTCACTATAGATTCTTTGACATGCCGCGATCGGTGCTCTGTCTCACCAGGTATCTCTACTTTGTGTCCTTGGACATCTCCCTTCCCTCCTGACTTGTTGACAACTCGAACATTTTTTGTAAGACATGTTGCATGTCTTTATAGCTTGCCTTGATTTCCACATCCCGCTTTCACTTTGGTATGTCCTTGTGAACTTGGTGCCTTGCAGGACTATACCTACCTTGATGTTACAGGGCCTTAGTTTTGCAGTTTCACAGCTATGGTGTCTCAATGACCTCTACCTTTTTCTTTGGAAGTGGAGGCTAGTTTGCATCGTCTCCTGCTACTATTTAGGTGAGGGTTACCTAACCCTCACTTAGACTTGATTTTTTTCCCTCTTGTCTGCCAAAACAAGGATGAGAGGGTCAATAATATGATAACGAGGACTTGCTGATTGCCAAATTGAGAGAATGTTAGTTTTTTTAAGTACAAGAAGGGAAGAGGTACTGAATGGCTGAAGTTTTGATGTTTGTTGTGTGATGAAAAAGGAGAGCTTCACTCAATAATACCATCATGGATTTTGGGGAAGGATCTTTCATGCAGGTTTTTTTTCTTAATCTCTTTATTCTGGTTTGAGTTCGATCATGGATAGTTATTGCACACCATCTTTCCCACTTTGCTGGTTTGTTTGATCGCCATGGTCTTTTTAGTCTCTTGTTGATGATGTGCTTTATAATTCTGATTTTACAAAAAACTGTCTCATTTAGTTGGATCAATATAACATGCATGTTGTTGGTTGCAATTATACACAACAAGCATCATCCATTGGATTGCTTTGAAAGTTTGATGGAATTTTCATGTTGTATCTTGGTGGAATTTTCATGTTGCATTTTTTGATTTACTTTATATTCTGGTTCAAGAATTGTTGGAATTAGGGTTGCAAGGAAACGCACACAGCTTGGAGAAGATGAAGGAATCTCAAGGCACACTATAGAGAGTGTGTTAATTAGTGTGCAATGGAAATATAGATAGCCCTAGAGTGATGGGTGTATATACAATGCACGGGGGAAAAAACCTCCTAAAGAGGGAAAAAATGCCCCGGTGGTCCTAGTGTGTTCACACACATCACTACCACATGTATGTGGGAACAAATCCCCCCTGGAGTGATGCGGTGAACGAGAACTGGCACATGAGTAAAGGGAAGTGCCATGCCCTGAGGACATGGTCAGTCCACAAAGGGGAGTAAGCCCAAAGCTTTGCGAAAACCTTGAAGCTTCTTACGAGACAATGCCTTTGTGAAAAGATTTGCAAGGTTGTCCTGCATTGGCACATAAGTCAAGCTGATCTCTCCTGCTGAGAGCCTCTCCCTGACATAGTGGTAATGCACCTCAATGTGCTTTGTGCGAGCATGAAAAACTGGGTTCCTCGCAACTGCCAATGCGCTCTAATTGTCAGTATAGGTAGTGTTGGCAGTGTCCTGTCCAACATCCAAATCAGCCATAAGGCGTCTGATCCATACACACTCAACCGTAGCTGTGAAGAGTGCCCTATACTCAGTTTCACAACTAGAAGTGTCCATAGTAGGTTGCTTCTTGCTCAGCCATGATATACATGAACTGCCAAGCATGAAACAAAAACCACTTGTGGACACTCTCGTGTCAAAACAACCAACCCAATCTGAGTCCGAAAAAGCATGTAAGTCTGGCGGCAATGATCCCCCCTTGGGAGAAAACAAGCCAAGATGTAAAGTGCCACTAAGGTAGCAAAAAATCCTCTTGACAGCCTGCCAATGCTTAGACCCTGGGCTATGCATAAATCTGCTGATCTGTGAGACTGCAAACTGAATATCCGGCCTCATGTTGGATACATAAATGAGTCATTTGGTAAAGAGTGACATCAGCAGGATCACCAACATCATGTAAACTCAACTTCAAACCTGTTTCGATGGGAGTGTCAATAGGTTTGCAATCCTCAAGTCCAAAGTTACATAGTAATGTCTCTATGTAACTTTTCTGACACAAGCCAATACCACCATCACACTACTTAAACTGTATACCCAAGTAATGATGCAATAGCACCAAATCTTTAATATTGAAAGTAACATTCAAATCAGCCTTAAATTCAGCAATCTGTCTCTCATTTGGTCCAGTGATCATCAAATCATCGACATAAAGAACCACAATGAGAAGTACATCACCCTCACACTTTACATACAATGTGCTTTCTGTTGGACTGTTACGAAAGCCTTGTTTGACCGAATGAGTTTTAGCTTTCTCATACCAAGCACGAGGAGATTGCTTCAACCCATTCGAAGCCTTCTTACATCTGCACACTTTGTCCTCTTGTCCTTTCTTGACAAAACCGCGAGGGTGCGTTACATAAACTTCCTCAAATATGTCACCATTAAAGAAAGCAGTAACAATGTCTGATTGATGTACATCCCAACCACAATGAGCTGCCAATGCACATAGAAAATGCACAGTAGTCATACGACAAGTGGGAGCAAAAGTCTCTTCATAATCTATGCCTTTCTGTTGTGCATAACCCTTTGCAACAAGTCGAGCCTTATGGCGATCGATCTCACCATCCGGCTTGCATTTCAACTTGTGGCAGCCATCCAATTTTTTGAATTCTGTGCTTCATCAAAAGACAGAGGTTCCTCAACATCATGTAAGCTAGACACAGCCAAAGCATAACAATCTAATGCATAAGATGCATGGCGAGAGCCTGAACGAGTACGACTAGACAAAGGTGCATCCAATTTACTATCACGCAATGTATATGCACCAGCCATTTTGGCCTACCTCTAGCCTGCTCATTTTCAGCCCTTTCCTCATCAAGTACATCATGTACATCTGCATCAGTATAATAGACTGATCTATAACATTTCAAAAACCCCCATAGGTTGTACATTTGCCTCATTGAAATTTACATTCGTATTTCCACCACTGAAAAAAGGAAACAAAGTGTCATAAATGTCTTGTGAGCTTACATTATTGTCCCTAGTACATGACAGCAAGGGCTGAACAGAATCTTCCACAAACACTACATCCCGTGAAACCAGAATACACTTTGTTTGCGGATGATACAACTTGTAACCTTTGCTTTCAACACTATAACCAACAAAAATACATTTGACAGCCTTCTCATTCAATTTTGTGCGTTGTGTTTGTGGCACCAAAGCATATGCCAAACAGTAAAAAACATGCATGTGCTCAATAGAAGGCTTTCTATCATGCCATGCTTCATATGGAGTAGCTTTCGTAAAACACTTGTTTAGTACATAAGTGGCACACATGTGGCCTCAAGCCAAAAAGAATGCGACAAAGCTTGACTTTTGACCATACATCGTGCCATTTTCGTAAGTGACCTGCTTTTCCTCTCAGCAATACCATTTTGTTAAGGTGTAGAAGGCACTGTACATTGGTGTTTTATCCCATGACTAGCCAAAAATGCATTAAATTCATGAGACATATACTCCCCCCCTCGATCGGAACGAAGGGTGCCCATAGTACATTTCGATACATTCTCAGCCATAGCCAGAAATTGTTTGAAGCACATAAAAAGTTCAGACTTCGCTTTAAGTAGAAATACCCATGCATGCTTGGAGTAATCATCAATGAAAGTCATGAAGTAAAGGTAATTGCCCAAGGATGGAGTTTGCATGGGCCCACAAACATCACTATGCACAAGCTGCAACCTGCATGTGGCCCTATCTAAACCATCCTTTGGAAACTTCGAACGCTACATCTTACCCAAAATACAGCCGTCACAAACATGTTTGACAAGTGCTTCAAGAGGTGGCAAAGAAGCAACCATATCAGATTTCTGTAAATGCAGCAAAATGGCAAAATTCAGATGACCAAAATGTGCATGCCAAAATTTTGCATCTGAAAGAGCCCTTGAATCTACGATTGCATTTGTAAAATTTTGTCCACACTTGTCATACAAAGTGAGCTTATACAACCCACGACACAAAAGCCTAGATGCAACAATTTCATCACCAAAACTGAGATCATGAACTGTACATCTGTCATCCACAAATTTGACTACAAGTCCAAGTCTAGCAAGTGCAGATACAAACAAAAGATTCTTCTTGATCCCAGGTACATAAAGTGCATCAACAAGTGTGAAAGAACTGCCATTTGCAGCAGTAAGCACAATCTTTCCAACTCCCTGAACCAAATAAGAGGCATCGTTGGCACACGTGACTGAATTCCCATGAGGGACAAACTCGAGAGAGGTGAACAATTCACGATGTGAGGTAATAAGCTTTGTAGCACCACTGTCGAAATACCACACATGTGAATCTGCAGCAACTGACATGCATGCATCATGGACAACAGTATTGTAAGTGCACTCTACACTAAAAGCCCATTCTGCATCAACATCAGCATCACAGTCTCCTTTCACAGAAGACTCAACAATGGCTGTATTTGTAGTGGAACCACCCTCTTTCTTCTTAGCCTCTTTGGCCTTCAACTTAGGACATTGCTTGATCAAGTGATCATTAGCTTTACAATAATGGCAACACATCTTCTTTTTGCCCTTATCACCAGAATTGCCAAACGAAGTGCTGCCAGGCAGAAGCATTAGGAACATAATTTTTGCCACTCGCAGCAGAACCATAAGAAGTGGCTTCATTGCTGTTACTACCCTTTCTTTAAGAAGCAATAAAATCATATTCAACTGCACGTTGCCTAGTCCTGTTTTTTCTGGAAAGTGACTCTTGCAACAGCAATGTGCATAATGCATCAAACTTGACAACTTCAGGGTTTCCTTGGGTCAAAAGTCTCCAAGTACTAGGAAAAGTTTGGTAAGAATCTAGTAAGGCATCAAGAACAGTCTGCACAAGGGAACTGTCTGAAATGACTTCACTTGCAGAAATAAGTTGCTCATTGATATCCTTGACACTAGCAAGGAAAGTGTCCATATCATCTTCCTCATGCATAATCTTCGACTCTAGCTCTTTACGTGGCAAAGCAATTTTAGCCTCATTGCGACTGGCATAAAGACCAACCAAAATATCCCAAGCATGTATTGAAGATTTTGCTGAACGGATGTGAGGAACAATGGTGCGCTTCACAGATAATGCAATCAATGCATGAGCCTATGCATCCTTTACATCCCAACAAGATTGTTCTACCATAGGAAAAACAACTCTAATAGCAGCAATTCTTGCAACAAGACCTGCAACATCCTCTACATCGCCTACATCCTCAGAACCAGGATGTATATCAATGCCCTGCATAATATTTTAGATGCCCTTTGACACAAGGACATGTTGCATCATGTAAGCCCACATAGGGTAATTGTCCCCATCCAATCTGTCCTCAGCAGCAAACATCTTGAACACATTTGTGTTGTTGGCAACCATGGTAAATGTTGCACCTGATGTGAAAACTGCCTGAAAAGAGAAGAAATGAAGTGGGAACAGCACGTGCTATATAGCACAAATGGCAAAAGACTGTAAGGCACCTGTTGCAAAAAATGGCACTGACAAATTTTTGCACAAAATGACAAAATAGCATGTGCAGTATGCCTGTAGTGAAAACGGAGGCGGAAATGAGCCCGAATCAAAAATCTAAGCGGACTGAGCTCTACGAGTATACCCAAAATTTGAGTCGACTTGTGAACGCTCGCAAAATCTCACTGAAATCGGAGAAAAATGAGCAGGCATGTGTTGGAGCTGCTGGCGACTAAGCCCGGGAGGACGCAACCTGCTCTGATTCCAATTGTTGGAATTAGGGTTGCAAGGAAATGCTCACAGCTTGGAGAAGACGAAGGAAGCTCAATGCACACTATAGAGAGTGTGTTACTTAGTGTGCAATGGAAAGATAGATAGCCCTAGAGTGATGGGCATATATACAATGCATGGAGGAAAAAACCTCCTAAAGAGGGAAAAAATGCCCCGACGGTCCTAGTGTGTTCACACACATCACTACCACATGTATATGGTAACAAGAATACATTATGGACCTAGGTTCTTTTTTGGACTCTTGTTAATGATTTGTTGTATAAACGACGGTTCTGCAAATTTTGTTGGACCAAACTAACATGTAAGCTAGTGTTTTTGGCAATTCTCTGGGTTTACTTTTGGGCATATTTTTAACTCACTTGACTAGATATGGTTTGCCAGCCTAACTGTTACTAGTGGCTTTATATTTTGTGCTTCAGGAATATGGAAAACTTGCTTACCTCTATTGATGCAGGGTTGCTTTGCCTCCTCATACTAACTTTGATCTTTTGCTATTGCTCTTACTAAACCTTGAACTTAAAAAAATTCTTATGGCTCGCTCATTATGTGGAGACAGATTATGCTAGGGCTTGGTTATTGCCTTAGAACACTGATACTAAACTGATCTTTTTGACCCTTTTGGGTGCTGGACTATAGGTTGAATGGCGTTTATTCCATTGAAAATTCTTATTGTTGGCATTAGTAACTTCTAATAATGTGTGCATTACTTGGGGTGTAGTGGGTTTTTACTAAAAATATAATGAGAACTTCTCTAATACTATACTTGTATTGGTGGGCTTGCCATGACCTATAAATATGTGTTGGCCTTCTACTTGCTTACTGCATTTATGGCCTTGGAAAGATTGCTATTCTCTGGCAATGATTTGATTGGGATAATTTTTGAGCTGAGTTAGAAGATCAAGTATCACCTTACTTTTGGTTTTCATCTTGTTGATGATGGTCATCCTATTAACAAATTGGTTGCCATAACTGGGGGGACTATATCTAGATCCTAGTTACTTTAATAAATATAAAAACAGTCTACTCCAATAAATTTTTTAGTTCTCTTTGACAGTTTTAGACTGCATTTGCTTGGACATATGCTTGAAACATACATCAAGCCTACTATGCTACCGATCTTGGTTTGTGCTTGGCCTTGGTATGATTTGTTGAGACCTACTAGCATGGTTCACACACACACACACACACACACACACACACACTTGGTCACTTCATTTTGCTGGGATTACTTCATCCAGCTACACACACATTTACATTGAGTTGTTGATACCTTGAGTCTTTATCTTTGCACTTCCCTCAATGGGAGAACCTGGCTTGTGCTATGAATAAATGAGCTGATGAATTTAGTATCTTGAGGGATTACCTTGAGTCTTTATCTTTGCACTTCCCTCAATGGGAGATTCTGGCTTGTGCTATGAATAAATGAGCTGATGAATTTAGCATCTTCAGGGTGTTTACCATTTGTCAATACTTAGTCACTTCACTTGATTGAGATTGCTTAATCCGGCCTTCATCTGCTAGAGACATTATTTGTTTTGAACTCTTTACATTTGTTTGAAACTAAGGAGTTGCTTTATTGTGCTAACTTTCAAACTTTTATAATTGTTGCCCAGACTCCCCCTATATCTCTGTACCATGACTTGCTTATATTGGAAGGTTTGCCCTCATAATACCTATGTGATTGACTTTATGAGCTTTACCTGGCACTTTTCTTAACCTTGGTGGGATGGCCCTTTTTAAGGATACAAAACTACTTGGAATGGGAGATATTTTTTGGTCTTATTGTCTCTCTTGCCAAAAGCGAGCTCCATTCACTGCAAATTTTTTGACATGCCGCAATCAGTGCTCTCTCTCATCAGGTGGCTCTACTTTGCGTCTCTAGAGATCTCCCTTCCCTCTTGATTTGTTGACATGCTTGACCATCTATTGTAAGACATGTTGCATGTCTTTATAGCTTGCCTTAGATTTTGTGTCTTGCTTTTACTTGGGTTTGTCCTTGTGAACTTGATGGCTTGCAGGAATATACTTCCCTTGATATTATAGGGCCTTAGTTTTAGCAGTTCCACAACTATGGTGTCTCAATCACCCCTACTTTTTTCTTTGGAAGTGGAGGCTAGCTTGCATCAACTCCTGCTACTATTTAGGTAAGGGCTACCTAACCCTCAGTTAGACTTGATTTTTTAAACCTTTTCTATGCAAAAAAAGGGATGAGAGGGCCAGTAATATGATAATGAGGACTTGCAATTTTGAATTTGTTGACTGCCAAATTGAGAGAATGTTAGTTTTTCTAACTACAAGAAGGGAAGAGTTACTGAATGTCTGAAGTTCTGATGCTTGCTGTGTGATGAAAATGGAGAGCTTCACACAATTATACCATCATGGATTTTGGGGAAGGGCCTTCCGTGAAGGTTTTTTGCTTCATTTCTTGTTTATGGTCTGAGTTGGATCATGGATACGTATTGCACACTACCTTTTCCACTTTGCTGGTTTGTTCTACTACCACGGTCAGTTTTGTGACCCATGTCTTTTTTAGTCTCCTTTCATGATGTGCATTATAACTATGGTTATGTAAAAAACCATCTCATTTAGTTGGATCAATCTAACATGCAAGTTGTTGGTTCTGGCAATTATACACATCAAGTATCATCTAGTGGATTGGTTTGATGGAATTTTCATGTTGTATCTTGGTGGAATTTTCATGTGGCATTTTTTGATTTACTATATTTTTTGGCTCGAGAGTACATCCTCGACCTAGGTTTCTGTCCGATCTCTTGTTAATGATTTGCTATATAACGATGTTTCTGTAAATTTTGTTGGAACAAAGTGATATGTAAGCTAGTGTTTTTGGCAATTCTCTGGGTATACTTTGGGCATATTTTTAACTCACTTGACTAGTAATTTACCACCTGGACATATGGTTTGCCAACCTGACTGCTACTAGTGGCTTTATATTTTGTTCTTCACGAATATGGAAAACTTGCTTACTTAGAAAAATTCTTATGGTTCACTCATTATGTGGAGACCCTGATTATGCTAGGGTGTGGTTATTGCCTTAGAACACTGATACTAAATTGAGATTTTTTAAACCCTTGGGGTGTAGTGGGTTTTTATTGAAAATCTAATGAGAACTTCTCTAATACTAATACTTGTATTGGTGGGCTTGCCATGACCTATAAATATGTGATGGTCTTCTACTTGCTTACTATATTTATGGCCTTGGGAAGATTCGTATTCTTTGGCAATGATTTGATTGGGATAATTCACGAGTTGAGTTAGAAGATCAAGTATCACCTTACTTTTGGTTATCATCTTGCTGATGATGGTCATCCTGCTAACAATTGGTTACCATAACTGGGGGGACTATATCTAGATCCTAGTTACTTTGATAAGTATTAAAAAATAAAAAAATTATGCTCCAATAAATTTTTTAGCTCTCTTTGACTGTTTTAGACTGTATTTGTTTGGACATATGCTTGAAACATACATCAGGCCTACTATGCTACCGATCTGGTTTGTGCTTGGGCTTGGTATGATTTGCTGAGACCTACTAGCACGGTTGACCCTCTAAGGTGGTTACTGGTGTTTATTGAATTTTGTACAATAGTCTCGACTTGATATTTGATGATATGTATTGGTTTAGGAACACTCTCTCCATTTGAGTAGTTGTGGGTTGAATTTGGTCTATACATTATGGTTGTAGTTAGAAGATAAAGCTTCTCAAATCACTTTGAAAGTTTCACATACAAGTTTTGGCTAACTTTTGGACGGTTTCTCATTTTTTATAGTAAAAGGTTACTATAAAAGGTAGATTCTAAGATCATATGGTGCCATTTTTGCAGGAATACTAAGGAAGAAAATGTGAACAATACTTGAGATTCGTTGAATACTTTTGAAGTAATATTTAGGGCATTAGCTAGTTCAATAATTTTTAAGTTTGACATGGATAACAACATATAGGTTCTTTGAAGCATGCAATACATAGCCAAGTCTAACAAATCTGTTGTCTGGACTATATGGATGTAGGTGAGAATCCTATCTTGACTTAAAAAGGTTTAGTGTGCTACAATCCGACTCTGAATATCCTTGATGATTCAACCAGGATGACCTCAACAACTCTACTACTTTTGTATAGAATCATTAGAATGATGCCTCATTCTTATTATGTTGTACAAAAATGAATTTAACACCGAGTCATTTCTGAAAAAATCTTTGTCCAGTTATCTAAAGCCAGTCGTCTTTTCAACGTTATGTTCTTTTGTATATATGTATCTAGTTTAATACAACAACATACACACACGCGCACGCACACACATACACACACACACACACACATGCAACAAAGAAAATAAAACTTGTGATCAAATAAAATTCTAAAAAACATAATTTTAAAAGAAAATACTGAATAAGATATTTTGAAAGATAATCAACTCATATCAAGCTATCATACCACAAGGAATCACTCAATTCATATCAAATGGGATCATTATCTTTAGATAATACATTAAATAAAACACTCATCATTTAGTGAAAAACATCCCCCCCCCCCCCCCCCCCCCCCCCAAACATAATCCTTCCTTTTGCATCCAACTATCACAATAAATCCTCTTTTCTAAGAAACAAACTAACCATCACTTTTTTGATTCACAACAAACTTATCATTAATTACTCAACCCACATCAAAACTCATCATGATTTTGTACTTAGGCCAAAAAATTTACCTCCTTCACATAGTCCTCCTTTTGTTTAGAAGGTAAAAAGGAACAAAAGTTTTAAATGGTCAATCATCAAGAATCTCATGCAAGGAGGAAGACAACCATTGAGCTATATCAACTGACATAAAAACTCATTATGAAGGGTTTCAATGCCCATTATGAAGGGATTCAACAACTAAAATGAAACACAAACCAATTCTAATTGTTAATGCTCCATCAATGATAATGATATTAGTAATGCATTTCTTATTCATCACACACTATTTCATATCAAAAGGGAAGGTGTAAGGTTTCCAGTTTACGAAACCTTCAAAACTATACTAAGCTTGAAAAACTTAATGGAAAATACTATTGCAGGACTCCAAACACTATTAATTTTGGTATTTTTGGAATTACAAGCAGAGCTTTACTATGTCTAGAAATTTTCAGAATCTGATTCCGATAAAAACGGGAACAGTTACGGGACCTGGAAAGTTACCATAGAAATTTAATTAATAACAAAAATTGGATGGGTTCATTTTAATCATTAGCAAAGACTTCTTTACACTAAGGTTCTAGAGTTAAATAGGAAGTTCAACATTTCATCATGGAAAATCTGCAAAAATCAAACAGACAAAATTTTGGAAGGTATGGGGTGAGTGTGGAAGCTGTGGAAACTTGCCAGGGGCAGTGATGGCAAAAAAATGCGCAAATTTCAGCCTGGGGGGTTGCTTGGACTAGGGGAAAGCTGCCAAAAGCTGCCAGATGCCCAGGAAAAGCTATAAATAGGAACATTCTCTTCATATTTTGTTAGACTCGGAGCCTTGAGAATTTCTCTCTCATCTAGGGAGAAACACTTCGCAGAAATCATTAGAGTTACGTCTCTAATTGATTAGCCTAATAGGTAATTAACCTAATCCCTCTCAATTAGTAAGGTTAGATTAAGATAAATGATTAATTAATCAAAGATTAGGCCTATATAAGCTCTTAAACCTCTTTAAATTAATAAATCTCTGCTGATTATTATAATTAAGCTTAGTAATACTAAGCTAATTATTTATTCTCTCATATTAGGGTTGGAATTAGCCAATTTAGCCATGAATTAATGGTAAAAATATTAACTAGGATTAGATTAAGTTGAATTATTTATCAAAGATAAATTAGACAGTTATTAATCTAGGAAAATTATCCTATAATTTTCTGAGAAGTTTTCCTAATTAATTAGATCAAATTACTCTGTTTTTTTGCAAAATTTCATAGGGGAAATTAGTAAATGGAATTCAAATGCTTCCATATAATTATCAGTGGTTAATCAGGTGTTCAATGACCTGTGATAATTAGGAGAAGTTCAGAAAGTTAATTTAGCTAATTATCTTAGCTAAAATACCCTGTTTTTTGAGAAATTTTAATAGGGGAAATTAGTAAATGGAATTCAAATGCTTCCATATAATTATCAGCGGTCAATCAGGTGTTGAATAACCCATGATAATTAGAATAAGTTCAGAAAGTCAATTTAGCTAATTATCTTAGATAAAATACCCTATTTTTTGAGATATTTTAATAGGGGAAATTAGTAAATGGAATTAAAATGCTTTCATATAATTATCAGTGGTTAATCAGGTGTTCAGTAACCCGTGATAATTAGGAAAAGTTCGGAAAGATAATTTAGCTAATTATATTAGCTAAAATACCCTATTTTTTGAGAAATTTTAATAGGGGAAATTAGTAAATGGAATTCAAATGCTTCCATATAATTATTAGTGGTTAATTAGGTGTTCAGTGACCCGTGATAATTAGGAGAAGTTCAGAAAGTTACTTTAGCTAATTATCTTAGCTAAAATACCCTGTTTTTTGAGAAATTTTAATAGGGGAAATTAGTAAATGGAATTCAAATGCTTCCATATAATTATTAGTGGTTAATCAGGTGTTCAACAACCCGTGATAGTTAGAAGAAGTTCAGAAAGTTACTTTAGCTAATTATCTTAGCTAAAATACCCTATTTTTTGAGAAATTTTAATAGGGGAAATTAGTAAATGGAATTCAAATCCTTCCATATAATTATCAGGGGTAAATCAGGTGTTCAAAAACCCGTGATAATTAGGAGAAATCCAGAAAATTAATCTAGCTAATTACTCTAGCTAAAATACTTTTTTTTGAGAAATTTAAATAGGAGAAATTAGTAAATAGACTTAAATTGAATTGATATCTTTATCAAAGGTTTATTAGACCTTAAGGAACCTGTGATAATTATGCTACCACTAGAAAATTAGTTTAACTATATATCCCAGTAAAATTACTACAATTTTTGGGAAAAATAAAAAAGGGAATATAGTAAAGTAAATAGAAACCCTTTGATATCAATACCAGAGAAGGAATATACTTTGGGGAATCTATTATAATTATCCTAACCTTAGATAAATAGTTTAGGGACGTACTTTGGTCAAAAGTAACCAATTTTTGTATATAATGGATAAGAAAAATTAAAAAATAAAATTATATAAATACCAAAGAATTAACCAAGGTCCAAAACCCTTATTTTTGGGTAACAAGGAAAAATAAATGTTTCACAATAAATCCTCTAATGGATTAAGTCTTTTTATAAGGCTGTCGAAATGGCCCCCAAGAGAACCAGGGGAAACCCTTTGACGGAAGATGAAGATGCTAGTAACAAACGCAACAAAGCAACTAACGACCATGAAGCAGGGCCTAGCCATAGGCCAATAGAGGAGAGTTTACGGGCACCTGCCCCACAGCAGATGGATGACCAGTCCCAGGTGGTTTTCAATTATGCCATTAATAAGCTTTTAGATTTCATTTTAAGTTAAGCACAGCATACGAAGGGTTAGGAAGGAAAACACTGGCTGAAAAAGGAAGGTAACTTCCACGAAACCCACGATCAATGATTGTTATTAGGAAAGAAATGATTGGGTTATTACTGGTTGAAATAGGAAGGAAATGTTTGACCATCCTTAAGACAGCTTGTCTCAAGACACGTCTGATTCCTTGGAAAAAATTTTACTCCAGGTAATGAGTAACGATGGAGATACCATCATGGAGGAGTCGGTTACCTCTGCACGTGTGGAGTCTTTACCCCGTGCTTGTTTATGTTTATGGATAGTACTTTTAAGTTTATCCTAGAGATACCGCCCGGTTGTATGGGCAACTGGTTTTGGCGTATGGGCGCCCGGACTTTGGGTGAAGACTTTTTCCACCCCGGTTATATAAATAAGGAATGGGTGCCGTTTTTCACCCTTGTATAGGTGGTCTTGAGACAAGTTAGTACTGGTCAGTGATACCTTAAAATGACAGTACCTTGTCTTAAGTTTAAAGATGTCTGTTTTCTGAAAGAATGTCTTCAATGCTGTTTTAAAAGGTTGCTTTAAGGAAATGCAGTTGAAAAATTAAAAAGGAATCATTATTTAAATTGTGGAAAGAATGTGGTAGTAATTAAACAACAATAAAATCATGTGTGAGTGCGGGGTGGTAAGTGGGGATTGACTAAGGTTGTCAATCATGGACGGGTGGACTTGATTAGTCAGGTAGCTATCCATTCCCGCGCACTAAAACGTTTAGAAACCTCACTTGGACGAGGGATCCACCAGCGGCTGTGCCCTCACATATGTTAGAGGGAAAAAAGCGTTGGCTAAGGAAACCTTAATCTAAAGGATGAAGATTTAGGGCTGGATTTTTTTTTTAAAGGATTCCGTTTCCACTGCGAGACAGGACTAGGTCTCTTCTAGGGCTATAAACCTAAACCATTGCCAATGGTAAGGGTGAATTCCCTAGAATTTTTCTTGTTTAAAGGCTTTGACTTTAGTAGGCATAGAGACCTGTCAAAGGTTCCATCCCGCTTTTGGTGTCGGCGGGATTGGAGCCGTTACAAGTGGTATCAGAGCATGGTTTAATAAGGTCCTGACCTTAGAAGGGTAAAAGTTGGGAAATAGGCATAAGTTGTATTGCATTTTTAATTATAGTATATTGTGAAATGAGAATTTCCCTATCAATACAGGAAAATATCCGCCAAGCTTACCAAAAGTTTGTGATTTTCAACATCATGTTCGAGGCTGCTTGCAGCTCCAACAACTTTCTACTTCGCAAGAGCATCATGCAATTGTTAGATTTAATGTTTTCCCCTCCTCCTACATGGGGAATCAGCTGGTCACAGTTTGGCGGAATTTTCCTGATTGATGCGGGACAGTTAGAAGGGTTGACACTCAATCTAAAAAGACTCAAGTGGGCAGAAACACTTCGGACCATCGAAGTTTTCTTCTTTAGTGGGACTGAAGATCCAGATCAGACCATTGTGGTAGATGGGGTAGAAGTGTTACAAAATCAGTGGGTCTATGATCAGGTAGCCACAGTAATATACCCAGGTAGGATTAGGCCCATGAGGGTAGGCCCAAGGTTTAGGGGACCAAAAGACGTCATCTATTTTGATCCCCTGTCAGACCCACCAGTGGTAAAGAGGTTGTTGATTTAGGGAATCACACATTGTATAAAGCATGAGTCCATCTTGTATATAGTATGAGCCCATCTTGTACATAGTATGAGTCAGTGTTGTATCAACCTTTGTATATACCATGGTTTTATGACATGCTTGTGTAGTTAAATTGAAATGGTGTTAATGATTGTCAGATTTCTGTTTTTAGTATGTTGAAAAGTATACAAATTAGAGAGTTGCATGACAAAACAAAAGTAGTATAAACACTAAAACCTCTTCATTAATTACAAACCCAGGGAATTGCCAAAAGTCTCTATACTCCCACCCAGGAAAAGAAACTACTGTTAAAACAAGTTCAACTCTCAACTTTCAAGGGAGAAGGAACCAATTTAGAACGTGATGCCGAAGCATGGCTCGACGCCATGGATGATTATTTCTTGGCAGCAGGAACTGCTTCAGAGAATCAAGCAATGTTAGGAATGTTCCGGCTCACTGGAGACGCCAAACTTTGGTGGAAACAATACTGTAGAGATAATCCTTCCATTAGTCCCTCTTGGGAAAGAATGAAGCAGGCAGTGAAAGAAAGATATCTTCCTCCAGCTCACCAAGCTATCAAGATGAATGAGTTCTTTGCCCTCAAACAGTTAGAGCTTACTTTGGAAGAGTATTATACCAAATATGTGTCTTTACGACGTTATGCCCCACCAATGACTATGGAACAACAGATTGCTCGTTTTTGTCAGGGTTTAAACAAACCCTTGAGTAACCGGCTGGAAGCTATGAGACCCACTTCTATTCAAGATGCTCTTCTAAGAGCTAAACCACTTGCAGCGGAAGGAAACCCTCCTGCCAAAAACTATTACAACTACAATAACTCTAGAGGAAGAGCAAGGGGGAATTATAATCAAGGAGGTCAGCGAAGGGTAGTGTCAGCTGCAGCCAATATAGAGCAGACTTTTCCCAACATCAGATGCTATGGATGCAATAGAATGGGATACTACAGAAGCCAATGTCCTGAGGGACAAAATCCTCAAACTGCTACCGGAGCCCCTTCTCAGACTCAAATAGGACAAGGGAATAATCAAAGAGGTAGAGGCAATAGAGGAAGAGGCAGAGGAAGAGGTAGAGGAGCCAGAACTTATGCTGCATTAGGAGAACCTACATTGCAGGATGAGGAAGATGAAAGAGCTACTCTTTTTGCTGCCATTGATAATCCTGGAGCTCGACAACAATACGCTGTCATCCAAACCACTGCAAACAGAGAAGGTGAACAATTTGAACTACTTATAGATTGTGGCAACACACACTCTTTTCTCTCCCCTAAATGTTTAAGAAAACTTAAATTGAACCAATATCCTACCAAGAAATTAGTAGTAGAATTAGCAAATGGGAAAGAGGTTCTATCTCAATTTACAGCTGGGAAAGTTGAGTTTGAACTAGGGGGAACCCTGACTTCATCCTACTTTCGAACTCTTCCAGTAGGAATCTATGATGGTATCCTAGGAATGGATTGGCTCATCAAAAATCAAGCCCAAATTCATTGTGCTCAAGGGAACTTAACCTTCAAAAATCACTTAGGTGAAGAAACATTAGTACAAGGATTAAATGGGAAACCTAAGGCGGCTCATTTAGTCAAGGCTAGCCGACTTCTGAAGGGGTTACGTAAAGGGCAACAGATCTTTGTAGTGAAACTCAACAAGGCAGATGATTCAAGGGACAACCCAACTCCAGAATGGCTTAAAGAATTTTCGGATATATTTCCGAAAGATCTTTCGAATTTACCTCCTCCCAGAGATATAGACCACGAAATTGAAACCTTTCCAGGTAGTGAACCAAATTCAAGAAGACCCTACAAAATGTCCCTCCTTGAAGCTATTGAATTAAAGGAACAGCTTCGTCAGCTTATTGAGCATGGATTCATAAGACTAAGCATTTCACCTTTGGGAGCACCTGTTCTATTCCAAAAGAAGAAGGACGGATCCTTACGTCTCTGCATTGACTATAGGGGGCTTAACCAGGTATCAGTAAAGAATAAGTACCCCATTCCTCGCATCGATGAATTGCTTGACAGGTTACATGGAGCCAAGGTATTCACAAAAATTGATCTCAGATCAGGTTACCACCAAATCCGGATTAAGGAGGCAGATATTTACAAAAGTGCTTTCAACACCCGGTATGGGCATTATGAATTCATAGTGATGCCCTTTGGCCTTACAAATGCTCCAGCCACTTTTAACCGTCTCATGCAAGATATATTTAGAGAATATCTGGATGATTTTGTGTTGGTGTTTTTTGATGATATCCTGGTATATTCTAAGGATGAAAAAGATCATGAAGACCATGTACGTAAAGTACTCCATCTTCTACGCCAACATCAGTTATATGCCAAGATGAGTAAATGTGTGTTCTCCACACCAGAAGTTAGTTATCTTGGTTTTATAATCAACCCTGAAGGAATTTCAGTAGACCCCGCAAAGGTTAAAGATATAATAGACTGGCCACAACCCAAAACAGTCAGTGAGATTAGAGGATTTTTGGGCATTACAGGATGGTATAGAATCGTTGTCAAAGATTATGCAATTATCGCCACTCCCTTGACGCAGTTACTTAAAAAGTCAGCCAAACGTACCTGGGGGAAAGAACAGGAAGATTGTTTCTTTAAACTAAAACAAAATCTCACATCAGCTCCCGTACTCAAACTTCCGGACTTCACTCAAGAGTTTGAAGTAGTAACAGATGCCAGTGGTCTTGCTATAGGAGGAGTCTTAAACCAAGAAGGTAGACCAGTCGCCTTTACCTCACGAAAATTAAGAATCCACGAGCTGAACTATCCAACTCATGATTTGGAACTTCTAGCTGTCATCCATGCTTTAAAACTCTGGAGGCATTACCTTCTAGGAGGAAAATTTCAATTGATCATCGATCATAGAGTTTAAAATGGATTTTCTCACAAGCAACACTCAACATGAGGTAGAGAAGATGGATTGAACTATTAAAGGAATATGACTTTGAGATAAAGTATAAACCGGGAAAAGAGAATGTGGTTGCTGACGCTCTTAGCCATAAGGTTTTTCTTGGGGCTATTTCCACAGTTGACAATCCAATCCTCTACAAGGTTAAAGAAGCTTCCCTGGAAGATAAGGATTATCAAAAACTTTTACAGATTATCAATCAACAGGATTTAAAAGAAAAAGAGAAAGACAAAATCAAGGATTATTCACTTGAAGAGGGGCTTCTCTATTATAAGTATTGGCTTTACATTCCTAAAAATCCAACATTAAAGGAGTTAATTCTTTATGAAGGACATAATGCTCCAGTTGCCGGCCATCCCGGCTATGCAAAGACCCTTAATGCCATAAGGAAAAGCTATTTCTGGCTAGGAATGAAAGGAGATATACTTCGCTACATCAGACAATGTCTTTCCTGTCAAAGGATTAAGGCTGAACGGGTAATGATGCCAGGAAAACTTCAACCTCTGGACATTCCTCAGATGAAGTGGGAACTCATTAGCATGGACTTTGTAACAGGACTTCCCACTGTTCAAGGGGGTTATGACTCCATTATGGTGGTAGTGGATATGTTGACTAAAGTCTCCCACTTGATGCCTGTAAAAACAACTTATACTGCATCAGACATAAGCCGTCTCTTTATCAAAGAGATCTTCAGATTGCACGGACTTCCTAAGAGAATAGTCAGTGACAGAGATGCAAAATTCACTTCAAAATTTTGGAAAGCTTTATTTGAATCCTTAGGAACGCAGCTATGTTTCAGTACATCCTATCACCCCCAAACAGACGGCCAGACAGAAAGAGTAAACCAAGTCATTGAAGACATCCTTAGAGCCTATTGTGGTAGAGAACCCCGAAAATGGATCCAATTTCTTCCTTTGGTGGAATTCGCCTATAACTCTTCCTTTCATCAAAGCATTGGGATGTCACCATTCAATGCTCTTTATGGGCATGAGTGTATATCACCCCTAAACTTTTCCGATCCTACTACAAGGGTAGAAGCTTCAAAGAAAATGTTGGAGGAAATGGAAGCCCAAACCAAAGCCATAAGGCAAGACATTCAGGCAGCCAAGGATCGCCAGAAAAAGTATGCTGATAAAAAACGGTCTGATCGAGTTTTCAAACAAGGAGATAAAGTATTCCTAAGGGTTCGGCCAAAAAGAAGCACTCTATCCTTGGGAAAATACAAAAAACTAAGCCCCAAATATTGTGGACCGTATGAAGTTGTTACCATATACATGTGGTAGTGATGTGTGTGAACACACTAGGACCGCCGGGGCATTTTTTCCCTCTTTAGGAGGTTTTTTTCCCCGTGCATTGTATATACGCCCATCACTCTAGGGCTATCTATCTTTCCATTGCACACTAAGTAACATACTCTCTATCATGTGCCTTGAGCTTCCTTCGTCTTCTCCAAGCTGTGTGTGTTTCTCTGCAACCCTAATTCCAACAATTGGTATAAGAGCAGGTCACGTCCTCCCGGGCTAAGTCACCAGCTGCTCCAGCACACGCCTGCTCACTTTCTCCGATTTCAGTGAGCTTTGGCGAGCGTTCGCAGGTCGACAAATATTTTGGGTTGACTCAAAGAGCTCGGTCTGCTCAGAATTTTGATTTGGGCTCATTTCGGCCTCCGTTTCCACTACGGGCAGTACTGCACAGGCTATTTCGTCATTTTGTGCAGATTTTCTGTCAGTGCCGTTTTCTGCATAACAGTTGCCTTATAGTCTTCTACGGTTTGTGCTATATAGCACAAGTTGTTCCCGCTCCATTTCTCCTATTTTCGGGCAGTTTTCACATCAGGTGCAGCATTTACCATGGCTGACAACAACAACACAGATGTGTTCAAGATGTTTGCTGCTGAGGATAGGTTGGATGGGGACAACTACCCTATGTGGGCTTATATGATGCAACATGTTCTTGTGTCAAAAGGTGTCTGGAACATTGTGCACGGCATTGATGTACGTCCTGGTTCTGAAGATGTAGGCGATATTGAGGATGTTGCAGGTCTTGCTGCAAGGATTGCAGCTGTTAGAGTTGTTTTGCCTACGGCAGAACAAGCTCGTTGGGATGTTAAGGATGCGCAGACTCATGCATTGATTGCGTTGTCTGTGAAGCGCACCATTATTCCTCACATCCGTTCAGCAAAATCTGCAAAACAGGCTTGGGATATTCTAGCAGGTCTTTATGCAAGCCGCAATGAGGCTAAAATTGCTTTGCTGCGTAAAGAGCTAGAGTCGAAGATTATGCATGAGGAAGATGATATGGACACTTTCCTTGCTAGTGTCAAGGATATCAATGAGCAACTCATTTCTGCAGGTGAAGTCATTTCGGACAGTTCCCTTGTGCAGACTGTTCTTGATGCCTTACCAGATTCCTACCAGACTTTTGCTAGTACTTGGAGACTGATGACCCAAGGAAATCCTGAAGTTGTCAAGTTTGATGCATTATGCACATTGCTGTTGCAAGAGTCACTTTCTAGAAAAAACAGGACTAGGAAGCGTGCAGTTGAACAGGCTTTTATTGATTCTCAAAGAAAGGGTGGTAACAGTAATGCAGCCACTTCTTATGGTTCCGCTGCGAGTGGCAAAAATTCTGTTCCTAATGCTTCTGCTGGCAGCACTTCGTCTGGCAATTCTGGTGATAAGGGCAAAAAGAAGATGCGTTGCCATTATTGTAAAGCCAATGATCACTTGATCAAGTCGTGTCCTAAGTTGAAGGCCAAAGAGGCTAAGAAGAAAGAGGGTGGTTCCACTGCAAATGCTGGTTCCACTACAAATGCAGCCATTGTTGAGTCTTCTGTGAAAGGAGATTGTGATGCTGATGTTGATGCAGAATGGGCTTTTAGCGCAGAGTGCACTTACAATCCTGCTGTCCATGATGCATGCTTGTCAGTTGCTGCAGATTCATATGTGTGGTATTTCGACAGTGGTGCTACAAAGCACATTACCTCACATCGTGAATTGTTTACCTCTCTCGAGTCTGTCCCTCATGGGAATTCAGTCACTTGTGCCAACAACGCCTCTTATCCAGTTCAGGGAGTTGGAAAGATTGTGCTCATTGCTGCTAATGGCAGTTCCTTCACACTTGTTGATGCACTTTATGTACCTGGGATCAAGAAGAATCTCTTGTCTGTATCCGCACTTGCTAGACTTGGACTTGTAGTCAAATTTGTGGATGACAGATGTACAGTTCATGATCTCAGTTTTGGTGATGAAATTGTTGCATCCGGGCTTTTATGCCGTGGGCTGTATAAGCTCACTTTGTATGACAAGTGTGGACAAAATTTTGCAAATGCTGTTGCAGATTCAAGGGCTATTTCAGATGCAAAACTTTGGCATGCACGTTTTGGTCATCTGAATTTTGCCAGTTTGCTGCGTTTGCAGAAATCTGATATGGTTGCTTCTTTGCCGCCTCTTGAAGCACCTGTCAAACATGTTTGTGAAGGCTGTATTCTGGGTAAAATGCAGCGTTCTAAGTTTCCAAAGGATGGTTCAGTTAGGGCCACATGCAAGTTGCAACTTGTGCATAGTGATGTTTGTGGGCCCATGCAAACTCCGTCCTTGGGCAATTACCTGTAGTTCGTGACTTTCATTGATGATTACTCCAGGCATGCGTGGGTATTTCCGCTTAAAGCGAAGTCCGAAGTTTTTATGTGCTTCAAACAATTTTTGGCTATGGCTGAAAATGTCTCAAAATGTACTATGGGCACCCTCCGTTCCGATCGAGGGGGGGAGTATATGTCTCATGAATTTAATGCATTTCTGGCTAGTCGTGGGATAAAACACCAATGTACAGTGCCTTATACACCTCAGCAAAATGGTGTTGCTGAGAGTAAAAACAGGTCACTAACGGAAATGGCACGATGTATGGTCAAAAGTCAAGCTTTGCCGCATTCTTTTTGGCTTGAGGCCATCATGTGTGCCACTTATGTACTTAACAGGTGTCCTACGAAAGCTTTGCAGTCTATTACTCCATATGAAGCATGGCATGATAGAAAACCTTCTATTGAGCACATGCGTGTTTTTGGCTGTTTGGCATATGCTTTGGTGCCACAAGTGCAGCGCAAAAAATTGGATGATAAGGCTGTCAAATGTATTTTTGTTGGTTATAGTGCTGAAAGCAAAGGTTACAGGTTGTATCATCCGCAAACAAAACGTATTCTGGTTTCACGGGATGTAGTGTTTGTGGAAGACTCTGTTCAGCCCTTGCTGTCATGTACTAGAGACAGTAATGTAAGCTCACAGGACATTTATGACACTTTGTTGCCTCTTTTCAGTGGTGGAAATACGAATGTAAGTTCCAATGAGGCAAATGTACAACCTATGGGGGTTTCTGAAAATGTTTTAGAACAGCCTATTACTGATGCAGATGTACATGATGTACTTGATGAGGAAAGGGCTGAAAATGAGCAGGCTAGAGGTATGCCAAAATGGCTGGTGCACACTTTGCGTGACAGTAAATTGGATTCACCTTTATCTAGTCGTACTCGTTCAGGCTCTCGCCATGCATCTTATGCATTAGATTGTTATGCTTTGGCTGTGTCTAGTTTACATGATGTTGAGGAACCTCTGTCTTTTGATGAAGCACAGAATTCAGAAAATTGGATTGCTGCCATGAAATCAGAATATGATGCACTTATAGAGAATGACACATGGACTTTATGTGATTTGCCTCCCCGCAAAAAGGCCATTGGTACGAAATGGGTTTACAAGTTGAAACGCAAGCCGGATGGTGAGATCGATCGCCATAAGGCTCGACTTGTTGCAAAGGGTTATGCACAACAAAAAGGCATAGATTATGAAGAGACTTTTGCTCCCACTTGTCGTATGACTACTGTGCGTTTTCCATGTGCATTGGCAGCTCATTTTGGTTGGGATGTACATCAATCAGACATTGTTACTGCTTTCTTGAATGGTGACATATTTGAGGAAGTTTATGTAACGCAGCCTCGCGGTTTTGTCATAAAAGGACAAGAGGACAAACTGTGCAAATGTAAGAAGGCTTTGTATGGGTTGAAGCAATCTCCTCGTGCTTGGTATGAGATAGCTGACACTCATTTGGTTAAACGAGGCTTTCGTAACAGTCCAACAGAAAGCACATTATATGTAAAGCGTGAGGATGATGTATTTCTCATTGTGGTTCTTTATGTTGATGATTTTTGCTGATCACTGGACCAAATGAGAGACATATTTCTGAATTTAAGGCTGATTTGAATGCTACTTTCAAGATGAAAGATTTGGGGTTGTTGCATCATTACTTGGGTATACAGTTTAAGCAGTGTGATGGTGGTATTGCCTTGTGTCAGAAAAGTTACATAGAGACATTGCTATGTAAGTTTGGACTTGAGGATTGCAAACCTATTGCCACTCCCATGGAAACAGGTTTGAAATTGAGTCTACATGATGCTGGCGATCCTGCTGATGTCACTCTTTACCAAACTGCTGTTGGCTGCCTCATTTATGTATGCAACACGAGGCCAGATATTCAGTTTGCAGTCTCGCAGGTCAGCAGATTTATGCATAGCCCAGGGTCTAAGCATTGGCAGGCTGTCAAGAGGATTTTCCGCTACCTTAGTGGCACTTTACATCTTGGCTTGTTTTATCCCAAGGGGGGATCATTGCCGCCAGACTTACATGCTTTTTCGGACTCAGATTGGGCTGGTTGTTTTGACACGGGAGTGTCCACAAGTGGTTTTTGTTTCATGCTTGGCAGTTCATGTATATCATGGTTGAGCAAGAAGCAACCTACTGTGGCCACTTCGAGTTGTGAGGCTGAGTACAGGGCAGTCTTCATAGCTACGGTTGAGTGTGTATGGCTCAGACGCCTTATGGCTGACTTGGGTGTTGGACAGGACACTGCCAACACTATCTACACTGACAGTCAGAGCGCATTGGCAGTTGCGAGGAACCCAGTTTTTCATGCTCGCACAAAGCACATTGAGGTGCATTACCACTATGTCAGGGAGAGGCTCTCAGCAGGAGAGATCAGCTTGGCTTATGTGCCAACACAGGACAACCTTGCAGATCTTTTCACAAAGGCATTGTCTCGTGAGAAGCTTGAAGCTTTCCGCAAAGCTTTGGGCTTACTCCCCTTTGTGGATTGATCCTGTCCTCAGGGCATGGCACTTCCCTTTACTCATGTGCCAGCTCTCGTTCACCGCATCACTCCAGGGGGGATTTGTTACCATATACATGTGGTAGTGATGTGTGTGAACACACTAGGACCACCGGGGCATTTTTTCCCTCTTTAGGAGGTTTTTTCCCCCGTGCATTGTATATACGCCCATCACTCTAGGGCTATCTATCTTTCCATTGCACACTAAGTAACATACTCTCTATCGTGTGCCTTGAGCTTCCTTCGTCTTCTCCAAGCTGTGTGTGTTTCTCTGCAACCCTAATTCCAACAGAAGTGATTAAAGTAATCAGTGATCAAGCTTATAAACTAAAACTACCTGAGCATCTCAAGGTCCATAATGTGTTCCATATCAGTCTTCTAAAGCCTTACATCCAAAATCCAAATCATACTCTGGATGACGCACAAGTTGTAATGTAGAAGCAAGGAATTCTTGAACTTCAACCAGATTGTATTCTCGACACCAGGGAAAGGAGTAAGAAACAGAGTTATCAAAGAATATTTGGTCAAATGGAAGGACTACCCTACTGAGGATGCCACCTGGGAGGATGAAGTATCCCTTCACAAGGATTTTCCCAATTACGGTTGAGATGAGGACATCTCAAATCCTTAAGTTGGGGTGATTGTAAGGTTTCCACTTTACGAAACCTTCAAAACTATACTAAGCTTGACAAAATTAATGGAAAATACTATTGCAGGACTCCAAACACTATTAATTTTGGTATTTTTGGAATTATAAGCAGAGCTTTACTATGTCTAGAAATTTTCAGAATCTGATTCCGATAAAAACGGGAACAGTTACGGGACCTGGAAAGTTACCATAGAAATTTAATTAATAACAAAAATTGGATGGGTTCATTTTAATCATTAGCAAAGACTTCTTTACACTAAGGTTCTAGAGTTAAATAGGAAGTTCAAAATTTCATCATGGAAAATCTGCAAAAATCAAACACGCAAAATTCTGGAAGGTATGGGGTGAGTGTGGAAGCTGTGGAAACTTGCCAGGGGCAGTGATGGAAAAAAAATGCGCAAATTTCAGCCTGGGGGGTTGCTTGGACTAGGTGAAAGCTGCCAAAAGCTGCCAGATGCCCAGGAAAAGCTATAAATAGGACCATTCTCTTCATATTTTGTTAGACTCGGAGCCTTGAGAATTTCTCTCTCATCTAGGGAGAAACACTACGCAGAAATCATTACAGTTAAGTATCTAATTGATTAGCCTAACAGGTAATTAACCTAATCCCTCTCAATTAGTAAGGTTAGATTAAGATAAATGATTAATTAATCAAAGATTAGGCCTATATAAGCTCTTAAACCTCTTTAAATTAATAAATCTCTAATGATTATTATAATTAAGCTTAGTAATACTAAGCTAATTATTTATTCTCTCATATTAGGGCTGGAATTAGCCAATTTAACCATGAATTAATGGTAAAAATTTTAATTAGGATTAGATTAAGTTGAATTATTTATCAGAGATACATTAGATAGTTATTAATCTAGGAAAATTATCCTATAATTTTCTGAGAAGTTTTCCTAATTAATTAGACCAAATTACTCTGTTTTTTTGAGAAATTTTCATAGGGGAAATTAGTAAATGGAATTCAAATGCTTCCATATAATTATCAGTGGTTAATTAAGTGTTCAGTGACCCGTGATAATTAGGAGAAGTTCAGAAAGTTACTTTAGGGGAAATTAGTAAATGGAATTCAAATGCTTCCATATAATTATTAGTGGTTAATTAGGTGTTCAGTGACCCGTGATAATTAGGAGAAGTTCAGAAAGTTACTTTAGCTAATTATCTTAGCTAAAATACCCTGTTTTTTGAGAAATTTTAATAGGGGAAATTAGTAAATGGAATTCAAATGCTTCCATATAATTATTAGTGGTTAATCAGGTGTTCAACAACCCGTGATAGTTAGAAGAAGTTCAGAAAGTTACTTTAGCTAATTATCTTAGCTAAAATACCCTATTTTTTGAGAAATTTTAATAGGGGAAATTAGTAAATGGAATTCAAATCCTTCCATATAATTATCAGGGGTAAATCAGGTGTTCAAAAACCCGTGATAATTAGGAGAAATCCAGAAAATTAATCTAGCTAATTACTCTAGCTAAAATACTTTTTTTTGAGAAATTTAAATAGGAGAAATTAGTAAATAGACTTAAATTGAATTGATATCTTTATCAAAGGTTTATTAGACCTTAAGGAACCTGTGATAATTATGCTACCACTAGAAAATTAGTTTAACTATATATCCCAGTAAAATTACTACAATTTTTGGGAAAAATAAAAAAGGGAATATAGTAAAGTAAATAGAAACCCTTTGATATCAATACCAGAGAAGGAATATACTTTGGGGAATCTATTATAATTTCCTAACCTTAGATAAATAGTTTAGGGATGTACTTTGGTCAAAAGTAACCAATTTTTGTATATAATGGATAAGAAAAATTAAGAAATAAAATTATATAAATACCAAAGAATTAACCAAGGTCCAAAACCCTTATTTTTGGGTAACAAAGAAAAATAAATGTTTTACAATAAATCCTCTAATGGATTAAGTCTTTTTATAAGGCTGTCGAAATGGCCCCCAAGAGAACCAGGGGAAACCCTTTGACGGAAGATGAAGATGCTAGTAACGAACGCAACAAAGCAACTAACGACCATGAAGCAGGGCCTAGCCATAGGCCAACAGAGGAGAGTTTACGGGCACCTGCCCCACAGCAGATGGATGACCAGTCCCAGGTGGTTTTCAATTATGCCATTAATAAGCTTTTAGATTTCATTTTAAGTTAAGCACTGCATACGAAGGGTTAGGAAGGAAAACACTGGTTGAAAAAGGAAGGTAACTTCCACAAAACCCACGATCAATGATTGTTATTAGGAAAGAAATGATTGGGTTATTACTGGTTGAAATAGGAAGGAAATGTTTGACCATCCTTAAGACAGCTTGTCTCAAGACACGTCTGATTTCTTGGAAAAAATTTTACTCCAGGTAATGAGTAACGATGGAGATACCATCATGGAGGAGTCGGTTACCTCTGCACGTGTGGAGTCTTTACCCCGTGCTTGTTTATGTTTATGGATAGTACTTTTAAGTTTATCCTAGAGATACCGCCCGGTTGTATGGGCAACTGGTTTTGGCGTATGGGCGCCCGGACTTTGGGTGAAGACTTTTTCCACCCCGGTTATATAAATAAGGAATGGGTGCCGTTTTTCACCCTTGTATAGGTGGTCTTGAGACAAGTTAGTACTGGTCAGTGATACCTTAAAATGACAGTACCTTGTCTTAAGTTTAAAGATGTCTGTTTTCTGAAAGAATGTCTTCAATGCTGTTTTAAAAGGTTGCTTTAAGGAAATGCAGTTGAAAAATTAAAAAGGAATCATTATTTAAATTGTGGAAAGAATGTGGTAGTAATTAAACAACAATAAAATCATGTGTGAGTGCGGGGTGGTAAGTGGGGATTGACTAAGGTTGTCAATCATGGACGGGTGGACTTGATTAGTCAGGTAACTATCCATTCCCGCGCACTAAAACGTTTAGAAACTTCACTTGGACGAGGGATCCACCAGCGGCTGTGCCCTCACATATGTTAGAGGGAAAAAAGCGTTGGCTAAGGAAACCTTAATCTAAAGGATGAAGATTTAGGGCCGGAATTTTTTTTTAAAGGATTCCGTTTCCACTGCGAGACAGGACTAGGTCTCTTCTAGGGCTATGAACCTAAACCATTGCCAATGGTAAGGGTGAATTCCCTAGAATTTTTCTTGTTTAAAGGCTTTGACTTTAGTAGGCATAGAGACCTGTCAAAGGTTCCATCCCGCTTTTGGTGTCGGCGGGATTGGAGCCGTTACAGAAGGCAATAATGGTGTTCAATTCTTGTAGTAGTGCTTAGATTGATTGTAGTAGTGCTTGACACCCATCATGATCCCGCTTAGTTATGTAACTTATATGCCAATCTTTACTAGTCAAATGGTGCATATTGATACTCATATAAAGTGTCTTGCCCAATTGCTTACAAAACCCCTCTTTCTATAAAAAACAAAAAGACATTTGAGGACAAGAAAGCCCACCTAGGGGCTTACTTTTTAACATCATGCATGACCTCATGGTAAAGATTGTGGATGTTTGCCAACATAGGAAAACAAAGATATTTCATAGATTAGTGGTTACCTTACAAAACCTGCAAGTCTTTTACTCAAAGAGTTGTTTAAATTGATTGCAAATCTTTGATATCTCTATGTTGTAGCTACTGAAGTTGAAAATTTCAATGGATTAGGATAATGTGAGATCAATTTTGCTAGCTTAGATACTTTGGCCATTCAAGGTGTGTAGTGTTTGACAAGTGTTTTTTAATCAGTGAAGAGGCTAGACTCGATGGATTGCTTGCTATCCATGGGTCACATGCCTCCAATTATTTTGTAAGTAGTTTATTTGTATAAGTGGTCAATTTGTGAGTAGAGTATTAATTCCACAATCAATATCATACAGAGTATCCATGCTTATGAGAGGTTGTGAAATTTGAGGAACATGCAAGTCATTGTAGAATACATGTTTATGAGGGGTTGCAATTTCCTTAGCCTCATAAATTTTGATAAAAATACTGAGCAAAAAATATACCCTTATCTACACAGGGCGACTCGTTGGAGTTTTTTGGGGGAAATATCAATTAGTATCTAATTAATCTTGATTTCTTGAGTTGACTCTCTTAAGACTTGTCAAGCCACAATGAAAATCATGATTCTCTTTGCCTATCCCAGTCTACTCCATGAATTGACATTTGTTCAATTACCAATGCACAAGGACTACAAGGGATCCTTAAGGCATCATGCAGAATCATCAAAATTTGCATGCAGTAGCCTACATTTGGATTTTTGTAAAGTCTCAACATTTAGGAAATTCTAGTAGTTGAACCACTTTTTTTTTTGTTAAAGGGTTTGTCAATTGAGCTTAATAAACAAGTAGTATAAAATCAATGCCATTTCTAAGCTTCGTGATCAATTATCATAACTTGTTCACCCAAATTATCATAACTTCTTCTTTATAGATGGGTAAAGAGCTTTTAAATGTGTATTATGGAGCTCTTGGGGTGACGAGATGAGCTCCATATACAATTCTAATGTTCTTTGTAATTTTGTCTTCTCCAAGCTATTGTATGCTTTGTAGGTGATTATTTTGCATCAAACTATCATCTTTTATCCCATGTTCCTCTCTATCTTACATTATGAAACATTCATGCTTTTGTTAAGCACACCAATAAGCTAGACAATAAGGGCTAAGTTCTTCTCTAAGTTCATCAAAGAACCTATATATAAGAGAAACGATGGGGAGTTGTTTTCTTCTATGCAATGGAATGATTAGGAATTGAAATGAGTAGACTGGAGAAGAATAAAAGTTTCTTGAGTAATAAATAAGTAAGTAAAAAGGAGTTGTGGGTGCTCATAGTACCAAAGCCCCCCCCCCCCCCCCCCCCCCCCCCTTTCAACACACACCACTTGCTTCTTGGCTATGTCAAACTTCACCATTTTCTATTTGGAAAATGCTCATTCCCACTTATAACAAGGATCATCATAGATTAAAGGAGGAGTAAGCTAAGATTAAGAAAAATAAACCAATGCACGAGTGCATGAAAGCCAAGGCGGCAACATGCATTGGTGCATTGTGTATGTATAGTCTATATGAGAATGTAATATGTGCAAGCCTTGTAACATTTAATGCACTAGTAACTTGTGTGTAGCGGAAATTGGTAACATAGTGAGCATTCCATTAAGAATAAGTTCCTAATGAGCATAGAGAGAGTACTTAATTTGAGAAAGCAACATACCAATTTACACCTAGCTAATTTGGCATTGACAATACTTGAAAAGAGAGAGAAATAGAACAATTGACAACAATTGAGGACCGGATTTACATGGAGCCGGTTCCCCCTCTATAAAGGCTTTGTATTATAGCTTTCCCCATCAAAGGAGACTTTTGTACAATACAATTCTTGTGTTCATTGACAAAAACTCGTTGGTGCAATGAAGATGGAAGCTTCATGCACCAAATTATGCTTGAAATACACACCTAGTGTCCCTAGCCTCAATCCCAAGACCGCACACACCTTTAAGAATAGTGAGAGCTAGCAGGGAATGAGGATAGATTGAGAGGAAGAAGAGGTATCTTACGAGAAAGAAGTATTCTCCTCACATAATCACTCTAATAGCATAACTTAGCCTAGTAATTAGCACGGTAGAGGAGATGAGCATGCCATTGAAGCTTGTCTCTTCGTTGGATTAGCATTCCATAGCCAAGAGTTGTTGGTGTAGGCCTCTACTTCTCAATGCTTAGAGAAGGATATGGAGTTCTTCTTGCACACATGAGTTGTGTGTGTGTGTGTGTGTGTGTGTGTGTGTGTGTAGCATTGTGTTAGAGTAAAATGCAGCCTTCTCTCTCATTTTGGTCGTCCCCTCTTGCTATTTTCTCATGCTGGCCTCCCATTGGCTCTTGTAAATCTTAGCCAATCACAAATTAGAATCATAGTTGATAGAATTTTGACAAGTGTCCCCCTTTTCCCTTTTTTGAGAGCTTTAGGTAATTAAATAATTCAATTAAACTCTCATTGGACCTCTTAGTCTTCTAGCCAATAGGAATCAGACAAGCCATTGGGCTGCTGAATGCTCATTGGATCCGTTGGTAGATTGTCCAATAGTCTTCTAGGAAGTTTAATTTCTATTGGTTCTCTTATCAAGCATTTTAAAATTGATTAGACTAACTTCACTCTAGCCTAATTCTCATTGGTCCACCTCTATGGCCATCCAATAGGATTTGAGGGGAGATTTGGCCTAAGAGCCTGACATGTGTCCAATATTCCCTTTGTGTAAAGGGGGAGCCTTGGAGTGTGTGTGTGTGTGTGTGTGTGTGTGTGTGTGTTTCTCTCTCATCCCCTACTAAAAGGGCTTGTCCCCTCCTTCCTAGGGATGTGGGAAGACTTCTTAGTCTTCCCATGACCATCCAATTTTCCCCTTGCTTTGGCCATTGGATAAATGAGTTAATTTTTGGAACCTTAGCCAATGGAAGTCTTAATGGAGTTGAACCTTAGGTCTTTCAAGCCCCATTGAAGCACATTGCTCTTTTGTAGACTGTCCCCCTTTGGATCCCTATTTTCCCTCCTTTGGATCCCTGACAGAGACCGGTCTGGCAGCCTTACCAATATTCTAGTTTTTACTCCCCTGCGGTACTTCCCCATATTAAATGATCAGTTTAACATGAGTAAATCATTTGGGAGTATTAGATATTAGTTTTTATGACATTACCTCTCTCTTGAAAAATCATAGTCGTCCTCGACTATGAGGTAAGGAAGATAAAGTAGAGAAGATAAAGCCTAGTCATTAGTCTGTTTGCTATAGTGGGTAGAGAGGATCCCTATTTTACCCTACGACACCATTCCAGAATGGATGACTAGTCTATTTGGTGGTTGAGAGCCTTAGCTACCACAAGCATGTTTGCATATTCGTCCATATCAATGTTCCATAGTAGAGTGACAAGCTCTACTTGGTGTTCGGGAGACGTCGTCTCCACAAACATGATCCTAAGTATGCATACTTATTAATATGTGCACAAAATAAAGAAAAAGAGAGCCTTATAAGACAAAAACTTTGTTCATTTATACATATTTACATTTGCTTACTCTAGGGAATCATTGTAAGCATTGACAAGGTTTAGGTTATCCTTTAATTGTATGCCTTGCATCCATGTAGCATCTTCAAAAGGATAATTTTAAAACTTGATAAGATATCGTCGGATAATCTTACCGCCTTGTAATGCCTTGTCTTTGTGTTGGAGTATGGACTCGGGCTGCACCAACTCTTCTTGATCCTCGATCTTCGGTGGGTCTTCAATGATTGCGTCTTGAGGTGGCTCTCCTTTATAAGGCTTTAGTAGGCTCAGAACGCATTATGTATGAGCCAATGGCTGGGCAACTTGAGTTGATAGGCCATCTCATTGATTGGCCTAAGAATCTGGAAGGGACCATAGTACTTTTTTGCTAACTTAGCATAGTACTTTTGGTGTCCCATAGGATTCTTGCCCGTTGTGTGCCTTAATCGCGTTTTGGGAAACTTAAGCAAGACCCAATCATTTTGTTTAAAGGATAGATATCTTTTGTGATTATCAGCTACAACCTTTTGCCTGTGTTGAGAGATGGATATAGCATCCTTAATCTTTTGGAAAGATTCTTGCAAGTCTCGGCTATATTCATCTGCAACAAAGATCTTCCCATGTACCTTGAGCAGCATGGGACTTTTTGATCTTCCCTCTATCACCTCAAAAGGTGCTTTTCTCGTGGAAGTATGTATAGTGTTATTGTAAGCATACTCCACTAAGGGTAAGTACTTCTCCCATTGGGACTTTTGATCTACTTCTATGACATAAGATTTTAGTAGATAAAGAATGGTTAGGTTAGCTATTTCACTTTGGCCATCCGTTTGGGGATGATAGGCCAAAGAGAAGTTTAGCCTTGTACCTAAATTCTCAAAGAGACCCTTCCAGAAATTATTGGTCATTCTAGGATCTCTATCTGACACTATAGACATTGGAAAGCCATGGTATTTGAAGATTTGTGTTATAAAGAGGGTTGCCATTTGATGGGCCTTGATAGTCTTTTTGACAAGTATGAAATATGCTTTTTTGCTAAACCTGTTTACTATTGTCCATATTCCCGTATTCCCATGGATAGACTTGGGCAATCCAAAGATAAAATCCATGGATATGCTCTCCCATGGTGAATTAGGGATTGGCAACGGTTGAAGCAATCCATGTTGCTTCCCTCTATCTGACTTCTTCTTTTTAACATTTTGAAACATACTCTTGTATGTTTGCTTTCATGGCAGGGCAATAGAAATATGTTTCTATCCCTTTTAGGGTAGACTGAATCCCTCTATGCCCGCATAAGGAGGTGCATGAGATTCATACATTACTTTCTCACGTAGTGAGTTAGTAACACATAGTCTATTGCCATAGAGAAGATAACCATCTTGTAGGGTAAATGGTTCTTCCTTCTTCCCTAGTGCAAGGGCTGAAATCACATCTCTAAAAATGGGATCGATGGCGTACTCATTTATCATATAAAATAGATCATTGTGAGCTGGTATGGATACCGTATTCACTCTCGGTCGTCTTGAGAGTGCATCAGCTACTTGCAGATTATGCTTGCCAGCAATGTGAGCAATATGAAAATGAAATTGAGAAAGAAAATTTGTCCACCTCATTTGTTTGTCGGAGAGCTGGGTTTGCATCATGAAGTACTTAAGGCTTTGGTGATCTGTTCGTCGTAGAATGAAAGGAGTCCCCAATAAATAATGCTTCCACACTCTAGAGCATGTAGAACTGCTAAGATTTCCTTTTCATATATACCTACAACTTGCTCAACAGGGTCGAGCCTTTGACTTTAATAGGCTATGGTGTGCCCTTCTTGGAGCAAAACAGCTCCAAGGCAATCACCACAAGCGTCACATTGGACTCAAATGGCTTTGAGAGATCTTTGAGAGATAAGCTTCTCTGTAAGATTTTTGAAAGCATTGTTCTCCTTGGTGGACCATATATACCTAACATTTTTCTTGGTTAGGTCATGTAATGGTCCTACGATTTGTGAGAACTTTTCTATGAAGCGTCTTTGTATGCACACATACCTATAAAGGTTCTTAGTTCATGTAGATTCCTTGGATTAGGCCATCCTTTTATTACCTCTAGCTTTGATGGATCCATTTTGATGCCATCTTGAGAGATAATGTGACCTAAATATTGAATCTCTTGTAAGAAAAATTCACTTTTCTTCGGTTTATATAAATCTTATTCTCTCGTAAAACTTGAAATATTACCTGGAGGTGTTGCTTGTGTTCATCTAATGAATTAGACTAGATGATTATATCATTAAAGAACACTCCAATAAAGGTTCGGTGAGGCTTGAATAGTTTCTCCATCAAGCGGTTGAGTGTTGCTGGTGCATTGGTCAAGCCAAAAGGCATGACAATGTACTCGTAAAGACCAAACTTAGTGCAAAATGCGGTCTTTACAATGTCTTGATCAACTATCCTTATTTGATGGTAGCCACTTTTTAGGTCAATCCTACTGAAGTAGGTCAACCCTTGTAGCTTATCAAATAGGTCTTCTACCCATGGAACGGGAAACCTATTCTTGATAGTGATCCTATTTAGTGGTCTATAGTCGACACACATACAATATGTGCCGTCTTTCTTTTTAACTAATAACACTGGTGAACAAAATGGAGATGAGCTAGGCCTAAGCATGCCTTTCTCAACTAACTCATACACTTGTCGCATAATCTCCTCTTGTTGAGCTTGAGAAACTTGATAAGGAGGTTTATTAGGCGGTGAACTTCTTGGAAGAAGCTCAATCGCATGGTCGTCATTGCCTCGTTCGGGAGGTAGTTCACAAGAGATGTTGTCAATAAAAACATCTTGAAACCCCTTGAGGAAGTTGGATAACTCTCATTCCTTTTGATTATTGATATTTTCTTTTGCTAAAGCATTAGATTCATTTTGAGAATCTTTAACAAAAATCATGTAAATGGAAATAGAGCTCCTTATTGAGTTATTGAAAGCTTGGTTATGTACAAGTGGTATGGTACTACCCAACTCCTTAGCATCTATGTACATATCTTTTTCCATGAATCTAAAGTAGATTTACCTTTTAGGGAATTTAACATTGGCAGCATTGTGATCAAGCCATGGTGCCCCTAGGATTATATCCTCATGCTTGAGAGGAGAGATGAAGAAATCCTCCTTGTCCACATAGCTTTGGACATGGAGCCTCAATTTACCAATTAAGGGAGTGACTGAGGCTTCTTTCCCCTTGAAAGCACCATCGCCAGGTAGGACATCTCCCATCTCATAGGCTTGGATGCCTAGCTTGGTGGCCAACTATGTGGATATGAAATTGTGAGTAGAACTAGGGTCAAAGAGAATAAAAGCATCATGTTCTCTTACCTTTTCCCAAGCATGGCATAGAGGAGATCCTTTGTGATGAGCATCCTCTTCTTGAATTTCAACCAAGGTAGCTCTAGGAGGCTCATTAAGTGTATTCTTGTGGGGCCAAGCTTGATAAGCATGCCCTTACTCCCCGCACTTGAAACAACGGTTATCTTTTCATAACGCTCTACCTCTTCAGGAGAGAGTTTATTTTGCCTTTATAAACTCCCTTCTTCTTAGCTTTTTTGTTGTTGGCATTGCCTTTGGGAGACGTTTGGATGTTGTCCTTCCCCTTATGCTCGTTACGGTCCTTGTTTTTTGTGGGCTTAAGATTTCTCTTAGCCCCTTGTTGGAAATTGATTCTTGAAGCCACCATAGTATGGTGTATGAGCACAGATATGGTGCGTGGAATTTGGAGTTAACATACTCCGCCATATCCTCGGTTAAGCCCGCACAAAATCCTTGTTTTTGCTCTCAAAAATCCATTTTTTTGAAGACAGTGGCTTTGAGGTGTAAAACCCAAAACTTGTCTACATATTTGTGGATAGATTTGTAGGGAGAGAGCTTCAAGCTTCACCATTCGGTGAGAACTTTGTCATTGGCATCGGTAGCCAAAAACTGCTTCATGATGGAAGCTCTTAAAGCTTTCCATGTTTGTGGAGCTTCACTGTTTGCTCGTAGGCTAGACCACCATTGCCTGGCAGACTTTTGAAAATGCATACCTACATGACATAGCTTAGAGGACTCCATAAATCCCTCATCTCCAAACGCCGCATCGAATTGCTAGATAAAGGCCAAGACTTTGTCCATAACACCAAAGGTGCCATCGTGGGTAAGGAAAGAGATGTTCTTTCCTCCCTCTTTGAACTTTTTGAGCTTGGACGACCTCTTCCAGGCGGTAGAGGATTTCCTATAGTCTCTTGTTTTAGGTGGTTCAAGAGCTGCACCATCACTTTCTTTAGAAGAGGAAGAGTATGAGGAGGATGGAGAAGAGGGTGACCTCTTTCTCGCCTTTTTCTTTCCTTGTTCCTCCTTGTTTGCACCATTACTTTCTTTAGAAGAGGAAGAGTATGAAGAAGATGGAGAAGAGAGTGACCTATTTCTCGCCTTTTTCTTCTCTTGTTTTCTCTCGTCCCTCTTTGAATTATGGTATAGAGAAGTATGTGATGGTCTTCTCTGTTTAGGGGGGTGTTGGAGAGCGTTTTGCCCGCCATCTTTGTAGAACCATCTTCATTGAGGTGGCAGGAGACTCACTTCTTTCCCATTCTTTCGGTGAGGGCTCTACCGTTGAAACTTGGGTTCTCCTTTGGGAGGGAGATGCATCATTGAGTAGTAAGTTTTTGTGCCCTTCTTACGGATCCTCCTCTTCTTCCCTTATCGGAGAGAGTCCTCTTTTGGAAGTCTCACTAGGAGGCTTCCTAGGTACTCTCTCTTCTTGGTGGGGTGCGCAATTGCTGAAGCACTTCACCTTGGAGGGATGGGTTGCCCAAGACTTGTTGAAGCCTAGAAACAAGATAGTTTACAAGCATAGAGGCATCATTAGTTTCTCTTTCATTAGCAAAATCAAAGCTATCAACATTCATTTCAATATCTTTTCCTTTGTCAGCCATACTAGCAAATTTTAGGTGTAAACTTTTACTTGTACTTTGGCACTTCAAGCCCTAGTTGCTACTCCTCTTTACCTTCAAAGATAAGCACTCAAGCATCTATACCCGTTGCTTGAATATTATTAATTTCAAGGAATATAAGAGAGGGTTCAACAGAGCCAAGATAGCACCGGTTCCCATCAAGCTTCTAATAGCTCAATAATGGTTAAGCCATAAGCAAGCCCCGTAGGACTCCATTATTAAGACGATAGCTCTCAACGGTGTCCCCATTAATTGCATAAAGCAGGCGTGCATCAAGGATGAAAAATCCATATTCTACTTACCCTTTTGCAATTAATAACACCAACCATTTGTAGCAAGCTTGAGGACCTCTCTTCTTCTTGAGCAAGAAAAGAGAAACCAATAGCTCTGATGCCAATGTAACATTTAATGCACTAGTAACTTGTGTGTAGCGAAAATTATAACATAGTGAGCATTTCATTAAGAATAAGTTCCTAATGAGCATAGAGAGAGTACTTAATTTGAGAAAGCATGTAACATTTAATGGCCTAGTAACTTGTGTGTAGAGAAAAAATAACATAGACATAGTGAGCATTTCATTAGAATAGATTCCTAATGAGCATAGCAAGAGTGCTTGGGTGGAGAGAGAAACAAAAAGCATAACACCTAGTTAGATAGGCATGAACAATACTTCAAAAGAGAGAGAAATTAAGCTATTGACAACAGTTGAGGACCAGATTTACATGGAGCCGGTCCCCCCTCGAAAAGGCTTTGTATTATAGGTTTCCCCCATCAAGGGAGACATTTTACAATACAATTCTTTGTGTTCCTTCAATAACTAGCTAGTGCAATGAATATGGAAGCTTAAAACACTAAGCAAACACTTATAAAACACAACATCAATTCCCTCACGGTCTCAGACCCAAGACCTCACACGCCTTCAAAGATGGTGAGAGCTAGCGGGGTATGAGAGTAGATTGAGAGGAAGGAGTAGTCTTACGAGAAACTCACATAATCACTCATAATAGCTTAGCATAGCTTAGTAATTAGCATGGTAGAGGAGATGAGCATGCATTGAAGCTTGACTCTTGGTTGGATTTGCATCATAAGGGTTGTTGGTGTAGGTCTCCCTTCTCCAAGCTTGGAGTAGATGATAAGCTTTCCATTAAAGCTTGAGAAGGAGAGAGAGAGAGAGAGAGAGAGAGAGTGTTCTTGCTTCACACATGAGCTAGTGTGAGTGTGTGGAATAATGCCTTTGAAAAATCAGCCCCCTCTCTCTCTTGGTCGGCCCCTCTTGCTAAATCCTCTTGCTGGCACCTCATTGGACCTCTCCAGGCTTAGCCAATAGGATTTAAGAAGCATAAGTGATAGCCTTCTCACATGTGTCCCCCTTTCCCCTTTTGTGATAGCTTTATGTAATTAATTGTGCAACTAAACTCTCATTGGACCCCTTTGTCTTCTGGCCAATAGGAATCAGGCAAGCCATTGGGCTGTTGAACGCTCATTGGACCCCTTGGGAGACTGTCCAATAGTCTTCTAGAGATCTTAATTCTTATTGGTTCTTTTATTAAGTGTTTTTAAATGAATTAAACTAGATTTACTCTAGCCTAATTCTTATTGGTCCACCTCCATGGCCATCCAATAGGATTTGAGTGCACCTTGTGGGCAATTGGCCTACCGAACTGACATGTGTCCCTCATTTCCTTTGTGTAAAGGGAGTCTATGAGTGTGTGTGTGTGTGTGCGTGTGTGTTTCTCTCTCATCCCCTACTTATAGGACTCACCCCCTCCTATGTAGGAGCCTTGAAGACTTTTTTGGCACACTCACAAAGCATCCAATTTTACTAAGCTTGACGGTTGGACACAACCTTTGAATTTTGGAACCTTAGCATTTTGGAAGTCTTAATGGGCTGAACCTTAGGGTCTTTAAAGCCCATTGTTGCACATTTCTCTTTTGCAGATGCCCCCCCCCCCCCCCTTGGATCCCTATTTTCCCTCCTTTGGATCCCTACTGTGGCCGGTCTGCCAGCTTAACCAATATTCTAGCTTTTTCTCCCCTGGCACTTCCCCATATTAAATAATTAGTTTAACATGAGAAAATCATTTAGGAGAATTAGATATTAATTATTATCACAAAGCAACATAGGAATTTACACCTAGCTAATTTGGCATTGACAATACTTGAAAAGAGAGAGAAATAGAACAATTGACAACAATTGAGGACCGGATTTACATGGAGCCGGTCCCCCTTCCATAAAGGTTTTGTATTATAGCTTCTCCAATCAAAGGAGACTTTTGTACAATACAATTCTTATGTTCCTTACAAAAACTCACTCGGGCAATGAAGATGGAAGCTTCGTGCACCAAATTATGCTTGAAAAGCACACCTAGTGTCCCTAGCCTCAGTCCCAAGACCTTTCAAAAATGGTGAGAGCTAGTAGAGAATGAGGATAGATTGAGAGGACGAAGAGGTAACTTACTAGAAAGAAGTATTCTCCTCACATAATCACTCTAATAGCATAGCTTAGCTTAGTAATTAGCATGGTAGAGGAGATGAGCATGCCATTGAAGCTTGGCTCTTCGTTGGATTTGCATTCCATAGCCAAGAGTACGTTGTTGGTGTAGGCCTCTACTTCTCAATGCTTGGAGAAGGAGATGGAGTTCTTCTTGCACACATGAGTTGTGTGTGTGTGTGTGTGTGTGTGTGTGTGTGTGTGTGTGTGTGTGTGTGTGCGTAGCAGTGTGTTAGAGTAAAATGCAGCCTTCTCTCTCATCTTGGTCGACCCCTCTTGCTATTTGCACATGCTGGTCTCCCATTGGCTCCTGGAAAGCTTAAGCCAATCACAAATTAGAAGCATAGTTGATATTTGACAAGTGTCCCCCTTTTCCCTTTTGTGAGAGCTTTAGGTAATTAAATAATTCAATTAAACTCCCATTGGACCTCTTAGTCTTTTGGCCAATAGGAATCAGGCAAGCCATTGGGCTGCTGAATGCTCATTCGACCCCTTGGTAGACTACCCAATAGTCTTCTAGGGAGCTTAATTTCTATTGGTTCTTTTATCAAGCATTTTTAAATTGATTAGACTAACTTTACTCTATCCTAATTCTCATTGGTCCACCTCTATGGCCATCCAATATGATTTGAGGGGAGATTTGGCCTAGGAGCCTGACGTGTCCAATATTCTCTTTGTGTAAAGGGGAAACCTTGGAGTGTGTGTGTGTGTGTGTGTGTGTGTGTGTTTCTCTCTCATCCCCTACTAAAAGGGATTGTCCCCTCCTTCCTAGGGATGTGGGAAGACTTTTTACTCTTCTCATGACCATCCAATTTTCCCTTTGCTTTGGCCATTGGATAAATGAGTTAATTTTGGAACCTTAGCCAATGAAAGTCTTAATGGAGATGAACCTTAGGTCTTTTAAGCAAATTTCTCTTTTGCAGACTGTCTCCCTTTGGATCCCTATTTTCCCTCCTAGCCTTACCAATATTCTAGCTTTTACTCCCCTGGTACTTCCCCATATTAAACGATTAGTTTAACATGAAAAAATCATTTGGGAGTATTACATATTAGTTTTTATGACAAGCCTTGTAATAGAGATCACAAGCAAAACTACTATAAACTAGCTAGAGCTAAAAGAGAAGTACTACAAGAACATAATCTATTGTCACTACAACACTCTACGCACTTTTCGACGCGCAACATTTCGACGCGGCGTACCTTTTCACGTGCATTTCGACAGACATAGCACGCGTTGATATACGCGTCGATATGTACGTGGCAATACACGTGGCAATGTTTGTTGAAAAGCGCGTATTTCTATGCCTATTTTCACGCGTATATCGACGCGTATATCGACGGAAGAAAATTGGGAAAAAAAATCCCACCCGCGCACAGACGGTCATTTTTCCCTGCGAGCGCGCGCACAGATCTAGCCCCTTCTTGGAAACCTACAGTGCAGGATTGTTCTCCTCTCCCCCCATCTCCCTCTCTCTCTCTCTCTCTCTCTCTCTCTCTCTCTCTCTCTCTGTCTTTAATTTCCTACACACAGACACATTTCTTTGTGCAACACTTTAGTATGGCAGACCAGTCGGCCAGATCCCGGTTCTATGAGTGCGGATGCATTTATGGCCTTCGTCACACGGATGACGCCCTCTCAGATGGCACAGGCGTCTCAGTATTGGATAGCCAGAGGTACGGGTACCACGCCTCCGGGCTTCATACCCGAGGGTCCGACGCCTATGGGTACGACGCTTGCGAGGTCTCCCGTCACGGTCGCTTCGACACCTAGGGGTACGGCAGAGGCTGGTATGTCAGCATCGCCGCTTCACACGCGCACTCGTCGATCTCGGCGATCGTCAGGTGGAGGTGGTGGTTGCTATGGAGGAGGGTCACAGATGCTTCGACCCCTCCTCGCTCACGACTCCCGTCCTATGCAGTCACACCTCTCGACACACCTCTTAGCACACCTCGGACACCTTGAGGGGCACACGATCCTAGTGCCTCCAAGGTCTATACTGTACGGCCAGATGGCCAGGTTGACATGGATAGTGTTGGGACTGAGATGAGAGAGCGGGTTCACTAGCTCGCGGAGGTGCAGTTTTTTAGCACCATCATGACGTCTTGGACTCATTAGGACCACAACAAAATCAATTATATAGTGGAGACCATCATGAGAGAGTATCGGCCTGCTGCGGGTTTAGCAGAGCTTCGGAGGAGGTGGATCACGAATGTTGTACGGGACACCGTAAAACATCCTCGAGATGCAGCTCGTCGGGCTTTTATGTAGGGCTCGCCGAAGCCTTCAAGAATCTCACACGAGTCGTGGCAGCAGATCAGGGAGGAGGAGGAGACAACGGACACGAGGTTCAGACAGCAGCGTCTCGCCGCGGAGGTACGTAGGGAGACTAGGGACACATCTCATCTTGGCAGCGGAGGCTTCGACACCTTTCGCTATGAGTTTGTGAGTTTCCAATCCAATCCTAGTTATAGCGTTTTTTTTTCAAGAGCGATGAATCATGTATTCTTAATTACTTTGGTTTTTGTATAAACGCAGAATCTTGCAATGCATCGACCCCCGTCACACCAAGAGGAGACAGATGGATATCAGAAAGGCATTATGATGTATTGAATGATCTTGCTGCCGCATGAGAGACTGTAGACTGAGAGGCCTTAGAGTCTCGCTGATCGATTAAGGGATATGTTTGATCGAAGCAAATAATATGTGCGAGTTGACTTAATTAATTAAGTATATGTGAAGTAATATCATACTAATTTTGTGACTTGTCCCTTCATGTGCAGGTTGTGACACGCGAGTCATCAGTGGTTTTTCTATATATGTTTTGTGAAACACAGACACATCTCTGTGTTTCTTTCTTGTATAGACATGCACATATAGGTGTTGATCATGGTTTTGATTATAGTTATGATTATGGTTATGGTTGGTTTTTATCATGGTTTTGGATATGGTTATATATTGTTTTGGACAGGTATTGATCATGGTTTTGGTTATGGTAATTATGCAGGAATGTAACGAACTTTATGGTTATGGTTATCGTTATAGTTTTGATCATGGTTATGGTTATGGTTTTAACGTTATGTTATGCACAAAGTTAGTTATGAAGTTCAATTTGTTTTTACTTTCATTTTTTCTATCAAGTTGTGTCTTAAATCTCATGTGAGATCCTACATGGATATCATGTAGGAGACGTATATATGATTTTTTTAAAAAAGTTTATGTTAAAACGAAGGGAACTCTGTCGAAATTTTCGCGAGAGCACGGTTGATTTTGGTGCTGCTCGCTTTCTTGGGCAAAGGACAGACAGTCTGACTGTGGCTGTGTTCATCTTTTCACTGAGCACAGACCAGGCTGCTTGTTCTCTGTCCAAGAAAAAACATTTATGATATGATCGTCGATATAAGCATCGATATAAGCGTCGAAATAAGCATCGAAAACTATAATTATCGACGTAGATATCGACGTGTATTTCGACTGTTTCATAAGGACGTGGATTTCGACGCAATTTTCAAGGTTGACGTCGAAATCTACATCGAAAGCACCTGTTTTTATTGTAGTGTGTTGAGCCAAGATTATAATGTGTGACACCCTATAATTCAAAGACCATGCCCTTCTCAATGAATAAACTTTTTTTGTGCTGTGTGCACTTGACCATCTACTTCTCCTTATTGAATCTGTTCTCACAATCTTAAAGTCAACATGCGTCATGCTCTAAACTTAAATGTGCAAGTGATTTTATTATTTTAGCCAACGTTGACTTTTCCTCATTGCGGATTGGTAAGAACAATGTCACATGTTCTTGCGTAAGAACAATGTCACATGTTCTTGCGTATGCTAATCTTAGATATGTAATGGGTACTTAGGTGAGTAATTTGTAAAATGTTCAAATTATACCATAGAAGAGTCTACAACCTTGTGTCTCTACCATTTACCTCAACAACCCCTCTGCATTGCACAAGATTAAGATTGACATCAAACACTTAGCTTTTACTTTAGTCCCTTTAAACAAAGGTATCTCCTTGGATTCCCTCAAAACTAATGAATCCAAAATTGGGAGGACTTGCTCACTTTTGCATTTTCTTAATCTCAAGTGTGGAAATCCTTGAAAAATGGCCCAAATTGGTTCCCGAATTGGTAATGGAGGTTTCTTTTGCCATGCCAACTCATTTTTCAAAATACATACCATAAGGCAAAGAGTATATTAGCTTTATGCACATCAAACTCCTTTTTTACTTGCAATGTATCACCACAAGTTGCTAAAAATGAGTTATACTTGCAATGTGGTACCTACCCCGTATGTGACATTGAAGTTAATTTTTGCACAAGACTTGGGAATCAAATCCACAACCTCATGCTTTCACAAGAAGTTTTGGACAAATTCTCACAATAATTCCCACATTGTGACTTACCTCAACATCATGAGCTTTTGTGAGGGAGGCATCGCGTACCTAGCTAGGTACGATTGGGGGCAGGGGACCGCCGGCCCGGTGGGGGGGTCGGGGGTCCCCTGTCTCGTACCTAGCTAGGTATGCGATGCCTCTCGAGCAGAAGCTCATAATGTTATGCATTGTATGAAAACATTGAAAAAGACTCCGTTTTCCTACATGAAAAAATTTCTAAATCTTCTTGTGTTTGGCCTCAACCTCGAATTCAAGAGCATGATGCCCTAATCCACCTAGTGTTTCTCTAATTTAAGCTCCCTAAACTAGCCCTCACATAATGTTTTTCCAAGCACTCCCACTGTGGCATGGTTCAAATTTTAGGTAGGTAGTGTCGTTTTCAAACAAGGAATAATGGGCTACTCCCATGAATAACTACCATTAAACTATGAGGTCATTAAGAGTTACAAACTTTTTGGAAAGACTTATGGAAAAGGTGGATTTAAATGAAGAACATGATGGCAAGCTGAGGATTGTTAAGCCACTATCCTACACTTCCATTGGGTTCTTGCAAGCTTTCTCACTTAAAGAAGTCAATAAAGTTTTTCTATGGTGACACTTCAAGATCAAACATCTCTAATTTCTTCTACTCACAATGTCTCATTCATACCATGCATGCCTCTTGGAGGATCATGGGTGTCATTTAATCTTAAGGATTTCCCCTTGACAACACATGACAACTGTATGAGCACATACCCATCAAAAACATATGTCTATACCAATAATAAAGACCACAAGAAGTTTTGGACAAATTCTCACAATATTTCCCACATTGTGACTTACCTCAACATCGCGAGCTTCTGTGAAGGAGGCGCTGCATACCTAGCTAGGTACGATTGGGGCAGGGGACCGCCGGCCCGGTGGGGGGGCCGGGGGTCCCCCTCCCCCCAATCGTACCTAGCTAGGTATGCGGTGCCTCTCGAGCAGAAGCTCATGATGTTATGCATTGTCTAAAAAACACTGAGAAAGACTCCGTTTTCCTACATGAGAAAATTTCTAAATCTTCTTGTGAACGAACAAAACCAAAAATTTCTTGGGTTTTTACACTCAAAATATATCATTCTTCAAGATGTCCTCTCGAAGACTATGCTAAACATAACTTTTGTATGCAACAAACATGTGGAGGGTAACTCAAAAAGTCTTTGGTTTTATCATTTCTTTGTGATATAGATAGGTTTTCTAAAGAAATCGAGTTAATGATGTCTGCAATTGACCGATAAAAGTTCATGAAAAACTAAAGAATACAAATAAATAAATTATCTCAAGGAGAACATGCATACCTAATCTTTATAAGTACTCTCCATCTCCAAAGAGTACTTCAGATCTCTTCAAATGTGATAAAAATGTCAAGTTTGTGTGAGCATTTTGTGTTGACATGCATAAGGGAGAGGATTGTGACAATGCCATTTTGAAGGGCCATTCAATGACTCTTTCTTGGGACTAGGGTTCAAGGGAGACAACGCTATCCCTCCCTTTGACAAGTAAAGGAAACCCTAATCCCATATGTTGATAGTGGCAATGGAGGTCATCTTTGTTCACCTTGTCAGTATGACCCTTTTGTTCATGATGGTGTACGGCAATGACTGCGGGATTCACATGCAACTTTCACCTTTCAATGCTGGCCTTGAATGCATCCTAGTCTGCTTAACCTCTCGTTTCTTTCTGTGATGTTTTTCTGGTACAGCTAGTCGTGTTTGCAAGAAGCAGCCCCTGAGCTTTGATTTCATGCTTGAACTTGGAGGGAGCGGAAGTATCTGCTGCCCACACAAACATGCCATTCAAGGATACTTGTCCACTGCATTGCATTTCTGAGTATGCTAGGAATGTGTTTGCAGGCGTAATTCCAGTGATGCTCGTTTGCGTAAACGCATCGGTGTCAGTGCTATAGCTCGCAAGAATGTTGCCATTCTTGTATACTGCCGCTGCCGCTTTGTAGTAATCAACCAACTCTTGGATGCTACTGTTGGTGGGATATACATAGAATTGAAAATTGACGTATTCGAAGAGGTGACTATAACTCTGCCAGAGCTGCAGATACTGGCTCTCCACTTCAGGAAAAGGTGCAATGGATGCGACCTTGATGGTTCCAGAGTGCTTAAGGTGGGCAACAAGCTCACCAATACACCATGCGAAAAGGGCCGGGCTTCCCTTGAAATGCTCATAATCAATGTCGATGCCATCGAGGTCATACTTGCGTACAAGGGACGTGAGAGACCTGCACGCATTTCCAAGCCATGAAGGAGGGGTTTGAGGGCTGAAAAATACCTGTTGTGGTGCAGGAATTGTCATGTTTTTTGTGGACTCATTTTGAGGAGCAGATATACTGTCTCCCCCAAGGGTCACCATCATCTTCACATTCTTGTGCTTGGCTTTGAAGGCCCTGATGGTTTCAGGTGATAGAGTCTTTTGGTTCCAGTATGGCAAAAATTTTCCATTGGTGGAATTGAAAACGCCATCGCCGTCAACATCGTCAGCGTCGATGGCGAAGGAGAGGATGAAGTGGACCTCTATATCCTTGTTATTGACCAGACTAGAGGGCAAGTTATCCAGCTGCAAATCGATGTCGGTATTGAATCCTATATAGTGGCGGAAAACCTTGGGGGTTCCATGGCCATTCATGTCAGCTGCATCAGGTAGAGAGAGCTCTTCAATTATGCAAGCAACCATATTCTCTCCACAGTGTTAGGGCAATATCATTTTTTGAACATACACCATTCTTTTCTGCTGATTTTTCCAAAAGGAGATTTGAAAATTTCACCTAAGTTTTATGCTTTTTTTTTTTGTCAAAATCTAGGTGGGATTTTTCCTCTTCCTCTTGCTCTCTGCTGGCATTTTTAAATTTTAAAGCCACACGGTCGTAACCTGACAAACATTTATTCTCGACAAGCTGCCCGCAAATATCATTCTTTAAACATACACCATTCTTTTCTGCTGATTTTTTCCAACAGGAGACTTGAAAAATTAAGCTAAAGTTTATGCTATTTCTGTCAAAATCAAGGCGGGATTTTTCCTCTTCCTTTTGCTCTAAACTGAATCTTAAAGCCGCACGGTCATAAGCTGAAACATGCTGCAAACAATGATTCTCGACAAGCTACCCTTTCAAGAAATTAGGCAAGGCAGCACATGAAGGAGGCAACACAGGAATACCTTCTGTGCAAAGGCAAAAGGTATTCCAATGATCATGTAGACCATCACAATCCAAAAAGCAGATATGCATAATGAACGAGAGACATGGCCTGCACTAATACACACACTAATTAACAAGAGAATGTGGAGTAACATTACCTGCATCTGCAATTCTGAAGAGGTGAGCTGATGCTGCGAGCAAAAATATGCAAGCAGTCACAAAGCGTGCCATAGCTAGACCAACGCAGGCTCTATCCACGTTGAGGAGACAGGGTTTGCAGGCACATGCACCCCCAGCCTCATATATATATATATGCATTACGTGAACGGCTGCTGCCGGCCAACGGGCAAACCAAGACGGCAATTTATTAATGTGTGCGCGCGCGTGAGAGAGAGAGAGAGAGAGAGAAGCCTTGAACACATCACCTATTCTTCATAGATGATATGAGGATACCAATCTGCTAAGCCCCTTTTCTTTCCTTAATTTTATATCGACACCCAGAAGGCCCACACAGGAAGGTGCTTATCCCTTCTATATACTAGTACGGCCGGCCGCCTTCTGCGGTCCCTCTCTCTTTCTCTCTCCCTCTTTATCACGTGCATAGGGGCTTCTTTCAGTTTTGAAGTTTAGCTTTCATGCCGCAAATTTTGACACGTGTAAAGGGCTCTCCCTTCCGCCATATTATGTTAGTTTAGATTAGCCATGTTACATGGACGGGCAAGGACCGCGTACCATCGGGCAAGAGCCACGCGTAGGCATCACCATGGCCACCTAATTGATGCACCATGTGCTAGGAACAACGGAGAGAACTCGTAGCAACCAGATAGAAACCTCCTCCTCGGTGATCCAGTCCAAGAGGAGGATGCACTCGAGTGTCCAAGGGCAAGAGCCCTAGCAATGTGAACACCAAATGAGCTCAAGGTGTCCCTCTAGAGTGTGACCCAACGGGGCATTGAACCCACAATCCATAAGTTGAGAGGCCAAAGCCTTCTTACCGTTAGACCAACCCTTTGGGGACACTTTTCTTTCCTGATTTAGACACACCCATACAAGAAAGAAAGACCGTTCCACATGGGTATAATCACGATTAAAGTTCATCATAAAGCTAAGCAAGACAAAAAGGTATTGGTAGAAACAAAGCTAAAATGAGGAGCCGTAGATGCTGGTAACACGGCAACCACAACAAGTCTGTACATTTTTGTTCATTTTTATCCCATCTTTTGTTAGCCTTCAATCATTTGTGTAATTTTTGGGTTGTAGAATGTGTAGCAAACAGGACCTTGCCAAGTGTGATGCTCTTATGAGGACGCACAAAGAGCTTTTTAACATTTGCTCTTGTTAACTTCAGTGCAACGGGTGTGCCTATTGTACTCAGATTCTGAGAGTGGTCTCTCTGAGCAGTTGTATTGTCCTGCTTCTTTCTCAATATAACAAAGAAATACTACTAGTGGCATCTACCTTAGGGGCAAACACATCTTCAAGAAGAACTCCGCCTCTCTTGTGTAAGGTATTTGCAATTTAAGTATTAATTGAAGTCTATGCAATCATCTACCACTTGTCAAGACCATCGCGGACATTGAAGACGAGCTAGAACATGAAGACAGGGCAACAAAACCATTTGACATGGTGAACAAACCATGCAAGAAACTTCACAAATACCTATCTCCATGCAAACAACTTCACAAAGGGCATCTTCACAAGATATGGAGGCGAGGCAACAATTGAGCAAGTGAAAGAGAATGAATAGCCCAAGAGTCCTCCAAACTAAGGTAGTTGGGCAACGATCAAGACCTTGAGGAAGCACACTTGTGAGCAAACAACCATACAGGCTTGACAATACGAGCTTGATAGGCACTTCTACCCAAACCAGCAACCAAAATATGTAACCTTGACACATCCAACTCCTAATAGAAATGGATTTTTTGTAAATCACAAGGACACAAATAACATGCATATTTGTTACCGTCTTTTTCTTAGAATGTGGATGATACTCAACAATGCAATCTCATGCGATTAATGTCTAGCTTCATTCAACAGCAAGTATGAAAAACCCCACCATAGTAGTATGTAACGTCGATTACAATGGTGGGACCATGGAGCATAGATGACATGCGTGGGTAGCTTATGTAGAGCAAATCGCAGGTGATAAAGCTTGGGGGTGGAGTTGATAGCTAAGACCAAGAGGCCATACAGGATGTCACTTTTGGTCTTTTGGGTTGCACTGAAGGCAATGTATGCATAGACTTTATAAGTCAATTGGGCACTACCTTGCTTGAGATATGCAAGGTTGACACCGATCTTTGGTTGATGTTGATGCATTAGCATTTTGGCTTATGGTCAAGTTGATGCCCTTATGCACTCTTTCATGAGGTTTATTCCATAGCTTGGGCTCTCACATGTGAGAGCGATTTATGGTGGTCAACATTTTAGCTCATTACCATGTGAGAGCGGTTTAGGGTAGTAAGAGATTTAGCTCATCAACAAATGATGCTACTTTCATTGATGCATCCATGATTAGTTATGTTTTGTTTATGTCTTTGCATGACTGCCAATTGTGTCACCCTATGACAATGAGTGAATACCGTATCCGAGGATTGAGTGTGAGCCTAATGTATTTTTTGACAATTCATCATCTCTTTTGAGCTACTTTGCGCATGATGCTTTCTGTTGACTTTGGTTTGTTATGTTATAGTTGTATGCTATCTCACATGTTTACAAGTTTCTGCATCTTTAGATGCTAGTTTTCTGACGCGACCTCTAAGTGGATGGAGACATAACCGTACAAGCAATTGCAGCAAGAGATAATAAATTGCTAATAGTTTTCTGATGAGAGTTCTTTGACTTAAAACTAGTTTTAAAAGAGTCGCTTTCTTTACTTTGGCACGTGTTTGCATGCAAAGCCTGCTAGGGTTAGCAATTTATTATCTCTTTTAAACCTTGTATCGATGAGACTTCTGTGGATACTACCTTTGTGCCTTCTTGGTGTTGACATATTGGCATTTGTAGACAATTTAGTATAGGGACATGGAGGACTTTGGTGTGTGTGTGTATATGTGTGTGTATCATAATGCACCTTTTTTGAGGGCCATGGTGAGGCATTTTGAAGCCGAGTGTGGAAAGCTTTTATACCCATACAAGGTGGATTCTGATTTCTAGAAACCCAGGCTTTCGCAGTCTTACCCTAGATTATTGGCTTTTCTTGTTGGTCCAAGCTTGCCAGTGTTTTGACTCAGTTAGAGATTCTATTCATACCCACTTTCTGATACATTGTGGACCTCTTACCTTTTTACCGCTCTCCTTTTTCTTTACTTATATGCCAAATTATTGCCAAAAAACTTTGTATGAATTTTGTCATATTCTTGCCAAAGTTCATCTATTTGACTTATGCATATTCTATTGTATTTTTTTGATGGTCAACATTCTCACACATTTGTGTTAAAACTTTGCCAAATTTTCCTCATGATCTAGTGTGCCTAAAAATGTCAATGTCTACACCAGACATCTTTAACATTCAAAATTTTGATGGCAGTAACTTCTCAATTAGAAATAACTAAAATCTTTAGTAATCATGGTTGCCAATGATTTTTTTATTTATATATATCGTGGAGAAATCTACAATTAGACCGCATTTTTGGCAACAAAATTAGTCTATTTACTATCATCTCCAAGAAGGCCACCACCACTTCTCTTCTAACAAATTTTTCACTATGAAGAAGCTCTTTGATTTGAGAATGAAAGAAGGTAGCTTTGTTGCATCACATTTGGTCATGATAAGAGAAATACTAAGTAGTGTCCCTCCGAGAACAAGGGCCATATCAAGAAGAGTTGCTAGAGTGAAAACATGAAAAGAAGACGGACAAGCATGAGAATGCTAAGAAAGGGGACAAGAGTGTTACTGCTTACCGAGCAAATCTTTTCAAGCGAATGATGTTTACGAACAAACCTTGGCAGATTTGGGATATTGATGGGATCAATCAACTATAAGTGACATGAGCAAGTGAAGGGACTCGTGGCTCTCTATTGATCCACATGGCACACACGGATTGAGAATTGAAAGGGAATCTGCCATACCTATGATGAAAACCTCAGCTTCTTCTCAAGCTAGAAGTATTGAGTCCCTTCCTTTGTTTTGGGAGGAAGGGGAGCCAATGGAAAGTTGGAGGTAAAAGTGCATGTGTGTATGCATCTCTATGTTTATGGCCGTCTTTGTACATCAACCCCTTAATCATCCTCTAGAACCACCCCCCCCCGGGTTGGCTCCTTTTGCGTGGACCTCTCTCTAACTTTATAGCTTGCATGTTACACATTTGAAACTCGAGTTTGCCTTTTGCATCATAAGACCATGGAGAAGCCATGAAGATTATGTGTGTGTGTGTGTGTGTGTGTGTGTGTTTTGTGATTTTCTAAGTATTTACATGTGTTGCATGTGATCGTGCGTGTGCACGCCTTCTGTGATTACCACTCTTGTGTGTGCGTACATGCATGTGTGTGAACTATAACTACATCATTTTACATATTGTAAAACATAATGTGTACACGTGTATATATGAACTCTCTCTAAATGTTGTTTATATAGAAAAATGTAATGGGTAAATTTAATGCTCAAAGTTAAACTTAGTGTTGCTTACAAAACTTTATGCAAAAGAGGTTTTACATAAGGCTCCTTTCCATTCTCATTAGATGAAATTTAAGGAGATTCCTTTCCAAGCCACATAATTTGCACCAAAACCCTCACAGAGTAAGACACAATCGAACTATGCTCATCAATAGTAAAAAACGACAATTTGCCTAAGCTAGCTCACCACAAATGGATGCTTGCATCATGCATGATATGCTCGCCTTAAAAAAGAAAAGACTTTTATGTGCCATCATTCCTCGCAGTGCCATCATCCCACACACACAGGGTTTTTCCTTGAATGCCATGTTTTCTCAACACTACAATGGCCTCCATATTTTTTTAAACAAAAAGAGCGGCCTTGCTATCGCACTATTGTCTGTGTCTGTTGGCCTACTACTTGCGGACTTTGCGTGGCCTTCATGCCTTGCATGCCACTTGGCAAGGCTTGCCTTTTTCTCTTCCAACTCAAGTTAAGGGATCTTTGTTGATTCCCATTTATAAGAAATGGGTTCAGCCCTATAACGTTTACACTCAAACAATATTGTTCTTATGTAAGGATGTTGTGGATCAACTTATATTAAAACATAAGAGGATCCTTAAGGGGTTGGTATACAAAGACAACTAGCATAGAGACACATGTACACATGCACAAATTTCCCTCCAATTTTCCCTTGGCTTCCTTCATCAAACCCTAGTCCCCCCCCAACTATAAGTGACATGAGCAAGTGAAGGGATTTTTGCTCTCTATTGATCCACATGGTACACAGGGATTGAGAACCAAAAGGGAATCTGCCTTACCTATGATCAAATCCTCGGCTTCCTCTCTCCCACTCAACTTGCCTAACCAACTCGTCAATCGTAATTTTTTGAAAGTTTTGCATTTATGGAGGACTCAAACTTGTGTCCCCCCTTTGGCAAGGCGATCATATGCCCACAATCTCTCATGGATTGCAAATTCCCTCCCTATAATCGATACCTTGACTACTTATCCATGTTTATAGACAATCCCTCCTTCCCCCCATTCTCCTAAACCAAAAAAGAACTCATTACTTGTGACCATTGTTGTTGAACACATGTAGATGTACTCACAATCCATTTACTTTTAGTCATTATTGTGGAATATGCTTGCTCACATGCACATGCCCAATCACACATTATCCAAGAATAGAGATCCCAATAATATCCCAACCTCGCCAAGGTTCGCTCGTAAAATTCATTTGCTCAAAAAGGTTAACTCGATGAACATCGTCTTTTTTTTCGTGCTCCCCCTCTCTCCCTCTCCCTCTCTTTATCCCTATTGCTTCTCCCTCTCTCCTTGTCTCTCCCTATCCCTTGCACCCTCTATCCATGCCCTCCATTTTTCTTTTGAATATAATCATCCCGATAGAGAGAGGGGGGACAAAGAGGCACAGGGAGGGGATATGGAGACACACACACACACACACACACACACACACACACAGAGAATTGGTGAAAGGGAGGGAAGAAGTGAGTGAAAAAGAGATGGGGAGAGAGCAAGAGATGCAAGTAGTGGGCATAGATTACGAAGGAAGAGATGGGGGTAGGTGGAGGAGGAGATGATGAAGGAGAAGAGCAGATGGCTTTGGTGGCCAAGGAGGGTGGCACTAGTGGTGCATGGACGGCTTTTTTAAAAAAAAGGTCACTTTCTATCTTAAAATTGTTAAATAAACAAACCAAATGAAGTTCAATCTTAGATAGAATGTTAAGTCTCGATTTGATTAGGTGAGAATTGCTCCAAGTCAAACTCTAACTACCACATTTACAAGTATATGTATGTGTGTGCATGCGTGTGTCTGCCCTTGCCCTTGCCCAAGCACCATACTTAGTGTTGTCAGTAGACCCGTTGAGTATGGGCCTACTATCTCATCAAGTTGATGAGAGAGTTACAATTGAGCGTGATACCATGACAAATATTATGTTCAATAGCAACGCGGATAGTTATGAGGAGTTCTTGTCTACTAAACATGTTACAATAGTATTTGTTGATCAATTGGTTAATCTGCTCAAACGTGGCAAAGATCTTAGAACAAGAGTACATAATTAAGTGAAATATACCCAAACATTTATTTGATAGCCGCTCTAATAGATCTATTGCTTTTTTCTCACCAAATTGAGGTGGAAAATTGTTTGGACTCCAATTTAAATGTAAGGATGTGAGTGGATTCTGTTTTTAGGATATCAAGATACAGGCGACGGAAGGAATTGGAAAAGCTTATAAACCAACAAGAAAGTGCCATGTGGACCTTGCTGTTTACATAGGACGACGGAAAAGTGAGATGGAGAGTGCCACATTGTGGAAGAGAAGAAGGGGATTTGTTTCGACCCCTCTCCCCTAGAAGTTCTTTCTTCCACCCTCCACCTTGGCAAAAAGTGCCATGTTGGCACCAATCATGTTGAACTAAACCTCCCACCCTTTTGTCCACACTTGCCTCCTCCTCTTTCTTCCGCCGCCGCCCAACGTTCACATAAGACGGTGGTAGAAAATTGCCTCACATTTTCGTCCGCCAGCAATGTGAACACATGGCCGGTGGAAGAGAACGTTTGCAAGCTTTTCCACCCAAAAGAGTTCATAAAGTGTCATGATTTCCACCACCTCGATGTGAACCCAGCCTAAGTAGTTTGCAAGAATTTTTGCCGGCTATTTCTTCAAAAAACCATTTGTGCAAAAAAAAAAAAAAAGCAATGTATAAGTTGCACATGACTAGAGAGCAAAAAAAGCCCATTGGGATTCCTTTACATTGTCTAAAGAAAAGTGCATTGAATTCAATGAAGCAGTTCTCCAATAGTTAAGATGTAATTTCTATCAGTTGAGATTCATATTGAAATGCTTTGATGGTTGTAGATTTGATTTCTTTACATATTTGGATTTCCTAACAAGTGTTTCTTCTATCAAAGGCCAGTTTGATAAGATGATGGTTATGTGATGCAAGCTGAGCTTAATCCAGAATTTGAGGTTCGGAGCATGGAGTTGTGTTGCATTCACTCAATAGTGATATTTATGGGACAATGAATGTCAACAGATGGCTTATCGGAGTGGGCAGCAGCAGCAACTAGCATAGAAATGCGCGTTGCCGGTTTATGCAATTGGACAAGGCTTCTATGTGGCAGAATGTGCTTCTGAGCAAATCTTTCAGGACTTGGTCATGAGAGGAGGCATATGGGGAGCTTATTATTTTGTTTATGCTACGCCATGGACGCCCAAGTTTTGGCCAAATGAAGAGTTTATGGACTTCTTCCCAGTGTGGGTCACGCTCAAGGACTTTCCTTTGGCTAAAATCATGCATTGGTGGTACAAAAGAAGGACCTTTTTTGTTTCTACCTAGTTGGTACTGCTACATAGGTCCAGGTTGTTTTGGAGGGAACCTTTTTGGTCCTCTAAATTTAATCACTCTAGGAGTGAATGTATTAGATATTGAAACGCCACTCCTTTGAAAACATGGGTTGGCCTATCAAGGATGGTAGTAGTGTACGTTTAATTCGTGTGGATTGAGGCTAACTATTTTTCATCCCGCGTCAGTTTCTTTGTATCGTTCTCACAGATAGCACCTGCCCTCCCTTGTGCTCGCCATCTTTGGTCCTCACTGCTTGCACCTTCCCTTCACTTTACCATCCCTTGCACCTCTTGTGCAAGCAACAAAGTTTTGCACCACCACCTAGCAAGGTCTCCGGCTGTGCACCATTGCTGCAATGAGGATGCCTGCGAGGAAGGCTGCTACCAGGGCATCACCCGACAAGGGGAAGAATCCTAGGACCATGGATGCAAGGTCCCTCCGAACACGTACAAAATCTGTACGTTTAATTCGTGTGGATTGAGGCTAACTATTTTTCGTCCCGCGTCAGTTTCTTTGTATCGCTCTCACAGATAGCACCTGCCCTCCCTTGTGCTCTCCATCTTTGGTCCTCACTGCCTGCACCTTCCCTTCACTTTGCCATCCCTTGCACCTCTTGTGCAAGCAGCAAAGTTTTGCACCACCACCTAGCAAGGTCTCCGGCTGTACACCATTCAATGAGGATGCCTGCGAGGAAGGCTGCTGCCAGGGCATCACCCGATAAGGGGAAGAATCCTAGGACCATGGATGCAGGGTCCCTCCGAACACGTACAAAATCTCCTCGGAGCATCAACACCCCAAACACGAGAGCTAGCAAGGGGAGCTTCTCTGTACAGAAATCAGCTAAGTCTGGAGCGGTTTTTGCCAAGGATGAGACTCGGTCATCTACAAAATCCAGAGGTTGGTGTTCCTTCTTTGCATGTGTACATTGTTGTGTTGTGTCATTGGTAGATGTTTTTCTTTCATAAAAGGTAGCTATTGTCACTTGAAGGCTTTAAGGTTTTGAGCCAATTCATGTATTCTTCTTAAATTGCATGCATGCATGCAACTGCATGTCTGATATCTTGAGAGCTCTACCTTTTTTTTCAGCATTGCATGAAGCACAAATTTAAAGCTTTGTAGGGCAGTGAAGATTAACATATAAAATGAGACACTTTATAGTAACAAATTTGGTACTGTACAGTACCAAATTTTGCACATTGGCAAGGTCATCTATGTGATAAAGAGCAGCTTAAAATTTTTGTGTTGAGTTTTATAGTACTGAAATGTCTCCAAAATAAAGGCATATAGGAAGAATTCTTAGGTATTTGGTTTAGTAGAATGAGGGCTTGTCTAATGAGCTTTGTGTTTCCACATTGCAGGAAAGAACAAAATGGAGGAATACCCTCTTCTGATCAAGTTTTGCTATACAACCAAAGAGCTTCATGAGGAGTATGGTCTGAGCATGGAGGGTGTGCTTCCAAAGGAACTTATGGAAGAAGACCTCCTTGATGACGAGTGGATGACTGTTTTCAAGAAACGCTACCAGAAGAATGTGAAGGTTTACTTGAATCATGTGCAGCCAAGTCTTGTTGACGATTGTAGGTTCCTTTTCCACAAGGTATACCAAGACCCTCCATCTTGTGGGCTGATCACTTAAAAGTTTGCGTGTTGCTTTGCTTTTGAGAAATGCCATGCGGCAACAAGGACCCTACGCACCGTAAGGTTGCATGGGCGATGTTTGGAGAGAGTGTACTCAATATGTGTGCCAGTCACCCTGGAGGTTGGAGCAGAAGGTTGATACATGGCGAAGGGAAAACGGTGCCTCCCACGGAGGCCACCTGTCATCTATTAAGAAGGTCCACCTTATGCAAAGTGGTAGCAATCTTTGTACAGAGATAGGCCCCCCACAATGTCACGTGTGGACACCTGACTATGTAACATACCAGGAAAGTATTGTTGAGAGAGTGTCTCACACATGTGCAGTTGCATCAAACAGGCTAAAGAGTTGAGAGCATCTCTGCAACAGAACAAGGGAACTTTGTTGAGAGTAGAGGGTTCCAAATGTTGTTGTCAAGCGGATAAAAGTGACATAGAGCACTACGAAGTGTAGCTTGCAAAACTAAAGCAGGAAAACCCTTGCAATGATGAGGACATCAAATAGGTGGAGGTTGATTTGGGAGTGAGTTGGTGCATGCTTCACTGACTTGGAAACAGTGTGAGGACATGAAGAATCTTGAGAAGGAGGTTGATCTGCAACAAGTAATTCTTGACATCCATCCTTTAAGAAAGTAGTTTTGGAGATTCTGGCAGGTCTGGTAGTTTCTCGTACTCATGAAAGCTCTTGGTATGTTTTTAGTATATGTAAAATCTCCTTTGGTAGTTTTGTCAGCAATTGGTCCTCTTGCTTCTGTATGATAGTTGCATATTTTAGGTAGATTCATAGCTTCAAGTAGATTTCTTGAATTTTCTCTATGCTATTTTGGTAGTTTTTGTTCATACTGGTATTTTTTGGGTTCTTTTGGCTCTACTTTCTTGTTTTGGTATCTTGTTGTTGTTTTTAGACGTTTGGTAGTTGGGCAATCTTCCTTGTTTGTTAGTTTTAGGAGTCTTGGTAGTTTTGAAAGTTTTGGAGGCAATGATAGTTTTTCTTGTGTTGCTAGTACCTCTAAACCCTTACTGAAAGCTTTTGGTAGTTGGTAGTTTATGGCGTGGACCTAACAAAGTTGTTTTAGTAGTTTTGGTTATGTTTGGGTAGTTTATTTTTGCCTTCGGTGTATTTATAATGCTTTTGGTACTAACTGGTATCTTTTGGTACTATTATAGTTTCCCTTTGGTGGTTAATGGTTGTTTTCTATCAATGGTGTTTTGGTGGTATTCGTAGTTTTAGGTAGTTATAGTACCTTCTGAAAATGCTCTTTTGGTGGTTGTTAGGGTTTTTAGTTTCTCTTCTTCTAATTGGTAGCTCATGGTTCTGATTTGGTTGTGTTTTTGGTAGTTCATGGTTGTCTTTTGTCATTGATGACTTGATAGTTTTTGGTACTACTTGGGAGTATGATGCCTTCAATACTACCTGCTAGCTTTTAGTTACTAATTTGGGATTTCTTGTATTGCTACTGGTTGCCAACACGACTGAGTTTGATATGCTAGAGGCAACATGGAAGGAATCACAAGGCCACACCCTCTTTGTGAAGCAGATGGAAGGAATCACAAGGCCACACCCTCTTTGTGAAGCAGATGGTTGCTGATGTTAGCCTTGGGAAGAGAGTCATGCTATATCATAGGCCCTAGTTTGTTTATTCAATGGGTAATCCACGTGTTTGGCGTATCTGTTGCATGTGGTGAGATGTTAGAGTCTGCAAGGGTTGTTGGAATCTTTATGCTCGAGTGCTGACATCAGTATCACCCCCTTTGCTTGTAATGGAAATGGCCTATGAACTTTGAGAATAGTGAAATTAAGAGAATTAAAGAGAGCGTTTTTGTGAGGTTACTTTAAGAACATAGAGGGTGAACTTAATTGATGGTAGCAACATAATCATAGTACTTAATTACCTTGGCATGAACAATACTTTTGCGAGAGAGAGAGAGAGAGAGAGAGAGAGAGAGAGAGATTAGAGAACTTGACAACATTTGAGGACTAGATTTATTGTGGAGCCAATCCCCCCTCCAATAGGCATTTGTATTATAGATTCTCCCATCAAGAGAGACTTGGTAAAATACAATCTCTAGAGTTTCATAAAACCTATCTAGACACAAGCAAACAATAGGGCACACACACTAATTACAAGATTAAGACCCAACTTAATCAACCTAATTAGTGATGCTAAATATCATAAATCAAATGCTTATAGAAGAATAGGAGTGGTTAATAGCAAGAAGTACATGCCTCTCTCAAATCTAGAATAATGAGAGTGTAATACTACTTCATGACATAATGAAATGTAGAGAAGATGTAGACTAATGAGAAAATAGGAATGAGATTAATCAAGAAGAGCTTACTCTAATTACAAATGGATTAGCACTAGCCTCTTAAGCATGGACATTAAGCTCAAGGCTAGGCCATAGAGTGAACACTCAAGAGAGAGGGAGCTCTCATCAATCCCTTCTACTATGGGTTTAAGCACATACAACTTTGGAACTCCAAGTGAGCCCAAGACTTATACAAAGTGAGTTGGAAATATTATGCACAAACATAGCATATCTCTCGCTTGATGCATATTCAATGTAGCCTCTGTTAGCCACTGCTAACACTTTGTTACAAAGCTTTGTTACAAAGTAGGGATCATTGTGCGAGGTTGTACTATGGTGATCTGTGAGGTGGAAAAGTCTTGGGCTAATGAGCATCATGTTGTGAAGAGTAAGTATGTGTATGTTTCGCAAATCATATGCTTACCTACATTGAAACGAAGTTGTTTGTAAGTACGTGCTATCTTTCTATGTTTTTGTAGAGGAAGAGGATGTTGCAGTGGTTGGGCCCAATGGAAGAAATGGGGAGGCGTTCAAGGATGGGCAAGGTGCCACAAAGTCTGTTGCAAGTACTTTGTGGGAGGGGGATGAGGTTACTATAGAGATAGGGGATGCTCTCCAAGATTTAAAGTATGGTAGTGTGGAAGGGAAAGAGACTAAGAAGGGACAACACTGTGATACCATGTGGGACAGTGAAGGAAACAATAAAGGAAACAGTGACTCCGAGGATAAAGATGTTAAAAAGACTAAAGACAATGTGGGAGGTAAAGTCCCTCACATAGTGGAGCTGGATGCTTCCGGACCAGATGTTAATGAAACGAATCCAAGAGATCAAATCACTAGCAAGGATGAGAATAGGCAAGGGGAAGGTGCAACAACCAAGAAAGTACTGGAAGGACCTAAAGGGGCAGGGGAAGCGGCGAAACGAGAGGTGAATGCCAAGGAGGATGAGAGGGAGGCCGAGAAGGGATTGGAAGCCAAGAAGGGGGATGAGAGAGAGGCTAATATGTGGGTGGATTCCAAGGAGGGAAAAGGGGTAGATGATGCCAAGAGAGGGGAGGGGAAGGGGCACATGCCAAGAAGGGGGAAGAGACAGACAGGGGAAAGGGAGGCAATGCGAAGAACAGGGACGGAGGGGCCAAAAATGCCAAGGAGGAAGTGGTAACAGAGGATGCAAAAGTAGAAAGCACCACAACGACGGTGTGGATTCAACTACTAGTAATGTTGTAGAGAATCCGACAGGTACTTCTACTCATTTGGTGACCCTGTTGGAGATTTTTTGTGTACAAGGAAAGAAGAAACAGCTCTTGTGTCCAGCTATCTCGTGCATGCAAACTGTATCCCTTCTTACATTCTTATCTATTTCTCACAATGTGCCTTTTATTTCACTGAATCAATTCGACTTTTGGCCTTTGTCTTTCATCTCTTGTTCCCTCTATGGTATTCTACTATGTTTCGTTGCTGTAACTGTGTTTCAATGTCACTATTCATTTCCAAACTAAGTACTGCACACTACAATACCAATTTGGTACTATTTGATACTAGTTTGGGTCTATTGAGTACCAAATTTGGTACTTTCTAGTGACATACCAGTTCTCTTTTTTTATATGATAATTGCAATGTCTGGTTGCACTGTCTATTTGCCTCCACTCATTTGGATTGTTGGTATTGTAGTAAAATCTTGGTGGCTAGATGAGCCACCGGCAAACACGGTGCTTGAGGCTGATGTGGTTGCTAAACCAAGGTGGCTGATTGTGCTTGATCTCAATGGGATGTTATTGAAAAGCTATAGAAAGCTTCCAAAAGGCCTTTGGGTTTTGGACAAGAAACTCCAAACACGGATCATCAGTATCTATATATCGCTAATTTGTCTTATAAGGCCAGATGGTGACGAGTTCATAATAATTATTAAAAAGAAAGCCAAGATAATTTTGTGGTCCTGTTGTAAAAGTAGAAATTGATAGATATGTTGAACGCTTGTTGCCCCCAACATGTGCAATAGAAGCATTTTGCAAGCAGATATACTCTGCCAACAAGACTGTGAGACCTGGTGACAGAGTATGGCGGAGGTGCCACACGTGCCCAAAAGTGTGGGCAACAAGCCTGTTTACCTAAAGAACCTACAAATAGTGTGGGCAAGGCACCCACAGTTTGATGCTAGCATGGTGGATGATTGTAGATACAAGTCGCTCAAAAATAACTATGAGACCTGTCTTGCAATCAGAGCAGACTACCCTGTGGTGGTAGGCCAAGAATATCCTTTTTACTTGGTAGACCTCATTTTACTATGGTTGCTCGGATGGATGTGCGATCAGTACCCAACAATGTACACTCGCAAGAACCCAATCTTTGACATAGAAGATGATATTTTTGCGTATGTTGTCGATTACTTCATACAGATGGAGGGAGAATGTTACAGATGTGATCTCCCTGACCTAGGAGATTCTTGAACTCTTGTACTTGGTGAGACTTTGTACCATGACACATAATATATAATGGAAACCCACTTTTTTGGTACACTGTTTTGGGATATTGATCTTTAGTGTCTTTTCTTGTGCTAACTAGTAGTTTGTAGTCTAAAAGCATATTTTTTGAAATCCTTGACATTGGTGTTAATACAATGGTGAAAATATACAAAATTTGGTGCTATCACAGTACAAAATTTGGTGGTAGAACATTATCAGACTTGGTGCTATGTAGTACCAAACTTGGCGTCAGGAAGTACCAAACTTGGTGCTATTCAGTACCAAACTAGAGCTATGAAGTAACAAACTTGACACTGCTTGTCATCACTTTGGTACTGATTATCTCCCTTTTGGTGTTGGTTATCTCCCTTTTGGTACATGAGCTTATGCAAAGAATGCTACGGTAAAAATTTTGGTACTGATTGACATCACTTTGGTGCTGGTTAGCTCCCTTTTGGTAATGGTTAGTATTATTTTGGTACTAGTTAGGGGCAAGTTGGTATAGAGCTTGACAATTAATGTCCAACAACCTCAAATACTGAACAAAGTAAGTGAAGAAAAACAATAAATCAGAGGAGAAAAAGATGTATTATATCTAGGAGAAAAAGCCAAATTAGGGGTTTTAGAATTGAGTTTCAAGTAACATGGATGCACCATCATCGCTCTCATCATCATCATATGGCATGCTATTGTATATGTTCTCATATACTTTAGTAGATAACTTGAATTGATTAAGGACTCCTGCTATAGGCTCCATCAAGAAACATATGGCCCTTACAAGATGTGAGTAGATCATGACTGGAGATGTTTGATCCAATAGGCTATATGTATTATCTTTTCCTTTGATTTTGCCATAGTAGAAGCCTTCAACAACCTTCGCTCCTCTAACAATCTTGACTGCAAACTTATCGCCAATGGACATTATTCCACATAACATTTCAGGGCATCCTTCATACAGTGGCAGGTTAGAAACTTGGATCATTAGCATACAATTTAAATATCCATCATCCTCCTCATCATCCTCTTCGTCATCCCTTCCTGTATTATCAGACTCTGCTAGTGGTTTGATGGAAATATATTTTCATTCTTCTATGTGCATTCTATTTTTGTATCTTCTCAATAGTCCACTTATACATGGATCACAAAAGCATGAAAGTGTTTAAAAGTGTACGGTGCATGGGTTGTCCTTTGAATACCCCTCAACACAATGAAACAAGTGGGAGCCCATGATGCACTCACAGGTCCCACTAGAGATGTGCTCAGAGTCCCACTCGATATTCGGTTGCACATCATCCACACCAATAAGCCAAAAGACTCTCTATGTACTACACTTGTAAGACTGTTCTCTTGTTAAAAAGTTGCATTTAAAAAGTTGACCACATTGGCCGCACACTTCATAGGCAAGCCATCTGGTTTCAATTCCTCATGCATCAAGATCTATTGATGTTTGCCCTTGCCCCATCATGCATCAAGATCTATTGGTGTTTGCCCTTGCCCCATCATGCTCTCCTTTTCCATGGCCGGATGTTTAATAAGTTATGCATCATTTGCAAGCCTGCCACAACTTGCCACAAAATAGTATGGTCTACGAGCTTTGAATTGTGAAGCAACACCATCGAACCACACCCTGTGGTGAGTTGCAAACAATGTCCATGCTGTTTCAACCACTTGTCATGAAGCATGAAACAATGTTGTACAAACAATGCATCAGGTGCAAGCAGCACCATCTGACCACATCGACCGCACACTTCATAGGCCAGCCATCTGGTTTCAATTCCTCGTGCATCAAGGTTCTATTGATGACTTCCCTTGCCCCATCATGCTCTCCTTTTCAATGGCTGGATGCTAAGAAGTTATGCATCATGTGCAAGCGTGTCAATTGATAGTACCTGGCCACAAAATAGTACGTTCTACGGGCTTTGAATTGTGAATCAGCACCATCTGACCACACCCAATTGTGGTGCAAACAATGTTCATGTTGTTTCAACCACTTGTCACATGAAGCATGAAACAATGTTGTACAAACAATGTATCATGCTGCCTGTCATCTGATATGTAGAAGTGTAGTGTCTTTTGAGCATCACCTGCTGCATTTCTTACATAAGTGATGAGCACAAGTGTTGACTTGAGTAGACCATCAATGCATTGAGTGAATCTCATTCTAATTTTAAAAGAATAATTCTCTGCAATGTCAATAACTGAAATGACAACATTGCTAAGAAACTTGAGCAAACAATCCTTGAGTTGTTGGGCTTGCAAGCGAAGACAAAGCTGTGCTTGATGAAGCTTGTGAGGTGGGCTCAAAATAGGCTCTAAAAAAATTACTCTTTTCATTTGTTGCCAAATCAAGTCCTTTCTCTTCTTCTCACTCCAACCTGCATCAACCTATCCTGTTCCAACATCCATGAAAACCTTCACAGACACCTCCTTGTTATCCTCTGCTATCTCATTGGGACAAAATTTCAACTTATGTACACCACATTTGGAGCAATCCCCCATCAAGCATTTCTTGGCAGTGTATTCACTATTTGTAGTCTTTGGGCACATGATGGATTCCCACATACTTGTGATGTGCTAACATATTGCTTGGTTTGAAAAACACTTTCCTATATCATCACTTCTACAACATATGGAGCAAGTGCAAAGGTGACCTTTCCCGTGATGCCCAAACTTGTTTTGCCGCATCTAATTAAAATCCTCTTTGAAATAGAGCATCTGCACATGGGATACATAGCAACAAGTATACCTCTCTTTCAACTTTCAGACAAAGTATGGCTTTAAGGCCTCAAAGCATCTAAGAAACACTCCCATTGTAGGGTGAGCCTTCTTGAATCTTTGGTATAGCTCAACCTATGGAACCAAAACAAAGAAGGTTAGAAAATTTCAACTTCATGCAAATGGTAAAATTCCACTTATGTAGTAGTGCCAAAAGTGGCTCCAGACAATACCAAATATGGTACTGTAGAACCATCTTTGGTAGTCTACCAAACTTTAAAAATCCAGAGTACCAAAATATCTTGTTGGGTAACCAAAATGGTTCATTTCTACCTTTTTTGGTACAATATAGAACACAATACATAGCAATACACAACAAAATGGGTTCTTTCATATTTGGTATTGTCTATAGGCTTTGGTACTATGTACAACCATTGGCATGTAGGAGAGTACCGGATTGGGTAGTTCAAAGATGCTTGGGTACTAGTCATGAAACCTTTGGTATATAATAGACTATTTTAACATTTGGTACTCTCGTTAGGCTTTTGGTACTATGTACAATCATTGGCATACAAGAGAGTACTAAATTGGATTGTTTTTTGTACTATCTTTACACACCCACTGTCATATAGCAGACTACCAAATTTGGTATTGTCGTGACAAGATCAGCCTTAAGGATTACCAAACAAGTTACAATTGCTAAGAGTTGTTGGTACCTGAAAGTCATCAAGTAGATGCACAAGATGTTTGACGACATTTTTCCTTTCAATTTTCTTTTTTCATATGTCCTTCTTGCTAGGTGAAAATCTGGTCTCTAATGTCCAAAAGGCATACACCAAATCTCTTGTTTTATTGGTGAGAACGGTTCCTTGAGGCAATTGTCTCTCACATGCACTCAATGGCAACACTCCATCCTCATCTTTATTCTCCAACCTTGAACTTGCAGTAACTATCATTGTCAAAGAGTTTCTCTTCACAAAAAGCTCAATTGCTAAGTGCGGGACCTTAATTTGAGTCAAAGTGTTGCGAATACCCGATAGAACGGTCTCTTCAACATTGCTAAAATTTGATTTTTGCAGCTCATTTTTTTTTGGGTGGTCCAAGAGTTGCTGGAATATTTCCTTCTGTTCATTCCTTGACAATCCTAGTGTTTGCTTGTGCCAACATGCGCTAATATTCTTCCTTGTCCCACCTTTTGATAATCCATCTGCAAAAGAAGGATGTCTTTCTTTGCTTCTCTGTTCACGTTTCTTTGTAGCCCAATAGTTACAAAGAAAAGCCTGATTAGTGAGACCTCTGAATGGAAGTGCTAATGGGATGTCTTGGACCACCTTTTAGATCGTTGAAAGAGAGCAGTTGTGGATCACCCGAGCAATAATCTCCTGTAGTATTGTCCATTGGAGAGAGAGAGAGAGAGAGAGAGAGAGAGAGAGAGAGAGAGAGAGAGAGAGAGAGAGAGAGAGAGAGAGCTGACAATGGCTGTGGAGCTTCCTAGCCTTTGCTGCTTGCTCGCAATGGCTATCTGAGAGAGAGAGAGAGAGAGAGAGAGAGAGAGAGAGAGAGAGAGAGAGAGAGAGAGAGAGAGAGAGAGAGAGAGAGAGAGAGGTGTTGGAACCATAACCCCCTCTGGTCCCGCCATCACCCCCCACCTTTTCTCGAGAGTGGCATGTTTCAAAAGTTAGAAACGTCTTTAAAAATAAAGAAACATGTGGCCCCTCCCCATTTCCAATTAAAGGGTCCTCTATTTTTACACACATGAACCACCAAGACTATGTTGTGTCAATGATAGTCGTTTTTGTACCACCAAACCATGCTTTTAGCCCTTTATGGCTACAAGATCATGGTGACTCCATCGCTGCTCTGCTGGGTAGGGTGTTATTCATTCCAAAATTGTAGCATGTAAGGTCTGGCTTGGACATTCAGGTCTGCAAATATGAGCAAATATATCCCCAAGTATCTAGATTTGAGCATGGGTAGTATTGACGCATACCTAGAAGAATTAGCATTTGCGTCATTTCCAAAGTCTTGTTACAAGTGTTGTAGAATTGGGCACTATGCAAGGGATGTGGTGACTCGCCCTTCTCAGAGGATCAAGACAACATGGAGGCGGGTCACTAGAGAGGTTGAGCCTTTTGCGGATGGCAGAAGGATGGAAGTAAAATTTAAACATGTTCTCCATGATTTTGAGTCTTTTTGCAGGATCATTGACATAGTCTTTTCTTAGAGAAATCCATCAAAATTAGAAAAAATTAAACAAGAGACACTGAAATTGGTAGTTCCTATATCTTGAAACAAGTTAAAGGACTATAATAACTAGAATAGGAACTCCTTCTAGGGTCTTTGTTATTAGAATAAGGGTTGCAAGGTGCACACACAACTTGGACAAGATGAAGAAGCTCAAGGCACACAACACATAGTGTATTTCTTAGTGTGCAAATGATGGACGTATATGCAATGCACGATTGGGATGCGGGGGGGGGGGGGACCTCCTAGTGAGGGAAAAAGTGCCTCGATATCCCTAAGTGTGTTCACACATCACTACCACATGTATGGTAACAAATCCCCCATGGATTTGATGTGGTGAATGAGAGCTTGCATAAAGTGTATGGGGAAGTGCCATGCTTGAAGGACATGATCAATCCACAAAGAGAAGCAAGCTCAAAGTTTTGTGAAAAGCTTTAAATTTCTCACGAGGCAATGCCTTTGGTGAATAGATATGTAAGATTGTCATGTGTTTGCACATAATCCAAGTTGATCTCTCCTGCTGAGAGTCTCTCCCTGACATAGTGATAATGCACCTCAATGTTCTTTATGCGAGGATGAAAAACTAGGTTCCTCACAACTACCAATGTGCTTTGATTCTCAGTGTAGATGATGTTGGCAATGTCCTATCCAACACCCAAATCAGCCATAAGGCGTCTGAGCCATACACACTCAATCGTAGCTATGAAGGCTGCCCTGCCCTGTACTCAATTTCACAACTGGAAGTGGCATAGTAGGCTGCTTCTTGCTCAACCATGATATGCATGACTTTCCAAGCATGAAACAAAAACCACTTGTGCACACTTGTGTGTCACAACAACCAGCCCAGTATGAGTATGAGAAAGCATGCAAATGTGGCGGCAATGATCCTCCCTTGGGATAAAACAACCCACGATGTAAACTACCACTCAAATAATGAAATATCATGTTAGCAGTTTTCCAATGCTTAGACCCCTTGGCTATGCATAACTTTGCTAACCTATGAGACTACAACCTAAGTATCCGGCCTCATATTGCATACATAAAATAAGGCATCCAACATGAGTTTGATAAAGAGTGACATGAGCAAGATCTACAACATCATGAAGACTTAATTTGAAGTTGTTTCCATTGGAGTAGCAATCCTCAAGTCCAAACTCACATAATAATGTCTCAATGTATCTAGCTTGACACAAAGAAATACCTTCATTACACTACTTAAAGTGTATGCCCAAGTAATGATGCAAACTAAGTCTTCCATCTTGAAAGTAGCATTCAATTCAACCTTGAATTCAACAATGTGCATCTAATTAGAACCAATACTCAACAAATCATCTACATACAAAACGATGATGCAATATACATCACCCTCACGTTTGACATCCAAAGTGATTTCTATTGGACTGTTACAAAAGCCTTATTTAGCCAGATGAATGTTGGCTTTCTCATTCCAAGCATGAGGAGACTACTTCAACCCATACAAAGCTTTTTTGCCTTTGACTTTTGTTTCCTGTCCTTTCTTGACAAAACATGAGGTTATGTTACATATACTTCCTCAAATATGTCACCATTCAAGCAAGCAGTAACAATGTCTGATTGATGTACATTCCATCCAAATTGTGTTGCGAAAGCACATAAATGAAAAATAGTCATAGTCAATGTGCATAACCTTTTGCATTAAGCCTAGCCTTGTAGTGATCAATCTCACCATTCTACTTATGTTTCAAGTTCTAAACCCACTTCATAGCAATGGCCTTTTTGCTAGATAAAAATCACAGTAATTCCATGTTTCATTCTCTATAAGTGCATCATATTTTGATTGCATTGTACCCATCTATTTTCTAAATTATGTGCTTTATCAAAAGAAAGAGGTTCCTCTTCATAACATAAACTAGAAACAACCAACGCATAACAATTAACGTATATGAAGGATGGAAAAAACCTAAGAGAGTATGACTAGATTTACTATCACACAAAGTATGCACCATCCATTTTTTTCATACCCCTAGCCTCTCCATTCTCAGTCCTTTCTACATCAAGTACATCAACATCATTAATAGGGTGATCCATACTCGATCCGTACCATTTTCAAAAACCCCCATAGCTTGTAGATGTGCCTCATTGGAACTTATTCAAGTTTCCACCATAAAAAAGAGGCAATAGTGTCATAAATGTCTTGTGAGCTTACGAACAGAATCTTCCACAAATACAACATCTCATGAAACCAAGATACATTTTTTTTGCAAATGGTACAACTTGTAACCTTTGCTTTGAGGACTATAACCAACAAAAAAGCATTTGACAGCCTTATCATCCAGTTTTCTATGTTGTGTTTGTGCGCCAAGTTATAAGCTTAACAATCAGAAATGTACATGTGATCAATAGATGGCTTTTTATAACGCCATGCTTCATAAGGAGTCATAGGCTACAAGGCTTCGGTAGCCTTATTGTTCAATTTTCTATGCTGCATTTGTGGCACCAAAGCATAAGCTAAACAACCAAAAACATGCATGTGATCAATAGATGGCTTTTTATCATGCCATGCTTTGTAAGGAGTCATAGATTGCAAGGCTTTGTTGGTAGGACACCTGTTAAGTACATAAGTAGCACACATGACAGCCTCAAGCCAAAACAAATGTGGTAAGGCTTCACTCTTGACCATATATCATGCCATCTCCATAAGAGACCGGTTTTTTCTTTAAGCAACACCATTTTTCTAAGGTGTATACAACATTGTACATTGGTGTTTTATCCCGCAAAAATGCATTGAATTCATGAGACATATACTCCCCCCATCTGAACAAAGGGTGCCCATAGTATTTTTAAAGACATTTTAAGTCATAACTGAAATGGCTTGAAACACACGCTAGCTTTGACTAGCTATAAGTGGATACACCCATGCATGCCTGGAGTATTCATCAATGAAAGTTACCAAGTATAGGTAATTACCCAAGGATGGAGTTTGCATAGGCCCACAAACATCGCTATGCACAAGTTGCAACCTGCATGTAGCCCTTACTGAACCATCCTTTCGAAAATTTGATCATTGCATCTCACCCCAAATACAACCTTCATAAACATTCTTAGAAGGTGCTTCAAGAGGTGGCAAAGAAGCAACCATATCAATTTTTTGCAAACACAGCAAAACAGGCAAAATTTAGATGTCAAAAGCATGCATGCCAAAGTTTGGCATCTCAAATAGCCATTAAATTTACAATTGTATTTGCAAAATTTTGCGCACACTTGTCATACAAAATGAGCTTATACAACCCAACAAAAAAAATGCTAGATGCAACAATTTCATCACCAAGAGTGAAATCATGAACCGTATATCTATCATCCACAAATTTTGACAACAAGGCCAAGTCTTAAAAGTGCAAATACCAACAAAAGGTTCTTTTTTATCCATGGTACATAAAGTGCATCAACGAGTGTGAAAGAAATCCCAAAACAACAATTAACACTTTTTTTTGACCGGATAAGATGCATTGTTGGCACAAGTGATTGTATTCCCATGAGGGATAGACTTGAGAGAGGCAAACAAATCACTATGCAAATTAATTTGCTTTGTAGCACCGCTATCAAAGTACCAATCATGTGACATACATGCTATATGGACACAAGGATCATAAGTGCACTCTGCACTAAATGCCCACTCTGCATCTAGATCAACATCACAATCTTTGTTAACGAAATATTCTACAATAGCTGCACTGGTGGTAGATCCAGCCTCTTTCTTCTTGGCTTCTTTTGCCTTGAGCTTAGCACATTGCTTTATTAAGTGATTGTTAGCCTTAAAATAATGGCAACACATCTTCTTGTTGCATTTTTTAGAAAAGTCCCATACGAGTTGTTGCTACTATCAGAAACACTAGACAAAGGTGATCTGCTACTCACAAAAGAACCATGAAAAGTCACTGCATTGCTATTACCACCTTTTCTTTGAGCAGCAACAAAAACCTATTTGATTGCACGTTGTTTAGCCATGTTCTTTCTTGAAAGTGACTCTTGTAACAAAAATGTGCATAAGGCATCAAACTTGATAGCTTGAGGGTTTACTTGGGTCATAAGTCTCTAAGTACTAGCAAAAGTCTACTAAGTCTGACAACGCATCAAGACCAGTCTGCACAAGTGAACTGTGAGAAATAACTTCATCTACATAAATAAGTTGCTCATTGATATACTTGATACTAGTAGCAAGAAAAGTGTCCATGTCATCTTCCTCTTGCATAATCTTTGACTCCTACTCTTTATGCAACAATTTGTTTCTCATTGTGACTTGCCTAAAGACTAGCCAGAGTATCCCAAGCCTATTTTGCAGATTTCATTGAGAGAATGTAAGGAGTAATAGTGTGCTTCATAGATAATGCAATCAATGCATGATCTTGTGCATCTCTAATAGCCTAACGAGATAGTTTAGTTGTAGCCAAAACAACTCTAGCAATAACACACTTGCTAAAACCTGCAACATCCTCAATAGAGCATGTATCCATAAAAGGGACATACATCAACACTTTGCACAACATTCCAAACTCCCTTTGACACAAGAACATGCATCATCATGTAATCCCACATTGGTAGTTATCCCCATACAATTTGTTCTCGACAAAAAACATCTTGAAAACATATGTGTTGTTGTCAGTCAATGGCAAGTGACTGCACTAGATGTAAAACTACTCCAAAAGGTGGAAAACTAACACGTGCTATGTAGCACAACCCAAAGAGGATTGTAAGAGACCTGTTATGTAGAAAACTGCAGTGACAAAGATTTTGCACAAAAGGACAAAATTGTGTGCGTAGTACTCCTTGATCCTGACATACCCACCTCTATGAGCTGTCCTAAAGTATTAATATGTTGGAATTAGAGTTGCACAGAAATGCACATAGCTTGGAGAAAATGAAGGAAGCTCAAGGCACACAATAGAGAGTGTGTTACTTAGTGTGCAATGGAAAGATAGATAGCCCTAGAGTGATGGGCGTATATACAATGCTCGGGGGGAAAAACCTCCTAAAGAGGGAAAAAATGCCCCAGCGGTCCTCGTGTTTTCACACACATCACTACCACATGTATATGGTAACAAATTCTCCCTGGAGTGATGCGGTGAAGGAGAGTTGGCACATGAGTAAAGGGAAGTGCCATGCCCTGAGGACATGATCAGTCCACAAAGGGGAGTAAGCCTAAAGCTTTGCGGAAAGCTTCAAGCTTCTCACAAGACAATGCCTTTGTGAAAAGATCTGCAAGGTTGTCCTGTGTTGGCACATACGCCAAGCCGATCTCTCCTGTTGAGAGCCTCTCCCTGACATAGTGGTAATGCACCTCAATGTGCTTTGTGCAAGCATGAAAAACTGCGTTCCTCGCAACTGCCAATGTGCTCTGACTGTCAGTGTAGATAGTGTTCGCAGTGTCCTGTCCAACACCCAAATAAGCCATAAGGCGTCTGAGCCATACACACTAAACCGTAGCTGTGAAGACTACCCTGTACTCAGCCTCACAACTCAAAGTGGCCACAGTAGGTTGCTTCTTGCTCAACCATGATATACATGAACTGCCAAGCATGAAATAAGAACTTCTTGTGGACACTCGTGTGTCAAAACAACCAGCCCAATCTGAGTTCGAAAAAGCATGTAAGTCTGGCAGCAATGATCCCCCCTTGGGATAAAACAAGCCAAGATGTAAACTTCCACTAAGGTAGCAGAAAATCCTCTTGATAGCCTGCCAATGCCTAGACCCTGGGCTATGCATAAATCTGCTGACCTGTGAGACTGCAAATTGAATATCTGGCCTCGTGTTGCATACCTAAATTAGGCAGCCAACAACAGTTTGATAAAGAGTGACATTAGCAGGATCGTCAGCACCATGTAGACTCAACTTCAAACCTGTTTCCATGGGAGTGGCAATAGGTTTGCAATCCTCAAGTCCAAACTTACATAGCAATGTCTCTATGTAACTTTTCTGACACAAGGCAATACTACCATCACACTGCTTAAACTATATACTCAAGTAATGATGCAACATCCCCAAATCTTTCATCTTGAAAGTAGCATTCAAATCAGCCTTAAATTCAGCAATATGTCTCTCATTTGGTCCAGTGATCAGCAAATCATCGACATAAAGAACCACAATGAGAAGTACATCACCCTCACGCTTTAAATATAATGTGCTTTCTCTTGGACTGTTACGAAAGCCTCGTTTGACCAAATGAGTGTCAACTTTCTCATACCAATCACGAGCAGATTGCTTCAACCCATACAATGCCTTCTTACATTTGCACACTTTGTCCTCTTATCCTTTTATGACAAAACCGCGAGGCTGCATTACATAAACTTCCTCAATATGTCACCATTCTAGAAAGCAGTAACAATGTCTGATTGATGTACATCCCAACCAAAATGAGCTGCTAATGCACATAGAAAACACACAGTAGTCATACGACAAGTGGGAGCAAAAGTCTCTTCATAATCTATTCCTTTTTGCTGTGCATAACCCTTTGCAACAAGTCGAGCCTTATGGCGGTCGATCTCACCATCCGGCTTGCGTTTCAACTTGTAAACCCACTTCGTACCAATGGCCTTTTTGCCAAGAGGCAAATCACATAAAGTCCATGTGTCATTTTCTATAAGTGCATCATATTCTGATTGCATGGCAGCCATCCAATTTTCTGAATTCTGTGCTTCATCAAAAGACAGAGGCTCCTCAACATCATGTAAGCTAGACACAACCAAATCATAACAATCTGATGCATAAGATGCATGGCGAGAGCCTGAACGAGTACAACTAGACAAAGGTGCATCCAATTTACTGTCACGCAAAGTGTGCACCAGCCATTTTGGCCTACCTCTAGCCTACTCATTTTCAGCCCTTTCCTCATCAAGTACATCATGTACATCTGCATCAGTAATAGGCTGATCTATAACATTTTTAGAAACCCCCATAGGCTGTACATTTGCCTCATTCGAACTGACATTTGTATTTCCACCCCTGAAAAGAGGCAACAAAGTGTCATAAATGTCATGTGAGCTTACATTACTATCTCTAGTACATGACAGCAAGGGCTGAACAGAATCTTCCACAAACACTACATCTCGTGAAACCAGAATACGTTTTGTTTGCGGATGATACAACCTGTAACCTTTGCTTTCAGCACTATAACCAACAAAAATACATTTGACAGCCTTATCATCCAATTTTCTGCGTTGTGTTTGTGGCACCAAAGCATATGCCAAACAACCAAAAACACTCATGTGCTCAATAGAAGGCTTTCTATCATGCCATGCTTCATATGGAGTAATAGACTGCAAAGCTTTTGTAGAACACCTGTTTAGTACATAAGTAGCACACATGATGGCCTCAAGCCAAAAAGAATGCGGCAAAGCTTGACTTTTGACCATACATTGTGCCATTTTTGTAAGTGACCTGTTTTTCCTCTCGACAACACCATTTTGCTGAGTTGTATAAGGCACTGTACATTGGTGTTTTATCCCACGACTATCGAGAAATGCATTCAATTCATGAGACATATACTCCCCCCCTCGATTGGAACGGATGGTCCCCATAGTACATTTTGAGACATTTTCAGCCATAGCCAGAAATTGTTTGAAGCAAATAAAAACTTCGGACTTCGCTTTAAGCGGAAATACCCATGCATGCATGGAGTAATAAGATCAATGAAAGTCACAAAGTAAAGGTAATTGCCCAAGGACGGAGTTTGCATGGGCCCACAAACATCACTTTGCACAAGCTGCAACCTTCGTGTGGCCCGAATTGAACCATCATTTGGAAACTTAGAATGCTACATCTTACCCAAAATACAGCCTTCACAAACATGTTGGACAGGTGCTTCAAGAGGCGACAAAGAAGCAACCATATCAGATCTCCGCAAACGCAGCAAACTGGCAAAATTCAGATGACCAAAACGTGTATGCCAAAGTTTTGCATCTGAAATAGCCCTTGAATCTGCAACAACATTTGCAAAATTTTGTCCACACTTGTCATACAAAATTTTGTCCACACTTGGCACAAAAGGCCAGATGCAACAATTTCATCACCCAAACTGAGATCATGAACTGTACATCTGTCATCCACAAATTTGACTACAAGTCCAAGTCTAGCAAGTGCGGATACAGATAAGTCTAGCAAGTGCGGATACAGACAAGAGATTCTTCTTGATCCCAGGCACATAAAGTGCATCAACAAGTGTGAAGGAACTGCCATTTGCAGCAATAAGCACAATCTTTCCAACTCCCTGAACTGGATAAGAGGCATTGTTGGCACAAGTGACTGAATTCCCATGAGGGATAGACTCGCGAGAGGTGAACAATTCACGATGTGAGGTAATGTGCTTTGTAGCACCACTGTCAAAATAACACACATGTGAATCTGCAGCAACAACTGACAAGCATGCATCATGGACAGCAGGATTGTAAGTGCACTCTGTGCTAAAAGCCCATTCTACATCAACACCATCAACATAGTCTCCTTTCACAGAAGACTCAACAATGGCTGCATTTCTAGTGGAACCAGCATTTGCAGTGGAACCACCCTCTTTCTTCTTAGCCTCATTGGCCTTCAACTTAGGACATGACTTGATCAAGTGATCATTAGCTTTACAATAATGGCAACGCATTTTCTTTTTGCCCTGATCACCAGAAATTGTTGCTAGCAGAAGCATTAGGAACATAATTTTTTCCACTCGCAGCAGAACCATAAGAAGTGGCTGTATTGCTGTTACCACCCTTTCTCTGAGAAGCAATAAAAGCCTATGCCTAGTCGTGTTTTTTCTAGAAAGTGACTCTTGCAATAACAATGTGCATAATGCATCAAACTTGACAACTTCAGGATTTCCTTGGGTCATAAGTCTCCAAGTACTAGCAAAAGTCTGGTAAGAATCCGGTAAGGCATCAAGAACAGTCTGCACAAGGGAACTGCCTGAAATGACTTCACCTGCAGGAATAAGTTGCTCATTGATATCCTTGACACTAGCAAGGAAAGTGTCCATATTATCTTCCTCATGCATAATCTTTGACTTTAGCTCTTTACGTAGCTAAAGCAATTTTAGCCTCATTGCTACTTGCATAAAGACTAGCCATAATATCCCAAGCTTGTTTTGCAGATTTTGCTAAACGGATGTGAGGAACAGTGGTGCGCTTCATAGACAGCGCAATCAATGCATGAGCATGTGCATCCTTTACATCCCAACGAGCTTGTTCAACAACTCTAATAGCAACAATCCTTGCAGCAAGACCTGCAACATCCTCAACATCGCCTACATCCTCAAAACCGGGACGTACATCAATGCCCTGCATAATATTCCAGATGCCCTTTGATACAAGAACGTGTTGCATCATATAAGCCCATATAGGGTAATTGTCCCCATCCAACCTGTCCTAGACAGCAAACATCTTGAAGACATATGTGTTGTTGTCAACCATGGTAAATGTTACACCTGATGTGAAAACTGCTTGAAAATAGAGAAATGAAGCGAGATCAACACGTGCTATATAACACAAACCGTAGAAGACTATAAGGCACCTGTTATGCAAAAAATGACACTGACAGAAATTCTGCACAAAATGACGAAATAGCTTGTGAGGTACTGCTTGTAGTGGAAATGGAGGGTGAAAGGAGCCCGAAGCAGAAATTTGAGCAGACTGAGCTCTACGAGCGCAGCTGAAATATTTGTCGACCTGCCAAACGCTCGCCAAACCTCACTGTAATTGGAGAAAGTGAGTAGGCATGTGTTGGAGCAGCTGGCGACTAAGCCCGGGAGGATGTAACCTGCTCTGATACCAATTGTTGGAATTAGGGTTGTAGAGAAACACATAGCTTGGAGAAGACGAAGGAAGCTCAAGGCACACAATAGAGAGTGTGTTACTTAGTGTGCAATGGAAAGATAGATAGCCCTAGAGTGATGGGCGTATATACAATGCTCGGGGGGAAAAACCTCCTAAAGAGGGAAAAGATGGCCCGACGGTCCTAGTGTGTTCACACACATCACTACCACATGTATATGGTAACAGAATAAACCTATTGACACTCACCAAAGCTCACTCAATTTGAGAAAGTGAGCAAGGGGTGCTGGCAACGTTGGCGTCTATGCTCAGGACGACGCAACTTGGAGAAGGTGAAGAAGGTCAAGGCACACGATAGAGATTTTATTTCTTAGTGTGAAAATAGAAAGATAAGTTAGCGCAAGAGTGATGGCATATATACAATACACCGGGGAAAAACCTCCTAGTGAGGGAAAAAGTATCCCTGCGATCCTAAGTGTGTACTTTGTCCCTCCTACTGAGGGGAAAAGGGACCCTACAATCCTAAGTGTGTTCACACACATCACTACCACATATATGATAACATTTGTTTAGTCCACCGAACACCCTCCAACCTAAGCAAAAACAGCAAAGTGAGAGTGTGAAGCCCTCACCTTTATATAGGGGTTGCGGGAAGTACCTAAAGAAAACCTCCTCCTCTTCATGCAAGATTAAAGCATGTTAAGCTATAGCATATACTCCCTACCTCTAGTTCATTTATTATGTAAGAGGGGTACCCTCCAAATACCTCATGGGAAAGCAGATACTCGTTCCAGAACAGAAATTGGCACAAAACTACTTCAAGTTCAGGGAAAGAGAGTCTCACCATGTTCATGAAGTAGTAGACCCCTAGATCATCATTCAAACCAAGTTGATCTCTCTAGCTATAAGCCTCTCCCTAGCATAATGATAATGCACCTCAATGTGCTTTATGTAAGCATGAAAGACTAGGTTCTTAGAAACTGCCAATGTTCTCTAACTATCAGTGTAGATGAGAGTGCCACACTCATGTCTAGCTTTCAAATCAACCCTAAGGTGTTTGAACCACACACACACAATCGTATTTATGAAAGTTACCCTGTACTCAACCTGTCAACTAGATGTGGCCACATTGCATTGCTTCTTATTCAACCAAGATAGGCATGAACTGTTGAGCATGAAACAAAAACCACTCATGGAGACTTGTGTGTCATAGCAACCAGCACAATACAATTAAAAAAAAGCCACTCAATCTAACGGAAACGATCCCCCAATGGGGTAAAAGAACTGAAGATGTATAGGGTCACTCAAGTAGCAAAAGATCCTTTTAGTTTCTTGCTGATGCTTAGACCCTAGGCTATGCATTAATTGCTCAATTCAAAGACCACACATTGAACATATGACCTTGTAATACATACATAAATGAGGCAACTAACATTTTCTAGTAGAGGATAGCATCTATAGGACCTCCAACATCATGTAGACTTAACTTTAAACCTATCTCCATAGGAGTGGCAATTGGCTTGCAACATCAAACCCAAATCTGCTTAGCAAAATTTACATGTACTTTGTCTAGGATAATGCAATACCTTCATCACACTACTTAAATTGAATGCCCAAATAATGATGCAAAATCTCCAAATTTGATGTCTCCAATGTGGCATTTACTTCAACTTTAAATTCAGCAATACGAGACTCATTTGGACCAGTAAAGCGGTAAAGCATCCACACAACAACAATAAGATATACATCACTCGCACATTTTACATACTCAATTGGATTATATTGAAAGCCACACGCAATCAAATGATTATTGTTAGCAGCTAGCTAGCTCGTATAACATTTTTTGGAGCTTTTTATTGTAAAAACACTTACTATTTTGATAAATTGAGAATATTGTAACTCCCACTTTCCAGATAAACAGTGTAATTGATGAGTTGGGGCTACAAGCTTCCAGATTATATCAACCTATCTTTAGTTAGAGCTCCCATATATTTAGTTTTGACCAAAGAAACTTTGGCTAAGGTATAAAAGTAATTTTTTGTGAGTATTTTTCAAGTTTTTTGGATGATAGAACACAACGTGAGCTAATGAGGCTCACTTCTCTCCCTCTCGCGCTTCTTACTCCCTCCCTGGTTGTCACATTGCAGTGCCATCTATTGCGTTGCAACCACAGGTAAGAGCTCTATGTGTTGACTAAACATTTCATGGTAATCCATAGCTTTTGGCGTCGCCAACTTGCAGCCTAATTTCATCTCATAAGTAGGAATTTAAGCTAGAAAATCATAAAATAAGGATAGGCGGGATATTGGGGCATCATTGCGAAGCATTTAGATGCATTCTGGGTCGAAAACGACTAGGTCAAAAACTCACTGTTGTTAATAATCGTGATTTTTTCACTTGACCTAAAGTGAGATTTGAGACCATAAGCATGTGTGCTTAGGTCTTATAAACATTTCCTAGGAGTTTCATAAAGTTTGGATGTTCTTTGATGCTATAACGGTTGTGATTTGTTTATCGATTAGCGAGTAGCTTTTGGTGATTTCGGTCATTTGAGTGTAGCTTGAGTTAGATGCGAGTTGTCTGTTGTTTTCCAAGAGATTGATAACCTCTTGTAGCCTCTATGTACTAGTCGAGTCAGCTTCGTTCCATGGATTGACAATTATGTTCATGGTTCTCGCTATGTCTGCAATAAGATAAGAGTGAGGTTAGAAACCCGACCCACATTTGGCGCCACTGCCGGGGATCAAAGAGACCTAAACTAGGGAGAATGAGCGTCTTGTGTAGTTGTCCTTTAACTTCCTCTAGGATCACTTAGAGTCAAAACTTTCTCTTTAAAACCGCATAGCTTAAGATTGTCGTCTTTTGCTGTGTAGAGGTAGCTTGGAAGTAAGTGTACTTGCTAAGTACCTTTTAGGATTGTAGGATTAGATTAGGATTTTGAGAATGATTGATGGACGAGACAAGCTTTAAGATCAAGGCTCAAAAAATCATAAAAAACAAGAAAATGAGTGTTTGTGGACACTTTCCACAACCCCATTGCAGTAGAACCTAGGAGTAGGGTAAGTAGAATCCGAGGTGGGATCTCACAACATTGCTCTCTCCAGAAGAATCAATTGTGAGTTGTATATGTGAAGTTGCAAAATTTCATGTCTACGGCTTGAAACAGCACCAAAAGACTGTCAACCACTGAATCCGGCTAGAGATTATGCTTTAAAAGTTGTATGAACCAGTGGGTAAGCTTAAGGACGCATTTGAGGTAAATTTTTAAGAGGTCGCAAAACTCATATTATTTAATTTTTCTTGACATTTTAGGCCAAATTAAATTTTGACTTGAATCAGAGGCTTAAAATAGGTCATAAAAAGACTGTCCACTGAAAAAGTTGAAAAAAGTGTTCATTTTAGGCCAAAAGTAAATATTGCGATTATTTACTTTCAACTCAAAAGTGACCAAGGTTGATACCAGAGACTCTATGCATGTGTACAAACATCTTTTGTAAAGGTCCATAGAATTTGGATCACCAAAACCTTGATAAAAACTGAAATCTATACTGATTCTCGAGAATTTAAGTGTGACTTGGAAAAATCTTGTTCAAACTTAGTGAAACTTGACTCAAAGGCTTATATTGAAGTGTTAAACAAAAGTATATGCTATGCTGACCAAAAAGATGCAAAAATTTTCCAGAATTAAATAATTACGATTATTTACATTTATCCCATTTCTCAACTTTTTTGACTAACACAGCATACCACTAGTTTTAGCATTTTATATTAAGCCCACAAATCAAATTTGGTAAGATTTAGATCATTGAAGTGAAAATGATGGCCAAATTTATAAAGTCAACCTACAATCACAAAACTCTTGACCAATTAAACAGGGATTGTTCAAACTTGATGAAACTTTGCTAGGGTGCTTAAGTTTAGCTGCTTAACCATTCTTTGTCAACATTGTGGCAAAAAGGTACAAAAAAATACCAGGAGTATATTGCGATTATTTACTTCTGCTACAAAATTGGACATTTTTGCACATTGGAGCATACCTGAAGGACAAGCATATCAAGTAGAGTCCACAAATCAAATTTGGTGAAATTTGGATCACAAAAGTGAGACTTAAGCCAGATTCTCGAAAACTGAGTCTCCGGGCACGAAACAGTTGATAACTTGAACAAATTTTGTTCAAACTTGATGAACTTGTCCAGGGACCATAAGAAGTTAAATACTTGGCAAAACAAGCCAAAAAGTGTAAAAAAAGAATCGTGATTATTTACTTCTGAGACACAGAGACAGAATTTTGAACTTTTGAGCTTGTACAGTGTTAGAACAATATAATACAAGGTCACCAGTCAATTTTGGGTTCAACCGGATCCAAATTAGTACATGTTCACTCAGTTTTCACGTTGCAAATTAGTCCTTTAGCTTTTTGCAAAAGTAGAATCTGAAAGGCTCAATTGTTGACTCACTTAGCTCAAATTGAAGTGATACACATAGACCAGTCACAATAGCTAGCAAAAATTGTACAGTCTTTGTGAAAGAATATCTAACTTGATTAAAATTGATATCGAAATCAGGTTGTAGACAAGGAATTGAAAGCTTGACAGGAGTTGCACTCGAGTTAAGTGGAAGAAACTAATAACAAGTCAATCCGACGGTAAGTACTCTATCCAAGGCTTCACAAGTCTATATGAACCTTAGATTTGGTCGTATACTAGCAAACCAAAACATATTTGGAGAGACCACTAGTAGAGTATCCACCGAAGAGAGTGTGAATCGAGGTGATCACTTGGACACTATCTTTGAAGAAATCTCAAACACTTTTTCAGAATCAACATCTGAAATGTCTTCCTATTTGACTCATTCAGGAACTGGAACGACAGTGCGATATAAGCACATACTCACATTTTATAAGACGAATGACCATGGAGCTCAAGTTTACCTCGATCCTAATAAAGAGTATGCTATTCGCATTGATGACCATCAAGGTGATCACTTGGACACTATCTTTGAAGAAGTCTCAAACACTTTTTCAGAATCAACATCTGAAATGTCTTCCTATTTGACTCATTCAAGAACTGGAACGACAGTGCGGTATAAGCACATACTCACATTTTATAGGACGAATGACCATGGAGCTCAAGTTTACCTGGATCCTAATAAAGAGTATGCTATTCGCATTGATGACCATGATATAGAGTTTGAAGAGAAAATAAGGGCAAATAACCAAGGAAAAATGTATATGGATAGAAACAAGACTCAGTATTTAAAAGTTGGAAACCCTGATGTGATAGACAAATGGGGATTAGAGGTGAATAGACTCATTATTGATATGGCAGCAAAAGAAAGACCACCAACTCTCGAATTCGAGACATATGATCAAGTTGATTTGAAACCTTTGAAACGGCTTAGCACGGATAATCCTAGGATCGGAGTCTATTGTTGGGAGGATAGAAACGTTAAAGTCTATGAACCTCTCATGCCAAATCAGGACAGTTAACACCAATGAACATCGTCTATATCTTCAAATTCAAAGACAAGGGCTCAATAGATCTACCGACCTACCTATTTAGGGATTGTTATAACAATAACTTTATTATGATGAGTCTTGAGGAGGTGGAACAAACCAAATACCAAGGGTGCTCCATAAGAGATTGGATATTGGGCCAAGTACCGAAAACTATTCCAAGCGAGGAACTCCGCGAGAGATCTTTTGGGAGCAATGTTAAAAAATATGAACCTATATCATCACAAAGAAAACCGGGTGACACTAAAGCCAGTCCAGGGCTACATGAGTCACTATTTCCAACAGACTGGTTTGAAGGACTCGGGACGACAGGACCAACTCTCATGACACCTAGAGTTGAACCAAATAGACCTGTTAGACCAGCTCCTTTTCAAAAATGGGTCAGAAAATCTGGGGATCCATTTGATCACTTAGCAAGCTTTAAGCAAGTGCTAAGAGCAGAACGCATATTTGATTTTCATACTCAATTTGAGGGATTTGGAATGACATTAAAAGGAAAAGCATTGACATGGTTCCAAAACATTCCACCGAGGTCAATCATGGATTTAAATACATTAGCTCAAGGATTTGTAGTTGCATGTTCCAAAATGGGGATCAAACATAATACGATAGCTCAAATCTATAGCTTCAAACAAAAACAAGGTGAGTAGGTTAGGGATTGTCCAACTAGAATGAAGCAATTGCAAGACGCCCAGAACTAGAAATACTTGCAGAAGAAAGATTAGTATCATTGTTTCTGGAGGGACTTCTAAACAAAGAACATCATGCTATATTGTATAGCAAGAAACATATGACCCTCGAAGAGTGTGTATCGGATCCATTGACTTGGGAGACAATTGTGATATTTTCAATGAAGAAGATTTCTCTAAGGATAATCAAAGTGAGAAAACAACATCCACCAAACCAGCACAAGTGGGAACGGTTGCTGCAACACAGCTTACAGCCATAGAAGACATGCTCAAAAGGATGAATAAAATGATGATTAACATGCAAAAAGCATCTATGAGGGGACCAGGGCAAGGGATACCTCAACATGGACAAAAAATTAGGCCGCAGAAATGGTGTGCAATCGAGGGTAAATGGACCAACCATGAGACCAATGAGTGCTATTACCGACCAAAGTATGATGGAAATGTTCAATATGTGCCGGACGAAAAGCAAGAAATATCAAAAACATTAAAAAAAAAAACGAGAAAGGAAACTCAAGTAAAACCTAAATACCATGACAAGAATTCAACCATGACATGAATTGAACAAAAAAAGAAGTACCAAGAGTTGAAGAAGCTCTAAAGGAGATGTATACCACTGAAATGGAAACAACTGAGGAAATATGTAATGAGTGTTCCATCCCATTACCCGAAATATACTCTCCAAGACCGAAAGATTATAATCGAACAACCCGTCAAGGAACTAAGAAAACGGTGTGAGTCCTACGAAGGACCAGAAAATTACGAACTAGGAGAAGAGCCTAGACCTGCCTACATTGCAAATGACCTGACTAAAGAAGAAGAAGAGCTTTTGTTAAGCCTACTGAAACAATACCCGGATATCTTTGCTTGGTCTTATAAGGATCTCAAGGGTGTTGATCCACAAATCTGTCAGCATACCATACCTATGAGAGATTATGTGAAACCAAGTAGACAAAGGCCATATACTTATAATGAAACACAGAAAGATAGAAAAGTTAAAGGAAGCCGAACTCATTCATGAAATTGAACACACAGATTGGGTGTCTCCAATTTTGGTAGTACCCAAGAAAAATAGAAAATTAAGAGTGTGTGTCAATCTCAAGAAAGTGAATGCAGCTACCATTAGAGACAGCTTTCCTCTTCCAATCACTGAGCATGTTTTAGAACACGTTGCAGGAAAAGAATCTTACAGATTTTTAGATGGATTTTTGGGATACAATCAACTTTTGGTTGATCCCAAAGATCAACATAAAACTACCTTTGCAATTGAATGGGGTATTTTTGCCTATCAGGCTATGCCTTTTGGATTAACTAATGCTCTTGTCACCTTTCAAAGATTGATGAGCCATGCTTTTAAAGAATATTTTTGATTTGTTGGAAGTATATATGGATGATCTATGTGTACATTTGTCAATCCGGGCTTATCATTTTGAACACCTCAACAAGGTATTCGAAAAATGTAGACTTTATAGGATTTGCTTAAATCCTGAAAAGTGCACATTTATGGGCAGACAAGGAAAAATTATTGGACATATAGTGTCTAAAAATGGCATAGCTACAAATATGGATAAAATTCATGTTATTGTTGAATTTCCTAGACCAACAAAAGTCAAAAGGGTTCAAGATTTCATGGGACATTGTGGATATTACAGACGATTCATTTACATGTACGCTATAATTGCTAAACCCATGTACAGCTTGACTACACTCTTTGAATGGACTGAGGAGTGTGAAGAATCCTCCATAATGATTAAGCAATCCCTCACCTCAGTCCCAATATTGAAAGCAGCAAATTGGAATAAGATATTCCACATATATGTTGATGCTTCCAATTTTGCCATTGGGTGCATACTAGCTCAATCAGGAGACAAAAAAGTTGATTTTCCTATTTCTTATGCTAGTAGACAGTTGAATATGGCAGAGAAAAACTATACAACCACCGACAGGGAAGGATTGGGAATGATCTATGCCGTAAAAAAGTATAGACATTACCTATTTGCTAACAAGCTTGTGTTCTTTGTGGACCACCAAGCCTTATTGTACTTGGTCAACAAGCCATGCAACACATGAAGAATAGTGAGATGGTTCATCATTCTTTTGGAATTTGATTTCAGTGTGGTTGTAAAAAAGGGCACCACTCACCAAAGAGCAGATCATTTGTCAAGGATTATTTCAAGAGAACCACCGAAAGGGGTAGGTGATGATCTACCAGATGCATATCTATTCTCTGTGGAAATGATACCCCAATGGTCACAAAATATGGTTTCATTGATGACCATAGCTCAAGTGGACTCACAAATACCACTTCCTATTACACCCGGATTAATTAAGCAATCGGCTATGCTAGCTGGAAGGCTATACAAAAGAAATCGAGATGGAATATTGCTTTTGTGTATTAATCCTGAGGAGAAAACCCAATACCTAAGTCAAGCACATATCACCTTAGTAGGGCTTCACTCTGCGGAAAACCAAACTATGCAGCGAATCTTGAGACTTGGAGTATTTTGGCCAACCATGAGGAGTGATGTTCACTCATTTGTAAGAAAATGTCCTCAATGCAGAAACAAGCACCCATACCTCATGTGATGTTGTTCCAAATATCACTCGTTCCTAAGTGGAGTGACTATCTAGTTACTTACTTATCAAGCCGAACATTTCCTGAGGATATGAGTAAACACCACCAAAGAGCAATTGAAATTGAAGCACGAGACTATGCTCTTATTGGGAACCAATTGTATCGAAGGGGAAAGGATCAACATTTGCGGGTCTTTGTGTAAATGAAGACAAATGTATTTCCATTATAGAACAAGCACATGCTGGATTAGATGGGGGTCACTTTTCTAGTGAAATCACTGCTAGAGCAATCTTAATGGCATGCATATGGTGGCCAACACTTTTTGCAGATGCCAAAGAATATGTTCGAAGGTGTGATACATGTCAACGAGAAAAAATGCCAACCCGTGTAGATAGCATGCCTTTAAGACCAATGATCGGGGCTAGAGCTTTTGCAAAGTGGGACATAGATTTTGTCGGGCCAATACAAACACCTGCTTATAGAACTCAAGCTCAATATATCATTATAGCTACGGACTATTTGACCAAGTGGGCAAAGGCTAAGGCAACCCAAAAGAATGATGCCAGAACCACAACTGCATTCTTGTATGAGAATGTGTTCACAAGATATGGACTACCAACAGGAATTGTCAGTGATAGGGGAACTCATTTCCTCAATGAGGTAATTGAGTATCTGTTGAATGAATTTATGGTTATCCATAACAAGTCGGCTCCCTATCATCCACAAGCAAACGGACAAGCTGAGCACACGAATAAAATTCTTAGCTCGGTATTGACTAAAGTGATTAGTTTAGGACGAACTAATTGGGAAATGAATCTCCATGCTGCTCGATGGGGTTATAGAGTTTCATTCAAGACAACTTTAAATGCTAGACCCTTTAACCTTGTTTATGGTCTGAACACAAGAATGAAACAATTATTCTTGAAATCTCATGGATGCGGACATATAAGGTAGTACCAGATTGGGATACCAATCAACTCAGGCTATCACCTAAAGGATGACAACTCATCGTTCCAATTGCACCAAGCAAAGAGGAATGGAAAAGAGGTTACCAACGGAAAAAAAAAAGCAATCAATCTTCTTCATCCTCTAGACAAGCAAATGCTACAAGTAGCATGCAAGGAGTCAGGCATATCTGGGTATCAAAAGCACAACTCAAGGACAAGCCGTCTCAAATTTGGGTGCCCAAGACACCATCTACCGTATCGAAGAAGGTTCCAAATTTAATGACACAAAGAAGAGCATCTTTGAGCGGGGAACCTAACACAAGATGGATTTGGAGGAAAAAGGAGCACTTATCTTCTCCGCAAACTGTAAAACCGATGAAGTAGTGGAGAGTTAAGTTTCAAAACACTCTCAACCACAACAGTTCATCAATGAAAAACCAAGATACCAGTGGCTCAACAACCTCATCATTGATATCGGCAGCTCAAGAATTCCACATGCCAAAGCATCGTGATGGTACAATAAAGCAAAGAGCACACAAGCTACAAGATTTTCTCTTTGGGAAACAGCAATAGGAAACCTCGACCACATAAACCCTTGAGTTAATTACTCAAGACCCAACTCTTGCACACCATAATGATTTGAATTGAATTGATCTTCGAAGCATGGTAGAGCCAACCAAGGCTATGCATAGACACAATTGTTCAACCCATGCACACAGTCGTCCCGGAATACGCCATCTAGGACGGGTGGAAGGGAACTAAGTAATTAAGGGCAATGTTTGAAGAGGGAGGAAAAAATTGGATGTTAACGTGTGATTTTTGTAAAATTACCTAATAATACCCTTACAAAATCATCAACAGGGGAATCTAACTGATAACATCTCCCCGATGAGTGTAAATAGTGTATATACTATGAGAAAATATACCAAAAAATAGCCTTTTTTGCTTATTTGTTACCATATACATGTGGTAGTGATGTGTGTGAACACACTAGGACCGCCGGGGCATTTTTTCCCTCTTTAGGAGGTTTTTTTTCCCAAGCATTGTATACATGCCCATCACTCTAGGGCTATCTATCTTTCCATTGCGTACTAAGTAACACACTCTCTATTGTGTGCCTTGAGCTTCCTTCATCTTCTCCAAGCTGTGTGCGTTTCTCTGCAACCCTAATTCCAACAATTGATATCAGAGCAGGTTGCGTCCTCTCGTGCTTAGTCGCCAGCTGCTCCAGCACACGCCTGCTCACTTCCTCCGATTTCAGTGAGGTTTGGCGAGCGTTCGCAGGTCGACAAATATTTCGGGCAAGCTCATAGAGCTTAGTCTGCTCAGATTTTTTATTCGGGCTCATTTCGGCCTCCGTTTCCACTACAAGCAGTACTGCAAAGGCTATTTTGTCATTTTGTGCAGAGTTTCTGTCAGTGCCATTTTCTGCATAACAGCTGCCTTACAGTCTTCTACACTTTGTGCTATATAGCATGTGTTGTTCCCGCTCCATTTCTCCTATTTTCGGGCAGTTTTCACATCAGGTGCAGCATTTACCATGGCTGACAACAACAACACAGATGTGTTCAAGATATTTGCTGCTGAAGATAGGTTGGATGGGGACAATTACCCTATGGGGGCTTATATGATGTAACACATTCTTGTGTCAAAGGGTGTCTGGAATATTGTGCAGGGCATTGATGTACGTCCTCGTTCTGAGGATGCAGGCGATGTTGAGGATGTTGTAGGTCTTGCTGCAAGGATTGCTGCTATTAGAGTTGTTTTGCCTACGACAGAACAAGCTCGTTGGGATGTAAAGGATGCGCAGGCTTATACATTGATTGCATTGTCTGTGAAGCACACCATTGTTCCTCACATCCGTTCAGCAAAATTTGCAAAACAGGCTTGGGATATTTTGGTTGGTCTTTATGCAAGTCGCAATGAGGCTAAAATTGCTTTGCTGCGTAAAGAGCTGGAGTCGAAGATTATGCATGAGGAAGATGATATGGACACTTTTCTTGCTGGTGTCAAGGATATCAATGAACAACTTATTTTTGCAGGTGAAGTCATTTCAGACAGTTCCCTTGTGCAGACTGTTCTTGATGCCTTACCGGATTCTTACCAGACTTTTGCTAGTACTTGGAGACTTATGACCCAAGGGAATCCAGAAGTTGTCAAGTTTGATGCATTATGCACATTGCTGTTGCAAGAGTCACTTTCCAAAAAAAACAGGACTAGACAGCGTGCAGTTGAACAGGCTTTTATTGCTTTTCAAAGAAAGGGTGGTAACAGCAATGCAGCCACTTCTTATGGTTCTGCTGCGAGTGGCAAACTTCTGTTCCCAATGCTTCTGTTGGCAACACTTCGTCTAGCATTTTTGGTGATAAGGGCAAAAGGAAAATGCGTTGCCATTATTGTAAAGCTAATGATCACTTAATCAAGTCGTGTCCTAAGTTGAAGGCCAAAGAGGCTAAGAAGAAAGAGGGTGGATCCACTGCAAATGCTGGTTCCACTACAAATGCAACCATTGTTGAGTCTTCTATGAAAGGAGATTGTAATGCTGATGTTGATGCAGAATGGGCTTTTAGTGTAGAGTGCACTTACAATCCTATTGTCCATGATGCAGGCTTGTCAGTTGCTGCAGATTCACATGTGTGGTATTTCGACAGTGGTGCTACAAAGCACATTACCTCACATCATGAATTGTTCACATCTCTCGAGTCTGTCCCTCATGGGAATTCAGTCACTTGTGCCAACAATGCCTCTTATCCGGTTCAGGGAGTTGGAAAGATTATGCTTACTGCTGCAAATGGCAGTTCCTTCACACTTGTTGATGCACTTTATGTACCCGGGATCAAGAAGAATCTCTTGTCTGTATCCGCACTTGCTAGACTTGGACCTGTAGTCAAATTTGTGGATGACAGATGTACAGTTCATGATCTCAGTTTTGGTGATGAAATTGTTGCATTTGGCCTTTTGTGTCGTGGGCTATATAAGCTCACTTTGTATGACAAGTGTGGACAAAATTTTGCAAATGCTGTTGCAGATTCAAGGGCTATTTCAGATGCAAAACTTTGGCATGCACATTTTGGTCATCCGAATTTTGCCAGTTTGCTGCGTTTGCATAAATTTGATATGGTTGCTTCTTTGCAGCCTCTTGAAGCACCTATCAAACATGTTTGTGAAGGCTGTATTTTGGGTAAGATGCAGGATTTTAAGTTTCCAGAGGATGGTTCAGTTCGGGCCACATGTAGGTTGCAACTTGTGCATAGTGATGTTTGTGGGCCCATGCAAACTCAGTCCTTGGGCAATTACCTTTACTTCGTGACTTTCATTGATGATTACTCCAGGCATGCATGGGTATTTCCGCTTAAAGCGAAGTCCGAAGTTTTTATGTGCTTCAAACAATTTCTGGCTATGGCTGAAAATGTCTTGAAATGAACTATGGGCACCCTCCGTTCCGATTGAGGGGGGGAGTATATGTCTCATGAATTTAATGCATTTCTGGCTAGTCGTGGGATAAAACACCAATGTACAGTGCCTTATACACCTTAGCAAAATGGTGTTGCTGAGAGGAAAACCAGGTCATTGACGGAAAATGGCATGATGTATGGTCAAAAGTCAAGCTTTGCCGCATTCTTTTTGGCTTGAGGCCATCATGTGTTCCACTTATGTACTTAACAGGTGTCCTACGAAAGCTGTGTAGTCTATCACTCCATATGAAGCATGGCATGATAGAAAGCCTTCTATTGAGGACATGCGTGTTTTTGGTTGTTTGGCATATGCTTTGGTGCCACAAACACAGCGCAGAAAATTGAATGATAAGGCTGTCAAATGTATTTTTGTTGGTTATAGTGCTGAAAGCAAAGGTTACAGGTTGTATCATCCATAAACAAAACGTATTCTGGTTTCATGGGATGTAGTGTTTGTGGAAGATTCTATTCAGCCCTTGCTGTCATGTACTAGAGACAGTAATGTAAGCTCACAAAACATTTATGACACCTTGTTGCCTCTTTTCAGTGGTGGAAATACGAATGTAAGTTCCAATGAGGCAAATGTACAACCTATGGGGGTTGCTGAAAATGTTACAGATCAGCCTATTTACTGATGCAGATGTACATGATGTACTTGATGAGGAAAGGGCTGAAAATGAGCAGGCTAGAGGTATGCCAAAATGGCTGGTGCACACTTTGCGTGACAGTAAATTGGATGCACCTGTGTCTAGTCGTACTCGTTCAGGCTCTCACCATGCATCTTATGCATCAGATTGTTATGCTTTGGCTGTGTCTAGCTTACATGATGTTGAGGAGCCTCTGTCTTTTGATGAAGCACATAATTCAAAAAATTGGATGGCTGCCATGCAATCAGAATATGATGCACTTATAGAAAATGACACATGGACTTTATGTGATTTGCCTCCTAGAAAAAAGGCCATTGGTACGAAGTGGGTTTACAAGTTGAAACGCAAGCCGGATGGTGAGATCGATCGCCATAAGGCTCGACTTGTTGCAAAGGGTTATGCACAACAAAAAGGCCTAGATTATGAAGAGACTTTTGCTCCCACTTGTCGTATGACTACTGTGCGTTTTCTATATGCATTGGCAGCTCATTTTGGTCGGGATGTACATCAATTAGACATTGTTACTGCTTTCTTGAATGGTGACATATTTGAGGAAGTTTATGTAACGCAGCTTCGCGGTTTTGTCATAAAAGGACAAGAGGACAAAGTGTGCAGATGTAAGAAGGCTTTGTATGGGTTGAAGCAATCTGCTTGTGCTTGGTATGAGAAAGCTGACACTCATTTGGTCAAAGGAGGCTTTCGTAACAGTCCAAGAGAAAGCACATTGTATGTAAAGCGTGAGGGTGATGTACTTCTCATTGTGGTTCTTTATGTCGATGATTTGCTGATTACTGGACCAAATGAGAGACATCTTGCTGAATTTAAAGCTGATTTGAATGCTACTTTCAAGATGAAAGATTTGGGGCTGTTGCATCATTACTTGGGTATATAGTTTAAGCAGTGTGATGGTGGTATTGCCTTGTGTTAGAAAAGTTACATAGAGACATTGCTATGTAAGTTTGGACCTGAGGATTGCAAACCTATTGCCACTCCCATGGAAACAGTTTTGAAGTTGAGTCTACATGATGTTGACAATCCTGCTGATGTCACTCTTTACCAAGTTGATGTGGCTGCCTCATTTATGTATGCAACACGAGGCTAGATATTCAGTTTGCAGTCTCACAAGTCAGCAGGTTTATGCATAGCCCAGGGTCTAAGCGTTGGCAGGCTGTCAAGACGATTTTCCGCTACCTTAGTGGCACTTTACATCTTGGCTTGTTTTATCCCAAGGGGGGATCATTGCCGCCATACTTACATGCTTTTTCAGACTCAGATTGGGCTGGTTGTTTTGACACGCGAGTGTCCACAAGTGGTTTTTGTTTCATGCTTGGCAGTTCATGTATATCATGGTTGAGCAAGAAGCAACCTCTTGTGGCCACTTTGAGTTGTGAGGCTGAGTATAGGGCAGTCTTCACAACTACGGTTGAGTGTGTATGGCTCAACGCCTTATGAGTGATTTGGGTGTTAGACAAGACACTGCCAACACTATCTACATTGATAGTCAGAGCGCATTGGCAGTTGCAAGGAACCCACTTTTTCATGCTCACACAAAGCACATTGAGGTGCATTACCACTATGTCAGGGAGAGGCTCTCAGCAGGAGAGATCAGCTTGGCTTATGTGCCAACACAGGACAACCTTGCAGATCTTTTCACAAAGGCATTGTCTCGTGAGAAGCTTGAAGCTTTCCGCAAAGCTTTGGCCTTACTCCCCTTTGTGGACTGATCATGTCCTCAGGCATGGCACTTCCCTTTACTCATGTGCCAGCTGTCGTTCACCGCATCACTCCAGGGGGGATTTGTTACTATATACATGTGGTAGTGATGTGTGTGAACACACTAGGACCGCCGGGGCATTTTTTCCCTCTTTAGGAGGTTTTTTCCTCCGAGCATTGTATATACGCCCATCACTCTAGGCTATCTATCTTTCCATTGCATACTAAGTAACACACTCTCTATTGTGTGCCTTGAGCTTCCTTCGTCTTCTCCAAGCTGTGTGCGTTTCTCTGCAACCCTAATTCCAACATTATTTTCATCATTTTTCTTGATATTGGAGCTTAAAATTGGAGAAATCTACCAAAAAACAATAAAATTGTGTTTCTCAATGGATTTTCTTAGTTATTGATTTTTTACTTTACTTTTTTAGTGCATTTTATTATTTTCTTTGATTCTTTTCAATAAACATGTCAAAAATTAATAATAAATAGCAAATGAGCTCAAATGAAGAAACTAAAGATACGTTGATGATTTTAAAAAAAGGCAGACAAGCACAAAAAACTTCAATCGAATCGACAGATGGAAGCAGGAAGCCTAAATTAGGTCCCGAAGGCCTACTTTCGCAAATTCTTGCAAAATGAGCTAACGGTATCCGATTGAAGAAATTTTTGAGTCTAACATAGATTTCACGGCCTAGTAGAACTAACTGGGGAATCTAGGCAGAAATAGTTTGGAAACTCCAACTATAGATATCCAAGGTAGCCAAAATCATCTCATTTCCACTAGTCACTCTTGGAGGAGAAATCTTTCTGCCTTCTTCGCGAGCGATTTTCGGAGTCTACAATCGTCCATTTACAGCGTCGTCTCACACGAGACAAGACCAGAATAATTGGATTCTAACTGCACGGGCAGCTTATGGACAAGCTCTATACGCAATGTACCTAGATGGTTTCAGTGAAATAGTCAAGGCAAGCTCTCAAACATAAAAAAATAGCTCAAAGCCTACAAAGCGTCAAATTTGACATATGAAGTCAAACTCACTCCAATGGGCAAAAACTAGATGAGTAGCATCAGGACTATGTAGCGGACAAGTCCATAGCTTCAAAAGTGACTAACCAACTCTACATGCAAAGTAGTCACAAAAATCGATGATTTCATAGTCAACAAGAGCACGAAGTGATGCCAACACAACCAAACTTTACCAAATTCATTTTAGGATTTGTTTAGATGTATTAAAGATGTTTAGGTCATCAAATTGTCAATTCTTGCAAAAAAAGTGACTATAGTAAATAATCGCGATTATTTACTTTCATGCTTGTTTGACTTGAAATCGATCTCTTCACTTCATCTATAACTTGGTACACATCTATTAAATGCCACATGTCAAGTATGAGCCAAAATGAACAAGAAAAACTTTGAATTTATCAAAAAACGCACCAAAGTCTTTTCAATCCAATTTTTGAGTTAACTGTCACATTTTTTGATCCAAATCACCCCATATCTCACACACAGACTCTACATCATGCCTAGAACCAAGTTGCAACGAAAAATGTACAAATTGATGAAAAAGTTAATAATCACAATTATTTACTTTTTACCAAATGGATGCAATTTGCAACTTTGACCTTATGGGACCAAAGAACATGATGTCCAAAGCCCACTAATCAAGTTTGAGCAAGTTTGGATCTCAAAAACTCAAAATCTCTATATCTACTGTTTCAGAGTCTAAAAGCCTAAATCTAGCACCATTTTCACCTAGTGCACTCAAATGAGCCCACACTTCACTCCAAGTACCTAAATGCCATATGTTTCAAGCCTGTGATGTCAAAAAATGAAAAAAGTTGAAAAAAATCCCCAGCTGTAAATAATCGCGATTATTTACTTTTGTTGCAAATTTTGCTTGGACTGCATGATTTTGATCTCTACATGTTTTTATGCATCTATGCATGCTCCAAAATTGATTTGAAGCAAAATGGACTTTATTTGCCAACCATTCAGACTCAGGGCATTTCAGAGCGGAATTCATAGAATTTTCTAACTTTGACACTGTATTCACCTAATAGGAGCAATGCAAGCAACTGAGAAGGCAAGGAAAAGGGTGTCTCAGAAAGATAAGCTGCAAGCTCTGCCACCGTACCAGTTAGATCCAAGCTCAGTAAAAACGGCAAAGGCAACCTACTTGTCTAAAGAGCAGCTCGAAGAAAACAACACCACGATCTTCACTTGCAGATTCAAGAGTGAAGAAGGACACCAAGTAGGATTGCAAATGCTACCTAAGGAGGTTTATGATGTAGCTGCAAAGCTAGACACTAAAGAAGCCAACAAAAGGCTGGGGCTTCGAGATTTCTACGACCAGAAACCATGCGGAGTGGATTTCCAAAAGCCATATGAATTACTATCCATGATCAAAGAAGATGGATTGGCCCAAATCACGAATCAATAGGGGCAAAAGTTTGAAGTGGTGATCACTAAAGATATAGTGGCCGAGGCACTGAAGCTTCCCACATAAGGAATGACAATGCGGATCAGGGATAGAAAGACAGCAGGTACTTTTACTAAGGATACTGCTGCCACATTTTCTGATCTCATCCTACGACAAGTGGAGGATCTAGCTCGCCTGTACCATCAACATTTCCACTTCCTCTCAAAGAGACTACCACGGTGCACAACTCCAAACCATGCAATAGCAACTACTTTCACTCAAGTATTGAAGTTGACAACTAGGCAAGCAATTGATCACGCGCACTACGTGCTTACAACACTGAAGGGCACGAAGAAATAGGGAAAGATCATATATCTGGGCGCTCCAGAAATGCTAACAAGAATGGAATATCATACTATTGGAGTGGCCGACAACTTGCCACCAGCCCCAGATCAGAACACATGGATCATTTCAACTCAACCTTCTCCACTGACCACTAGATCAACAAAAATAGTATATAAATCAGATGAGGAATTGGCAGAAAGTTCCCATGAAGCACACAATACTAAAAGCTTTGACAACGAAGAAACCACGGCAAGGAGGTAAGCAATGAAAAAGAAAGAAATGGCAGCTCACCGAGAGGAACCGCAGCAAAAAAGGGCTAGATTTGAAAGAGAAAAGCAAACATACGAACGGAGCCGCCAAGCTGCAGGTGAAGACCCCAAAAAATGGAGTCCAAGGGAGGTAAAGGGACCAAGAACCAAGAACCCTGCAAAGAAGGTTCTAGAGGATCCCAAAGATTTACTTGAGCGGATGTATGCGAAAGCAGAAGCTTTAAAGATTAAAGAATCTCTAGAAGCTCAAAGAAAAGCAGCAGAAGAAGCGGTTGAGCAGCTGAGACAAGTGAAAGATGCACAACAAAGCGAGTCGCATCCTGATCGAGGAGAAATGTCTCCAAGACCCTCTTCACCAACTATGGGACAAGAAGATCAGCCCATGCCGAGTCCAAGGCCTTCACCAGCAGATAAATCTAATGAAGGCGGCGTAGCAAAGGAAAAAGAACCTGAGCAACAAAAAGAAGCTAATTTTGAACAACTCAAGGAAGCCAAAACAGTTGAAGCAGGACCTTCCTCTACAACAGCTCAAGTAGAAATAGCTGGGCAACCACAAAGCCTCAAGAAGAAGAAGCAGCTGCACATGCAAAGCCTCAAAAAGAAGCAGTAGAACCACCTCCACGGCCACAAGCAGAAACCGCTGCACCAACAAAACAGCCACAAACTGAAATGGCAGAAACTTCTAAACAACCGCAGGTAGAACCTGAAGACTGGGAAAGCAATGATGAAGTCATCCTGCAGGTAAATGAGTATGTAAAGCAAATGCAGCTGATGACAAACAAGATGAGAACCGCAACACTTAGCCGCAGTGCCAAGGCTAAAGAGCTGGAAAAAGTCATTGATGCTCTATAAGGAGAGCTAGAGGACAGAATGAACATCATTGCAAATCTTCAAAGGCAGATTAAAGAGCTGAAAAATAAAGCAGAACAACACCAGATTATTAAAGAAAAACAACAAAAAGAGATGGAAGAGCTGGGAGAGTTATCTGATGCATGCAAAAGCAAAGATCAACAACTGAAAGAAGTAACTAATGAATTTTTAACCACTATTGTGTCAGTACGAAAGATCCAAGTGCAGCTAGATGTAGCTTATGCCTCCTTATAGTACTCCGAGAAACGAATCAATGATCAAGAGGCATTTCTAAGACAAATAAGAGAAAACCCTGCCGTAGCCTCAATCAAGGGAACAGATAAAGTCTACAAGACTTTAGAAAAGAGGATCAAAGGCCTTGCACTTGAGCTGAAGCTGGAACAAACACAAAGACAAGACCTTGCATTGATGCGGGTTCAAAGAGAAGAGCAATTGCTCAAGGAAATAGAAGAATTGAAGAGAGCCAATCAGCTGCTAAGAGAGGGACATACAAAAACTCACGAGGAGGTAGGAACCCTCTGAACAACGCCATCGACATACCATCAATTTATTTTGCTATTTGGAAACACAGCCGTTAGAAGGTGTCATAATAACTAATATCTAATTCTCCTAAATGATTTTCTCATGTTAAACTGATCATTTAATATGGGGAAGTGCTAGGGGAGAAAAAGCTAGAATATTGGTTAAGCTGGCAAACCGGCCACATTAGGGATCCAAAGGAGCCTGAAAATAGGGATCCAAAGGGGGGGCCATCTGCAAAAGAGCAATGTGCAACAATGGGCTTTAAAGACCCTAAGGTTCAGCCCATTAAGACTTCCAAAATGCTAAGGTTCCAAAATTCAAAGGTTGTGTCCAATGGTCAAACTTCGTAAAATTGGATGCTTTGTGAGTGTGCCAACAAAGTCTTCAAGGGTCCTACATAGGAGGGGGCGAGCCCTGTAAGTAGGGGATGAGAGAGAAACACACACACACACACACACTCACAAGCTCCCTTTACACAAAGGGAATGAGGGACACATGTTAGCTCCCTAGCCCAATTGCCCACAAGGTGCACTCAAATCCTATTGGATGGCTATGGAGCTGGACCAATGAGAATTAGGCTAGAGTAAATCTAGTTTAATTCATTTAAAAACACTTAATAAAAGAACCAATAAGAATTAAGCTCTCTAGAAGACTATTGGACAGTCTCCCAAGGGGTCCAATGAGCATTCAACAGCCCAATGGCTTGCCTGATTTCTATTGGCAGAAGACAAAGGAGAGTTTAGTTGCATTATTTAATTACCTAAAGCCCTCACAAAAGGGGAAAGGGGGACACAGATCAGAAGGCTATCACTTATGCTTCTTAAATCCTATTGGCTAAGCCTGGAGAGGCCCAATGAGGTGCCAGTAAAAGAGGATTTAGCAAAAGGGGTCGACCAAGAGAGAGAGGGGGGTGATTTTTCAAAGGCATTATTCCACACACACCCACACTAGCTCATGTGTGAAGCTAGAAGACTCTCTCTCTTTCTCAAGCTTTAATGGAAAACTTATCACCTACTCCAAGCTTGTGAGAAGGGAGGCCTACACCAACAACTCTTGGCTTTGTGATGCAAATCCAACCAAGAGCCAAGCTTCAATGCGTGCTCATCTCCTCTACCATGCTAATGTCTAAGCTATGATATGCTAATATGAGTGATTATGTGAGGAGATGTACTTCTTTCTTGTGAGACTACTCCTTCTTCCTCTCAATCTACTCTCATACCCTACTAGCTCTCACCATCTTCGAAGGTGTGTGAGGTCTTGGGTCTGAGACCATGAGGGAATTGATGTTGTGTTTTAATAGTGTTTTCTTAGTGCTTGAAGCTTCCATTTTCATTGCACTAGCTAGTTATTAAAGGAACACAAAGAATTGTATTGTAAAATATCTCCCTTGATGGGGGAAACCTATAATACAAAGCCTTTTGGAGGGAGGACCGGATCCATGAAAATCCAGTCCTCAACTGTTGTTAATAGCTTGATTTCTCTCCTTTTGAAGTATTGTTCATGCCTATCTAACTAGGTGTTATTCTTTTTGTTGCTCTCTCCACCCAAACACTCTTGTTATGCTCATTAGGAATCTATTGTAATGAAATGCTCACTATGTCTATGCTATTTTCCGATACACACAAGTTACTAGGCCATTAAATGCTACATTGGTATCAGAGCACAAGGTTTCTCCTTTCTTGCTCAAGAAGGGAGGTCCTCAAGCTAGCTATGAATGGTTGGTATTATTAATTGCAATTGAGTAAGTAGAATAGGGATTTTTCAGCCTTGTAGTGCGCCTGCCTTCGTGCAGATAACAGGGCATCACCGTCGAGAGCTATGGTCTTAATAGTGGATTCCAGTACTGTTTTGGTGTTGAACGACCCACTCTTCTATTCCTTGAAATTAATGATATTTGATCCATGAGTATAGTAGCTTGAGTGATTTTCTAAAGGGGTAAAGAGCAGTAGCAACTAGGGCTTGAAGTGCCAAAGTACACCTAAAAATATTACACCTAAAAATTGTTAGAATGGCTGACAATAGTAAACATAGTGAAATTAGTGTTGATAACTTTGATTTTGCTAATGATGAGGAGGCTACTAATGATGCCCCTATGCTTGTTAACTACCTTGTTTCTAGGCTTCAACAAGCCATGGGCAATCCATCCCTCCAAAGTGAAGTGCAACAGAAGCTTCGTGCTCATGGGATTCTCAAAGCTCCCCACCATGACGAGAAAGTACCTAGGAAGCCTCCTTGTGAGACTTCCAAAAGAGGCCTCTCTCCGATTCGGGAAGAAAAGGAGGATCCATACGAAGGGCTAAATAATTTTCTTCTTGATGATGCATCTCCTTCTCAAAGGAGAACTCAAGAGCCCCCACCAAAGGAACGAGAAAGAAGTGAGTCTCCTACCACCTCAGTGAAATGGCTCTACGAAGACGGCGGGCAAGACGCTCTCCATCACCTCCTAAACGGAGAAGACCATCGCACACTTCTCCACACCATAATTCAAAGAGGGATGAAAAAAAACAAGAGAAGAAAAAGGCGAGAAAGAGGTCGCCCTCTTCTTTATCTTCTTCATCCTCTTCCTCTTATGAAGAAAGTGATGGTGCAGAAAAAGAGGACCAAGGCAAGAAAAAGGCGAGAAAGAGGTCACCCTCTTCTCCATCTTCCTCAAATTCTTCATCTCCTGAAGAAAGCGAAGGTGCAACTTTCGAACCATCAAAAAGAAGAGGCCGTAGGAGATCCTATGCCACGTGGAAGAGATCCTCCAAGCTCAAGAAGTTCAAAGAGGGAGGAAAGAGCATCTCTTTCCTTACCTACGATGGCACCTTTGGTGCTATGGACAAAGTCTTGGCTTTCATCCAACAATTCGATGCGGCGTTTGGAGATGAGGGCTTCACGGAGTCCTCTAAGCTACACCATGTAGCTATGCATTTTCAAAAGTCCGACAGGCAATGTTGGTCTAGCCTACGGGCCAATTGTGAAGCTCCACGAACATGGAAAGCTTTAACAGCTTCCATCATGAAGCAGTTTTTGGCCACCGATGCCAAAGAGAAAGTACTCACCGAATGGCGAAGCTTGAAGCTCTCTCCCTACAAATCCATTCACAAATATGTAGACAAGTTTTGGGACTTACATCTCAAAGCCACTGTCTTCAAAAAGATCAATTTTGGAGAGAAAAAACTACAATTTTGTGCGGGCTTAACTGAAGAAATGGTGGAGTATCTCAATTCCCGAAGGCCACGCACCATATTTTCGGTTATACACCATATTATGGTGGCTTCTCGAATCGATTTCCAAGTAGGGGCTAAGAGAAATCCTAAGCCCACGGAAAACAAGGGTTCCAATGAGTCTAAGGGGAAGGACAATGTCCAAAAGTCTCCTAAGGGCAATTCCAATAACAACAAAGCTAAGGAGAAGGGAGTTTACAAAGGCAAAAAAAAACTCTCTCCTGAAGAGCTTGAGGGTTATCGCAAGGATAATCGTTATTTCAAGTGCAGGGAGCAAGGGCATGCATACCGTGCTTGCCCCCAAAAGAACACCCGCCATGAGCCTCCTAGAGCTACCTTGGTCGAAATCCAAGAAGAGGAAGCTCACCACAAAGGATCTCCTCTATGCCATGCTTGGGGAAAGGTCAGAGAACATGATGCTTTTATTCTCTTTGACCGTGGTTCTATTCACAATTTCATACCCACATAGTTGGCCACTAAGCTAGGCATCCAAGCCTATGAGATGGGAGATGTCCTACCCGCAGATGGTGCTTTCATGGGGCAAGAAGCTTCAGTCACTCCCTTAATTGGGAAATTGAGGCTCCATGTCCAAAGCTATGTGGACAAAGAGGACTTGTTTATCTCTCCTCTCAAGCACAAGGATGTAATCCTAGGGGCACCATGGTTTGATCGCATGGCTGCCAATGTTAAATTCCTTGAAAGGAAAATCTACTTTAAGTACATGGCAAAAGATATGTACATAGATGCTAAGGAAATGGGTAACACCATACTCATTGTACATACGCAAGCTTTCAATAAGTCAATAAAGAGCTCTATTTTCGTGTACATGATTTTTGTTGAAGATTCTCAAAATGAACCTAATGCTTTAGAAAAAGAAAATATAAACAATCACAAGGAATTAGAGTTATCCAATTTACAAGGAATTAGATTAAGGAAAGACTTTACAAAAATATGCAGACAGAAGGCTTAGACGATATCCACCCCTAATGGAGAAAGAACTGGTTGAATAAGAACTCTAGATACCTAATTTTGTTCACAGGAGCACCTGTAGCCATACATAAGGACCCTACATTTTGTCCTTTACCAAGGGTATAGACATGGCAGGCAATGCTGCATTGAAGAAGAGAAGGCCAACATGGCTAAATTATCCAAGACTACCAGCTCCAGAGCAGGGACCAGCAACGGAAGAATACATGGTGAAAACCCTAACGGGTGCCATGAACTTCTTCAAGAGCCTCCCTAACCTCTCATGTGCAATGCTTTGTAAAATCTGCAAAATGTTGCTTACATGCATTCAAACTTTTCATGAGCCTGAGCAAGCACGAGCACCATGGATGTCTTTTCTCGAAGGCAACAAAGGTCTATACTATGATTTAAGTGGACAACCTTAAGAAGAAGTCCTCTACAGCTGCTACGCTAGATATATGTTTCTGCCATCAAGCAATATGTTGGCATTTGAAGAGGCATTCTATACAGGTTTCTTCACATGGGAGACGAAGATATCTGGGCCAGTGATCAGCAACCTTACATCAAGGTTTGTTGGCTATTCGGCCATTGAACTTAAAAACAGAGTCACCATGCAGTTTTTGCAAGTCCCTGACAAAGAAAGACGAATCAAATATGAAAAAGTCCTACATGCGCTTAAAGACCGCCTCGCCAGCCATCAACCTGAAGACTACTTTAGTCCATGAAGCTGTGTTGAGGGACGACATAGTTGAGGAGGGGGGGAATGTTAGCAGCAAGCTAACTCGGATAACATTTTTCGAAGATTTTTATTGTAAAAACACTTATTATTTTGATAAATCGAGAATATCATAACTCCTACTTTCTAGATGAACAGTGTAATTGATGACCCGGGGCTACAAGCTTCCAGATTGTATTAACCTATTTTTAGTTAGAGATCCTAGATTGTTGGTTTTGACCAAAGAAACCTTGGCTGAGGTATAAAATCCATTTTTTTAGTATCTTGCAAGTTTTTTGGATAATAGAACACAGCGTGAGCTAATGGTGCTCACTTCTCTCCTTCTCGCGCTTCCTACTCCCTCCCTGGTTGTCACATTGCAATGTTGTCTATTGTGTTGCAACCGCAGGTAAGAGCTCTATGTGTTGACGTAAACATTTCACGGTAATCCGTAGCTTTTGGCGTCACAAACCCGCGGCCTAATTTCATCATAAGTAGGAATTCAAGCTAGAAAATCATAAAATAAGTATAGGCGGGGTATTGGGGCATCATTGCTAAGCATTTAGATGCATTCTGGGTCGAAACCGACTAGGTCAAAAACTCACTGCTGTTAATAATCGTTATTTTTGCACTTGACCTAAAGTGAGATTTGAGACCATAAGCATGTGTGCTTAGGTCTTATAAACATTTCCTAGGAGTTTCATAACGTTTGGATGTTGTAACAGTTGTGATTTGTTTGCCGATTAGCGACTAGCTTTGGTGATTTCGGTCATTTGAGTGTAGCTTGAGTTAGATGCGAGTTGTCATTGTTTTCTAAGAGATTGACAACCTCTTGTAGCCTTTATGCACTAGTCGAGTCAAATTTGTCCCATGGATTGACAATTATGTTTGTGGTTCTCGCTATGTCTGCTAGAAACCAGTCCCACAATTATCCATCTTTTCATACCAAGCACAAGAAGATTGCTTTAAACCATACAATACTTTATTACATATGTAAACTTTGTTTCCTTGACAAAACCATGAGGCTATGTTACATACACTTCCTCATACAATCCATTATTGAAGGATGTAGTTTTAATGTCCAACTAATTGACATCCCATCCAAAATAATCTGCCAATGCACAAATGAAACAAACAATAGTCATATGACAAGTGGGGACAAAATTTTCTTCATAATTAATGACCTTTTCTAGAGCATAACCTTCTGCAATGAGCCTTGCCTTGTAGTGATCAATACTACCATATGGTTTATGTTTCAACTTATAAATCCACTTCGTACCAATGGCCTCTTTCGAAGAGGCAAGTCACATAAAGATCAAGTATTGTTCTTTACAAGTGCATCATATTCATATTGCATAATAGCCATCCAATTTTTTGAACTTTGTGCTTCATGAAACATAAGTAAGAGTTTCCTCCTTGTCACACATACTTAAAACAACCAAAGCATAAAAATATGATGCACAAAATGTATTCATGAGACTTGAACGTGTATGACTAGAGAAAGGTACATTCAATTTACTGCCACATAAACTATGCACGACCACTTTGGCATTCCTCTAGCTTCATTATTTCTAACCCTGTCCTCAACAAGTGTATCATTTGCATCTGCATTAGAAATAGGTTGATTATGACATCACTTGAACTCGGGGGGTGGGCTATGTGATCATGTTAATGGATAATGTGATTTCAAAAGGAGGGGTTTTAAAATGTAGAAAATTTAGGCAAATTAATAGAGATACATTAAAATAAGGAGTTTTTATATTCAAATTGGGAAAAAAATTCCTAAATTAAGGGGTCATTTTATTCATTCAGACGCATTAAAAGATGAATTTTTTTAATAACCCACGAACGCACGTTATATAGGGGGTACTGAACAGTGAACCCCTCAAGCACTTGAACTTGCATAGGCTGAATATTTGCCTCATTTGTACTTATATTTGTGTTCCTTGCATTGAAAAAAGGCAACTAGGTATCAAAAATGTCATGGGAGCTTACACTTGTCTCTTTAATACATGAGAACAAGAGATCAACAAAAACATCTTGAGGAGTCAATATATCTTTCAATTGTGGATGATATAACTTGTAACCCTTGCTCTCAACATTGTAACCAACAAAGATGCATTTGAGAGCCTTATCAACCAATTTTTTCCATTGTGTTGTGGCACTAGAGCATAAGCCAAGCAACAAAGAACACACAATTGACCAATAGATGCTTCTTATTATATCATATCTCATATGGGGTCATAGATTGCAAAGATTTGGTGGGACACTAGGTAGCACACGTGATAGCCTCTAGCTAGAAAGCATGTGAAAAAGCTTAGCGTTTGACCATACATTGTGCCATCTCTGTAAGTGGCTTGTTTTTCCTCTTAGCACCACTATATTGTTGAGTTGTATAAGGCACTATACATTGGTGTTTTATCGTACGACCACCAAAAATACATCAAATTCTTTTGACATGTACTCACGCCCTCAATCAATGGAGGGTACCCATAGTACAAGCAGATGCATTTTGGGTCAATAGCAGAAAAATGTTTGAAGCACATTAATACTTTGGACTTAGCTTAAAGAGGATATATTCATGCATGCCCTGAGTAATCATGAATGAAAGACACACATTACCAATGATTACCAAAAGAAGAAGTGTACATCATGCCACAAGCATCACTGTGAACAAGATGCAACTTGCAAGTAGATAGCATTGAATTATCTTTTGAAAACCTAGAAGCTACATTTCCCCCAAAATATAGCCTTCAAAAACATGTTTATATGGTGTCTCCAAAGGGGACAAGGATAAGCATATAAGCATACAAACTAAAAAATTCAGATGCCCAAAATGTGTGTGCCATAATTTAGCATCAAAATATGCTTTGCAGTACGACTATCAAAATACCACATATGTGAATTTACAACCTCAATCATGCATGCATCATAGAAAAAAGGGTTATACTGATGTTGCACACTAAAATCCCATTCTACATAAACAATAGAACTTGCAAACTCTACAATGGCTACATTTGAAGAAGCCTTTCACTTTCTTTCTTACACTCCTCTCTAGCCTTTAGCTTAGGACATTGCTTTACCAGAGATTAATAGCTCTACAATAGTAGCAATGCAATGTTTTCTTTCTTCTTTCAACAAACCTACCAGATGTATTGATGTTATGGGAGGCATCTGTCATAGCTGACTTGCTACCTAAATAAGGAACATTGGAAGTATCCCTTCTTTGAGCAACAACAAAAGCCAGATCAACAATATGTTGCTTAACCCTGTTTTTTCTTGACATAGCCTCTTATTACAGCAAAGTGACCAACACATCAAACTTAACAACATTATCATTGTCCTATGCAACAAGCCTTAAAGTAGAAGCAAAAGTTTGATACAAATTTGATTATGCATTCAAGATCGTCTGCACAAGTGAATGGTTGGGAATAACTTCACCTGCATCAATGAGGTATTCATCAATATCTTTGATTTCAAGAAAAAAAATTCCATTTCATCTTCCTCACGCATGACCTTTGATTCTAGCTATTTGCATATAAATGATACTTTTTCCTCATTGTGACCTGCACATAATCTAGCTAAAATATCCAAAGACTGTTTTGCAATTTTGACTGAACAAATGTGATGAGTTATTATGTGTTTTGCATAAAACAAAATCAATGCATGTGCTTAAAGGAATAGAATCTCAAATCTCAAATGTCATAAATCACCAGAATAAGCAGTGTCTACTAGTATCTCAACAAGAACGGTCAAGAATCATTGCATATTTCAATGCATACATATCATGAACACATATGTCGATCACCTATGTTCACTATCATACATATCCTATGGCGAGGCCATGATAAGGGAAACTTCGTCGACCTAATTAGGCTTGCGTTGGGTAACCCGACCCCCAGTGTTCAGCTTCAAAAATCTCATGCACGACCCTCACAGAAGGCTAAGCAATGACATGACTATAGCAAGTCTAAAAAATGACTATCTTCCAAACTAAGTCTCATAACTTGCTGTGATTGCCATACTAGCCAAGATGGATCCACAAATGCATACATAAGTAATATCCACAAAACCATGCATCAATGTAATCAGCAATGTGCATAAGCAAGTGCAAAATTGTAAGATGCACTGTCAACCATAAATCTGCTCAACAAACATAATCCAAACGCATATGTTTTCTTCACGAGCCATGCATGAATTTATGTTATGTATGCTGAAAATCCTTGAAAAAATTAGCCACGCATTGAACTGTTGGCTTCTTGAAATCTTTTCAACACTTTCAACACAACTTTGATTGATTAAATCAAAATAATTTAGCAAAATGATTGATTGAAAATCACAATACAGAAAGAGAGCATCATAAACAAGAATCAAACACAAGACACCACACTCTATACCAACCATCCCCCTCAATCAATATGATTGAGTATTAGTCTTTCACCTCTTTATTCATCTCATAAAGCATGAATTACAATAAGATAAATATATGAAAGATAAGAGAGCTAGAGCTACGTAATCAAGAGAGTGTATGCCATGATTAAGAGAGAAAATTTGCATAAAAGAGGAAAAAAGTGTAACATTTAATGCACTAGTAACTTGTGTGTAGCGAAAATTGATAACATAGTGAGCATTTTATTAAGAACAAGTTCCTAATAAGCATAGAGAGAGTACTTAATTTGAGAAAGCAACATAGCAATTTACACCTAGCTAGTTTGGCATAGACAATACTTGAAAAGAGAAAGAAAAATAACAATTGACAACAGTTGAGGACCGGATTTGCATGGAGCCGGTCCCCCTCCATAAAGGCTTTGTATTATAGCTTCTCCCATCAAAGGAGACTTTTGTACAATACAATTCTTGTGTTCCTTGTCAAAACTCGTTGGTGCAATGAAGATGGAAGCTTCATACACCAAATTATGCTTGAAAAACACACCTAGTGTCCCTAGCCTCAGTCCCAAGACCTCACAGTACACCTTCAAAAATGGTGAGAGCTAGCAGGGAATGAGGAAAGATTGAGAGGAAGAAGGTGTATCTTACGAGAAAGAATTCTCCTCACATAATCACTCTAATAGTATAGCTTAGCTTAGTAATTACATGATAGAGGAGATGAGCATGCCATTGAAGCTTGGCTCTTGGTTGGATTTGCACTCCATAGCCAAGAGTTGTTGATGTAGGCCTCTACTTCTCAATGCTTGGAGAAGGAGATGGAGTTCTTCTTGCACACATGAGTTGTGTGTGTGTGTGTGTGTGTGTAGCATAAAAGATATACTAAAATGCCAAACTCTCTCTCTCTCTCTCTCTCTCTCTCTTGGTTGACCCCTCTTGCTTTTTGCTCTTGCTGGCATCCTATTGGCCCCTACAAAGCTTAGCCAATCACAAATTAGAAGCATAAATGATAGCCTTGTGACATGTGTCCCCCTTTCCCCTTTTGTGAGAGCTTTAGGTAATTCAAATAATTTATTAAACTCTCATTGGACCTCTTTGTCTTCTGGCCAATAGGAATCAAGCAAGCCATTGGGCTTTTGGATGCTCATTGGACCCCTTGGTAGACTGTCCAATAGTCTTCTAGGGAGCTTAATTCCTATTGGTTCTTTTATCAAGAATTTTTTAATTGATTAGACTAAATTTACTCTAGCCTAATTCTCATTGGTCCACATCTATGGCCATCCAATAGGACTTGAGGGGAAACTGGGGGCAACTGGCCTAGGAGCCTGACATGTGTCCAATATTCCCTTTGTGTAAAGGGGGAGCTTTGGAGTGTGTGTGTGTGTGTGTGTGTGTGTATTTCTCTCTCATTCCCTACTATTAGGGCTCACCCCCTCCTTCCTAGGGATGTGAAAGACCTTTTAGTCTTCCCATGACCATCCAATTTTCCACTACTTTGGCCATTGGACAATTGAGTTAATTTTTGGAACTTTAGCCTATGGAAGTCTTAATGGAACTTAACCTTAGGTCTTTTAAGCCCCATTGAAGCACATTTCTCTTTTGCAAACTCTCCCCCTTTGGATCCCTATTTTCCATCCTTTGGATCCGTGCACAAACCGATTTGACAGCCTTACCAATATTCTAGCTTTTACTCCCCTTGTACTTCCCCATATTAAATGATCAGTTTAACAAAATCATTTGGGAGAATTAAATATTAGTTTTTATGAGACAAAAAGAATAGTTCTTTAGCTTTGTTCTCATGGAGATTTTGATGACTCCGTTGGCTTCCAAAGGGGGATAAAACTTCAAGTCACCTCAAGTCACTTGCCACTAGGTCACTTGGTGAGGATGCTCTCAAAGTGCTTGTCCTCCTTGTGAAGGGTCAAGAAAATAATTCCTACTGAAAACATGTGGTGCACGCGAAGATGCGATTTTGGGATTCTCTTTCTCTCTTTGTGCATGCACCCCAAAATAGAAGCGGCAGCTCAAAGAATACTAGGTAAGGAGAGTTCTATTTACATTGGTTCTTTTGTATAATTTTTGAGAATAAAATATAAGAAAAATAAATAAAATATCCAAAAGTAGTAATAGTGATAAGAGTCCTTCCCGATGGAGAAGCAACTACTGTCAATTTTGCAAAAAATAAGAAAAACTAAGAATCTTTAAAATTTATGTAGAGACGAGGTAGACCTCCACACGATATATATTGGATAAATTAAAGTACTCAGAGGGAACTTCCCACTTCTCATCATAATATTTTTTGAAGAGGAAATAAAAAAGGTAAGTGTAATCCACATGTCCAAATATCTACAAAACTAAAAGAGATCTTTGGTAGTGGGCCCTCTAACAAAGACAAGAAGAGCATCACAATAGTGAAAAGCAACCACCATTTACACTGTCCAAAGGACAAAACCTAAGTCAAGTGATTGCTCTAAATGTTGCACTGAATAGGTGTCAAAGGGAAAACCTCAAGTATCAAATACCATAGACTAACAGTCAAAGGGTGAACCTGAGCATCAAAGTACCATTGAATAAACTGTCAAAACGAAAACCTCACGTATGAAATACCACATTTATCAGCCAAAGGGCGAACCTCACGTAAAGAATAAAAACTTTTAGCTTCTAAAACTTTGATATGCTTCCATGATACTAGGATGAGAGCAAAAAAACCTCTCTAGAATCCACTTGGCGTTTTCAAGACCATGATTCTTATACTTAAGCAAATGCTTGCGATGCATCATACCACTGCATGTCAAAGTATCTTGATGGTCTCAAGTACAAAAATTTCAAAATATTCCTATAAAAAAGGTGGATCATCAATGATAGGGTGTGATAGTAGAGAACATTCAAAAGGACAAAAAAGACTTATGCGAAATGTGTCGTGAATTTTTCAAAAGTCAGGGAGAGCTAATCGATTGGAATTAGCATTAATAAGATGAGTGATTTTAAAGGGACCATAATACCGTGGTGCTAACTTGATAATAGGATTGGTCTCTACGCTCTTAAGAAATCTCTTTTTGATGCGAAGCATCACAAAATCTCCCTCTTTGAATTCCATGTGGTGTCTCTTTTTATTTGCTTGTTTCATGTGTGCATGTTGTGCTTTCTGAATTTCTTGTTTTTCTTGCTCCAAGATTTGGGTGTGTTGTTGAGCAATTTCGTTAGTATGTGGTACCTTATGAAAAATATGAGACAAAGGAGCGAGCAGGCAATGAGAACCCATATACAATTTGAAATGGTGATTTTTTTTGTGGATGAATGAGGAGTGTTGCTGTATGCAAATTGAAGCAAGTGGATGTATGCGTTCCAAGTTCTTGGTCTCTCATAAGTGTATGTTCATAAAAGATCTAGAATGGTGTTATTGGTTACTTTGGACTCCTCATTAGATTTCGGATAAAATACAGAAGTGAAGTCTATGTCAGTGCGTAAATTTCTGAAAAGCACCCAAAAATAATTGCAAAAATGTCTCTCGATCAGGTATGATAGATTTAGGCATTCCATACAGTCCGCTCAATAAAGTGTGAGGAAGGTGCTGACTTGCTTTCAGGACGCTTGTTAACTAGACGTCCCATCGTGTGATAAATGTAGTAACCAACAGCCTTCACGTCAATTTTTTTATTATTTTTGTTGCCATTATTATTGTTGTTGTGACTATGTGGAGCTTTATTTTATGAATTTAAGAAAGTAAAAGATAAAGGTCTAAAATCATTATTTGAACCATTGTTACTTCTTTTAGTTAAAACCATTTTGATTGGAATTGTTTGATTGTGGTCGATATTGATTGTAATGTTGCCTACGTCGTTTTCCATTGGTGTCGTTGGTCCTTGGTAAGGTGTAGTAGGATTTGTACGTTGTTGTGATGGAAGAGAAGAATAAATCTTTCTGATTGGTTTCTCTTTTGGAGTTGGATCTTCACCTTTCACAACTTCAACATCACGAGCTAAAGAAATAGCTCTTTTCTATGTATGAGGATGAAATTTATTGACTTCAGCATGCTTGCGTTTGAAAGTAGAGTGATTTTTTTTTCTACATTTTGAAGAGCAAGAGAATGTGTCAAAATCTGTTTGTGTATTGTGTGACAATTTTCCATGTCTTAGATTGAAGAGTATCCCATGTATGTTGATGGGGGCTTTTCACAAGCCAAGCTCCCATACCCCTCTTCTCTCGTCCCCACCCCATGAAAACCCCCTCTTAGGGAGGGAGTGATAAAAAAGCATTGGAAAAAGTAAGAAAAAAATAAAGTATGATTATGTAAATATATAAGAAAGGTAAAATAAGCCACTTCATGCCTGCGGGGTAGCCCATCCCCACCTTGCCTCCTTTTTCTTCACTGTTGCCCCGCCGGGTGTCCCTTTTCCTCTCCTCCACTCAAAAGGTCAACCCTCTCTCTCTTCCCCTTGTCCTTTCTCCTTTCTCTCTCCCCTCAAGCTACCCCACCTCTCACCAATAATGCATTATAATTCACCAATAATGCACCCTAACTCACATGCAACTTACCCTATCTTCCAAAATAGTATACCCCACCCCCTCTTTCTCTCTCCTATCATATCCCATGACCCAAATACCCCCCTCTCTCTCTAAAGGGCGCCATGTCTCTTGTCTTGTAGCTAAATAACCTCCCCCACACTCACACACACTCAGTTTCACTGAAAAAGGTGCCCACAGACCCATCCCCACCCGGTGGTTACCTGATTTTTCTTGTGTTCACACACATCTGCACACAGATTCACCTCTGAACACACTCCCCTCTCTCCCCTCTTGTAATTACTTTATTCTCCATGTCACCTCTCACTTTTTTTCATCAACCCATCTCTCTCTCTAGTCTCTCTCTCATGAGACTGCTGTTCTGGCACATATACACACAGCCAGACAAGTGGGGCCCACAGTCACATGGCCTATGTAGATAATGATTTCTTCATTTCTAAATTCTAGAATTTCTCCCCCCTCCTCCCCTATATAAAGAGGGGTCACCATCACACTAAGGACACAACATCACCAAAGAACACACTATGCACTGTGTGTGCCTAGTGCACGCACACACACACACACACACACCCACACCCACACCATCACCATCACCATCACCGCAATCACCATGCTTGTCTTGAGAATGACCTCTACACCCTTGGCTATGGAAGATGAAGGGGCAACTAAATGAAGGATGATGGCCATAATCCTCGTGCGAGTCTTCGCCATCAACTCCCACCTATCCGCCATGTGCTCTACCACTCTCTCCCTTCTCATTCCCCTACCCTATGCTCCCCATTTCATCGCCTAATTCTCTAAATAAAGCTTGAGGTTTTGTGAGTATGTTTTCTTGCAATGTTTTGCCCATGTGAGGTGTGCAGAATCGCCACCTAGTCTTGTGTTTTGGAGTGAGCTTGTGTATGTGTGAAGGGTGTGAGGATTCGCCATCCTTTTGTGATGCATAAGTACTAAGCCGCTATACCCCCTCCCTCACTCTCTCTCTCTCTCTCTCACTTGATCTCATTTCCTTTCCTTTTCATCATTACTCCCAAGCATCCATCTCTCTTGGATGAAAACTTTGTTATGGTGGTGTGTTGTTTGCGTCCTAGCCGCTGAAGCTAGGTGGTGCCCCCTGTTTGCTTTACCATGACAGGCTCGAGGCGCGCCATTCGGTCCCCGATGTTTTAGAGGCCGTCGGGGTTCGGGGTTCGCTTTGCTCCCGTCAATGTGTATCTTTCTCTTTATATTGAGAAGAGAAAAAGTACTTCATTATCATTCTTTGAAATTTCTTCCAACTTCGTAGTTGTTTGCAAGTCACATTCCACCAAAGAGAGACACGTCCCGTCATTTCATTTACTGAACACTTGATTTTGTATCGTTTGTTGAACTTTTCTCCTTGAAAGTAGTCATCCAATGATAATAACCAAGAGAGAATCATACTTGCATCCTTTCTTCCATCATACTTTATAAAAGTAGACGCCTTTTTAAAGATCTTGTTTTGTTTTGTTTTGGCTTGAGCATCCAAAGTATACTTAATCACTCGGATAAGTCACTTGTCTTTGTTGTCATTTTCATGACTGCGCTTGTGAGAACTCTGCTTTCGTAACTTCTTAAGCTTTTGTTGAAGGAAAGTATGTGCATCGCGTTCCTTTTCAAGCTTTTCAAAAAGAACATCAATATTTTGATTCATAACAAGAGAATCCTCCATGGTCATAGTTGGTTAACTCAAGGAAAGAAAAATTAAAATATAGATGTAAATCCAAAATATATGCAAAAGTTAAATAACAAAAAGAAAAAAGATCATAAGATAATAAATAAGATGATATTTGTGTATATTGAACGAGCTAAATTTTTTTCAAGAAGATCTCTAGTGAATATGCAAAGCCTGTGCCTAATCCAAAATGGTGGATAGAAGCAGTCGAGAGAGCGTCTTCTTGTTTCGTTGATTATTGTATGCACTTTTATTGACTTTGAGACAGATTTTCAACACTTTGTGATTGTTCCTCGAGAGTGTAAGAGATGCATGAATTCTCTTTGTCGCTTTTTTTCAATTGTTTGCATCGTCTTTGAAACGAGTTGCTCATAGTTGTGATTGAAACTATTGAAAAGAGAAAGTTTTTAATTCTTGCATCTTTAGCAAAGACAAAGCCTTCCAAAAGCAATCTTCTTAGAGTCTTCATGCCAAAATTTATTTGATTTGTCCACAAGAAGTACTCTTCTTTGCTTTTACACACTATCTGGAGCGTTTTCAAAGCTCTGATATCACTATTGGCCTCCTGAAATCCTCCCAGTACTTTCAATATAGCATTGATTGATTAGATTTTAAAAAAGTCAGCAAAATGATTGATTGAATAATATCACAACACAAAGAGAGCAAGATAAACAAGAATCAAATTAAAAAATACCATACTGGGTATCAACCATCTCTCTCAATCAATATGATTGAATATTTGCTTTCCATCTCTTTATTCATCAACATGACTTAGAATAAGATAAATATATGAAAGATAAGAGAGCAAGACCTACACAATCAAGAGAATGTATACCATGATTAAGAGAGAAAATTAGCATAAAAAAAGACAAAAGTGTATCTTTTGTGGCTTTGTTTTGATGGAGATTCTGATGGCTTCCAAAGAGGGGTAAACACTAGGTCACCTGGTTAAGATGCTCTCGGAGCCCTCGTTTTCATCGTGAAGAGTCAGAAGCTGATTCTACTGAAAAAGTGCTGTGCGCGCGAAGACGCGATGTTGGGATTCTCTTTTTCTCTTCATGCATGCACCACAAAATAGACGTCGACGTTGCTTTTCACTTAAACTCTAAGAATAGTTATAGATCACAAAGAAACGATTAAAATTACGAAGAATCTATACTATATATTAAGGAGACTGGTTTTCGAGTGCTACGTGTCAAAGTTTGCTGCATCCGGTGAGTTCCGGTTTATATGAGTGAGGGGGGGGAGGAAGAGAGAGAGGCCGTTGAAGGCGGCCGGCCGTACTAGTAGACATAAAAAAGGTTGTTTTTACAGATCAAAAAAATCCGTAAAAATTTACAACTGTCTATCCTGGACATGCAGATATTAGTCTTGTTCATCTATACTAATAGATAAAGGGGGAGGAGATTCCGGCTCTCCCCCCCCCCCGACATGCGTCAAATGCGTTTATATGAGTGAGGGGGGGGAGGAAGAGAGAGAGGCCGTTGAAGGCGGCCGGCCGTACTAGTAGACATAAAAAAGGTTGTTTTTACAGATCAAAAAAATCCGTAAAAATTTACAACTGTCTATCCTGGACATGCAGATATTAGTCTTGTCCATCTATACTAATAGATAAAGGGGGAGGAGATTCCGGCTCTCCCCCCCCCCCCCGACATGCGTCAAATGGAGATCCATCCGGCAGTGTCGCTTGCAGGCCCGGGCAAGATAGTGACGGGGAGAGAGAGAGAGAGAGAGAGAGGAGAGGCTACACTAGTACTACTAAAGATTCATGACTTACATTATACTCAAGACTACTCAAGATGACCAATAGCGCTTCAAAACACCCTTGCTGCCTATTTTTAGACCAGACCAACTGAAGCCGCGCCGTCAAGTGCTTACGTAGATATCCATCGCTCCAAATTACAGTCTGCAAATCTCTCTCTCTCTCTCTCACTCACACTCACACACACACACACACACACACACACACACACACACAGCTTCCGGATGAGCAGCAACAACAAGGTAGATATACGTTGACCTACCAGATTTGCGTAGCTTCGGAGTTTAATAATTCTGATGGGGTGCGCAGGTATCCCTACGAGGTGCCAGCGCTAAGGAGATCACGAGGGATGCTCTTCTCCAAAAAGCAACAATCCAGAGAAACATCAGAAATGAAGCACGAAGAGCTGCTTCAGCTGCTCAACTCATACAGGTCAGTTCAGTGGGTTGGAAGAGAAGAACGTTGTAGAAACTATCCAAAGAGAACTCAAATATCTATCTAGAGACCTCAAAAATCTATCTGAGAAGTCTTGAACTCAAGACCCGATACTCTAGAGGGAACTGGGGTAACCAATCTACCACACTAGCTCTTTTTAGTCACTCACACACACACACACACACACACACACACACACACACACACACACGCAAACGAGAGAGAGAAGAAGAGGAAGAAGATTGTTTGAGAGAGAGAGAGAGAGAGAGAGAGAGAGAGAGAGAGAGAGACAGAGACGTACCTTTCCACATTGACATTCACATATCATGGTAAACACTCTATGTACATATCATAGCAACACATCAGCGCCCCTTAAATTGTCGCTCCAATTGGAGGTATTAATTAATCATCTCTTGATAGGAAACATTTGACTAATGACCTCTCTCTCTCACATGTATGGTTCGATTTCAATTCGTAAGGTACGTCCCTTTGTATTGATAAAATTTTAACGTACGTAAGAGTACATATTTTTGTTTTTAAAACATAAATTATACAAAATTTTCACTTTTTGAGAGATAATAGTCATCTTTATCGGATAGCCATAATATTCATATCATATCAGACTCGATATGAAGTTATGGACTTAGAAGTTAGCACTACAATCATGATAACAAGACTGACAATAAATCAAGAACTTGACTTCAAGAAACATAACATTGATAGTTTGATTTTTGAAACTTTGAAAACATAGAATTCTACATAGATAAATCCATGGAAAATGCCATACACGATTCAAAATAATATGAAATCAAAATCACTTCATAATCCACTACAGTCTACCAAACAAGGCAATCACTGATGAGGCTATTGAAAATGACATCGTGACACAAAAGACTTAAGTTTGAAAAATCAGAAGTCAGATGAGAGAGGCTACCGAAAATGACACAATGACACAAAAGACTGAAGTTTGAAAATCAGAAGTCAGGTTTGTTTGAAAATCAGAAGTCAGGTTTCATCATCAAAAGAAGATGAAGAGTGATCTGAGGAGGGTATGTCCACATCTACCAGGACATTGTCCTCATCATCATAGTGGGGCACTGCAACCAATGGACCTGGCTCCTCTGCACCTGCGTCAATTGGCTGTAAACTCTGAGTATGAATGAGAAACAACCTCATTTGCACGCCTCTAGCTAGTGCGAACAGGGAGCTCCCTCTGCAAATGCTCTCTCCTCGTGTCGTAGTACTCTCTAGATCCACTGTAGGACAAAGGACAATACTATAAAGAGCTCGTGCTGGGGATCGGATGACTGTCGGTCCACACTCTCAAGGTCTTTGTGCAATAGATGAAGGATCTCCTCCTGCTCGCTAAGGAGTTGCGCATCTACCTCCTCCATGCTCCAATCTTTCACCATCTTCAGCTCTATATGGTATCTACCTGTTCATCTAGTACAATGCATATTAGACTCAATACGTATTTACAAGACTCAAGAGAGAAAAACTACGGTGCATTGATTGCTTGGTTTGTGGTCCCCAAAGCGTGGAAGCTACGTACGAGCCTCATGTTGTCGGGCTAGGACCAGCTGATGACGTGGTAGAACTGTACGGACGATCAGAAATTGCGTTTTGCTGACTTGGCAGCAGTACGGACGTTCGTGTTTTGCACTGGCATGCCACGTGGCAGGCTGTACGGATTTCCGTTATTTCCATTGGCTGCTTTTGGCCCAGTGCTTTTGAGTTGAAGCTTTTCATATACTGCTTTTGAGTTTGATTGGCCAAGGGCCTTTAAATAAGAACCCAAGGCCCCTCTTTCACTCAGTGTGTGTTGACGAGCATCTGAGCAGAGGGGACTCGCGGGAGTTGTACTTTGCTTAAGCATTAATATAAAGATAAATACCGAAAGGGGCGCCAGATTTTGGGACCAATACCTCTTGGCATGGAACTACGCCGGGCTGTGTCGACTCTCTAATTTGAAAGTGTGGTAAAATTGTGAAGTATTTTAAGTGATTCTCTTGTGTGTCATGCTCGATTTTCGACTTGGGGTGTCTAAGTCTGTAACTGTGGTATCAGAGCTTCAGGCGTGTGCTTTTCTCAAAGCATACCAGTCCTCCAAAGTTTACCAAAAATTCTATTAAAGAATCTTCGTGTCCTGACCCCGGACTTATTAGCCACTCTCACCCTTACTTCATCGCGCATCTAGCGCGCTCCCGTCTTTATCGCGCTGTCTTACAGGGCATAAGCCATAAAGAACCCTAGATTACACACGGATTCAAGTGACGAATCTCGCAAGAATCATACGAATCCACCCGACAATTCCGGATCGAGTGAAAATCTTGACTTGGAGTGTCCAAGTCTATTACAGTGGTATCAGAGCATCAGGCGTGTGCTTTTTTGAAAGCATACAGGTCCTATCAAAGAGTGGACAAGGTACTTGGGCACTTCTAAAAACTGTTATTGAAGAATCTTCGGGTCCCGACCCCGGACTTATTAGCCACTCCCACCCTTCATACATCGCGCATTGGACGCGCTCTCGTCTTCATCACTGTGTCTTACAGGGCATAAAGCCATTAAGAATCCCAGATTACACATGGGTTCTCGTGGAGAATTTGACAGAGATAGCACCTCCCAGTTGAAATCAGGCGTGGGAACTGAAGAAAAGAATAGAGATTTGGGCAAATTTTTGATGGAGAAGTTTGCCAGAGCAGAATACCAGTGTCCACTGCAGGTTGACATGGGTATGAAAAGATTGATGATGTCACAAAGTGATGACGTGGCGGACAACAAAAACCCTAATTTTTGCTAGAAACCCTAAAATTCTTGCAAACCCTAATTTCTACCAGAAACCCTAATTTCCAGAAATCGCGGAGGCTGAAAAAAATAAAATAAAAAATGACGAGCGACGTGAATCTTGCTTTTTCTCTACGCCATGAGAAAGAGAGAGAACTTGCTTAAAAAAAAAAAAAAAGAGACTCTCTAAGAGAGAGAGAGAGAACTGATGCTTTTTATTTTTAAAAGCTTTTGGGGCTCTGCTTTTGGGCATCCCATGTAACCTTTAAATTAGTGGTGAGGGCCTCACTTTTCAGAGCATCTGGACGTAGAGGCTGAGAGTGAAACCCTAGCCACTCTCTTGTACTTTGAACTGATTAATATAAAAAGAAATACCGAAAGGGGCGCCAGTCTTTGGGGCCAATATCTCTAGGCACGGAACTCCGCCGGGCCAGTGCAAATCTATTGTGATCTGTGAATTGTTTTGAAGTGGTTATTTGGTGCTGTTGCGATTGATTTTTGACTTGGAGTGTCTAAGTTTGTTACAGTGGTATCAGAGCACGGCTGATTTCTCTTCTACGGGAAATCCGATCCCCGAATTTTTTTTCCGCGGCACCTATGGCTTCAGGCAATGAGCTCTGCATCTGGAGATGCGGGCAGGGATCACAATGAAGATTCCGGCAGAGAGTATGGCCCGCCTTGGCCTACTTAGGCGGAGCGGCGAGAGATGGAGCGTCGTCAGTTGATCGGCGATGCAACAAAGATGATGCTCAATTTTGCCAAGGACCCGAAGATAGCAAAATATATGAACCAGACCTCTTTGGAAGAGGTACAGATGGAGTGGCAGAGAACCACAACACCACTCCCGAAACCCGCTCTCAAGAACCCTTCTGCCTCCAAGAAAATATACGGAGAAGGAACTGGAGAACGTGGTTGATGCATGGATTGCTCAGCTTTTTGACGCGCAAAAGAAAGCCAAAAAGCACGGCAAAAAGCAGAAGAAAAGCACTGACTTTCCAGGTTATTTGGGTCGTCAGTGGACTTTTGACAAGGCAAAGAAATAGAAGAAGCGTGTTTGATTTGAAGGAGTACCCAGTTCTTCTTCTTCTTCTTCTTCTGATAGTTCTTCTAGCTCCTCGGATTCGAGCGAAGAAGACAGAAAAGGTAAAAAGCGAAGCAAGAAACAAAGCTTCGGAAAGGGCAAGAAAAAGGCAAAGAAGGCTACATCTCGCCCAGAGACTGATAGTTCTACTGAGGACTCGTCTACAGACAACTCAGATTCCGATGACGGAACGTTTTATGCGAACAAGAAGAATTTTTACAAAGCCAACCAGTATGACTTTCTCGAAGATAAAAGCAAGAAAGTCCGAGAGTTTAAGGAAGGTGGCCACTCGATCAAGTTTGATACTTTTCAGGATACTCAGATGCTTCGAAGGCTGTCTTTTATACAGCAGTTTGACATCGCTTTCGCGGGAGGACGCTATTCAGAGCACTCCAAGATTTGGAGAGCTACCTCTTACCTTAAGCGGAATGGTCGTACTTGGTGGTCCACGCTTCTTTTAACAAGAGTGTGCTAGTTAAATGGCTGAAATTTAAGAAGCTTTTTATTTCTTCTTGGTTGACGCAAGAATATGAACGAGATGTACGAGCTGCTTGGAACCATCTTCGGATGACCAAGAAGATACAATCAATGCTTATTGTGAAAGATTCTGGAGCTCTTTTCTACCCGCCACTTCATTCAAGAAGATCTCGTTCAGAGAACAGATTGAGCGGTTTACCTTGGGTCTACCTACAGAGATCCGAGATCACTGCTTGGAACAGAAGTCAGCTTCTATTCAGGAGTTGATGAGTCATGCGAAGCGGGGCTTTGCCATTCACTCTGGCAGTCTGACCTACCCCACAGATGAGAACATGACACAACGAGCCGAACAGACTTCTGGGAATGATAGTAGAAAGAAAAAGAGCAACCAAGAGAAAAAGGATGCACGACCCAAGCTTACTCCTGAGGAGCGAGCTCGCTTCATTAGAGAGGGGAAGTGTTTTAGATGCGGGGAACAGGAACATATCTGCCCTAAAAAGGCACAGAAAGGACAGAATGATAAAGACGACGACATGCCCGAGAGTTTGAGAGCAGCTGAGGAACGTGGCAGAAAAGGCAGATAGAAAAGCAGAACTGGTACCACATGGTGTGGGACGTGCACCGAATCTAATGAATGAAAGTACAAACTTTGCCGCTTTTGGGGCAAAGTGAAGGATCAAGAAGCTCTTTTGAAGGAGCCAAGGCCAACTTCTTTTCACTTGGAATTGGCGGCTCGATTTGGAATTACGCCGGACAGACTGACGCCACGGGCGGAGGTAGTTCGACTAGCACCCGGATGGGATGTTGCCATTACACCGAGCATTGGCAAACTTCGTTTGCAATGACAGGGGTGTTCAGGGCACGCGAGTGACGTTCTACTCAGGATCCCTTGGTACTACAAGAACTTTGATAAATGAAGGGCCGAGAAAGCGACTTTGATAAATGAAGGGCTTAGAGATTGTACTTGATGAACTTCAGTTTCTTACTCATTCTTTTGGGAGAGAACTGAACGATGGATAAAGGTTGAATATGTTTTGACCTGATCAAAAGCACGCCAAGATTTTTCTCCACACTCATGCCGATTGCTTTTCAGAGGGCGTGAAGATCAAACCATTGATCTGATACCTGGAAGCACGCCACCGAATCGGCCACCTTACCGTGTGAGCCGAGTACAGAATGAAAAGATACCCAGTGAAAGACCTCTTGGAAAAGGGTCTTGTCCAGCCTAGTACTTCACTGTATTGCTCTCCAGTGTTGTTGGTTTTGAAGAAAGACGGATCTTGGATAATGTGCATCGATTATAGCACTCTCAACGAAATCACCATCAAGAACAGATTTCCGATTCCTAGGATCGATGATATACTCGACAGGCTACAGGGATCCTCGTGCTTTAGCAGGATTGACTTGAAGAGTGGATATCATCAGATCAGGATAGCGCCAGGAGATGACTATAAGACAGCTTTTCGGACGACTTTTGGGTTATTTGAGTTTTTGGTCATGCCTTTTGGCTTAACCAATGCTCCTGCGACATTTAACCGGACGATGGACACGATTTTTCGAGAGTACAAGCTATTTGTTGGCACTTTCTTTGACGACATCATTGTTTTCTCCAAGAATGAGGCAGAACACAGAGATCATCTGCTTCAAGTCTTTCAGGCATTACGAGATCACATGGTAGTGATTAATGCAAAGAAAAGTGAATTTTTCCTACCAGAGATACACTTTTTTTGGGACACATTGTGGCAGTAGCAGAAGTGCAAATGGACCCGGCCAAGATAAAGACTATCCGTGATTGGCCCGATTTGAGGAATGTCCATGAAGTTAGAAGCTTCTTGGGACTGTGTTCGTAGTACAGGCGGTTTATACGAAAGTTTGCAGAGGTTGCTTCCCCTTTGCACATCTTTACACAGAAAGGAGTACCTTTCTCGTGGGGATCCACAGAGGTGACTGCCTTTCAGACCTTGAAAGAGAAATTGACTACAGGACCTATTTTGACTTTGCCGGACTTGCAGAAGTCATTTGAAGTATATTGTGATGCTTGTGTCGTAGTCTGGGTACGGTCTTGATGCAAGAAGGCCATGTCATAGCTTACGAGAGCCGTTTGTTCTCTAGGCCAGAGATGACAGCACAGATTTATGAGAAAGAGCTTTTGGCGGTTATCTTCCTCTTACTCAGTGGCGGCATTATCTGCTCGGAGCGGATTTTACTGTCTTTACAGACAATCAGAGTTTGCGCTACTTCTTGTCCCAGAAGCAGCTTTCGGAAAAGCAGATGCGGTGGGCGAACATTTTGTCACAGTTCCACTTCCAGATTGTCCATATGCAGGGACAAAAGAATGTGGTGGTAGATGCTTTGTCTCGGAAACCGTTGGTTCTGGCTATTTCCGCGATACATCATAGGAGCTTCGAGGATATGGTCGATCAGTATGCCACAGATACAGATTTTGTAGATATTTTCACACGGATACGGGATGGGGAGACAGTAGCTGGATACTCCCTTCGGGAAGGCTACTTGATGAAAAAGACTATGTTGTGCGTTACACAGCCGTTGAGGGAAAAGGTTATGACTGAATGCCACTGTCCACCTTTTACGGGTCACTGCGGCATTGCTACCACCATGAAAGGGGTAGAGAGATACTTCTATTGGCTGTGACTCAAAAGGACGTGGAAGAGTTGTGCGCAGTATGCCAGAAGGTCAAGTTTGACAGGCATAAGGCACAGGGATTGTTACACCCTTTACCCATACCTGGGAAAGTATTGAAATGGATTTCATTTTTGATATCCCGATCACACAGAATGATCACGATGATTTTCCGATTACATGGCACGCCTGAGACGATTGTCTCAGACAGAGATCCCAGATTTATGAGTTTGTTTTGGAAGGCAATTTGGGAGAACATTGGCACACAGTTGCAGTTCTCGTCATCGTTCCAGTTGCAGATTGACGGGCAATTTGAGATTGCCAATTTAGTGATTTTAGTTTTATTGAAGTCTTGTATCTCGGATTAGAAGACTCAATGGGAAAAGAACTTACCTTTGGTGGAATTTGCCTACAATAACATGATACACGCTTCGACGGGGAAGACGCCATGTGAGATTGTTGAAAGTGCTGCGAAGTTTCCATCTTTCCTGAGCACGAAAGATTAGATATTTGAAGCGGATGAATATTCGCGAGATTTGGATACGGCTTTTGCCAAGGTTCGCGAGACTTTGCAGGAGTCTCAAGAACGACTGGAAAAGGCAGCGGATTGCCATCGTCGCGACACGAAATTGAAGGAGGATGATTGGGTGCTCTTACGTTTTGAGAAGGCATGCCTACGAAAGAAAAAGGGAAAGGAGAGGCTTTTCCAAAGCTTAGTATGCGATACTACAGACCTTTCCAGATCACTGACAAGATAAATGATGTCTCCTTCCGATTGAAACTGCCAGATACTTGGAGGATTCACAATGCATTGCATGTGAGTCTCTTGAACCCTGTTAAGGGTGATGTGCCTGATATTGGGGAGCCTGATGAGCAACCCGAAGTGGAAGAAAACGAGGAGATCCTTTTTCCTGAACAGATTTTGGCACATAACGATACGAAGAAAGGTAAAGTCCGAAGGCGGTTCTTGGTTTAGTTCAAGAACTTTCTGCATTTGATGCGAAGTGGATGGAGGAGAAGGACCTAGCAGATATTCCTCGGATTGTGAAACTTTACCTCGATGTTTTGGTTTAGCATAGTCTACTCCAAATGGAACCCAGAAATTCAGCTTGGCCGAAGATCTGGTGCAGTGGGATGCACAAGAGGGGAGTTACTCCGCTCCTTTGTCAACAGATGCCTGGATTTTGATACTAAAGTCACTGATGTCTCTTTGAGCTTCAGGGATACTGAGAGTTGACTGTAGTCTGTTGGATGACTTTATGAAATGGAATTCCTGATTATGATACTGATTTGTTCTTGACTTCTTGTGAGTGCAGGAATTGACAAACGAAATGACTGCAGCATTTTGGTTTGATTGATCTCGAATAGACATGGTTGCAATAGGGGTTAGTCAATCGGACATCGATGAGGTCCCGATTGGACCTAGATGTGATTGCTAGCTACATTGCCGATAAATCATGGTCTAAGATCCAAATGAATGTTGAATGTCATGTGATGTCCTGTGATGTCGTGTGATGTGACTGTTGATTTTGTACATGTGGTAGATGCGTGTTCCTAGTACGTAGGTACTAACATTCATTGTCTGCTAAGACGGTTTATGGCTTTTGTCGGTTTTGCAGGCGTAATCGCGGTCGATTACAATGCTCTCAAGAGGGGGGTATGTCACAAAGTGATGACGTGGCGGACAGTAGAAACCCTAAAATTCCTGCAAACCCTAATTTCTGCCAGAAACCCTAATTTTCGAAAATCGCGGAGGTTGAAAAAAAAAGTAAAAAAAAAAAACAATAAAAATGACGAGCGACATGAATCTTGCTTTTTCTCTACGCCATGAGAAAGAGAGAGAACTTGCTTTAAAAAAAAAAAAGAGACTCTCTAAGAGAGAGAGAGAGAGAGAGAGAGAACTGACGCTTTTTATTTTTAAAAGCTTTTGGGGCTTTGCTTTTGGGCATCCCTTGTAACCTTTAAATTAGTGGTGAGGGCCTCACTTCTCAAAGCATCTGGACGCAGAGTCTGAGAGTGAAACCCTAGCCACTCTCTTGTACTTTGAACTGATTAATATAAAAAGAAATACCGAAAGGGGCGCCCGTCTTTGGGGCCAATATCTCTAGGCACGGAACTCCGCCGGGCCAGTGCAAATCTATTGTGATCTGTGAATTGTTTTGAAGTGGTTATTTGGTGCTGTCGCGATTGATTTTTGACTTGGAGTGTCCAAGTCTGTTACAGATGAAGTACTTCAGAGACCCGAGATTTGCGAAACACCTGAAGGATTACCCGATTGATGAAATTCACTCGAGATGGCGTGAGGCCATTGAGTCTCCTCTCTAGACGGGGTGGAAAGCTGAAAGGACATACGAGTGCAGAAAAGCGGAAGGTTTAGTCGTAGGAAGAGCTGGAACAGAACTGTTGACCAAAAGATGAACCCGACATTAGAAAGGACATTGAAAGAGATATTGATGTACTGACAATCTAGTTGTTTGTGGCAGATAACCAGAAATAGGAGCGAGGAACTCGCATCCGTATGGATTGGGAAGCATGGAACTGGACATCCACTCTTTTGCAACGAGGTGAGCCATCTCCTTGCCTGTTTTGCAGGTGAAATCAACGATGAGATGGTGAGATCGAGAGCGACGACAACTCATGAATGAATCGGATATCCTTTGATTTGAGATAAGAATGATGAATTTGAATGAATGAATGATGACTCATGTTGAATGATTCTAGTGCGTCAAGATTCCCATATGAATGAGATGACTAGATGCTGTGGTGAGAGCATCAAGAGTTCTTGCGAGATGAGATATGGCTTGTCAGGTGCAGCGGAATTGAATATGGTGAAGATCTAGTTTTACACTTCCACAAAATCCTTTCCTTCTTTCCTTGCGTTAGTGAATGCTTTGTGCTTGAGTGATTGTTCTTTTACTTTCCCCTGAAGAGAGGGGTTGAGAGAATGCAATAGAGATGTGTAGAGGGAGAGAGAAAGAGAGAGAAAAGAAGAGCGACACCCGATGGGGTCCCAACCAACCCTCTCAAGGCCCCCCCACACCGTTACCGATGTGGTATTTGCTTTAGATTGTGTAAATGGAATGTATACACAATGCAATACCTCAATGCAGACTCTACTGACTTGACGACGACAAATCACCACGGTAACTCCTCGGGAAGAGGCACCTTTGGGGCTGATTTGATGCACCTTGGATTCTTCTCGATGTGGGAATTGCAGATGACCACCACGGGTTGATTGCATTCCCGATGTGAGAAGTATGATGGGTTGAAAACGCAAATCTCGATGAGGCCGATGATGGACAGCAATGGAGCACTCGATGCCGGCGAGGGAATGGCCGAGGGGAGGCTCGATGGGCTGCCGAAGTACCGGACCGCAACAGGAAACTTGCGTAGGCAGTGTCAAGCCACTTTCCGGCGAGGGGAAGGGCTGAAAACTGAAAACGCTGGGGCTGATTTGCTGCAGAACTGAGCGCTAGGACTGGCTGCTGAAAACATTGCGGTCCCAAAACGTTGGTTGCTGTGCAGGGCTGAAAACCCAAGGGCTGAATTTTGAAAACGCTGGATCTGATTTTGTAACTAAGTCAGACTTTGTAAATAATTAATTTATTTACGAGAAAAGAATTATCTAATTAGTTGTGTGCACATCAGAATAGATTTAGTAGTTCTGGGGCCTCAGGTGCGCCCAAGTTTGGGCCAGTGCACCTCAGGGAGACCCTAGCAAAAAATACCCTGAAGCCCTAGCGATTGGGAAATTGGGTCTTCAATGAAGGGGTAGATAGTAGCCTCAGATTTCAGGCTCAGAAAATTACGCGCGCTAGTGCAAGCACAGGAATGAGAAGGGGTCCTTAGAATAATAACCGTAAGGCCTGATTATTTTACGGCCTTAGGATAAGTTAGTTAAAGTATTCTTAAATGATTTGCGCTGGACCAAATGGCCGGACAAGTACGAACAGGTAATGCCAGAGCAGTGTCGGTACGGCATTGCGCTGGGGAGCAGCTAACAATTTGATTGGTTGCATCTATGTGTGCAGTTGTGCACTTAATTGCACATTTCATTAACTAGCATAGGATTTTTAAAGTCAAAAGTTGAATGGTTTTTAAATTTTAAAGTAAGTGTGCCACTTGGCACACTTTCCCATGCTCAAAAAGGATGCCAAGTAGGAGCCAGCGCTGAAAAAAAAAAACTCCCACGCTGGAGAATTCTCTCCACGTCAGAAGAAGCAGCAAGCGGCCTCCCTCTCTTCTCCTACAGTGAGCACTCTGCTCAACAGAGAGAGGTACTCTCTCTCTCTCTCTCTCTCTCTCTCTCTCTCTCTCTCTCTCTCTCTCTCTCTCTCTTTGTCTCTGTACTTCGCACAGAGGACATTACAGAGAGATTTGAAATGCGCTGTATGCTGAATTTAGTCTAAATTTGGTAAATTAACAAGCAATTCTCTGATTTTCATCAAAAATCAGTAAAATCTATAAAAAATCTTTCAATTTTCAGCACTCCCATCTGTTAATTTACTGTTTTCAATTAAAAATCAGCAAAAGAGCGCTAATCCTCACCTGCAAACATGCTTACGAGAAAGAAAACAAGTAATTTCAGCAATCAATTACTAAAGATTACGCGAAATTGAGGTTCCCCGACTCGAACCGATCCATAGGTGTGCACACGTCCTTCGTGCAGCCAAGCCGGCTCTGATACCATGAAACGAACGCAGGGAGTGGATTTCCCGGCTACATGGACCACCTACAGACACACGTCGGAACCACCCGACCATAGCCAGCATCCGGCAGCTTCCCCGCGCTGGGGCCAGCGTCCAAGGACGTAGGCGTGCACCTGTAAGACCGAGCGTCCCATACCCCTCGAGGTGACCTTGCGCACTCCTAGTGTCACGGGCTAACCATTGGCACTCTGCCAGTGGGGGTCGATAACTGCAAATGGGTCTTGGCCTCCCTTTTATAATAATGGCCGGCCACACTGGCTGGGTTCACACTATGTCCGCCTGGATACTAGACGCCCATCCCGACGGCATCTGGGCTAGATCCCCTCTCCTATGAGCGGGACATAACACAGGTACTCACAGCTTTAATGGAAAGCTTGCCTTCTCCCTTGCTCTATGTAGCGCGACGATTTGCTCTCGTGCATCTCTCTCCCCCCTTTGCACATGTAGTAATGCCCCTCTAGTTGGGCTTCTCAGCTGACCATGTACAGTTATGGGGGTTTTATGCGCGTTTGCCAAGGCAAGTGCCTTCTGTACAAGACCCGGATTAGCTAGTTGGTAATCCTCTTTAGGGATGCACAGTTCTATCGATGCGAAAACGGAGAGTTTTCTCGCGTGAAAACTCGTCCGATTTGAAAGGAAACTGTCCCATTGCGTGCGGGAGCCTGTGAGACACGCGTAGATGTGTTTGCTCCGCCCAAAGTGATGCGAAACATAAAATTACAGCCTATTGTGTTTTCCTGTAGGTGTACTGTTTCGCACCTAAACGGCAAGATATCGCCACGGGAGCCTCGGGAAGGCCTTGGGTGCTTGTATAAAATAGTTTAGAGAGATTTCTCGCGAGGAATCTCGTCTAATTCAAGGGGCAAGTGACCCACAGGTGCGAGAGCTCAAGGGCTACCCAGAAAAGTGATCGGCACGCGAATTGGAGCGCAAAACAAAGAATTAGCTGGTTTTTGGTTTTGGCCAGTTTCGATGCCTACAAGTCCCAGGAGCTTCAGGGAAGCTAGGGAATCACTATAGAGGTGTTTTGGCGCAAATTGGAAGCCAAAAACAAAGATTTCAGTGTGCTGTAATTTCTCGTCAGGTTTTGCAAAGTGCTCTAAAGTGTGTGGAAAGCCAATGTTTACTTGGGATTTTGCCTGTCACAAACTGCTGACGTATCAAAGCCTTGAAGAATGGAGCTGGCCGAGGGGCCTAAACCCTAAGAAGAATAAGTAACAGAAGAAGAAGTCCTACCAGCTTATGGGGACCCCGTCCGATGGGGCCCCAAGTGACATAAAGGATTAAAATAAAGCAGGACCCGCACACACGTTACCAATCGATGACGTGGCAGTTTTCGGATTTTCCGCTGACAATGTTGACGTGGCAGTTGTTTGGAATTCTGTGATTTATGCTGGCGCTTTTTGGTATTGCTTTTGGACCAGAAGCTTTTGAGTTTGAAGGGTTTTCATGTAAACTGCTTTTCATAGGCCAAGGGCCTTTAAATATGTGCTAAGGGCTCATTCTATGGCATGCTTCCCGGAGAAGGTGCGGAGTCTGGAGTACCGGCTTGTAATTACTCAATATCGCATCTGAATTGCTGAAAATTTATGATTGTCAAAAGCAATGACACGATCATTCTGCATAGAAATGCCTCCTGATGCTCGATCAGAAGCATCTGTCATCACATCAAATGGTTAAGTTGGATTTCCTATAGCCAAGGCATGTTTTGTTGTCAATGCATGCTTCAAATCTTTGAATGGTTATTCAGCTTCGGAAGACCATTGAAGTTTGTTCAATTTTGTTAATGTCGTTAAAGAAGCAGCAACATTGTGTACTTGGTATGGTAAACATTGGCAAGTCCCAAAAAAGAACGCACAGCCGAAATAGTGAGAGGTAAAGGCCAATCCACAATGACTTGAATCTTCTTGAGATCCACAGCAATGCCGTTACCAAAACATGTGTATGCAAAACTTCAAAGAAAATCTACAAATGTTGTTTGTGATCTACCAAAGTTTTGTTGAAGATGAGAATATCATCGAGGTATACTATCGCAAGTTTGTCCAAGGGCAAAAAAATTCGTTCATCAAGGTCATAAAATTGGTTGGGGCATTAGTTAACCCAAAAGGTATCATGCCACAAATTGATGATGTGGCATGCCCAATTGGAAGGACCGGCCAAGAGGACAAGAGGAACTGAACCCAAAAGAACTAAAGAAGTTGCGGCCAAGGGGCCTAAAAAGAGGATTACGATTTTTGAAACCTAACCCTACCCAACTTGAAGAAATACCAAAAGGGGCGCCAAGGTTTGGGGCCAATACTCTCTAGGGTGGAATTCCGCCACTCCGTGTTGCGTGTCCTCTCTCTCTCTCTCTGTCAGTTTAGTTGTTATTGAAGTGCTAAAAGTCTGTTCAGTATGTTCTTTTCTAGTGGCACGTGGTGCCCGTCTTGTGACAGTGGTATCAGAGCATCAGGCGTGTGCTTTTATGAAAGCATACCGGTCCTACCAAAGAGCAGATCGCACTTCCAAAGTTCATTGGAAATTTGAGCTTCGTGCTCCAACCCCGGGCTTATTAGCCACTCCCACCCTTACTTCATCGCGCATCCGGCGCGCTCCCCTCTTCACTGCTCATGTCTTACAGGGCATAAGCCATAAAGATCACTTGCAAGAGAAGGATCCAAGATTTGTTTCGAGTCACTGTTTTTCTCAAAAGCAGTGCCATGCAGATGTTGATGTCTATAGCTACCAAGCAGCACACTCCAAGTACTTGGCAAGCTTTCAAGAAAATTTTTGCCCAAAGTTACATGGTTTTTGATATCTTCCTTCGGAGTGCAACTTCTGGCAGAGTGGGGTATCCTGAAATGCTTGCCATGGAGACCCTAGCAGATTATATCTTAAAACTTCTCGACATCTCTCAATTGATGTCTCTTCTCGAGCTGATAACCTTGGAGGCTCAGTGCAATTGTTATCTTGGGATTACCATTGCCGCCAAAGAAACACTGTCTGTCCAAGAGCTGATGGATCATGCTGTGCTCGGCTACGACGTTATAGAATGAACCTAACCCTAATTTTTGGTGCAGGTTTCAGGATGGAAAGTCAATCGACTTTTCGAGCTCGACAAGTGTTGAGATTGCTTTTCAAGTTTGAAATTTGTTTAAGAGCTTGTTTGGTGATCCTGTTTGGAATTTGTTTGGAATGGATGGTATCTGTTTTGAACCTGTCTTGGTGCCGATTTGAATAGTTTGACTCTGGTTTTAATACTGGTTTCAATGATTGGTGAACAGCTCATGGCTCGGACCTGGATGGTTATTTGCAGGGAGAGTGTTCATCGGCGGCTTTATGTTTCTATGTTGTAACATGCATATGTATGCATTTGTGTTGCATTTTGATGTGCCAACCATTGAATTTTCCTAATTGGATGAGATTGCCTGGATATGTAATTTTAGTGCATCAAGACACCCATGGAAGATCAGTGCGGTTTGGGTGTGATGGCTAATTTTACTACGCCGGAATATCAAGAGTTCTGATATGGGCGAAAGGAGAATCCAACTTCTTGATCGAAAGAGCCGAAAGGAGAAGTCCTTGATCAAAAGAGCCGAGAGGAGAAGCTAACTCCTTAACAAAAAGAACAAATTGATTGTCCCTCAGAATGCCCCTCGGAATGATGCTCGGAATTTTTTTAGCTAACTTGAGTTGTTTTGCAGATATGCTGTCATCTCGGACGATTACTCTCTTTCAAGAAGGGGAGATGTCACAAACTGCTGACGTGTCAAAGCCTTGAAGAATGGAGCCAACTTGCAGATGCCGGCCGAGGGGCCTAAACCCTAAAAAGAACAAGTAACAGAAGAAGTCCTACCAACTTATAGGGACCCCCTTGGAGGGGGCCCCAAGTGATATAAAGGACTAAAAATAAAGCAGGACCCGCACACATGCGTAGCAGCTGATGACGTGGCAGTTTTCGGATTTTCCGCTGACAGTGCTGACGTGGTAGATTCCGCAAAATGCGCTGACAATGCTTACGTGGCAGTTGGACGAAATTCCGTGATTTACACTGACAGCTTTTTGGCATTGCTTTTGGACCAGAAGCTTTTGAGTTTGAAGGCTTTTCATGTAAACTGTTTTTCATAGGCCAAGGGCCTTTAAATATGTGCCAAGGGCTCATTCTATGGTATGCTTCCTGGAGAAGGTGCAAAGTCTGGAGTACTGGCTTGTACTGTGTTGATGCAATATAAAGAAATACCGAAAGGGGTGCCAAGGTTTGGGGCCAATACTCTTTGGGGTGGAATTCCGCCACTCTGTGTCGCGTGTCCTCTCTCTCTCACTTCAGTTGTTATTAAAGTGCTAAAAGTCTGTTCAGTCTGTTCTTTTCTATTGGCACGTGATGCCCGTCTTGTGGCGTTGTCCGTGGAGACTTCTACTCTGGTTATGCTACCGAAATCGGGTTAGAGTAGAGGAATTTCAGCTTGATAAAAGTGGGACAGCTTGTAGAATTTTACAGGTTTTTCTTAAGTCTAATAAGAACAAAGAAATACCGAAAGGGGCGCTAGTCTTTGGGGCCAACTGGGTGTCGTTGTCTGCTTGGTAGCGCTCTTGCTACCAAGTCGTGAAATGTCTTGAAGTGTTGAATTCTAGTCACAGGCTTATTCGTGAAGTTCCTTTGTGTCGTAAAGTTAAAATAAAGATCGGGTGAAAGCCTACGTCTACCGACCTACGGGCCGGTTTCAGACCTAGCTTACCTTTTTGATCTTTTCTTGTGTTGTGTGACCTGTTGGTAGCCCCGCTAGCCTTTCTTGTCCACTGGCACCTCAATGTGAATCGTCGGAATTATCTGATGAACCATGAGCTGTTTCCCTTGCTTCGTCCGAACCCTCGGCAATTGATTCCCTTATTTCTTTGAAATCCTCTGATGAACTTTCATTCGGCTCCCTTGGTTCTCTCTCTTTCCTGGAAGACTCTTGCTTTGTTGAGGTGGACATTGGCTTGTGCGTAGGATAGGTCTATGAGCTGGCTTGCATACCAAAACCTTGCTAGGCATGTCCAATAAGTCTCTGAATAGAGTCAGACTTCGTCTATTCAGACTTCTGTTGGAGACAATACCGTCAAATCTCTTTTGGCAATCCACAAGGAAACCGCTCAATCTGGTCCTTCAAAGTGACCCTTTGAAACAAGGATAGAACACTTCCTAGGCTGTTCTAAGCCCTAGAAGTAAGAATTACAGCTTTTCCACATGCACTTAGGGTTAGATGTTCACGTGATAGTGTGTGTGTATGTGTGTGGTGTGGGTGTGGGTGTGGGTGTGGGAGCATATATTAGTACCTAGTTCTACACCCATTATTGGGCACTGACGTCGTTAGTGGGAATGTCGTAGTATTTATTCAATACTATGCATGATGGAGCTGATGGTTATTCTCGATAGAAATCGCATAAAGATAGACCAATCGCGATAGTCGTTGAGCTTCAGAGAGACTCCAAAGTTTGAGAGAATAAGAGATTGAGAAGAAGGGTTAAATGTAATAGTAGGCATAGAAATGAAAGCAATATCAGGATTCGTAATCAGTATTACTCATTTGACCACCAACCCTGGATCGAATTTAAGCAATGTTTTTGTTTTTGCTGAAATTGTATGTTAGTAATATAGCAGCTCTTAATGAAACAATAGAATGCTTGACCTGTTGTGCTTATTTTGGCTGCTCATGCAATAATGACATTTTTGGTGACAGCGTGTTTGGAGGGGTTATCATTCTGTTTGTGAGGCAGAAATTGCAATTCGTTCAGAATGGGATGCATATGTTGCCAAAGAGTGGCCTGTGTACCAATCAACTGCAACTGCGCAGACATTGACCGATTGTATACTACGACCGTTCCTGTTCTTCACTCGTCGTTACCATCAGAAGGAAAATGTTAGAGGTGATAGTGATCGGTTTGTGATTTGTTTCACAATACTGCTGCAAAGTATCAATATGGCAGGTTTGATTTCAAGTTTACCTTAGTTATATAAAAGATGGAATTAATTTTCTCCACCCTGATCATTTGACACTTGTTTTTTCATACAGACCCTCTTAAAAATTATTGTGGCCTGTCTACTGGATCTAAAGATCAACAAAGCACATGGAGATGCCAGGTGCACAGATTGTTGAGGTTAAGCTGTCTTGGGTTGGTTGAAGGCTCTGCCAGGCATCATTCTGATTTGCTAAAGCTTGCAAGCCTCTCAGTACGGATGCTTGTAGCGCTTACTGATTCCAATATGTGGATTTGTTTTCATAAAGAAGATGATAAAGCACATGTAAAGTTAGTGGTTTGTGAACTTTTAGAATGGACTGCAGAGGGGAATGGGAAAATTCCTCTCTATCCAGCAGTAGCTGTGTGCATTGAACAGATGTGTCCATTGAAACGTGAGGATGGTGATAGACCTGTACCACTGCAGAAAGAAAAGCTTTTGATTGTGGCTAGTGCTATTACTGTAGCCCTGAGACCCTTACAACAAACTCCTGTTGAAATGGATATAAATAGACTCGGTCAAAGATTATCATCAGCGAAAAGAAAGGCGTCAGAGGATTTTTGCTCATGCGTACTAACAATCCCTTATATTGTACAACGCCTTCCTGCAGCCATTTTACCTGCATTACAGCACCCTTCTGTCTTAAGTTTGTGCCTTGAAGCTTTTGAGGTATGCTAATCTGCTTATTTTGTCTGTCGCATTCTGTAGGGTATGTGTCGATCACTGTACCTCGTAAACCAGATCAGTCCTAGTCATCTTATTTTTTCTAAAACGGACTAACAGCAATTTCAGGGTGGCACAGACTTTGATTCCTCATTTGACAACGGCAGACATCTCTTATCACTATTTTAAAACGATAAGCCAGCAAGTGCTCTTAGTGCCTGATTATGTAAATACTTCACCATCAGCTGCAGCCTTGACCAATATTGTGGCCCTTTCAAAATGCCCTACAGTCAATGGTTCCACCAAGTTTGTGGATGCTCTATCTATTGATGCATATCTAAAAGCAGTATGCTCTTTGTTGGATCAGTCACTGTCCTGGCTAAAGAGCTTACAAACCGATTCTGCAGAAAATGAGCAAGATGACATCCATGATTGTCTTGTCCACAAGACACGATATTGCAAATGTGAGAAAAGTCCTGAAGCTCTTTTTCAAGCTGATGCAAGACTGCAAATGTTAAAGGATCTTGAACCTCTTTGTCAACTGTGGCATTTGAGGCAGCTTCTCGATCAGAGCTGTGGGAAATGCAATTCAGAAGCTGATCATATTAATTTGAAATCAGACACCATCACGGCTACCTTGAAGCTTTCTGATATAGCAATGTTATACTTAAAGGTTTCAACAGTATTCAAGTCGCTGCATGAAGAGCGAATTCCTTGTCCAGTTTTGAATTTGCTGGCTTTTGCGCCAGGTTTCCTTTGTCAACTATGGGGGTGGCTGGATGATGTCCTTGGTTTGTCGCAGTGCTGTAATGAAAAGGCAAATTACAAGACAGCTGAAACAAAAGAGACAGGCACGCATTTAGACAGATTGGTTCCTCAGAAAGATGAGAGAATGAGTGGCAGTTTGAGTTCTAGGTGGGCTTCTGCTGTGTCAAAAATAAAGGGAAAGGGATCTTGTTCAGAGGCAATGGACTCTAACATCAAAGCTATTGAGGAAGACAGAAATGCCAACATATGGAACATTGAGAGAATGAGAAGTGGTCCAATGGGTATCCCTAAAGAGGCCTTGCGTGTCCTCACACTTTTTTGTGCGGCCTATGGCCATTTACTGATGATACTTGACGATGAGGAGTTCTATGAACGCCAGGTATGACTTGTGTTTTGTTGTCCTTTTATCCATATCTGGAGCAAGTCTATTCTTCAGGCTCAATTTACTTGGTTAAACAGGTGCCGTTCACACTAAAGCAACAAAGGGTCATTGCAGCTTCTTTGAACACATTGGTGTATAATGGACTTCTGTCTGCTTCAAAACAAAAGTCTTTACCTTTGTTGGATGTGACTATCAAATGTTTGAACTCTTTGTATGGGAGGGATTGCAGGCGAAGTTTTTGTTTTGTAAACCTATGGCTTGCACCTGCTTTTGTAAACCGCCCTCCTATTCCAGCTGCAGCAAGAGCGCATGAGGTTGCATTGGCATCAATCAGAACGAGAGATTATTCACAAGCACCAGCTATTGGATATGTGCTTGCATTGATTCCTCACGTCATTCCTTTTGAAGAAAGGCATCTCTCTCTCTCTCTCTCTCTCTCTCTCTCTCTCTCTCTCTCTCTCTCTCTCTCTCCCCCCAATTGTATGAGCATTTTGAGTTCTCCAGATTGTTATTGAGTTATTGCTCTTGGCTCTCTCTCTCTTGTAACTAATTGGTCTCATAGGTCATTTTGGCCTTTTGAAGACGTTAATATAACATTTCATTTCATTTCATTTCTCTCTCTGCTGCCCTGCTCCACTCGCTCCCACTGCCCTGCTCTCTCTCTCTCTCTCTCTCTCTCTCTCTCTCTCTCTCTCTCTCTCTCTCTCTGCTGCCTCGCGCTCTCCCCCCTCTGCAGCCCAGCTCCGTTGCGCCCCCCCCCCCCCCCCCCCCCCGGCACGTAGAGAGAGAAAGTTGAGAGTATTCAAGCGTAGAGAGAGAAAGCTGAGAATTTCCAAGCGTAGAGAGAAAAAATAGAGAGAGAAATTTGTACGTGTAGAGAGAAAAATATAAAAAAATTCCCCCGCTTTCACTTCCCCATTTTATCCTCTTCTTCACTTCATTCTACCTCTCTCCCTCTCCTTTTGCGGCCTTCAATCATGAGGAAACAAAATGGCAAGGATGACCCTATGGAGGATGCCATTCAAAAATGCAAAGAAGAAATGAAGGAGTCCATCAACAAGATTAATCGCCACCTCCTAGGTGCTATTAAGGCACTCGACGGGCGCGTATCGGCACAGGAAAGCACGATACATACACTTGAGGATCGTGTGAAGGCCCAAGATGAGGAAAAATCGTACTACTCAAGAAAGAGCTTGCAGAGGTATGATCGCAAAACGTCCTCGAAGAAGGAGAGCTTCAGCCCTCAGTAATCGAAGAGCTTACGATTAAAGAACAAGTGCGGGCCGTCAAAGAAGGTGAGGAGCAACAAAAAGAAATGACAACTTCGTGGGTAGATGTCATCACAAAGACCCAACAAAAGGTGGAAGAGGCCGAGAAATGGATCGAGATTGTCAAGAAAGGAAAGGGCAAGGAAATAACCACCACTTCCACACCAACCATCATTAACCTTACACTAGAAGAGGAGCAAAGGAGACGTGTGCGGGCCTTACACGTGAGGATATGTGGCCTCAAAGACCAAGATAATGTGGATTGAAAGGTGAAAGAACTCATGACTCTGGTGGGGGTTACCGAGCATACGCATACGAGGGCTTGGAGAGTGGGCAATAAGAAAAGTGGGAGCAATGGGGAAACCTCGAAGGAAAGGGCATGCGAAGGACTTCTTGACGAAGAGATCGACTCTAAAAAAGACAAGCATCTTTCTTGGAGATGACATCACCCTCTCGCAGATTGCTCATATGCAAGCGGTAATGCCGGAAATTAGAGCAGCAAGAGAGAAAGGGAAGATTGCTTTTTACAGGGATGGAAGGGTGGTGATACCGGAGCAACGCTCTGCATGACGGTGCGAGATCTATGGGACCACACTAAAGATAGCAGCCTGGAATTGTAATGGGTCACTCCATCTTGATGTAGGTGACTTTGAGGATAGTTTCACTGGGAGAGACATCATTTTCTATTCTGAGACGCATCAAGCCCTTGGGCAATCCATGCCATAGGTGAGCGGATATAGATGGGAGATAGCATGCAAACAGGAGACCAGATTGGAGCATCGAGGACGGGGCTCAGGGGGAGTGGCAGTTTTATTCAAGGAGGAGTTGCAGCCATTGATATATATAGCGCGTAAGGATGAGCAGGCTAGATACATGCGGGTGAGGCTAAGGGCAGAGACAGGCAGATACCTCTACATTGCTATTTGTTACTTTCCTCCTAGTATGTCAATATATGCATCACCTAGAGAACAATCCCCCTTTGCTATTTTGGATAATGACATATGGTTCCTCCTAGTATGTCAGTATATGCATCACCTAGAGGACAATCCCCCTTTGCTATTTTGGATAATGACATATAAGAGTTTTCCAAGGATGGTGACATTGTCATACTAGGGGACTTCAATGCTAGGACTGCTCATCACTAGACATTATTTTATGATACTTCCGAGGAGATGCTTAGGGAGTTGGATGTTACAGAGATGGGCCTATCCAGACTATCACAAGATGAGAAGTACACTGAGTATGGCAGATACTTGATAGATATGGGAACTGCACATAGATTGGCCATTTTGAATAGCCCACAAAGATTTTCGACAGGTGGAGGTTTTACATGCTTTCCACATCGACATGGTGCTAGTACAGTGGATTATGTTATGGCCCAGCCAGGTCTCATTCCATTCTTTCAAGATTTCATGGTGGGCACTAGGCCAGTTGGAGTTGCAGTTGATCATGCTATCTTGTCTTTCACTCTTACGTTTCAGTTCAGCACAGCTCCATTGGGAGAGGCTCCCACGCACACTCGGTATACCTTCATGAGGGAGACGGATTCTGTGTATATGGATGAGATATACAGGCAGCTATGCACTCAAGAGCCGGGACGACCACTAGATGAACTAACTCAAATATTGACAGAGACGCTTCATGATGCAGCATCAGAGGCATATCCCCACAACCAGCCTACACGGAGACGATCTAGGAGCATGCCCTAGAACATTTGGTATGATGAGGAGTGTAGAGAGAGGAGGATCAAATTACAGAGGGAAGTGCTCATGGGTATTACCACACACAAAGTCACGGATTATCTTTCGCCGCCTAGTGCGACGAAAGAAAAGGGCTTATCTATCTCAGCTAGAGCGGGATCTGTATCAGCTATTTATGAGTCAAGACTCAGGCGAAGCATGGAGGCTATTCCACGAGCATTCACCACCACCAGCGATCACCTCCACAGAGACATGGGGAGAATATGCGACATCTCTCTACACAGCATCAGGGCAACCACCTTTGCTGGACCCACTAGAGACATGCCGTGAGACATGTACTTTCTTTACTGCCGAGAGGGTAAAGAAATCCATTGACAGGATGAAGACAAGGAGAGCACATGATCATGATGGTCTGGTAGCAGAGCACTTCATCCATGCTAGAGATATGCTTGTAGAGCTTCTTGCTATGATGTTTAATCGAGTCATGTATGAAGGCTTTCCTGAGACTTGGAGTATGTCTAGGATTGTGCCTATTTTCAAGTCAAGAGATCCCATGATTCCGAGAAATTATCGCACCATCATGGTTGGTCACACATTGGCTAGGTTGTATGCATCCGTTCTTGAGCAGGAGCTGAGTAGATGCGCAGAGCGAGAAGGCAAACGAGCATCAGGGCAAGCAGGATTCAGAAGAGGTTTCTCCACTCTTGACCAAATTCTGACACTCAAAGCTATTATTGAGGAGGGTAGACAGGCAAGAGGATGTATTGTAGCTTTGTGGATTTCCGCAAAGCTTTTGACATAGTGCCGAGAGCCAGACTTATACGCAGAGTACAGGACATGGGTGTGCCTATAGAGTTGATATGGGGTATTCTGGCTTTATACTGGATAGTGATGGGGCGGGTACGCACTACTGAGGGAATGTCTGACATGGTCCACTCCACTATTGGAGTGAAGCAGGGATGCCCCCTATCTCCGACTCTTTTTTGGATGTACGTAGATGAGTTTTCAGACTATGTAGAACGTCAGGGAGACAGAGGGGCGTAGCTAGCAGGAACATGGATTCCGTTGTTACTATATGCTGATGATATTGTGTTGATTTCTGAATCTCCAAAGGGGATGCAACGTCATTTAGATGCTTCGCATACATTTGCTAGCGACAGTGGATTGTCTATCAACCTTGGGAAAACCAAGGTTATGGTGTTCAACACCACACCACAGTGGGTGAGGATGTCAGCACCCACATTTACGTATGGCCAGGAGAATGTGGAGTACACAGATGCATATACTTACCTTGGGGTAGTTTTTGGTGGACCGGTGTTTTCAATTAGGAGAGCATCAGAAACTAGACTGACGAGAGCATATGCAGCCTTGGGAGGACTGGAGAGGATGTGTTCGTAGGTTCAGTTCCAGGAACCGCGAACAAAGCTGTGGCTTTTTGACACTCTAGTGACTTCAGCTATGCTGTACGCAGTTTAGGCATGGGGACCCTCAGTAGACCATCATGGGAGATCTGGCAACACAGATGGATGGAGATATATGGAGAGGTGTTTGGTCTCTATGATCGCTCGGATGATTCGAGCTAAGGCATCAGTGCTGCATGAGATTATCTGAGCCGAGCTAGCCGCCCCGCCCCTCCTGGTCAAGGCATTGATTAGATCAGTATCCTCTATACACAATTTATGGGACCTCCCTAGGGACAGATATGCTCGGCTTGCCTTGGAGTCATTCTGACAACTAGTGCTACAAGGCGATACAGCATGTTGGTATGGACAGATGACAGCATGGTTTCAGTCACATGGTTTCAGCATGGATAAATTGCCTCTGTTTCAATACTCCCTGGATGCACCCTCCTTGTCTCTCACACGGACAAAGATCACCAAACTCATACGCCAGGATCTGATTCAGCTAGATACTAGGAGCACATGGATACAGCCGACATAGGAGTTGGGCACGAAGATGGCCTTCTACAAAGAGCATATTCTCCAACTCACAGAGGACGGTTTTGTGACTAGGCCTGCAGACATGGATACGCACTTATCTCATGGGATACGATGCGCTATTGGGTAGATACGCACATCCTCACCTCAGCTCCAGATCGAGACTGGCCGATTTCGAGGGGTACCAGCAGGGGCGAGTATATGTCACCTATGTCACTTAGAGCCAGAGACAGAGCTGCAGCACACATGTCATTGCTTGGCGTACTATGAGATACGTGGCCGCTTCCACTGTTTAGAGAGGATTTCGGACCATTTTCTAGAATCATGAGATACGAGGATCAGAGATGTCTCGGATTGTTCTTGCTAGAGCTACGCAGACTTAGGGAGAGCTTGCTGAGGATATCAGGGGAGGGATAGTCTCAGAGACGAATCACATATTTCTTTACACCAGCCAGGGGAGAGCCAGAGGAGCAGTCATCACCAGTCATCACAGTAGATCTCAGAGCCCACCTACACTAGAGGTATGCTGATTGACCGAGCCATTGAGCTAGGCAAATCCAGACGCCCACGACCTTGAGGGGTCTCCCACCATCTACGAAGGCTGCAACAGAAGATACAGATCACTCTCGCTTGACATGCAAGACGCCCAACCAGAGTACTGACCATAGAGGATGTTGATGAGATTCGACAGCGACGTATGAGAGATTTCATTTGAACCCACCAAACAATCCCCCCCCCCCCTCCTATCCCGTTTCAATTCCGAATCAGCTTCAGGTTCATCCCCTAAGTGTTTTTAGTGTTAGTTAGTTTCTTTGTACTTTCCGTACTCAGACATGGTATCAGATTCACCAATTGTAACTTTTTGGTCTCATAGGTCATTTTGGCCTTTTGAAGACGTTAATATAACATTTCATTTCTCTTGTTTTTGCAAAAAAACGAGGCTTTACCTTCTTCATTACCTAATCTCTTCAAGAAAAAATCCCTTCATCTGTAAATCGGGAAATCACCAAAGACATAAAAACCATGATACAAGGATTAACAACATTGGCTACAAGGGGATAGACCTTAAAGGTGTAGGTGTACAAAAGATTGGATTGCAATACAGAACATGTGCCGTCATGCAACTTACGAAAAAGCTAAGTTTGAATCTGCTGCATGTGAAGCACGTTTTTGCCAAAGGGCTGCAAGGGGACAGGTGGACAGCCTCCATCTTCAAAGGCAGAACCCCACCAATGTGCTCAATATTATATATGCAACCGGTAAGTCACCTGACAAGGTGGTAGAAATACGGCAACAATACTGAACTGAAGAGAAATATCAAACTTGAACAAGGCACGATAGCGTCGCCTAGTGTGTTACTTTTGGTGGAGTGGTTCAGATGGGTCTACTGACACATGGCCACCACTTGATGGCACACAGTTATCTTGCCTAGAGAGGAGGGAGTCTTGGGGAATATTGATCCAGAGATGCAAAGCAAGGCATTGCTTGCGAAGCTCATAGTACGTGATTGTTCCAAAGCCTTCGAAGCAATTTTTAAACCATGCTTGTTACGTTTCTCTATCACCCTTTATGTGCTGCGTGTTGAGGATTTGGATGGATATGCGTCCTGCTTTCATTCGACACCTTCCGTGTCATTTGGAGGAACTTATTTGGAATGCATATGTGACAGATTCAAAGAGGCGACAACTAGGAGAGGACACACATTGATTGGGCTAGATGGAATGATGGTTTGGAAACCTCTTTACGTTGTTGGTCAGAGGCTTCATTTGTTGGTGCAGAGGTCATTGGTGCTACCTATAGGATCCGTAGAGGGGTTGTTGCGCGTATGTGAGAGATTGATGTGGCTATTTGTGCTGGCAGGCATGGCCTCAGTGGGGGATAAACTGGTTTACCCCCTTATCAGGGATGGTGGGCATTTTTTCACCATCACTCTCGACACCCAATTGTTGTGCAGCATGGGACACAGGTGTTTGACATTGCAGAGACTGGCCATCATGGCTATCACATCAGATTGGCTTTTTAAGGTGAGGTGTCTCTTGATCAACGCCTAGATGTTCGTTGGAAGCCTGTTTGAGTGGTGGGCTCGTTGGGGAGACACTCTTGTGTTGACCTTGTTTTCACAACAGAGGAGGCATGGCTTTGGAGGTTTTGGATTTGGCAGGGATGACCACTGGCTTAGTTGGACTGGATCTTGGTGAGTGGTAGTAGACTTCTTTAGAAACTGATGGGGTCCCTCTTTCCTTTTTTGAGTACATTGTATCCCTTGGGAGGAGATCATCTTGAGGACACAACACCCTCCTCACCGTCCATGTTAGTCAAAGGTATGGTGCGATCTGTGCATCTCTCTGGCCTTTCAGAGATAGTTTTGGTCATGCATTTGGAGTATCAGGGTCAGCCACTAGATATGCTATTTCATGTGGCTAATAGTGCATGCAGGATTGCCTGTTGGCATTAGGACTGAGACTATTGTTCATGATCTGACTTGTACTCTGCAGCATGAGTCCTTGAGGCACAATTTTTGGGTTTATCCGTATGCTCAGATGGTGCGGAGGGTGGTATGTTGTTTTCTGATCAGAGTGGGTGTTCATGATGGGTTTGTGAGGTGGCGACCAGTTGAACGGCGTTTGCTGTTTGTAGGGTCACACACTCTTTTTCAGGGCTCTCTGACAGATTTAGTCTTCATGCTTACATCAGTGGGGTATACTCTACAGATGGTTCTAGATATTGTCCATCAGTCGGACTTCTCTAAGAGGGATGTTGTTTTTACTACGATCGGTAGCATCACTTTATGGATCATGTGGAAGGCTGGACTCATAGTCTTCCCCGACATTGACCACTTTGACAGCTATTTGTACTAAGCTGCTAAATACGGTTTGCAGCCAGTGGGATACTTCAACAGTATCCTCCAGGGCAACGGAGAGGTGTAGATACTCTTTCCTCAAAACATGGGCGATTTCTTCACTCCTTTTGAGTCTAGACCATGAACACCTCACATGGCACTACGCACCCAATGGTTTATTTTGCATTCTTCATACTTGCCACCTTGATGTACACACAACACTGTACTCCCTGTCTTGTATATCCTCGGGTTGATAGGCCTTTGAGCATCACCAGTGTTCTATTTGTACACAGTATATAGCCCCTTGTGCCAAAAAAAAAAAACATTGAGTGGCGGAGTTCCATTTCTAGAAGCAGTGCCCCCTCAAGTAGGTGCCTCTTGGGGTATTCCTTTGTTCCATAGACCGAAGCTGAAGTACACATCCACAGATTCGCAGCCTCATGCTGTAATGGCACCCTAGTCTCTCTTTTATAGGCATGGGTCCGAAAGCATGAAAGTGACTTCAAAAATCCTGCTATTACTACAAGTGTCAAAAATATCAAAGTCAACAACTTTTTGGAAAAAAAATGGTGCCCCAAAAAGCTCTTGAAAGGCCAAATGTCGCCAAAAGCCCTAAAGGTAGACCAAAGCTTCATGCCAGCCATCTGTATAGTTTGCCATGCTAGCACCTTGCCACGTCTGTGGTCCACAGAGGCCACACCATCGCCCATCTGTACAAGCATGCAATTTGCCTCGCGAAATCTTGAGCCTTTTCTGTATTTTTGCTTCTCAAGTTCTCTTCCAGTCCGGCTTGGCTCTTCCTCCTCTCTCCCGGTTTGGTGCTAGCATGCCACACTATCACTTTGTGACATATATACCCCCCCCCCCCCCGTTAGAGTTCAGGCATCTCTCTTGGTTCATCCAATCGGTCCCAGTTTCTCCCAGGGACAGGTGTTAGGGAGTGAGGCTGTTTTGTGGCTATGCGAGGCCAGTGTAAGGTAAGTCTCTCATCTCGGGTTGTGTCTAGCCATGTTTAGCTCAGGTTTTAGCTTGGTTTCATGGCCATGTAGGCTTCTATTCCCCCTAGACATGTCTCTCTGCTTTCCTAGGACCCTATGGGCCACTTCCTGTATTTTTCCCCCCTATTTATGGGATATTTACCACTGTAACATGGAATGGGCGGAACGGCTGCTTTCCGTATCAAAACGGCGTTCCAGCCGGCCGAATCTGGCAAAACGGGGTCGGGAACTGATATGTGCTCCAGATGCGGCACCTAACAGCGGAACGGGGGGAACAGGCTGGAACGGCCGGGGGGAACGACGGGTGGCAAATTTGAATTTTAAAAACGGGCGACAATTTTCAAATTTTGAAAACGGGCGGGCGCCAGACCTTTTGGGGGCTGTTCACATTTAAGCTTGCAAGACTCCTTGGGGGGGGGTTGTCTTTTTCTCTATAAGCTCACCCTCACCCCTCACACTTTCATATCCCTCACTCTCAAGCTTGAGCCTTGAAGCCACTCTCTCGCCCTCCCTCTCAAGCTTGAAGCGCCGAGCAGTAAGCCACTCTCACTCTCACCCTCTCTCTCAAGCTTGAAGCCACAAGTTCTCACGCTCCATCCCTCTCGCAAGCTCTCAAGCTTCATCCCTCTCACAAGCTCGCAAGCTACCTATTGACATGTCATTCTACAAAGATGACTTCCGTATGTTGGCACATGAAGTCCTCATCTGAAGGCCATGTATACCTCCCACATAGTACGAGGCTGGTGCTTGGACAGTTGGTTGTCCAACCAGAATCAAGTATGAGTGTGTGATTGATACATGTATATAATCACATGTAGGACAGGGAGGGGGACTAGGCATGGAGCTCAAACATAACGTACCTGTACAAGGGTTAAGCACAACATGATCAAGGCAGCCCTCATTAGCTCCATTCTACAGAAATTGGTGGGCTTAGTACTGTATATCTAGGAGCCCTCTGGACATATGGATGTGCAAGATCAGGGTGCTGCTGCCGTCTCTCCTGGAGGCGTTGCTCGCGTGTTGTCATCAGTTTTGGATCTCTTGCCAGGTATGTGTGAGGATCTATATCCGGCAGCCCTCGATCTCTTCCAGGCTCTCGTTTGCTCTGCCCTTCTAAGGGTAAGCCCTTGTTCCCTGACAACCCCTCTGGAAGGTGTTGTCTCAACTTACTGGAAGAACTCGGGGAGCTGTATCTGTCTGGGAATGGTCTCTCACAACCGTCCCGTAGAACACTTGATCTCCATGCTGCTGCTCTTTAAAGAGTTTAATTGTCTCTGGTTCTGAGACATCATGATTGGCTCAACTGAGGTATCTGCTCATCCAAACAGAGTGGAGTATCTGGCCTCACTCTCTACCTCCTCTACGTAATCTACACAATCTGGCCGCCTGTGGAATGCTTGCTGTCCAACCACCCTCATTCTGTAGTGGCGGGACAATACTAGGGATACAATAAGTGGCATATGGTTTTGTCTCAGACAATAGGGGATACAATGCACATCCATCCACCTCCCCCCCCCTTTCTTCCTCAAAAGTACAAACACCTCTGTTCTCCCCTTTTTCCCCCATTGTCTTGTTTTAATCTTCTGTTGGACATACTCAGCTGAAGTGTGCATGTTCATTGATGCATATGCATACTATATAATTTGAAGCTTGCCAGTTGAGAGTCTTCCTGTTTTCTTGCAACAGGGTACAAATTTTTCGTGAGTTTGTTCGATCTGATAAAATGGCCAGGAAAATGGTCATGGGACCAGGCCCTGCATCTATCACAGTGGCTGTAAGAAGAGATCATCTAGTTGAAGATGCTTTTGCACAATTAAATGTGTTGGGATCAAGTTTAAAATCTGGAATCAATGTCTCGTTTGTGAATGAGCTTGGTCTTTCAGAAGCTGGTCTGGATTATGGGGGCCTATTCAAAGAATTTTTAACAGATCTAGCAAAAGCAGCATTCGACCCAGGGTGAATCACCTGTTACCAATTCTGTAAACTTATGGTGGTTTTTGTCGTCTTCTCTTATTTGATGTTGTTTTCGTGGCAAATGTGGTGGTTTGCATCATATTCTCAGTGTAGTCTGCTAGATTTGCATAGAGTGGTGGCATGACCTTTTGGTCTTTTGTCCTTCAACATTTGAAATTCATGATTGAGGGCAAGATTTATGACTGCAGCTATTTTTGTGATTTGTTCTGTTTGCTGCAGATATGGCTTGTTTGCACAGAGAGAAACAGATGAGGGCCTCCTTTTTCCACATGCCGCAGCTGGAAAGCTGCAACATGGTCTGCAGATGCTTGAATTTTTGGGCCGCATAGTGGGAAAAGCCATCTATGAAGGCATACTATTAGATTTCTCATTTTCACACGTTTTTATTTGGAAATTGCTTGGTCGCTACGTTTTCTTTGATGAGCTTTCAGCGCTTGACCCAGAGCTCCATCAAAATCTAATGTATCTTAAGGTGAGGACCTCCTTTAATGCTTCTGATAAATTGAAGACATACTTTGTGTTTGTCTCTATTGTTGAACAGTAAAAGATCTACAAGGAAAATTTGTTGCTATGAGTAAAAAGAGCTCCTAGTTATTTGAAACCAAGACTAGCGATGAACTGTGAACTTGAAACACTTCACACTTAAACTCTAAGACGATACAGAAGAAGGGGAGTTTCCCTTCAAAGAGTGTTGGCACCTCAACTAGGCGCCCGTAGCGGTGTATATCGACGAATTGTCAGTCACAACTGTCCTATGTGATCCCTGTCACATGATCAGGTACAATGTGAGCGCTACCTCCAACATAAAAATGCTACGTTAGCCGTGTCCGTACGCTGTCATGTTAGCAGTCCGTTACACAGCTGCCACGTTCTTAGTCCAGAAACAGACCCACAAATCGTGGTGTGATTTTTTGGTGCTGCTCTTGGACTTGGCCTTTTAGGTTGGCATCTGGTTTGTTCTTCTGGCTATGTCAAAACGCAACTCACTTCATCTGTTATTTACAAATGCGCACCAAAAGAACATTAAAAATCATTACAACTGCGCCCTGAAAGAAATCTCTAGTGTAAAAAGTACTACATTAGTTTGACCGTATGCTGCCACATTAGCAGTCCGTACACAACTACCATGTGGTCAGTCCGTACATAGTCCCGCAAATCGTGGCGTGATTTTTGTTGCTTTCGGACTTGGTCATCTAGGGTCTCCTCCTGTCCATCAGGAGGAAGCTGTTACATTGGAGCTCCGCACGACTTTCTCTGGCAGGCAGAGTTATAGTGGCCAACCAGGTGTTGTTGGCTACTATGTGGTACATCACATCTTGTTGGATCTTTTCGAGTTCTTGCATCAGCCAGGTAGAGAGGCTGATCACGAAGTTCCTTTGGTTAGGGCGCGACACTTAGATTGCCCAGCAGATCGCTCTTCTTTGTTCTCAGGGGGGGTTAGGGATCATAGATGCAGCACATCAGAACAGAGCCCTTCTTGGGAAGTTTGTTGTCAGAGGATTGCTTCCAGGGGAGGAGCCTTGGAAGGAGTTTTTGCTTTAGCGGCTTAGTGCTAGAGTGCCTTAGGCTGGATGCCCTTGGAGACCTTCGACCAGATGGATTTCACAGAGATGCACAGAGTTGGCATGAGCAGGAGACTGGAGGACCGTTTTGCTGTGAGTCTGGTCCGCTCCTGGGAGCATTTGAGGAGAGGCCTGGAGCAGCACAAGCCTACTTGCACGGAGGAGCGTCTGCGACAGCCCCTTGTTTGGAAGGAACCCCATGGTTAGCACTCAGAGAGGCCACTTGGTTGGTAGTAGGCCTCATGTTTCTTGGGGTCCCATGGCAGAAGGTCCAGCATGCACCTTAGGTGACTTGTTACAATTCTCAGGCTTGTCAAAGGAGCTTCAGAGCATCCAGCTACAGGGCATGAGAGGGGTGCAGAGCATGTGTCAGGCCATCACAGAGGCAGTCCCAGCGTGAGGACATCACAGAGGCAGTCCCAACTGAGTGGCTCACACCTCTCGAGTCAACAACGCCTAGATAGATGGGGGCCTTCACGCGACTGGAGGTCCTCGTCGCAGTTCGGGCTTGTTCAGAGACTGTACCTGCCCTATTTTTCGAGCTACAGGGTGAGGGTAGTTTACACTGAGTTTCAGTTGAGGCCCCACAGGTTGTAGAGTGCTGCTTTTAGAGGATCCGAGTTGTGGGCACCCGTGGGAGAAATTGTGTCATAGATCCTGACCCAGTAGCTCTTGAGCCTAGCCACTGGAGGCTGTGGGCTTGGGAGAGCTGCCCACTGGCACAAGTGCAGTGGGATCCTGGAGAGTGGTTTTGGCGGGACTCTTTCGCCTCAGCCGACCATCCAGGTGTCCCTTTGTTTTAGTACACTGTTCTACTGGGACATCACATACTGGCAGCACGGAAAGAGGCTCGTCCTGCTGTAGCACCTCAGTGACACGAGGAGGGTCTCACAGCAGAGTTCTTGTCAGATTTTTGGGTGAGGTTATGGGACGCCAGACAACCGCGGCGAGTCACTTTGTTTCAGTGGCTGGTTGCACATAGAGCTACAGCAGTGGGGAGCTGGCTTGTACGTAGTGGTCTCTCGGCAGCATGCGCAGCTTGTGGCCATCCTGTGGAGAGTTAGCGTCATTGTCTTTGGGAGTGTCCGATGGCACATCAGGTTTGGCTTCGTGTCCTTCGGCTGATGCCAGCTTTTTCCACAACACGACAGTACACTTGGGGGGAAGCTGCTTGGTCCACTCTCACGAGCCCGGCACTACAGTTTGAGCTATCCTCCACCAGCAAGATGATAGTGTTCCAGGGGGGTTGATCTACACTCCAGCCTGCTACAGAGCTTACTCCACAGGAGTGGTGCAGTGAGAGAGAGGAGTGTTGGGAGCTCATCTGTGGCCTGACACTCTTGGTTCATCTGGGGGGCCCACTGCTTTCGCATCTTCGAGACTCGTGTACCACCAGCAGAGAGAGTTCGAGATCTTTGGCTAGAGCTGATCCATACTCTCAGGGGACGGTTCGAGAGACTCCAAGGAAGCTCCGACCACATTCGGGAGCATAGAGAGGCTTTCCTACGACTCTAGCGCCCTGGGCCTTTCTTCACCATGGTCTAGGGTGGGCTCAAATGGCACTACCGTCCACCTTTGTGGCTTTTCCCTCCTCCCATCTCCTGATTTAGCCTCATTGGACATATGGTGTTTTTTCATTGGGAGAGTCTCCCCTTATGATTGCTGTAGACCTCTCTAGTAGAGGTGGTGGTTGTCACAAAGTGATGACGTGGCGGACAGCAGAAACCCTAATTTCTGCCAGAAACCCTAATTTCCGGAAATCGCAGAGGCTAAAAAAGAAAAAAATAATAAAATTTTTGAAATGATGAGCGACGCGAATTTTGCTTTTTTTTTATAAAAAAAGAGAAAAAGACTCTCTAAGAGAGAGAGAGAACTGATGCTTCTTATTTTAAAAGCTTTTGGGGCTCTGCTTTTGGGCATCCCTTGTAACCTTTAAATTAGTGGTGAGGGCCTCACTTCTCAGAGCATCTGGACGCAGAGTCTGAGAGTGAAACCCTAACCGCTCTCTTGTACTTTGATGATTGATTAATACAAAAAGAAATACCGAAAGGGGCGCCAGTCTTTGGGGCCAATATCTCTAGGCACGGAACTCCGTCGGGCCAGTCCAAATCTATTGTGATCTGTGAATTGTTTTGAAGTGGTTATTTGGTGCTGTCGCGGTTGATTCTTGACTTGGAGTGTCCAAGTCTGTTACAGTGGTATCAGAGCACAGCCGATTTCTCTTCTACGGGAAATCCGATCCCCGATTTTTTTTTTCCGCGGCACCTATGGCTTCAGGCAATGATCAGTCGACTCCCTCTGCATCTGGAGATGCGGGCTGGGATCACAACGAAGATTCAGATAGAGAGTATGGCCCGCCTCGGCCTACTCAGGCGGAGCAAAGAGAGATGGAGCGTAGTCAATTGATTGGCGATGCAACAAAGATGATGCTCAATTTTGCCAAGGATCCGAAGATGGAAAAATATATGAACCAGACCTCTTTAAGAGGTACAGACGGAGTGGCAGAGAACCACAACACCACTCCCGAAACCCGCTCTCAAGAAACCTTCTGCCTCCAAGAAATATACGGAGAAGGAACTGGAGAACGTGGTTGATGCACGGATTGCTCAGCTTTTCGACGTGCAAAGAAAGACAAAAAGCACGGCAAAAAGCAGAAGAAAGGTACTGACTTCCCGGGATATTTGGGTCATCAATCGACATTTGACAAGGCAAAGAAACTAAAGAAGCGCGTCAAGTTTGAAGGCCTACCCAGTTCTTCTTCTTCTTCTTCTTCTTACAGTTCTTCTAGCTCTTCAGACTCGAGCGAAGAAGACAGGAAAAGCAAAAAGCGAAGCCAGAAACAACGCTTCAGAAAGGGCAAGAAAAAGGCAAGGAAGTCTAAGTCTCGCCCAGTGAGTGACACTTCTACAGAGGACTCGTCTACGGACAGTTCAGACTCTGACAACGGAAACTTTTATGCGAACAAGAAGAATTTTTCTAAAGCCAACCAGTATGACTTTCTCGAAGATAAAAGCAAGAAAGTCCGAGAGTTTAAGGAAGGTGGCCACTCAATCAAGTTTGATACTTTTCAAGATACTCAGATGCTTCGAAGGCTTTGTCTTTTATACAGCAGATTGACATCGCTTTCGCGGGAGGACGCTATTCAGAGCACTCCAAGATTCGGAGAGCTGCCTCTTATTTGAAGGGGAATGCTCGCACTTGGTGGTCCACGCTTCTATTAAACAAGACTGCGCCAGTTACATGGATGAAATTCAAGAGGCTTTTTATTTCTTCTTGGTTGACTCAAGAGTTTGAGCGAGATATACGAGTTGCTTGGAACCATCTCCGGATGACCAAGAGCGATACAGTGAATTCTTACTGTGAAAGATTCTGGAACTCTTTTCTACCCGCCTCTTCATTCAAGAAGATCTCATTCAGAGAACAGATTGAGCGGTTTACATTGGGTCTACCTACAAAGATCCGAGATCACTGCTTGGAACAAAAGTCAGCTTCTATTCAGGAGTTGATGAGTCATGCGAAGTGGGGCTTTGCCATTCACTCTGGCAATCTGACCTACCCCACAAATGAGGCCATGACACAACGAGCCGAACAGACTTCTGGGAATGAAAGTAGAAAGAAAAAGAGCAACCCAGAGAAAAATGATGCACGACCTAAGGTTACTCCTGAGGAGAGAGCTCGCTTCATCAGAGAGGGGAAGTGCTTTGGATGCGGGGAACATGGACATATCTCCGCGAAGTTTCCTAAAAAGGCACAGAAAGAACAGAATGATAAAGACGACGACAGGTCTGAGAGTTCGAGAGCAGCTGAGGAATGTGGCAGAAAAGGTAGATAGAAAAGCAGAACTGGTACCACATGGCGCTAGACTTGCACCGAATCAAATGAATGAAAGTACAAACTTTGCCGCTTTTTGGGACAAAGTGAAGGATCAAGAAGCTCTTTTGAAGGAGCCAAGGCCAACTTCTTTTCACTTGAAATTGGCGGCTCGATTTGGAATTACGCCCAACAGACTGACGCCACAGGCGGAGGTAGTTCGACTGGCACCCGGAGGGGATGTTGCCATTACACCGAGCATTGGCAAACTTCGTTTGCAATGACAGGGGTGTTTAGGGCACGCGAGTGACGTTCTACTCAGGATCCCTTGGTACCACAAGAACTACGCCGTGGTTGACTACCGGGCCGAGAAAGCGACTTTGATAAATGAAGGCTTAGAGATTGTACCTGATGAACTTCAGTTTCTTACTCATTCTTTTGGAAGAGAACTGAACGATGGATAAAGGTTGAATATGTTTTGACCCGATCAAAAGAACGCCAAGATTTTTCTCCACACTCATGCCGATTGCTTTTCAGAGGGCCTGAAGATCAAACCATTGATCTGATACCTGGAAGCACGCCACCGAATCAGCCACCTTATCGTGTGAGCCGAGTACAGAATGAAAAGATTATGAACCTAGTGAAAGACCTCTTGGAAAAGGGTCTTGTCTAGCCTAGTACTTCACCGTATGGCTCTTTAGTGTTGTTGGTTTTGCAGAAAGACGGATCTTGGAGAATGTGCATCGATTATAGCGCTCTCAACAAAATCACCATCAAGAACAGATTTCCGATTCCTAGGATCGATGATATACTTGACAGGTTACATGGATCCTCGTGCTTTAGTAGGATTGACTTGAAGAGTGGATATCATTAGATCAGGATAGCGCCAAGAGATGTCTACAAGACAGCTTTTTGGACGACTTTTGGGTTATTTGAGTTTTTGGTGATGCCTTTTGGCTTAACCAATGCTCCTGCGACATTTAACCGGATGATGGACAGGATTTTTCGAGAGTACAGGCTATTTGTTGGCACTTTCTTTGACGACATCATTTTTTTCTCCAAGAATGAGGCAGAACACAGAGATCATCTGCTTCAAGTCTTTCAGGCATTACGAGATCACACGTTAGTGATTAATGCAAAGAAAAGTGAATTTTTCCTACCAGAGATACACTTTTTGGGACACATTGTGTCAGCAGCAGGAGTGCAAATGGACACGGCCAAGATAGAGACTATTCGTGATTGGCCCGATTTGAGGAATGTCCATGAAGTTAGAAGCTTCTTGGGACTGTGTTCGTAGTACAGGCGGTTCATACGAAAGTTTGCACAGGTTGCTTCCCCTTTGCATACCTTGACACAGAAAGGAGTACCTTTTTCGTGGGGACCCACAGAGGTGACTGCCTTTCGGACATTGAAAGAGAAATTGACTACGGGACTTATTTTGACTTTGCCGGACTTGCAGAAGTCATTTGAAGTATATTGTGATGCTTGTGGTCGTAGTCTGGGTGCGGTCTTGATGCAAGAAGGCCATGTCATAGCTTACGAGAGCCGTTTGTTCTCTAGGCCGGAGATGACAGCACAGATCTATGAGAAAGAGCTTTTGGCGGTTATCCACGCTCTTACTCAGTGGCGGCATTACCTACTCGGAGCGGATTTTACTGTCTTTATAGACCATCAGAGTTTGCGCTACTTCTTGTCACAGAAGCAGCTTTCGGAAAAGCAAATACCGTGGGCGAACATCTTGTCACAGTTCCACTTCCAGATTGTCCATGTGAGGGACAGAAGAATGTGGTGGCAGATACTTTGTCTCGGAAACCGTTGGTTCTAGCTATTTCCGCGATACATCATAGGAGCTTCGAGGATATGGTCGATCAGTATGCCACAGATACAGATTTTGCAGATATTTTCACACGGATACGGGATGGGGAGACAGTAGCTGGATACTCCCTTCGGGAAGGCTACTTGATGAAAAAGACTATGTTGTGCGTTACACAGCCGTTGAGGGAAAAGGTTATGACTGAATTCCACTGTCCACCTTTTACGGGTCACCGTGGCATTGCTACCACCATGAAGGGGGTAGAGAAATACTTCTTTGGGCCGAGACTCAAAAAGGATGTGGAAGAGTTTGTGCGCAGTTGCTTGGTATGCCAGAAGGTCAAGTGTAACCGGCCCGTAGGGCGGTAGGCGTTGGCTTTCACCCGAAATTCTTTACTTTAAACACACACACAGAGCACTATACAAAGAGAACCTGCGACGGGAGTTAACACTTGAATACACACACGGCTCGGAAGCTAGAATGCTCCGAGCAGACGCCGACAACTTGTAGGTCCCAAAATTGGCGCCCCTTTCGGTATTTCTTTATTCTTTAGGAGGGTAAATTACAAGGTAAGGTCCTGGGAATCCTTCACGTGTATCCACCTAGATACCATTTGATTTGGCCAAATTTCGGCAGCATAACAGCCCCAAAACTTGCGCGAAACCAATTCCCCTGCTGGAACTCGCTTGCACTGTCGTATACCCTCTGATTCCTGTCCAAAAACAGTAAATTCAGCACGCTGTATTTACTGGTTTTTGCCCTGTTTTCAGCCCCAAACAGTCCCCTAACTGTCCTTTGCCAGTGGGGCACGATTCCCAATGATCCCGGCGTCCGTATGGCTGAAAAACAGTGAATTTACAGCGCATACACAGCGCTGATTTTGCACCTGTACGGTGAGGTTATGACCCTCACCAGTGCCTGCTTTGGAGCAGCAGTTAGCTACCCCTGTTCCTGCTCAAGGAGGCTCTTGCCTCAGCACAAAAGCATGAACCCACACAACTGTACATCAGTCAAATGAGTAGCCCTCTTGTGGGGCATCACATAACTGCACGTAGGGGAGAAAGAGAGCAGTATGTAGCGTGCGGGGCATCACTCCCGTCACCATACTGTGCATAGAGGGCAAGGTAAGCATTCCATAGCTTCTGTACCTGTTGCAATCCGCCTGTGGCTGAAAATGGCGCCCCCTTTGATGATATGCAGCTCGTTTTTGCCTCCCAGAGTGGCAGAATCGCTCACAAGCTGACACGTCGCCCAGTTTCCGAGTTTGGGCTTTCCCTGCTAAAAATATCTCAACTGGTGCGTCAGTTGACTTCGCGGCAGAGTTGTAAAGTGTTCCCCTAGTCATACCGAAGGTAATGACGCGAACACATTTCGTGGCCCAAAATAGCAGTTCCCTAAATTTTAGGAGATGCTTCCGTTGGGCTCCCACTGGTCTTCTGACCATCTATCCTCATTGGGACCGCATCCAAAAATGCAATGTGGCCCAACTGTCGGATACTTTTTGTTGGTAGTCCCACCTTGACTTTACGCCTTAATTGAGTTCACTTCCTAGTATCCACCAACTTGCTAAGTGCGACGGGGGGACCTATATGATCTTGCTCTGAGCCTAGACATCTTCTTACCATACGAATTCCAGTGCCGACCACTTCCCGTCTGCGGGTGAATCTACCGTTCACATTGGCCATACAATGTCCGACCGTTTGCTACTTCAAGAAGAGGGTCTTAAACAAATAAAATAAACCCCATTGGAAAGAAACCAACAACCAAGGTTAGCAGTTGCCACATCTCTGTGACATGGTTAATAACTGCCACGTCCTCGTGACATCAAGTTTGACAGGCATAAGGCACAGGGATTGTTACAGCCTTTACCCGTACCCACCCACCCCTGGGAAAGTATTGCAATGGATTTCATTTTTGATCTCCCAAGAACACAGAATGATCACAATGATTTTCCGATTACATGGCACGTCTGAGACGATTTTCTCCGACAGAGACCCCAGATTTATGAGTTTGTTTTGGAAGGCAATTTGGGAGAACATTGGCACGTAGTTGTAGTTCTCGTCATCATTCCACTTGAAGACTGACGGGCAATTTGAGATTGCCAATTCAGTGATTTTAGATTTATTGAAGTCTTGTATCTCAGATCAGAAGACTCAATGGGAAAAGAAGCTATCTTTGGTGGAATTTTCCTATAGTAACATGATACACTCTTCGACGGGGAAGACGCCATGTGAAGGTTCCATCCTTCCTGAGCATAAAAGATTAGATATTGGAAGCGGATGAATATTAGCGAGATTTGGATACGGCTTTTGCCAAGGTTCGTGAGACTTTGCAGGAGTCTCAAGAACGACAGAAAAAGGCAGCGGATCGCCATCGTCGCGACTTGAAACTGAAGGAGGATGATTGGGTGCTCTTACTTTTGAGAAGGCACGCCTACGAAAGAAAAAGGGAAAGGAGAGGCTTTTTCCAAAGCTTAGTATGCGATACTATGGACCTTTCCAAATCATTGACAAGATAAATGATGTCTCCTTCCGATTGAAACTGCCAGATACTTGGGAGGATTCATAATGCATTGCATGTGAGTCTCTTGAACCCTGTTAAGGGTGATGTGCCTGATGATGGGGAGCCTGATGAGCAACCCGAAGTGGAAGAAAACGAGGAGATCCTTGTTCCTGAACAGATCTTGGCACATGACGATACGAAGAAAGGTAAAGTCCGAAGGCGGTTCTTCGTTTAGTTCAAGAACTTTCCTACATTTGATGCGAAGTGGATGGAGGAGGAGGACCTAGCAGATACTCCTCGGATTGTGAAACTTTACCTCGATGTTTTGGTTTAGCATAGTCTACTCCAAACGGAACCCAGAAACTCAGCTTGGCCGAAGATCTGGTGCAGTGGGATGCACAAGAGGGGAGTTACTCCGCTCCTTTGTCAACAGATGCCTCGATTTTGATACTAAAGTCACTGATGTCTCTTTGAGCTTCAGGGATACTGAGAGCTGACAGTATTCTGCTGGATAATGGAATTCCTGATTATGATACTGATTTGTTCTTGACTTCTTGTGAGTGCAGGAACTGATGCCGAAATGACTGCAGCATTTTGGTCTGATTGATCTCGAATAGACATGGTTGCAATAGGGGTTAGTCAATCGGACATTGATGAGGTCTCGATTGGACCTAGTTGTGATTGCTAGCTACATTGCCGATAAATCATGGTCTAAGATCCGAATGAATGTTGAATGTCATGTGATGTCCTGTGATGTGACTGTCGATTTCGTACATGTGCTAGATGTGTGTTCCTAGTACGTAGGTACTAACAGTCAGTGTCTGCTAAGACGGTTTATGGCTTTTGTCGGTTTTGCAGGCGTAATCGCGGTCGATTACAATGCTTTCAAGAGGGGGGTATGTCACAAAGTGATGACATAGTGGACAGCAGAAACCCTAATTTCTGCCAGAAACCCTATTTTCCAAAATCGCGGAGGCTTTAAAATAAAAAAATAAAAAATAAAAAAATTTGAAATGATGAGCGACGCGAATTTTGCTTTTTTTTATAAAAAAAAGAGAAAAAGACTCTCTAAGAGAGAGAGAGAACTGATGCTTTTTATTTTAAAAGCTTTTGGGGCTCTGCTTTTGGGCATCCCTTGTAACCTTTAAATTAGTGGTGAGGGCCTCACTTCTCAGAGCATCTGGACGCAGAGTCTGAGAGTGAAACCCTAACCGCTCTCTTGTACTTTGATGATTGATTAATACAAAAAGAAATACCGAAAGGGGCGCCAGTCTTTGGGGCCAATATCTCTAGGCACGGAATTCCGTCGGGCCAGTGCAAATCTATTGTGATCTGTGAATTGTTTTGAAGTGGTTATTTGGTGCTGTCGCGGTTGATTCTTGACTTGGAGTGTCCAAGTCTGTTACAGTTGTAGCCCTATGGGCAGTTTCATTAACTAATAGAAGGAACTTTTTCTCGAAAAAAAAAAACCTTTCTTAAGAGCAGGAACACAAAGATGACTCTGCCGATACATCAATCTGGAGATCCAACCTTCCCCAGCAACTACGTATTGTCATAATCAGCCATACAAAGGCCAAGCTATAGGCATCCAATCTTAAGCATCAAATACAGAGATGGGTCAAGAGGATGGAGATCCAATCTCATGAGGTGTCCTCCTTGCCTGACAAAGACAAGGGGAGGCAGATAGTGTTGGGCCTGTAGACCAAAGAGAGCAGTTTCCATCCAATGAGACGGTGTACATAATTGGATGCCAATGACTAGTGTAAAGGAGACCAGACAGGATTAGATGAAAGATATCAAGGAGTGTGATCAAAAGCTCTGATGTGTCCAAAATAATGTTTTGTTCTAGGCTAGGAGAGTTGTAACTCGTAAAAATCTGAGGCTCTCCCAGCACTAGCACACAGCACTCTCTCTCAAGCCTGCAAACTTCTCCTCTTGTGGAAAACGTACACCACACATGCATATACGGGACGAATCAATTCTTATGCGACTGAAATTACTGGTTTTATTGCAATTATTAGATGCTAGTTTCTCTCGCTTGTAATGTCAATGGGATACAAATTGAGCTTTTGTTTATCTAGTCCAGTGGTCGCTAAAAGTCCAATGTGGGTTAATCCTCTAGTCAATGACTATGCCCATGGGTCCACGTTCACCACCCCTCTAATCTGCGCTGTCTCCCACTGTCACTGAATATTGATAGCCCTAGTCCGGCCGTCTAGTCCACGGTATGTCTCCCACTGGATACTGATAGCAATGTTGCTGGGCTGCAGCTTATTGTATCTTGTGTGCATTGTTACGGTTCGATGGTTTGTCTATATTTGACTAACCTTTGTTTATGATTGGATCACGTGTTGGTGTTTTTCTATGACTTTGTGAATAGGAAACATTGGGTACATTCTTTCGTACTAGTACTTGCTGGTCATTTTTCTTGAGTTACTCAATAGGCAAAATCTTAGTCTTCTTGTTCGCCATGCCATCATTTGTATTGAACTGAGCATGAATTACGTAACTATGGGTAAGGCATGTGTGCATATATTAACCTTTTCATGTTTTTATCACTTTCAAGTTTTGCTTGAAGAATTTTTTGTTCACTTCATGCTTATATTATGTTATGTGTGCAAAATCCTAACAGCATTATGAGGGTGATGCCATGGATTTGGCTTTAGATTTTACAGTCACCGAAGAACTGTTTGGTAAGCGAAAAATTGTAGAATTAAAACCTGGAGGGGCTCAGATTCAGGTGACAAATGAGAATAAGCTACAGTATGTATATGCCATGGCAGATTACAAGCTTAACAAGCAGGTCAACAGCTCTTTGCTTATAATCTCTCTTATTTGCAAGTGTGGCAATAACAAAGGTGGCTCACAGTGTATTATTTTCTTGGTGAGCGTACAGATGCAACCCTTAATCAGTGCATTTTCGGGAGGACTTTCTGATATTATTTCCCCAGCTTGGCTTAGCTTATTTAATGCTCGAGAGCTTAATCAGGTAGATGCTACTTCTCCATAATCACAGGTTTTTCCTCGAAATGACAGGTGTTAGGATTTTATTTCTCATCTTTGATCTTTTTTGGCTAGCATAGCTAATATCAGGTGGAGAACATGATTTCGATGTCGATGACTTGAAGGCAAATACAAAATATACTGGTGGATTTACAGAAACTAGTCGAACCATTAAGCAATTTTGGGAGGTTAGAAAGTTATCTGTTCTGTCAGGGTCCGATCATAAGAAAAGGCTTGAAGTGTCCTTGGAATTTATTCTCTTTTTGTAGGTATTGAGAGAGTTTGAACCAGGGGAGCGGTGTGCATTACTAAAGTTTGTGACAAGTTGCTCTCGTGCACCATTATTGGGGTTCAAGCATCTTCAACCAGCATTCACTATTCATAAAGTACTTAATTTCTGGGCCTCAATGTCACCATTTTTTTTAATTTTTTGGTCTGCTTATCTATGAAGCAATTTTGGTGAAGTGCCTATGGGCGTGTAGAAAGGAAAGGGAAGAGTATATTAACATCTTTAAAAGGATAATGTGGCCTGTGAGACCAAAATGTTACATGCTATGGATTGACTCTGTCATCTGGGAGAAAGTGAAGACAGTCCTAAAGCTACAGGCTATTAGCTGTTAGTTCAACATACACAAGATGCCAATGGAAAGGTCTCTTTGAGTAGAAATCTCTCCGTTGGGAAGATATATGCTTGCATGATTGAGATGCCTTGGCATTTTCCTTTCTGTGGCATTCAAGAGAACCTCCTTCATGTCCTGCTGAACCTGGTAGCATACCACCTGTCACCTCCTCTATGGATAGAGATCAAATTCCTTAATTCCGTTGATGACACAGTATGAGGAGAGCCTCCACCTCTTGTATTTGATAGAGTGGTTTATGTTAGGAGATGTGATAGACTGTAGCCTTGTGTTATTCATTGTATATGACATATATTGGATAGTCCCTTTGATGTATTTTGTACTTTTATCTTGGGGTATGCCCCCTCAAGCGTTGAGAGAGAGAGAGAGAGAGAGACAGAGAAATGTTATGTTATATTAACGTCTTCAAAAGGCCAAAATGACCTATGAGACCAAAAAGTTAAAACTGGTGAATTTGATACCATGTCTGAGTACGGAAATTACAAAGTTACAAAGAACTAACACTAAAACACTAAGGAGAAAGGAAATAGGAGGGGGGGGGCAGGGGTTTGGTGGGTTCAGATCAAATCTCTCATCGGTCGCTGTCGGCCTCCTCCATGGTCAGTACTATGGTTGGACGTCTTGCATGTCGAGCTAAAGTGATCTGTATCTTCTGTTGCAGCCTTCGTCGGTAGTGGGAGATCCCCCGAGGACGTGGGCGTGTGGATCTGCCAAGCTCAGTGGCTCGGTCAAGCAGCGCACCTCTAGTATCAATAGGCTCTGAGATCTGCTGTAATGACTGCTCCGTTGGCTCTCCTTTGGCTGGTGTAAAGAAATCTGTGATTCGTCTCTGAGATTGTCTTTCCCCTGATGTCCTCAGCAAGCTCTCCCTAAGTCTGCGCAGCTCTCGCAGGAACAATCCGAGACATCTTTGATCCTTGTATCTCATGACTCTAGAAAAAGGTCCAAAACCTACTTTGAAGAGGTAGTGGAAGCGGCCGCGTATCTCATAGTACGCCGGGCAGTGACATTTGTAGTGCAACTCTGTCTTTGGCTCTAAGTTACATAGGTGACATATCCTGGCCCCTGCTGGCACCCCTTGAAAACGGCGAGTCTCGATCTGGAGCTGATGTGAGGATGTGCATATCTGCCCAATAACGCATCTTATCCCATGAGATAAGTGCGTATCCATGTATGTAGGCCTAGTCACAAAGCCATCTTTCATGAGTTGGAGAAGATGCTCTCTGTAGAAGGCCATCTTCGTGCCCAACTCTTGTGTCTGCTGTATCCATGTTTTCCTGGTATCTAGCTGAATCAGATCCTGGCGTGTGAGTCTGGTGATCTCTCTCCGTGTGAGAGACAGGGAGGGTGCATCCAGGGAGTATTGAAACGGAGGTAGTTTATCTATGTTTAGACCATGCGACTCAAACCATGCTGTCATCTGTCCATACCAACATGCCGTATCGCCTTGTAGAGCTAGTTGTCGAGATGACTCCAGGGCATGCCGAGCGTATCTGCCGCTTGGGAGATCCCATAGACCGTGCATAAAGGATACTGATCTAGTCAATGCCTCCACCACGGGGGGGTGGGGGGGTTTGAGCTCGGATAATCTCATGTGGCACTGAGGCCTTAGCCCGAATCATCCGAGCGATCATAGAGACCAGAGGCCTCTCCATACATCTCCATCCATCAATGTTGCCAGATCTCCCATGGTGGTCTACTGAGGGTCCCCATACCTGAACTCCATAGAGCATAGCTGGAGTCACTAGAGTGTCAAAAAGCCAGAGCTTTGTTCTCTCTCTCTCTCTCTCTCTCTCTCTCTCTCTCTCTCTCTCTCTCTCTCTCTCTCTCTCTCTCTCTCTCTCTCTCTCTCTAGGGTTGTACCCGCATTCATACGAAAGGCACCCTCATTGACAGGGCGATTGAGCTCGGGAGATCGAGACGACCACGACCGAGACACAGGAGCACACTACATCGACAGAGACTCCAACAGAGGATCAGAGGCATTCTAGCACGACACCCAGATTGTCATTGAGGGCCTATTCTACATTTTCAGATTTCAGATTTCACACTTCATTTTCAGTTTTCATTTTTACTTTCAGTACTTTTTGTACTTGTACTTCAGACATTGTATTAGATTCACCACTTTGTATCTGATGGTCTCATAGGTCATTCTGGCCTTTTGAAGACGTTAATATATCATTTCATTTCTCTCTCTCTCTCTCTCTCTCTCTCTCTCTCTCTCTCTCTCTCTAGCGTGAGGAGGGGAGCCACGTAGCACCAGCGGAGATTGCGGTAGAGGATCCACAGGATTCTAGCACGACACCCAGAGTGTCGATCAGGATAGGCTTCATTCTACTGCTATATTGTATCCCCACTGGTACCTTTGTGGCATGATACCATTGCTCAGCCTACCAGCCACCCATAGGAGTCGGTAGCACTCCTATCTCAGTTTTTAGTTTGTAGTTTTCTTTGTTTGTACCCAGACTTGGTACTAGACTCATTATTGTAATCAGTTGGTCTCATAGGTCATTTTGGCCTTTTGTAGACGTTAATATATCATTTCATTTCATGTCTCTCTCTCTCTCTCTCTCTCTCTCTCTCTCTCTCTCTCTCTCTCTCTCTCTCTCTCTCTTTGGATTCTGATGTATATGTATATGATGCCTCGACTGTCAGAGATCTCCATTGTATCAACTCACCCTTTGTATTAGCTTTCACCCCACCCCTACCCACTATTTTCTTTTTAGTTCTTTGTACTTTTTGTACCCGGACTTGGTATTAGATTCATCACATGTAATCGTTTGGTCTCATAGGTCATTTTGGCCTTTTGAAGACGTTAATATTACATTTCATTTCTCTCTCTCTCTCTCTCTCTCTCTCTCTCTCTCTCTCTCTCTCTCTCTCTCTCTCTCTCTCTCTCTCTCCCTCGCCCTTGCTCGCCCGCTCGTTGCCCCCTGCTCTGCCCCCCCCCCGGCTCGCTTTGCTCTCTCCCGCTGCCCCTGCGCCCCCGCTCTCTCTCTTTCTCTCTCTCCCGCTGCCCCTGCCCCCCCCCCCCCCCCCGTACACGCAAGCACCTCCCCTCGCGCTACTCACAATCGCGCTGCCCCTGCCCCCGTTCCCTGCTCCCTCATGCTCTACCTACAAACCCCCCAACCCAGCGCTAACCTAACGCGTAGAGAGAGAAAGAAGGGGGGGGGGGGAAGTAACGTAGAGAGAGAAAGAGGGGAAAAAAGTGGCGTAGAGAGAGAAAGTGTAACAAATTGTTGACGTGTCAAAGCCCTAAAGAAGGGGGCCAACTTGCAGATGTCGGCCGAGGGGCCTAAACCCTAAGAAGAACAAGTAACAGAAGAAGAAGTCCTACCAACTTATGGGGACCCCGTTCGATGGGGCCCCAAGTGACATAAAGGATTAAAATAAAGCAGGACTCTCTCACACACACACAAAAGGCAGATTTCTGAAAAATTGCACTAGCATGATGACGTGGCAGATTTCCAAAACTTGCACTGACATGATGACGTGGTAGGCTGTACGGATTTCCGCGTTTTGTGCTGGTTAATGACGTGGCAGTTGTACGGATTTCTGTAAATTACGCCGGCAGATTTTGGCATTGCTTTTTGGACCAGAAGCTTTTAAGTTTGAAGGTTTTTCATGTAAAACCGCTTTTGGGGCCTCGGGCCTTTAACTATGAGGTTAGGGCTCATTCTTTGGCATGCTTCCTGGAGAAGGTGCAAAGTCTGAAGTACCGGCTTGTACTGAGTTGATGCAATATAAACAAATACTGAAAGGGGCGCCAAGGTTTAGGGCCAATACTCTCTAGGTGGGAATTCCACCACTCCTTGTCGCATGTCGTCTCTCTTTTTCAGTTTAGTTGTTATTGAAGTGCTAAAAGTTTGTTTTGTCTGTTCTTTTCTATTGGCACGTGGTGCCCGTCTTGTGACAGTGGTATGAGTGCATCAGGCGTGTGCTTTTCTGAAAGCATACCGGTCCTACAAAAGAGCAGATAGAGCTATTGGAATTTTATTTGAGGTATCTTGGCGCTCCAACCCGGACTTATTAGCCACTCCCACCCTTACTTCATCACGCATCGGGCGCACTCCCTTGTTCACCGCTCATGTCTTACAGGGCATAAGCCATTAAGATCACTCGCAAGAGAAGGATTCAAGATTTGTTTCGAGCTGCTGTTTTTCTCAGAGATAGTGCCATGCAGACGTCTATAGCTACTAAGCCGCACACTTCCAAGGACTTGGCAAGCTTTCAAGTAATAAAAAAATTTGCCAGAAGTTATATGGTTTCTAACATCTTCCTTTGGAGTGCTACTTCTGGCAGAGTGGGGTATCCTGAAATGCTTGCCATGGAAACCCTAGCGAGCAGATGACCTTGGAGGTTCGGTGTGATTGCTATCTCTTGGGACTACCATTGCCGCCAAAGAAACACTGTTCCAGGATGGAAAGTCGGTCGACTTTTCGAGCTCGACTGATGTCGAGATTGCTTTTTAAGTTTGAAATCTGTTTGAGAACTTGTTTGATGTTCCTGTTTGAAATTTGTTTGAAATGGATGGTATCTGTTTTGAACCTGTCTTGGTGCCGATTTGAATTGTTTGACTGTGGGTTTAATATTGGTTTAATTGATTGGTGATTTTACTCCCTGGTGGAGAAGTGAGAAATAATGTCCTGGTATTGTTTGAACCTCGAAACGACGCAGGACAATGCTTGAGGAGCATTTCGTTGTATGTTTGAAAACCTCCGAACGACGTAGGCCGATGCTTGGGGAGCGTTTGGTTGTATGCTTGAACCTCCAAGCGACGCAGACTGCGGTTTGGGGAGCGTTGGGTTGTACAGTCCACTGAGCTCATGGCCCAGACCTTTTTAGGTTATTTGCGGGGGGGGGGGTGACGAGGTAGTCGTTGAGTAGCTTCATACTGCAGACCGTTTGTCTCGGGGGAGTGCTCAGCGGCGCTGTTTGTTGTGTCTTGTAACATGCATATATAAGCATTTGTGTTGCATTGTGATGTGTCAATTACTGAATATTCCTAATTGGATGAGATTGCCTGGGTATGTAATTTTAGTGCATCAAGACACCCGTGGAAGATCAGTACGGTCTGGGTGTGATGGCTAATTTTACTACGCCGGAATATCAAGAGTTCCGATCTGGACGAAAGGAGAAGCTAACTCCTTGACGAAAAGAGCAGAAAGGAGAAGCTAACTCCTTGATCAAAACAGTCAAAAGGAGAAGGTAACTCCTTGATCAAAAGAGCAGAAAGGAGAAGCTAACTCCTTGATAAAAAGAGCAAATTGATTGTCCCTCGGAAATTTTTGAGCTAACTTGAGTTGTTTTGCAGATATGCTGTAATCGCGGACAATTACTCTCTTTCAAGAAGGGGAGATAAACTGCTGACGTGTCAAAGCCCTGAAGAAGGGGGCCAACTTGCAGATGTCGGCCGAGGGGCCTAAACCCTAAGAAGAACAAGTAACAGAAGAAGAAGTCCTACCAACTTATGGGGACCCCGTTCAATGGGGCCCCAAGTGACATAAAGGATTAAAATAAAGCAGTACTCTCACACACGCACACAAAAGACAGATATCCCGAAAAATTGCGTTGGCATGATGACGTGACAGATTTTCAAAAATTGCACTGACATGATGATGTGGCAGCTGTACGGATTTCCGCGTTTTGCTCTGGCTGATGACGTGGCAGCTGTACGGATTTTCATAAATTATGCTGACAGCTTTATGCATTGCTTTTTGGACCAAAAGCTTTTAAGTTTGAAGGCTTTTCATGTAAAACTGCTTTTGGGACCTAGGGCCTTTAAATATGAGGTTAGGGCTCATTCTCTGGCATGCTACCTGGAGAAGGTGTAGAGTCTAAAGTATCGGCTTGTACTGAGTTGATGCAATATAAAGAAATACCGAAAGGGGTGCCAAGGTTTGGGGCCAATACTCTGTGGGGTGGAATTCCGCCACTCCGTGTCGCGTGTCGTCTCTCTTTTTCAGTTCAGTTGTTATTGAAGTGCTAAAAGTTTGTTTTGTCTGTTCTTTTCTATTGGCACGTGGTGCCCATCTTGTGACAGAAAGAGGGGAAAAATTGCGTAGAGAGAGAAAGAGGGGAAAAAAAAGTGGCGTAGAGAGAGAGAAAGAGGAGGAGAATATCGCGTAGAGAGAAAAAAAAGAGAGAGAGAGAGAGAGAAAGAGATGAATACCGTAGAGAGAGAGTCTCTGCTCGCGTAGAGAGAGAGAGAGAGAGAGAGAGAGAGAGAGAGAGAGAGAGAGAGAGAGAGAGAGAGAGAACAAAAAACTTTTTTCACTTCTGTACCCCTCTCCTTTTTTTGTTGCGGCCCATCAATCATGAGAAAGCAGAATGGCAAGGATGACCCGGTGGAGGATGCCATCCAAAAATGCAAAGAAGAATTGAGCGAGTCCATCAGCAAGATCAATCGCCGCCTCCTAGGTACGATTAACGAACTCGACGCACGCGTAGCAGAAGTAAAAGAACTCATGACTCTGGTGGGAGTCAGCCATCAGACGCATACGAGGGCTTGGAGAGTGGGCACTAAGAAAAGTGGGAGCAACGGAGAAACCTCGAAGGAAAGGGCACTCATTCTCCGCTTCCCCTCCATGGAAGCGAAGCAAGACTTCTTGAAGAAGAGACCGACTCTAAAGAAGACTGGCATCTTTCTTGGAGTTGACCTCACCCTCTCGCAGATTGCTCATATGCAAGAAGTAATGCCGGAAATAAGAGCAGCAAGGGAAAAGGGGAAGATTGCTTTTTATAGGGATGGAAATGTGGTGATATTGGAGCGACGCTCCGCATGACGGTGCGAGACTCATGTGACCACACTAAAGATGGCAACTTGGAATTGTAATGGGTCACTCCGTCTTGATGTAGGGGCCTTTGAGGATAGCTTCACGGGGAGTGACATCATTTTCTACTCTGAGATGCATCAAGCACCTGGACAATCCATGCCACAGGTGAGCGGATATAGATGGGAGAGAGCTTGCAAACAGGAGACCAGATCGGAGCATCGAGAACGGGGCTCAGGGGGAGTGGCAGTTCTATTCAGGGAGGAACTGCAGCCACTGATTTATATAGCACGCAAGGATGAACAGGTTAGGTACATGTGGGTGAGGCTCAGGGCAGAGACGGGCAGATACCTCTACATTGCTATTTGTTACTTTCCTCCTAGTACGCCAATATATGCATCACCTAGAGGAAAATCCCCCTTTGCTATTTTGGATAATGACATATGGGAGTTTTCCAAGGATGGTGACATTATCATACTAGGGTATTTCATGCTAAGACTACCCACCACCAGACAATATTTTATGATACTTCCGAAGAGATGCTTAGGGAGCTGGACGTCACAGAGATGGGTCTATCCAGACTATCACAAGATGAGGAATACACTGAATATGGCAGATACTTGATAGATATGGGAACCGCACATAGATTGGCCATTGTGAATGGCCTACAAAGATTTTCGACAGCTGGAGGTTTTACTTGCTTTCCACACCAACATGGTGACGGCACAGTGGATTATATTATGGCCCAGCCAAGTCTCATTCCATTCTTTCAGGATTTCATGGCGGGCACTAGGCCAATTGGAATAGCAGTTGATCATGCTATTGTGTCTTTCACTCTGACCTTTCAGTTGAGCACAACTCCATTAGGAGAGGTCCCCACACACACTCGGTAGACCTTCATGAGGGAGACGGATTTTGTGTACATGGATGAGATATACAGGCAGCTATGCACCCGGATGAACTCACTCAGATATTGACAGAGACGCTCCATGATGCAGCATCAGAGGCATACCCCCACAGCCAACCCACACAGAGACGATCTGGGAGCATGCCCCAGAACAGTTGGTATGATGAGGAGTGCAGAGAGACGAGGATCAAATTATAGAGGGAAGTGCTCATGGGTATTACCACACATAGACAGTCACAGATTCTCTTTTGCCGCCTAGTGCGACGAAAGAAAAGGGCCTATCTATCTCAACTAGAGCGGGATCTATATCAGCTATTTATAAGTCAGGACTCGGGCGAAGCATGGAGGCTATTCCACGAGCATTCACCACCACCAGCGGTCACCTCCACTGAGACATGGGGGGAATATGTCACATCTCTCTGCACAGCATCAGGGCAACCACCTTTGCCGGACCCACTAGAGACATGCCCGGAGACATGTTCTTTCTTTACTGCCGAGAGGGTAAGGAAAGCCAATGACAAGATGAAGACAAGGAGAGCACATGATCATGATGGTCTAGTAGCAGAGCACTTCGTCCATGCCAGAGATATACTTGCAGAGCTCCTGGCTATGATGTTTAATCGAGCGATGTATGAAGGCTTCCCGGAGACTTGGAGTATGTCTATGATTGTGCCTATTTTCAAGTCAGGAGATCCCATGATTCCCAGGAATTATTGCACCATCATGGTGGGTCACACATTAACTAGGTTGTATGCATCTGTTCTTGAGCAGGAGCTAAGTAGATGGGCAGAGCGAGAGGGATTAAGTGCACCACGGCAAGCAGGTTTTAGGAGAGGTTTCTCCACTCTTGACCAGATTCTGACACTTAGAGCTATTATTGAGGAGGGTAGACACCATGGCAAGAGTATCTATTGTAGCTTTGTGGATTTCCGCAAAGCTTTTGACACAGTGCCGAGAGCCAGACTTATACGCAGACTACAAGACATGGGTGTGCCTACAAAGCTGATATGGGGTATTCTTGCTCTATACAAGACAGTGATGGGGCGGGTACGCACCACTGAGGGTATGTCTGACATGGTCCACTCCACTATTGGAGTAAAGCAGGGATGCCCCCTATCCCTGACTCTTTTTGGGATGTATGTGGACGAACTTTCGGACTATGTAGAGCGTCAGGGAGACAAGGGGGCTCAGCTAGCAGGGACATGGATTCCATTGTTACTGTATGCTGATGATATTGTGTTGATTTCAGACTCTCCAGAGGGGATGCAGTGTCATTTGGATGCTCTGCATACATTTGCTCGTGATAGTGGATTGTCTATCAATCTGAGAGAGAGAGAGAGAGAGAGAGAGAGAGAGAGAGAGAGAGAGAGAGAGAGAGAGAGAAATGAAATGATATATTAACGTTACAAAAGGCCAAAATGACCTATGAGACCAACTGATTACAATGATGAGTCTAGTACCAAGTCTGGGTACAAACAAAGAACTGATAGGAGTGCTACCGACTCCTATGGGTGGCCGGTAGGCTGAGCAATGGTATCATGCCATAAAGGTACAAAGTGGGGATAAGTGTCACCATGATACAATATAGCAGTAGCATGAAGCCTATCCTGATCGACACTCTGGTTGTCGTGCTAGAATCGTGTGGATCCTCTGCCGCAATCTCCGCCGGTGTTGCGTGGCTCCCCTCCTCAGTCGCGGTCGTCTCGATCTCCCTAACTCTATAGCTCGGTCAATGAGAGTACCGCTGGTGTGTGTATGGGTGGGAACCGAGCTCTGTGATGGTGGTGTCCCCTCTACCTCTGTGGTACTCAGACTGAAGAAATTTGAGATGCATCTCTGGGACTGTCTCTGTCTTTTCCCACTCAATAGAGCGTCTCTATGTCTCTGTATCTCAAGTAGGAATAATCCGAGACATCTTTGATCCTGATATCTCATGACTCTATCTAACGAGTCAAAACCATCTCTGAATAAACATCGAAAGCGTCCCCGTATCTCATAGTAGATTGTGCAGCGACATATGTAGTGAAACTCTCTCTGGCTCTGCATGGCATAACTGACATATCCTACTGTCTGCTGGTATGCCTCTGAATCTACCTGTCTCAATCCCAAGCTGGTGTGAAGATGTGCGAATCTGGCCTATAGCACATCGTAACCCATGAGATAGATGTGTGTCCATGTAACTGGGCCGTGTGACAAATCCGTCTGTCGTGAGTTGGAGAAGATGCTCTCTATAGAAAACCCTCTTCGTACCCAACTCCCGTGATGGCTCTATTCATGTCCTCTTGCTATCAAGCTGGATAAGATCCTACCGAATGAGTCTAGTAGTCTCCATCCGTGTAAGAGCCAAAGATGGTGCATCAAGAGAATACTGGAAAGGGGGCAGCCTGTCCATGCTGAAACCATGCCTCTGAAACCATGAGCTCATCTGTGCATACCAACATGATGTATCTCCCTGTAATGCCAGCTGTCTGGATGACTCAAGAGCAAGCCTGGCATACTTGTCCCTGGTGGTGTCCCATAAGCTGTGTACAAATGATAATGATCTGGTGAGTGCCTCAACCTCCATAGGTGGGGCATCCAGCTCCGCTCGTATGATGTCATGTGGGACTGAGGCCTTGGCTCTAATCAGCCTAGAAATCATAGATATCAAGGGTCTCTCCATATTACTCCATCCAGCACTGTCAACAGATGGTCCCCAAACCTGAACCCCGTAGTGCATAACTGAAGCGACCAAAGTGTCGAAAAGCCAGAGCTTTGTTCGAGGTTCCTAGAACTGAACCTGCGAACAAATCCTCTCTAAACCGCCTAGGGCTGCATAGGCACGTCAATCTAGTGTCTGCTGCCACTTTCAGTGTGAACCTTGGTCCACTAAAGACCACCCCAAGATATGTGTATGCATCAGTGTATTCCATATTGTCCTGCCCATATGTGAAAGTAGGTGCTGATCTCCTAACCCACTGTGGCGTGGTATTAAATACCATGACCTTGGTTTTACCAAGGTTGACAGACAATCCACTATCCTCTGCAAAACTATGCAATGCGTCCAAATGTCTCTGCATACCCTCTGGTGAGTCTGATATCAACACGATATCGTCAGCATACAATAAAAGAGGGATCCATGTCCCCGCAAGCTGAGCACCTCTATCTCCTCCTCTGTCAATATAATCGAGACCTCATCAACATACATACCAAATAAAGTAGAGGACAGTGGGCATCCTTGTTTCACTCCGATAGTGGAGTGAACCATGTCAGATATCCCCTCTGATGTGCGTACATGACCCATCACTGAACTGTACAATGCCATAATCCCCCATATCAGCTCTGTGGGTACCCCCAATTCCATAAGTCGGCGCATCAATCTGGCCCTCGGTACTGTGTCAAAAGCTTTTCGGAAGTCCACAAAGCTGCAGTATATCCGTCTAGCATGTGCTCGACCCTCCTCAATGATAGCTCTGAGTGTAAAGACATGATCTAGTGTGGAGAAACCCCTCCTGAAACAAGCCTGCCCAAGTGCCCGTATGCCCATAATCTCTGCCCAATTGCTCAGCCTATGCTCAAGGATGGATGCATACAATCGTGCCAATGTGTGTCCTACCATGATAGTACGGTAATTCCCCGGCACTGTGGGGTCTCCTGTCTTGAAGATAGGTACAATAGTAGATAATCTCCAAGACTCAGGGAAGCCCTCACACATGACACGGTTGAATAACCATGCAAGCATCTCTGCCAACAAATCCCCAGCATGTATAATGTGCTCTGCTACCAAACCCTCATGATCCTGTGCCCGTCTGGTCTTCATCCTATCAATGACCTCCTTTACCATCTCAGTGGTAAAGAAGGTGCTCGTAGCTGGACATGGCTGTGGTGGATCTGGTAGTGGTGGTTGTCCAGGTACAGTGTATAAAGATGTTGCATACTGCCCCCATATCTCTGTAGAAGGAATCACTGGTGGGGGAGACTGCTCATGGAATAGACGCCAAGCCTCTCTTGAATCTCTACTAAGGAAGAGCTGATATAAATCTTGCTCCATCTAGACCAAGAAAGCTCGCTTCTTCCGTCGCACTAGTCATCGTGTAGCAATACGAGACTGTCTATAGGTGATCACTCCCAATGTAAGCTCCCGCTGTATCTGAGCTCTCCTCTGTCGACACTCCTCATCATACCAGCTATTTTGAGGCATGTGCCCAGAACGACGTCTCTGACCAGGCTGAGTGTGTGGGTATGCCTCTGTCGCTGCTCCATGTAATGTCACTGTTGACGGAGTACGAGCGGAAGTGCGATGCGAGAGAGAGTGCGAGAAGAAGAGCACGACGATATAGTGAACTCGCTCTACTGTAATGTGTAGAGCATAGTGAGTTCTTATTAGGTTTTTACAAAAGAATATGTGTACATACCTGGCGGCCCGCCCACTTACCTGGGCGACCACATTGGGCTTTATACCCCAACAACCTCCCACTTAAAGTCCAATGTGGTACTTTAAGTGTGAGAGAAGCTACTATACAAGCTAATATACAAGAGATGTAGAGAAGTGATGTACTACCCTACACCTAACTGCTTGCGAAAATGCGCAAAGCTCTCTGAGGGAAGTCCTTTTGTAAGTAGATCATCAGGATTTTCTGTGGTGTGAACTTTGACAAGCTGAAGTTGCTTATCCTCGAGCATTTCCCTGATGAAATGATACTTCACATCCACATGCTTTGTCTTTGAGTGATAAACTGGATTGCGAGCCAATTGTATAGCACTTTGACTATCACAATATAACACAGGCATCTCTTCTTTGATTCCCAAATCTGTTACTAGTCGATTAAGCCAAATTGATTCTTTGCATGCCTCTGATTCTGCAACATATTCAGCCTCTGTAGTAGACTGAGTAACACAATCTTGTAATCTAGAACGCCATGATACTGCTCCACCAGTCAATGTAAAGACATACCTTGACGTAGACCTTCGGTTGTCTAAGTCACCTGCATAACCTGAGTCTGTAAAACCCTTTACACTTAGCTCCTGACTCCAATAGCATATACGCATACTCTTTGTAGCTTTCAGGTATCTCAATATTCCTTTCACTGCCTCCCAATGTTTCTTGCCTGGGTTTGACATGTATCGACTTACTACTCCCACTGCAAATGCAATGTCTGGGCGAGTAGCAATCATTGCATACATCAAACTACCCACTGCAGACGCATATGGAATCTTATCCATTTCAGCCTGTTCTTCCTCAGACACAGGACAATCTTGTTTGCTAAGTTTCACATATGGTGGCAATGGAACACTCAGTGCCTTTCCCTTCTCCATATTGAAACGTTGCAAAACCTTGTCAATATACTCTGTTTGAGATAACCAAATCAACTTCTTTGATTTGTCTCTCTCAATGCGCATACCAAGTATATGACTTGCCTCACCCATGTCTTTCATGTCAAACGATTTTGCCATCTTTGACTTCAAAGCTGAAATTTCTTCCAAGTGCTTGCCAGCAATCAACATGTCATCCACATACAAAATAAGGATCAGCCAACTACCATCCTTAGCCTTCTTTGTATATAGACAGTGATCGAACTCACTACGTTTGTAGCCTTGAGAAAGCATAAACTTGTGGAATTTATGGTACCATGCCCTCGGTGATTGTTTTAAGCCATAAAGACTCTTTAACAACTGGCATACCCAATCTTCCTTGCCTTTCTCAACAAACCCTTCTGGCTGCTGTATGTAAATTTCCACATCTAAATCACCATGCAAGAACGCTGTCTTGACATCCATTTGGTGCAACACCAAATCTAATATGGCAACCAATGCAAGAAAGCATCTCAATGTAGTCATCTTGACCACCGGAGAGAAGACTTCATCAAAGTCAATGCCTTGTTCTTGCTTAAAGCCCTTGGCAACAAGCCTGGCTTTGTACTTTGGCTGACTATCATGAGCGGTGATCTTATACCTGTAAACCCATTTACAAGGTAGAGCCTTTTTGCCCTGTGGTAATTTAACTAGCTTCCATGTCTTGTTTTTATGCAGAGCTGTCATCTCTGACTGCATGGCCAATTGCCAATTCCCGGAGTCCTTCACTTGCACTGCTTCCTTGTAACATGAAGGCTCATTGCAATCAGTCAACATGACATAGTTCATAGATGGAACAAACCTATCAGGAGGTCGCGTGACACGTCCAGATCTACGCACAATAGGTGGCTCAGGCTCAGGCTCAGCCACAACCTGTGGTTCCACTCTATCTTGTCCTTGCTCCTCTTGAGCCCTGACATTTTGTCTTGCACGTGCAGGTCCATCTTCTTGGAAGACAACTCTTCTAATCTCCTCAACCCTCTGGTTTAGAATGATATTTGGATTCATTAAAGTGAACATCATTGCTGCGGACAACCTTTCTGGATTCGGAATCCCAAAGTCTGTACCCCATCTCACCAGAATTACCATAGCCTAGAAAGATGCACTTTCTACTCTTTGGCTCAAGTTTGTTCCTAAATTCCTTTGGAACGTGAGTATATGCCTCACAGCCAAAGACTCTGAGATGCTTGTATGAGGGCATTTTGCCTGACCATACCATCTCTGGCACTGAATCCTTCTGCAAAACCTTGCTAGGAGATCTTTTTACAAGATGAACAGCTGTTGATACAGCTTCAGCCCAAAACCCATTTGGCAGCTGTGCATTAGACAACATACTTCTGACCTTCTCTTGTATGGTCCTATTCATCCTCTCAGCAACACCATTTTGAGGAGGATTGTAAGGAGCAGTAAGTTCACGTTTTATACCTTTTGACTCACAAAAGTCCTGAAAGGCCTTTGAAACATACTCTCCACCATTGTCAGTGCGTAAGCATTTAAGCTTCTTGCCACTCTGATTCTCCACAAGTGTCACAAACGTTTTGAAAACACTAAAGGCTTCATCCTTGTGCTTGAGAAAGTAAACCCATACTTTCCTCGAGTAATCATCTATAAATGTCATAAAGTAAGAAGCTCCCCTAGAGATAGGTTAGGCATAGGTCCACACAAATCACTATGAACAAGTGCCAACTGTGTATCTCTTCTACTGCTTCTATGCTTATGTGGCTGCTGTGTTTGCTTACCATACAGACAATGTTCACAGAATTCAAAATCATTAAATGAAAAGCCAGGCAAATAACCAGAACGAAACAAGATTTCCATTCCCTTCTTGGACATATGTCCTAACCGGCTATGCCACAAAGAAACGTTCGGCTGCTCGGTTACATTGATTATATTTTTAGAGACATTTGATACATAAATCATGGAAAGTCCTCCAGACTTTACTCCATGTGCTACTGTCATAGAACCCTTGGATATCTTCCACATGTTCTGTCCAAAAGTAGTGACGTAGCCAGCATCATCAAGTAAACGTGTGCTGATCAAGCTCTTTGTAATTGCGGGAACATGTCTCACATTCTTCAACGTGAAAGAAGAGCCATTCTGAAACTTCAATTGTACATCTCCAACACCTAAGATCTCACATGTCTGCCCATTGCCTAGCTGAACATGATCTTTAGTGGTCACATAAGAGGTAAACCACTCCTTGTTTGGAGACACATGAAGTGATGCCCCTGAGTCTATAACCAGTCACTCAGTGCATTTCCATCAGATGCTGTAAGAAGAGCTGAGTCCATTGTATTCTTCAAGAAGTAGATGTCTCCTGACACTAGACTGTCATCCTCTGCAACAGTGTTTGTCACATTTATTTCTTGAATCTTCACTGAGGACTTGTTCTTCTCACCATGGTCTTCAGCTTTCTCTTTGCCTTTTTCTGCTTTCCATTCTCTACAGTCTCTTTTCATGTGACCCTTCTTGCCACAATGGTATCATTCTATGTCACTCTTGCCTTTAGCACTGCGGGACTTGCTACGAGACTGATTCCTCTTTCCACCTTTGTACTTTTCTTTGGTCCTTCCCCTGACAACTAAGGCTGTTCCTTTGCCTTTGTCCATTGTCTTTCTATTGGTTTCTTCAGTAAGCAGACTTCCTTCTACACCTGCTATGTTCAAACCATATGGAGGTGCAGAATTACTCAAAGGTGTGCGAAAAGTGTCCCAACTTTCCGGCAATGTGATCAACAGGAACATAGCTCTAACAGGTTCATCAAACTTGACACCTTGAGCTGACAACTGACTATAGATTGTGTTGAATTCATTCAGATGATTGGACATAGGTGTCCCTTCTTTCATCTTCAAGTCAACAAGCTTCTTAAGCCAGTATACCTGTGAAGCTGCACTCTGCTTCTCATAAAGATCACTCAGCTTTAACCATGCTTGATAAGCCGACATCTCGTCTGCTACATTGAAGTAAACGCTTTCTGCCAAAGTCAGCATAATGGTAGAAAGTGCCAATTCATCCATTTCGCTCCATTTATCTTCGTCCATATCTTCTGGTTTTATCCCCTTGAGCTTTATAGGTTTTATCTGCTTCTTTTGTACCAACACGTGCCAAATCTGCTGCTTCCGCAATGGGAAATTGGTTCCGTCCAGCTTCTTGATATTGTAAAGAGCAGTGTCCTGTGATCCAGCCATAGCTACGCTTCACAGTAGTTTACTTTCCTGGGAAAAATTCGGCAGAGTTTCCCTTTTAAACTGACCTCTGAACCAATATCAACCTGTCAAATGAACCAAGAAAGCTTCAGATTCTGCAGAAATTTTGGCAGAGTCTCCTTTGTAAAATGGCTCTGGTGTACTAAAACAGACCAAAAAACAGCTCAAAAAACCACTGTCTCTCTAACACTGTAAGCTGTGGGTAAACCTGTCCTGCACCTGTACTGTCTCTGACTGTCCTGTCACTGTCCTGTAAGCATAGACTGCGACAATGCCTCAACGGCAGTAAAGCAAAGATGCAATCCCAACTGTCTAACACACAGTCAATACATCCTAGCTGCCTATCTAAGGGTGCTCGAGGGATCGCTCCAAGACCTGTATCACCGAAAGGATCTCAACATTCGAGAATCCCCCAGCTCAATAAAACCTCACTCGACCTTCAACAAAGGCTGCAGTAAATCTGACAGTACATAGACTTCCCACAAAGTCATACATCCACAAATTTCCCACTGTATGCTATAACCGCTGCGGCGGTTGTTTGCTGCGTGACTCACAGCCAGCAAACCCTCGACAGACATACATCATCTCTGACAATACATCCCATGTGGAAGTACCTGCAATGTCAGGATGAAATCTGGAATATCAAGCAGCAAACACAAGCTACCTGATGAACTAGTGGATGTCGCCTACAGTCTGTGTGTAGATGCGTCCGTGTTGTATGTGACACGCCTCCAAGAACTGTGAGCCGTCCTTCGATGTGTAGACAGCCACAAATCAACACTCTGGGAGTGTCAATGTCCTCAGCACCTGCAGTCATAGGCCGAAAACCCCAAATTTGCAGAGTCGGATCTGCACTCGCTGAGACCACGTAGTCGAAAATGGCCTACGCAGAACTTTGTCGAAGCCGAACGGTGACCGAGATGACCTCAGAATGAAATTCTGAGCACACCAAGTCCTACGGGCACTCCCACAAGGTTTGGGGCCGTGTCTTTGCCTGTCGAATTTCACTCCAATTTGAGTTGGTGACTAGCCTCCTGCAGTGCTGCCCTGAGCCTCGATCTGAGCTCTGATGCCAGTTAAAGGAGTACGAGCGAAAGTGCGACTCGAGAGAGAGTGCGAGAAGAAAACACGACGATATGGTGAACTCGCTCTACTGTAATGTGTAGAGCATAGTGAGTTCTTATTAGGTTTTTACAAAAGAATATGTGTACATACCTGGCGGCCCGCCCACTTACCTGGGCGACCACATTGGGCTTTATACCCCAACAACTGTCAGCATAGATGTGATCTCCTCCACTATGTATAATGTGATCTCCTCCACTGTGTATACTGGCTCTGATGTGCATAAAAGCCTACGTATCTCCTCTGCATAGACTGAGTCAGTCTCTGGTGTAAAAGTATAGCGTGGATGTCTACCACCCCGTGAGGCTTGAGATGTATTGTACTCAAAGGAGATTGATAATGTCAAAAGTGCATGATCTACTGCTATCCCAACAGGCCTGGGTCCCACTGTGAAATCCTGAATGTGAGAGATAAAGCTCGGATGTGTCAGAACATAGTCTACGGTACTGGACCCATGTCTGTGTGGAAAACAAGTAAAACCTGTAGACAATGGGAAAGTCGGTAAGCCATTCAGTATGGCTAAACTGTGAGTAGTCGTCATCTCCCTCAGGTATCTCCCATACAGAGCCATACTCTGTATGCTCTCTGTCGTGTGAGCATCTCTCAAGTCCCATCTCCTCTGGCTCTAGCTCTCTAAGCATCTCCTCTGAGGTGTCATAGAAGACCGTCTGTGAGCTGCCTGTACGGGCATTGAAATCCCCAAAGAGTATGATGTCTCCATCTCTGGAGAACTCCCAGATATCATCATCAAGTACAGAGTAAGGAGACTGTCCTCTGGGTGAAGCATATACTGAAGTGCTGGGAGGAAAATAGCATATGGCGATGTACAAGAAACGTCCAGTCTCTGCCTTCAGCCTCACCCACAAGTATCTGGCATGATCATCTCTCCGAACTATGTGCAGTAATGGTTGGAGCTCCTTTGTGAAAAGAACTGCTACACCTCCTGATCCTCTAGTCCCATGCGCAGATCTGGTGCATGTCCGGCAAGCTGTCTCTCATCTGTATCTTGATATATGCGGCATCAACTGTCCTGGAGCCTGATGAGTCTGTGAGTAGAAAACAATGTCTCTGTCTCTGAAGCTGTCCTCAGAGGCCCCCACATCAAGTCTATACGAACCATTACAGTTCCAAACCGCCATCTTGAGAGTGGTCCCATAGGTCTCGCACCGTCATGTAGAGCGGTGCTCTGTAATCACTACTCGTCCATTTCTGTAGAAAGCTAACTTTCCCTCCTCCCTTGCCGCTATAATCTTTGGCATGACCTCTCTCTCATGTGCAAGCTGTGAGAGCGTAAGATCATCTCCTAAAAAGATACTTGTTTTCTTGAGAGTTGGCCTCTTCTTTAAAAAGTCTTTCTTTTCTTCCATGGAGGGAAAGCGCAAAATGAGAGCCCGTTCTTTTGAACTCTCCCCATTACCTTCACTCTTCTTGCCCACTCTCCAAGCTTGTGTGTGCGAGGGCTTCTCCACCCCCATCATGGACATGAGGCTCTTCACCTCTTGGTCCACCTTATCTGAATCTTTTAGGCTGGTCACTCTCACATGTAGAGCGCGTACCCTTCTTCGTTGTTCCTCTTCTAGTGTCTTGTTCATGATGTCGGGTGTAGTCGGAATGTCCTTGCCCTTTCCCTTCTTGACAACTTCAATCCATTTTTCAGCCTCATCCATCTTCTTTTGCATTTTGGAGAGACCCTCCACCCATGAGGTCTTCTTTTCTCCTTCCTCCTTTATTTCTTTGACTTGTGCTCGTATACTATTCAGCTCATCGATCATTGATGGCTGAATTTCTCCATCTTCAAGGCGTCCTCCCTCTTTGGTTTCGTCGAGTTCCTTCCGAAGGGCTGAGATGCTACCTTTTAAAGCTTGAATTTCATCCCTGAACTCCTTGCGTTCTAGTTCCCTTGCCTGTTCCTCCCTCTTTTGCCATTCAAGAATTAAATTCTTCTCTTTCTTCCACTCATCCATGTGGGCTTTGCATTCTTTCAACTCCCTTTCAATGGCTGTCATCCTCTTGCTTGTGACCATGTAGTGCACCGCCATCTTTCTTGCCTTATTTGTTTCACTTTCTAAGAGAGAGGAGAGAGCAACCTACACGCACCGCATTATGCATACATGTGTTTCCACATTCAGCCTACATGGCATATATTTGCTTTCTGTACGTGTCAATTTGCAATTTCTGTGAGTTCTGTAGTTCCAAATTCCTTGTAAATCCTTGTAAAAAATCCCTGCAAGTCTGAAAAATGCAGGATTTTGAAAATTCGAAAATCCGAAAAATCCGGAAAAGCCGAGACTGTGAAAATTCCTCCTGGATTTTGAATTTCGCCGGGTGTATTTATCTGCGGGCTGAAAGAAGGGGGGGGGGGATGCAGTATGCGTGAATTACAACAAAACAGGCGGGGAGGAGCGGATGCGCAGCGTGAGGGGGGGTGCAGGTTGCGCGAGTGGAGGGTATTGCAGGCTACGCGAGGGGGGGTGCAGCAGGTTACGCGATGATGCAGGTTGAGAGAGAGAGAGAGAGAGAGAGAGAGAGAGAGAGAGAGAGAGAGAGATTTTTACGTCTATTAGAGGCCGAGTCAAACTATGAGACAAATCAAATATAAATGTGTGTGTGTTCTTCTATCGAGAAAGGACAAAAGCACAAAGTAACAAAATGTGGTCTTGTGGTAAAGGGGATACAAGATGTATGGTATATGCGGGGGGTGGGGTGCGCGGGAGGAGGGGAGCTTTGTCTCTGGGGGGTTTGGGTGCACATCTTTATGCTCAGAGAAGTACAATCATGAAGTGCATCAAGATGACTAGCTCCATCCTATGTCAAGCTAGGGGTATAACATCTGGTAGATGGGTGAGTGGTGTAAGGGCTGTGCGTATGATCCTGACTTGGTCTGTGAGCATCAAAGCAAATCTGTCCTTGGCTGCCTAGGTCTCTTGGATCTGTATGTGATGGAGTCTCGGAGCTTTGTATCTTGGAGTTCGGGGGTGTCTCCTAGCTCTGACCCTCTCAGCTTGCTGTAGGGTGACCCCTCTATGTGTCTGTGTGACCGGTGGCATTAGGGTTGTGGTCCTCTAGTAAAGGTCTGTAAGCTGTGACTATCTGCCACCCTCTGGTGCCAATAGTGTCTCTCTCTGTCAATGTATCTCCACTAGAAAACGGCCAAATTGGTGCTCGCCGCTTATCTCTAGACTCCGTGATCTGTCGCAAGGTGGGCTATCCTATGAAAAGAGCCTCATATCTATCTTTGCTACTCTCATATGCTCTACGTCTACAGGCAAAGTGCTCTTCGTCCTCAACTACCATCTCTGTGCAAAGCTGGCAGAATGTATCACTTGGGGGTATGAGTAGCTCTCTGTGTCTCCGTGTCTACTTGGTCTCATGATACTCGGAGTTGACCAATGGCCACTTGTGAGCTATGTGGCATGTATGTGTCCATGTAGCGCGGTCTTTGAATGAACCTCTTGTCTAGCATGGTCAAAAGTCTAGGGACGATACATGTCTCTCTGATGCAGAATTGCCATAGATCCTTTCTGAGTACTGTTTTCTCTCATTGTGTGAAAGATGAGTCTGGATCATACTAGAAGGGTGGTAATCTATTCATGTTTAGTCCATGTGCTCCAAACCACTCTCTTACCTACGAGTACCAAGACTCCTGCTTGCCCGACTTTGAAATCTGTCTAGAGGCCTCGAAGGCTCTGCGTGTGAGTCGATCTGATGGCATCTCTCTCATCCTTTGAATGAGGCAAATTGAAACCGGCTTGTAGCGTTTACTCAAGGGCGGTAACCTTTAGCTTTCACCCGATCAATATGTTGTTTAACTTTACCTGTACTTTATGACACAAAGTAACGTCACAAACAAACGTGTGACTGGAATTCACCACTCCAAAACCATTCACGACTTGGTAGCTAGAGCGCTTCCAAGTAGACGACGACATCTTGTAGGCCCCAAAGACTAGCGCCCCTTTTGGTATTTCTTTATTCAATTGCAAATAAGGAGCCCTGGAAGGAGTTGTTGCTACACCAGATTCATGCCCGGATCTCGCAGACGGCGACCCATGGAGTCCTGCCACTCCTTGGATTCACAGAGATGCGTAGAGTAGGCCTGAGCAGAAATGTTAATGATCTGGTACAAAGGTTGTTGCTGTAGCAATTCACTGGCAGGAGGAAGTCTCACGTCCGAGTTCTTGGCAGGATTTTGGGAGTGCTTGTGGGATAGCAGACAGCCGAGGAGAGTCACCATGTTCCAGTGGCTAGCTGCACATCGAGCTATTGCAGTCGAGAGTAGGCTGGTGCACAATGGCCTCTTGGCGGTATGTACCACCTATGACCACTCACTTGAGACCCAGCGTCACTGTCATTGCGATTGCCCCATGGCACAGAAGGTTTGGCTTCGGATTCTCCAGCTGATGCCTGCACTTTCTATAGCCATCCATTACACTTGGGGTACTATAGCTTGGTCCACACTCACGAGCCCAGCACTTCATTTTGAGATGGCTTCCATCAGCAGGATGATTGTGATATAGGAGGGCCGGCCTACACTCCAGCCCGCCACAGAGCTCGTCCCTCAGGAGTGGAGCAAAGATAGAGATTGGCGTGGAGAGCTCATCTGCAGCCTAACATTGTGGTTCATCTGGCGAGCCCAATGCTTCCGCATCCTCGAGGCTCGACCTATCCCATCGGCAGAGATTGTCCGTGACATTTGGCTGGAGCTGATCCTTACACTCAAGGGCGAGTTTGACCGACCGCATGTGGAAACAGCACGAGGCCTTCTTGTGACTATGGCGACCAGGGCCCTTCTTCATCATGGTTCATGGTGTGCCTAGATGGCAGTAGTGTTGTTTCTTCCTTCCATATCCTGATTTAGCCATCATTGTACATATGTTACCTTTTCATTGGGAGAGTCTCCCCACATTTGATGTAGCCCTCAGGTTGTAGCCTATTGGGCAGCTTTTCTTAACTAATGGAAGGATCTCTTTGTTGCCAAAAGAAAAAAAAAAATGTTGTGTGGGCACTCTCTCTGGCATTCCAATTACAGAAAGTAGAGCAGATCACCCAACCTTATACCTTGTTGAAGCAATATAAACAAATACCAAAAGGGGCACCGGTGTTTTGGGCCAGTGCACTCTGGGAGTGGAACTCTATCACTCCGTGTCTCTCGCGTGGATTCTCTCTCTCTCTCTCTCTCTCTCTCTCTCTCTCTCTCTCTCTCTCTCTCTCTCTCTCTCCACACAGACATGGGGCCAGTACAGTGGACTATGTCATGACTTCACCGAGCTTCATCTCCAGTATTTAGGATCTCAGTGTGGGACCTAGACCTGTTGGAGTAGCAGTGGACCATGCTCTCCTGACTTTTTCAGTCTCTTTCTAGTATAGTGCCTCTCAGACACCACGGAGGATTGCACACACATGGTATACTTTTACACTAGAGACGGACTCAGTTTATGTGGAGGAGATTTACAGGCGGATGAGGGCAGCCGAGCCTGTATATACCATGGAGGAGATCATCACTCTATTGACGGTGATCTTGCATGGGGCAGCAGCAGAGGCATACCCACACACTCAACCAGATCAGAGAAGACGTTCTGGGAACATGCCTTAGAATAGTTGGTATGATGAGGAGTGCAGAGAGATGAGAGTTCAGATTCAGAGTGAGCTTATACTTGGAGTCATTACATATAGACAGTCTCGGATTGCCCTCCGGCGTTTAGTGTGACAAAAGAAGCGGGCCTTTTTAGCCCAGATGGAACGTGATTTGTATCAGCTCTTTTTGAGTCGAGATTCAGGTGAGGCCTGTTGTCTCTTCATGAGCACTCACCTCCTCCAGTGATTACCTCTCCCAAGATTTGGGGTCAGTATGCAGCATCATTATATACAGTACCTGGGCAACCACCACTGCCAGACCCTCTAGAGCCATGTCCAGCCACTAGTACCTTCTTTACCACTGAGATGGTGAAGAACGCCATTGACAGGATGAGGACTAGGAGAGCATATGATCATGATGGTTTGGTGGCAGAGCACTTGATACATGCTAGAGATTTACTGTCAGAGGTTCTTGCACGGTTGTTTAACCGTGTCATGTGTGAGGGACTACCCGAGTCTTGGAGATTATCGACTATTGTACCTCTCTTCAAGGCAGGGGACCCCACGGTGCTAGGGAACTACCGTACTATTATGATAGGGCACACATTGGCACGGTTGTATGCGTCCATTCTTGAACAGCAACTGAGTAAATGGGCAGAAAATGAGGGCATACGAGCAGCAGGACAGGCTGGATTCAGGAGGGATTTCTCCACTTTGGACCATATTCTTACACTCAGAGCCATTATTGAGGAGGGTCGGGCACATGGGAGACGGATGTACTGTTGCTTTGTGGACTTCCGCAAAGCATTTGACACAGTGCTGAGGGCCAGATTGATGCGCAAGCTACTGAAGTTGGGAGCACCCACAGAGATCATATGGGGGATCATGGCTTTATACGGCTCAGTGACTGGCCAGGTACGCACTCTTGAGGGGATTTCTGACATTGTTCATTCCACTATTGGAGTGAAACAGGGGTGTCCTTTGTCCCCTACACTTTTTGGTATGTATGTAGATGAGGTCTTTGACTACATTGACAGAGAGGGCAACAGAGGCGCTCAGCTAGCAGGGACATGGATCCCTTTATTATTATATGCTGATGATAATGTGTTGATATCAGAGTCGCCAGAGGGCATGCAGAGACAGTTGGATGCATTGCACAGCTTTGCAGAGGATAGTGGATTGTCTGTGAACCTTGGTAAAACCAAGGTTATGGTGTTTAACACCACACCACAGTGGGTCAAGAGATCGGCACCTACACTCGTATATGGTCAGGACACTGTGGAGTACACAAATGAATATACATACCTGGGGGTGGTATTCACGGGACCGAGGTTTACTCTGAGGAGAGAAGCTGAGACTAGACTGTCCAGAGCCTATGCAGCATTGGGAGGGCTAGAGAGGATGTGTTCGCAGGTTCAGTTCAAGAACCACGAACAAAGCTATGGCTCTTTGATACTTTGGTTGCTTCAGCTATGCTTTATGGGGTCCAAGTTTGGGGACCATCTGTGAATCATGACAGTTGGAGGAGACCCTTGGTAATTATGATATCCCGGATGATTAGAGTCAAGGCCTCCGTACCACATGCGATTATTCGAGCGGAGGTAGCCGCCCCTCCTATAGAGATTGAGGCTCTTACCAGATCAGTGTCCTTTATGCACAGTCTATGGGATACACATAGAGGCAGATATACTAGATTGGCTCTTGAGTCCTCTAGACAGTTAGCGATGCAGGGAGACGCATCATGTTGGTATGCGCAGATGACCTCATGGTTTCAGAGGCATGGTTTCAGCATGGATAGATTGCCTCCTTTTCAGTATTCCCTGGATGCACCCTCCCTGCCAGTCACACGGACAGAGATCACTAGACTCATTCGTCGAGATCTTATACAGTTGGACACCAGGAGGACATGGGTAGAGCCGATGCAGGAGTTGGGCACGAAGATGGCTTTCTACAAAGAGCATCTTCTCCAACTTTCGAGAGATGGGTTTGTGATTCATCCGAGCTACATAGACACTCATTTGTCTCATTGTCTGCGATGTGCTATTGGTCAGATTCGCACATCCTCACACCAGTTGGAGATTGAGATGAGTAAATTCAGAGGGATACCACCGGAGTCTAGGATATGTTAACTATGCAATAGAGAGCCAGAGACAGAGCTACACTACATATGCCACTGCACTGTGTATTATGAGATACGAGGGCGCTTCCATTGCTTATTCAGGGAGGGTTTTGGACCCCTAGATAGAGTCATGAGGTATCAGGATCAGAGTTGCCTTGGCTTATATCTACTTGAGCTACATCGACATAGAGATAGTCTGCTGAGGAGACATGGAGTACGACAGTCACAGAGACAGATCACAGACTTCTTTGGATTGAGGGAGCGAGGAGACCAACCACCAGCACAGGGTTGTACCCACATTCATACCAGAGGCACCCTCATTGATAGGGCGACTGAGCTCGGGAGATCGAGACAACCATGACCGAGACACAGGAGCACACTCCATCGACGGAGACTCCAGCAGAGGATCAGAGGCATTCTAGCACGAGACCCAGAGTGTCATTGAGGGCCTATTCTACATTTTCACATTTCACACTTCATTTTCAGTTTTCATTTTTTTACATCCAGTACTTTTTGTACTTGTACTTCAGACATTGTATTAGATTCACCACTTTGTATCTGATGGTCTCAAAGGTCATTTTGGCCTTTTGAAGACGTTAATATACCATTTCATTTCTCTCTCTCTCTCTCTCTCTCTCTCTCTCTCTCTCTCTCTCTCTCTCTCTCTCTCTCTCTCTCTCTCTCTCTCTCTCTCTCTCTCTTCCCAAAGACAGATATGCTCGACTAGCACTTGAGTCATCCCGACAGATAGCGCTAAAAGGGGACACAACATGTTGGTATGGGCAGATGACATCATGGTTTCAGTCACATGGCTTCAGCATGGATAGACTGCCTCGATTTCAGTACTCCTTGGATGCACCCTCCCTCTCTCTCACATGGACAAAGACCACTAGACTTATACGTCAGCATTTGATTCAGCTAGACACCAGAAGCACATGGATACAGCCGGGACAATAGTTGGGCATGAAGATGGATTTCTATAGAGAGCATCTCCTCCAACCAACAGAGGATGGATATGTGATCAAACCGGCCTATATGGACACTCATTTATCCTATGGGATACAATGTGCTATTGGTCAGATGCGCACATCATTTTATCCTATGGAATACGATGTGCTATTGGTCATATACGCACATCATCGCATCAGCTAGAGATTGGGATTGACAGATTTAGGAGTTCACTAGCAGAAGCCAGGATATGCCAGTTATGTCATATAGAGCCAGAGACAAAGTTACGTCACATTTGTCATTGTCCGGTATACTATGAGATATGAGGGCTTTCATTGTCTATTCAGAGAGGGCTTTGGACCGTTGGCTAGAGTCATGAGATATAAAGATAAGAGATGCATCGTCTGTCGTTGAAGAGCTTCGTGAATGTCCGCCTTTGTAAATAGTCGTACAGGGCGTCTCTTATGTCCTCCTAATTCTCTGGTGGAGCCTCCATCGATGTCGTGGTCGCCCCCGTAGATGTGGGTGTCCAGCTCTTTAGAGCTTAGTGGCTCTGTCCACTAATATACCTCTGGTAGAAGTGAGCTCTGAAGTCCCGTGTGAAGCATGCTCATCCGGCTGTTGAGTCCTTGAGTCAGTGATTTCCCTTCGTGAATGTCTCCCACTACCTGGTCTCCTCAAGCGACTTTCCCTATGTCTGCACAACTCTACTTTCTCGGACAACGCCCGATGCCAGGCATCCTCGGGCATGGATGATGATGATGATGATTTTCAAGCTGACGATTTTAGTCTTTTAGTTTTTAGTCTTTCATTTTACTTCATTTTATTTTTTACCCAGACATTAGATTAGATCCACAAGGATTGTATCAGTTTGGTCTCATAGGTCATTTTGGCCTTTTGAAGACGTTTAATATAACATTTCATTTCTCTCTCTCTCTCTCTCTCTCTCTCTCTCTCTCTCTCTCTCTCTCTCTCTCTTTTTGTGTGCTCAGTTGTTTTGAAGTGTTGAAAGTCTGTTCTTTTCAGTTGGCACGTGGTGCTGTCCCGTTACACCCAACAAGAGATCAACCCTAGCAACAACATCTTCAGTCCACAAGCACGAGTTTTCAGCCAGCATTTCAGATTCAGCCCTAGCTCTTCAGATCAGCCAGCGTTTTCAGAGTTCAGCCCATTTCCGACATCGTCATCAGCACCTTCAACATCAGCGATAGCAGATCAGTTTATAGCCTTGTGAAGTTGTAGATCCCCAACAGTTTCCCTAGCGTTTTGCATTTCCAGCCCTTAGCCTCTCAAATCCAACCATCAGTAGCAAGATCCTATAGACATCTCAGCATCTAGGACCATTGTATCAACATTTGTGCAATCTAAAGCAAAACCTCTCTAGTGATAGAGGGGGGGGGGGGGGGCCCTTGGATGGGGGTTTGTGTAACAATCTGCTGACGTGTCAAAGCCTAAAGAATGGAGCCAACTTACAGATGACGTGGCTGCCCGAGAGCAGAAACCCTAACCCTAATTTCTGCCAAAAACCCTAACTGCTGAAACCCTAATTCTGGAAACCCTAACCCTAAAACTTGCAAACCCTAATGTTGGAAACCCTAACCCTAAGGACAGCAGGCAAATTTTCTCGTTTTGCGTTGGCTGATGACGTGGCAAGCTGTACGGATTTCCGTGATTTACGTTGGCAGCTTTTTGGCTTTGCTTTTGGACCAGATGCTTTTAAGTTTGAAGGCTTTTCACTATAATTGCTTTTTTAGGCCAAGGGCCTTTAAATATGAGGCTAGGGCTCATTCTCTGGCATGCTTCCTGGAGAAGGTTCCGGCTTGTACTGTGTTGATGCAATATAGAGAAATACCGAAAGGGGCGCCAAGGTTTGGGGCCAACACTCTCTGGGGTGGAATTCCGCCACTCCGTGTCGCGTGGTGTCTCTCTCTATTTCAGTTCAGTTGTTATTGAAGTGCTAAAAGTATGTTTAGTCTGTTCTTTTCTACTGGCACGTGGTGCCCATCTTGTGACAGTGGTATCAGAGCATCAGGCGTGTGCTTTTCTGAAAGCATACCAGCTCGATAAAAGAGCAAATAGAGCTTTTTGGAATTTTATTTGAGGTATCTTCGCCCTCCAATCCGGACTCATTAGCCACTCCAACCCTTACTTCATCGCGCATCGGGCGCGCTCCCGTCTTCACCGTAGTGTCTTACAGGGCATAAGCCAATTAAGAACCCAATACTTGGAATTCATGGATTCAGCAGAATATTTGCAGTTTCTGCTCAACGAGCTTCACGACATTCTTTCGCGACATCTTCAGCAGAATCTTCAGATGCTGCAAAGTTTTCAACAATTTTTGAACTACATGTTACCCCCTCTGATGCCCCAGGTGGTACCTCCTCCTCCAGCACCAGAAAGTAACGAGAGCTTCCAATCGACAACCTGCTCAGCCATATGTTCCAATCACGGGGGTCTTCAGGAATATGGTGCAGCCATCTGACCCTGATCCAGTGCAACCGCCTTTGCCACCGCCATTGCCCCCACCTCCACCACCACCGCCACTAGGCTACAATGTTTGGAGCCCATATGGATACCCTTATTATCCATATACGGGACATGCGCCTAACCAACCCAAAGATTTCAAAGATGGTGGCACGACAGTCAAATTTTTCACTTTTTCCGGGGTGAAAGATCTCAAGAAAGCATTTCATTTCCTACAGCAATTTGACAACATCTATGCTTTGGGGAACTATACGGAAGAATCCAAGATTTCTCGAGCAGCGGGATTTCTTAAAGATAATGCTATGCAATGGAGGAGTTCAATCGCAACACAACCGCATGCTCCAAGGACCTGGCAAGCTTTCAAGACAGTTTTTGCACGTAGTTACATGACTTCGATGTTTGGAGTCCGGATTTTGGGAGAGTGGGGCAACTTGAAAATGCTTGCCACCGAAACCATGGACGACTATAACCAAAGGTTTCTCGATGTGTACCTTCTGGTGTCCTTCTTTAAGTTCATTCCCTTGGAGGACTAGTGCGAGCGCTACACCATTCGACTACCATCACCATTGCAGGAATATTGTCTCTCCAAGCAAGTCTCTACCATGCAAGAGCTTATGGACCATGCCGTGGTCGGCTACAAGCTCGTGAAAGGAAAGTTGGAGTTTACCACAGAAGAACCTCCGGCCACTAACCAGAACTCCCGGCAACAACGAACAAATTCTCGAGAATCCCGTGAAAACCAACCTTAACGGCCTCGTTTGACACAACGTCAATGAGAGAGACGCCTTGTTACAAGAAGGCGGATGCTTCAAATGTTTCCAAACAGGACATACGTTCAATACATGTCCTGAGCGAGCCTCGATGTCCTCAGTGCAACCTTCTGCTCCCACGACAGATAGATCCCCGCGGCCACCTCCGGCGAAGAAGACTAGACCTGCTATTGGACTAGTACCCGATATTTATAGTATACACCTTGAGAGTTTTAATGAATTATGCAAAGCTTATGGAAAAGTCAACGGCTTGAAAGCCCTTATTTTCTTTGACCCCGGAGCTATGGAGAACTTCATCCATACAGAATTCTTGAAGCAGATGCACTTCGATTATGATGCAGAGGGTGGAGAAATTGAAGCTGAGCTAGCCACGGGGCAAACTCAGAAAGTGGTACCACTCATTGGTGCACTTCCAGTGACTATACAAGATTATCATGGAAAAGCCGATTTCCACATTATGAAGTTGGGCAATTGCGACGTTCTCTTGGGTATGCCCTAGCACGACAAGAATGATGCAACTCTCCATGTCCGGAACCGAACCATCATCGTGATGCAGAAGGGCAAGCGCGTTGTCCTCAAAGTTCGATTGTCTGAACAAAACCTTGAATGACCTCTCTAGTTGTTTTCTAGCTAGATACTTTTGAACATTGTTTGAGAAAGTATTATTTGAACTTTGTTTGAAATGAATGCTATCTGTTTTAAAGCTGTCTTGGTGCCGATTTGAAATGTTTGACTCTGGTTTCGATACTGGTTTCATTGATTGGTGAATTTTACTCCCGGGTAGAGAAATGAGAAATACTGTTTTCGTATTGTTTGAACCTCGGAAAGACGTAGGCCGATGCCTGGGGAGCGTTTCATTGTATGCTAGAAAACCTCCGAACGACGCGGGCCGATGCCTGGGGAGCGTTTGGTTGTATGCTTGAACCTTCGAGCGACGCAGACTGCAGTCTTGGGAGCGTTTGGTTGTACAGTCCTCTGAACTCATGGCCTGGACCTTTTTAGGTTATTTGCGGGGGGAGTGACGAGGTAGTCGTTGAGTAGCTTCATACCGCAGACCGTTTGTCTCGGGGGAGTGCTCAGCGGTGTTGGGTTAAAGGCGTAAATAACCCCTTTTTGTACATTTTTATACTTTGTCCATGTTCATATTAAACCTGGAGACATTGGTCACTTATAATAAAAGTGGGAAAACCCAAAACTCACTTATTGAGTTTTCCCCAAAAACGTGAGCCCTCTCTCTTCTGCTAGCGCTTCCTCTCCTGCTGACCTTCGCCTCCCCGCTCTGCACACACACTACACTTCCTCGCGTGCTCTTTCACTTGCACACACCGCCGCGCGCTCATCAACTGGTATCAGAGCCCTATTAGGGTTTGCCCCCAAACCTGCAAACGTTGAATTTCAGCCAAGAAGGTCAACTTTCTCGCGAGATTTTGCAATTTCGTCGCCAAAGGGCTCGTCCCCGGATACTAGAGAGCTCCCGACAACCCAAATTGACCTAAAACAGGTTGAAATTAGGTCAAAAACAGGAAATTACAGGTTATGACAGCGAAAATACAGGTTTTGCAAATGATGTATTAAGGTGTGGGAATAATTCTGCTAAGTCCCCGCTACTCGAAAACCCTGAAATTGCCGAAAAACAAGCCCTAAAACAGGTGTTTTAAGCAAATTTCAGATTAACGCAGGTCTTTGCAAGTGTTTTTATGGTGCGATTACATTGGGGAAAGTGCAAATTGATGCAATCTACGCACGTTTTACAAATTTTGTCTATGTATGACCATTTGTAGCTCAATTTCATGCAATTTTGATGCTCAAATTGGGGCTTTTGTGCTTACATGCTTCTAAAGGCTGTGTATTAGCCTTATGTATGTCTCTTGAGCCTAAAAACAACTAAATTTGCTGTTTTCGAGCACAAATTCGCTCGTTGAAATTTCCTGCGCATAAATTTCAGAAATTGAATTTTGTGCCCAAATCGACCTATTTTGCCCCAAATTGCTCCTGTGACCATTTGGAGCCGTAGTGCACATCTCTGTGAGGCTATACTCCGATTTTTGCGCATTTTGCCCAAAAATTCAGTGTATTATCTCTCTTATTTCGTACAACTATGGCCTCATCTTCTTCGGATGTGAAGAACGTCTTTGAGATTAGGAGGTTCGATGGTACAGGATTTGATCTTTGGAAAGACAGGATTCAGGGAATCCTATTTCTTAAGGATTGCGAAGGGACACTTGAACAGGTGAAGCCGCAAAATATGACGGATGAAGCATGGGTTAGCATGAACAGGAAGGCCGTTACATACATTAAAATGGCCATGACCGATGAGACCGTCATTGATGTGAAAGGTCTCATGACTGCTTTTGATGTGTGGGAGAAGTTAAAGGGAATGTATGAAAATACAACGCCTGTCAACCAAGTGCACTTGATGCGAAAACTTGTTGGCATGCAACTAGATGAGTCCAAAGAGCGCGGCAGAGCACTTGTCATTATTCGCAGGTACTTTGTCGCAGTTACAGGATTCTGGCTTGCCCCCTTTTGATGATAAGCTGAAAGCTATCTTCTTGCTTATGACCTTACCTGAGTCATGGGAAACTTTGGTGGTTTCGTTGTCCAATAACCCCAATTTGACCTTTGATGGTGTTAGGGATTCTATCTTGAATGAAGAAATCAGGAGGAAAGCAAGTGGAGAGGGAGGCAGCTTTGCCAACATGGTTAGAGGCAAGACAGAAAAGAAGAATGCTTATGCACAAAGGAGTAAGAGTAAGAGTAAAGAAAGGGGAAATGCAAGCAAAGGCAAGGGTGATGTGACTTGCTATCAATGTGGCAGGAAAGGTCACAAGAAACCCCATTGCAAGTACTATAAAGCTGAGTTAGAAAGGAAAAAGAATGGTGGAGACAAAAAGAGAGAGAAGAAGGAAGTCAAGGCAGATGCACAGGATAGCTCAAAGGACAAAGAGAAGGCCAATGTGGCTTCTAGTGTCGTGATTGAGGAGCTGTCAGATGTAGAGGACATCTTGTGTGCCACTTTGTCAGATGATGAGGCTTATGACTTTGATGCCTCTCTAAATGTTCATTCACAGGACATGCAGATCACCAAGAGTGATCTTATTAATGCTTTGTTGACTGTCAATGATGCATTGTCCCAGACTTGGATTGTTAATTCCGGTGCTTCATTTCATGTGACTCCTATCAAGGAGTGTTTCTCTACTTTTGATGCGGGCAAGCGTGGCCATGTATACCTTGGAAACAATCATGCATGTTCCATTGAGGGTATTGGCACTGTGCATCTCTCCATAGATGGCACAAATAAGCTTGTCTTGCATGATGTTCGATATGTGCCGGGAATCAAGAAGAGTCTGCTTTTTGTTGGTCAAATGGATATGCATGGTTACAGTATCTTGTTTAAGAGAGGGTCATGGAAAATGACTAAAGGCTCAAGGTTGATTGTAAAGGGCACAAAGAAAGGGACACTTTACTGCATGCATGGAAAGGCTGTGTTGGGCAAGTTTATTGCATTGGCTGAAATTAACTCTCACATAGAGTTGTGGCACAAGAGGCTTGACCATATGAGCCAAAAGGGCCTTTCTAAGCTTTGTACTTTGAACAAACTTGATACTAAAGGCACAAAGCTTGACTTTTGTAATGAATGTCAATATGGCAAGCAAGTAAAGCGTTCTTATTACTCTGGTATCTCTCGTAAATCTTGTGTGCTTGATCTTGTACATTCCGATGTATGTAGCATGCCTACTAAGTCTATGGGTGGTGCATGTTTTTTTGTCTCTTTTGTTGATGATCATTCTAGGAAAATTTGGGTTTATTTGTTAAAGTCTAAGGATGAAGCCTTTGCTGCGTTTAAGAGATTTCATGCATTTGTAACCACCCAAACAGGTAGAAAGCTAAAATGCTTGCGTACAGACAATGGGGGGGAGTACACAAGTACTGAATGTAACAAGTTTTGTGAAAATTTGGGCATTAAGAGGGAGCTTACTGTGCCATACAGCCCCTCTTCTAATGGTGTGGCTGAAAGATTCAATAGGACACTTTGTGAGAGGGTGAGATGCATGCTGTCCACAGCTAATCTCTCTTATGGATTCTGGGGAGAAGCTTTGAAAACTGCAGTGCATATATGCAATCGATCCCCTCACATGTCTTTGAAAGGTGACATCCTTGAAGAGGTTTGGTCTGGCAAGCCGGCTTCATATGATCACTTACGCATTTTTGGTTGCGAAGCTTTTGTGCATGTAAGACCGGAGTTGAGGAGTAAACTAGATGCGAAGTCCATTAAAGGCCTCTTCATGGGATATGGTGAAGAAGGCAAAATGGGTTACAGGATTTGGTTACCTTAGCTCAAAAGGGTTGTACGCAGCTGGGATGTTGTTTTTAATGAGGCAAGGCTGCTTCAAAACAATTGTGCCTCAAAGCATGACCATAAAAGGGTGAAATTTCAGCATGACCAGCACCTGTTAGGCCTATTTTTGACCCTCAGGATGCACCACAAATGGCTAAAAATGTAGATGATCCAGTGGTGTTTGAGCCAAATGATGTTGGACAGCAAATTGAGGCTCCTGAAGGGCATTTGCAGCCAAGAAACAATGCTGAAAATGGTGCTGAAAATGATGTACAGCAGCCCATTGTTGATGATTTTGTAGTGCCACCTGATGTAAACCCATTGCCGGATAATGTGGATCATTGGGTGAGGCGGTCTACTCGTCAAAGACGGCCTGTGAGTCGATATGACCCCTCTTTGCATTACATTATGATGACGGATGAGGGAGAGCCTCTTACGTATAGAGAGGCAAAGACATGTGAGCACAGCGACAAGTGGGAGCTTGCTATGCAGGAAGAGATTAAAGCTTTGCATGCTAATCACACTTGGGATTTGGTTGAATTGCCCAAAGGAAGGAAGGCTATTCCTAACAAATGGGTGTATAAAATCAAGATTGTTGATGCAAAACCCAAGTATAAGGCAAGGCTTGTTGCAAAGGGATATGTTCAAATGAAGGACATAGACTTTCACGAAGTGTTCTCTCCTGTTGTGAAGATGACCACTTTGCGTGTATTGTTTGCCATTGTGGCTGCTCTTGATTTGGAAATGGACCAAATGGATATACATACCGCTTTCTTGCACGGTGATGTGGAAGAAGAGCTTTACACGAAGCAACCCGAGGGTTTTGTCATCCCTGGCAAGGAACATTTGGTATGTATGCTCAATAGAAGCTTGTATGGGCTGAAACAATCATGTAGACAATGGTACAAGAAGTTTGATCGCTTCATGCTTAAACATGGTTACAAAAGAAGCCATCCAGACCATTGTTTGTATACCAAACGTGATGAGGATGGCAGCCCGATCATTCTTGTGCTCTATGTAGACGATATGTTGATAGCTGCAAAGAAAAGAAGCACTGTAGATGCTCTTAAAGGGCAGCTGAAATCTGTGTTTTCAATGAAAGACCTTGGGGCAGCTGAACATATACTTGGAGTGCGTGTTACACGGCAAAGAGACAAGCACCTATTGTATTTGTCGCAAGAAAAGTACATTGAAAAGGTGCTGGACAGATTTAACATGGCTGAAGCAAAGCCTCTCGGTGTGCCATTACAGCCATATGTTAAAATCTCCAAGGATGATTGTCCCAAGTCAAAGGAAGAAGCCAATGACATGCAAAGTGTGCCTTATGCTTCAGCTTGTGGTTCACTTATGTATGCTATGGTTGCTACTAGGCCTGACATAGCCCATGCAGTGGGAGTTGTGAGTTGTTTATGGCTAATCCAGGCAAGTTGCATTGGGATGCAGTGAAGTCCATTATGAGGTACTTGAAAGCGACTAAAAACAAATGCCTCTGCTATGATAAAGGACCAATGGAGTTGAAGGGATGTTGTGACTCTAACATGGCTGGTGATGTGGATACACGGAAATCCACAAGTGGCTATGTATTTACTCTTGCGGGAGGTGCTGTTTCATGGTGTTCTAGATTGCAAAGATTGTTGCATTGTCTACTACAGAGGCTGAATATATTTCAGCCACTGAGGATTCCAAAGAAGCTATTTGGTTAGCACGCCTATGCAGTGAGTTTGGCTTGCCTGCCAAGGCACCTATGCTTGGTTGTGATTGTCACGAGGACTTTTTAGTTATTAACCATGTCACAGAGATGTGGCAACTGCTAACCTTGGTTGTTGGTTTCTTTCCAATGGGGTTTATTTTATTTGTTTAAGACCCTCTTTTTGAAGTAGCAAACGGTCGGACATTGTATGGCCAATGTGAACGGTAGATTCACCCGCAGACGGGAAGTGGTCGGCACTGGAATTCGTATGGTAAGAGGATGTCTAGGCTCATAGCAAGATCATATAGGTCCCCCCGTCGCACTTAGCAAGTTGGTGGATACTAGGAAGTGAACTCAATTAAGGCGTAAAGTCAAGGTGGGACTACCAACAAAAAGTATCCGACAGTTGGGCCACATTGCACTTTTGGATGCGGTCCCAATGAGGATAGATGGTCAGAAGACCAGTGGGAGCCCAACGGAAGCATCCCTTAAAATTTAGGGAACTGCTATTTTGGGCCGTGAAATGTGTTCGCGTCATTACCTCCGGTATGACTAGGGGAACACTTTATAGCTTTGCCGCGAAGTCAACTGACGCGTCGGTTGGGATATTTTTAAGCGGCGAACCCGAAACGGGAAAATGCTTGTAAATGCGCAAAGTGTCAACTTTTCATGCACTTGCCTCTTGCAGAAAAATGGGCGCTGATTTTTATGCTGGGAGAGGCCTCATTTGCAACCTGTCACAGGTTAAGAGCTATGGAGTGCTTTCTTTCCCTCTCATGTACAGTGTGGTGCTAGGAGTGATGCCCTGCACACTACACACTGCTCTCTCTCTCCCCTACGTGCAGTTATGTGATGCCCCACAAGAGGGCTACTCATTTGACTGATGTACAGTTGTGTGGGTTCATGCTTTTGTGCTGAGGCAAGAGCCTCCTTGAGCAGGAACAGGGGTAGCTAACTGCTACTCCAAAGCAGGCACTGGTGAGGGTCATAACCTCACCGTACAGGTGCAAAATCAGCGCTGTGTATGCGCTGTAATTTCACTGTTTTTCAGCCATACGGACGCCAGGATCATTGGGAATCGTGCCCCACTGGCAAAGGACAGTTAGGGGACTGTTTGGGGCTGAAAACAGGGCAAAAACCAGTAAATACAGCGTGCTGAATTTACTGTTTTTGGACAGGAATCAGAGGGTATACGACAGTGCAAGCGAGTTCCAGCAGGGGAATTGGTTTCGCGCAAGTTTTGGGGCTGTTATGCTGCCGAAATTTGGCCAAATCAAATGGTATCTAGGTGGATACACGTGAAGGATTCCCAGGACCTTACGTTGTAATTTACCCTCCTTAAGAATAAAGAAATACCGAAAGGGGCGCCAATTTTGGGGCCTACAGGTTGTCGGCGTCTGCTCGGAGCGTTCTAGCTTCCGAGCCGTGTGTGTATTCAAGTGTTAACTCCCGTCGCAAGTTTTCTTTGCAAAGTGCTGTGTGTGTGTGTGTATAAAGTAAAGAATTACGGGTGAAAGCCAACGCCTACCGCCCTACGGGCCGGTTTCATGGTTCCATTGTCGGGATATCAATCACTTTTTCCTCAAAGAGTAAGCCTAGATTATTCAGGGTAAAGACACATAGTGCAGGAACGCGGGGATTACACTATGGCCGACAAGGGGAAGGGAATTATGGAAGAGGGTTCCTCTCCAAAGGACAGGCAGGACATTCCTATGGTTTTTGAGATTGGCGAGAGCTCACGGCCACGTCAGTGTGTACCTCCTGTCAACGTGAATGTCCCTCCAGTAGTACAGGGCTTTATGACAGGGCAACTTGAGGATGATGCGTTTAAGACTCAGTTAGTTGCCGCGGTGAATGTCTTTTCGCAGCTGGTGCAGAATCCGAGGTTTATGGAATTCTTGCAAGCGCCACCGGTGCAACAGCAAAATAGGCAACCTACGCTGCGTACGGAGCTTGTTGAAGCTCAAGCCCAGGTACTTCATGAGGCGCAGGAGGAAAGGGAACACTCGCATGTTGCGGAGTCGGGGGCTCCAAAGCAGGTTCCTCCCGTGCTTGAACAGGTGGCTAGAACGCCTATTCCACAGGTTATGCCAGTTCAGCCCGCCACCTGTCAGAGCCAGCATGCTGTCTTGAATGGGCAGGGAGCTGGATACCAGGCTATGCACTCAGTTTTTCCACCACCCACGGTACATCCTGGGTATTTCGGGGGTGGATCAGTGTTCCAAAGTATGGCTGGTTATGCGTCTGGAAGTCAGCCGTACATGCCAGGAACAGTGTTCGGGGGTATGCAAGGCATCATGCCAAACCCCATGTATGGTAATATCGGCATGCAGCAAGGTTTCCACGGCAACCAGGGTCAGTTTGGGGTGCCACAGGGTCATTTTGGCATGGCTGGTTTTTCTGGACAGCAGCCAGATATCGCACCTCTGACGCAAAATGTGAATGGCCAAGGCGTGCCGATCATGCCTAGTACAGTGCCCATGTTGCAGACCATCCCGTATGACAACTTGGGGGCACTAGAGAAGCCGAAGGCTTACAAAGAAGGTGGTGCAGCGGTAAAGTTCAGTACCTTCAGTGGTTTCGAGGACAAGACCAAGGCACTTACTTTCCTCCAGCAGTTTGATACAGCTTATGCGGGAGGGAATTTTACAGAGGCCTCGAAGGTTAGGAAAGCTGCCACTTTCTTAAAGGATAATGCGCTTACATGGTGGACGACATTGTTAATGCAAGGACAGGCACCCACCACTTGGGTTTACTTCAAGCAAATGTTTGCATCTGCTTGGCTATCAAATGAATTTGAAGCCGATGTCTTGACAGATTGGCACCAGCTTACGGCAGCTTCGTGCAAGAGCTTGCTAGAGTACAATAGGAGGTTTTGTAAAGCGTTACTCTCAGTGACCTCCTACAGATTTGTGCCACTGACAGAGCAGATAGAGAAGTATTGTTGTGGGCTGCCTAAAGGGCTTCGTGATTACTGTACAAAGAATAGAGTGGCTACCCTTACTCAGCTTATGGAAGTTGCGAACACTGGTCTTGCCCTGTTGAAAGGAGAGGACAGTGGATTTCCGAGCAATTATAAAGGAGGGCAGCAAAAGAAAAATTCAGCGAAGAAGCCCTTTGTGAAAACGGCTCCTGATGCGTCACAAGGGTCAGAACAGGCCACCAAGGACAAGGATTCAGCTGGGACTTCTGGAGCGCAGGCAAAGAAACAGAAAAGGAAGCCTTTTGTGCGCAAGTCGCTCGAGGAAAAGAAGGTCCTAATGGCTGAGAACAAATGCTTTATATGCGAGCAGCTTGGTCATATTTCTATCAATTGTCCACAAAGGAAAAGGCCAGCTGACTCAGAGGATAAAGAAGACCAGAAAGGCAAGAAGCCTAAACCCACGGCAGGTTTAGTGCCAGACATGGTGGGTGACAGGCCCAGCACAGATGCCAGTGAGTTATGCAGGGCATGGGGTAAAGTTAGGGATCAGACGGCACTCATCTTCTTTGATCCAGGTGCCAAAGCCAACTTTATCTCACCAGAGTTAGCTATGAAGCTCGGCATCAAAGCTGAAGAGATGGGGTACACAGCAGAGGCAGGGTTGGCATGTCCTGGCCACTCAGAGTGTGTTACTCCCATCATTGGAAAACTGTGTCTGCATATTCAGTCGTATGTGGACACTGAAGAGTTTTACATCATGCCGCTGGAAGGTTGTGACGCCTTGTTGGGGATCCCATGGATGTTCCGAGTGCATGGAGTCTTGGATGCCTACAACAAAAAGATCACTGTACAGCATAGGGGCAAAACTCACATCTTGGATGTAAAGCTTAAAGGAGAGTCAGTCCCTATTGTATCTGCTTCTGCTATCACTTCTGTAATAAAGAATCATCTTTTTGTGTACTTGATTTTTGCACGTGATGTCTCAGATAATGATCAGTCAAATTTATATGTGTTAGATAAAGAAAGGTCAGCATTTTTGCAAAAGTTTAGTGACTTTTTTTCTGATTCATTACCGTCGCAATTGCCGCCAGAGAGACTTGAGGACCATCGGATAGATTTGGTGCCAGGGTGTAGCCCACCAAATAGACCTCCCTACAGGGTTAGTGCGGCGCAGCAGAAAGAGATTATGGGCCAGGTTGAGGAGTTATTAGAGAAGGGGCTGATTCAGCCTAGTTCTTCACCCTTTTGCTCCCCAGTGCTCCTAGTGCAGAAAAAGGATGGCTCATGGCGCATGTGTATTGATTACCGTGCGTTGAATAAGAATACCATCAAGAATAGGTTTCCTATTCCTCGCATTGATGATATTCTCGATCGTTTAGAGGGTGCTGCAATTTTCAGCAGGATAGACCTGAAGAGTGGGTACCATCAGATTCGTATAAGCCCAGAGGATGTGCACAAGACTGCGTTTAGAACGACATTTGGTCTTTATGAGTTTCTAGTGATGCCGTTTGGGCTAACAAATGCTCCTGCCACGTTCAACAGAATGATGGACCGGATTTTCCGCTCGCATCAACAGTTTGTTGGAACATTCTTCGATGACATGATTGTGTATTCGAAGAATGAAGAGGAGCATAGGCGTCACTTGACCATTGTGTTCGAAGAGCTGCGCAGTCACAGGTTACTTGTCAATCTTAAGAAAAGTAAATTCTTCCTCGAAGAGATCCACTTTCTGGGCCACATAGTCTCAAAGGATGGTGTAAGAATGGATCCCGTAAAGGTCGAAGCTATCAAGACATGGCCAGACTTGAAGACTGTGCACGATGTCAGAAGCTTCTTGGGATTGTGTTCCTACTATAGAAGGTTTATCAGAAATTTTGCAGAGATAGCATCGCCTCTTCACGCATTGCAAAAGAAAGAGGTCACTTTCAGATGGACCCAAAAAGAGATTTCAGCTTTTAGTCTCTTAAAGGAAAAGTTGACTTCAGATCCAGTTATTGTTCTGCCAGATCTCAGGAAGTCATTTGTGGTCCAGTGTGACGCGTGTGGTAGTAGCATCGGAGCAGTGCTAATGCAAGATGGACGGGTAGTAGCTTATGAAAGCCGAATTTTGCAAGGGCCAGAGAGGACTATGCAAGTCTATGAGAAAGAGCTCTTGGCCGTGATTCATGCGCTTTCTAGCTGGAAGCACTACCTCTTAGGTGCTGATTTTGTTGTCCAAACAGATCATCAGACCTTGCGATACTTCTTGACACAGTCAAAGTTATCCGAAAAGCATATGCGATGGGCAAACATTCTTTCCATGTTCCACTTCCAGATTATGCATGTGGAAGGCAAGAAGAATGTTGTGGCTGATGCCTTATCAAGAAAGCCATAAATTTCAGCTGTGTCAATTCCTTATCATCATGAGTTAGATGACATGAAGGAACAGTATACTGCTGATGAAGATTTTGCAAGGATCTTTGAACAGTTACAAGAGGGGCAACATCACGAGCACTACCTCCTCAGAGATGGTTTTATGATGATGCATGGCAGACTTTGTGTCACTAGGCCACTGCGACATAAGGTCATGGAAGAGAGTCATGTCCCACCGTATGCAGGGCATCATGGCATTGATGCAACAGTTAAAGCGGTAGAGACGTTCTTCTATTGGCCTACCTTGAGGAGAGATGTGGATGCCTTTGTGCGAGCATGCATAGTTTGCCAAAAGGTCAAGTTTGACAGGCAAAAGGCACCAGGGTTGTTACAACCACTGCCGATTCCGGATAAGCCATGGGAAAGCATTGCTATGGACTTTATCTTTGATCTTCCAAGAACGCCAACAGGGAATGATGGTATATGGACCATTATCTGCAGGTTCAGCAAGCAGGCCCATTTTATCCCTGTCAGGAAGAAGATAAAATCTGATCAGATGGCACGCTTGTTCATGTACAATGTGTTTAAGTACCATGGTATGCCACAATCGATTATCAGTGATCGTGATCCTCGCATGACCAGTTTGTTCTGGAGAGGATTGTTTGAGAACATGGGTACTACGCTCAAGTTCTCGTCTTCGTTTCATTCACAAACTGATGGACAGTCAGAAGAGGCCAATTCTACTGTCTTAGATCTGCTGAAATGCTATGTGTCAGATAATAAAGGCAAGTGGGAACAGTATTTGCCTATGCTTGAGTATGCGTACAATAATACGGTACATTCGTCTACTGGCAAAGCACCTTTTGAAATTGTTGAAGGCGGCAAAAAGGTTCCTCCCATTTTGCATACAAAGGACAAGATCTTTGAGGCAGATCGATATGTTGAGAACATGGATGAGATGTATAAGAAGATTAAAGTTGCCTTGGAGAAAACTCAGGCAAAACAGAAAAAGGTTGCTGATCGTCACCGTCGTGAATTGCTACTATCACCTGGTGATTGGGTTCTCTTAAGGTTCGAAAAGGCAAGATTAAAGAAGATGAAGGGCAAGGAACGACTGTTTCCTAAGCTCAGCATGCGATACTATGGGCTTTTTCAAGTGCTTGACAAGATCAGCGATGTGGCTTACAGGCTGAAACTGCCTGATGCGTGGAAGATTCATAATGCGTTTCACGTGAGTCTTCTAAGACCCTTCGTGGGTGATGTGCCAGAAGATATGCCAGTTGAGGATCAACCAGAAGTTGAGGAACTTGATGAGATCTTGGTACCTGAGCAAGTTTTGGCACATAAGGACAGAAAAGTTAAAGGACAAGTTGCAAGACGTTATTTGGTGAAGTTCAAGAACTATCCGCCTATGGATGCAAAGTGGATGGAAGAGCATGAACTGTTAGAGTCACCAAATGTATTGCAGCTTTACCTTGAAGCCTTTGGGTTACAGCCTACTTATGCCCCAACCCAACGTGTGCAAAGGAGGGGTAATGATAGAGCTAGTACATCAAATGTACATATGAATTCAGTGCCATAGATGGAAATGGCAAAAGTATGAAGGCCTCATTAAGTCATTTGTATCTGCTAACCTTGGTTGTTGGTTTCTTTCCAATGGGGTTTATTTTATTTGTTTAAGACCCTCTTTTTGAAGTAGCAAACAGTCGGACATTGTATGGCCAATGTGAACGGTAGATTCACCCGCAGACGGGAAGTGGTCGGCACTGGAATTCATATGGTAAGAGGATGTCTAGGCTCATAGCAAGATCATATAGGTCCCCCCGTCGCACTTAGCAAGTTGGTGGATACTAGGAAGTGAACTCAATTAAGGCGTAAAGTCAAGGTGGGACTACCAACAAAAAGTATCCGACAGTTGGGCCACATTGCACTTTTGGATGCGGTCCCAATGAGGATAGATGGTCAGAAGACCAGTGGGAGCCCAACGGAAGCATCTCCTAAAATTTAGGGAACTGCTATTTTGGGCCGTGAAATGTGTTCGCGTCATTACCTCCGGTATGACTAGGGGAACACTTTATAACTCTGCCGCGAAGTCAACTGACGCGTCGGTTGGGATATTTTTAAGCGGCGAACCCGAAACGGGAAAATGCTTGTAAATGCGCAAAGTGTCAACTTTTCATGCACTTGCCTCTTGCAGAAAAATGGGCGCTGATTTTTATGTTGGGAGAGGCCTCATTTGCAACCTGTCACAGGTTAAGAGCTATGGAGTGCTTTCTTTCCCTCTCATGTACAGTGTGGTGCTAGGAGTGATGCCCTGCACACTACACACTGCTCTCTCTCTCCCCTACGTGCAGTTATGTGATGCCCCACAAGAGGGCTACTCATTTGACTGATGTACAGTTGTGTGGGTTCATGCTTTTGTGCTGAGGCAAGAGCCTCCTTGAGGAGGAACAGGGGTAGCTAACTGCTACTCCAAAGCAGGCACTGGTGAGGGTCATAACCTCACCGTACAGGTGCAAAATCAGCGCTGTGTATGCGATGTAATTTCACTGTTTTTCAGCCATACGGACGCCAGGATCATTGGGAATCGTGCCCCACTGGCAAAGGACAGTTAGGGGACTGTTTGGGGCTGAAAACAGGGCAAAAACCAGTAAATACAGCGTGCTGAATTTACTGTTTTTGGACAGGAATCAGAGGGTATACGACAGTGCGAGCGAGTTCCAGCAGGGGAATTGGTTTCGCGCAAGTTTTGGGGCTGTTATGCTGCCGAAATTTGGCCAAATCAAATGGTATCTAGGTGGATACACGTGAAGGATTCCCAGGACCTTACGTTGTAATTTACCCTCCTTAAGAATAAAGAAATACCGAAAGGGGCGCCAATTTTGGGGCCTACAGGTTGTCGGCGTCTGCTCGGAGCGTTCTAGCTTCCGAGCCGTGTGTGTATTCAAGTGTTAACTCCCGTCGCAAGTTTTCTTTGCAAAGTGCTGTGTGTGTGTGTGTATAAAGTAAAGAATTACGGGTGAAAGCCAACGCCTACCGCCCTACGAGCCGGTTTCAGTGATAGCCAGAGTGCTATATATCTGGCAAAGAACGCCATGTTTCATGCACACACAAAGCATATTGATGTGCGGTATCACTTCATATGAGAAGTGCTTGAGGATGGCCTTATTACATTGGTTAAGGTCCATACATCACAAAATCCAACCGATGCTCTCACTAAGTGCTTACCCAAAGCACAACATCATCTATGCATAGAGATGGTGGGAGTCACGTAGCTTAAAGGCGCCATTTATGCCTTTAAGTGGGAGGTTGTTGGGTTAAAGGCCTAAATAACCCCTTTTTGTACATTTTTATACTTTGTCCAGGTTCAATATGAACCTGGACACATTTTTTTAAGGTCACTTATAATAAAAGTGGGAAAACCCAAAACTCACTTATTGAGTTTTTCCCAAAAACGTGAGCCCTCTCTCTTCTGTTAGCGCTTCCTCTCCTGCTGGCCTTCGCCTCCCCTCTCTGCACACACACTGCACTTCCTCGCGTGCTCTTTCACTTGCACACACCGCCGCGCGCTCATCAAGCGGCGCTGTTTGTTGTGTCTTGTAACATGCATATGTAAGCATTTGTGTTGCATTGTGATGTGTCAATTACTGAATATTCCTAATTGGATGAGATTGCCTGGGTATGAAATTTTAGTGCATCAAGACATCCGTGGAAGATCAGTACGATCTGGGTGTGATGGCTAATTTTACTACGCCGGAATATCAAGTGTTCCGATTTGGACGAAAGGAGAAGCTAACTCCTTGACCAAAAGAGCAGAAAGGAGAAGCTAACTCCTTGATCAAAACAGTCGAAAGGAGAAGCTAACTCCTTAATAAAAAGAGCAAACTGATTATCCCTCGGAACGTCCCTCGGAAATTTTTGAGCTAACTTGAGTTGTTTTGCAGATATGCTGTAATCGTGGACGATTACTCTCTTTCAAGAAGGGGAGATGTAACAAACTGCTGACGTGTCAAAGCCTAAAGAATGGAGCCAACTTACAGATGACGTGGCTGCCCGAGAGCAAAAACCCTAACCCTACTTTCTGCTAGAAACCCTAATTGCTGAAACCCTAATTTTGGAAACCCTAACCCTAAAACCTGGAAACCCTAACCCTAAAATTGCAAAAACCCTAACCCTAACCCTAACCCTAAGGGCAGCAGACAGATTTCCGCGTTTTGCACTGGCTAATGACGTGGCAGGCTGTACGGATTTCCGTGATTTACGATGGCAGCTTTTTGGCTTTGCTTTTGGACCAGATGCTTTTAAGTTTGAAGGCTTTTCATTGTAATTGCTTTTTAGGCCAAGGGCCTTTAAATATGAGGCTAGGGCTCATTCTCTGGCATGCTTCCTGGAGAAGGTGTAGAGTCTGGAGTTCCGACTTGTACTGTGTTGATGCAATATAAAGAAATACTGAAAGGGGCGCCAAGGTTTGGGGCCAATACTCTCTGGGGTGGAATTCCGCCACTCCGTGTCGCGTGTCGTCTCTCTATTTCAGTTCAGTTGTTATTGAAGTGCTAAAAGTCTGCTCAGTCTGTTCTTTTCTATTGGCATGTGGTGCCCGTCTTGTGACAGTTTGGGACCTCATCCGCCGCTGTTAGCCTTCTTTCTCTATCTATCACTTGCAAAACCTTCACTCACAGTACCTCTCTCTTCTCACTTGGTCTTTGCACATCTCTCATGAACTAAGGAACCTTGAGTACGCACTAAGCACTCATCCTGAGGTATCACCATAAATCACTTCCGATGCACATTACACTTGCTCTGGTTGTAATACTCTGTCCTTTGCTCGATAGACGTGTGAGGGGGTGGTGGATTTCTTTTTCTGTACTGACTTCTTGGATTTTCTCTTGTCCTTTGATACTTCTTACTCGGTGGTTTTGGTCACTGGCTCATGTGTAACATAAGTCAATGATCCTATTCTCTATGAAAAACTGTCCATAGCGGGCTCCATGAGTCATTGAATACTCCTCGGCCAGTATCTTTGGGTAGACCGCAACAATACCGTTCCATTTGCTCCTCAGGGAGACTTTTCGGAAAGAAGCCATTGGTAGCGGCTTCAAATTGGGGAATGAACCAAATAGATGAAAACAACTTCTTGAACTTAACCCAGTTTCCAGACGCTTTCCCATTTTGTAAAAGCGTAGACCACCAAGTCTCTGCATTCCCTTTTAGGTGGAAAACCTTGTCCTTAATTACAATCCTAAGCACTAACCAGCATTAAAAAAAGCATTTTGCCTTGCATCCTTGGCATGGGGATCTCTCTCATCCCTCTTCTTACTCTCTTCGTTATATAGCGTATTTGTCTACGTGGTCTTTGATTAGGAAATTCGTAAAACTAGTAGAGAGAGATACGATGCAAAGTAGATTAGTGGCAAATCAAAAACTTTAGATTATCACACTATTACAAAGTGATGGCGTCATCCACCCATGCACTCTCAAGGTAGAGCTTAGATGACGATTTAGACAACTAGAGCAGTTAGGAATACAAGGGACTAACAACCTTTCAACAAGGATGTGTTGTGTGCGTCAAGTGTGCACACCATTCTACCGAATTACTCATAAGAAGGTCTCCTTATATAGGTGTAAGGGAGCCTCTAAACGCCCATGTGCAGCCGCCCTTAGATAGCCAACAAGTCCAAGTAGAACTCTCCCATGTGCCCATGTGTAGCCACTTTTGGGTAGACAAGTCCTCCTAGAACTCGGCCACCGGCCAAGGAAATCCGGCCACCGGCCGAAGACCACGGACAATCGGCCATCATTTTTCGATTGTCTTCCGACCGTCGTCCGGCCAAGATATACCGACGAAAAGGAATATTTTGGTGAAAGGAGTAAAAAGTCTCGGGGGCTTCCGTCCCCGAGGCCCCCAAAGTTGGCCCTGAATTTACTCTGTACCATCCACGGTCACAAATAGAGATCTCACTAGCGTGCAAAGCTGGAATCCACCAAATATATGTGCACCATTTGTTTCTCTTCATATGGGGGCCTTACAATATGTGCAACATATATTGTGGTGGCAAAACTGAGAGAGGTGGGCATTGCAAGTATACCAACACCCCATCCTTAAAATCCTTCTTGCCCTTTCTCCGCTCGAAGTTGTCGTACTTTGGTTCTCAAATTAGGTAATTCCTCTTTTTGCTAAAATTAGTCCCAAAGGTGTAGGAGTCAGAGAAGTATTGTCAATGTTCTTGTAGCTCTATCGGCATCTACTCTTCCAATTCTTTCGTTTCTTTGACTCTTGTCGGTCTTCCTCACTCGAAGAAGAACGAGAAGAAGAAGGTGGTGTCATCTTCAAAGTGATCACGGGCTTTCTTTCTATTCTCTGTGAGCTCTTCAAGAGTAGATTGCTGGCCAAGATAGCCATGGAAAGACTCGGACTTTTGTCCCTCGCGTGAGTGTTTCGTGTGCTTTAGTAGTTCATTGGTTTATTGCTCCATAGCTCGTTCAATGTCCTCTTCTGTCAAAAGAGAGAGCTTCTTGTTGGATTTCGGCTTTGCTTTTAACCTTCATTGCTGACTTGAGGGGTGGATAGACGTCCTTTTGTCACCTCTCATAGAACTCTCGAATCGGTTGGTTCTTCAAAAACTTTGCATAATTTGGATCCTTTGCATACTCGCACAGGTGCTAACTTGCAATTGCTGGCAAAGACCTGCAAACTGTGGATTCTCGATGGGAGTTCCCTTGAGTGGGTCATCAAACTCTTATCTGTTGATTTGTTGTTTGAATCTCCGTTTCCATTGAAGTCATCTTCCTGCAAGACTGTAGGCAGGACATGCTCCCATTCTTGATCATATTCTTTGTTAGAATCCATGGCATGTGCTGCAAAAAGTTGGACTGGATCCACCGTAGAAGAAGAATCGATTGATGCTTTTATACCTCTAGCTCTTATAAGATGGTAATCTCACAACAACACACGAACAGGTCTAGAAAATTTCATTACTTGAACTGCAAAGCGCAAAGTAGTTGCAACGCGAAGTGGTGGAGTTCCACTTCTAGATGCACTAGCCCTAGAGTGTGGTGCCCCTTTGGGTACTTCTTTTATATTATTCAATCACAAAAGTACAATTGTCCGAGGAGCTTCAACACTATAGCAACCACCCCTTGCCTTTGGTTGACCCACTGCAGCTCTCTTGTTCGGAAGTGTTGGTGCACCAAAAAGTCAACAGCTTTCAATAATCTGGTTCCAGAAAGCTTCCCAAGTTGATTTTTCATGTCAGCTTTCTGTCTGTACAATTTTCTGCTTTTTCCACTACGATTCACGATGCAAATCACCAGCCATAGGCTTGGGGTGGCAGTTCAGCGATGTGTGTGTGTGTGTGTGTGTGTGTGTTCACAGCGTATGCTTCCAGTATAGAGTGCTGCTACATCAGCAAGTTGTGGCATACCCCCCTCTTAGAGAAAAGTAATCGTCCTAGATTGCACCTGCATACATTACCATAGCATCAAATATTAACAGATACTATTAGCATGCCACATGGAAAATGATGATGCTCAATGCTATGCATCACATTTTGCAATGCATAGATGCAATTAAACGTCAGTTCCACATATGCTGGGTAGAGCGGGTCTGGGGACTTTGTCCAGCTGCTATGCCGGGTCTGGTTGTATGGGTGTGGTTCAACCATACAAGAACCGGTTACAATAGGTCCGTGGACTCTGTCCGTCCCCAAAACCGCTTACAACGGGTCTCATAAATTTCCAGATTTCCGTCAAGTATAATCAGCGTCAAACAGGTGTAGACACTGGACAGATTTCCAAACAAATGGTCAATGAATTATATACAAGCAGAATATCAAAAATAAGTTCATGTGGAAGGCGCTTTGGTTAATCAGACTCCAAGAATGATGGGTTTTCCATGGTATTGTACAACCATGTGCGTTTGCCGTTACTGCACTGGTGGCATATTCTGGTGATGCCAATGCATTACCCCCTGCTAATTCGCCTCAATCAGAGTTCTTAATTGATCGTAGTCGAGATTCTCAGGTAATTACACCAATTGTTAGTAGACCCAAGATTTAACCCAAGCTTGGGTAACAAGGTCAGATGCGACGCAATTTTCTTTTAAGGAGAGCCAGCTTAGTATGTGTATCTTGTATGCGTATCTGGGCGTCACCTTCCACGGGCCACAATTTTCTATGGAGGAGGCAGTAGATGCTAGACTTGCACGTGGATATGCAGCCTTGAGAGCACCTGAGAGGCTGTGCAGACCTACAGTTTTAGGAGCCACGCACAAAGCTATGGTTGTTTGATACATTGGTAACTTTGACTCCCTCTATGGAGCGGAGGTGTGGGAACCTAGCCTTTACCATTGGAGGAGGATGACACCAGTAGGATGTGATGGGCTAGAGAGAGACCACTATGATGGATGGGAGCATATGGAGAGGCCTCTAGTGTTGATGCACGCATGATTCTCAAGGACGGATCAGAGACTTCTTTAGAGAGGACACCGAGCAGCCGGAGGAGCAGCTACCACAGCAGAGCTGACATTCTCCTCACACCAGAGGCACGTTGATCGACCGAGCGATCGAGCTAGGGAGATCCAGACGCCCACGACTACGGAGGACTACATAGTATCGACGGAGGCTGCATCAGAGGATTCGGGTCACTTTGGCCCGACATGCACGACTCCCGGTCAGACTACTGACCATGGAGGAGATTGATGAGATCCGCCAGCGACTGATGATGGATGTGATTTAGCTCTTTTGAGGATTGTACACCCTCCTCAACTTGTACCAACCTTTGTATCAGCTCTTATCCCCCCACACAGACCCACATTGTGTACTTTCAAACCCCCTCCCCCCCCCGACCCTACTCATATCCTACACAATTCCAGCTAGCTGCTTAGTTCACATCTAGCAATCTAAGATTCTATGGTACCCCTTCTTTCAGTACTTTTTATTTTTTATTTTTGGTACTCAAACATTGTACCAGATTCATTGCGTTGTAACTTTTTGGTCTCAAAGGTCCTTTTGGCCTTTTGAAGACATTAATTTAACATTTCATCTCTCTCTCTCTCTCTCTCTCTCTCTCTCTCTCTCTCTCTCTCTCTCTCTCTCTCTCTCTCTCTTACCACAGAGTCAGAGGGGACACCACCACCAGAGAGCTCGGTTCCCACCCATACACACATCAGCGGTACTCTCATTGATCGAGCTATAGAGTTAGGGAGATCGAGACGACCGCGACTGAGGAGGGGAGCCACGCAGCACCGGCGGAGATTGCGGCAGAGGATCCACAGGATTCTAGCACGACACCCAGAATGTCGATCGGGATAGGCTTCATGCTACTGCTATATTGTATCATGGTGACACTGATCCCCACTTTGTACCTTTATGGCATGATACCATTGCTCAGCCTACCAGCCACCCATAGGAGTCGGTAGCACTCCTATCAGTTCTTTGTTTGTAGTTTTCTTGTTTGTACCCAGACTTGGTACTAGACTCATCATTGTAATCAGTTGGTCTCATAGGTCATTTTGGCCTCTTGTAGACGTTAATATATCATTTCATTTCTCTCTCTCTCTCTCTCACCCACGAGTCATCACTTCTATGGAGGTATGGGGTCAATATCCGCCAGAGCCATGCCCACACGCATGTGCTTTCTTTACCGCCGAGATGGTAATGAAGGCCATTGACACCAGGAGAACACATGATCACGATGGCCTAGTAGCAGAGCATTATATACATGCTAGAGATCTGCTTGCAGAGCTTCTAGTAGTGATCTTCAATCGTGCCATGTGCGAGGGGCTACCTGATACTTGGAGTTTGTCTACTATCGTACCTATCTTCAAGTCAGGGGACCCTATGGAGCCTGGAAACTACCGCACTATCATGATTGGACACACATTGGCACGGTTGTACGCATCCATCTTTGAGCAGCAGTTGAGTAGATGGGCAGAGAGAGAGGGTGTACGAGCAGCAGAATGGGTGGGTTTTAGAAGAGGTTTCTCTACTCTTGATCATATTCCGACACTTGGAGCCATTATTGAGGGGAGATCACATGGGAGACGGCTCTATTGTTGCTTTGTGGATTTCCGCAAAGCCTTCGATACAATGCTCAAGCCAGATTGATGCGCAGACTGCAAGAGATGGGGGTACCCATCGCGTTGATTTGGGGGATCATGGCTCTATACAGGTGAGTGGTGGGGCATGTACGCACTCCAGAGAGGATCTCTGATTTGGTTCACTCCACTATTGAGTGAAACAGGGCTGCCCGCTATCTCCTACAGTATTTGGCATGTATGTGGATGAGGTTTCTGGCTTGGCCTTTTGAAGATGTATAATATAACATTTCATCTCTCTCTCTCTCTCTCTCTCTCTCTCTCTCTCTCTCTCTCTCTCTCTCTCTCTCTCTCTCTCTCTCTCACACACACACACACACACACAAGTGCATGGAGAGTGGGCAAGAAAGGAATCGATGAGAAGGGAAACGTAAAGGACTGGGCACTTATTCTCCGCTTCCCGAATATAGAAATAAGGAAAGAATTTCTAAAGAAGAGGCCAACTCTTAAGAAAACCGGTATTTTCCTGGGAGATGACCTTACATTGGCACAAGTGGCACACATGCAAGAGTTGATGCCAGAGATCAGGGCAGCAAGAGAAAAGGGGAAAATCGCCTTTTATAGAGGAGGGAAAGTAGTGGTTCTGGAAAAGCGCTCAGCATGACGGTGCGAGACCTATGGGGCGACGCTCCAGATAGCGGCGTGGAATTGTAATGGGTCATATAGGCTAGATGTAGGTGCCTTTGAAGACAGCTTTAGGGACAGAGACATAGTTTTCTACTCAGAGACACACCAGATACCGGGACAGCGTATGCCACATGTGAAGGGTTATTTATGGGAAACAACTGGTCGACCAGACAAGAGATCTCTACAGGGTAGCCGAGGGTCAGGAGGAGTAGCAGTCTTATTTAAAGAGGAGCTGAAACCACTACTAAAGATTAGGAAAGATGAGCAAGCAAGGTATATGTGGATGAGAATGAGAGCCGAGACAGGTAGATTTCTATATATCGCTATATGCTACTTCCCTCCAAGTACCTCAGTCTACTGCTCACCTAAAGGACAGTCCCCTTTCTCCATATTGAATAATGACATATGGGAGTTCTCTAGAGATGGAGACATAGTTCTCTTAGGAGACTTTAATGCCAGAACGGCCAACTCTCAAGCAGTATTCTATGATACTTCTGAGGAAATGCTCAGAGAAGTGGATTTATCACAAAGGGGGCTTACTAGAAACTCACAGGATAAAGAACACACTGAATATGGGAGACATCTCATGGAGATGGCAACCATACATGGTTTGGCCATACTTAATGGTCTAGAGAATTTCCCGTTATCTGGGGGATTCACATGCTTCCCACACAGGCATGGGGCCAGTACAGTGGATTATGTCATGACTTCACCAAGCTTTATTTCTAGTATCAAGGACTTCAAGGTGGGACCCAGACCGGTTGGGATTGCAGTGGATCATGCTCTCTTGACCTTATCAATCTCCTTCCAATACAATGCCTCTCAAGTACAAAGGAAGAAGACACACACAAGATATACTCACGCCAGAAACTGATTCAGTCTATGTGGAAAAGATCTATAATAGGATGTGGGCAGCCGAGCCAGTATATACTGTAGAGGAGATTACTTCTCAGTTAACAGAGATACTACATGGAGCAGCACAAGAGGCATACCCACATACTCAACCTGATCAGAAGAGAGGAGCTGGGAACATGCCTCAAAACAGTTGGTATGACGAGGAATGTAGAGAGACGAGAATCCAGGTCCAGAAAGAGCTTACACTTGGGATCATCACATATAAGCAGTCTCGGATTGCTCTTCGGCGTATAGTACGTCGCAAGAAAAGGACATTTTTAGCCAAACTAGAGAAGGATTTATATCAGCTCTTCTTGAGTCAGGACTCACATGAGGCATTGCGCTTATTTCAAGAGCACTCACCGCCTCCGACGATTACTTCTCCTGAGATCTGGGGTCAATATGTAACATCATTATATATGGTATCTGGACAGCCTCCATTACCAGATCCTCTAGAGCCATGCCCTGCTACTAGTACTTTCTTTACTACGGAAATGGTGGAAAAAGCCATTGATAAGATGAAGACAAGAAGAGCATATGATCATGAAGGTTTAGTAGCAGAACATCTGATCCATGCCAGGGATCTACTTTCAGAAGTCCTTGCTCGGCTGTTTAATCGGGTCATGTGTGAAGGATTACCTGAATCTTGGAAATTATCTACTATCGTACCTATTTTCAAGTCAGGGGATCCTATGATATCCGGGAACTACCGCACCATTATGGTAGGTCACACTTTGACCCGACTGTACGCATCCATTCTTGAACAAAAATTGAGTAGATGGGCAGAGAATGAGGGCATAAGAGCAACAGGACAAGCTAGATTCAGAAGGGGTTATTCCACTTTAGATCATATTCTTACGCTCAGAGCCATTATTGAGGAAGGAAGAGCAAACGGGAGAAGGATGTATTGTTGCTTTGTGGATTTTCGAAAAGCTTTTGATACAGTACCAAGGGCCAGATTGATGCGCAGGATGCAAGAGTTAGGGGTCCCCAAAGAGATTATTTGGGGGATCATGGCTTTATAAGGGTCAGTAACTGGTTATGTACGTACTCCAGAAGGGGATTCCGACATTGTTCATTCCACCGTTGGAGTAAAGCAGGGATGCCCACTGTCCCCTACTTTATTTGGTATGTACATAGATGAGGTATCAGATTACATTGATAGAGAGGGTGACAGAGGGGCTCAACTTGCAGGGTCATGTATCCCTTTGTTGTTGTATGCAGATGATATTGTATTGATAGCAGAATCGCCAGATGGAATGCAGAGGCAGCTAGATGCATTACATAAATTCGCAGAGGACAGTGGCCTGTCGGTAAACTTGGGTAAAACCAAAGTTATGGTGTTTAACACCACACCGCAGTGGGTCAGGAGATCGGCACCTACATTTGCATATGGCCAGGATACAATAGAGTACACAGATGCATACACATACCTTGGGGTGGTATTTGGAGGACCGAAGTTTACTCTTAAGAAAGCAGCGGATGCTAGATTATCCAGAGCCTCTGCGGCCTTGGGAGGGTTGGAGAGGATGTGTTCACAAGTGCAGTTTCAGGAACCACGAACAAAACTTTGGCTCTTTGATACTCTGGTGGCTTCGGCTATGCTTTATGGGGTCCAGATTTGGGGACCATCTGTGGATCAGGATAATTGGAAGTCAATGGAGAGACCTTTGGTATCTATGATTTCCCGAATGATTAGAGCCAAGGCCTCCGTACCACACGCGATTACCCGAGCGGAACTAGCGGCCCCTCCGATAGAAATTGAAGCTCTTACCCGATCAGTGTCCTTTATACATGGTTTGTGGGATACAAATAATTGCCGATATACTAGACTGGCCCTCGAATCCTCTCAACAATTAGCAATGAAAGGGGATACATCATGCTGGTATGCGCAACTGTCCTCGTGGTTTCGGAGACACGGGTTCAGTATGGAAAGATTACCCCCCTTCCAATACTCTCTTGCGGCCCCATCACTGGCAATTACACGAACGGAGATTAATAAAATCATCCGACAGGATCTTATACAGTTGGATACTAAGAGGACATGGGTAGACCCTACACAAGAATTGGGCACGAAGATGGCCGACTACAAAGAAAACTTCCTACAACTATCTGAAGATGGATTTGTGATTCGCCCGAGTTACATGGATACCCACCTGTCTCATGGTTTGAGATGTGCTATTGGTCAGATTCGTACATCCTCACACCAGTTGGAAATTGAATTTGGCAGATTTAGGGGAATCCCACCTGAGAGCAGAATTTGCAAGTTATGCGGAATGGAGCCGGAGACAGAATTACACTATATATGCCACTGCACAGTATACTATGAGATACGGGGGCGTTTTCATTGCCTCTTTAAAGAAGGCTTTAGACCTCTAGATAGAATCATGCAATACCAAGATCAAAGATGCTTAGGCTTGTACCTACTGGAACTACATCGGCACAGGGATAATCTAATGAGAAGACAAAGAGCACTACAGCCTCAGAGGCCGATCACAGATTTCTACGGATCGAGAGAAGCAGGAGTGGAAGGAGAAGCAAGAGGCCAACAGCCAGCACAAAGGAGTACCCACAGTCATACCAAAGGCACGCTAATTGACAGAGCGACTGAGCTTAGGAAATCAAGACGACCACGACCAAGATGCAGAAGCACACTTCACCGGAGGAGACTACAACAAAGGATTAGAAGCATTCTAGCCAGACACCTAGAATGCTCCTAAGAAGTTTATTTAATACTTTGTATTTAGTTTTTCACATTTATTTTCACACTTTCACACTTTTCACACTTAGTACTTTAGTACTAAGGTACCCAGACATTGTAAGAGATTCACCACTTTTGTATCAGTTTGGTCTCATAGGTCATTCTGGCCTTTTGAAGACGTTAATATAACATTTCATTTCATTTCATTTCATTTCTCTCTCTCAATATACTAGATTGGCCCTCGAATCCTCTCGACAATTAGCAATGAAAGGGGATACATCATGCTGGTATGTGCAACTGTCCTCGTGGTTTCAGAGACACGGGTTCAGATGGAAAGATTACCCCCCTTCCAATACTCTCTTGAGGCTCCATCACTGGCAATTACACGAACGGAGATTAATAAAATCATCGTCAGGATCTTATACAGTTGGATACTAAGAGGACATGGGTAGACCCTACACAAGAATTGGGCACGAAGATGGCAGACTACAAAGAAAACTTCCTACAGCTATCTGAAGATGGATTTGTGATTCGCCCGAGCTACATGGATACCCACATGTCTCATGGGTTGAGATGTGCTATTGGTCAGATTCGTACATCCTCACACCAGTTGGAAATTGAATTTGGCAGATTTAGGGGAATCTCACTTGAGAGCAGAATTTGCAAGTTATGCGGAATGGAGCCGGAGACAGAATTACACTACATATGCCACTGCACCGTATACTATGAGATACGTGGGCGTTTCCATTGCCTATTTAAAGAAGTCTTTGGACCTCTAGATAGAGTCATGCAATACCAAGATCAAAGATGCTTAGGCTTGTACCTACTGGAACTACATCGGCAGAGAGATAATCTAATGAGAAGACAAAGAGCACTACAGCCTCAGAGACAGATCACAGATTTCTTCGGATTGAGAGAAGCAGGAGTGGAAGGAGAAGCAAGAGGCCAGAAGCCAGCACAAAGGAGTACCCACATTCATACCAAAGGCACCCTCATTGACAGGGCGATTGAGCTTAGGAAATCGAGACGATCACGACCGAGATGCAGAAGCACACTTCACCGGAGGAGACTACAACAAAGGATTAGAAGCATTCTAGCCGGACACTTAGAATGCTCCTAAGAAGTTTATTTAATATTTGTATTTAGTTTTTCACATTTATTTTCACACTTTTCACACTTAGTACTTTAGTACTAAGGTACCCAGACATTGTAACAGATTCACCACTTTTGTATCAGTTTGGTCTCATAGGTCATTCTGGCCTTTTGAAGACGTTAATATAACATTTCATTTCTCTCTCTCTCTCTCTCTCTCTCTCTCTCTCTCTCTCTCTCTCTCTCTCTCTCTCTCTCTCTCTCTCTCTCTCTCTCTCTCTCTCTCTCCTACGACGTTAAAACTCTCTTCTTTTTCTTCTTCTCCCCTAAAGAAAAGGCAAAGTGATAGGACTTGAGAAACGCACCGCATGATGGTGCGCAACCTATGGGACTAACCTAAAGCTTGCAATATGAAATTGCAAGGATTCATTTACGATTGGACATCGGAGCCTTCGAGGATTCCTTCATAGGGAGGAACATCATTTTCTATTCAAAGAAGCATCAGAGCCAAGAGAGCAGTCTCTTGAGGGTGATTGAATACAGATGGGAGAGCACATGTAGACAAGTTGCTCCTAATGAGCACAATAGCAAAGGATCAGGATGAGTAGCAGTGTTATTTAGGGAGAAGTTACACCCTATCATCTAGGTGGTTCACAGAGATGAGAGTGTCCGCTATATGTGGGTCAGAGTTAGAGCGGAGGAGGGAAGAGCCTTGTACATTGCCATATGTTACTACCCTCCTAGCACATCTCATTATGCTTCGCCTAAGAGGCAATCACCATACATGATAATAGATGAGGATATTTTGGGAGTTCTCAAGGGATGGAGATGCCATCCTACTCGGGGATTTTAATGCTAGCATGCCATTAGGCATCCTTCTTTAACACTTATGAGGAGATGTTGAGAGAGCTAGACTCCATAGAGATGGGGCTCTCCAGGACCTCAGAGGAAGCTGAGGACATGTTGCTAGACTCCACAGATATGGGGCTCTCTTGGACCTCAGAGGATGCTGACGAGTTTACCAAGTATGGGAGATATTTGTTTGAGATGGGCACAACACATGGATTGGCCATTTTGAATGGCCTTGATAGATACTTTGGTTCAAGAGCTTCACTTGCTTCCCTCATAGACATGGGGCTAGCACTGTTGATTATGTTTTGGCTTGCATATCACTTATACCACGCATTAAGACTCATTAGTCTCGCCTGGACCTGTTTGAGTGGCCGTAGATAATGCCCAAATATATTTTGCAGTAGATTTTACTTACACTATTGGTGGCTTTCATCATGCAACACATCGCCATCCAATATACCACTTTTGCAGAGAGTATATAGCAGCATTGTATAGTCTTCTAGCAGGGCATAGACCCTTGTTAGAGCTCACCCAGTTATTGTCAGAGATGATACACACAAAAGTAGCCACATCTTTTCCCCACTCTCGGCTTAATGGGAGAGCATGCCTCAGAATAGTTGGTATGATGATGAGTGTTGAGAGAGGAGATCCCGACTACAAACAAAGGTGGCTTTGGGAAACATCACACATGGGCAGTCGTGTATACTCTTTCGATGCCTTATACGGCGAAAGAAGAGAGCGTTCTTAGCTCAGCTTTTGAACGATATCTATTAGATACTCTTAAGCCAAGATTCTAGGGAGGCCTAGCGACTTTTAAGAGAACAATCACCTGTTTGCTCGTTACATGAAGAGCCGTCTCCCATGAATGTCTTATACTTGAAACCTTCTATTCCCTGGTGATGGTCACGGTCAAGGCATCTTTTTACTATTTGCATTGTCCTCTTATAGTGTACCCCTATGTGTTGTGTAGAACTCTGACAATTCTTTTCCTGTGCTCTCCAGTCATCACTTCTACAGAGACATGGACACAATATGCATCCTCTCTATACACAATAGCAGAGCAGACCCGTGGGAGCCCTGTCCTCCCACTTCTACTTTCTTCACAATAGAGATGGTGAGGCGAGCCATTGACAGACTGCACACAAGGAGGGCACAAGATCATGATGGTATAGTCGCAGAGCATTTCATTCATGTTAGAGATCATATTGATGGTTTGTTGCCCTTCATGTTCAACAGGGCCATGTGTGAGGGGTTTCCTGAGACTTGGAGTACGTCTACCTTGTATCCATGATCTCCAGGCTGATCCGGGTGAAAGCCTCAGTGCCACATGAGACTATCAGATGAGTGCACCACCGATTGTAGTGGAGGCTCTTGCTAGATCAGTGTCTTTCATTCATAGCACATGGGAGCTACCATGCGACAAATATGCACGACTAGCGCTTGAGTCGTCGCAACAACTGGCCAATGAGGGCCAGTCACACCCTCATGGGGGCATCCTTCTTGATCAAGCCATCCAGCTTGGCCTCTCACAAGGCCCAAGGATGCGAGGATCTTCACATCGTAGACGAGGTCTACATCGGAGGCTATGGAGCATCATTGAGCAACATTGAGCGCCCCCCCCCCCCCGGGAGAGCTGACCATGGAGGACATTGAGGCCATACTGCAAAGACCCATGAGAGAGTTCATGGGATGATCACCATTGTGCACCTCATTAGCCCACATATGATTATACCCCTCCCATATGCTTTGAGCTGATGTATTATGTGATGAGGATATTGATGATCAGGATGTACGTTAGACTTACATACCTACCCACTGTAGATACCCTCATTTATTTTTATTTTATGTCACCCAAACACTGTACCAGAGTCACACATGAATGTCACCTTTTGGTCTCAATAGGTCATTTTGGCCTTTGGAAGACGTTAATATTATAACATTTCATTTCATCTCTCTCTCTCTCTCTCTCTCTCTCTCTCTCTCTCTCTCTCTCTCTCTCTCTCTCTCTCTCTCTCTCTCTCTCTCTCTCTCTCTCTCTCTCTGATTACTTCTCCTGATGTGTGGGGCCAGTATGCGACATCGTTATATACGGTTCCTGGGCAGGATCCCCTTCCAGATCCTACAGAGCCATGTCCACCTACGAGCACCTTCTTTACCACTGAGATGGTAAAGAGAGCCATTGACAGGATGAGGACCAGGAGGGCTTACGATCATGACGGTCTAGTAGCGGAGCACTTTATACATGCTAGGGATATGCTGATGGAGGTTCTTGCAGTGTTGTTCAATCGTGCCATGTGTGAGGGATTACCTGAGACTTGGAGGTTGTCTACTATTGTGCCTATATTCAAGGCAGGTGATCCTACAGAGCCTGGAAATTACCGCACTATTATGGTTGGACACACACTGGCACGATTGTATGCATCCATTATTGAGCAGCAGTTGAGTAACTGGGCAGAGGGTGAGGGTGTACGGGCAAAGGGACAGGCAGGTTTCAGGAGGGGTTTCTCCACTCTTGACCATATTCTGACACTCAGAGCTATCATTGAGGAGGGCAGGTCACATGGGAGACGGATTTATTGTAGCTTTGTGGATTTCCGCAAAGCATTTGACATGGTACCAAGAGCTCGACTGATGCGCAGACTGCAGGAGATGGGGGTGCCCACAGTGTTGATTTGGGGGATTATGGCTTTATACAGATCAGTGATGGGACATGTACGCACCCCAGAGGGGATATCAGACTTAGTTCACTCCACTATCGGGGTGAAACAGGGTTGCCCATTGTCTCCTACTCTATTTGGTATGTATGTTGATGAGGTGTCTGATTACATTGACAGAGAGGGTGATAGAGGTGCCCAGCTGGCAGGGACGTGGATCCCATTGTTGTTATATGCTGATGATATTGTCTTGATCTCTGACTCTCCAGAGGGTATGCAGCGACAGTTGGATGCATTACACAGTTTTGCAGAGGATAGTGGATTGTCTGTAAACCTTGGTAAAACCAAGGTCATGGTGTTTAACACCACACCGCAGTGGATCAGGAGATCGGCACCAACCTTCACGTATGGTCAAGAGATTGTGGAGTATACAGATGCATACACTTACCTTGGGATAGTCTTCACTGGGCCGAGGTTTTCTTTGGGGAGAGCAGCAAAGACTAGACTGACCAGAGCTTATGCGGCCTTGGGAGGCTTGGAGAGGATGTGTTCGCAGGTTCAGTTCCAGGAACCTCGGACAAAGTTATGGCTCTTTGATACTTTAGTAGCCTCAGCTATGATGTATGGGGTACAGGTATGGGGACCTTCTGTAGGCCAGGATGGTTGGAGAGGTATGGAGAGGCCCTTGGTATCTATGATCTCCCGATTGATTAGAGCCAAGGCCTCCGTACCTCACGCGATCATTCGAGCAGAGCTAGCTGCCCCCCCCATGGAGATTGAGGCGCTTACCAGATCAGTGTCCTTTGTGCACAGCCTATGGGATACTACTAGAGACAGATATGCTAGATTGGCCCTTGAGTCTTCCAGACAGTTAGCTCTACAGGGGGACACTTCATGCTGGTATGCACAGATGACTTCATGGTTTCAGACGCATGGCTTCACCATGGACAGGTTGCCCCCTTTCCAGTATTCTCTTCAGGCACCCTCGCTGTCTCTTACACGGGTGGAGATCACTAGACTCATTCGTCAGGACCTGATCCAGCTCGACACCAGGAGGACATGGATAGAGCCGCCTCAGGAGTTGAGCACAAAGATGGCTTTCTATAGAGAGCATCTTCTCCACCTCACAGGAGATGGGTTTGTGATTCGACCCAGCTACATGGACACACATATGTCTCATGGTTTGCGTTGTGCCATTGGTCAGATACGCACATCCTCACATCAGCTCGAGATTGAGACTGGTAGATTCAGAGGGATACCAGCAGACAGCAGGATATGCCGATTATGCCAGAGAGAGCCAGAGACAGAGTTGCACTACATATGTCATTGCACAGTGTTCTATGAGATACGGGGGCGTTTCCACTGCTTATTCAGAGAGGGTTTTGGTCCTCTATCTAGGGTCATGAGTTATGAGGATCAGAGATGTCTTGGACTATATCTACTTGAGTTACACAGGTATAGAGACACTTTACTAGGGAGAGCTAGAGAGAGGCAGTCCCAGAGACACATTACAGATTTCTTTTCACTAGATATGGGACAGCCAGAGGAGCAGCCACCACTGCAGAGCTCGTCCCACACTCATTCGACCACTACTGGCACTCTCATCGACCGAGCATTGGAGCTACAGAGATACAAACGACCGCGACTGAGGAGAGGAGCTACACAGCATCGACGGAGACTACAACAGAAGATTCGAGCCATACTCTCTCGACATCCAGAGTGCAGATGAGGATGGATCCTCACCATTTCTTCCATCTTTGTTTCACACACTGTTACATCCAGTTTACCGGGTACCTATTGTATCAGCTGCTACACCCACGTAGTTTTAGATTGTAGTAGTAGTAGTAGTATTTTGTTCCACTTCTAGTTCTTTTCTAGTTCTTTTGTACCCAGACATGGTATTAGATTCACTATTTTGTAACTGATTGGTCTCATAGGTCATTTTGGCCTTTTGAAGACGTTAATATAACATTTCATTTCATTTTCATTTTCTCTCTCTCTCTCTCTCTCTCTCTCTCTCTCTCTCTCTCTCTCTCGTAGATTGGTTATGCCATTTCCCTTTTGAATAACAGATCTTGAGTTCAACTCTCCTCGTCAAATAGATCTTTAAGGTCTCTTGGGATAGTTTCTACGACCAAAATTCTCTTCTTCTTCTTCTTCTCTCTCTCATGGCCATTCATACTTGTGTGGGTATCCCTGCTTATTCTCACCTAATGATTATTATGCAGGTGAGCTGCGATACAACAGTTTGGGCAATGTTAGGAGGGCAAGATGTTGATCGCCTTCCATCTGCATCCACCTGTTATAATACTTTGAAGGTAGTCCAAGAAATTTGAAGCTGTAAGCAATCAACAATTTTTTAGCAGACATACTAACGGCATCCTTCAAACTGCCTTATCTTCTTGTCTGTCAGCTTCCAACATATAAACGGACGAGTACTCTGAAAAGTAAGCTACGGTATGCCATACATGCCAATGCGGGGTTTGAACTTTCTTAAAAGATTCATGTCCTGCTGGTGGAAATCATGATAAGGGGACGGAGCCCATTGGGTTTACCTTGTCGACATGTTGACTTTATTACAAGGAAAAGCGATTCTGTGCAATTCTCCGGGCGGTTGGTGACTACATTGTGTAACACTTGCCGCTGGGTTTGGTAAAGTGGGAGAAATTTGAGTAGAGACTCACAGGGAAGGAAGTCCCAATGTCCAATGTACATAAGGATTCTGATTTCTCCCTTGAGGTTTGAATAACAAAGAAAAGAAACTGATAAACAGCTTCATTGTCATGATTGGGCCAAGCTGTCATGGACCAAATCCACTCGATTGCAAAATCCAATTCTGAAGAGGAGAAGAATGTGTACAATAGAAAGGAATTGTTGCCCAAGAAGCAGACAAAATGTTTTTTTGCAGCATTTAAACATTTTGTAATGTGGGGGCATATGTATCAAATTGAAAGGCTTCTCTACTACAAGTGGTTTGCCATTCTTGCGAATGTTTATTTTAGGAGTGTATATAACTACTGGTTACCAGCATATAATAGCAGAAACATATCTCCAAAACCACCATTTCGCAGATGTTGCTCTACTCATATATTGCCAGCTATTCTTCCCATTACTTTTAAGGGAGGGATTTTTGGCGTGAATAGTCCCATGGACCAAATTTGACTGTGATTGAACTTAAACGCAGACAACCATCGACATGTCTGTGCACTCGCCACTCAATTGTGTAATGACCTATAGAACTCAAACCATGATGAAGGCATCAATGTAGGAATGATGATGAGGTGGCTTCTGAAAACACAGTAGTTGACTAGCAATGCAACTACAAAGGTCCAAAGATAAAAGTACAAACGAACACATGCGCGCACACACCTCAAGGCTCACAAGATCTTGATAGTAGTCAGGTATTCTCCAACATCTGCCTAAAACAAATTAAAGAGCTTGATTCGACTGGTTTTCTAATTTGTAGAGAATTTGAAACCAGAGGACAAATGTTAGACTGGCTTGAACAAAATAGATATCCACCAAGGGTTAAGCTCAAGATGTGAAGCTGTTCACTTTAAAAAGACCCAAACTAGGCAGTAATCTCCAACTAGCGAGGATTAGGTGTTCATAGGGTACATCCAAAAGGTATAATACAATTGCTATAATCTGTTTACATTTGCTTTATCTGTAACTCCGATTTTAGCTTCGAAAGTTTGGACTCTCTTCAAGTCCGGGTTTAGATTTTAGGAACTCATCAATGTTTTCAATTAGATTTTGAGAGACTCTCAATTTTCATCAGACAATGTAAGAAGCAAAAGCACATATTTATTTCTTCCTGGTTTAATTGACTCAGAGAGTGAGCATCATCTGGAGGACTTTTTCTTTTTGACAAATCATTTTGATACCTATGTGATGTGAAACATGAGAGAGGCACAGAGAAAGAGAGATTGTTATTGATTTATCTAAAAGTATTTTAAGCTGTGAAATAATTTACCCACTAATGTATACTGTTTATGATGGAAAAATCTTAGAGAGGGATGGGCAATCCTTAGTAACCCTCCGAAGCTTGTAAATTTTATCACCTTACACAAAAGCTGGGATGATTACAATAGTTTTTTTGAGCAATGTTTGCGTGGGAAGTGTATCCAAGGCTATACTTGAGACAAGCTTGACAACTTGCAAAAGAAATGGTTGCCCTAGAATAAGTACTATGTGTATATATGTATGTATGTATGTATTCGTATATAAAAGTTTGGCATAGAGCATTTCAGTTGTAATTGCTTCAATAGAACACACATGGTAGAGAGTTGGCAACTTGAATCATATTGACGTCTAATTGTAACAACATATTTATGTGTTTTTCTTTGAGTGTTCTAATGATGTTGGACAAGACGAGATTTTGGTGAATATTGTTTGATTGCCGTGTGGCTTAAAACATGAGATTTTTCTTTCATTGAACATCCTTTGATAGAAAGAACGAAAAAAAAATTAAAAAAATTATATGAGCTAAATATAATATTGCATGGTCTTTGTGGAGGTGAAATAAAACAAAATTATAGTGAACAATACCAACCTAGCTTTGTGTTGAGGTGGTGTGTGTGTGTGTCTTAGGATCTTTGATAGTACTAATGGGGTTCATACAGTGCTCATGGATCCATTGCATGGCCCATTGTTGTTATATAAGGCTCTAGTCCAAGAATGGCATTGACCTTCATTTATGCTAAAAACTTTGGGCAAAAAATTTGCATTGAATTAAAGAAAGGTATCTCCTAATTTATGCAAGATGAAATTTGTGTAGCTTGTCTTTGTCTCCTCAATACGTCATCGAGATGTGTTTAATTGTATGCACAATCTGTAGCTCTCTTGAGTAGAATAAATTTGTGTTTTTGTAAGGGTTCCAAAATCTTTGAAATTTGGATTCTAATGTTAAATTTAGCTTATTTCGTCGATTTTCTCTTTCCCAATTGGTGATTTCAGGATTATGAAAAGAGATTGTGCAAAACACTCACTAAGTGTGCTCTTGAGCTCAAGCAAATACACATGGAAGTGCCAAGTTCTTAAAGACGGTGATCGATTCATAGCCCCAAGCTTGGAAGAAAGCTTCAAGGTTCTCACAATAGAAATCCTTTCTAGAAAATAGAGAAGTGTTGGCACACATGCCAAGTTGATCTCTCTTGAGAGGCTGAGGTTGCTATGTTAACACATATGTCAAGTCGATCTCGCTTGGAAGGTTGAGATTGTCCTATATTAGAGCTTTGGCAGATTGTGAAGTTAATGTCTCTTGTGAGGGCCTTTTCAACATGTCATAATGTACTAAGAAGATTGTGGCACGAGCATGAAACACTAGTTTTTTTGTAAATTGCATGTGTTTCCACTTTTTAATAATCAACAAAGAAATCAACCACAAGATATTGGAGACAAACATCCTCAACCATAGGTTTGAATTTGTCCTATACTCAACTTTACAACCAGAGAAATGGCTACATAGGCTTCTTCTTGCTCAACCGCAATATCCGTGGGTTGTCAACCACAAAGCAAAAATCTCTTGTGGAGGCACGAGTTTCATAAAAACCAACCTAGTTTGAATCCAAAAGAAAAATGAAAATTTGGTAGCAATGATGTGCCTAAGACTTAAACAAATCAAGGTGTATGTTGCACTCAAGTAGTGAAAGATCTAATCAATCTTATGCCCACACACATTGCTTAGTGGTTACATAAATTTTCTCTTGTATGAAACTACAAACTCAATATTTGGTCGTCATGCATATAAAAAATGAGGTAATCAATAGCCCATTGAAAGAGCTAAGGATCAAAGCAACGCTTGGCATCATTAGGATAGAAATAAGCTTGCATTCCTCGAGATCAATCTATCTGTCAGTACCTCGATATACTTTATTTGGCACAAAATAATGCGTCTGTTATATTATCAATACAAAATTCTCAAATAATGATTGAAGAGATCCTTATGGGCATCCCAAAAAATGGACATGGTACTTTATAGTGTAATTTTGGTGAGGATCTCCCAAATCCACAAAAAATGGGAATTTTTAGGCTAATCTTGTGACACGTGATTTTTGTAAAAGAGGTAAATGCTTGTGAAGACCATTCAAAAATAGCCATTGTGCTGTAAATGGCCTTTATTTTTTTGCTTGGTTATCATGTTGTAGTATTTGTCTTTGGCTTCTCTACCGAACGTATGTTGTGTGACTTTGGCAAGCTAAATGTCTTTTTGCATAATTTACTCATCCCATTTTACACCTTTTTTGTTAGTTAATCCATACAGGATCATAAACTCAAAATAAACTGATTAGGGAAAATTATTATTGGCTTCTCTTCTCTTTTGAGGTCAAATGAAAGGATACTTCGTCTCAAAGATGTGCCAACAAGGTTGTGGTTTTCTTGGACTTGTAGACGATAAATTTGGATAAGAATTGGGCCACTTGGAGTGTGAAGTGTTACCTTGATCTTATAGAGTTATAATAAGCTCTAAGTTTGAAATTTTTTATTGTACATCTTTGTGTTGACTAGGAGAGAACCTTTGAGATAAGATTTTGGAGGTTGTAGTGTTAGAGCTCTCTTGGATGTTTTGGTAAGCAACATCCTTCTCCAATAAAAGCTGCTACAAACTTTTTTATTGTGTTCCACAATAATGCTCTGACATCTAATCCCACTTTGAGTTAGTCATCCATGTAGGTTTGTTGGACCCATGACATGAAACTCCTTGATTTTTAGCCTATGCTCCATGTATAGGGAGCCTTAGCCATTCCTAAACAATCCTTGGATAAGACTATGTATGTGGGATCTAGCCTTGAACTAGGCTTTTCCAATATGATCCAAATGCCCTATTGCATCATATTGAATTGAGTCTTTGAATATAGTAGTGTCAAGTAGGGTACATTTATCGTTGTGACATTTTGAAGAAACAATTGTATCTCCATTGATGCAACCATCGAGACCATAGTTAAGACATTGAGCTAGTTTTTTGCTTTTTGGGTGCCTCTCATTGTTGATTTGTTTACATCTTTGATAATATTTGTACATCTACTGGGTTGTAATGTATCTTAGTTGTAGGTGTGCATGAGTCTATCTCTATTAACTTGGAAGCCGCTTCTTTCTTTGATTGTTAACATGTTTTCCCTTATTTTTTTCAGCAAAGTAGAAGGCTAAAGCATGCTCTTTGGTGATACAATTTTTCTATCTATTTCATACTTTCAAACAAAAAATAGCACCTAGTAACGTTTCTCAAATATGTTCAGTATTTGTTTTTCTAAATCTTCTTTGTAATAATTTGCGACTTAAATATAGTTATGCTACTTATTACCCATTCAATTTATTGTTTGAAATCTTATTTTTGGTAGTATCATTGAGCATCCTTATTGTACCACTAAACCCTACTTCTTCACTTGGAAACATCATTAGCTTAGCCTATTTTTGCACAAATTATATTTTAAATAACATGGTTAGGTGCAAAGGGCCATACAACGTGTCATTTGTACATCATATTGGTGCTCAAAGATAGGATTAAAATATCCCCACTTGTCAATGTAGACATTGATATTATAATAGGCTGGCATCAATGCCAACATAGTGTCTTATTTACTTAAAGTGCTCATGGTGTAGAAATGCACACAAAGCTAGAGAAGATGAAGGAGAAGCTCAAGAGCATACGACATAAGGATGTAGTATTACTAAGTCTGTTAAGACAAAGAGAAGACTAGCCTTAGAGTTGTGGGTGTATTTACAATTTATGGGAGGAAAACCTCCTAGCAAGGGAAAGAAGTGTCCAAACTATCCTAAGTGTGTTCATACACATTGTTATCATAATATGGTAACAAATACCCCCTATGAATGTGGTGAAAATGAGATGGCACTCACATATAGGGAAATGTTGAACCCTTAATGACTAGCTCACAAATTGGAGGAAATCTAACGCTTTGGAAAAGCTTCAAAGTTTTCATGAGGTTGAGCCTTTGCGAAAATATTAGCAGAGTCGTTCTACATATGAAAATAAGCCTAGTTAACCTCTCCTGCAAAGAGTCCTTGCCTAGCGTAATGATAATGCACCTTAATTTTCTTTTTGTGGGTAAAGAAAACTTAGGCTCCTCACAGTTGCCAGTTCACTCTAGTAATAGTAAGGGAAGATAAGGTAGCAGCCAACACCCAAGTCAGACATAAGGTGTTTGAGCTAAATGCAATCAACCTTGGTTGTGAAAGTTTCCCTGTACTCAGCCTCTTAACTAGAACTGGCCATTATAGGTTGATTCTTGCTCTACAAAGATATACATGAGTTGTCAAACATGGAACCAAAACCACTCGTGGACACCTATGTGCCATAGCAAAAAACCCAACTCAAGTCCATGATCTATTGTAAATCATAACGCTTAGGCCCAAACTGATGCCACCACTACCACCAAAGATGTCTTGAAAACTCTCATTGAGAGTTTTGTGGATTGGAAAGAGCACCAAAAGGGCCTATTTTCTATGATGATGCAATGCATACAAGCTAAAAGAATCTCCCCATGGATAATGCTATCTAATGGGCCTAAAAACTTGATAGCTTTGTGCATGCTTTAGAATCGACCATTCCTAGAAGGATGGGTGGCCATAACCCACTGGTGCATTCAACCAACCAGGTTTGAGGTCAAAGTGATGCATGCAGAGATATCACTACCCAAATTGATACCACCATTGCCACCAAAGATGTCATGAAAACTCTCGTTGAGAGTTTTGTGGATTGGAAAGAGCACCAAAAGGGCTTGTTTTTTGTGATGATTCAATGCATACAAGCTAAAAGAAGATCCCCATGGATAATGCTATCTAATGGGCCTAAAAACTTGATAGCTTTGTGCATGCTTTAGAATCCACCATTCCTAGAAGGATGGGTAGCCATAACCCACTGGTGCATTCAACCAAATAGATTCAAGGTCAAAGTGATGCATGTAGAGATATCACTACCCACATATTTGGAGACCTTGAAGCCCTTTGACAAAGACCTAGTGGTCGAAAAATTCTCATAACATGTAGAGAAATTCAGGTAGTAGGTGCAAATGGAGCATGAGAATGAGGCTCAAAGGGATCAATCCAAGGTTGTGATAAAAAAGAACCATAAAATATATGAAGCATCAACCAATCATGTGGATGGCACAGCTACACAAAGGTCACCCTCTCTAGGTCCTATCTTAGAGAATGCCCAACCTTGGGAGCATCAATCTCCCCATAGTAGGTGCTCCATAGTAGGTGCGGTTTTCTTGTACAATTGAACTACCTCTCCATGTGAAGGCTCACCCAAATCCATCGGACATAGATATTTCATGTAGAGTCTCTTGTAGATGTATATTGGCTTGACATAAGGGATAGACAAGAGCAACATGTGATATATTATGGTTTCATTTAGCTTCACCATGGGTGGATTACAATATGATCAATTTTTTAGCGTAAGTTTGGATTGCTGCTGTAAGTGAGACCCAAGAACCCCCCGTGTGGGTGGGTTCAAGTAAACTAGAACCCCATACTAGTTCATTAGATTTGACCACTCACCATGACTACACCTCAATAAATTACCCCGTGCCAATTTATTTATCTTCAACACCAATAATTTTAGCACCTTTAGTCAATTCAAAATTTTAGGTTGACCCAAGAGTAAGTGGGGAAGAGATGTTGAAGGCAAAATAGTTGGCCGGTTGAAAGAGATGTGAGTCAACCCTAGCCACCAAGAATCAATTGAAGGTGACCAACCATAGCTACAAAAAAGAAATGAGCTATAGAATCAAAACCAAGATCAAAGGCATGCACGCATGAATGAAGACTATGAAAGAAGAGGATCCCTTCATTGTAGGTGGTTGGAAGTACAATAGAATAAGCTAGCCACTAGCCTTGTACAAGAATTAATCCTTGTATACAAAGGGATATCATTGATGCATGGGGTTGTTGTAATTATTCTTTATCTCAACTATGCTTCAATCTTGCCACCATTGGTCTCCATTTATCATGTCTTGAGTACTTGTCCTTTGTTCATCCCGATTATAAAGCTTTTGTATTATTACGTTCATAACATCATGCTCTACCTGAGTCATGCCATTACCAAGGCCTCATAGCTTTCCACTAGCAAGGTCGAGGTCAACCATAAATTTCTCTACGCTGACATTTTAGCATTCTTGAACACAACTTGGTTGTTAGAAAGACTCAATGTACCTTGTATATGCTTATAATGACTCACATGGATGACTTTTCAACCTATAGGCTACATTCCTCATTTTTCTATTTATAGTTAAAATCATGAATGCAATCTTTATACATGCTTGCTTTTGATTATGTCTCATGACAAGCACCATGTAAAATGCAATATATGCCAACCTCATGCAAATGCAACTTTCTAGCGACTTGGTTGCTATATTGATAACCCCTATGAACAAATTAAAGAAACCATTTTTCTATGAAATGTTGTTTATGCTTCAATTGCATGTACAAAGCACTTCCTTCAAAAGTACATACACATAGCAACTATTAATCATGGATAAGGTATGGAAGGTTTGATGTTATTTATACTCCAGGTGGATGTACACAGCACTTCCTCAAAAGTACATACACATACCAACTATTAATCATGGATGGGGTATGGAAGTTTTAATGTCTTGCAAATCCTTGTCCCATATCAAGGTCTATGGAGAATCAATATATGTTTGAGAGTAAAGATGTGATTTTGTCTCTCTGGGCCAAATGGAAGAAATGCTCAAAAAGGCCTATCAATGAAATGTGGAAGGCGTGCAAGACATTCACAAGATGCCAAATAGTTTTATTGGGTTTTCATCAAGATTTTACAAGACTGGAATCCCAAGAAATGACCTCAAAAATAATTTTCTCTATGCCAAGGGTATGGTAGGTAAAGGCTATATGGGTTGAGTCACTGCGTGCATGCATGCATGCGTGCGTGAGAGAGAGAGAGAGAGAGAGAGAGAGAGAGAGAGAGAGAGAGATTAAGAAAAGAATGAGGTCTAGGAGGGCCTCTTTATTTTCCATTTTAAGGGCGTCAGACCTTTAGTATCAAACGAGCAATCAAAAGACAGGTTTTGAATTCAAATATGCAAAACAACTAGTTCATTTGAATTCAAATTATCCCCTCAAAATGAAATTTAAAATCTATCGCATTAAACCATATCATGTAACATATCTACGGAAAAAGCTTGGTATGTAGATCACAGATCTATAGTCTAGGCTCAAATTGAAGATTGTATGTAGGAGTTATAGAAGTCCAAAAATTGTCCACCACCCTTTTGGAGAGTAAAGTATATCCTTTGACCACTACTATTACACCTCTCTTGCACACCCAACATTCTTGCACACATGTCATGCACCTAATTCTCAAAATAATAATCATATCTATAATGGAAAATAAAGAGGCCCTCCTAGACCCCCATCCTTTGTGTGTGTGTGTGTGTGTGTGTGTGTGTGTGTGTGTGTGTGTGTTTTGGGGGGGGGAGGGCATGGATTGATCTAAATTCACCAAAAACTACCAGAAGAGGGGCACTTGACTGTTTTTGTGGCCATTCCATGCATATTAGATAACTACTTTATTTTAACTAATGCAATCTACCTTAAAACTTAGACTAATGAGCAATAAGGCCAATTATCTTAGATATGTCTAGCCAAAAGAGATGGAAACTTTCAAACAAGGTAGATTTTGAAGCCGCAAGTTGAGTATCCCAAACTTCAATGTAGAAATATTTTTGACAGAGAGACTTTGAAATATCACAAAAAAATCTTTTTCTAGTTTGATGGAGATAGGGTATGTGGTGTATACTCTATATATCACACTATTATAGTTTTCTACGCACAACTCTTATCGGTAAGTTTTTGGTGATAGTCGGGAATGGAGTATGAAGCATTTGTATGTTTTCAACTTCTATAGTCCACCTGCACATGATGTCAAAGTAGTCAAGCCTTGGTCATAAAAACTTTTGTTCCAAAACATAGCGAGATTATATAGGTAATCAGAAGTAAAATTATTGTCCATGAATTATTGAGTAGTTTTAATCTCTACTTAACCATTATAACTTTTATAGACATGGTTATAACCTAGCTAGCCATTATAACTAGTGTAGCCTTTAGTCCCATGCTTATCTTGGATAACTTCTTTTAGGCGATCTCTAGGGAACCAATATAACTTTTAGTCCCATGGTTATAACCCAGTCCTCATGGTAGTTTCTCTTCATTACAACTAGATCTCCTAAAGCTTATAACACCCTAAAACTTCATTAAAATATGTCCTCACACAAGAAATTTGAACCACTTTCTATATGGTTCCCAATTGTTTCATTAATTTAAGCAATGGTAGGCTTGAGTCTTAGTGTAATTAGCAAACATGGACCTTAGGTGTGTTACCTGTAATGAGTAAGGAAGTAGTGTAAGAAAATTGAAATTTCTAGCCTTGCCAACTCTGCACCAGGGCAAAGCCTAATGCCTCCACCAAAAGGGACAAATGGTGATGATTTGATCTGTACATAAGTATTCACTATTTTACAAATATAAATAATCCAAAAGAAAATTTAAATTGATATTTCTAATTTCGAACGTGGCTACCACCATAGCTTTCTAAATAGGAGAAAGAGAATTGAACAATGAATTTCAAGAAGAGAATTGTCTCACATTTTTCCATCGTGATGGATCAAAGCGTTCAGGATTCGGATACACGTCAGAGTCAAAATGCACTGCTATTTGACTTACAAAGACAATGCAACCTTTTGGAATGAAGTGGCCTATTTATAAGAAAATCATCAAAAAAGTGAGTGGTGATAAATAGCAAGATAAGCATTAAAGTTTTTTGCAAAAGAAGACAAACCTTTAAGCTCTACATCTTCAAGTGCAACTTTAAAAAGGCCCAAGCTTAAATTCACCAATCTTAGTGTCTCATTGATTACCTAGCAACAAAAGTCATTTTCTCAACCTTGAAAATCAAAATTTATCAATTGGATGAAGTATGCATGATGCTAGGTAGATTGGGGCATACATTTTGAGTGAAACTCATCTTCATGTAATCATTCATGTCCAAATCTTCACCTTGTGTTTTTGTTTTTTGAATTTTCTCGTGCTCTTCCTGCATCCAAATTTGAAAGTGGGTGATTGAAATCAACCTCAAAAATTTCTAAATTTAAGCCGAACTTTGAATTGTAAGTGTTAACACTGTAGTAAAAAAAATTTACTTCAGGTTATGCTGCCATACGCAATGTATATGCATGTAGATTTGGCATAACCAAATATATAATTCCATATTGCACATGACATTATAGAGTGAAGAGTATGACAATGTGCACACACATGAACTTAGAGTTTTTGCCTACCGTAAGGGCAAGGCATTGATTTCCCCTTTTGGGCAAACTAAAATTCAAAAACCACTGTTGATTTATTTTCTTGCTGAAAGCAAACCTATTGATTGGTTGTAAATATCCTTACATGCTCATCATATAGCCTTGCAATCACTGCATATTTTACAAAGGGAGGCTGGAAAACTAAAGACATAAAAGTGTGCACTCTCTCTTTCTTAACGGGGATATTTGAGAGGATTCTTCAATTTTAGTTGAGCAAACAAAAAACTAGGCAGGCATAGCAATTATAGAACTTGTTACGATAGCAAAAGCTGCAACGTTTTGGTCTTGGCTTGCATAGTACTCAAACCTCTTTACTCAAACCCTTAAACGAAACATTGTATAATGTTATAGCTATAGCATTCTAAAATCATGTGTATATGCATCATAACATTATTATCTCACAAGATTGTATTGTACAAACATGCACAACCATGGGATTGTGGTTATAGTCATGCTAAATGTATTCCATATGTTTACAAACTTAGATGCAAGTTAAATCATGTGTATTTGCACTTAAAAATTGCATAAAGAAATGCAAATCTGAAAAGAATTTTCATAGAATATAAATCATTCAAGTCATGAAGCAAACTCTCATGACACGTACCTATTGTACGCTTCATGACTTGAAGCTTTTCTATATTGTAGAAAGTTGTGGAGGTTTGCATTGATTTATGTGAAATTTGTGTGCAAATAACACATGATTTAATTTGAACTTACTTTTGGTAACATGGAGAAAATGTACATTAGGGCATAACTATTTAACACAACCACATAGTTGCATGGCTTTACACTAAAGATAATTTGAGATAAAAGTGAGATAATGCATACATAGATAATTTTAGAATGCTCATAATACCAAACCTTGTTTGTTTATAGAATCTTATATGCATAAACAGGGCTTGAGTGTGTGTGCCCTTTGTAACTGTTAATGCACCCAAATAGGCTCTCTCTCTCTCTCTCTCTCTCTCTCTCTCTCTCTCTCTCTCTCTCTCTCTCTCTCTCTCTCTCTCTAGAGCATTGGTTCAATGTTGGAGCCTCTAACCTAATGCAATCTGAATGTTTTTACTTCCATGTATAAGAAAATATAAGTGAAAATATCAATATTTTTGTATTGAAAGTTTCTCCAATTAAAACAAGTTTGAAAACTCTTAAAATATTTTTGTTGATGGCTTCTCATTATATTATCATGCTAGGCTATGTCATTGCTAGCAAATAATAATATGCTTAATCTATAGAGTTTTGTTTAATGCAAAATGATAAAATTAGTATACCATGATTTCTTGCAAAGCTTTGGGTGTGTCATGTAAAAGTTTGACTATGCACGCAAGTACTATGGCACTTGTACTATGCCCTGCAAAAAGAGCTGTTAAGATAAAATCTTGAAGTTTGGTATCAGAGTATTCTTGAGCATTAGAGAGGAGATAATCGAGCAGGTCCTTATTTTCATGGTCACATTTAGTCTGGTTCCTCCTTTTATTGATGATCTCTTGAATGATAGCCACAAGCTTAGAGCGCGCCTACAATTTAGAAAAGCTTTCAGTAATACAACACATTTAATTTGTCAAATCTGATATGGTTGGCACAAGCTTCATTTTCATTAAGAACAACTTATATTAAGATTCACACATTGTGTTTGATTGACTTCGGCTGTAAGGTGACACCTAAATTAGTCGTACATGCCAAAATTGACTTATTTTAAACCAAAAACTTAGTTGTATATAGGTATATATATACACACACACCTATATATACATAGTATATGTGTATGTGTGTGTGTGTGTGTGTGCACACATCAACACTTCGGCATTTTTGCACTAAACCTAAATGCACACCCATATATTTTGATAAGAAATGAACATTGTTGTGAATCAATAATCACACATAACAATCCAGTTGAGGACTTTGCCTATTTTATGCCCTTAAGAAACTTCTCCTCTACTCCAATCATTATGCACATAAAATTCCTATCAAAATTTTGAAAACATAGTGACATGCCAATGGATTTTCCAGAAAATGAGTGGTACAAGTCCAAAACATCAAGCAGCCACAATGAGGGAAAATATCCACTAGCCTTGTATCACTTGAAGCATCCAATAGCCAAATTAACCCTAATGAAATTAAACAATTTCTTCCATGCACCATTGAATGCATGGGGGGGAAAATCTCTACACTACTGGTGTATGTGCAAGCACTGCACATGAGTGTGTACGTACGTGCAGACACACATACATGTATAGCCGCAAATGTTAATCTCTACTTATTCCTCTAGAAAACCCACAAAGCTATAAAAACAAACAAGAGATTAACAAAAAAGCCCATTTTAAAGCCACACGTTTGCATCTCTTGAGAAAATTAGAAGCAAAAGCAAACACGAAGATTATTAAGATTACTATTATATTATCACAAAAATAGTGATAAATATTTCAAAATACATGTGCTATTGTTATGTTAGCATGCAATTAGTATGAAATTAGTGCCAAATTGAGAAAACTAGCAAAATATTGGAGCTAAGCTCAATCATTTTTGGGAGCAAAAACAACTAGAATCAAACTAAATTTTGCCTCTTCTCTAAATTAAAAGCGCTCCTCTACCTTAGACCTTTGATTATGATGTAATGGCACCAAAAAGTTGTGCGCCCATTAACATAGTGCTGCTAAATCTACACACACATAACCGACAACTTGAATTTCCAATTGACGGTATCTAGATTGAGAGATGGTGTGATACTTTTAGCCAAACCACTAAAGATACCATTGGATATATAAAAGCCACCTCATTATAATTATCAATTATATGCTTAGAAAATAATACAAGAGCTTTCTTTTTCTACAAAACAATGTGATTTTTGAAGCTGAGACAATCCAATTCAATGCTTACATCAGAAGCCATCATAGTGAGAGCAGGATATTCTTGCCCCAAGATTCTAGCTTATTAATCAATTAACCAAAAGTTTTAAAATTTTCTTGAATACCTACTATAATCCTAAGTTATATCTAGCTAAGCTAAGCGTTTCTTGGCAACCCTTGTATCTTTTGAAGAGACACTTATTTTTACATTTAAGCCAGGTCTAATCAAACATTGTACTCCAAATATAGGTTTAAGTAGTTAGGCAGTGAAGCAATAATTTCCAAGTGAAGATCCATTGCTTGTATGGTTTATAACTTTAGAAAAGTTGTTATTCAAAATTTCTAAAGTTTTTGTACATGTGTGAACCCAAATCCGTGCTCCTTTGCAAACTTACATACATTCACAAGAATAAGGAGATACTTTCTCTTCTTTGAAAATTATTTCCTGCAAAAGAGATTCTTAATCACAAATATGACTTTCCACCAAAACATAAGATGATCCCGCACAAGATGATCCCAAAAGGCCTGTCATTGACTTTAGAGAGGAAGATTTTGCCATCTTCCCATAGTAGTTACATTTCTAGAATTTCCTCTAGCATGAACTAATACATGGTAGCATTGGAACATACTATGTTGAAAGGCTAGCAACATATGGTTACTTGGATTATTTTCAAAAAATCAAGCAAAAAGCATTGATGAGTAAATCAACATTAAGTGTGTAATGCATGTGTAGTGCTTTATGCATGCATAAGAGCCATCTGCTGATGTGTTTTGATTATTTGTTAAGATGCATGAATTCTACTTTGAAAACCAAAATCGTTTATTTTATCTACTTTGAGAAATAGAAAGTTTCAATAATTCAAATTTTCATGGTCACACATTATCTCTATCCATATCTGTTTGTCTCCTCTAATTTTGTACAATGGGCATGAAAAATATTGGGGTCACAAGGCAAAGATATAAGGTAGAGGAAGGGATGGAGAACAAAGAAAACTCTCTCTCTCTCTCTCTCTCTCTCTCTCTCTCTCTCTCTCTCTCTCTCTCAGATATGATTACAAATGTAACACAACTAAAAGAGCACACACAAGAACATATATCAGATGAAATTGGAAAACCTTTCTCTTTTATTTTTATCAAAAAATACTTACAAAACATAGTGAGTCCTCACATAAATATTAGTAACAAATATAATTGTAAAATGTGAACAAAACAAACATTGACTATGCCAAGGTTTGAATTGAGTGGTTGAACCAAATAGATGTAATATATCCCATATGGACCACCAAATAGTCTTATGATGTAAGTGTAAATTAATCATTTCACTATGTTTCTAAAACACCAGATTTCTTTTTCCTCATAAGAAAGCTTGCATGTAATTTGTAGCTTTTAATCAAAACCTTGTCACTCTTTTATTGCTCATTGGATAATTAAAAGGATAACATAATTTTAGGTAATGTTACTAAACTTAGAGAGGGGGCATTGAAAGTCATATTCTTCTTTTCACCAATATACCTCCAATATTTATATCCTCAAAACTTTTTTAGTCATGTGTTTACTTATGTAGTCTCAATAATACTTATATTGTTGCCAAATAGTTTGTTAAATATGTCCATTAAGTAGACTTACATTTGGACATGTTTTCAAGTAGAAAAACTAGAATAATGCAAAAATTACATAAAGGGCACAAGAGAGCACTACAAACACCAACACATCATTGAAGGGGAAAGAGAGACAAGCCACACATAGACACAAAGTAAAATATCCCTTTATTCTTATATCAAGTACAAAACTAGTCAATGTTGGTTATTCCAAATTGCACATGTGCGCACGCACACACTTATGCACGTGCACATGCATAAAAATTAGTATGTGCATTTGATTATTCACATGTGAATGCTTAATTGAAGTGACTAATGAAAGTAAGTAGTGCAAGTTTGAGTCTATAATTTAATTAATTCAAGCACTAACCATACCAATTTTGGGGCATACTCTTGAAGCTAGAACCAGTAAAAGACTGTCAAGGTTGGGTGCAATTTTGGCTGTGTAATGATGCTTCATGTTAATGCTAATACTTTGGAAAGAAATTACACCAAGTTTTTGTTAATTTGGTGAAAGTCTTGGAAGTTTTATTGGTGATTTTTTGTAATTTTTTTATACTTTGCTAGTTCTTACACTAATTATTGATTAATATCATTGACGTGTGCACGATTTGGAATCTTCAATACACAAGTTGTGAAGGAAATGCACACATATTTCATTGATATCAAGCTAGTTTTCCAAACAGGGCCACATTTAAGTGTTTTTTTCAAGTTGCGTGTTTCATAATGTCCTTTTTCATGAGGTAATCATCTGACAAGGTATTTATATTTTGAAGAAAAGAGAGAACAAACACACCACACTAATCTACATGTTATGGACACATATAACTCCCATAAACAAAGTAGTAGGCATTAGAAAATGGATTCAATACTTGTTTTGTTCATACAAAAAAGTTTCAAATACCTAGTCACAATGGCCTACATAAGATGATCCCCTCTTGAAAGAAATACCAAGAAAACAAGTAATAAAGATTACAAGGCCTCCTTATTGGAAGAAGAGTAATTTCTCTCAATTCTCATCTCGTCCTGTTTGATGTTTAGAATATGGAATAAATATCCTAGACTTTTAAAAAAAGTAGTTGTGTTCACCCTCAAACTTCACCCTAAAAAAAGTAGTTGTGTTCACCCTCAAACTTCACTAAAGGAAAGAATCATCACATTTGGAGGTCAAACGAGAGTACAAACATAGTAGCTTTTGAAGGATTGTTTAGTCTTATCAAACAATGAAAGTTTTATTTCTTTATTAATAATAAAATTTCTTGGAGTCAAAACTATGCCAATTGTCTCTAGACACAAATATAAGGATTTTGTGATCCAAAGTTTTTTTGGTCCCAAAGTGTAAGAAGCATGATTCCCATTTTATTTGTATTTGGTATGTGAACCCTTGTTGGAATGATGCATATTCAAGGACCAGATGTTTGGCCATGTGGTCACACATAATCTCAAATCATCTCCATCATATCCGCAAGGCATTTTGAACTATGGGTTGAACCATATTCCATCCCAACCCTTCAATATTAACAACGCACTATCTAGGGTGTGGAATAACGTCATCAAGATAAATAACAACAAATGACCTATCTAGGGTCTTTACAAAAAGCATGCATCCCTCAACTAAAAACTAGGGCTATGAGATTATATAGAAAAGCTCTACTCTGCCATAACCTTACCATCCAATGTTGGTGGATTCTGTATATGATTGCATTCTCAATCTCCCTCACCTTGCTAAGAGATTCATATATATAGACATTTAAAAATGCTATGAGGACATCCTTCATAATGAGGAATGGGGACTCATTACTCACTTTTAAAAACATCTTAACTACCTTTGGGCTCGCGCCCTTATAGTCCATCTCTTTTAGACAGATAACAAATGATTGCATTGAAGGGACTTGGTCGACACAAATCTATAAGTCTATACTATCCTTTAATCTAAAAGAAGACATTGCCACCAATGCATGGTTAATAAACAATATATTTACTATTAGTGTATGGAGCCACACCATTCCCCAAGAAGCATACATAGAGGTTATGGCGCCTAAAGAACTGTTATTCAAAAAGTCAATGGAGTAGGAATTCTACTATATAAGGGTGGTAACCAAATTCATACACTAACGTACACACAAAAAAAGGAGTACCGTAACGACCACTACCCACCAATGGAGCCTCCCTCTCGAGTGATTGTTATGAATTTTTAAAAGATCATCAACAACAATAACAAGTAGTTATATCTTTTGACACATGCTTTCCACATGGATTAACTAATGTGTTATTTGCCTGTGATGGCAGCACATATCAGGATGTAATTTTCTAGTTATTCTATAAAAAGTTGTACCCCTTTATAAAGTTGTATTCCCACCTTGGCTGGTCTGCAATTCTTGCCCACATTCTCCCCTTATACACTACAATGTATTCACATCTCTTCATAGAGGCTTTATTTTGCTTGATTCTCTCTCTCTCTCTCTCTCTCTCTCTCTCTCTCTCTCTCTCTCTCTCCCCCCCCTTTGCAATGGGAGGCTTTGGTTGTATTTTTTCCTAGTAGATTGGTAGAGTAACAAAGCATTCCCTACACACACACACACACACACACACACACACACACACACAAGGGAGACACATGCTCAAAGGCACATAAGTTTTCAAAGTTAATACTTACCTTTAGGCCCTTATTGTAGCGTGTTCCTGGAAAATTCAAGGGTATTGACAATATTGAATCATCATATGTCTCAAAGAGCGTATGAGTTTGTGCAACCTCCTTTTTACCTAGACTTATCATAATTTTGCAAAGTACAGAGAAGGTAAACTGCACATTAAAAATAACAAAAACGGTAGTTAATGCTCTATACTAACTATGTGAAGAAAAACTTGAACATTCTAGAATAATTGCTTTATACTTTTTACACACGCACACACACACATATGTGCACACACACACACACACACACACACACACATATTGTGATGTATACAAGGGCACGCACAAACACACACACACACACACACACACATATTGTGATGTATACAAGGTGAAAGCAAGAATGAGCCAAATGAGTTTGCCTTGTAGAGTGCCCGACAAGATGATTATATGCAAAGATGGGTTTCTATGAAGACCACAACAAGTATCCTCCTACACTAGGTGGTCAGATATGCTAGGTGAGACATACACACCACACCTCCTCCCTTAGGGAGAAAAAGATGCACATCTTTCTACAACTAGGATTGACACGACATTTCTATTCTGATGCCATCGTGTATGAGGCTTCTTATCGCTCAGCAAAATATGTTTTTTGAAAGACGGTGATAAAGATTCTTAATAAGTTGTGTGTACCACTTGTCTCAAGGATTCGAAGAGGGTGGAAGATTGATTGGATAGTGTCTAGCGGCATCTATTGCATTGGATCAACTAGGATGCATGGCTAACGACTTGAAGCTTCGTTAAGCTAAAGAACTGAAAGTCCTTGAGGTCTACTTCTTTATGGCACCAAAAGAACTATCGCAACTATCATAGTTGAAGACAAAGAAGTCTACTTCTTTATTGGTACCAAAAGTACTAACGCAAGTATCATAGTTGAAGACAAAGAAGTCTACTTCTTTATTGGTACCAAAAGAACTAACGCAAGTATCATAGTTGAAGACAAAGAAGTCTACTTCTTTATTGGCAACTATCACAACTAAAGGAAAAGAAGGCTCTCAGACCTAACAATTTTATGATCAAATCACTAGTCATTCCCAATGGTAGAATTAGAACTATGTGTGTATCTCCCAAATTTTTAAAATCATTAGATGTTTTATTCCTTGATCCTATAGCAAAACCCCTACTATTTTATAGACTCAATGTATAGGGATCATGGCATATGTTCCTTGTGTATTTGATCATGGCATATTGTCTTTTTGGCAACTCGTGTAAACAAATTGTGCATATGAATAAAAATCAATACATTGAGCTCTCCTGTTTTTGATGTTATTTGCCTATTTTGTCTTAAGTTGAAAAATTAGCTAAGTATATAAGATTAAGTTATCCGTGCTCTATAGGATGTGATCTATACATCTATTCAAGAGAAGAAACTTTTTCTTAAGCAAGTTCAACCGCCCTCTTTCAAAGGGGAAGGAGCTCAAATTGAATGTGATGCCAAAGTATAGCTAAAGGATGGATGATTACTTTATTACTGTTGGCACTTCCACTAAAAATAAAGCTATGATAGGCATGTTCCATGTTACCGATGATGCTAAGCTTTGGTGGAATCAACATTGCAAGGGCAACAGTGTGGCCTAAGGCACCCAAACTTGGAAAGACATTAAGGTTGTTGTAAAGAAATGTTATTTCCCACCTTCTCATGAGTCCCTTAAGATAAACGAATTCTTCAACCTACGCCAGGGTCACCTTACTTTAAAGAAGTACTACTCAAAATATGTAAACCCTTAGGCACTATCCTCAAATGTCTGCAAAACAACAAGTAACCTGTTGTTCCCAAGGTCCAAATGCTCCTTTGAACACTCGCTTGAAGCAATGAGGCCAACCAATCTACAAGATGCTCTTCTAAGATTCAAACCCTCAGCTAAAGAAGTGGCTCGCTCTCAAAGGGGGAAAATGAAAATTCAAGAAATGTTGTTAGGAGAGCAAGACCCTTGATCCGGAATCAAAGGCTAGCCAACCTAGCATATTGACCTCAGCCTGTAGTTGTAGCTCAATCAATTGGAACTCAAAATTTTGATCTCCGATGTTTTGAATACAATGAGCCAAGATATTTAAGAAACACTTGTCCTAAGCAAGCTTTAGCTACAAATACACATGTTCAAGAAAGAGAACAAGGACAACCTGTCAACCGTGGAGGAAGAAATGGGGGACAAGGACGAGGTGGTGGAAGGGCTACTAGAAGAGCTCATGTTACCATAGGGAAACATACCTTGGGAGAAGAGCAAGAAGATGATCAACTCTACATGCCCCTATCAACAACCTTGTAGCACGTCAACAATATGTTGTCATTCAAGCACCCGCAAATCACGAAGGTGAATCATTTGAGCTTCTCATTGATTGTGGCAGTACTGATTCATTTTTGTTGTCGAGATGCTTAAGTAAATTAAGGCTTAAGCAACATTTGGTAAGCAAAATGAGGGTAGAACTAGCAAATGGGAAGGAAATCATGTCTCACAATGAGGAATAAGTATTATATTCCTTGTATAAATGAGATGCTTGATTGACCACATGGAGCAAAGATGCTCACAAAGATTGACCTTTGCTCAGGCTATCATCAAATCGAATTCAGGAGATTGACATCCCCAAAACCGCCTTTAACACTCGCTATGGACACTATGAATTCACAATCATGGCTTTTTATCTTAGTAATCCTCCTACAACTCTTAATTGCATGATACAATATATTTTTAGAGAATTCTTGGACGACTTTGTCTTTGTATTCTAATCCAAATGTAAAGAAGAGCATGAAGATCATCTTTGAAAATCATTAAAGATCCTACGTCGGCACAAGCTCTTTGCAAAACGAAGTGTACATTTTTCACTCTTAAAGTCACTTATGTAAGCTTTGTCATTTCACTTGAAGGGATATCAATTGACCCTGAGGAAATCAAAGATATTGTGAAATAGTCACAACCTACTTCACAAGCAAACTTAGAGCATTCCTAGGAATTACAAGATGGTACTTTTGTAAAGGTCTATGCTCTCAAAATGGCACCATTGACTGATCTACTAGAGAAAAATTCCAAAATTCATTGGCAAGATGAGCTTGAAGCTTGTTTTAAGCAACTCAAGGAGTTTCTGATTTCAAGCCCTTTTCTCAAACTTTCGAACTTCACCTGAGAGTTTGAGATAGTGACATATGCCAGTAATCTTGCCTTAGGAGGTGTTTTGATGCAAGAGGGAAGACCTGTAGCTTACACTCCTCAAACGCTCAGGATACATGAGATTAACATGCCACTCATGACTTGGAATTGCTTGTAGTCATACATACTCTCAAACTTTAAAGACATTACATCCTTGGTCGAAAATTCCAATTGATAATTGATCAGAAGAGCTTAAAGTGGATCTTCACCATGCCTAACCTCAAATGCGACACAAAGATGGATAGAATTGCTACAAGAGTATGACTTTGAATCAAATTCAAACTAGGTAAGAATAATATTATAGTAGATGCCTTAAGTAGCAAAGATTTTTTGGGGACTATTTCAATGGCCAACACTCCTATTCTAGACAAGGTCATAGATACTAATGTTAAGGATTCATAATATCATAAGCTTATTACAAACCTATGTAGCGAGAATGTATCCAATCCTCTACATTATACTTGAAAATGGATGACTTTACTATAGGGATCGTTTATGCATACCTAAGGATACTACCTTACGGAATGCTCTCTTGTATGAAGCACTTAATAACCCAACTTCAGAACACCTAGGCTATGCAAAAACCCTCAATACTATTTGCAAAAGGTATTAGTTAGCAAAAACAAAAAGGTAACATATTTTGTTATGTCAAGCAATTTCCTTCATGTCAAAGGCTTAAGGTTGAAGACTAAAGATATTAGGAAAACTATATCCCTTGGATATTCCTCAAATGCAGTAGAAATTCATTAGCATGGATTTTATTATTGCACTTCCCATTGTTCAAGCTGGCTATGATTCAATTATGGTAATAGTCGACATGCTCACTAAAGTGGCGCATCTTTCACCAGTCAAGACTAATTTCATTGCTTTAGATATTAGTTGTCACAAAATGGTGACGTGGCATGACCACCTGCGGGTAGAAATTGTACGAGGAGATGTGCTGACATGGCACTACGAACAGGTGTTGACGTGGCAGAAACTGTACGGCAGCAGTACGGATCTCCGCATAGCGCGCTCCCATGCTGACGTGGTTGTTGTACGGATTTTCACAAATTGCACTTATGTTTTTTTTTGCTGGACAGATTTTTGGGATCAGTTGCTTTTGGAACAAATTGCTTTAGGGACTATTTGCTTTTGAGTTTAATTGCTTTTGGGGCTCTGCTTTTGGCATCCCTTGTAAGAATAAAAGAGCCCAAAGGGCCTCACTTCTGAGAGCATCTGGACGCGAAGTCTGAGAGCGGAGGACCCTGCGAGAGTTGTACTTTGCTTAAAGATTAATATAAAAGAAATACCGAAAGGGGCGCCATTCCTCGGGGCCAATCTCTTTGGGCACGGAACTACGTCGGGCCGTGTCGACCAAATTGAACTGTGATTTTAAAGTTGTGAAGTATTTTAAGTGATTCTCTTTCGTGTCGCGACAGAATCTAGACTTGGGGTGTCCAAGTTTGTTACAGTGGTATCAAAGCATCAGGCGTGTGCTTTTCTCAAAGCATACTGGTCCTATCAAATTGCAGACAAGGCACTCTTGGAAATTGTTATTTGAGGTATCTTCAGGTCCCAACCCCAGACTTGGGGTGTCCAAGTTTGTTACAGTGGTATCAGAGCAATTCACAATAAGGTCGACACGGCTTGGCGTAGTTCCGTGCCAAGAGGTATTAGCCCCAAAGACTGGCACCCTTTTCGGTATTTCTTTTTGTATTAATCTGTGTTCAAAGTACAAGAGAGCAGGTAGGTGCTCACTCTCAGACTCTGCGTCCAGATGCTCTGAGAAGTGAAGCCTTGCCTGCTTATTTATAAGTACAAGGGATGCCCAAAAGCAGAGCCCCAAAATCTTTAAAGTTAAAAGCTTATAATCTCCAAAAGCAATTGTACCAAAAGCTGCCATAAAAATTCAGCCTGCGTAATTTTCAAAAATCCGTACACTTCCACGTCAACATGTCAACGGAAATTGCGGCGATCCGTACGGCCGCCATGTCAGCATGTCACGACCCCGACCTTGGGGTGTCCAAGTTTGTTACAGTGGTCTCGAAAGGAAGTTCGAGTCTATACAACAATTGATGGGACATGCGAAGCAGGGATTTGCTATACATTCAGGTAAATTGACTTTCCCATAAGATGAACCTTCAACAAGTCATACCAGAAACAATCGACGAAGAGATGAACGACCTTCTCTCACAGAAGACCGAAGAGATGAATATTTCAAAGCAAGAAAGTGTTTTGAATGTGGAGAACAAGAACATATCGCTGCACGATGCCCCAAAAGGGCATAAGAATCAGGATGACTGGCAGATTGAAAGAACAGCAGGACGAGGCGATACTCGTTCCAGAACAGATTTTTGAATTAGCATTATTTTGCTTTATGAATTTATGAAACAAAACTTTTTGGAAGATGATTTTAAATTTTGAATAAAACTAATGTTTTACGAAAGGATCTGTTAATTCTCGAAAAAGAGCAGAATTAAGAATGAGATGGAGCAATGACAGCTCTTGAATGAACCAGCTAACGAATAATGAATCACGACTGATTCAATGGAATGAATGATTGGACCACTCTATTCAGTATGAACTTAGTGATAAATTGGGATCCCCGAAAATGATTCTCGCACACGACAATGCTTGAGGCGAATGACTACTTGCACACGATAGTGCTTGAGCCGAAAAATCTCTATAGACATGATCGCAATATGGGATTAGTTAACCCAACATCAATCAGGTCCAGAATGGTTCTAGATGTGGTTACTAAATACGTTGCTGGCAGTCATTGTCTGAGATTTGGAATGAATGTTTCTGTAATTGATTGTCATGTGATGTCCTATGATGTCATGTGTAGTGATATTACTGTCGTCTTTGTACATGTGCTAGATGTGTCGTGTGTAGTGCGTCGGTACTAACAGTCAGTGTCTACTAAGACAGTTTATGGCCTCTGTCTGTTTTGCAGGCATAATCGAGGGCAATTACAATTCTTTCACGGGGAGGATATATCACATAATGGTGATGTGGCATGACCACCCACAGGCAGAACCTGTACGAGCAGTTGTGTTGGCGTGGCAATATGGACAGGTGCTAACGTGGCAGAAACTGTACGGCAGCAGTGCGAATCTCCACATATCACGTTGACACGTTGATGTGGCTATTGTACGGATTTCCGTAGATTGTGCTGATGCTTTTTTTTCTTGGCAGATTTTTGGGATCAGTTGCTTTTGGAACAAATTGCTTTAGGGACTATTTGCTTTTGAGTTTAATTGCTTTTGGGGCTTTGCTTTTGGCATCCCTTGTAAGAATAAAAGAGCCCAAAGGGCCTCACTTCTCAAAGCATCTGGACGCAGAGTCTGAGAGCAGAGGACCCTGCAGGAGTTGTACTTTGCTCAACGATTAATATAAAAGAAATACCGAAAGGGACGCAAATCTTTGGGGCCAATCTCTCTGAGCATGGAACTACACCGACGGGCGGTGTCGACCAAATTGAACTGTGATTTTAAAGTTGTGAAGTATTTTAAGTGATTCTCTCTCGTGTCGCGACGGAATCTAGACTTGGGGTGTCCAAGTTTGTTACATTAGTTGTCTTCTCATGAAAGAAGTTTTTCAACTTCATGTTTTACCCTAAGGATTATAAGGATTGTGATAGCAAATTTACTTCAAAATTTTGGAGACCAATTGTTTTAAGCCATTGAAACTCAACTATGCTTTAGCATTGCTTATCATCATCAAACCAATGGCCAAACAAAAAGGGTTAACCAAGTAATTGAAGATATCCTTCGAGCCTCTTATAATTGAAAGCCTCATAAATGGATTCGATATCTACTCTTTGTAGAATATGCCTACAACTCCTCTACTCACACGAGTATCAGAATGACACCTTTCAATGTTTTCTACAGACAAGAGTATGTATCATCTTTAAACTTTTCAGACCCTCCTGTAAGGATAGAAGTATCAAAACAAATATTAGAAGACGTGGAGGCTCATACCAAAGCTATTCAAAGAGATATTCAAGCACCTCAAGATCATCAAATGAAGTATACAGACCTAAATAGATCTGACAGGATTTTCATGGGGATGGTGGCAAAGTTTTCTTTAGAGTGAAGCCCAAGAAAAGTAATTTATCCCTGGGGAAATACAGAAAACTTAGCTACCACTATTGTGGGCCTTATGAAATCATTAAGATCATAAGTGAAGCCTACAAGCTAAAGCTTTCGTTTCACCTCAAAGTTTATGATGTGTTTCACATTAGCTTGCTTAAACAATATGTGCTTAACCCATATCATATCCATGATGATGAACAAATTATCTTACCTACCCAAGATATACTTTAGCTTCAGCCCGATTCTATCTTGGAAACTCGAGAGAGGAAGATTGTGAACAAATCTATCTAAGAACAACTCCATTCATCAAAGGACTATCCCATTGGAGATGCTATTTGGAGGAGGAAACGGCACTCTTCAAGGACTATCCCAACCTATTATTGAAATGAGGCCATCTCAATTTTTAAGTTAAAAATCTTGTAAGGTATCTACCTTCTTATCCACTAAAAGTTAGCACTCTTTTATTACAAATGGCTCAAGGAGATTCAAAACTAAATAAATTGTGATATTTTATAAATCTTAAGTTAAGAATTCCTTCACACAAGAGAATTTTTGCGTTGAGATCGAACAAATTTAAACCCTTGAAACATAGATTGAAGCTTTAATGGAGCCTTATAATTTCTACATATCTTTTGTTATTTTTAAGGATTGAAAAACATACAATCCTATTGGCTAGAGTGGATAAAAGATATCAGTAGGGAATCAACTACAAGTCCTAGAAGCCCTACAACTTGACCTAATGGGCAACATAGAAGTTGTAGGTGGCATTCAAGACCTTACCTGAGTGAAGTAGCAAGCTTGGGTGAGTTTACAAGCTAGGGGCTTTCTCCTACAACATGGAGGCAGCTAGAGGGATCCTGATTTTACTTTTTATAATGTTTTAGTCAATTTTAAAATTTTAAGAAATAGAAATTTACATTAATTATTCATGTGACCATTAAAAATGAAACCCTTTTAATAAAAGATCCATTGTTGGAATTAGGGTTGCAAGGATGCACGCACAACTTGGACAAGCTCAAGGCACACAACAAAGTGTATTGCTTAGTGCACAAATAGAAAGATAAGATAGTCCTAGAGCGATAGGCGTATATACAATGCACAAGGGAAAAAACCTCCTAGTGAGGAAAAAAGTGCCCCGACGGTCCTAAAAGTGTTCAGACACATCACTACCACATATATCGTAACACTTGGGATTGTCTTCAGAGCTTGATCTGTGAAGCAATTGTGACATTTTGCTTTGTATTGGAATTTTTAACTAGATTGTTCTCTTATCTAAGTCGTATCTATAAAAGGTATAGTCCAAGGAATGTTGGCCTTTAGACACCATGACATGATATAAGGGTCTTGAAGAGGCAACAATACCTTCCCTACATATAACAGTAAACTATGCATCTACATGTGTAGTGCTCCTTTGTCTTGTGCCCATAGCCATGAAGCTCACATATCATGTCTTGTGACGGCATATTTCCCATTTGTCTATCTTTGTTCTTAGCTTGTGAGAAGAAGTGTGAATTTTCCCAATGGTAACTCATATCATGAGAGAGACATGCAGCCATATATTGTGGTTAAGCAATAAATCCCTCCTCTTGAATGTGTCAGAACAAACTACGATAAAACTCTTTGGCCTTAAAGGGGATGGCAGCCGGAAGACAATGGAAGATTTACTAGAACTCAAGTAGGGGCCCAACACATTCATCAAGAACCAATTTCAAAGAGGCACGTCACTAGCAAAGTTAGAAGCTAGAAGTAAAGGCAGGCACTAGAGGAGGAAGCCAAGAGGAGAGAGATAAGTATAGGATTCAATAGGGGGACTGAAATTCTTGCCACACAGCAAGACCTCTCTTGGAACCTCTACCATGACTCTTCCATTCTCTCTCTCTCGGGCACGTATAATCCACTATTTTCAAAAGATAGATCATGTCATGACCTTCATCATATTCTTGTTGCTTTACATTTATATATATATATATATATATATATATATATATATATATATATATATATATATATATATATATATATATATATATATGTATGTATAAGCACAATATTGCACTACGTGCGCGCGCGTGTGTGTGTGTGTGAACTTTAAAAACCCCTCAAAACACCTAAATGGTGCCAATCTTGAGGATAAGTACATGACTAAAATACAAAGCAGGCTCGATGGCATGATCTGACAAACCACAAGAGCAAAAATTGAAAGATTAGACGAACTGAAATGGCCAAGGGGAGAAGTCTTTTCTAACTAGAGTAAAAAGTGCACTAGTCATCTATAGAAAAAAGATGGGCTTTCCACCAAAAGTACAACGATTATACTCCAAAATCCCAAGACAACCCAAAATCCACCACCAATATCAACAAGAAAGGAACTTGTTCCAAACGGCAATTGCTCATTGTTGGGTGAAAGCCCACCAGCTAGTACCATCTCCAACCATGGAGATGAGGAGGCACCAAACAGAGACAATAGTTGGTGTCGAAGATGATAGATACGAAGCAACTACCATCACTAGGAAATCTATTCAAGAGAATCAAGAGGATGAACCATCAAGCATTAAACAAGCATTCATTGCCAAGGAGGCCTTGACAGCTACAAAAGACAGTTCATTTGATGAAGGTGGCTCCTGTAGTCCTCCAAGAAGACAATATAGAAAACTCCGAGGCCCAAGAGGTTGTCCATCAACCAAAAGCCTCCCAGAGAGAGAAGAGCTCCAACCCAAGCATACCCCAACACCCCATCACACAACAACAAAGAAAACAAAAACAAAAAATAGAAAAAACAAGAAGAGAAAGAACTACAGATTAACCGAAAATCAAATGGAAAGCAAAGCCATACTATAAAGACAAGCTTCATGCACCCACCCATGCACCCCTCTAAAAGCAAGCCTCAAAAGTACAGACACTAGATAACAAGCGGCATAGACACAATTCAAACTCCCACTCACCCACACCACACACACACACACCAAAGCCGGGACAAGGGAAAAATATTCAAACAAAAACTGCCTGGGCTGTAGGGACAGCTTCATCGACAACAACTGGGACATTTGGCAACAAGCAAGCATCAGTATGGGCCTTAGTGCGCAATCCACAGGAGAAGCAAAAATGGGCCTCGACACAATCCATAGGTGATGCTTTACTCTATTAGCTAATGAGAGGGCAACGGATGATTGTAAGAGGATCGTAAAATGTGGCAAAGGTGCAGTCATAGCTGAAGAGTGAAGCCTTGCTTCTCCCATAAGGTAAAAAATGCACTCTATTATGGTTATGTTGGCCGACGTGATGGATCGAGGTCATGACGGGAGGTGTGAACCTCCACCTTGGCATACCTCACACCTCCACCTTGGCATACCTCTGGCTAGGGGAGCGCGTGGATGAGCAGCATCACAATGGCCATAACATTTTGGCTTTGATGCATGATTGCAGCACAAGGACTTGCAATTGCTAAATGTGCACATAGAAGAAAGCACCTGTGTCAAGTACAGAGTCCTTATTGAGAAACAAGAACGTAAAAGGCTTTGTTCCTTGATGTGAAAGATGAAGCAACAAGCTACCAAGAGCTGCATGTCCACTACACTTTTGCCCAAAAGCTAAGATTACCAAACTCTACCTAAATAACATTGTTGTAACAATGGCATCACCTTTATTATTAATGATAGGGAAATAGTGTTCAGGAGAAGTCATTTTCCCGACCATTCGCTATAATTTTAATAAGGAAAACAATTAAAATTATAAACCAACTTTTATCATGTTTACACTACTTTTCTCAAATTTAGGCAAGACTTTTCATTTTGAAACTTTAAGTGGCACGATTGTATGCTAAGACACACTTCACCAAATAGTATAGGGAAGCCAAGGAACGGACTGGGGACTATTCTTTGGCCTATTGTTTTCCATCTTGTGATACTTTTGATGAGACTGTACCTATTGGGAGTTACTAGACTGCTTTTACATAATTGTCCGCCCACAAGGTGTACCCATTTATGCATTACAAGCAGGCAAACCTTGCTAAGGAAGAAAATTTTGCTCATTCAACAAATGAGATCAGGCATTAGGAGCTGGCTTTTTGTTGTATTCACGACAATGTACAAAAATAGAGTGCAAAATGGCTCAATGGAGCATGTATTTTCTTAGTTGCTTTGTCCTTTCAATGTTAGGGCAACATTCGCAACGTGTTGTATTGATGATTCATGTATTGTGACAATATCCTAGTTGCAAGGGCAGCTATTCAACTCTGTAAGCCACATATATCTCTATAAAATTTAGAGTCCCTAGAATACAGTACCTACTAAATTGTTTGAACTATTATAGGATAATACAATATAATTAGAGTACTCAAGAACATCGGTGCATCATCATCACACAAAGACTACTTGTAACAAGCTGAACAAAAGAACCACTTTTGCAAAACACAACCAAACCATACTTTACAAGCATTTTAGGACAAAAGATGACTATAATCCTTAAGGATTCACTAACAGTTATCGCATGGTAACATGTAAGGGAGAGAGGTCTTGGAGGGGAGAAAAGGCACATACAAAAAAAAGGGGCTTTTGATGAGTGACGTCCATTAATTATCAGTAGTGAATCTCTCAAGACCACACTCTTGGCAAGTCAAATACTGGATTATGGAAAATTCTATTGTTCAACTCTTGCGTGCAAGTGCTCTAGAAACACTCCTTTCAAGCCCAAACCAGCCACAAGACTAGAGCACAATCTTGCATACTATCTCCTACTTGTTTGCAGAACAGATCTCCTCAATGGGAGTTTGCAAGAGGGGCACGAAAAAGCTCCAAAAAGGTGTCATAATGACAAGAAGAGGATGCTTATGATGCTATTCCTTACAAGCGCAGCTTCTTAGATCTTACATCAAGAGAAGATGGAGGAAAACGAATAATTTGAGCTCTTGCAATAAAAATGTACGCACACAATGTGTAGCCACCGAAGTTAATAGATTCAGAAAAATCATTATGATGATTGGTATTATTCTTACTACTATTTTACTAGTATTATTCACTCTATGGAAAGGTTTGCAAATGATGTCATGTGAACTCATAAATTGTATACAACCTCAACCCACACAATGTCTATCGACAAGAAAGAGATAGATAGGTACTTGTGGAACTATTTTCGTACTATCATGAATGATGAGTAGCTCATGGCAAAGCTTGAAATTTTAACAAAACCCAAAGATGCAGAGAATCTATGTCGTTTCATGTTCAAAAAATTACATACATTTTGATAGAGAAATATATTAAAATTTATGACTTGAAGAGAGAGAAAAAAACCGAGCACTTACATGCTTTGCCTCATCCTTAAAGGAGATTATGGAGCCAGATTTCCAGTTTGACATAATTTCCAAGGTAGCAGCTTCAATATGAGGGAGAAAAGAGGAAAGTTTGGATCGGTTAGAACCCATATAAGCAACCAAAAGTGCTCGGGAGTGGCGATGCTCTTCCCCACTTGTCACAATTAATGATTCTTGTCCAAGAATCCTTATTAGTGAATCTGGCCATGCACTTCTAAAAGTCTTCCCTTCTCCTTGTATTATCAACTTTGTCAACTCTGTGTCTGCTGACACTATTGTTCTCTTTCCAAATAAGCTAGCTTGAAAAACTTTTCCATATCTACAAATAAGATTTCGCATCAAAAAGTAGAATTAATCTTATTCATTGACAATGCAAAACATATATGCTACAAAACTACCTATCTTACAGAAATAGGAATTGTCCAGTAATTGCGAGGATATCATTTGGATAAAGACATCAAATATATACAGCTAACTAAGTGAGAATAATGAGCTTTGTCCCTTGGCTACAATACATGTATTGCCATTCATAAAACTACATAATGTGCTCTATGTTTGCCATATTTCACATCTTTAAGACAAACAAGCAAGGTGAAAAATCGCAATCGCCTACATAAGACGATAAGAAAGAGTTGTCAAACATGGCAGCGGAAGATGCAATGAAGACAAGAACTGGATCGTGATCCGGTGGACACCTCAACTATAATCTAGAACACCTGCAATGCCTCACACATGAACAAGGCACCTGTGGAGAAGAGAGATCACTAAGGTAGAAAGAGACAACACATATCGGAATGTGTGTGTGTGTGTGTGTGTGTGTGTGTGTGTGTGTGTGTGTGTGAGAGAGAGAGAGAGGCTCTCCATGTTGATAACAACTGCTCATACCAGTAACCAAGGGTGGTCGGGCATAGTTCTGACATGCCCAATGGATAGACCCCAAGGTACACACAACTGCGACTGCTACTCACACTGCCGTAACAAGCTTGGACACTCCAAGCAAGAAATCAATAGCAACACACGAACAGAAACTTCATAATCACTGAACTTTAATAGAGAGAGAGAGAGAGTTGACACGGCCCAGAGGTATTGGCCCCAAAATCTGGTGCACCTTTCGGTAATTATTTTTCATTAATCGTTGCAAAGGACAACTCTCGAGGGACCTCTGCTCTCAGACTCTACGTCCAGATGCTCTCAAGAGTGAGGCCCTTGGGTCCTTTTTATTCTTACAAGGGATGCCCAAAAGCAGAGCCCAAAAGCTTCTAAACTCCAAAGCAAATTTTCGCAAAAGCATTTGGTCAAAAAGCTGCCCCAAAAAGCCAGCAGCGCCAATTGCGGAATTTCCGTACTATTGTCAACGCAAAATCTAGGATTGTCCGTACAGTCTGCCACGTCAGAATGTCGGCGCTTTTTGCAAGGGTTCCGTACGACAGCCACGTCATCATATGTACATGCCTGCTACGTCAGCATGCTGCCACGTCATTGCTGTGTGTCCGGGCAGTACCGCCACGTCATAGGTTTGTGGCATACCCCCCTCTTGAAAGAATTGTAATCGCCCTTGATTACACCTGCAAAGTCAGACATAGCCATAGACCAATTCAGTAGACACTGACTCTAAGTATCGACGCACTAGACGACACAAATCCAGCACTTGCACAAAGACGACAGTCACTGAACGTTCACATCACATTCAAATTAAATCAATCACAGAAAAATTCATTCCAAATCTCAAACCGGAAAGCAGTAGGGTGAAGTACTCGACTGGATAAGACCCTTTTCAAGAAGGTCTTTTACTTGGTTCATGATTTCTTCATTTTGGGCTCGGCCAACATGATAAGGTGGCAGTTCAGTGGTGTGCTTCCAAGAATCATAGCAATAGTATGATCCTTAGGACCAGATGGGGGTAACTCGCCTGGCAAGCCTTCAGAGAAACGATCGGCATGAGTGTGGAGAAAATCTTGGCGTTCTTTGTCTAGTTCAGACATGTTCGTTCTGTGTTCATCATTCAACTCTTTCAAATAGATCGAATAAACAAGAGACTGGATTTCATTACTTTTGGAAATGGCCAAAGCCGATACAATAGGGACGGACTCGCCCTTCGGTTTTATATCTAGTACAAATTTTTCTGCCCTTTTCATTTGTCAAAGTCGCTTTCTTTGCCCGATAGTCGACCACGGCGTTGTTCTTATGGTACCAAGGGACTCCTAGGAGGATTTCACACCCTTCCAAGGCATGATGTAAAAGTCCCCGTGCCCTAAATACCCCTAACAATGCAAATGAAGTTTGCCAATGACAGGCATGATGGTTATATCCCGTCCGGGCGCCACTAGAACTGCCTCTGCTGGTGGCCCCATCCTATCGGGTGTAATCTCGAGCCGTGCTGCCAATTCAGGTGAAATGAAGTTGGCCTTGGCTCCTCTATCGAAAAAGATAAGGGCTTCTTGATCTTTCACTTTGCCCCAAGCTCGGCAAAGTTCTGTACTTTCATCTATCTGACTTGGGTTGATTCCCATGCAATCTGGTACCAATCCTGCTTTCATCTTGCCTTTTCTGCCACGTTCCTCTGTTGCTCTAGAACTCTCCGGCCTGTCTTCAACCTGTCCTTGCTTTGCCTTTGTAGGGCACTTTGCAGAGATGTGCCCTTGTTCCCTGCAACCAAAACACTTCACCTCTTTGAGATAGTTACCCCTTTCTCTAAGAGTCAGTCGGGGTCGTATATCCTTTTCCTAGGAGACTCTTTTTCTTTCTACTTTCATTGTTGGAGGTCTGTCTAGTCCTTTGAGTCAAGATTTCATCAATGAGGTAAGTCAAATTCCCTGAATGTATCGAGAAACCCCATTTCCAAGACCCATTAATTCTTGAATAGAGTCCGACTTTTGTTCCAGGCAGTAATCTCGGATCTCTATAGGGAGTCCACAGCAAAACCGCTCAATCTGTTTCTTAAAGGTGACCACCTTAAATGAAGAGGTTGGTAGAAAAGAATCTCAAAACCTCTCGCAATAAGCGTCCAAAGAGTCTCCCTTGGTCATCCGAAGATGGTTCCAAGCGGTTCTTACATCCCGCTCGTACTCCCGAGTCAGCCAAGAAGAAATAAAGAGCCGTTTGAACTTCAACCACTTGACTGGAGCTTCTTTCCTCAGAAGAAGAGTGGACCACCATGTTCGAGCATTTTCTTTTAGAAAAGATGCAGCCCTCTTGATCTTGGAGTGCTCTGAGTATTGCACTCCAGAGAAGGCCATGTCAAATTGTTGGCTGAAGGCCAAAGCCCTAGGAGCGTCTCGGAATCCAAAAAGGATTCAGATTTTGTCGACTGTCCACCTTTAAATTCCTTTGTCTTCTTGCTCTTGTCTTCGAGAAAGGGCGTAAAACATGTGGTCATCGGAGTCCAAACTGTCAGAGGATGACTCCTCCGTAGAGCTATCCGAAACTGGTCGGAATCTGAGTTTCTTTGCCTTTTTCTTGCTCTTTCCGAAGTTTTGCTTTTTGCTTTCACTTCTTGCCTTTTTTGTCCTCCTCACTCGAGTCGGAAGAGCTAGAAGAATTGTCAGAAGAAGAGGAGGAAGAACTCGGTAATCCTTCAAAACACACACGCTTCTTCTGCTTTCTTGTAGATGCAAAAGAAGATTGACGGCCCAAGTAACAAGGGTAGTCAGTCCCCTTCTTGCACTTCTTCAATTGCTTTCTTGATTGATTCTTCGAGTCCAAAAGCTGACTCATTTGGGTCTGAACCACCTCTTGAAGTTCTTGTTCAATGAACATCCTCGGAGTAGAAGGTTTCTTGATTGCCAATTTAATTGATGGTTCGATGGCTTTCTGCCACTGACTATGCACTTCAGCCATGGATTGCTGAGTCAAAAATTTTGCACACTGGGGATCTTTAGCAAACTGAAGCATCTGCTTTGTGCACTCGTTGTGCTCTGATACCAAACTTGGACGCCCCAAGTCAAGATTCTACCGCAACACAACAGAGATTTGCTTCAAAACACTTCACAAATTAAGAGAGAGAGAGTCCACACAGCCCGGCGTAGTTCCGTGCCAAGAGATATTGGCCCCAAAGACGAGCGCCCCTTTCAGTATTTCTTTTATATTAATCTTTAAGCACATTACAATAGCTCGCAAGTGCTCGCTCTCAGACTCTACGTCCAGATGCTCTACCGAGTGAGCCCCCCTTGGGTTTAATTATAAAGGTTACAAGCAAGGGTTGCTAAAAGCAAAGCCCCAAAAGCATTAAACTTTAAAAGCAATGACTCCCAAAAGCTAGCGCTGCCAAAAGCACCCAACGAAAATCGTGGAATTCCGTACGCACTGCAACACTAGCAAGTCAGCACGAATCGCCGGATTCCATACACTTGCCACGTTAACCAGTCAGCGTGGATTGCGGCGATCCGTACTGTCAGCCAGTCAACGTGAATTGCGACGATCCGTATTGTCAGCCAGTCAGCTGCGTCATCAATTGGGTGTGTGTGTGTCCGGGTTGCTCTGCCACGTCATCAATTTGTGACAGCTCGCGTGCACCACCTTGCCAGTGCCCACCGAGCCAGCCATGATGCCACTACTCTAACTCTCTCATGGAATGATGTCCATGTTGCCGAGGACCCGCCCTAGTTCACTCCACCCAGGCACGATGTGTTACTGCAAGTGTTGCCCACCGAGCCAGCCATCCACGCCGCGCCTAGACATGGCGTCTTGTTGCAGGCCCTACACTCTCAGGCTACCATTTCCCTGCTTGTGAAGACCATCAGATGGTTCAATCCACCCGAGCATATCGGTGTGTTGTTGGAGCTGCCCGCCCAGCTAATCGTTCCCTCTCTGCTGCAATTAACGCCTTGGTCTATGCCAACCACTCAGTCAGGCTCCCTACAGCCCCCCCACACCATGTAAAGCATACTCTGGAATCACCTTATCGAGTGGCCCTCAATGCACACATGGTTGGAAACTCCGACACCTCTAGCCCGAGGCCTAGATCCCAGTTTGACTCTCCAGCTGCCCTGCTTCCGACTAAAAGAGTCGGGCCAACTAAATCCATCTCTGAAGCATACCCCCTTGCTCCTGCCGCTTTTCAATCAATGTCCTCTACAATTGCAACAACAACGGCCCCTTCATGCTTGCCTGCTACTTTCTCTGCACAAGCTACAGCCCAAGCAACTACCTTTCTTTCGCTTTAACAAGCTAATCTCTCACCTCCATCAACGAGAACCGCCTCCCGGCCCACCCTCTTCTACACTTACTGCAAAGGATGCTTTCATAAATGTAGCTCCAACTCGAAACCTTCGAGTGCCATCAATCCTCGCACGTGGGACGATCCAAAAACAAACGCCACTCATCACCTTGCATCCTAAGCAGCCAAAACAACATCAATTCTTGGTAAAGTTCACTACCTTGTCTCTCGCAAGCACACGGACATGTACCTTGCTGCCAACTGCCTCTCCCGCATAATGCAGCACCCCGACGCATCAAGCGTGCAAATGCTCACTCATCTTTTGTGCTACCTTCAACAAACTCAATCATTTGAGCCATTCAGTCATCTGTATCCCCTAACCAACCTCCCTTTCCATTGGCTACACTAACTCAGACCTTGCCAGGTGAACCTCTCCCTCAAACCAATACTCAGCTTAATGATAAAGCCTTAAATCACTTTCCCTCGCCAAGAGTTTTTCCTTCTACCCCCTTTGATCCCGGTGGCCCCCCCTGCATGACCTCCATCTTACACTCTGAGCTGATGCCTCAACCGACCATGGAAGAATGCTGAAACCCCACCCTGGCTCCCTTGCGGTTCATTCACTCAATGATAATCTCATCCTTTCATTTCGCTTGTGGGGGCGAATGTGCAATGTCCAAGCTCGTGAAATCATTCATGCTAGGGACCTGACGAAGTACTTCCAAGCTTGACCAAAGCATCAATACTTCAAAGCTCGACCAAAGCATCAATACTTCAAAGCTCAACCAAAGCATCATTCAGTGTTGCTGATCTTCTTCATGGTGAAGTCCCTTCCTGCATTATGCAGGTTTGCATGAGCATATTGTGTAAACCCAAAGCATGTAGCTACTCATTCACCATGAAACCATATCACATGGATGCCCTTGTATAACAACATGTCTTACGGGGCCATGTTGGATAAATAATCCATGTCATCATCCACGTTGTCACTAGTGAGATGCCAAACAGCACGCATTCCCATGAATCCTATGAACCTCCTGTGACCCTTGTAACCACTCCCACACGTGTATATAATTGCACCCCTTCTCAATAGAAAATAACGCGTCTTGCGCTCTCTCTCTCTCTCTCTCTCTCTCTCTCTCTCTCTCTCTCTCTCTCTCTCTCTCTCTCTCTCTCTGTGTGTGTGTGTGTGTGTGTGTGTGTGTGTGTTAACCTCTCTCCTTCTCACATGTGTGTCATGTCAGAAAGAATGTGAAGAAGTGTACCAACCTGCGAATGCCATGCTTGATGAAGGGGTGGAGCTCAAAGACAGAGTGGGTAGCGATGAAGTGCAAGGTGTGGCCGATGAGAGGCCATCCTCTGGAGACAAGAGGCGGCATGCGCTTCACATGCTCGGCACGAGACAAGGCAAAAAGAGCCACCACTCCCACGCCGACTACGACTGCAACTGCGCACGCCACCAAGTTATCGCTCATCCTCTCTACGAGACCGTTGATCTCCATCTCCATCTCTCTCTCTCTCTCTCTCTCTCTCTCTCGTTGTTTCGAAGGATCATCCTTGTGTATGTATGACCTAAGTACATCCGCCTGTCTCACATTAATTAATCATGCCGGCTATTAAACTACTGTAAAACTTGTGAATCATGGTTAGGTTTTAAAAGAAATTCATTTCTTTCAAGATTCCTTGGAATCTACAAGGCGGAGATGCAAACAAATTCATAGTCACAAACAAGCGATTTGCTACAAAAAGAAACATCACGAGGCCTGCCTACAAGCATTGGTGTGCTGCTAAAAATCAGAATGCTTCAAATTTTGAACAAGCAACTCTAAGTGGGGTGAGAATGCTTCAAATTTTGAACAAGCAACCCTAAGTGGGCGTGTATTTATCAACCTCTACATCTGCCAGTGGGACCAATGGTTAACCACTTCACGAAAAACTGGTTGAGAGCAAGGTGCGACTCTTTCATACTAGATGACATATTTATGTCATGATCTTATTCCATCTTGCCAACTTGTGCGCCATGGTATAATAATGATATCATTATCATGTATGACACAATATAAAAGGGGGGAAAAAAAGGAAAATGGAGATGTAAGTAGTTGACACAACTCGAGCTAGGGCAAGCTTCATTAAAGCTTTGGTTGGAATGCTTTAGTGAGCTCTCTCTCTCTCTCTCTCTCTCTCTCTCTCTCTCTCTCTCTCTCTCTCTCTCTCTCTCTCTCTCTCTCTCTCTCTCTCTCTCTCTCTCTCTGCGGTTGCCCTACTTCCGATTTTCACCACTACAATATGTTGGTATTGCGCCCTTGTTTCTGAACGCTAGAATATGCTGCTAGCTGCCCCCACAATATGAAAAAAAGCAACACACACTCACACACATACAAAGAGTACACACAATACAATTGTTGTGCGCCACACCTGCCAGCTTAGAGAGAGAGAGAGAGGTGTCCAAGGAAACTCAACTCTCTCCCCCCTTTCATCTCCTCTTTGCTACACACACACACACACACACACACATAATACACATAGTATACATAGTACAATTGTTGTGTGCCATGCCTGTCAGCTTAGAGAGAGAAAGAGAGAGGTCCGCAAGGAAACTCAACTGCCTAGCTCCTTCCTTCATATCCTCTTTCAACTTTGCCCTACATCCATTCTTCTCTCCTATTTTTTATCTTTCAAACCATTTCAACTCCGCCTTTTTAGCCCTCGCTTGCAGCCTTTGCTTGTCCTTCCTACATAATTTATTGCGCTCTAAGCACTTTAGGAGTTGGCGGCTACAAGCCAATCTCTAGTGATCACATGCGCAATTGCCTGAAGCTCTTGAAGCAGTGGTCAAATAAGACAAAAACGACAGGTACTTGGTTGTGGAAGTTGCTAGAAATTGAATGTGCACGTGTGTTTAAGGTACACACATTCAGAACGGGCAAACACAAGAGTCAGAATGGAACTAGAACTGGAACTAGAACAGAACACAGAAACAGAAATAGACTAAGTCCGCCATAACTTCCGTCATCATATTCCCAAATAGACATTGATCGACAGTTACATAGTTGGAGAATACTAATGGGCAATGCCCTTTCCCAAGAACACCCCTTGGAATCCCAAAAGTACAAAAGTTGATCTTCCGAATTCCACTAAGGTAAAACATCCAAAATTCCCTAGGCTTAACACCTGGCACAGCCCGGTGGCTAGAGCCATAGGCTGACCTGGACCCACAATCCCTTGATCAAGTAATCTGCTCCCCAGCAACTCCTTCTGCATCTATCTCTACAGCCTTTTCTGCCATAAAATCTGGATCCCCTTGCTTTTCCACATCTGATTCCGCTTGCTTTTCCACTTCCGATTCCACTCCACCTGCCAAATTCCGATCTGGTTCCAAAACGCCACTGCTCAACTCCGCCTTCCACTTACTCAGACCCCATGCACTTACTTCAATTCCCTTGCTTTTAGTCTTCGACTCCTCCATCTCTACAACGAGCCTCTCATTCTCCATCTTCAATGCCTCATTCTCCCTCCTAATGCTCTCCTTTCCAACTTGCTGAAACCAATTCTTGAAGCAGTCCGTCGACACTTCCATATGCTCCCTCCAAAGCCTAGTTGATGTATTCCACATCTCCTGCACATATTCCAGCACTTCCTGCTTCGAGGCATCCACATCCGAATTAGCTACTAAGAGACCTGTCATCCCCGCCATCAGCTTTCCCTTAATATTTTCAGAAAACATTTTGCCAGTCTTCTCCTTAACAATCAGTGAATTGCGACGTTCGCACACTTGGATGTGATCTCCAACACTTCTCACCACCTTAATCTTATAATGATGAATTTTCACCTCGATTCGGGTACGCCATGCAAGATTCACCCAAAAAATATTCGTCCTTAAGTGAGTCACATCAGCACTGAGCGAGTTTTTAGCCTTAAAGTGAGTACCCCCACTAATGAGTACCCCTTGACCCTTTTGCCCAATTCCATTCCCCCGACTTTGCTCTTTTTGGACTTCCAATCCCACAGTCCAAATTCCAACATCCAGTCCGCCATTCAAATTCCGAATTCCAGATCCCTTTACATGTTGAACATACTTTGACATTAAATCTGCATTCTACTGAACATCCTCTACTTCCACGTTTACATCATCTGCTTGACTCCCAAATTGACAAATGGCTTGACAATCGCCATGATAAAATTTAGATCCATCTACATTTCCAAAGATGACTTCATCATTTGCTGCAATATCTTTAGCCTTCCGCAACATCCACTGTGAAATTTCAAGAACTTTTAGTATCTGAATTTGCATCTGCATTTCCGCCTAAATCTAAATTCCAATCTGAATCTGAATCTCACTACGAATATGAAGCTGAACCAAAATCTGACACTTGGGATACTCCTCTTCATGTCCCTTATACAACAGTGCCCTATCAACTCCTACATATTTGTTCTGATTTTGTTCAATCCAAGAAGAAAATGATGTTGTTAATCCCCACTGAGTATCGATGTCATCCTCCTTGTGACATTGATTGTCATACCTCTTCATCAAGCTTTCCACGGCTTCCATTAAAATTTGCATCTGAATTGGTCTTTGCATCCAAAATTGCAGTTGAATCCAAATCCAAAATTGAGACTGAATCTGAATTGAAATCTGAATTTGAGTCTGAATCACATTCGGCATCTTCCAAAATTTGACTTGCTTTATCAACTAAAAAATTTCCCTGAATGTCTCTTCATATCCATCTATATGAACTTGCCGCAATATGGAATGAATATCATCATCCTCAATCTCCTCCGTTATCCTGCTGTCATCTTCTGGTCCTTGCTGCTGCAATTGTCGCTTGGCTCTTTTGACATCCTCTTTTGACATTTGCTTTGAAGTCTGCTTGAAATGAAAAAATTCTGCCATGATATCCGCATTAGCATGCACATCCTCCATTTGCTGTTGACAATTGTCCTCTTCAAATGTATGTGAATTCCCAATGAGCATGACACTTCGATCAGTCGAAAAGGAATAATCCTCATGTTCTTCATGGACACACTTCCGTGGTAGGATAGAGGTAACCAGGGTTTCTGCCTGGCTATGTTCCCTGACCTCATGTTGCTCCTCCTTACCTTGCTGCCTTTTATCCTGCTGATATTGTTGATCCTCCACATGGTCTTCATTCCAACTTCCCACTTGCATTTGTTGAGCTACCACCCATTGATTTTCTTATCGAAACTGTTGTGTACATTGTTGGGATACAATTTCCACAAGATTTGCTAACTGCATATTTCCATCAGTGGATCTTCGTGGTGACAATCCCTCCGAACTTGAGTTGTTCATTGTTGTTGCTGCAAATTCCTCCTGAGTACATCTGATGTTTGAAACTTCTTCCTGCTTTGACTCTTCATTTGTAATCCTACATACATTCTCAATTGAACCCAAAAATAAATCAATCACCTCTTCTTCTTCATTCCTCTCTCTATCCATCACCTCTCCGTTCATCCGACTATCTACCTATCCATTCCTCACATTATCCGCCTCTTCAAATGGTCTTTGATTTCCGTGAACAACATCCTCAATATGCATGATTTGCTTCTCCTCTGAATAATAAATATCATTGACAAGTGACAACACCAACATCAATTTCAGCAATGGATACTCCATCTCCACTCTATGAGCACACTCCAGTAGTAGGGTATGGGTATCTAGGGGCAGTATTAGGCTCTCTTGTCCAACCTCCTTTTGCACCTCCTTCTCCTCCACCTTTGGTATCCCCACATGATGGATGTCCGTCTCCAAGCCAACCCATCCGTCATCATCATCACTTAATTCATCTTCAACCTCAGCCGCATATGCATCCCTCAATCTCTCACATGCTTCCTGCAATTTTCTCACCTCCTTCCTGCTGGAACATGATGTCCTCCTCTTTCCTTTATGATTAGTCAACCACTCATATGCCCTCTCTAAGTCATCCTCAAAATCTTCCAACTTATCCCATGCTACCTGTGTCCCATCAACTGATGCTTTATGCATTCTTCGGCTAAATTTTTGAAGTTTTGAACACAAATCCACCATACACCACTTCCTACATGCATCTCCCTCTGAACACTCATCAACTGCACATGGGCAATCCTCCACTTCATGCTTCCGACTCATGCATACCTTACATTTCTTTCTCTTCTTCTTTTGACTCCCCATGGCGCTTATCCGCTAGAACTTTGATTTGAAATTTGGCTAATTTCTGACTTCCACATTTGCAACAGTTCTAATTCCAGATTCCGCAATTTGACTTCAAACTATGCAACAGTCATTGTGATTTGAATTCTGATTCTGCAAACTTATCCGATTCCTGATTTTGGTGGTACTCAACTTCCTGCACTTCCTCCTAGTGGAACTTGACTCCCATAACTCCCCCCTGGTGGAACTGATCCCCCGGAATTTCTTCCTGATGACCCTCAAAATATGTGATAATAAATCTGGTTCATCTTCCACTTCTTCCTTTTGTCTATCTCTCTGATAATCCTCTGGTACATCCAAATCTTCTTGTCTAATCTGGATATGTGTCCTCTTTTGCTTCTTCTATGGCAACATCTGAATTTTGATGACTTTCAGAAAATCAGCCCAACTCCATCAACGTGAATGTGACTGTCTTCTTCTAGAGCACAAATAACTGCCCATACAGACTTGCCCTATTTTGAACGTCTTCCCTTCATTCAGTAACTACTTCCATCTCTTCAGCACTCGCTCCCACAAGAGAAATCTGAATCCGTCCATGCTACGTCACACATACACCGTGATCACCAGTGTTTAAGGTACAGACATTCAAAACGGGCAAACATAGGAGTCAGAATGGAACTGGAACTGGAACTGGAACATAACACAGAAACAGAAACATACTAATTCCACCATAACTTCCGTCATCATATTCCCAAATAGACACTGATCGGCAGTTACATAGTTGGAGAATACTAATGGGCAATGCCCTTTCCCAAGAACACCCCTTGGAATCCCAAAAGTACAAAAGCTGATATTCTGAATTCCACTAAGGTAAAACATCCAAAATTCCCTAGGCTTAACAACATGTCATAGCTACAGATCAAGAGAGCTCCCAAGATTGAGAGAGAGATAACTTGATTCTCACTGCCTCTCTGTAATTGAACATGTTGCCCTCATCTCTTACATGCTTGGTTACCCCACGCCATGCATCCTCGTCATGTGCCCTAACTCCTTCACTACCAATTGATGTTCCCACTCTCTACATGCACCTGCTTTTTCCATTGATGCTCTAGAATGACCCATTGCCTCTCTCTCTCTCTCTCTCTCTCTCTCTCTCTCTCTCTCTCTCTCTCTCTCTCTCTCTCTCTCTCTCTCTCTCTCTCTCTCTCTCTCTCTCTCTCTCTCTCTCTCTCTCTCTCTCTCTCTCTCACGGCATTTGGCAATCTAACGCTAAAACGGGACCTCAGATGACAAATTCGTGTTATTCTATAGTATGAGTTTTTTTTTTTTAAGTGTCAAGCAACATTCCAGCGGCCTCCGCTAACGGTCGGACAAAAATCAATGCCAGGAAAAAATCTTTGAGCACCGTGTGATTGAGTTTGGTTGTGCCTCTTGAACGATCTGTAACGAGCTAATGGCCTGAAGTTGCCGAATGCCCTTAAAGCATGACACATGGATGCTTGAAAAGTATAAATGACTTACGAGTCTCCTCTCTATGATTTAGTGGGGATGTGAATACTTGCTTGTCTTTGTCATGAGTGTCTTTTATATCCACCAACCGATCAAAAAATTATGCATTTCTTAAACATAATATCCCCTTTTTTATTAGCAAAAGGGGAATCCCTCACCCCTTTGGGGCAGGCCAATAAAAACATAACTTAGAGTACCAAATACTTCTTCACCTCTTGTTCTTGACATGCTGTACATATACTACTTCATACTGAGAGTTGAACACGTTAGAATTGTGGCAAATATCACAAGCTATTCAACTTATTGTTTTAGCTGGCACCACATATCAGCTTGTGGAAATGTACGAAGAAATTCAATTTCATAGACATCGGTTGTACTTAAGAACAATAATTGCAAGAAATACACAAAAGAGTTAGCAATGATACCTTCCCAATACATAATTACCTTCAAGATGCAACAAGTATGACCTCCGTACGATGTACAAGAGGCATGTAGTCATCACCTATTTGTGGACCTCCCCTTTGTCATCACTATTGTCAATAATGGTGATAACTGCCTTTGCGGCCACGATGTCATTAGCTCGGAACGCTTCTGTATTGGTAAACTCCTTGCTTTTGACACACGATAAAAAGTAACTAACGATATGAACTGATGGTAAATAAAGCAAAAGATTACGATACCAACCTCTTTATAGAATCTCATCAGAACTTTAAGCAATCAATTCTTGGTTGTGCATTTGCGTACAATTTATCGGTCAGAAATGTTCACAATGTCTTGGTAAGTCACGGTCGAGGGAAATGACATGCACTACCATGTCACTCTTATCTTCTTCAGGTACATTCATCAACCTTGATAAAGAATAATCCACAACGACAGAAGATAGTATTTGCCCATACGCACCATGGTGTGCAAAGTGGATAGAAAATCATTCCCTAGAGGATGCCATAGTTTAAACTTCCAATACATTACAGCCTCGTCAAAGATATTGTTTGATGTCAGGAAGACCTAATTATTAAGATTGTCTACATCGTAGAGGCCACAAAGCTCGACATCCTTGTTGACATCATCAACAGTAACATGTTGTGCATCACCTTTTGAAAGTGTGTCTCCCCTTTGTCCTTCATGCAATAACCTACCATCCCTTGGAAGGTATGCAAATTCTTCTAAGTGCTCTGCACATAATTTTTTCACCTGGTAAGCTTTCCTTGTCCTAGCCCAAGTACGACTTTAACTTTTTGTTGCTAGCCATAAGAGATGACAACATCATACAAATGCCCATCTAAAAATACAAACAAAACACATTGTCCCCCCTCTCTACAACACACATTCGTGCTAAAGTTTCCTTCTTGAGGAAGGGGATTAGAATGGAGCGAGATTTTTGAGTGAGCTTTTTGATTGAGCTTTGGAGTGAGATTTTTTTAGATATCGCCTAGATGCTATATTTTACCAAAAACACTTCCTCACAAGGCGATTGGAGCTATTGAAGCGATCTTTTAGGAGAGAGCTTCTTTTAATTTTTATTTATCTCCCCCCCCCCTCCCTGTGTGTGTGTGTGTGAGCGTGTGTGTGTGTGTGTGTGTGTGTGTGTGTGTGTGTGTGTGTGTGTGTGTGTGTGTGTGTGTGTGTGTGTGTGTGTGTGTGTGTGTAGTTGTTTTATCATAAATAACAAGACATAATTGAACTTTTACATTCAAAAGGCAACTAGCTTCAGAAAAATAAAAAGATAAGTACAAAAACAACTCAGCCTTAGAATTATTTTTGTACAATGTTTGTAAGGATGAGGTCTCATTTTAATATACAAATAGCATATGAACTTTCCAAATAGTATGTGAGTGTGTAATCCAGTGTAGGACAGCTTGCCAAAGTAAAAAAAAACCTTCCAAGATAAGATAGAGTCCTTACCTGCATCCATCCAAAACAAGACAACATATATGTTAACCTTGGATGTGTTTTACAGGTATTAATGGACTATACCAGTTATTATCCATGTCCATCTCACAAAAAAAAAAATTAATCCTTTTCAAGCTAAGTCCATAGTAATTATGTGGACCAATGTTTATAAAAAAAAACCCAAAGTTTTTTAATTTAGAGAAGAATTTTATATCATTCTGATTAGAAGGTCATCACCCCTTCTAATCCAAGTGTCTAAATCCCCCCACTTTTATTATCACATTTAATCTTCCTAGATTAATGAAAGCACCATCATATGAAGTTTTAAGAAATAGGTGTTCATTTGTAAAAATTCCTCTAATAGTTCCAATCCGCCATAGGCTAGTTCAATGTTTGTTTTAAGTTGGGTAAAGTTTAGGTCCACCATGTTATCCAAATCCACCGGTTTGCAAGTCACTTACCTTATAAATCATTATGGTCTACCCAGGTGGCAAGTTGCCCTTGTTGAATCAAGTAAGAACATGAGTCTAACTAAAAGAAGAATCATGCTACACAGTTTCCAAATCCTTATGTCAATGAAAGAGGAGATCCTTGCAGTACTTTAGCACGACGATTTCAGTATAACTGAAAGTAGTAGGTCTAGAGAAAATAATCAAACACCTGTACGCAGCAGGGCCAGGCCTTGTTTTTACCATTAAAAAAACCCATAATGTCCATGTAAATACGGATAAGCAGTAACTCAACCAGAATTCGGAAACAGTCCCAAAAGTCTCCATGGAATGCAGTTATGGCAACTTCCCATACCATAATAATGTTACATAACACAATGGTAAAAACCCCTTTCTACTCAAAAAAGCAACCGTTAATGAGTAAGCAGAAAATGTAAAGTACCATCTTGTTCCCTGGCCATAAAGACATGTTTCAATACAGCAGTAGCGTGCCACCTAGCCCATTTATCCACAACAAATATTCACTACCAATGTGTAGAGGGTGGAACAACACCACCATATTTCAAGCTCCCATCAATATCCAAAACATAAGGTTTATCAAGTCATAGAATAATAACCCATGCAAAAAGGCACAAATAGCATGCCAACCTGCAATCAAATTAGTAAGTACTAGAAAAACTGTTTTGTTTGAACCAGTTACCAGGGCAGAGCCATAACCAAACCAGTGGTAAGTCACCGAACAGTAGCTAGTAGGTAGGTTTTCCACTTTTTTTGAAAAAAAACAGAGTTTAAAAGCAAAAGTTTGCTCCATCTCCACCATTCCTGGACTATTTTATAGTTCCAAAAAAACATGCTTGAATGATTCAATTTGACCACATCTCGCACATTTTCCATCTCCTTTTCCTTTCTTTTGGATGATTTGAGCACTAGGCAACCCTCCCAAAAGCACTCTCTAGTTGAATACTTTATATATGAATGAGCAGTTAGAGTCTCAAACCTTGTCATATACTTTGGACCACCATGCTTGTGATTTCCTCATTGACCGTACTTTGTTACATCTGGTATGCATAATAGCATCTTGCATTAGCACTTGATAAAACTATTTTGTTTTGGCTAGCCACCAGGTAAGTTCATGGTTAGGGAGAGCCCAGTCTCTCTGTCTATCAACAGCAAGAGTGTTCAGAGGTACCTATAAGTTGTGTATGCAGGTACACAACAAGTTCCAAGCAATCCTCAATCCATGCTGTAGTTTGAATTCCCTCCTGGCTAGCAAAAATATATGGGGGGAGTAGTTAGAGTCCAATAATTGATTACTGCCTTTCTTATACATAGAAGGGCAGTTTTGCCAAGAAACAAAGTTGGTGGTTTTTTTTAAACGTGACTTTAGACTACATGTTCCACCCAAGGTAATTCCCTATGTACCTAATCCTCCCATTCTAGATTAGTTTTGAGCAGACTTGTTTGCAAGATTTTATCAAGAATGTGGAGTATCAAACCCAGTTTTGAGTTTTACACAACTGAAAACAGTTTATCCCAAGAGTTCAATTACCAGGTACCATGAAAGTACACAACAGAAGTGTTTATTGATGCCCAAAGACAGGAGGTCCAACCTCTACCAGAGTATCATGCGTTTTAGAAGGCATGATCTTCTGGCCAATGTATGAGTGTGTGAATTTATAAACCCAATACCTCCTTGCTCTTTCGTTTGTGTGACCAGATCCCAAGCTATAAGAGCAACACTGCTCTTAGTTTTCCCCCAAAGAAACTTCCCAAGACATGAGTTAAACTGGTTTATCTTAAGTTTGGACCAATCAAACAATGGGATGAAATATAGTAGGTATGGAATGAGTATTGCTTGAATAATTTGAATTCTAACATGAAATCCGTATTCTCAAAGAGAGAGAGAGAGAGAGAGAGAGAGAGAGAGAGAGAGAGAGAGAGAGAGAGAGAGAGAGAGAGAGAGAGAGAGAGAGAGAGAGAGAGAGAGAGAGAGTCCTAAGGCTACCAAGCGTGATGGAAAGCTTTCCATTGGAAGACAAATATTGGCTACCCATGACCCAGATGCCTCTATAGACCCCATTGACAAAACAATAGAGGTCAAGAATGTGAACTGCGAGATCCACTCCCCTTGGAAGAGGCTCCACAAACGGGAGATAAGTGGTCTTCTTTCCACCAACAACAACAAGCACAACAACCTTTTGTAATAGTTTCTGAGAATGATGTTGCTATAGATGCCACACGTGTGAATCCTACGTATCTACCAAGGTCAAGATATTACTTTCAACATGATGATCGCATTGGGCCTCCTACTGAAAGAAGTAATAAATGTAGAGACTTTGAGCATGATGCGTGGACATAACCTCGCCCAAAATTTTGATATGATGACACGCCGAGAGATGATTATCACGGGTGTAGAAATGAGAGACATTATGAGTCATCACAATCTACTTTCGTTCCAAAGCACTTGATGATGCATAGTCACATGATAAGTTTCTAGAAAGCCAAGCAGAGGATTTAGTAAGGAAAAGAGCACTTCCTCTTGAACGAACAAGACCTTCAAGAAAATGTGAGTTTAGGGAAACCCCACCTTTGAAGGTTGAGGTTGTTGATGAATCTAAGAGCAATGAGGCTGAGAAGAGGTCAAAGAAAATATATGCTGACAACAATAAAAAAAGAACAGAGAGAGGATTTCCTGATGTGAATTTGTCATAGAAAGAGAGGGATCGCTACCATGAAAGGACTTCAAAGCTAGAGAGGGATCTCGGGATGGACTCGAAGTCTTCCCAAGGTAGAGTTAACCTGTGATGCAACTTTAAGTACACTGGAGAGATGGGGATCAAGGACCAACATGGTTTGATGGATTGTGGTGGCTATGGACAAATAAAATCATGACACGCTTGAAGAACTAAAGGCATGGTCACATGTACTGTAGTGATAATAATTGAGCAAATTATGCCTTACTGCCATTAATTTGTTGGAATTAGGGTTGCACAAAAACACACACAACTTGGAGAAGACGAAGGAAGCTCAAGGCACAAAACAAAGAGTGTATTACTTAGTGCGCAATGGAAAGATGAGTTAGCCCTAGAGTGATGGTCATATATACAATGCACGGGGAGAAAAACCTCCTAGTGAGGAAAAAAATGTGCCGACGGTCCTAAGTGTGTTCACACACATCACTACCACATGTATATGGTAACAATTCCCCCTTGGGAGTGATGCGGTGAACAAGAGTTGGTACATAGAGTATAGGAAAGTGCCATGCCCTAAGGACATGATCAGTCCACAAAGGGGAGTAAGCCCAAAGCTTTGTAGAAAGCTTTGAACTTCTCACGAGACAATGCCTTTGTGAAAAGATCTGCAAGGTTGTCCTGTGTTGGCACATAAGCCAAGTTGATCTCTCCTGTTGAGAGCCTCTCCCTGACAATAGTGGTAATGCACCTCAATGTGCTTTGTGTGAGGATGAAAAACTGGGTTCCTTGTAATTGCCAATGTTCTCTGTCAGTGTAGATAGTGTTGACAGTGTCCTGTACTCCAACACTCAAATCATCCATAAGGCATCTGAGCCATACACATTCAACCGTAGCCATGAAGACTGCCATGTACTCAGCCTCACAACTGGAAGTGGCCATAGTAGGTTGCTTCTTGGTCAACCATGATATGCATGAGCTATCAAGCATGAAACAAAAACCACTTGTGGACACTCGTGTGTCAAAACAACCAGCCCAATCTGAGTCCAAAAAAGCATGTAAATTTGGCGGCAATGATCCCCCCTTGGGATAAACAAGCCAAGATGTAAAGTGCCACTCAAGTAGCGAAAATCCTCTTGATAGCCTACCAATGCTTAGACTCTGGGCTATACATGAATCTACTAACCTATGAGACTGCAAACTGAATATTCGGCCTCGTGTTACATACATAAATGAGGCATCCAACAACAATTTGGTAAAGAGTGACATCGGTAGGATTACCAACATCATGAAGACTCAATGTCAAATCTGTTTCCATGGGAGTGGCTATAGATTTGCAATCCTCAAGTCCAAACTTACATAGCAATGTCTCTATGTAACTTGTCTGACACAAGGCAATACCACCATCACACTGCTTAAACTGTATACCCAAGTAATGATGCAACAATACCAAATCTTTCATCTTGAAAGTAGAATTCAAATCAGCCTTAAATTCAGCAATATGTCTCTCATTTGGTCCAGTAATCAGCAAATCATCCACAAAGAGAACGACAATGAGAAGTACATCAACTTCACGCTTTACATACAATGTGCTTTCTGTTGGGACTGTTACAAAATCCTTGTTTGACCAGATGAGTGCCAAGCTTCTCATACCAAGCATGAGGAGATTGCTTCAACCCATACAAAGCTTTCTTGCATTTTCACACTTTATCTTCTTGCCCTTTAATGACAAAACCGCGAGGCTATGATTCATAAACTTCCTCAAATATGTCACAAGAAAGCAAAAACAATGTCTGATTGATGTATATCCCAACCAAAATGATATGTCAATGCACATAGAAAATGCACAGTAGTCATTCGACAAGTGGGAGAAAAAGTCTTTTCATAATCTATGCTTTTTTGTTGTGCATAACCCTTTGCAACAAGTCAAGCCTTATAGCAATCAATCTCACCATCCGGCTTGCATTTCAACTTGTAAACCCACTTTGTACCAATGGCCTTTTTTTCCAGGGGGGAAATCACATAAAGTCCATGTGTCATTTTCAATAAGTGCATCATATTCAGATTGCATGGCAACCATCCAATTTTTTGAATTCTGTGCTTCATCAAAAGACAGAGGTTCCTCAACATAATGTAAGCTAGACATAGCCAAGGCATAACAATCTAATGTCATAAGATGCCTGGCGAGAACTTGAATGAGTACGACTAGACAAAGGTGCATCGAATTTACTGTCACAAAAGTATGCACCAGCCATTTTGGCATACCTCTAGCCTGCTTATTCTCAGCCCTTTCCTCATCAAGTACATCATGTACATTTGCATCAGTAATAGGTTGATATGTAACATTTTTAGAAACCCCCATAGGCTGTACATTTGCCTCATTGGAATTTGCATTTGAACTTCCACCACTGAAAAGAGGCAACAAAGTGTCATAAATATCCCGTGTGAAGGTTGCGGATGCGGAGAGTGCAAGGGAAGGGAAGGAGAGAAGGGGAAGAGAAAGGGATGAGAGCAGACTCAGATATTTGGTGGAGCTTGTGAGAGAATACTTCTCACTCTCCTTATTTCCAATATAACCAAAATGAATGTAAGTGGGTGGGCACCCGGCCACAACCTGGCCATGGGGCCCGAAACCCAACGCTCTCCCACTTGAAGTCCAATGTGGCCCAAGTGGCTAAAGAATGTAGGGGCTACTATGTACAAATGTACAGAACCGTGAAGCATGACTGTAGCTTCACCCTACGCCCATCATCTCTATGCAATGTGCAAACTGCTATGAGGCTAGGCTCTTTGTTAGAGCCCGCTGGGTTTTCATCCGTGTGAACTTTGACTAACTCAATGCGTTTGCTAGACAAAATATTCTGTACCACATGATACCTGACTACTATGTGTTTTGACTTGGAGTGAAACACAGGGTTCTTTGCTAACACAATCGCACTCTGACTGTCGCAATGTAGCACTAGAGTTTGGTGTATACCAAAAATTTCCCACTATATGAGATAACCACACAGCTTCCTTACTGGAACTAGAAACTGCAACATACTCTGCCTCAGTGGTGGAAGACAAAGTGCAATTCTGGATACATGATCTCCAAGAAAGTGTCACTCTAGCGAACAAGAAAATGTAGCCAAATGTGGATTGCCTACTTTCCACACCCGAATCAGTGTATCCAACTATGGATGCATCACTGTACCCAAAGCATAAGCACTTGCCAGCTAAGTCCTTAACGTATCTCAAGATGTGCTTCACTACTTCCCAATACTTTTTGCCTGGATTTTCCATTAACCCGTTGACCACTCCCACTGCATATGCAAGTCTGGCCGTGTGCTAACCATGGTGAACATGAGACTACCAACTGTCAAAGAATACATCTCCTTTGCCATCTCTGCCTTTTCAACATCCGATTTGGGACAATAATGCTTGCTAAGTTTTTTGTATGTTGTCATTGGGGTACTCAATGCTTTCCCCCCTTGCATATTAAAACATTGCAAGACCTTGTGAATATACTCTTCCTGTGAAAGTTTGAGCATACCACGTTTGCGATCTCATTTGATACGCATACCAAGAAAGTACTGATGTGTATCACCCAAATTTTCATAGAAAACTGCTTGCTTAAGGCATCCTTAAGAAGTGCAATCTCATCTTTTGACTTCTCGGCTATGAGCATGTCATCCATGTACGAAATCAAAATGATGAGGGAACCATCATTCAACCTCTTTGTGTACAAGTAGTGATCCTCTTGGCTCCGTTCGTAACCCTCGGATTGAATGTACTTATCAACTTGATGTATCATTGCCTTGAGCCTTGCTTTAATCCATATAGATCTTGCATGTGTTGGCTTCTCAGGCTTTATCACAAAACTTTTGTTGTTTCATGTAAACATCCTCTTCAAGATCCCCATGAAGAAACACTATTTTCACATCCATTTGGACCAATACCAAGTCCTCGATGGTTACTAGACCAAGTACAAGAAGCAATGTAGTCATCTTGACCACTGGAGAAAAGATTTCATAGAAATCCATACCTTTTGTTTTCTTGAATCCTTTAGCAACCAATCTAGCCTTATACTTAGGCTCGGGATCATCTCTGATATACTTCTTCTTGTACACCCATTTTCATGGAAATACATGTTTACCCGCAGGTAACTCTGTCGATTCCCAAGTTTCATTTGCTAAAATTGAGTTATACTTAGATTGCATAGCCTCTTCCCACTTCACCCTCTTTGTAGCAAGTGGGTTCACCGCAATTAATGACTAGCAAGTAGTCTAATCCTGGCTCAAAACGCTCAGGTGCACGAGATGTACGAGTAAATCTCCGAAGTGCTTTAATGCTAAATTCCTCTCTCTCTAGATCAACATGTGTGTGTGTACTAGTGGAAGGTGTATCACTAGCACATCCAACATTCTGTGTAAGTGGTTGTGAGGTAACATCCTCAAAGCATACTCTACGATACTCAATGTCTTTCACTGGCTTTTTATGCATCTTAGACTCATTGAATATCACCTATGAGTTGCATATTTCTTTCTTTGAATCCGAGTGCAAGAGACGATATCCCATCTCTCCGTCTACACCATATCCAATGAAGATGCACTTGTGTGATTTGGGGTCCAGCTTTTGTGTAAGCGCTTTTGGAACATGTGAGAATGCCTCACACCCAAATATACGTAATTTGTCATAATTGGGCTCTTTGCCTGTCCACATCTCCTGCAGAACCTTGTACTTTAGTGGTGTTGTTAACTGAGTCAACTCCAGCTAACAGAAGCTGCTAAAGACCGAAGACATATGGATGCACATCGAGGATGAATACAAAGAAGCTGTGAAGATTTGAGTCACACATTTTTCACATTTTTCCAAAATGGTCACGTAGTATAAATTCTCGATTTATTTCAAGCCATTGCAATATTTTAATGTGTTACGGGCTCAATGGGAGTTCCAAGCTATAAAGAACAGGTCAGTTAGTGTGCCTAGGTTGCAGATCAATAAGTGGTGAAGCCCTAAAGACCTTGGGTACCCGGACATTGCATATTTTTACACTAGGTATATAAAGCCATGTGTAAAAGAAATTAGGGTTCTCAAGCTCATTTGTTGAGAGCACTCTTTGGTGAGAGCTCTTGAGGTGTGTGGCTATGGAGTCCTTGAGCTTCTCCTTGCTCATGTGACTTGATTAACACTAATCAATGCTTAATTCTCTTTCACTATGCCTCTCTCATGTTTCTTATGATTGCCTATGATGCTTTGATTAGCTAGATCATAACTAATTAGTGGTTAATTCGTCTCTAATCTTCTATGATTGCCCTCTCTTGCTTGTGTGTGCATGTAGGTTTTATTGGAGTGTGGTGCTCGATAGATCTATGTGTGTGTGCTTGCGATTAGTGTGTTGCATGATAGGATTAGTGTTGTGTGCGTCTTGCAATCGTTAGTGTGTGTGATTGGGTTGATTAGAGGTGAAGAGAAGTGGATGTGGAGATTGCCCATCATTGTGGCTTAGCTCCTCCATAGGCTGAGAAGCTCACCTCGTAGAGTCAACCATTCGTGTTGCCATGATTAGCTCACTAATCGTGTGAGTGTTTTCATGCCCTAGCCGGGTAGCTCATCCCTCTGGATTGATAATTTTGCTGGTCATTGGAGCTATGCAACGATGGGACCTTCAACATTTGGCGCCGCTACCAGGGACGATGGCCTACGCTAGTGTAATTGTGGCATAATCAAATGTGTTTCCTCACTAATTTCACTACTAGTTTCACTTGTGTGTTTATGGTTTTGTGGATTTTGGATGTGTGTGCATGAAGCAATGTGTTCATTTTTCCCTAATTTGTCACCACATATTTTCAATTGTGTATTTACACACTCTATTTTCACACTAACCCCTTGCTAATTTGACTAATTTTGCTAATTTACACACTAATTTGCTACGGATTGGAGCTTTCAACCGTCAATCGACCTTCATTGGAAAGGTAATCAAGGTGGTATTCTCAACCTCCCTAGAATCTAAAGATGTGTAGAATTGTGTAGAGACTCCACCATGATGCAATGTAATGTTGATGCTATATTGTTGCAATGCAATGTTGATGCTATGAAATTTTTGGATTGTTCGTTTTTGTGCCGTCGTAATGCCGAAATTTTCCAGATTTGGTGACGTATGAATTTTGACAAGTTCAATTGTTGATTGGTGATTGTACCTTGCTAATTGGGTGTCTAATTGCGTTAGTTGCATGTTTGAATGGTCAATTGCAAGTGTGTGTGCATTCTAATTGAGTGTGTGTAGGCCTAATTTTAAGTATGCGTGCACTATTTTGCCCTTGTTTGTGCACCTAAAAATCAATGTGTGCTTAATGATTTTTCAATTGTGATGATTTATTTGTGTTGTGCTCATGTCCAACTAGAGATTTGTGAAATCACATTGCAATTTCGACAAGATGAACCCTTTTGTGTACGCACCTAAAGATTGGTAAAAACTGTCAATTTTATTAGTGTGTGTGGGCCTAAAAAGTGTTTAATGTGCATGATCAATTCAATGTTTTGATTGCATATTTGATGTGGGTAATGGTTAATTTGCTATGTTTTTTAGCTCTAAACAGGGATTTACACACTCCAATTGCGTCAAATTTTGGCCTAATTTTATCGATTTAATTGCTTAGTTTGGATTTTATTAATCAAATTATTTGGCAATTGAATCGATGTGTTTTTTGTGATTTTATTTGGCTACACTAATCCTCTATGTGTGGATAAATTTTGGGAATTTTTTGAATAATTTTATGGTAATTTTTTGCTAATTTTTGCATTAATTTTTGCTTTATTTCGTAAAAAGTTGATATATTTCAATCTTTATGAGATGTTTTGAATGCGTGTTTACGGCTTGATTTCAAGCGCATTTGGGCTTCGTTTGTCAAAGTTTGAGTGTTTTGCTATTTCCGAGGGTTAGGTTGTTGATTTTGTCGTAAATTGTATTTTTGGTAAAAACTAGTATTTTTGGTGTGCTTTTACGTGTCAAAAGTGTTCAATTTGATTGCCAATGATTTTTAGAGATTTGTAGAAAAATTTGGGAAATTTTTTGAGAATTTTTGGGATTTTCAGATGATTTTTTGGATTTTCGAGTGAATTTTAATGTTTTTGGCTAACTAAATTTGGCTTTTTCGAGCATTAATAAAATTAAAAATTGAAAGAATTTCTTTTGGCGAGCGCCGGCGGTTGACCTCGAGCTTGGGCACATGTCCCGGCAAAGTTCGATGGTTGTGTGGACTCGGCGATCAAAATTTGAGCGGCTTTGGATAAAGCGAATAATTTTGAGCTGTGCCTTTCGGTGCATGAGCGCTCTCCCATTGTGTTTCTCCTTGTCGGATAGATCTTTACGGTCTCTTGGGATAGTTTCCTATGACATTAAAATACTCTTCTTCTACGACTTCAAAATACTCTTCTTCTCTCTCACACTGGCCGACATCTCTCTCTCTCTTTCTCGCTCCGTGTGAAGACACCCCAACACACACTCCTCTCTCTCTCTAACTCCCCTCTCCCCAAGGTCCCATTATTTGTAACCTCTCTCTTCCCCCTCACTCTAAAAGCGGGCTCATTTACATTCTCTCTCATCCCCCTCTCTCTCTCTAAATCCCCTCTAGCTCTCACTCTCTCTCCCCGCTGCGGTCTTTAGCGTGACCTCCTCTCTCTCCCTTTTTGTTTAATTTTCACACACACTCACGACGCTGATCTTGTTTTATTAGTGCTTTGCTGGCCCGCAACACTCTGAAAAGGCCATGATGGCGCAAAGCAAGGGGGCTATTCTACAGCTTCGCTACCACACACACACACATTCAAGCATGTTGTTAGGCATCGCATCAACTCCACTTGCCAGCATTAATAGCGGGTTACAGCGCTGCAGAACCACCACCCGAACCTCACCATGAAGTCTTTGTTGACTGCCCGGTCGCCTTCATAGTGCCAAGCCCCCCCTCGTCTATATGTAACACGGGGTCCAACTCAAGGGATCAAAGGTGGGAGTGAAAAGTAGGATCAAGATTCAATGAGGACCGCGGATTTTTTCGGCGCCGTGCAATTGTAATCTCGACACAAGAAGTAATCTCTGCACAGTCATAACTTTCGGTGGCATGGCACGGTGCCTTTTATTTGTGCATTGAAGTCAAGCTTAAAGTAGATTCTTTCATTTATGACTCTTGCAAGTATGCTCAACATTCACTCATCCTACTTTAAAGAGTCTAACTTTCAACCCACATCAAAGTAATGCAAAAACCCACTCTATATGTAATCTCGGCACACTGTGTGTAATCTTGACACTCGCAAAAAAAAAACTACTCTCTCTCTACCCCTCTCTCGCACACGTGCTCGCACACGCACACAGTAACATTCACACTCACGGACGCAAAGAAGTGTGCTTTTTCATCCAATCACCCTCATTCACGGACGGAGAGAGAGAGAGAGAGAGAGAGAGAGAGAGAGAGAGAGAGAGAGAGAGAGAGAGAGAGAGAGAGAGAGAGAGAGAGAGAGAGAGAGAGAGAGAGAGAGAATCCATGCACATGTAAAAAGTGGTTGTTTCTCCACGACCACCTTTCTCCAAAAATCTTTATAGCTCTGATACCACTGAGAAGATAGGGGACCAAGCATGATATTCTCCACCCTCATCTTCTTATAAGCATCCTAACCTATCTTTATGAACTCCTAAGCCATCCTTAGCCAGTTGTGCCTAGGGACGGTGCCCCCCTTGGTCCTACCCTTGTTCTGACACCTTGCTAATTATAATGCCTTGAGCATCATCTTAGTAAGATTAAGAGGACACATCTTTGTCAAGTGGTCTACCTTGAATTTTGATTGCAATTTGAAGCAAGAGACCAACCATAAAAATCCATAGAATTGCTCTCCCATATTAGGTATCTCTAAGCAATGCAAGAGTCCAACCTACCTTATGAAACTTTACCTTTGTTGCTCGACACTTTCAAAAACACATATTCTAATGCAAAACTTGCCTATAGAATTGGCTTCTAATGGTGCATGTCTTCTAATACCAAATGACCTACACTTGGGCTATTGTGACTCAAAAAGAATCTAGCACTTAGTCTATGTACGAAAGTCCACATACTCTCCCCTTGTGAAGCAAGTACCCATCTTTGATAGAAAAAAACTCATAACTACAATTCATCACTCAATAAAGTGGAACTACCTGTGGAGTCATCTATAACACTCTCTCTAGTGTAAGAGAGATCTTACATTCTTACACGAATATGCACCTTATCATATGACTAATCATGCTCACAAGTATCGCAAATATATGCCAAAATTGACTCATAATCTCTGTAAAAAAGAGCATGGATTTCTAGCATGCAACTTAATGCATCAGGTACAACCTTGTACCATCCCTTTCACTACCATTGTCCATAGTTATATTCTTGTAGGTTTGATGTCAATCTAGCCTTGCAACCCTTGAAATCAATCTGAGTAGTGAACTACTTAGCACTCTCAGGGTGAAACGCTATCTTAACTTTGCAACACACAAATAATGTAGCTATGGCATAGTTCTCATTCATAAGTAAATTAGTTTTGAAATGTCAAAACGGATCTTTGCTTCATGTTCGATTGTTTTTTTAGAGGTATATGACTTTGATTGTTGTGGCTTTCTTCTAGCTTGACTAGACTATCTTCTTTCTTGATTTGTGCTTTCATGGTGCGATGTCTATCCTTGGCATCTCTACATAGCATATAGGGTTGTGTCTTGTCACCTTTGGCCTTCATGGTAGCTTTGCTCCTACAAGTGTTGAGAACCAATCCATCCCACATGCTTGTTTGTTCATCTACCTTGGATCTTCAAACCAACTACGTCATTGACTCCGATATAATTGCTTGGGGAAAGCGCTTTCTTGGTCTTATATATACACGAGGATGCACAGATGGATAGAATGAGTCAAGCATGCAGTAATCAAGATAGGAACACTCACATCATGCACTAACTAAACCATACAAATCCTTGTATATTAATATTTAATCAATTTTTACCCTAAGCCCTTGAAAGTGTTATAAGATTTGATGATACCTTAAATAGGTTTCTATTGCCAACTTAGTATTATTGTGCTCCCCTAGTATTGATGAGAGGGCTTATTTCATGAGAAATCACGACAAAGTTACAAGGATATTTTCCTTACGATGTCACTTATTATCATGAGCACAACACAATGCCTTTATCAATGGACATACCCCTTTGTTGAATGCACCATCCTTTATCTTCATACTCTCAAATAGAAATCAACTAAAGCAATTGCAAATGTCATTAGTCCTATGTAGGTATTGCACAAGTCTAGCAACTCTGTTAAATATTCACATAAGGAGTTTTCAAAGGAGCTTGAGCCTGCTCAAGCATTATTTGGCCTACCTTTGAAAGAATTTAGATAAGTAATTGCCATGGAATAACAATTTTATACTTCATTTCTTTTGTTTCTATTAGTTGTACTTATGTTGTCTATTGGACATGTTTCCTTTAAAGGGTTTTTGTTTTGGACATCGTAACAATACGAAAAAAAATCTTACCAAAGTCCCTTAAAGGCATACAAGTGACTTTTTGCTAGCAAGGCTAATGTTATTGTACCTTTCTTGTTAGATGTCCTTTCAATTAGGAGGCCATTGCTTCTTATCTAGTCGCAATGTGGTCCATCACGTTGCTCCAAGGTTTACTTCACCATACTTAGCTATAGATACTAAAGTGGAAAGGTCAAAATCTCTTTGATTGTGGGGAGATTGTTAGTTCAATATTTGCCATAAGTTAAAGAGATTTTCAAGATAGGAGTCTCGATCATGTGCATGATAATGTGTATATTCCTAGAAAGAAACCATACAAACATCACTAACGTGATTCGTTTATTTAGTCATTGTACGTGGCCAAGAGTTTGCTTCAATCAAATTAGAGAGCAATTTGAAGATGTATTTGGTATCTAAGTGCACTCCAATGCAACCTACACAACGTCAAAGGCAACATAGTAGAGGTATAACTTACTCAAAAAGGAATGCACAAGTGTTGTGCAAGGTGTTGGGTTAAACCTCTCACCTCAGACCCATTGCATTAAAAAGGCGTTACAAAGCAAACAATGGTTCAAGGTGTGGTGTTGATAAACATATATACATATCTGATTTTGTGCTTTCCATTGCTCACATATGGCATGCTGATGAAAATCACTTGTTTACTAAATAAGCCTTATTGGTGACCAGTTCTGCAACTTCCAGAACAAGGCCTTGTCCAAAATTTAATTAAGGAATGCAACCTTTGGTGCAATCCTCTGTATATCAGTTATAGTATGGAATGCTAATTTTCTCCAACTCTAGCCACCACAAAAGCCAGAGCCTACGGTGCTATCCCGACTTCGTGAAAGAGGTTCCGTTTCCATGAGACATGTTGCTCAAGCAATGCTATACGTATTGATTCCACAGCGTCATGAAGCTGCCACTTTCCTCACTTCTTGAAGGGATGCTATACATACATCTCTTGGGCAGCATCATAGAGATGCTATTTCCTTTTCTTCCCAAGCAATGGTGCACAATGCGCGATTAGCAAACGGCATGTGCTGTGACATACAGATTCTAGGGAGCCGAGGTTATTGAATAGTACAGGAGCTCATTCTAGATGTCCGCAACCCCCGGTAACCACCAATGGCCGCAATCTTGCTGCCGCACATTCAGTTGTTGAGGATACCAATAGACACTCAGATGTGCATCCTTTCTATATGCGGAGAGCTTCATAACGTCGAGCACATGAACATGTACTTTTATCATTCCCAGGACTTCTTCTAGAGCTCGCATCTCATTTGGATATGTGGGCAGATCAGACTTGTCGTTTGCTGGCTCTGTCTTGTCTTCACAATGCCCGCCCGAATTCCATCGCCCTCCCCTGGAAGTAGGAAAGAAGATTAAGCCATCTTAAATAGAAATGATTAAGATGGGTTTTTGCACCTATCAGAAGTCACACTGCAAAATAGCTAGTGCAATCCCTGTCTTTTACCTGAAATGCTACGGAGAGTATGTCCGAAAAAAGACACGTGTTTCATGTGGATCTACATGCCTATCGACCCATTGAGCCCATGTACAGAGAACTTGTTTGTAAGCAATCATCATGTCAAGTTGGGCGTGGACCTTGTCACCTTCTTGAAAACGATTCTCTCTGTTTTGCAAAAACTCAATTCAATCCAGAAACCTTCACAATGCCATTCTCTCTCAAAAACACCCACGATGCCCTCAAAAAAAGATGAGCACCCCATTCTCGACCTAACACAGCAGCTCCCTGGAGATTGTGTCAATAATGTAATCTCGGCAGTATGCGCAGTAAACTCAGCACATCAGAGACCACATAGCTGCTCAAACACCTGCATGCTGCACATTGTACCTGCTATAACATCCCTGCAATGTTGAAATCGAACATGTCTGTGCAGTAAACTCAGCACATCAGAGAATCAATAACTGCTCGAACACCTCCTCGTGATGCTCTGTACCTGCTATAATACCCCTGCCTTGCGCAGTAATCTCGACACAGATGACCTGCCTGCGCAGTAATCTCAACACAGATAACCCGCCTGTGCAGTAATCTTGACTCAGATAACCAGAGAAAAGCCCTAAACCTGCATGACTATGTGTGAGTTGAGGCAAGATCTCTGCCTTGCTGAAAACTGACATGCCAAAAAGTAATCGAAGGAGGCAAACCCAGACAAGCTCACCATGCCAATGCTGAAAGCTTGATGGGAGGCTGAGCATACTTCCTAAACCTGCTTCAGCATGCGAAACCAGCCCCTAGGCGCCATTGCAATTGTGTGGCCTCCCCTTGTGATTGACTCTGAAGGTGCTGTCTCTGCGCAGTAATCTCGACACAACTCGAACACCTGTCGAGACTGTGTGTAATTTGCTAGTGCTGCGCAAGGGCCAGTTGGAGTCAAGGCGCGCTCTGGCACACACAGGTCTCTCGCATTTGCGCCACTTTCTCTCCCTGCACAGGGTCCCTGCCTCGCGTCGCTTTCGCTAGTATTGGCCTTTTTCGGTGTCAATAATTAACCTACGCAGAGCCTTCCCTTTTCGCCTGCACCCAATATTTGATAGGCCTTAAAACAATCAACGGCTAATTTCACTCCCACCTTTGATCCCTTGAGTTGGACCCCGTGTTACATATAGACGAGGCAAAACCCCCCACACACACACGTGGCTCATTTTGTCTCTACGCTCCTGACTCGGACCTACAATCGAGCTTCCTTTGTTGTGGATTCACACTCTCACACACACCTACTAGCAGGCCTGAATTGCGCTCTCTCATTCGCTGCTTTGGCTCACCAACAGTGAACATCATTTGATGTCCACACACACACACTCGCACTCTCTCGCATGCTCTTTGCCAGATGGTTGTCAGCTGCCACACAAGCGCGCTCTCTCTCTAGTCTCTCTCCGCTGCCATGTCAACACTGCCAGGTCCCACGGCTCCTACCACAGACAATAAGCAGGTAAGGTGCAATAATTTTTTTTAAAACAAGTGATAAAATCACGAGGCCTGCTCAAAATCGGTAGATTGGTCATAAGATAAAATCTAGTGTGCTTCAAATAAAAATCTTATTTTTAATTGGTTAAATCATTTGGAGGATCGTAGCTAGATTTAAGGCTTGCCTTGAAGAAAACTTAAATGCTTCAAATGTTGACCTAAAAGTCGGGAAAGATTAATTGCGTCCTTTTTTCTATGGTTAGAATATTTTTTTGGCAAGCACTTACCATAATAGAGATGTGGAAAGAGGGGCGACTAAACCTTGGATGGTATTCAAAGTTCACAATGATAAATGTACAATATATCAAGAGCTAAGCACATGTATTTTGGAACATTCAAATAGCAAAGAAACATGACTATCCATCCTCAATGTTTTCATTGCAAGTCAAGCTAGTTTTGGATCAATAGTCAAAAAATTTAAAACACTCTGCAAGCATTTTCAAAGTTTTAAAATGGTCATTGTCCACCAGGATACAAAAGATCGAGCCTTATATGTGCACGGCAAAACAACTGAGTTTTTTATTTATCAATGCATGTCCAAAAAAGTATACTAATAATGCTATTGCAAAAGATTACATGACCACAAAAGGGTGATAATAATGACATACATAGAGCATTTGTGCTTGCATTCCGAGCAGGACACATTCTTGAGAGAGAGCTCCTCATATGGAGTTTTTAGTACTAGAGACAACATTGTCAGACAATAGAATCAAGAAGAACAATATGTTGAGAATCCACAAGAATCACTCAATAAAAGGGACATAAGAATCAATCTCGATAGAAGCCTTCAGAAGGTTTAGTTGTACATCAAGAATCATCCAAGATTTCGTGGAAGGTCCTCAAGACTAAGTGACACGGATCATTTAAGACGGGGGGGTGAGGGGATCAATCGACGAGAACTCCACGCGCGATCGTCGAGGTGTTCTGGGTCGTAGATGTCTTATTAAAACTAAACCCGACCAAGGGCCCCGTCCGGGTTTAGTTCTAGGCTGTCCAGGTTTATCGTTTATATCATTGTGTAAAACAGCTCTGGTTTCAAATGTGTGCGGGCGAGCGTAGTGATTAGCCCATGCTTCAAAAAGCATTGAGGGGCGACATTCTGGGTTCAAACCCCCGCCTCCCAACAACGCCACCATTTTTTGGGTGGACTTGCCCACCTCGAGATCCCCGCCATCGTCCTTCACCGTCGATCCCTTTACCCACCCCCACGTCCCATCCTGTGTCACTTAGTGTCGTGGAAGGTCCAGTGACCGGCAGCTCGCTTGCCGATTTGTTCATTTCTTCTTTCTCATCCCCATTACAAGTTCCCTGTCTTTCCCATTGACTTTATGTGCATGTGTCAGCTTGCATGCCCTTAACGCTCCATCTCCCTCCCCATTCTACAGACGGTTGAACTTGTGAGCTCCATACTGCCCGTCCCTACCTTTCACTGCTCCGCCACAAGCTTAGTCCGCTACATGCACTATTGTGTGCATGGTTTCTTTGGTTAAATGCTGCTGCTATTTCGCTTCTCAGTAGGTCAAAGCACCCACACAGGGGATGTGTTGAGAAGCAACTAGGCGTGTTCCCACACACACTTCTACACATGCAGGAAGAGGGGAAGGAGGCGGCCGAACATTCCATGGGAATAAAAAGAGCTCTCTCTCTCTCTCTCTCTCTCTCACCCACCCACCCACCCACCAAGAGAGAGACGATTGGAGTGTTGCAGGTGTTGCATGCTTTCCGCAGCCTCGTGCAGGCACCATACACCTGGAAAACTTGGCAAGAAGGGGCTCAAAACAACGCCACAGCTTGCCTCAGGTTTGGTGGAAGTCTAGACTTCATGACTCCGGCAATCCAAGACGAACGAGGTGATGCCCTAGACTTCCAAAACGAGTGCAAGACATCCACCACCATCTGCTAGGTGTGCAGATTAAAAGGATGTTGATGCATGCCCTCTCATGCCCATGCACATCATTGTAAACTACGTCACCTTGCATCTCATCCTCCTCCTCACCGTCCCCTAGCTCTCCGTCCTCCCGAGATGCCTGTACAAAGCCATGCCATACCCCACAAACGCCAAGCATAGGCGCGTACATGGATCTGAAAAAACATACAGAGTTGTTGTTGAATAGCCAAAGTAGAGCTAGTTTGGTGTAGCAGGGCACTGAAGGGTGGCGTTGCGGCATCATCAGGCTCACAAGTGTATGAGAGAGCCAAAAGGTTAATAAATGGGTCATATCTTTTCTTTTGGGTTACTAGAGGTGAATCCCGGCTATGGAAAGGAGAAAGCAAAGCAAATGAAAGCGATGGATTGGGGCGCTCAGCCAGGTAGGCAATCACAGAGCTTGATGTGCATTCGAGGACAAGGGCACGGACCAGTGCTGAGAAAGGTCCATTGTGCGGGTGCCATGGCGGCACCACCTGCAAGGGATTGGGGCGGCAAAATCCAGGCATGGCTCGTCGAGGGCAGGGGCATAGGCCAATGCTGAGCAAGGCCAGGAGCGGTGCTGCATATTTCGAGTAGCTACATTGCTTTTGAATTTTTTTTCAACAACTGTTGGGGCCAAGGAAGATGCAGGGCACGAACCACACAGAGGCAAGGGCTCAGAGCGGACAGGGGAGACAGTTGGTATAGGAACAAATGACAGTCGAGAGCTGGAGAGGGCGGAGAGTGCACAAACAAGTTTCAGCATAGAGGGGACAGAGGAGACATCCGGCATGGAGGGACTGATAGATGGGACATTTAATTTTTCGGTCTCACAAAGATTCCAATAGTGAATGGAGTCATCCATACATAGAGCTTTGCAAGTGTCAAAAACCCGAAGTTCATGATTTTTTAGATATCTTAATGTGTAATGAACGTTCACTATCTCATTCCACCAATAAAACACCATTAAATTTTTTGCATTTTTAATAAAACCACCTCTCCTTTTTCATTAACAACAATAAAAAAATCTTACATTTTAAAAAAACATCTCCTTTTTCATTAGCAACAAGTGATAAAATCACCAGGCCTGCCAGGCATGATAAAAATTTCTTTTTGACATGCAAATTTTCAAGCCCCTTTTGCAATCAACTTATATAATTTGTCATATATAACGTTAACTTAAAGATATAAATACAAAAAATGATAGGCAATTTTCAGATTGTTTTGATAGGCAAAATAGCCCTTGACAAAAAAAAAAGGCAAAATAGCCCTTGACAAAAAAAAAAAAGGCGTCAATTTTAGGCCTTGATTTGAAGTTAGATCCCACTTTAAAATCACTACATCTCTAAGCTTTTTGAAAAAAAACATAAGCACAGAGAATTGAATTAAAAAAGCACCCTTAAGGTCTACACCCTAAGCTTTAGATCTCTATGCTTTACACCCCACTTTAAAAATTCTACATTTTTAAGCTCTAGAGCCTTTTTTACAAATTTAGAACTGTAGATCCTTAAGTTGTAAATCCCACTTTAAAAGCTTTAAAGTTCTAAGTTCTAAAATTCTAGCATCTCTAGGTGACCCTCCTCCTACTTGTGGATCCATGTAACATTTTCACTTTCTTTAATTCAAAGTTTTACCTTCTAATAAAAAAAAAACTCTAGGTACTCATTAGATCATTGGAGACCTTACTTTAAAAGTTCTACATCTTCAAGTTCTAAACTTAGCTTTAAAATCTTTAAAAATAAAAATAAAAATCCTTTAAAGGTTATAGCTCTAAATGATAAATTCCTTCCATAAAGTTTTAAATAATAAAAATGACAACTTTAATCTATTACCTCAAGTTTCAAAGGATGAACTAAATTCTCAAAATGAAAAGGTGAGTAAAGAACTTCTCAAATTTCAAAATGAAAAGGTGACTCTTGGATTTGTGGAGCCTCTAAGGCTTTATCATTTAACATGTAAGGCTGTCAAAGTTTCATGCTTTCAAAGGCATTGGGCAACCAAGACTCAAAACATGTCCATCATTAGATTTACACAATTCATTTCAATGAGTACCCACTATCTTATTTCAACTAATCAACATTTTTGACCTATCAAAAAATGCTTAAAATACAACTAAACCTTTTTCCTATTTTAGTCAGCAAAAAAAGAAAGCAACGCTATAGCCTTGCCCTTTGGGCAGGCCAAAAAGTGACTCTTGGGATTTGTGGAGCCTCTAAGCTTTATCATTTAACATATAAGGTTGTCAACTTTTCATGCTTTCTAAGGCATTGGGCAACACAAAATCTTTTTTTTGATATATGCCAGTTCATTTCATTTTTCAAAACTCAAGACATGTCCATCATTAGATTTACACACTCTTCATTTCAATGAGTGCGCACTATCTTATTTCAACCAATCAACATTTTAAGTCTATCAAAAAATACTTGAAAATACAACTCAATTTTATTCCTATTTTAGTCAGCAAAAAGAGAAGTGATCTCTATAGCCTTTGCCCTTTGGGCATGCCAAAAAGGGAAACCATCACTAAGGCCTCCCCCCTTTGGGACAGGCCAATAAAATTGCTTTATCAAAAATCAAATAAAATAAACAAATCAATTTTAAAAAAAGGTTTTAAAAATCACGAAAAAACATAAAAAATAATAATAATACAAAAGAAGAAAGCAAAAATCCAAAAAAGGGATTTTAAAAAAAGCCTTATAAAAATAAAAAAGGATTAAAAATTTAAAAAAATAGAAAAGTTTTAAAAAAAAAGAAAATCTCATAGAAAATTCATTAAAAAATAAAAAATTTGATATGATAATTCACATAAACACAAAAAAGAGTAAAAAAATCATAAAGAATCAAAATGTGGCCGAAAAATTCCCAATAAATCATAAAAATTTCATAAAACCTTCAAAAAATTCCATAAAAATTCAGAAATTCACAAAAAATTAATTAAAAATCAAAACTTTCTCAAAAAAATTATAAAAATACTAAAAAAATTAGAAAATTCAAAATTTCACAAAAAATTAATAAAATTAAAAAGAAAGTCGTCGAACGAGCCAGAAAGACCCAGAAAAGCAAAAAAACAAGACCGAAAGAGTCACAAACCGAGTAAACTGCGCAAAAGCGAGCAAGTAAAAAAAAAGTGAATCCGAGAAAATTACACACCACAAAGCGAATCAGATCAGCCGAAAAAAGCGAGCAAAACGGTCAACTCGAAGTAGTGATGCGATAGACAAGTTTCTTAATTTGTCAAAATCAAACCAAAAATCAACCACTCACATGTGATTGCACATTACGCTAGTACGAGGAGCAGAAATTCTGCTAATCGCTACCAAAATCTGCTAGGAGACAGTTTCGCAAAACAAGTCGACATGGACTCAAATCGAGTCGAGAATTCATGTACATCAGAGCAAGCCAGTAGTAGTGGCAACATCGGTACAAGTACAACAAAGCAAATTTTACAGCTATATGGCTACAATGGAGATAAAGTCTCATATGTAGATTCAGAAGGCCATAGATACCTGATGAGCAGCAAAAGCAGCACAGGAGCCAAGATCCTATTGATAAGAGTAAAGCCAGATCTAGAAAACTCCCAAATGTTCACAGACTTCAGTGGAGCCAAGTATTGCAAGCTCAAAGACAAAGTGCAGATAGAAGTTCAAAAAGTTAACCCAAATGTTTATCCAAAAATCTGCACAAATCAGGAAAACATACAGTTGGTGCATATGCAATCAGGGTCATTGTACATGGATTACAGTGGTCAAATATATAGTCGAGAACCAGAAATGGAAGATCTTATAGATGAACCAATAGGAGCCAGCCTAATTGGGGAACCAAGCCAAAGACGATACAAAGGTCAAGACGGAGCAATCTACAGCTTGATGCTTAGTGTTATAAAAGAAAATGCCTACAACTTGGCCAGCATAGAAGCAAAAACTTCTCAGCAAGAGCTTGACATGACATAACCAATTGAAATACCACTAGTCATTGCATATTGCTCAGATTGTGGACAAAATGGTGGACATTTTTTTGAAGATTGCCCAAGAAATCTAGACAACAAGGACACATCAATCGCAAAGCAAGGTATAGAGAAAACTGGAAATGCAAATCTCGATGTAAGTGCATTTAACTCATCACTTTTAATGCAATCAGATGATCCTGCATTACCATTAGAAGCACCAATAAAAGCACAACAAGTTCAAAATGAGCATAAAGATGCACAGACACTTGAAAAACTTAAAATTGATTTTTTGAACAACAAATTCCTGCATGAATATTGTCAAGGTGTCTAGATATCACCGAATGATGAAAAGACTGTTAGGTTTGCAAATGATTGTGCATCCACTGTCACAAGTGTGCAATCATTCACGAGTCTAAGGGACACATCAAACATAATGATGTTAGCTTTGTATGGTACACATAATTCATATGCACACTTTGTAGACCAAAGAGGAAAATTGTACAAAAAGGATCAACCAGTGTTTGAGTGGTCCACATACTAGCTCATAGAAGTGCGTCCAGTGATAGATAAAAAAGGATGGTTCATTTTTTAGGAAAGAATCTATTATAGCCCATCCTCTCTAGAGCTGAAGGATATTACCCGAGTGAACCCAGAAATATGTTCAGAGCCAAACTCTCCTCCATCAAAAATCAAGCTTCGATGTTATAACCCAACGAGCATATACTTTGATCATAACAGTCGTAGATATAGACAAGAGTCTAGCATCTATGATGCCTTGGGTCCTGAAATCACAGAAGCTTATATCATAGGAGACCCATTAGATAGACAATATCAGGACAAAGATAATGCTATCTATAGCTTGACTTGGAGAATAATTTGTTATGTTTCACGAAGATACATAAGAAACTATGTAGAAGGTTTACATATGCCAAACATCAAACAATGCTACCCAAAGTGTACCTTCACAGTCCCAAGAGGTAAAACTAAACCAGAGCCAAACAATTTTGATCTCTTATAATGAAGCAGGCTATAATGATCACCCTAGGAAGGGGGGAACTATAAATTCATCAATCTTAGCTCTTGTACCAGGAACCGCAATAACAGTTAGAAGCCCTAGAGCCTCTAGCCAACAAACCCCTTCAAAGCAAAAACCATTCAAAGATCATATGGTTTCTGAAAGTTTTGAATTGACCCAGATCCCATTAGAGTCTATAGATAAATACCTCTATGAAGATCATCAAGGACAAAAGTTTCAGCTGATCTCCACAAGTCAAAGCCAAAAGCCCACAAATCCAATAGTGTTCAAACAATTACATGTGACCAAGCTCACATATGCATATCAAGATGCACACGGTAACCAATATCAACAAGAGCATGACCTTGTACAAACCCTTATGGATGGTATGAGTGAAGTCAAAGACTATCTGAAGATGATGAAAAGCCTTAAGCTGCCAGAAAAGGTGTTAGAAAATTCAAAATCAATGAAAGCTAAAGTCCAGAGATGCAGGTGGAGAATGCTTACTAATTGCAAAAAGGTGCAATATCACAGTCATACGAGTCAAAATCAATTGAAGCAAGTGATAAAAGCAAAGAAAATGCAGATAAAGTTCAACCAAAGGATGTTGCCATAGCAAAAGAAGTCAATTCAGACACAAATCCTGAGATCAAGTGCAACATTGTTGGTGAAAATGAAGAAAAGTTGTCAAGAGAAGTAAAACTAGATTTTCAGTTAGACAAGAACCTCATGTCTTTTCACACTTGGAAAAGATGTGACCAACCACAACTGGAAGATGCTCTTGCATTCGTTGACAAATCTGGAGACAAACGAGCAGAATGCTGGGGAATCATCTCCAACACCATTGAAGTAAGTTCATAGATAATCATAGCTCAATTTCACGTGATCACAGCAAAAGATATGCCAAATGACATCATAATGGGAATGCTAATGGCCCAGAAGATGTTAGAGATACAGAATGTAAACATGACGGAGTCATCACAGATAACAAAGAATAGAGATCAAGACTGGTCACTTGCGGACGACATCACAAAGTCCTCAAGCGCAATTCAAATGGAAGATCTTATTGAAGATGATTCCTCTCCATCGAATAGAACTTCAGTAGAGCTTAAAGAAAATTAAGCAATAGGAACTCCAAATATCAATCACTCATTTCTAGCTAATTCAGCTCATGAAAGTCAGATTGGAAAACAGGGTCTCAAGCCACTCTCCACAGAGACACAATTAGATCCAGATGCGACCACAAGATGCGACCACAATTTTCAAGAGGATACAGAACAAATAAGAATCTTACTCTTGGACAAGGATTCTACACAGGTTAGAAAAAGATTTGGCTACTAATCAATCACAAGCCAACTTCAACTACATCAGACCTACATGAAGATCTCAAGAACTCAACAAGACCTAGATCAAAGCAAAGTCAACAATGGAGATACAAAGGTCATCAAGATATTTGGATTTTTAAGTCTTCCAATGCTCCTAGTCAAAAGTCAAATGTCAACGATCAACAGAGGCCTACAACAACATCAAAGACTTCTTACAACAGGCCTAGTTGGAGAATCAAACAAATAATGGAGTCTTCACAGTCAAAGAATGACCACCCAACCAACGTGAATGTAGATTCAAAGAAGATAAAACAGGCATGGCAAAAGAAACCTTCAATGCCAACTTGGTTCTTCACTAATCCTCTTTTTGAGGATTCAAGCTTACTTTTACGTGAAGAAATGTTTGTAGTAAGCACAAGAATATAAAAATTCAAGTTGCCAGGGTGCAAAAAACACTCTTTGGCATAGTCAGAGTCGGGTTGCTGAGCCATAAAATGAGCAAAGCATTAGTCCCAAAGCTTCATGTCATATTAAACTTTGTGCTAAGAGTGGTAGTTATTAGGCTTACGCTCAAGCTGGAAGAGTTGAGCATATCTAAAGTCACGTCGCTCATGCTGGATGAGATGAGCATAAGAGTCGAAGTTTGTTAACTTACAATTGGTGGAGTATTGTAGAGTCCAACACTCACGCAAAGTGCATAATAAGATGAGCATAAGTGTCAAAGTCTATTAACTTACAATTGGTGGAGTGTCGTAAAGTCCAACACTCACGCACAGTGCACAGTAAGATGAGACCACATATCCTCGTCAACAAAAACCATTCTTAAAGGGGTGCCAGCTTGCAAAGCCGCATGTCATATGCTTTTATCGCTCCACCATCTTTCTGAAGAACCCCTCAAAATCTTTCTTGCAGAGCATATTGTTTCCCATGGATTTCTATGTATGCATAAATAGGATGTCCCATCATTGGACATATGCATTAGACACTCTTTTTTGCTTCCACCCATGCACCTTGAGTGGACCACAACAGGCAAACCCATGTTCCATCATGCTACCCTTTCATATTTTTTGCCTTTTTAATTTCATATCTATCAGCAAATAATCCCTTGATTACTTTATTAATATTTCCAATGCTAATAAGTACCCCAATAATGCGCGTATCCCAAAAACACTTTTCTCCCACTGGGTTTTTTTTCCTTTGGTCATCCAGGTATTAGACTCTAATTTAGAACCTCATCATTCTTAATCCCTTGTACATACTTTTCATAAATAAACAGAAGCCTCCTCATCATTATGCTATTACAATGGACAAATGCAACATCATCTCTCACATCAGACCTATTCGGACCAGTGAAGATGCTGCGGCAAATTGAACCTCATCAACAAACTCAACAACAATTGAAGACAATCAACCCATCAACAACCAACCAAAAAGCTTCCACAGCCTCCACGAACACTTTTCAACAATGCCAGAGGACGGGCACACCAAGAAAAGAAAAGATATTTCAGCCAAAGTACTCAAGAAAGCAAAAGGTAGTCAAGCAAGTGTTTGTTCCGAGCATTTAGTCAAAGTCAATGAACCGGTTTGGATTAAAGACACGAAATAAACACAAAAAGACAAACACATGGGATGGATAGCATCACAATGGAGCTTAAAATAACAGGAGTACTATAGAGGTAACAGACAGATATGGATACCAAAACCTCACGTAAGAGCATATGAAGTAACTTCAAGTCTCTCCCAAGAAAGAAGGCCCACAAGGTATCAACCTCGACAATATCCTAAGATACCTAAGAAGCAGGTATACAACAAAACAACATTGAAAGATGCTAAAGTCAACCACAACTCTCAAGAGGATACAAAACAAAGACGGATCTCAAAGAATCTTCCTCTTATACAAGGATTCTACACAGGTTATACAAAGATATGGCTACGAATCAACCATAAGCCAACTGCAACTACACCAGACCTACATGAAGATCTTAGGAACTCAACAAGACCTAGAGCTAAGAAAAGTCAACAAAAGAGCTACAAAGGTCCTCAAGAGATTTGGATTCCTAAGTCTTCCAATGCTCCTAGTCAAAAGCCAGATGCCGACAACCAACAGAGGCCTACAACAACATCAACGACTCCTATCAATTGGAGAATCAAACAGATAATGGAGTCTTCATAATCAAAGAAGGACAATCCAACCAACAAAGATTTTGATTCAAAGATGATAAAACAGGTATGGCAAAAGAAACCTTCAATGCCAGCTTGGTCCTTCATTAATCCTCTTTTTGAGGATTCAAGCTTACTTTTACCTGAAGAAATGTTTGTAGTAAGCACAAGAATGTAAAGACTCAAGTCGCCAGGGTGCAAAAAACACTCTTTGGCATAGTCAGAGTCAGGCTGCTGAGCCATAAAATGAGCAAAGCATTAGTCCCAAAGCTTCAAGTCATATTAAACTCTGTGTTAAGAGTCGTAGTTATTAGGCTTACGCTCAAGCTGGAAGAGTTGAGCATATCTATGTCATGTCGCTCATGCTGCATGAGATGAGCATAAGAGTCGAAGTCTATTAACTTACAATTGGTGGAGTGTTGTAGAGTCCAACACTCACGGACAGTGCAGAGTAAGATGAGAGCACATATCCTCGACAACAAAAACCATTCTTAAAGGGGTGCCAGCTTGCAAAGCGATGTCATGTGCTTTTATAGCTACACCATCTTTCTGAAGAATCCCTCAAAATCTTTCTTGCACAACATATTGTTTTCCATGCATTTTTGTGTATACATAAATAGTGTTACCATATACATGTGGTTGTGATGTTTGTGAACACACTAGGAGCACGGTGACATTTTTCCCCTCTTTAGGAGGTTTTTTCCCCGAAGCATTGTATATACGCCCATCAATCTAGGGCTATCTATCTTTCCACAACACACCAAGTAGCACACTCTCAGTTGTGTGCCTTGAGCTTCCTTCGTCTTCTCCAAGTTGTGTGCCTTTCTTTGCAACCCTAATTCCAACAACTGGTATCAGAGCAGTTTGTATCCTCCCGGGCTTAGTTGCCAGCATCTCCAGCACACGCCTGCTCACTTTCTCCGATTTCAGTGAGCTTTGGTGAGCGTTCACAGGTCGACAAAAATTTCGAGATTGCTCGTAGAGCTCAGTCTGCTCAGATTTCTGATTCGGGCTCGTTTCGGCCTTCGTTTCCACTACAAGTAGTACTGCACAAACTATTTCGTCATTTTGTGCAGATTTTTTGTCATTGCCTTTTCTACATAACATGTGCCTTACAGTCTTCTATGATTTGTGCTATATAGCACATGTTGTTCCCGCTTTGTTTCTCCTCTTTTCGGGCAGTTTTCACATCAGGTGCAACATTTACCATGGCTGACAACAACACAGATGTGTTCAAGATGTTTGTTGCTGAGGATAGGTTGGATGGGGACAATTACCCTATGTGGGCTTACATGATGCAACATGTTCTTGTGTCAAAGGGCGTTTGTTATATTGTGCAAGGCATTGATGTACGTCCTGGTTCTGATGATGTAGGCGATGTTGAGGATGTTGCAGGTCTTGCTGCAAGGATTGCTGCTATTAGAGTTGTGTTGCCTACGGTAGAACAAGCTCATTGGGATGTAAAGGATGCACAGGCTCATGCATTGATTGTGTTGTCTGTGAAGCGCACCATTGTTCCTCACATTCGTTCAGCAAAATCTGCAAAACAGGCTGGGGATATTCTAGCAGGTCTTTATGCAAGCCGCAATGAGGCTAAAATTGCTTTGCTGCGTAAAGAGCTGGAATCGAAGATTATGCATGAGGAAGATGATATGGACACTTTCCTTGCTAGTGTCAAGGATATCAATGAGCAACTTATTTCTGCAGGTGAAGTTATTTCAGACAGTTCCGTTGTGCAGACTGTTCTTGATGCCTTACCAGACTTTTGCTAGTACTTGGAGACTTATGACCCAAGGAAATCCAGAAGTTGTCAAGTTTGATACATTATGCACATTGCTGTTGCAAGAGTCACTTTCCAGAAAAAACAAGACTAGGCAGCGTGCAGTTGAACAGGATTTTATTGCTTCTCAAAGAAAGGGTGGTAACAGCAATGCAGGCACTTCTTATGGTTCTGCTGCGAGTGGCAAGAATTCTGTTCCTAATGCTTCTGCTGGCAGCACTTCGTCTGGCAATTCTGGTGATAAGGGCAAAAAGAAGATGCGTTGCCATTATTGTAAAGCCAATGATCACTTGATCAAGTCGTGTCCTAAGTTGAAGGCCAAAGAGGCTAAGAAGAAAGAGGGTGGTTCCACTGCAAATGCTGGTTCCACTACAAATGCAGCCATTGTTGAGTCTTTTGTAAAAGGAGACTGTGATGCTGATGTTGATGCAGAATGGGCTTTTAGTATAGAGTGCACTTACAATCCTGTTGTCCATGATGCATGCTTGTCAGTTGTTGCAGATTCACATGTGTGGCGTTTCGACAGCGGTGCTACAAAGCACCTTACCTCACATCGTGAATTGTTCACCTCTCTTGAGTTTGTCCCTCATGGGAATTCAGTCACTTGTGCCAACAATGCCTCTTATCCGGTTTAGGGGGTTGGAAAGATTGTGCTTCCTGCTAAAAATAACATTTCTTTTACACTTGTTGATGCACTTTATGTACCTGGGATCAAGAAGAATCTTTTGTCTGTATCCGCACTTGCTAGACTTGGACTTGTAGTCAAATTTGTGGATGACAGATGTACAGTTCATGATCTTAGTTTTGGTGAGTGATGAAATTGTTGCATCTGGTCTTTTGTGCCGTGGGCTGTATAAGCTCACTTTGTATGACAAGTGTGGACAAAATTTTGCAAATGCAGTTGCAGATTCAAGGGCTATTTCAAATGCAAAACTTTGGCATGCACATTTTGGGCATCTGAATTTTGCCAGTTTGCTGCATTTGCAGAAATCTGATATGGTTGCTTCTTTGCCGCCTCTTGAAGCACCTATCAAACATGTTTGTGAAGGCTGTATTTTGGGTAAAATGCAGCGTTCTAAGTTTCCAAAGGATGGTTCAATTAGGGCCACATGCAGGTTGCAGCTTGTGCATAGTGATGTTTGTGGGCCCATGCAAACTCCGTCCTTGGGCAATTACCTGTACTTCGTGGCTTTCATTGATGATCACTCCAAGCATGCATGGGTATTTCCGCATAAAGCGAAGTCCGAAATTTTTATGTGCTTCAACAATTTCTGGCTATGGTTGAAAATGTATCAAAATGTACTATGGGCACCCTCCTCCGTTTTGATCGAGGGGCTCATGAATTTAATGCATTTCTGGCTAGTCGTGGAATAAAACACCAATGTACAGTGCCATGTATGCCTCAGCAAAATGATGTTGTTGAGAGAAAAAACAGGTCTCTTACAAAAATGGCAAGATGTATGGTCAAGAGTCAAGCTTTACCACATTTGTTTTGGCTCGACGCTGTCATGTGTGCCACTTATGTACTCAACAGGTGTCCTACAAAAGAGTTGCAGTCTATGACTCCATATGAAGCATGGCATGATAGAAAGCCATCTATTGAGCACATGCATGTTTTTGGCTATTTGGCTTATGGTTTAGTGCCACAAGTGCAACACAAAAAATAACATCAGTTAACCGGAGCTGCTAAAGACCAAAGACGTACGGATGCACATTGAAGATCAACATGAAGAAGCAGTAAAGATTGCAGTTACACATTTTCCTAAAATGGTTATATATTGTAAATTCTTGGTTTATTTCAAGCCATTGTAATATTTTAATGTGTTACGGGCTCAATGGGAGTTCCACGCTGTAAAGAACAGGTCAGCTAGTGTGCCCTAACGGCCTTGGGCGCCCGAACATTGCATATTTTTACCCTAGGTATATAAAGCAATTTGTAAGAAATTAGGGTTCTCAAGCTCATTTGTTGAGAGCACTCTTTGGTGAGAACTCTTGAGGTGTGTGGCTATGGAGTCCTTGAGCTTCTCCTTGCTCATGTGACTTGGTTAACACTAATCAATGCTTAATTCTCTTTCACTATGCCTCTCTCATGCTTCTCATGATTGCCTATGATGCTTTGATTAGCTAGATCGTAACTAATTAGTGGTTAATCCCTCTCTAATCTTTGTCCTCTTTTGCTTGTGTGTGCATGTAGGTTTGATTGGAGTGTGGTGCTCGATAGATCTATGTGTGTGTGATTGCGATTAGTGTGTTTCATGATAGGATTAGTGTTATGTGCATCTTTCAATCGTTCGTGTGTGTGACTGGGTTGATTGGAGGTGAAGGAAAGTGGATGTGGAGATTACCCATCATTGTGGCGTAGCTCCTCCATAGGCCGAGGAGATCACCTCGTAGTGTCACCATTTGTGTTGCCATGATTAGCTCACTAATTGTGTGTGTTTCCATGCCCTAGTCGGGTAGCTCATCCCTCTGGATTGATAATTTTGTTGGTCATTGGAGCTATGCAATGATGGAAACCCCCAACAATGTCTTTTCTCCTTTCACCCTGATGTCTTTCATACTAAAAGAGGGCATGTTGTAACTACTCACCTTCATGGTCTCTTTGGCCCCTCTTTAATGACTTTAAGAAGCCAAGGACTTAATCATATTCCCTCCATTAGGAGAAACTTGGACTCAATTTTGAGCTCTGTAAGAAACGCCAACTCAGCATAGAGAGAGGTAATTATGAAAAATGCAAAAGTTTTTTTTTGGAATTCTATTTCTCATAGTACATACGTAAAAGTTTTCTCAATCCCTTAAATGCATGCTCGTACAAAATGCTTTTCGAGAGCCCAACTTAAGTGTACACAAAATTCCATGTCTGTGAATCTTAATGAGTGATGTGATGTGCGATGAGAGAAAACACATAAGAGTTGTTTTCAAAATACATAAATAATGCCACGGAATAGAGGTACAAGTATCAATCACCTTTTTATGAAGTACTCGCAATTTAAATGCGAAAAGATTGTACTTGATAGTGATTGATAGGTACTATTTAAAACTATGAAGGAGTCAGAACCAAGCGAATAGGGGCGCTTGAGGGGTCTCTGGGACCTCTATTCGCTTGGTACTGACCTCATGAGGCCCTAGGCTTAAAAATGTTATATCTTGAGTTAGAGGCGTCAGATTTAAGTGTTTTAAAGAGCTATCCTATGGTTTTTGGATGTTCCGGACGCATCCGTGGGCTTAAAAAGTGCTATATTGAGCTAGAGACCTCAGATTTCAGTGTTTTAAAGAGCTATCCTATGGTTTTTGTACGTTCCGGACGCATCCGTGGGCTTAAAAAGTGCTATATCTTAATCTTAGGGCCTCATGAGGTCAGAACCAAGCGAATAGAGGTCCCAGAGACCCCTCAAACGCCCCTATTCGCTTGGTTCTGACTCCTTCATAGTTTTAAATAGTACCTCTATCAATCACTATCAAGTACAATATTTTCGCATTTAAATTGCGAGTACTTCATAAAAAGGTGATTGATACTTGTGCGAAATGCACAAGTACAAGTACTTCACTTTATAGGATAGCAACAACGGGTCATAAAAAGGCGTTCGACGCTTGTGCCAGATGTCATTATCAAGCACCTTACTTTTCTCATGATAGTGACAATTTCACCAAAATGGTTTTCATGGACATTTTCAAAATGAGAAAAAATGTTTTTTCAACGTAACGTTAGTCTTCTTCCTATTGGCTAAGGAGCATTCTCTCACTAGAGTTGAAAGGCCCAAAAATGAGTCCATTTCTTTCCTAATGAAGCCAGCAAATTTGACCTTAGCATTTCGGGTGTGAGTATGAAGCGAGCCACATGAAGTGAGCAGGGAGTAGAGTGCAAATCACTTTTTACGACAACAATAAAATAGGTGAGCAGTTAGCATACAAGATTTGGTGTCATAGAGGGTGTTATAGTGCAAGACATCATCCACACAATGTACAGAGACAAATTGACAAGGCCATGAATAATTGGTTAAACCAAAGGTAAAAGTGCCCAAAGTATAGCAAACCCCCCAAAAAAAAAACCTTGAACTTTCTCTGTTTGTTTCCCTGCAGCGTGTATGCAAAACAGAGAGATGATTCTGCACTTTGTTGGCAAAGGTCGGGTTGCAGGTTCATATCCTTGTGGAAGTGGGGTTGCACGAATTTATAATCCAATTGCAAATATTCTTGTTGATCCGAATTTACGAATATTCTTGCTGATCCAAATATTCTTTCTAGTTTGAGATAACGGGTGTTGGGCGGGCAGCAAAACGGCTCAAAGTTTCAAAGAAGGCAGCAAAGGAAGATCCTATGAAGTAATTTGTCTTGCAGTTAAAACATCAAAAGACTGTCATTCGGTGCAAAGGACAAGTGCGGGAAATCAAAAGGCCAAATGCATCCTATGGAGGAGAAACAACTGGAATTCGTACAACAATCAGTCGTAGTGTGAGGTTCCACAATTGAGACAGGTGAGGTTGACTACATAATCGACAAACATGTAGGAGTCGGCTGAAGTTTAACAGCTAGTGTTTGGTTTGTGATGTTTTGTCAGGTAGTATTTTATTCTTCTCGAGTCTTAGTGAAGGGGTGAGGAAAGGAAAAGTCCAGCCAATTCCTTCTGCTTCCTGGGTGAGGATAGGAAGCTAACGTTCCCCCAGCCATCGTTGGATGAAGGGCCAGGTTTTGCATTGACAAAAATATGCATGTATGCAGGCATTAGCGAGCCTCTAATTGTGACCCATTTTCATCAAAGAGGAGCTACAGCTTGATGCTTCAAATAGCCACACCACTGTTCAGCTAATTGAATTAACCTTGAGCAACCTGACGCATAACACTACAATTTTCAAAAAAAAAATCAACCTGATACACAAAGTAGACTCAATTTGCATGTGTTGTGTTTGAGATAATCTCTGCATTTTGTTAGCCCTAACTTTCCCAGCTATATCTTCTAAAGAAATTTTGTTCGATAATTTGCTCATTTTCCAATGCCATACACAGGTTTGAAAAGCACCCATGGCCATAACTTCTCCAATTACATCAATCTTTTACTCATATCGTAAACTGTCAATAATGTATCTAAGAACAAATGTTTAACTTTTGGGCAATCCCGCTGCTTGTTTCACAATGCATTGTTTTTCTTATCAAGTTTCCTAGCGAGGAAACATGCCCCACTCACACACACCATGCATCCTCAAGATTGGGGTTCAAGTCCCACTTAGACTATCCCAATTGATGTAAAGCTCGGGAATCTTGCACCTTTACAAGCCCACTTTTCTTCTTGTTTGAGGCGTTGTTACGACATGTAGGCATTAATTGGACAAAGCTGGCGATATGAAAAAGAAGAATCCAATTTCACACTAAAGAGATCCCTTAGAAACTAGATTCAATGTACAAACCACATCTTTTGGAGCTTGAGGGCTAGGATTCATCAATGATGACAGAGAATACTTCACGCTCAACTTCACTTCACTGTTTAGCAGGAAACTAATTGAATTAACCTTGAGCAACCTGATGTAGAACACTACAATTCTCAAAAAATTTCTCAACCTGATGCACAAAGTAGACTCAATAAAACTTGACAGCAAAATGTAGAGATTATCTCGAACACAACAATATGCATATAGCCTTATGTGAACACAAAATTTCAACCAAACACCAATGCAAAACATACAACATGTCAGCTATAGTTCAATACTCCGATAAGGAAGGAGTCTAGAACAAATCCGGTGCATATAGCCTTATGTGTACACAACAATTTCAACCATATACCAATGAAAAACATTTCCAACATGTCAACTACAATTCAATACTCCGATAAGGAAGAAGGAGTCTAGAATAGATCCGATCGTCTCCTTCAAACATCAAAACATGGCGACCCATGAAGGCAGCAGCCAACCCAAACGTTCCTGTGCCTGCAAAGAGGTCGAGCACTGTGTCTTCAATGAAACTAAACAAGGATATTATGTACTTTGCCAACTTCTCGCCACGCTGAGTCCCACCTCGCCAAGGCTTTCCCTTGCGTACTGAAATATCCTCAAGGGGAACCCTGCATGATAGAGCAGCCATAAAATTACACATTGTTACCTTCATGCACATTCTTTCAAGATTAAATGTCCTATGCATAGATTCAAAGCATCAATTAGGTTCCTACACATCATATATTATGTCCTTTGCTGATTGAAAACCCTCGCCCAGGTCCATCTTTGCTAGCTGGTCCTCATGTACATCAAGAGTTGTGATTGGGGTGGATGATCTCACAAAAACCGATAGCATTAAACAAGACACCTAAAAGCACAACCACTCCAAATCATAAGAAGATATATCACTCAATACTTGGCCACAAACAACAACCCAAACCAAATGGAGGGAGACTCACATGCATGACAATGTGCCCGATTTCGGTTCCAATTGGTGGAGTGCAATGGACAATCTGTTGTTGAAACATTGCAAACCCCAATCTGGTGGCTATGCGCTCAATAGACACTCCTTCCTCCAGTGGATACAAGCAAACTAGATATCCCAAGTCAGAAAGGTAGAGGTCTGCCAGCTTGAAAGTGCTCTCAAATGTCATTGGGCCAAGCCTATTCCACCCCGGAACCTTCTTCTGGGAAAATCCTTCCACCGCTACATTAGAAGGAAAGTCAGCAATTATTAGATCAACACAGTTGTCTACTTGCTTCCCTTTAATCCTCCCTACGCTGCAGACAATAGTCAGTGCCTCAGATACACTAGAGGTCAGCTCCTCGCTCTCGATTGGGTTAGTCATTGCCTTCCACAAGTCCTCCACCTGAACATGAAAGCAAAACACAGTGCCTGCACACAACTCTTCTTTTAGGCGCCGGCACGTACTTGATAGTACCAAAGACATTTCTATCTTTTAGCCTTACCTGCTGGTTTCAATTCAGGTGGAACATAAGTGCCCTTACTGCTGGACGCTCCTAAGGTGGTTGTCCTTTCCCTTTCAGACTGCTGTTGTGCCGCCAAGTATTTATTAACTATTTCTTTGCCGAGGTTTACTGGCATTGGAGGCCTCTTGCCACTACTCCTAGATACTGCTGACCCAGTGGAGGCAAAGTGAGATATTGAGTCCTCCCCTCGCTCTTGATGTTTTGTTGTCCCCATCTGCAATTGTGTCTTGTGCAAGTCATACAACTCTAATTCCTCCTCTGGTGCCCATTGACCAAGCAAGTCCAGCCACCAAGGGCAGTGCCTTGTCTCCACCTCACTCAGATGCTACATAAATGTGCACTTGTCATGGGCCATGACAACATTATTTGCAAGAGGAGCTCATTGAATCATCAAAGAGCTATACTTACCCTACCAAGTTTCACATCTTGGTACATGTAAACCGGCTGGTCCTCCTATTTCCAAACGTACTCCATGGCAAGTATTTCTGCTATATGTTTCTCAGCATGCTCTTTTCGGAGCCATCTACAAGAGATCAAACAGATAGTAAATTGAAGAAACAACAAAAGAAAGGAGTTGCACCTGTAAAGCACCCGTGTTGTAACTGTCTTCAGGCCGAGCGGGCTGAAGATCAGGCTCATTAGAAAACTTTATTCCCCCCTCATTAGTCTTGAAAGCCTTTCGAAATAACCTCATTCTACATAGCTGTACGTATGAGTTCCAACGAGATTCAGGAGGTGGAGGCACATGATCGACTTCCCTTATCTCTTGTATGAGTATACGACCATGGTCTGCCAATTGCAACCAAAAGCAATACATATGCAGCCAATCACGAACCTTAGCTTTGTCATTTGGGAGTCCCTCCAAAGTTCTCTGGTTTGCATTGTGGTTGTCCAGCATGTGCACAATCTGAGCTTTATTAGCATCGCTAATCATTGATGATCCTATCATATTCAGTTTCTCCTCAGTGGAAATGTGGGTGGATGGCTCATGCCAAGGCAGTGACAACACAACATTCCAATACTTCTCCCCATTGCTTGGGTCTGCAATCCTTGCAAACTTTGATGTCTTACCTCGATAAAGTGTCTCCACGTTCCTTATAATCTTGTCACGGCTACCTTTGTCATCAATAAGAAGCCCCTTTGACTGCTCTTCAATTTTTTGTTCCATGTCATCCTTGAAGATTAGCCAGGTCATGATTTGAATGGGCAATGAAAACCAACTCTTCTTACCCCGACCACCTAGAATCCTCATCTCTGATTCCACCCATGCTTTGTCCTCTTCTTCCAGGTAGGACAAAAGTGTGCTCTTGTCAGACTCACCTAGCTTCCTAAGCTGGAAGAGTCTATCCCCAAATGTGGTTGGCACAAAGGCAAACTCATTTATCCTATGTCAGACAAAAATCAAAGAAAAAGAAATTTATTAATGGCAGTTCATTCACAGTAAATTTATTAATGGAAATTCATTCACAGTAAAGACCAATGGAGCTTACTTGTTTAAGCGTGACAGGGAGAAAAGTAATTCTTCATCATCTTGCTTCCTAAACTCTAGAAAATTGCATAAAACACTACAATGCTTGCTTGTTCCAGAGGATTGTGCTGAGGACAAATCAATACAAGTTTTACAATCAGCTATGCAGCAAATTAAAAATGGCTAAATATGATCTTACCCTCAGCTATGCAAGCCATCCATGCTCGATGTCTGTTGTTCCCATCCAAGATATGCAACATTCTGCCTGTAAGATAGGGACCCCACTCCTCGCTCTGATGCAATTCCTCCTCGTACCTCTGGTTCAATTCCTTCCACCCATCATCCCAGCTCTCATGCATTGCATCTATTAACAAAGTTTGTTCTCCCTCCAAATCATAGCTACTGACAGTGAAGGCCCCTTTGCTGGGAATATAGCCACCCATTTTCTTGAAGCTCCTTGACACAGTCCTCTCTGTAAGTGGGCTAATCTTCCTAACTGCCTCGGTTGGAAGCATTCTGCACAGTGGGACCATAGGGGGTGGTTGGACGTGCTTCACTTTGATCCTCTCCAAAAATGCGTGTGGCGTTGAAGTTTCCAAAATTTTTCCATAGATCTCTATCTTTTTCTTTCCTGTGGTAGCCGGGTCTAAGGTAGTGGCCTGGGTGGAGACACTCTCAGACTGACCATCATCATCCGCCTGGTCAGGCCCAGCTACACTGGCAGCTACTAATTCTTGGGCTTCTTCGGCAAATTCATCCTGATCCCCTGAGCCATTGTCAGTTCCAACAACAACACCCACAACTTGGTCTGGGTTAGGAATCGCTTCCATGACAACATCAATAGGGTCGGCATGCTTCTCTGGGGACACTTCAGCTTCGTGGTCAGGATTGCTTCCTTGGAGGGATGTGAGCTTGATCTAGTGTACTGAGCAAATCACCCCTTCTTGTGGAAGTCCTTGAGCTACCTGCTCTGCTAATAGCCTGTAAAATTTTCCTCTTTTTAACCATTGGAAGTTCGGATTCAACAACTAAGAAACATTTAGCTTTCATGCAAACTGACCTTGTCACCCATGACATCTAGTTAGTATAACACGACAACACCAAAGCTAACCACACAGTGCTTGCCAAGTCGTTCAAGACCATTGGCCCACACACACAAGTGATTGTCACAAAGTCATTGCCCCCCACACACACAAGTGCCTGTCACAAAGTCGAGGCTGACCCGTCATCACGGAAAAGGCGGCTCCACTATAAATATAGTTAAAACAAGGTGGCTTTTAGAGAACCGCGTCTCCACTATAGTTTAAACAGGGCGGCTTTTTGAGATAGGGTGAAATTTTGAGAACTGGTCCATTGTAGCCGGCCCATTCAAATTCCTACAGCTGGCAATAGATGCATTGGTACGAGCAAAAGAAAACTATGACTAAAAAACACAGATCATCAAACACTCAAAGACCCAAGCTCATTTTCATCGGCATCAAACCTCCAAGTCATCAAGGCATCAAGACAATGGAAGAAGGTCACAGGTAAAACCTAATGTCGGACAACCCTTCGCTGCTCCATGGCGCCTTTCCAAGGTGGACAGACTGCAAAAACGTCCGGGATGTCTTTGATTGTTCAAATGCGCTCAGCGCACTTGAACAATCAAAGATTATTCACTAATCACTTCTCGCAGAGATGCACGTTTTTAAGCTACCATGTCATAGTTTATAAGCTACCATACCAGGTCATAGTTTATAACATTTTATTCCTATCTAAATGCAAGCCATTGCTATCCTGCAAACCATAGCCATAGTTTGACCACAATGCTCTGATTAGCATTACCATTTTGCGAACATTGGTAAGAACTAGATACGACTGATGCAGCCTTCGATTTGCAATATCCTTTCGACACAACTGGAGTCTGGTGATCTTAATAGAGCATAGCATAAATAGATAACTTACCCTCTTTACCAGCTGATCAAGAGATCCATAACTACATTCTGCATGTGCTTAAAGTCATCTGAGATATGCAAACCTACGCTCACTCGAATTTTGTGAGGCAAGAAAAGCCATGCTACAGAGAAGTATACGAAGGCTAAGGTACACACGATGGCGCTTTGAGGTTCTGAGTCGACCTCATCAGACACACAGAACATGGGAAGTGAACTTTCAAAAACCGAGCATGCTGATTTTGCTGAGTTTTAAGGTTAGAAAATTGAGCATGAATTTCAATGCTTGTTCAAGTGCGCTGAGCGCACTTGAACAAGCAAAGAAATTCATGATGGCTGACTCACTTTGCTGCGTGGTGAAAACTCCTTGAGGGGGTTGCATGGCATGAGCAATGCCTTCTTCATCTCCACCCAATCTCCACCTGTTTTCCTACTCTGGTTGCAGCTTTGCTTCGTCAAATGATCACCTACCTTGGGCGGCCACCTGAGCTCTGCTTCGTCAAATGATGACGTGAGCTTTGACCTAATCTGTGCGCTCTGCCATGGAAGACTACAATGTCTTTGTCTTTGTCGAAGATGATGGCGATGGCATGGCAGGGCTGGTTCTGTTTTCTATGCAGTTTGTGGAGCCAAGGCAGCTAGGCGCATATTGCAAGGGAGATAGAGCCTGTCCGATAGAGAAGGAAATTCGTAGAGAAGGAAATTCGTAGAGCATGTGCAAAGGGAGGGAGGGCATCCTCTGTCCAATAGGGAAACTGGTAAAGGCATGAGTGCAAAGCAAGGCAAGGAGCAACGCCTCCTCTTGCAAGCAAATGGGACGAGGCTGGGTGAGGGATGTATTGAGAGCTCGTGGGAACACCTTGTAGGAAAAAACCCTTGGGCGGCCACGTTTCTTTACCCGTCCTCTTGAGTGACCTGTAATTCTTTTCTGCAGTTCTCCTTGACCTTGCCCTGTGATGTCACTCAGGGGATGTCATACCTTGCTTATGAGATCCTTCCTTCATAGAATGTACGTAGCCCTGTGCGACTAGCTTCCCCCTGGACAGACTAACGACCCGCCTTAATTACTTGATTACTTGATTTTACTTGATATAGCCGCCTTAATTACTTGACCCGCCTTAGTTAATAGCGGGTCCTTGGCCTGTAGTGTATTCTAAGAGGCATGTAGTGTATTTTAAGAAGCATGTAGTGAATTATGTGTATTTTTTGGAGCACTGGCCTGTTCCCTGGTTTTTCTAAAATTAATTTTTTCATTTTTATGCAAAAAATTAGATATTTGATTATAGGTGCACTGCCAAAATCTTCTTGGGAGACCTTAATGGTGCTGCAATTGAAGTCCCTTTTCTCGATGGGGTAGCAATTGTTTCTACCTCATCTATGCATTGAAATCTGGTCTCTCGAGCAAGCTCCAGTGAAATTGGAACGGTTCAATTGCAGGTATTGGCAGAGTGTGATGGGGTTCTGCAACCAGTGTCTGTTTTGCAAAGGAGACTGGGGCTTGATGATGATAGCTACTTTCTTCTCAGCTGTGATTTGTCACAATACTATATTGCAAGCTTGCATTCTACCAAAGTAGAGTCCGAGCTTGGTGCCTCCAATCTTTCCCCAATGTTAGTTGGTACACACTTGTCAATCCATGATTTATTGGATTTCTTGTTGACCTATTTCTTCTGTTTGGTGCAGTATTTTGGAGGAGGAAATTAGAGACAACACTCCTTCAAACAAACTTTTTAACAATCCGACACCGGGTAGTGCAGAGCCAATTGAAGTGGAGGATGATGATTTGTCATCTAATATATCATCCTTCGAGATTGTCAGACGGTTGAATCCAAATGACATTCTCCGTAGAGTTATAGCAAAGTGCACGCTGTTGGGGAGGGTCCGTGAGCTGCTTGCAAAAACCCCAAATAACACAATCTTTGAATTGGTGGATGGATGTCAAATGGAGGGCATGGAGCAGAAGTACGATGGTAACCTCTGGACCAAACCTCAAACTCAGACAAGGGCCCTCAATGAATTGACTCTTCGCAAAAGCATGTGTGGTGGTTCACTGAAATGTGTGAATGAGCGTTGTCCATTCTTTGCAAGGACAGGGTCAGCCAACAAGCTTCATTGGTGTGGTGAGCTTCTTAAGTCTCCCATAGTTGGTAGCTATGCTTGCGGGAGCTTTGGTAATATAGAGTGTTTCTTTTGCAAGCATACCCCTCTTTGCATTGGGACATGTCCTACCATTGCTTACTACTTTATGCCCAAAGGCACATCACATTCTCGACTTTTTATCCACTATGGGGAACACTCTCATGATGTTTGCAAAGGAATGTGCAGGAGTTCACTCAGGAATGTTCATAAGCTTGTGTCTCAGGTTGTTAGCATGGATCATAGTGCGGGGCCAAGGAGAGTACAAATGATAATTGGAAAGGAAATGGTACTTCGTGTTTTCACAGATCAGGACAAGGGACCATCAGAGTTTATGTCTGAGCAGGAGTTGAGAGAGATGTCAAGAGAAATGGACGCATTGGTGAACCTTAAGAAGTAGGTTCAACTAATTGTACTACTCTTGACAACTTGACATTATTTGTGCTAATCTATCATGGTTCTACTTGACAGGTTGAAACAAATGGTAGTGCAAAGTAGACGAGCAAATAGACCTGCAGGTGATGGGTTTGAGGCAATTCTTGAGTTGAAGAGAAAATTTCATTTTGAATTCTTTCATGGTTCTTGATTCCCACTACAAGCAAATTCAGGGGACGAGAGATGCTTTCTATTCAAAATGTCCACAACCGGTGAAGGATCAGGGGTTAGCATAGTGAAAAGGATGGACACTGTTGGTACCGGTGATCTTAGGCAATCTTGGGTCTGTTTTGATCACGTGCACAGAATTGAGAGTGGCTGGCATACCATGGGGGCGCATGTCTATGATCACTTGTAAGTATTGATTTGACCTAGCTCAGTGATGTAAATTTTGTGGCTAATTTCCATTTCACCATGTTTGTGCAGTGTTGCAGAGCTGCTTACAATTTCCACTTGTGAGTTTAGAGAGGAGGACGAGGTGGTGCAGATTATGTTCTGGGAGAACTTAGTAAGGGTCATGATAGAGCATGGTGGTAGAAAACCGCTATTTGCAGGGTTCATGGCTGATGAAGCAGGTGCAAATTGGTGTGCAGTGAGAGCTGTGTTCAATGATGGAAAGGAGATGGTTGGTCGAGAGAGATCTTGCCTTTTCCATTGGAAGGAAAGCCTCAGAATTCATACAGATCGATATATTGCATCACCCTTTAGGGCCACCCATCTAGACATGTGTGAGAGCTGGAGAAATGCATCTACTAGGTCTGATGCACTTGAGCATTTTAGGCGAATAAGGGCATGGTGGACAACAGGGAAGGCATTGGATAGCTCAATTCGGAAGCTTGAGAGTTGGCTTGGTTGGTGGCATCACAGGGCTAGTTGTTGGGGCAACTTTGTGCTTGTGGACAATGAGCCCATAGCCAATGCACTGGTGCCAAGGACTAATCTTTCAGAATCTAAGCATGGTTCATGGCTCGCTGGAGAGGGGTATAAACATAAAATTAGTATGTATGATGCATGCATCACCGACCTTGTCAATGCGTACTTTCAATGTGCAAGGCAGCTTGCTTTCTTTGAGGGGAAACTGATTGGAACGGGGCCCACTCTAGAGGTGTTGATCGATAGAGCAATATCACGACAGGCCAAAACACCATCACCGGTTGAAACTACAAAGGTAGTGGATGATGCAATTTCTGGGACTCCAATGTTTTCGCAACGAATTAACTTTAAAGGTGAAAAGAAGACCCTTCGGGTCAAGAGGTCACTGGATAAAAAGGACAACAAAGATGAAGCAAGGTGCATCCATCATCCGGAGGACAACTATGTACAGTAGACAGACAAGAAGCTATCATTCATGGAAAGGGTAAAGTAGGAGACAATGCTGAAAGCCTATTGCATGATCTTGAGGCATGTGAGGTGGAAGTGCATCCCACCATGTGGGCATTGAGGAGAGTGCCGATGGCGAGTAGGATCAAGTGTAGCAACTGGGCACCTGGAAAGAAATGTGATGCACTTGTTCGCGGGGGTGAGATAGCACTGTGCGTCTGGAGTGACTGCCAGATGGTCCAATGGAAGAAGGAGAAGTTTTGCTACTTTTGCAACACAGATGTTAGACATTGCTGGAAAATTAGTAAGGTTGTGCTACATGCTCCTAGTAGTCTTCCCACAATTTGGCCGATTGAAAAAGGGACACACATGAAGAAAGTAGAGGCAAAGAAGTTAGTGGTTGGAGGATTTGACTTTGGTTTTCCATTGACACAAATTCAGGCAGTCATTGATGCCACAACTCCACTGACAAGTGACCCAAATGTAGAGGAGAGGCAGCGCCTTCCTTACAGACCAGGTGTGTCAAAGCTTGCATATACACAAGTAACTTATGCATTGACTCGAAGAATGCATGTGGAAGATACTGTGGTGAAGAAGATTGGCATTGAAGAGGTGTTCAAACTGAAGGTGTGGAACTCAGCGGATTCAGATCCAGAGCTGATTGATGTTGTGGTTCGGAAGAATCCATCGTGCTCGTGCAAGGAATTTCAAGAACGTGTTTCTTTGAAGAAAAGATATCTTGCATGTTCACACTTATACTATGTGTTCCTGATAACTCTTGGTCAAGATGTGCACGTTAGCATGCATATTCACCAAAGCAAAATAGCTCCCAATATTGTGCATGATATGCTCACACAGGCCAAACGAACCTAAGCAGGTTGAAGGCTCAAAGGTTTTTGTGACGATTATTTATGTCCATCTCGCAAGGGTTTAAAACTAAGAATATCTTAGTTCTTCAATGTGTCTATTATTTATGTCCATCTTGCAAGGGTTTAAAATTAAGAATATCTTTGTTCTTCAATGTGTTGACCCAAAGCAATATTTTTATGAAAAAAATATAATTTTAATTCATTTTGACATCTACATAGCAACATTTTTGTGAAAAAGATATGATTTCATCTAATTTTATTTGATTTCAACTCTCTCTCTCTCTCTCTCTCTCTCTCTCTCTCTTTGACTCTCTCTCTGTGAAAGAACCTTAAGAGCCTTGCTCACTGGCTTTGTTGCAAACTTGCAAAATTGATCATTTGCTCATTTTTATGAAAAAATATAATTTCATCTCATTTTGACATCTACAGAGCAACATTTTTGTGAAAAGGTATAATTTCATCTAGTTTTATTTCATTTCAACTCTCTCTCTCTCTCTCTCTCTCTCTCTCTTTGACTCTCTCTCTCTTTGAAAAAGAACCTTAAAAGCCTTGCTCACCGGCTTTGTTGCAAACTTGCAAAATTGATCATTTGCTCATTTTTATGAAAAAATATAATTTCATCTCATTTTGACATCTACAGAGCAACATTTTTGTGAAAAGGTATAATTTCATCTAGTTTTATTTCATTTCAACTCTCTCTCTCTCTCTCTCTCTCTCTCTTTGACTCTCTCTCTTTGAAAAAGAACCTTAAAAGCCTTGCTCACCGGCTTTGTTGCAAACTTGCAAAATTGATCATTTGCTCATTTTTATGAAAAAATATAATTTCATCTCATTTTGACATCTACAGAGCAACATTTTTGTGAAACGGTATAATTTCATCTAGTTTTATTTCATTTCAACTTTAAAGTTGTGTGTGTGTGTGTGAAAGAACCTTAAGGGCTTTGCTCGCTGGCTTTGTTGCAAACTTGCAAAATTGATCATTTGCTCGCCTAGTTGTGCTCGCTTCACGGCCATCCCCAGCATTTCAAGATCTAACACATGTTCTATTTACTCTCATTGAGATGGGTTGCATTATCATACCACATCACATTTCACAACAACAAATGTCTAAATTTCTTCATGAGTATTGTATCAAGTATCTATGAATCAAATTACATCACAAATCATATCTTGACTTGTCTGATGAAATTAAGAATACTAAAAAAAGTTATTTATTACTTGTGTAGATAAAACCCCAAACAATGTAGTCCTGATTTGCAAAAAGTATATATGAAAGCAAAAAAATGACTACAAGGGGAAGACTTTGAGCTTTGCAGAGAACAGGTTGATGAAATAAAAAGGGTGATCACCACTTATCTTGCTCAACTAGAGACTCCTCATCATCCCACCTTGCCATATCTCATAGCTATATCTTACAAAATAAATAGACACTTTTAGGTGGATCAAAGGTAGAGCTTCTTATTGTTACTTTAAGGTATCTCTTCTCGTGGCATGTATCTTAAACACATGCATCCCCCTTCTAAAATAGAGATTAAAAAAACTCAACCAACAAGCTCTCCTTTGTCACAATATCCACTTGCAATCTTGGTGGATTATAGAGTTGTTCTACGATTGCATTCTTAATCTACCAAAAGAAGCATCCTTCCTTTATTCTTGGAATATAAAGAGATGTTATGAGAATATTCCACACAAAGGGGATCATGGTCTCATCCATCACTTAAACAAGCTATTCAAGTATGCTTTTTCTTCTGCCCTTGGGAACTTCATCTCATTTAAAAGGCTACCCTCCCATTGTGAAGAAGGGACTTGGTCATCATCTCCATACAAATCCGGTCTCTCCTTCAACTTAGAAAGGGTCACAACCCTCAATACTTGGCTTATCATTCATATGTACATTCAAAGACAAGGACAAGTTTTTAGACAAAGCAATGGGATTCCCATGGGTTTAGGTTGCTCACCACTCTGGTGCAATCTTTACCTTCACTCCCTCGAGTTTGATTTTTTGGAAAAAACCGTGTCTACACCCATTGTAGCCCCATTCTCTCAAAACTTGGGATTCCCTTTTGATACTTTGACGACATCTTAATTTTCAACTCACAAGACCCCTCTTACTTCATAGAGCAACAAAAAACTTATCTTGGTTGTCTCTCCATTGAAGTGGAACAAGGAAAGGAGACCAAGTTCTTTAATCTCCAACTATGTGTGGAGCATGGTCTTCTCATTAAACGCCAAAGAAGATAATAGTCACCCTTGCACCCCCATTAAGTATTTAAAGAGGTCTAGTAATAGACCATCAAATTGGGCACATAAGGTCATCATATCTCAACTAAAACCCATTATTTTTTGCAAAACTTACCCCCATGAAGATTCTAAAGACATCAAATTCCTTCGTGGATGCATAGCTTCGTCTTATACCTGTCACATAATGAGATCTTGGACCTACTAAGACATGGTAGGAACTAGGACTTCTGGAGACCCTAGTGCTAAAAAAGGGACTACCATCCTAGTGTGGATAGAGGAGGGTTCTTTTATGCCCTTTCTAAAAAGATCTTTCTAGACTCTTTTTTGTGTGTCTACTTCCACCAAATAAGTGACTTTAAAAAGCTAAAGAATACCTATCTAGCTTGGTCTAACCACCCTACATCAAGAAAAAGGCTACTTCCACTGAATAAGTGACTCTAAAAAGCTAAAGAAGACCTATCTAGCTGAGTGTAACCACCCTACATGAAGAAAAATGCTTGACCCTTCCATCAAGAAGAGAATGGGGTCTAGGAGGGCCTCTTTATTTGGAAGTTTAAGGAAGTCAAACCTTTAGTATTAAGAAAGTTATCAAAGGAGAGCTTTTGAATTCAAACATGCAAAATGACTACTTTATTTGAATTCAAATTTTCCTCCCAAAATGAAATTTGAAATCTAGCGGTTAAAATCATATCATGTAGCATATCTATGGAAAGAGATCGATGCGTGGATTACATGTCTATGATCTCCGCTCAAATCGAAGATCATGTGTGGGAGTTATGGAAGGCCAAAAATCATAAAAGTATCCACCTCCTTTTTGGGGGGAAAAGTGCATCCTTTGACCACTCTTACACATCTCTTACACACCCACCATTCTTGCACAAATGGCATACACCTATTCGTCAAAATGTTAATCACCTCCATAAGCTCATGGAAAATAAAGAGGCCCTCCTAGATCCCATCCTCTTCTTAATGACCTCCCCACTACTTGAAGCGTATAAACTTCTTGAAGGGTTTCTAAAGAGAAGTCACACAAAATATATAAAGGGAAAGGTCCTTATCTCTAAAGATACATAAAAGCTAGCAAGAGGACTACAAGCTATTTGGGAATATTATCTCACCTTTCCCGTGCATTCCAACATGAACTTCTCTAACCAAGTGAAGTAATTTTAGGTAGTAACATTAGGTGGACATCAATAACAAGTAATAATTTTTCATGACACCTACCTTTCACCAACAATTCTAACATACTTATGTTTTAATTTTTTTGGTGATGGTGGCAGGTAGCAGAAGATTACTTTGCCTAATGATGTTACTAAAAGTTACCACCTCCAAAAGTCTGGTTTCATTTCTCTAATTTCGCTCAGTTCTTTGTGAAAAGCATGGATGTTATAAATAAAAGAGCTTCAAGTTGCAAATTGTCTATATCTAATTGTTTTGGCATTTGGAGTCTTTTTCTTCCTAGAAAAAAGGATGATTGAAGACTATTTTGTTGCATACTCTCTCTCTCTCTCTCTCTCTCTCTCTCTCTCTCTCTCTCTCTCTCTCTCTCTCTCTCTCTCTGCTAACTACTCACGACTTTTAGTATAGATCTTTGACATTGTAGCGTTTCCATTGACGTGACCTTTTCAAGAATCTCAAATCTCCATACAAGTTGGCTCTCTCTCTCTCTCTCTCTCTCTCTCTCTCTATATATATATATATATATATATATATATATATATATATATATATATATATATATATATATATATATATATATTATTGATGAGGCTCCAATTTCTAGTAATTGTGTTGCAAATTGTACTTGTAGGTTGGTATTGAGTATTAGATTGCAGGCTTATTCACTTGAGATGGGATGAACTTTTCTTCATTAGGGTTTTTGAAGACAGCTTACAATGTGGTTACCTGAGTTTGTTCTATGCAGTATCGACAACCCATGTAATGATGGTCGCACAAACTTCATGATGTGTTGGTATTTAGCACAGTAGAGTGTTTAGGATGGGTTCTCCAAGAAGTATTGTCTAAATCAATTGCTAATAGGTTGCACCAACTTGATTGACCTATGGTTATTGCCTAAGGATTTGTCTTTCGAGTTGAAAGTAGATTCATGCTGCTTGTGGTTTCTCTATGGAGTTAGGAGTGATATAGAATCATACATTAATGGGAAATAAATGCAAAAAAAACCTTGTTTTTAATTTCACGGATCCATCCCTAGATTAAAGCGTATGGTAACCAATGTTTATTTATTTTTTCTATGCGTTGAAAGATTTTGATTTTGCTTGAGCTTTCCTACATTTAATTGAGCCTATTTGACTTAATTATCTGTGTTGTTTTTTGTTATGTTAACCGGACTACTAACCTTGAGTTAAAAAATCATTAAATTGGCCAAAGGTAGCATTGAGGCATTTGGATATAACAAGGTTGAAGGCCCTTTTCGATTGATGTGTAGTATCTTGGTATGCGATGTCCAAGTCTTTAATGGGTACCATCCAGCATAATTTGCTACCATTTCTTAATCAAAATTGTAGCTAGCTACTCAACTTCAAGTCTCTCTTTTTCATATTCATATCAATTTGGATTGGGCAAAGTGGTGAGCTATTTTTTAAATTCTGTGTCTCAAGAATGGGTGCTAATAATAGTTTGAAGACGTTGCAAATTTGTGGTGAGATTTCTAACCAAGGGCTATTGCAAGAATATGTTGTGCTTGGTAGTACTTTTGTCCCAGGGCAGAAGCAATATATACAACGAGTTAAATTTTTTTGATCGAACTAAAAGTCATTGTGAATTTGTGATGAGATTGCTAGCCAAGAGCTATTGCAAAAATATGTAGTGCTTAGAAGTGATTTTCTTGATATGTACATCAAATGTGGTGCACTTATAAAATTTATTGATGGGTAATATATGACGCATGCAAGTGTATCCTTTGTCCAGCATAACATGCAATGCTTTTAAGCAAGGGCAAGGAAGTTGGCAAAGGATTGTGATGTAGTCTCTACCCCACAAAATGCCTCGTGGAAGAGACTTTCCTAGAGGCCCTGGATTGGCGTTGCCACATGTACCACCAATCGATGATAAAATGTGCACGTTAGGTGTTGTGACCTAGCCGATAAAAGATGTGATAAGGGTTAGTTTTACTGTAGATTTCCTTATGTGTTCTCTCCCAACGAATAGCCATAGTTTTGTGTCCATGCAAAAAAGCAAGGTTTTAAATTGATTGGAGAAAAAGTTTATGTGTTTTTCACTTCAGGAGCCACTCACGTAACATTAGGAGGCCCTCAAGAAACCAGATGTCTCAAGACCTCCTACAATTTGAAGCAGAGGTAAACCACAATGGTGCACTTATAAAATGTCTTGATGGGTAGTATATGGCGCATGTGTGCTTTTAAACAAGGGCAAGGAAGTTGGCGAAGGAATTGTGATGCAGTCTCTAGCCCACAAAAATCCTCATGGAAGAGACTTTCCTAGAGGCACAATAGGTGTCATTGTCAAATTGGCTTCAACCCTTGGATTAATGTTGCCACATGTACCGCCAATCAATGATAATAAACGCATGTTAGGTGCTACGATGAACACTGTTGTAGAAGATGTGCTAAGGGTTAGTTTTGTTATAGGTTTCCTTATGTGTTCTCTCCCATTTAATAGTCATAGTTGTGTCCATGCAAAAGAACAAGGTTTTAAACTGACTGAAGAAAAAGTTTGTGTGTTTATCACTCCACGAGCTACTAGTGTAACATTAGGAGGCCCTCAAAAACTAGATGTCTCAAGATCTCCCACAATTTGGAGTAGAGGTAAACCATAATAAAATTAATAGTTGCTTGCTAACAAACCAAGATAATATGTTTTTGCAATTGTCCAAGAAAACAACGGCTTCAAAAAAAAAAAGCAAACAAAAAAAGCAAAGTTGTTGAAAGCATGCGAGTAACATGAGAAATGAAAGATGATGACCCTTGCTGGGATTCCCCAAAGAAAAAGGACAAAACTATTATTAGAATGAGCTGGACACTTTTAGACAGCTATTCTAGGTTGTTAATTAGAGTTAGTTTAGATCAACACAAGACTTCAGATCAAATAATATTGGAAATAGAACACAAGATTGAAACTGGAAATGACAATGTACATTAGAATTCGAAAAGAGAATGAATGTTGAAACTGGAATTGTATATTCAAATAAGTAGATAAGAACAATGATGAGTCATGTATACTCAATGTATGATTAGAATTACAAGAGCGTAAGAGCTCTAAGATATAGGATAGAAGAAACTAGGATCCTCGATTTGCAGTCTCAAAAATAAATCAATGAGCCATATTTATAGCTTTCCAATTGAGATTTTGATAGACTGTGTACTATACCAGTTATAGTTGAATTGGTCACACTAACTGCTCCTAGAGTTACAAGTCCAATTGCATGCCAATAAGTTTTTTCCACCATCTATATTCCTTCCCCCTTTCCTTTGAATTTTGGTGTATACCAAAATTTCTCGGCAATCATGAATCAGTTATCCATTATCTGTCTAGCTGACCCACTACTTCTTATCCGAATCCTTCTTCTTTGGAGGTTTGTAAAGGACTCTGCATTAGGAGCCGCATTCTTTTGTTGAAAAAGACTATACAATGCTTCGTGTTCTAGCTGATTTTTTTGGATTTTCTTCATTCCAAACTCTTATGGGGGGAGTGCATTCTAGGTCTTCATATCAAGGTTGTTTTGTCCTTGGTGTGTTGGGCTCTCGCCAGTTTATGACAGTAGGAGGCCATGTGTATCCATCCTTGAGGTAAAGGCCGATTGCTTTTTATTCAAGCTTTGAAGAATATTTTAGTCAGTTCTATGAACTGAGGTTCAGAGGATGCCTTGTTAGCAAGCTCCTTTTCAAGTACCTTGGATGCCTCTACTGTAAGTTGCAGTAGTTGGTTGGTAGTCTTGATCAGTCTGCAAATTTGTAACTTCCATCTTTAGCTGGAAGTTGCGGAGGGCTCTAATCAGATCATTAGTCTAGTCCACCTTGAGAGTTTCATCCAATACTAAGTTCTAGAGTGTCCATTCAATTATTGCTCCTTCATACCAGTATCTGAGTTCATCTACTATCTTCATGTAGCTTTGATGGTCAGTTGGTTCTGGGTCGGTTGCATACAAGGCTGGAATGAACCTTGGTAGCTCAAATTCCTTAGTAAGAAGGGCATATATCAGTGCTAGAGAATCTCCACACCTAGTTCTCCCCTTTTGAGTGATGAAATGGCTAGATGGAAGAATTTTTTCATTAACAATGGGTACCTACTCCACAAGGGAAGAGATTGTGTATCAATGGATGTAGATAATTGGGGCCAAATTCTTTATGAGTGTCATGATAGTCCAAGTGTAGCACCTAGGTCTCTATGGATTTCATTGTGGGTATACCAACCATCATACGAGATAATGGCTTGGTATGGGTGAATGTAGATAAGTTGACTAAATTCTGTAAGTTTATTTTAATTAAGTCCACCATTAAAACTAGTTAGTTAGACATTCGTTGCCAATTTTTGTTGACTTTATAAATTGCCTAGCAATATTGTTAATGATTGTGATCCCAAATTTAGCACACACTTATGGGGGACTGTCTTGAAACAATTGGGAACACAACTCAATCTCAGTACTACAAATCATTGAGAGACAAATGGTCAAAGTGAACATGTTAGCCATGTGCTAGAGGATATGCTACAAGAATATGTTAGCAAAAATAAATCACATTAGGAAGATTATCTTCCTATTATGGAGTTTTCTTATAATAGTGCAAAGCAGATTACTTATCAATATGTACGGGTTTCGACTTGTATCACCGGTTACGATGGGATTGGCTGAAGGAAAAATATAGCAAGCCAAGGACTTCATCGTAGATCATATGGATATGTTGAAGATTGCTCGTCAAAATGTTCAAAAAGCATAGGACAGATACAAGAAGTATGCTAATGAGAAAGTTGGCAAGTCACTTTAAAGAACGATAAAAAGGTATTCTTACGTGTTCCAAAACATTCAAAAAATTTAAAAAGTGGTTCTACACATAAGTTATCTCCCAGATATTATGGTCCATTCAAAATACTCAAGAGAGTTAGAGATATGGCCTACAAATTTTCTTTACTTGTGCACTCTCATATTCATTCCATTCTTAATGTAAGTCATTTACGTAAATGTTTGCATAGGGACGACAATGTAGTTGATTATCACATTTTGGTAGATTTTATTGAGCACCTTGCCCAACCGCATGAACTTGAGTGCATTCTTAACTATCATGATTTGCGTACTCGTCATCAAGTACTCAACAAGCATTGATTAAGTGGAAAGATAGACCCAAACAAGGCACCACTTGAAAAAAAATTAATGTTCGTAAGAAGAAATATCACACTTTTGTTTTTGAGGATGAAAATACTTCTCCAAGAGGGGGTAGTAATGTGAGGCCAAGGGTCCAGCACAGCCCAATGGGAACTAATGTGGGGGGCCCTCTATTATAAGTAGAGGGGGATGGATTGGTGGAGCATACTATTCCAAATTTGTGGCCTCATAGTAAAGCAATCCATGCATCTAATTGAACTTCTCTTTCAATAATATTGCTCTGTTGACCAAAACAAAGAAATGGTGTCATCATGAGAATCACAAAGGACCTTTTTACTATCATGAGATCACATCTTGTTATATTTTCTAGATAGCCTATTAGTTATGGTTTAGATGACGATTCAAATGAAGTTGAGCTTTTAAACTTTATAAAATATACTTGGTATGCTGGAACCGGCTAAAATTGCAAAATCTTGGCTAAATTATGAGCTTGCTTTTAAGAAAACTGAAAAAATTGGACAAGTTTAAGTGTAACTATCAGCAAAAGGCTTTGTTTTCAAGAATCCATAAGTTTTTTTTTAAACCTTTAAAATCAATGTCCAATAGAGTGTTTTCATTTTCCACCATGAAATTTACCTTATAAATAGAGATTTGTGAGCCCCTTTCTTTCTCTTTACCTTTATTTTCTAATATTGCTAATAGCAATATTGAGAATGTTGCAAGGAAAGGTACACCACTTGGAATCATTTCAATGCAATTTTTGAAACAAAAGGTAAAAAAAAGCAATGGTTGTGTGACCAAGCTATTTGTAAGAACCCTAGGAGCTAGAGACCCGGATCCTCCACCCAACCGCCCATACTTATAGGCTCTTAGCCCTAGGATCCCTTGTCCACACTGCTAGCTGGCTCGTGGCCGGGGTCCGTGACCCCCCTTTAGGGTAGGGCCCTGCCCGTAGGACCCGTGTCCTGACATTACTCCCCCCTTTGGAAGAGTTTTCGTCCTCGAAAACACAAGTGGTGGTATCGTCATAAGAACACTAATGTTTTCCACCGTGGCATCCCTCATGGATCCAACGGTTTGTTGAATCGGAACCCGGTGTATTGGGAGGTTCAATGAAATCAAGAATAACATCTTGATTTTCCACATTGTTGTCCCTGTACAACCGTCTTGGTTAACCGACCCGTAACCAACATAATGTGAAGACTCCATTTAAAACTCACTTGAGTATGTTAAACGAGTTATCATAACGAAGAGGTGTCCAAATGTATACCCAAGTTTCAGACTTTCTGGAGGTACTTGAATGTGCAATATAACCTCGGCTCATCTTTCCATGAAAGTACTATGCTGACATACTCATCAGCAGCAACCAAGTCCTTGACTTGCTATGGTTTCTTGCCATTAGCCAACCGCATCAAAACTGATGATTAAGGTTGATAACTTGAGAATAAAAGGCAGAGACTAAAACTAGCCGTAACATGCCTTGCATCATATGAAGCAAACTCCAAACTAGAAAGGTAACCGATCCAGTTGTTCCACTTCTGCTAACATATGCACTTAGCATATCCTTTAGCGTGATTTAACGTATGCACGTTGCATATCCTTTAGTACTAAATAGAATGCTTGTAAACTGCCCATCCTACGCGGGATGACTAGCAGCAGTAAGAGTGAGGTGCTTTTCCCCAACCTCTTATAGAAAGTCGCCCACGACTGACGACAAACTAAGACTCAATCATTGAGTATCCAGCCATATACTCGATATGGAATGGAGACAACCAACTAGGTTGAAAACAGATTGGAGTTTCAAGCAGCCAATCGCAAACACCCATACTCAGCCATCACCTTGTATGGCAGGGTGTAAACTCATACTAAGTCTGCAAGAGAGATTGCACTGGCAGTGCAAAAAATTGCAGAAACAATAATGTCCATGAAGTTGCATGCCGCTCCGAATAAATTTGTGTTAAACACTAGGGCCCATAACACCTAGTGTGCATGCATTTAACACAAACATATTCGAACCGCAATTCCATGACGAGACTTTGGACCATAACAGAATGTGACAACCCGGTCACACCTAGGAACCAACCATGAGACATTCGCATGGACATAGCATACTTAGCTATATGTAGAAACAACCCTCCGTTAAGGTGGTTTCACAGCACTTGTAATCGTAACAAGTTTGTACTTAGTACCCGACAATTTCTGGCCACTGATGATACTGTGTGCTCAAAATGGTCGAATCCATGGATGCGACCAGCACCTAGGGACTTCGTCGCGACACATTGTTAGATAGTTGGCGCCAGTGTCAGTCCCATAGACTCATATTCTCCACATGCGGAATATGTCTCAAACAAGGATATCAAGAAAAGAGACATCCATCAAGTACGAGCTGGTACTTGTGTGTGGAGGTAACTTCAAATACTCAGCGACAAGAGTGAGAGGGACCCTCATTATCATGCTCCACACTGGCTAAACTGAACTCCTTGAGTTCCTAGACCATATTGTATCCCATGTGACAACATGTGCCAAATCGAACCCTACAACTAGGTTCGTAACAGCATAAGGTATAGCGGACGCTACGGTCCAAAATACTATGTTCCAACATGCCCTTGGCATGGCTTTGAAATATTCAAGCATATTTATACAACTTGCACTGTAAACCGTGGGTGTTGTCTGCGCAATCCAACCCCTTTGGTTAACATCTATGTAGTCAAACCCCTTGGTAAGACCCTCTGTAGAAACTGCTCAACTAGCAGGCAACGGTAACCAACATAGTTAACCGTGTACATAATGATTGGAATCAACTCAAACAGGTGAATTCGTTTGCTACCGTGTGGAGATTGTGGAATTCTTGCCTTGAAAGTTTAACTGGGAGAGATCAAACTGTGATCCTCAATGCCTATGGGGTGATTTAGCAGTCACCCTCCAGGTCGTACCCCAAACAATATGTCCATAGACACTGTGTAGTGCTATAGAGAGAGCAGGAAATCCACACAAGTGAACTGCCTAGCTCTTGTGGACAGCCATGTTGTCTCAACTGATTGCTGCATCTATACTTCCTTGTAGAGATTAGCTGCTGTGAGTTGAAGATTTAGCAAAAACTCAACTTGAGTGTCGCACTGAAAACATGTAGTGCAAAAATGACACTGTAAACATCCTGAATGACAAGACCCTTGCTTGTCCATTAACGTCGATGTATACTTCCCTGGGTAGATCTGTTCACTCTTGAAAACAATCACCCAAAGAATGCCAATAGTTGGGTCTTACCCTTGGCCTGACAATGGCTCTTAACCTGTGTGGCTCATAGCCCTTGTGCAAATTAGTGTTCAATGGACAAACCGATGAAGACTAATTTGAGTAGCATCTTAGCCACGTGCTAGCGGAGAGTTAGAGCACCTTGGCTCAGGCTGACTCACGAGCAAAACACGTATCAAAAGCGTCTTAGAAGATTTTCATTATTCCCTTAAAGAGAGAGAACGAGAGAGAAGAAGAGCATGCTGGGCTGCGGAACTTTCCTTGAACGACTATGACGTGTATAGTTAATAAGGATTTGCACCAAGGCAGTAGGATTTATGTTGAATTTGCGACAGTCTTGAAAATAAACATACTTAGCCAACACGTTAGTTAGTATGTATGTCAAGTGTGGTGTCCTTGTTCGCGCACTGCAAGTCCTCGAAAATCTTCCTACCCAAAATTTTTGCTCTTGGAGTTCATTGATTGTGGGATATAGCCACAAGGGCAAGGCGACGAAGCTCTGGGATGTTTTCATTAGATGCAAAGAGAGGGAATCTCTTCAAATGCAGTCACCTGCACGCGCAACTTGAAGGCATCTGTCATCATGCAAGATGTTGGAATGGGCAAAAGAGTTCATGATGATATTATTAGCCAAGGGCTATTGATAGAAAACATTGTGCTTGGCATTGCCTTGGTCGACATGTATGCCAAATGTGGTGTATTTCATAAAGCACAAAAAGTTATTGAGGAGCATCTTGACTGGAATGTCATCTCGTGGAATGCATTGATCTTAGGATATGCCCAACAGAGGCAGGGCCGCATAGCTCTGGGTGATTTTCAACAAATGCAAAGAGAGGAAGCTCTCTAAATGCAATCATTTACGCTTGTATCTTTAAGGAATGTGGCATTATGCAAGATGCTAATATGGGAAAAAGAATTCACAATGACATTGTTAGCCAGGGATTGTTGAACAAAAAGTTTGTGCTTGGCACTCGCTTGGTTGGCATGTATGCCAAATGAGGTGTAGGGGAGGTGGGGGGGTTTCACAAGTTACGCGAGCGTATAAGCTAGGGGCAAGCCCCCAATAATTTTTCTCCCAAGCTTAAAATAAGGGAGGGGGGTATCATATTTAAGGGGGGGGGGGGAGGGGGAGAATTGACTCGAGTTGATTACTTATAACTGTTAAGTATGGAGCCTGATTTACCCCTTGTAATTTTTGTATTAAAAATACACACTTATAAGGCCCTTGTTATGAGGAGAAGCCATCGTGCGTGAAGAAAAATCACTCGTCAAAAAACCAAAAATTCATTCATCCAAATATGCCTTTTGCACCGGAATATTATGGCCTGACGGTGGCCGAAAAGTGGTCAAAAAACGGCTGGTCGGTTGGTCTGTGGCCCCGGTAGTTCAATGGCCGGTGTCCGGTGGTCGAAAGTCAATGGCCCATGGCCGGTGGCTGATTTTGAAAGCGGACTTGTCTTCTCAAGGGCGGCCACACATGGGTGCATTGGAGAGTCCAACTTGGACTTGTCTATACAAGGGCGGCTACACACGGCTACCTCTCATGAGAGAGGGAAGCACTTTTGGCCTATATAAGGAGGCCTCTTCTACACACAAAATGCATTGTGGTGCATTGTGAAGTTGATGTGAGGTGGTGAGAGTGAAGCAAGGCGGGAGCTCTATTACGGGTATAATCCCTTTGTAACCTACTTCTTGTTTGAAGTCCTAAAGCCATTGAGTGGATGCTTTCCCGTGGATGTAGCCCACATTGGGTGAACAACATATATTGTGTGGTCTCTCTCTCTCTCTCTCTCTCTCTCTCTCTCTCTCTCTCTCTCTCTCTCTACTCTATAATCTCCCAGGTAAAAAATTATCTCTCTCCATTAAGTAAGCTATTGTTTTATCTACATAGCTATGTCTTATTTCCTAACAACTATTATCAAAGCAAGGTTTACTTGTATAGCTAAAGTATCTCAAGGAAAGGATTCCTTGAATTGAGTGGGAGTAATGGAGGAGGAAGGGAAGCTCAAAATAGAGAAATCAATGGCAAGAACTACCAACACTGGAAGATGCCAGGCGGTCTTGCAAAGAAGCCTGCAATGATGGCATATGAAGATTGGATTGTCCTTGACCGAAAGGGATTAGGAATAATCCGGTTAAGTCTGGCGCCAATGGTGGCCTTCAACATTTCGGAGATGAAGATCACGAAGGACTTGATGAAGTCACTTGACGGCCTCTACGAGAAACCATCGACATCCAATAAAGTATTTCTCATGAAGTGCTTGCTCAATCTTAAGATGGCAGAGAATGGTTCAGTTGTAGAACACCTAAATGACTTTAACACCAACATAAGTTAGCTTTGATCAATGAAGGTTAATTTTGATGATGAAGTGTGAACCCTCCTTATACTATCGTCTCTATCGATAGTTGGGACAGCCTTGTGATGGCTGTAGGTAACTCTGTCTTTGACACAAAATCTCTTAAGTTTGATGATATTGTGGGTGTTCTCCTAAGCGAAGAAATGCGAAGGAGAAGCACATGTGAATCATCAAGTGCTGCACTGCAGTGGAAACAAGAGGAAGGTCTAAGAAGAGGTTCAAATACCAAAAGGGTCGTGATCACTGAAGGCGGAGCAAGTCACGTACAAAGTCAGTTCTTGAATATTGGAACTACGGCAAGAAGGGCCACGTCGAAAAAGATTGAAGGAGTCGGAGTCTCAAGAGAACAAGCCAACATCGAAGGTCAATGTGGTAGGTAAAGTAGAGCAAGACGCTCTAATTCTCTCATTAGACAATGTGTCTAATTCATGGATAGTAGATTCTGGGGCTTCATTCCATGTGACACTGCACAAGCAGCATTTCCAAGATTATACCAAAGGTAATGTTGGGTATGTATACTTGGGGGATGACGAGGCTTGTGAAATTTTTGGCAAAGGTACAATTTGTGTCAAAACTACTAATGGAAATGAATGGAAGCTTAAAGATGTTAAGCATGTTCCTTCCCTTTGCAAAAATTTGATCTCTAGAGGACAATTGGATGATGAAGGTCACAACATTGCATTTGGTAACAAACATTGAAATATCTCAAAGGGATCTTTGGTGGTTGCAAAAGGAGAAAAGGTTGGTACACTTTACTTGTGTACTGTCAGCACACAATCTTCAACTTGTGCAATAGCTATACAGAAGTCAACAGTGAGGTGTGGCACTACTGGCTTGGGCATATGAGTTCTAAAGGAATGCAAATCCTTCAATCAATGAAGCTTCTACCAGGTTTGAAAGAAGTGGACTTAGAGTTCTGTGAAGATTGTGTTTACGGTAAACAGAAGAGGATAAAATTTCAAAAATCAAAAAATGAAAGAAAAAATAAAAAACTTGAGTTGGTTCATTCTTATATTTGGGGTCGTGCAAGTACACCATCACTTGGTGGCTCATTGTACTATGTAACATTCATAGATGATGCCACTAGGAAAACATGGGTTTATGTAATGAAGAATAAATCCAATGTGTTTTCCATATTTCAAAGGTGGAAAGCCTTTGTGGAGAATGAAGCAGGTACCAAGGTTCAATGCCTTAGATTTGACAATGGAGGTGAATATTGAAGCCAAGATTTTGAAAGCTTTTGTGCTAGCAATGGCATTCAGAGGCAAAGGACAACACCAAGGACACCTCAACAAAATAGGATTTTGAAAAGGATGAACAGAACAATCATGAAGTGAGCATGAAGCATGCGGCTATATGCAAGCCTACTGCTTGAGCTTTGGCTGAAAGCAGTATAAGTATGCCTGTGTACTTGATCAACCGGTCACCCTTAACGGCATTGGATGAGGGATTTCCAGAAGAGACATGGACGTAAACCGATGAATTATACATTCCTCAAAGTGTTTGGGTACGAGGCTTATATACATATAGACAGAAGCCTAAGGTCAAAGCTAGATGAAAAGGCCCAAAAGTGTTTCTTCATTGGCTATGGAGAAGCTGACTTTGGGTATCGCCTATGGAATCTTGAAGATGGTAAAATCTTTAGAAGTAGGGACGACAGTGAAGACTCAAGGAGTGCAAATGGTGACAACGTGCAACAACGTCAATCAAATGAGGAGCCTCAACCTATTCCCCAAACATCCACAAGAGCAAGTAGACCTCCAAAAAGGTTTGTTCCTTCCTTCAACCATCTCTTGGTCTCAGATTCCGGAGATCCGAAAGCATACGAAGAAGCTATGCAACACGAAATTAAAGAGAATTGGATGAAGAGCATGCAAGTGGACATAGACTCATTACATCGCAACCAAACATGGGAGTTGGTTGAGTTGCCTAAAGGTAAGCGAGCACTACAAAACAAATGGGTGTATAAGCTGAAGGAAGAAAATGTACAAGTCCAGGCTTGTGGTAAAAGAGTTTTCTCAAAAGAAAGATATCGACTTCAATGAATATTTTCTCTTGTTGTAAACATAAACTCAATTAGTCTTGTCTTAAGCCTTGTGATGGCTCATGATTTAAATCTTGAGAAAATGGATGTAAAGACAACATTTACTTAGGTGATTTAGAGGAGGAAATTTACATGCTTTAACCAAAGGGATATGAAATAAAGGTAAGAAGAAAATGGTTTGCAGATTAAAGAAGAGCTTGTATGGTTTAAAGCAAGCATAAAGACAATGGTACTTGAAGTTCGATCGATGGATGTGGGATCACGGATTAAGAAGATGCAACTCAGATCACTGTGTTTACACAAAGAATTTGGGAAATGGGAAGTTTCATCCTAATGTTGTATGTTGATGACATGCTGATTGCAAGTGCTAACACGCACGTCATCAAAGACCTAAAAGAAGAGCTCTGTAAATCTTTTTCAATGAAATATTTAGGTGCTCTAAAGAGGATACTTGGTATGAAGATATCAAGGGACAAGACAAAGAAGACAATAAAGCTATCTCAAGAGGATTACATCAAGAAGGTACTAGAAAGGTTTGCAATGCAAGATGCAAAATCGATTTCTACACCTTTGGCTAGTCACTTTAAACTAACCAAGGATATGTGTTCAAAGACACAAGAGGAGATAACATATATGTATAAAGTTCCATATGTTGCAGCAGTAGGCTCTCTAATGTATGCTATGGTCTGAACAAGGCCAGATATTGCACATGCAGTGGGAGTTGTGAGTAAGTTCATGGATAATCCATGTAAAGAGCATTGGCAAGTTGTGAAGTGGATACTTAGGTATCTAAAGGGGACAACCACGAATGCTTTGTATTTTGGAGGCATTGACATTTTCCTGCAAGGGTATGCTGATGCAAATTTGGTAGGTGACACAGATACTTGAAGGAGTACTACTAGCTATGTATTCACAGCTAGAGGCACAACAGTACGTTGGGCGTTAAAGCTGCAGAAAGTGGTCTCACTTTCTACCACGAAAGCAGAATATGTAGCAATGACGGAGGCAAACAAAGAGATTTTGTGGCTTCAAAGATTCTTGGAGGAGCTTGGATATAAGCAAGACAATTGGGTCTTGTACAATGACAGTCAAAGTGCAATGGAGGAGCTTGGATATAAGTAAGACAATTGGGTCTTGTACAATGACAGTCAAAGTGCTATTGATCTTGCGAAGAATTTAGCCTTTCACTCAAGGACAAAGCACATTGAGGTGAAATATCACTTCATACATACTCTTTTGGAAGAGGGACAACTAAAGCTAGGAAATGTCCACACTAGTGAAAATCCTGCAGATATGTTTACAAAGGTAGTCAACAAGGATAAGTTGAGCTTTTGCTCATCTTCAATCGGCATTCAAGGATAAGAAGCCAGGATGGAAAGCAATCACATGTTTGGTGTGGAGATCAATCTCCAAGCGGGAGATTGTTAAGTATGGAGCCTGATTTACTCCTTGTATTTTTTTGTAGGATTCGTTGAAATATTTCTTTTTCAACGGAATATTAGTGGTCAAAAAATAGTTGGCTGGTTGGCCGGTGGTTGATTTTGAAGGCAGACTTGTCTTCTCAAAGGCGGCCACACATGGACGTCCACGGCTGCCTCTCATGAGAGAGATAAAATGCATGGTGAGAGTGAAGCAAGGTGGGAGCTCTATTAAGGGTATAATCCCTGTGTAACCTACTTCTTGTTTGAAATACTAAATGCTATAGACACCGCATTAACTTTTGGTCGTTGTGAAAGTGCATCAGCCATTTGATTGTGCTTACCAACAATGTGAGCAATATGAAAATAAAATTGCGAAAGAAAATTTGCCCATCTCATTTGTTTGTCGGAAAGCTTGGTTTGTGTCATGAAGTACTTGAGACTTTGGTGGTCCATTCTCAAAATAAATGGAGTCCTCAGTAGATAGTGCTTCCATGTGTCTATGGCATGTAGAACAACTAGAAGCTCTTTTTCGTATATGCCCAAGACTAGTTCGTCGGCATTGAGCCTTTGGCTCTCATATGCTATGGCATGCCCTTCTTGACGTAAGACTGCTCCAAGGCATTCACCACAAGCATCACATTGGACCTCAAATGGCTTTGAGAGATCTGGAAGCATAAGGACTGGTTGGGAGGTAAGCTTCTCTTTGAGCTTGTCAAAAGCATTTTTCTCTTTAGAAGTCCATGAGTACTTAACGTTATTCTTTGTTAAGTCATGTAATGGTCCTGCTATTTGAGAGAATTTTGCTATGAAGTATCTATAGTATGCACACATACCATTAAAGCTTCTTAGGTCATGTAGATTCCTTGGGTTAGACCATGCTTTTACTACCTCCAACTTTGATGGATCCATGCGGATACCATCTTGAGAGATAATATGACCTTAGTATTGAATCTCTTGAAGGCAAAATTCACTCTTCTTTTGATTGATAAAAAGCTTGTTCTCCCTCAAAGCTTGAAAAATCACTTGGAGATGTTTCTTGTGTTCCTCGAAGGACTTGGAGTAGATGATGATATCATCAAAGAACACTCCAATGAATTTGTGGTAGGGTCTAAAGATTTTCTCCATTAAAGGAGTGTTCTTTGATGATATCATCAAAGAACACTCCAATGAATTTGTGGTAGGGTCTAAAGATTTTCTCCATTAAAGGAGTGTTCTTTGATGATATCATCAAAGAACACTCCAATGAATTTGCGGTAGGGTCTAAAGATTTTCTCCATTAAATGATTGAACATGGCTGGTGCATTAGTCAAGCCAAAAGGCATGACTAGATATTCATAAAGACCAAAAGTTGTATGGAACGTGGTCTTAAGGATATTTCATTCACTATCCTTATTTGATGATAGCCAATGTTAAGGTCAATCCTACTAAAGTAGGTAGAGCCATGTAGTTTATCAAACAGATCTTCTACCCGCGGTACGAGAAATTTGTTTTTGATGGTGATATGGTTTAGTGCTCAATAGTCCACACGCATGCTGTATGTAACACCTTTCTTTTGCACTAAAAGAATTGGAGAACAAAAGGGAGAGGAGCTAGGCTTCACCATCCCTTTGTCTACCAATTCTTGTACTTGTCTCATGATCTCCTCTTGTTGAGCTTGGGAAACTCAATAAGGAGGCTTGTTAGGCAGTGAGCTTCCTGGTAGGAGCTCAATGTGATGGTTATCATCCCCTCATTTTGGAGGTAAGTCCATAGGGATATCATCGATGAACACATCTTGGAATCCATTTAGAAAATTAGACAAGTCTAACTCTTGTTGATTCCTACCATTTACATTTGATGAAACATTAGAACCTTTTAGGGATTCTTTGACAAAAATCATGTACGCAAAAACTGAGCTTTCATTGATTTATCAAAAGCAGGAGGATATACAAGTGGTATAGTATGACCGGACTCATTAGCATCTATATATTTGCTCTTTTCCCTATAGGTGAAGTAGATTCTCCTTTCAGGGAACTTCATGTTGATAGCCATGCGGTTGAACCATGGTGCCCCTAGGATAACATCCTCATGTTGGAGAGGAGAGATGAAAAAGTCTTCTTTGCAAAAGAAAACCAAACCATGATAACGAATTTTAACCCTTTTCCCTAAGGTAACTTAAGTTGGAAGAGCCGTGTGATGGGGTCGGCGTAGCTTTGAACATGAAACCTCAACTTTCCAGTCAAGAGAGTAATGGAGGCTTGCTATCCCTTGAAAGCTCCATCGGCAGTTACAGTATCTCCCATCTCGAAAGCTTGAATGCCCAACTTAGTGGCCAGCTCCATTGATATGAAGTTGTGAGTAGAGCCAAGGTCAAACAAGATGAAGGCATCATGCTCCCTTACCTTTCCCCAAGCATAGGACATAGGAGATCCTTTGCAATGAGCATACTCTTTTGGAGCTTCAATCATGGAAGCTCTAGGAGTCTCATTGGGGGCATTTCTCTTGGTGTAAGAAGGATAGCCAGGTCCTTGCTCCCCACACTTAAAACATTTGTGGTCCTTACAAAAAGCTTCAAGCACTTCAGGAGAGAGTTTATTTTTACCTTTGTAAACTTCCTTCTCCTTGGACCGATTGTTGTTGTTGTTGGAATTGCCTTGGGAAGAATTTTGGCATTAGTTTTCCCCTTTGCATCACTTTTTTTTTTAATTTCCATGGGGTTGACATTCCTTCTAGCCCCTTTTTAGAAATTGATGTGCGAAGCAACTACAATGTGGCAGATTACTTCAGTGATAGAACCATGCCGTTGGGAATTGACATACTTGGCCATCTCTCCGAGTAACCCCGCACAAAATTGTTCCTTTTGCTAAGCAAAGTCTGTCTTTTGAAAGACAATAGCCTTGAGATGTAAATCCCAAAACTTGTCCACATATTTGTGGATAGACTCATGGGAGAGAAGATCCAAACTCCGCCATCTGGTAAGCACTTTGTCCTTTGCATCACTTGTAAGGAATTTCTTCATGATGGAAACTCGTAGAGTTTTCCATGTCTTTGGGGCTTTGACGTTGCCATAAAGGCTAGCCCACCATTGATGAGAATTTTTTTGAAAGTGCATAGCTACATGGTGTAGTTTAGAGGACTCTGTGAAGCCCTCGTCTCCAAAGGACATATCAAATTGTTGGATGAAGGCCAATACTTTGTCGATAGCACCAACATAGGTGAGAAAAGAGATACCCTTTCCTCCCTCTTTAAACTTTTTGAGATTTTGAGACCTTCGCCATGCAAGGTAAGATTTGTGATGTCCTCCCCTCTTGTATTCTCTAGGAGAATAGCTATTGTTTTTGTCGGAAGAGGAGAAAGGTGAAGAAGAAGGAGAAGAGGGTGACCTCTTTCTTACCCTTTTCTTCCTTCGTTTCCTCTCTTCCCTTTTGGTGTGACAAGGAGAAGGACTGTGGGTTGACCGTTTCCTCTTGGGAGGAGTTGGCAATCGTCTAGACTATCGTCTTCGTGGAGCCAAATCTTCAGAGGAACTTAGGGATTTGCTTCTTTCTCGTTCTTTGGATTCCTCCTCTCTTATGTATAGATTACTTTGTGCTTTGGTACCCTCAAAAACCTTAGTCGCTACTCTTCTTTACCTTTAAAAATAAGTTCTCAAGCAGCCACACCCGTGGTTTAGACACTGTTGATTGCAAAGACTAGTGGAGAGAATCTTACATTGCTCGGTTGATTATGGTTCCTGTTGAGCTTGCTCGTAGCTCAATAATGGTTAAGCCAAAGGCAAGCCCCAAGAGGCTCCATAATTAAGACTATAGTTCCCAACGGTGTACCTCGAACTAAGTCCTTCTCAACCAAGATAATAGATCCATGTCTCACTTACCCTATTGCAATAAACAGGCCCAACCTTTCATGGACAACTTAAGGACCTCTCTTCTTAATCAAGAAAAGAGAACCCAAATGCTCTGATACCAATGTAATGGAAATGGCCTATGAACTTTGAGAATAACAAAATTAAGAGAATTATAGTGAGCATTTTTGTGAGACTACTTTGAGAACATAGTGGGTGAATTTAATTAGCAGTAGCAACATAAGCATAATACTTAATTGACTTGGCATGAACAATACTTTTGCAAGAGAGAGAGTTTAGAGAACTTGACAACAGTTGAGGACCAAATTTATGCAAAGTCGATCCAATACGCTTTTGTATCATAGATTCTCCCATCAAGAGAGACTTTGTACAATACAATCTTTGTGTTCCTTGTGACCTAGGTGATGCAATGAAGATGGAAAGCTTCATGCATCATGAACATAGCATAGACTTTGTAAAAAGCATTAACCATCCCCGGACTCAGGCCCAAGGCCTCAAACACCTTCAAAGGTGGAGAAGGACCGTTGGGAATGAGGGTAGGGAAGAGGAAGAAGAAACATTCATAGGAGAAAGAAATAGTTCCTCACTTATCATCACTCTTCTTTCTTAGCATAGCATAATAGCATAGTAATGAAGATGGAGAAGATGGCAAGCTTAAGCATTGAAGCATGGCTCTTGGTTAGATTTCCATTCCATAGCCAAGAGTGTTGGTGTAGGCTCTCAACTTCTCAACAAGCTTGGAGAAGGAGATGGAGCTCTTGCACTTTGCACCTCACACAATGAGAGTGTGTGTGTGGGGGGGAGAGTATACCCCCCAAGCTAGCCCCCTCCTTCCTTTGGTCGACCCCCTCTCTTAGCTCATGATGGAAGTTCATTGGACCCCTTGAAGCTTGGCCAATCAGGTGCAGAGTGCATATCAAGCAAGCATGCTAGCCTTAGGACAAGTGTCCCGCTTTCCCCTTTGAGAGAGAGGACTTGATAAATTCAAACACAATTAATTAAATTAACTAAATTATCATTGGACCCCTTGGGAGTCCAACCAATAGGCTTTAGGAACACCATGAAGGCAACATAAAGAGGAACTCCTAGTTGCTTTCTTTATACCAAGCTTGCCTTGTGTGACGGTGTGTGTGTTCTCTCTCTAGCCCCTACAATAAGGGCTAGCCCCCCCCCCCCCCCCCCCCCCTCCCTTGTGTAGAGATGTGCATTGAATTTTTGAACACCTTAACCCCTCAAGCACCTTAGCCATGGAGCACCTTAGCACCTTAGTCATTAAGCACGACAAGCACTTCAAGCACCTTAGTCAGCAAGCACCTCAAGCACCTTAGTTAGCAAGCACGATAAGCACCTCAAGCTTGGGCCAGGTTCCCACCGCAAGCACAGCCCTAGTCCTTTGCCTAAGGTCAAAGGACTTTTAACACTAACCTTTGGAGGTATTTAATGAAGCTAACCCTAAGGTCTTTAAGCTCCATTAGCTAGCCTTTCTCTTTGGCAGACCATCTCTCATTTGGACCCCTTTACCATTGGCCCCGTGTTGAGATAGATTCGTAAGCACATGTCTATATTCTAACCCTTGTTCCTGTTTATTCTCCCACATTAAATGATCAGTTTAATATGATAAAATCATTTGGGTTGGTTAGATATTAGATTTTATGACAAGCACCTTACTCAACAAGCACGATAAGCACCTTAGTCAGCAACACGACAAGCACTTCAAGCTTGGGTAGGGTTGCCACCTCAAGGTCAACCCCAGCTTGCCTAAGGTCCTAGGTCTAAGGACTTTTAACACTAACCTTTGGAGGTCTTTAATGAAGCTAACCCAGAGATCTTCTAAGCTCCATTATCTGGCCATTGCCTTTGGATAAACCATCTCCCTTTTGGACCTGTTACCTTCTGTCCCTTTGGTCCCGTGCTAAGATAGATCTAAAAGCACATCTCTATATTCTAACTCTTGTTCCCATTTATTTTTCCACATTAAATGATCAGTTCAATATGAGAAAATCATTTGGGTTAGTTAGATATTAGATTTTATGACATTTGTAAATAGTCAAAGATAAAAATTTGTATTTAAATGACTATATTGACTATGAGATGGAATATGGTGTATTTGATAGAAGTAGGAAAGTATTTTATACAATAAATGTTTATTCACTTTAATGAATTCTTGTTTTTAGGTATTGTTATTTATTATATTATTTAATGAAATTATCTAAGTATGGGTCAAATATGAGGGGATTCGTATGTTGGGATAAAGGCATTGTACCTCTTACCCCGGTCTGACACACCAGAGATGCCCGGCCGCCCACTACTTGTACACACCTTATTCTTTACTAGCTAGAAGAATAAGGAGATCTCTCACACACATAGTGTTGGGCTGCTCCATCCACATCTTGTGTTCTCTCTCTCTCTCTCTCTCTCTCTCTCTCTCTCTCTCTCTCTCTCTCTCTCTCTCTCTCTCTCTCTCTCCTTGCTCTCCGCATACACACCGCATTTGTGCACTCACAATTGGTATCAGAGTGTATGGTGATTGCAGAGAGCATGGCAGTGTGGAGAGCTTTGAGGCGGTAGCCTGCTTGCTCTCGGCTGTGGAGAGATCAAGAAATCTTGGAAGCTTCATGAGAATGCAATGGGAGCTTGTGAGCTCAGTATTGAGAGCTTGTGAGGAGAGCTTTGAGGCGGTAGCTTGCTTGCTCTCGGCGGTGGAGAGATCAAGAAATCTTGGAAGCTTCATGAGAATGCAATGGGAGCTTGTGAGCTCAGTATTGAGAGTGATGTATACTCTTGTGGAAGCTCAGAAAGGAGTATGGAAAATAGTGTGTAAGTGAAGGTGTGATGCCCTAAAATTGTGTGCACAATAGCACTATTTTTAGATTTGTTTTTCTCCTCGTAGAAGATAGATATGAGAATTCAGCCTTGAGTGCCCCTCCATTTCGACGTGGTTTAAAACTTCGCAAAAGACAATTCTTGAAGCTTGTGGTTTGATAGTTTTTTGGTAGATTTGGCCAAAGAATCATGGAGGCGTTTACACACCATCAAAATGGTCTCTTGAGAGATGCGGTTTTTTTTGGCGTACACATGGTGTAAAACTGCTCCACCCACATCCTGTGTTCTGCGTGTGTGTGTGTGTGTGTGTGTTTGTGTTCTTACTCTCCACACATACATTGCATTCATGCACTTACAATTTGAGCACCCCTGATTTGTCACATCCATTTGTTTCTAGTCATGATGGTGCAAGGATTACACATAGTGCATACCTGGTTGATAGGGATAGGTTAGCTGAGGTTGCAGGGATTTCATTAGCATTCAGGACTCTCATGTATGGCCTCTTAGTGTCGATACCCAACATAACAACTGCAATGGGAGCGTTTGTAGTTTGCATTGTCAGTCGTATGATGATTAACACTAGCATGATGTATCATGGAGCATTGCAGGTCATTACAGGATACTTGCAGGGTATGCATGTTGATTCTGGTAGGGATATATGCTTACGCACATTGCTAGAGCCTACAATGTGGCATGCATTGGCTTTGAGAGAGCCGGTGGACATAGGTTGAGATAAGTTTTCTCCCTTACCTATTGTACATACTACTAGGTCCTATAGCAGTACCACACTTATGAGCACATTCGTCTTTAGGTGGGAGATTGTTGGGGTAAAGGCGGTATGCCTCTTACCCCAATCGAACATGCCAGAGACATTTGACCGCCCATTACTTGTACACACCTTATACTTTACTAGTTAGAATCTCTCTCTCTCTCTCTCTCTCTCTCTCTCTCTCTCTCTCTCTCTCTCTCCGCCTCCACATACGCACCGCAATTGTGCACTCACAATTCGTATCAGAGCGCATGGTGATCGCAGAGAGCATGACGGTGTCAATATCTTTGAGGTAGTAGCTTGCTTGCTCACGGCGGTGGAGAAATCAAGAAATCTTGGAAGCTTTGTGAGAATGCAATGGGAGCTTGTGAGCTCAATTGAGAGTGATGTATGCTCTTGTGGAAGCTTAGAAAGGAGTATGGAAGATAGTGTGTGAGTGAAGGTGTTGCCCTAAAAATTGCGTGTGCAGCAGCACTATTTTCATATTCGTTTTTCTCCTTGTAGAATATAGATTTGAGAATTTTTTGTGGAGTGCCCCTCCATTTTGATGTGTTTGTAGTACTTTGTAGAAGAAACTTTTTGCAAATTCCTTACCGTTTTGTTGATATTCAGCTCAGACTGTTGAGTGTATACAAAAATTTAAGAATTTTTGCTTTGGCATATTGTGCAAGTTTGATACACTTTTGGAAGCACGAAAGGTGCTCAAAGTTGGGTGCATAAGTTTTGAGCTGAATATGTAATTGTAGCTTGTGCAAAGCTTATGGTTTGAGGGTTTTTTGGTAGATTTGAACAAAGAATCAACAAAGAATCACGAAGGTGTTTACACACCATTGAAACAGTCTCTTGAGAGACACACGTTTTTTTTGGCACACACAAGGTGCAGAGCTGCTCCACCCACATCATGTGCTCTCTCTCTTAGAACCTTCCAATACTATCAATCAAGCATCTTAAATCAAAATTTGACAAAATAGATATTGAAAGCTATTTTTCTTATTTTTAAAAGAGACCCAAAAATTGGGGATCTTACATCCTCCCACACTTGAAAAACTCAAGGTGTGCTCACCTCAACATGAAATCTGGATCATTTAGTCTCATTACATCATCACGTTCCCAAGTGGCATCTTCCTAAGGATATGTTGACCATTTAACAAGGTGTTCAATAATGGTCCGATTACATAGAGGCTTAGTTCTACTTTGAATATCACTTTGGGATATACTTCAAAAGTTCCATCAGTAGGGTAGATAATAGAGAATCATCAAGAATGTGTTGCGAATTAGGTACATACTTCTTGAGTAAGCTGACGTGAAAAACATCATGCACTTTTATGTGTGGTAATAAAAATCTGTAAGCTTGATCATTAATCCTCTGTGTTATTACAAAGGTCCACAATATCTGGCACTGAGCTTCTTACACTTACATATTAATAAGGAGCTACGTTTGGCTTTCACTCTCAAAAATACCATATCACCCTCTTCAAAAAAATTGATAGATCGTTTAGGGTCAGCATAGCTCTTTTGCCTATCTTGGGCAGTCTTAATATCTTGCCGTATAAGATCTGTTTGTAGTTGCATTTCATCCAACGTTTATTTGGATGCATGAATTCGTATGAGAGGGTATGTCCACTTGAGTGGAGTAAGACACTCTTGTCCATACAGTGCTTGAAAAGGAAACATTCCAATTGAGAGTTAAAATGAGAAATTAGACGCAAATTCAACCAAATATAAACATCTAGTCTATTTACTCTGCTCATGCATACAATAAGCTCTTAATATGTCTTCAATGATTTGATTTATTCTTTCTGCCTGCCTATCAGTTTGAGGATGATAAGCAGTGCTAAAGGCCGACTGGGTTCTTGTAGCTAAGAATAAGGCTTTCCAAAAATTTGAGGTGAACTTTTCATCACGATCAGAGATTATCTGACGAGGTAAACCGTACATGAAAACACCTTTTATGAATACTTGAGCTATATCCTTAGCCGTAAACATGGTCTTGACTAGGAATAAATGGGTCATTTTTGTAAGCATATCAACAACCACAAAAATAGAGTCATATACCAGAGATGTAGGAAGTCTTATAATAAAATCCATGGATATGCATTCCCATTTCATTTGTGAAGCATCAATAGGTTGAAGTTTACCGGGGTATCAAACTCGTTCAACTTTAATATGTTGACATGTTAAACATCTTGTAACATAGTTCAACACATCACGCTTTAGTTCTGACCAAAAGAAACTCTTTTTTACAATAGAGTAAGTCTTAATGTATCATAGATGTCATGCTATAAGTATGTCATAAGATTCCTGTAATATTTGAAGTTTGATTCCACCTTGATTTGGAATACAAAGATGATTACTGAAGTAAAGGTCATCACCTTCAATGTGGAAGCCTTTGATTTGCCTTTCCTACTTCTCTGTGCAATTATTTAAGTTTATCAAGTGCTAGAGTTTTATATAATACGGGTCCTGAGTCATACCTTCTCGAATAAGGTCAATTAAAGAAGTAGTAGAGGTTGTGACAGCCGCTACAATACTCTTCCTGGTTAAGGCATCGGCCACAATATGTTCCTTCCCAGGTTTGTATTCGATTCCAAAATCATATTCACATAACAAATCCCTTCATCTTCGTTGTTGCATATTAAGGTCAGGTTGGGTGTAGATCCACTTCAGGCTTTTATGGTCGGTATGTAGTTCAAATCTCCTTTTAAGAAGATAATGTCGCCATACTTTAAGAGCATGCATAATGGACAATAATTCCAAGTCATGTGTAGGATAATTTAACTCATGTATATGTAACTTACGAGATTCATAAGCTACTAGCTTTCCTTCTTGAGACAGAACACCACCGATTGCTTGTCCACTTGCATCAGTGAGCACAGTGAATTTCTTTGAGAAGTCTGGAAGCTGTAGTATTGGAGCATTCACCAAAGCTTCTTTGAGTTTCTCAAAAGTAGCTTGAGCACGTTCATTCCAATTAAACACTTTAGCCTTCTTAAGCGTATTAGTTAATGGAGATGCAATTTTAGCGTAGCCTTGAATAAATGTATGATACCATCGTGTTAAACCAAGAAATCCACGTACTTCTCGTACTGATTTTGGTGTAGGCCAAGCTATAACAGCTTCGATCTTACTTGGCTCAGTAGAAACACCATCCTTGGATAAAATAAATCCCAAATATTCCACTTTGTCAGTGATGAAGGTGCATTTTCTATGTTTGGCATAAAGTTGATTTTGACGGAGAAGTTCAAGTACTTGCCGCATATGTTGTTCGTACTCTTCTCTGTTTCTTGAGTAAACCAAGATATCATCAAAGAAGATAAGAAAAAAAATCAAGATACTCTCGAAATATGTCGATTATGAGACGATTAAAAGTTGTAGGAGCATTGGTAAGGCCAAAAGGCATAATTGTAAATTCATAATGTCCAAAACGAGTATTAAATTATATCTTTGGTATATCCTCCTCCTTGATTCATATTTGGTAAAACCTTGACTTGAGATCAATTTTTGTGAAGACAAAAGCTCCATGTAATCGGTCAAGTAGTTCATAAATCCTTGGTATTGCATACTTATTCTTAACTGTTACCTGGTTCAATCCATGATAATCAGTACAAAGACGTAGAGTATTATCCCTCTTTTGATTAAAGAGAACAGGAGTACTCCATGGAGAAGCGCTGGGTCGAATGAAGCCTTGTTCAAGAAGTTGAGTTAGTTGCTCCTTGAGTTCCACAGATTCAGGTACCGACATTTTGTATGGTCTACGTGCAACTGGTTGAGCACCTGGAGTAAGCTCTATTACATGATCAATATCACGCTTGGGTGATAACTGTGAAAGTTCTCTGAGGAATACATCATCAATCCTGTTATCCATTGGGGTTTAGGTGAATCTATTTCTTCTCCTTAGGGTCAAGATTTACTAAGTAAATCCTTTCATTTTTCCTATAACTCTTCATAAGTTTGGTAAAGTTCACTAGTCTGAACTTAGGCTTTCCCCGTTTCCGAGTAACAGTAACTGTAACCCTATAGTTATTGTCATTTTCAAAAGTCAATGAAGCATCTTTACAATTTATGTGAGCATCATTGGCTTTAAGCCAATCCATCCTAGGATTCCATTGTAGATTTCTATGGGTAAGCTCTGAAGTTCACAGAAGTATTATGAGCATTCAAAACAAATGTCAAGTTACCCATTGAAAGTAGAAGATCTAACCTTCCTACCCTAGCTAATTCTACTGTAAGGTCTGTATCAGGGTGTTCAGGCAAAATGAGGTTTCTGATGCACTTAGGAGATAAGAAAGAATGTGTACTCCGTGAATCAATCAATAAGGTAAAATGGTTACCTTGATACTCCGCTGGGATTTGAATTATTGAAAATTGTTCATTCACTCCCTATGTTCAATTGCAGCATGAACATACCTGATTTCCTTTACCTCTAGCCCCTTGAGCTCTATTAACTTGAGGTCTTCCTTGAGGTCTTTGATTTCCTCCTCCTCCTATACAAGGTTGACGGTTAACATTTCCATTGTTGTTATTCTTGGAAGTTAATCCATTCTGGACAAAAGGTGGATTGCCTGGTCGGTTGTCTCTGGTTCTGGTTAGAGTTTTGCTAAAATCTTGAGGTTCCTATGAATTGTCGATGGTCTAGATCTAAAATTTCTGAAATCCAATTCGGATTGAAGTTTCTATGATCATAATGGTCCACTAATCCTGTGAAGCTTGAATTGTTAAATGGACAATCCCTGGATTGATGACCAGGGTCAGGACAAGTGTAGCACAAATGATCTTGTCTAGCCTTCATACGTAATAAGCTCTCTCTTCTTTGCTGTGGATTTCCAGACCTTTGTTCCTTCTTGGGACGAGGCCTTTTGATTTTCTTTGTTCCTTCTGGTTTTCTCTTTCTGGTAGTAGATAACTCTATTTCAATGGGTTTGCCTGCATTAAGGACATCTGCAAAATTGGTAAGACGAAGACTCTGGAGACCAGTCTTCATAGGATTATGTAACCTTGACACGAATCGAGCTACCTTGACCTCTTGAGTCATCCCTATTGGAACATACTTGACAAGGGTTAAGAATTGTTTTGAGAGTATGATTCCTGATCTCTGGTTCCTTTAGTAGTGTCAAGAAACTCATTCATAGGGTCTGAATGATAAACTTTGTTTTGATAGTTCTTCTTGAGCTGGGTTTTAAGGTAATCCCAAGTTGCAGCATTGGGATCAACATTGTTTTTTGTGAAATGGTCTCTCCACGAATGCTTGGTTGTTTTCTCTAGTTTGAACTTAGCAATAATAGCTTTGTTTACTACAAACAAATGAGCCAAATCAAAGTAGTCATCCATGCGCTCAATCCAATCCTCAAGAACTTTGCCTTCATCTTTGCCTTCCCATTAAAATTTCCAGGTTGAGACTTGTGAAGCATAGTATCGATGTATCTATCAATGATGGTGTGTTGAAGAACAATAGGCGCAGTTACATTAGCAGCAGCCGCATTTCCTGTAGGAGGCATGGTAACTTACTGCACCATATCAACCAAGGTCACACTTAGTGAAATATTCTAATCCACTCAAAGTCTTTTAAGTCAAATAGACTAGACAGTTGAAGATAAGATAGGAGCGAAATAAGAGAAAGAATAATGAATAAATTAATCCAATTTCTATATCACAAAACTTTGGGGTTCCGAAAAGTCTACAAGGTGTCTTGAAAGTTTCTAATAAATCATAATGGCTCTAACATAATGCATGATCCCAAAAATCCTTTTTAATCTTTGGTTGAAACATTTCTTCCTTGGCGTGTGAGTCATACCATTGTTGAGTAAAGGATTTGTTTGTTACAAGTACCCCCATTTCGGAGTGGAAAATTGCCTTCTTATACCCGAACTAGTCATCGAAGTAAGCGGATTCTTTTGGAAACACATCCGGTGTGTTCCACACAACTGAGCTGTGTATATTTTCACAATCTACAAGGCATTGAGGTCTGTTTAGGCATTATATAAAACTTTTACATGGCGAGGATTGTGGTTTAGTGACTTTCCAAATAAGTCAAAGAACAACTTCCAAGGCACCGAGCTAAGGGAATGTTGGTCGTTGGCTTCGCATTGACGGCCCCATACATTGAACATAACAATGTCGAAACATCCCGTAGCCATTACTAAGGGAAGTATGTTTCTAGCTATTTATGTTTCCTTTGTCAGTTTTAAGGTGAGTTTATAAGCATTTATATACAATATTTGGTTAGTGACAACAATCTCCTCTCCCAACTTGGATTGTATCCACTCGATACTCCCAACAAGCGAGGGTTTATGCTCAGGTAGTCTAAACTCGGGGTTTCCTACAACGTAATGGTACCAAGCTCGGAATGTATTAGGTACAATACAATCCATGGACATCAACCTTTTCTTCTCTTCCCCATTATGTGTGCAGTGACAAGCCTTTGCACTTCCACTCGAGTTTGAAGATGCTCCTCCACCATAATGCGGGAGAGGATATTTGCCCATATCCCTCGAGGTAAGATGTCAGTCATTTACACACACACCCCATCACTCAAGTTAGTTAGAATGATAAAACCAAGATTCAAACTCAATTTTTCTATCCTCAAAACAATATGTGATATTAAAATCATTTTTTTATAACCGTAGAAGACAAAAAAAAAAGATACTTAGTGTCTTTAGGGGGATACATAAATATGAAAGGATCCTACGAACCAATTATTGGTTCCTACAGCCGAGGTTCTACCCTTATACTTGTTCACATCTTGAGTTTCAAAGTTTAGAACTTCAACTTGTGCGTTAAAATTCACGTCTTCCTTTTCGTACCATTTCTCTCCTCATGATACATCCATGGGTGGTAATCCATTGGAGCAGTTTACATGAGCATGCCATTCATTTACATCATCTCTGTAGAAATATCTACTCAAGTTCACTACCATTGGTTGTGCCTGGGCAAAGTCACTAATGCACCTGGGCTTTTCGTAGTTATCAAAGGTAATGGTAACATTGTGAGGATTGTAATTGAGAATATGCCCATAGACTCTATTGAACCCTTCTTGGGGTACATAATAGAATTGGTTGCCACCATTTGAATTCTTCCATACTCTGATTATGACCTTTCACAAAAGTTGTATCTTTGGTTTAGCATGAGGGCCTTCTTACTAAGTATGAGTTCTCAACTCGTTATGTCCAAAAGAGAACACAAGTTAACGTAAAGAACATATCCTTGCACTTTAATGTCGCCTTCTTGGATCTTTTCCTTTACCCAACGCTATGTGTTGGTCATAAACCTATCAGGCACTTGTGTTCGATGTTCAAGTTGAGCTTCAACATATAACTCCCATGCTACGTAAGTGTTTGGTACAAGGTAGTCTCTAGTCCCATTTGAAGTTCGAACCACTTTAATTCTCCAATGTAAACTGAATCCAACCGCATAATTGAAAAAGGCCTTTTGTGAAAATCACTTGGGAGTTCATCTAGACAATTAAGAAGATCCATTTAAAAACAAGACAAGGAGAGAGAAGACTTAGTACACATGTGAATCAAAACTGATCTTGTACTTCTTTTATTCATCAAAAATCTGATTTTTAAGATTCCATTACAATATTACGGATGTCTTGGAGCCAATTCTTGAAATACTCTTTTAACTCTCATGACAGGGTATTCTCTCAGACCTCCCATGCGACAACGTGGTTTGTAGTTATCTTCTAGTTTTTCTTTCCATATGACAGCTGCAAGAGCTTCAAACTTCTTAGCAACTTTAACAATCCTTAACATTTGGGAGTGCATCACCAAGTAGTAGAGCATGTCTTCTAGGCCTAACCACATTCTAAGTTGAAGTAGCATGAGGTTGGCAAACCGTCGTCAATGTAGATAAAGAATTGACGGAAGGGTTCTTGGTGACGAGGAAGGTAACTACGGTCAACACTCTTCCAATAAGTTGCGCTTCCTGGCATGCCAAACACTTTGGTCCCGATTTCTAAGTAAAAGAGTTCCCTTTCATCCCTTGACAATCGTGTCACCATATTGTTGAATGCTATGGCCAAAACCTCATTCCCCTGGCTAAAGAATTGATACGTCACTTTGAGAGCCATTTGTTGCTACAAAACAAACATTCAAAGAAATCACAACATCGTTGAACACTTCAACCACTTTACCATGACTCAAACCCAACACTTCCATTCAAGAAGACAAGTCAAATGCGCACCACCAACAAATGTCACTTATAGATGCATCATGAATACAATATCCTTTCCCAAACAGCATGCATGAATGCATGCATGATGCATAACTAATTTGACTAGTATCAGACTTTAGGCTATCCCCATAACCTTAAGCATAGGCTTTGATACCAGGTGAGAGATACCCCTCCTCGGGGGTCTGTGCACAAAATATACAATCTACACCTTTATACAATTTTCAATATACATTAGAGTTGCAGAAGCATTTGCATAGGGGAGGAGCTCTCAGCACACTGACCAGGCATGGAGTTTAGGCCATGAGCCACACTGCATCCAGAGGTACCTAGCGGCTAGTGCTACCTCTAAATGGGTGTTATGAATGAAAGCTTACTCAAGAAAAATATAACATTGTGGAGGGTGAATATATGTGTACACCGCATTACGGGAAGAGAGAGAGAGAGAGAAAGAGAGAGAGAGAGAGAGAGAGAGGATATAGTGGAGGAGAAAATAGATGTGCAGAGACGTGAGAGAATGACAATAGAGAATTCTTAAATGCCCCATCTAAATGAAACAGGCAATCATGTATTAATGCAATGACAAAATCTGGGTATACCATAACATCAAAAGTTTATGACAAAATAAGTAGCAGAGCACCGGACCCTGTGTAGGGATGGACCGGTCCACCCATCCACATCCACTCTACTACGGACATAGAGAATTTCACTTCGCTGGGAGCGAGCCAGAACACCTCCAACCTACCTGAGCCAGACATAAGCTTAGGCCGGTTCGCTTCTTTCCATGAACCTGAGCTCTGAAAGGATCCTAAGTACAAGTAGCTGTTAGGGTATCAACACCAACCACCCAGTTTAGATGCCATGTCTCTTCGATGCCTAGCACCGGGTGTCAAGGCATAGCCAAGGCAAAATCCCTGACGCGTTAGCCGTGTAGGCCATTCAATCCCCGACGCACTAACCATGTAGATGAGCCTAACAAAAAAGAAGACCTAGGTAACACCCCCGATCTAGCAAAGCCCCAGGTCAACGACCCTTTAGTCTAAGGCTAAGCGATGTAGGTGATCCTAGTCTTGTAGCGACGCTTCCATGAGAAACATGACACATGAGTCCAATCACAATAGCACTTTCCATATGCACATACAATCTTTTCCAAGCAGTTAGACTGTACAGGGTCTCTACCTTCCATGAGAAACATAACACGGCAGTCCAATCACAATAGCACTTTCCATATGCACATACAATCTTTTCCAAGCAGTTAGACTGTACAGGGTCTCTACCTTTACACATCTACCATAAACCATCTAGATCACTTTATGATCTAATCCCAAAACCATCAACCATAATCCAACCATTTCACATGGGTGAGCACTCCAACCAACTCGGGTGAGGCACAACCAATCGTGCATAACCACTTTGGAACATAGCATAGCTGCAAAAATTTCGGTAGCATAACCATATCCAAAAAAAAAAACCATGAGCCACAAGCTTCCACCGTAAAATCTCAACCATAATCCATGAGGGAATCTCAGCCCTTAACCACAAATCATATTCACAACCAACTCCCACACTTGGAATTTGACATATCCCCTGCAATCAATCGGATTCCATACACATATGACCCTTAAGACATGAGTCTTTCATGGATAAAAACAGTCCCGACCGACCAGCACTAACCTTGATGTAAAAATCCAATTTTGACAACATCCAACCATGCAAAGTTGATGCATCACATCTGCACTTGACCTCTCTTACACATAGAGCTAGTTTTGACCTAGAAAGGTGGAAAGCAATCATAACCATGCACATGAGCCATCCACATCAATCCATAAGATTCCATACATCATATGATAACATTCCATCACCATAAACATGATGCAGAACAGCTCCGACCTTTAGGTCAACCATAAACCATAACTTCTTACATATGCAAAAAACAACTTTTTGACATTTTTGGGAGCATGCATAACATGCAAATGAAAGTATTTGACCTCAATCCACTACATCAAGCTCAGCTCCATAATATAGACTAACAATATATCACATCACTTTACCCATATGGTACTTACACAACAAACGATAATCCAAAAAGAAAGCCACTTTAATCATATTTGCCTATGAGGTTCAGGTTGTCTAACCATTTACCGTCACATAAGTTTATGGGAATCTAATAATTGAAATCAACTCACCAAAATAAACCATAAATCATACATAAACAGCTCGGTTAACTCACGACGTCCTATGCACTCCCCCTTGGTAGCACCCCTACACGCCTAGGTAAAACCGGTTATGGAACGATTAATAACTCGCATTCCCGAGGTGATAATGGAGACCTAAATACATTTATCATCAAGTTTTATCAAGCTTTTCAATTGGTTAAGTGGGTTTATCCATCTGGTGAATCTATATAGTGGTTCTCCAAGAAGCTTGGAGTAAAAAAATTTGGCTTAAGTGTAGTGGGCATCAAGCTATTTTTTATCATATCTCTTATGACACCAACGAGAGAAAATGTCCTAAATGATGTGTTATGTGCGTGATTCATAATGCTTTGTGAGTTATGGCCAAAACAATGTTCCTACCGCTACTATGACGTGAAACGAAAAGTGCTTTTTATGCACGCATGTGATCATAAACGCATCATATACATAAATTAGCGTGTTACACATGATGAAATAATCATGGAACAACTCCATACGTACTCGGTCAACCTATACATGCACTCGTATATGAAAAAACAATCACCGAGAGGGTGACTACTCAAAAAAACGACATAGAGAGAGAGAGATGATGATGGCTATAGAGTTTAGAGCTTCTCACCAGAAGAATATCATTCGTCTTCTTCTTCCCGTATTTGAGAGAGAAGAGCTTATGGAGATGGTGATGAAGAGCTTGCACCACTCAATATAATAGATACATATAGCCTTGCGGTAGTAGACGCAACAGACGGCATTGAAAACTGAGCATTAATTGACAATTTATAGGCATTGCAGCAAGCCAGAGTGATGTCCAAGCCAAAAACTAGTGCTAGATTTTGGGCCAGGAATAGCTACAACTTTTTGTTCACTTTGCTAAAAACATGCCTTTGCTTTTGGTGGTCAACTTTCCCACTTACCATTCAATTTTTATAATAAAATTGGCCAATTGAACAATATCCGGCCAACTAATGGAACCTTAGCTAAACTATGCCGCACTGAATTTCCGACATAATTATGACTTTTTTGTACTACCCCGACGTATTTACGTTACCGCTTTTTATAAAAATAATTCGTGTAAAAATCCCATTTGGTCTCATTTTTTCTCCGGGTGATCACTTTTAAATCCGACGGAGACTAAAATTAATATTTTTATGTTTAGGTCATTCAAAAACGCCAAAAAGCACAAAAAGCTAAAATTAGCGTAAAAAGAAAAAAAAAATCTAAAACTGAACCATGGATCCCCCTTGTCCATTGGAATAAGAAAGCGGATTTGCTTTACACTAAAAAGCACTAAAAATTCTTGAAAAGCTAAAAATAGCATTAAAAACACTAAAAAAAAAGATTTAAAAAAATTTGAACCATAGCTACCCCGGAACACAAAGCTTAAGGATCCTACCTTGATTTTTGCAAAAAAAGCACCCAAAAGCATGAAAAAACTAAAAATAGTGGATTTTTCCAAAACTAAACCAAGCGTCTGTTTAATTTACTGAAACATGGAAACGGCTTTGCTTTTTACTTTAGAACCTTCCAATACTGTCAAACAAGCATCTTAAATCAAAATTTGTCAAAATAGATATTGAAAGGTATTTTTCTTATTTTGACCCAAAAAGTGGGTATCTTACAAAAAATTGCCAGATAGTTCTCCTCAAGCTAGGTGTCAGCCACATATGTTGGGATAAAGGCTTGTGGCCACATATGTTGGGGTAAAGGTGTTAGCCACATGTGTTGGGGTAAAGGCGTGTGGCCACTTGACTTGACTAACCCCTAACCCCACTAAATCTCTACTGGCCCTTGTATACTTATACAACAAAGAAACACACATACTCCTTTCTTGAGTGTGTTTCCCCTTCTTGCTCTTCCCCTTCACTCATGCACAAAAGCACAACGCATACAATCTCACAACTGGTATCAGAGCCATCTCTTTGACCCCAAGTGTGGCCTCTTGATCCCCCTCACACTCCATGCTTTAGCTCTCCATAAAGGGACTAAGGCTCACTCCAAAGCTTGAGAGATTTTGGATATATAGGTGAATCTCCACCTGCAAAAGTATTGAGTATCATAGAATCAATCATAAGACCAATCAAAAGATGCAGATGGATCTGGATCAATGAGAAATGCAAAGAATCGGGGGCACAAAATGTGGTTCAGCTTGAATTTTATGGTATTAGCAAAGATTTGCTACTATAAGAACTTTTGAGTTGGGATTCAAAGTGGGTAGAGGAAAGAAATTTCTTGCAATACTAAAATTGAACTTGCACAGAGAAGAATTGGGCAAAATTTTGGTGCTACAAACTCGAACAGTAAACTAAGGGGTTGCTCAAAAGAACGGACAATCTCGGCATGTAGATTACAGATCTATAATCTCCGCTCAAATTGGAGATTATGGAAGACCAAATATCATAAAGTTGTCCACCCCTTTTTTGGGGAGAAAGTGCATCCTTTGACCACTCTTACACCTTTTTTAGACACCCACCATTCTTGCACACATGGCGTGCACCTATTCATCAAAAGGTTAATCAACTCCATAATCTCATGGAAAATAAAGAGGCCCTCATAGACCCTATTCTCTTCCTAATGAACCCTAAATCTTCTTTCATCCAATAGGTAAATCCTTTTGATTGTATTTAAAAAAAATCATTTTTACCTCAGTGCTTTGATTTTGCGATCTCCACCTCCTCGTCTTAGACTCTTAATATTCTTCAACTTCCGCTTTCTTCTATATGAGGTTGTTAACTGAGTCAACGTGAGTTAACAGAAGCTGCTAAAGACCGAAGACATACGGATGTATATCGAGGATGAATGCAAAGAAGCAGTAAATATTGGAGTTCTTCTAACTATATGAGGTTGTTAACTGAGTCAACGTCAATTAACAGAAGCTGCTAAAGACCGAAGACATACGGATGCACATGGAGGATGAATGCAAAGAAGCAGTAAAGATTGGAGTTACACATTTTTCACGTTTTCCCAAGATGGTCACGTATTGTAAATTCCCGATCTATTTCAAGCGATTGTAATATTTCTAATGTGTTACGGGCTCAATGGCAGTTCCAAGCTGTAAAGAATAGGTCACTTACTGTGCCTAAGTTGCAGATTCAGTAAGTGGTGAGCCCTAAAGGCTTGGACACCCGGACATTGCATATTTTTACCCTACGTATATAAGGCAGTGTGTAAAAGAAATTAGGGTCCTCAAGTCATTTGTTGAGAGCACTCTTTGGTGAGATCTCTTGAGGTGTGTGGCTATGGAGTCCTTGAGCTTCTCCTTGCTCATGAGAATTGATTAACACTAATCAATGATTCATTCTCTCTCACTATGCCTCTCTCTTACTTCTTATGATTGCCTATGATGCTTAGATTAACTAGATCTACACTAATTATTGGTTAATCCCTCTCTAATCTTGTGTGATTGCCCTCTTTTTCTTGTGTGTGCATGTAGGTTTGATTGGAGTGTGGTGCTCGATAGATCTATGTGTGTGTGCTTGCGATTAGTGTGTTGCATGATAGGATTAGTGTTGTGTGTGTCTTGCAATCGTAGTGTGTGTGATGGGGTTGGTTAGAGGTGAAGAGAAGTGGATATGGAGATTGCCCTTCATTGTGGCTTAGCTCCTCCACAGGCCGAGAAGCTCACCTCATAGAGTTAACCATTTGTGTTGCCACGATTAGCTCACTAACCATGTGAGTGTTTCCATGCCCTAGCCGGGTAGCTCATCCCTCCTGATTGATAATTTTGTTAGTCATTGGAGCTATTGTAACGATGGGACTCCCAACATTTGGCACCACTGTCGGGGACGATGGCCTACGCTAGTGTAATTGTGGCATAAACGAATGCGTTCCCTCACTAATTTCACTTGTGTGTTTATGTTTTTGTGGATTTTGAATGTGTGTGCATGAAGCATTGTGTTCATAATTCCCTAATGTGTGACCATACCTTGCCAATTGTGTGTTTACACACACACTAATTTCTCACTAACCCTTTGCTAATTTGACTAATTTTTGCTAACTTACTAATGTGCTATGAAGGATTGGAGCAATCGACCATCCAATTGATCTTCAATGGAAAGGTAATTAAGGTGGTATTCTCAACCTCCCTAAAATCTAGTGATGTGTAGAATTGTGTAGATATCCCACCAAGATGCAATGTATTGTGACAATGTAATGCTATGCTATGTTGATGTAATGCAATGTTGATGTTATGGATTGAAAATTTTGCGATTTTTCATTTTCACGCCGTCGTAATGCCGAAATTTTTAAGAATTGGCGGCGCATGAATTTGATAATTTTGAATTGCTAATTGATGAATGTGTTGCTAATTGGGTGCCTAATCGAGTTAATTGCATGCTTGGATGATCAATTTTAGGTGTGTATGCACTAATTTCAAGTGTGTGTGCATTCTAATTGAGTGTGTACGTGCTAATTTTAGGTGTGTGTGCACTATTTTGCCCATGTTTGAGCACCTAAAAATCAATGTGTGCGTTATGATTTGTGAATTGTGATGATTGATATGTGTTGTGCACATGCCCAACTATTGATTTGTGAAGTCACATTGCAAATCCGACAAATTTAACCCTTTTGTGTGCGCACCTAAAGATTGGCAAAAACTGCCAATTTTTTTGTGTGTGTGTGTATGCCTAAAAAGTGTTTAAATTTGCATGGTTAATTCAATGTTTTGATTACGTAATTGATGTGTGTAAAAATAGGGATTTACACACTTTAATTGCGTCAATTTTTGACCTAATTTTGTCGGTAATTTTGCCGGTTTAATTGCCTAATCTTGAATTTATTGATAAATTTTTTGGCAATTGAATTGATGTGATTTTGGCAATTTAATTTGGCTGCACTATTCCTAAATGTGTGGAGAATTTTTAGAATTTTTTTGGGTATTTTTCAAATAATTTTTGCATTAATTTTTGGATAATTCCATAAAAACTTGATTTTGCGATCTTTACGAGCTATTTGGTGTGTGCGTAATTACGGCATCATTTTGTTCGCATTTGTGCCCTCCGTGGTCAAGTTTTGAGCATTTTGCTATTTCTGGGGACCGAGTGGACAATTTTGTCGAGTTTTGCGTTTTTGGTAAAATCTGCTATTTTCCGTGTGTTTTTGTGTATTGGAAATGCTCGATTGTGAATTATGATGATTTTCTAAGGTTTCTAGATTTTCCCGGGAATTTTTGGACTTTTTTGACAATTTTTGGGGTTTTCTGGCGATTTTTGGAGTTTTCGGCTAATTTTATGCCATTTTTGGCATTTTTTGGAAATTTGAAATTCGGGCTTCGATACCGTGCCTTACGGCGCTCTTCTTCTTTCCATCACACTTCCCCTCTCTGTCGCTGCAATGCGTGAACCTAGTGTTATAATAAAAACCGGGGTAGAGTGTATTTTTACCAACCGAAATTCTAAAGTCCCGTTGAGATTTTGAGCTTGCCTTGAAGAAAACCGAAAAATTTTCACGAGTTTTAGTGTAATTACCGGCGAAAGCTTCAAATTTTGACCTAAAACCGGAAGAAATTCGAGTTTGCTCCGTGAAAACCCCCTACTCTGTCTCTAACTCCCCCTACTCTCTCTCTCTAATTTTCCCTTTTTCTCTTACTAACTCTCTCTCTCTCCTCCCTCTCTTTCTTTCTCTTCATCTATTCTCTCTCTTTATTCTTTCTCTCTCTCCACTCTCTCTCTTACTTCCCCTCTCTCCACTCTCTCTCTCTCCCTTTAACTGTCTCCCGACTGGGACCCCGCATGCACACCTGCCAGGCTCCAGCCCTCTCCCCCCTCTTAACTCCTGTCGTGTAGTGCACTGTCAAAGGCGCCAGATCCGCCCCTGTTTTTTTAACGCGGACTGCTGACGCTGCGTTGCTGACTGTGACCCTTGCATACAGTGCGCCACTGCGCAGTCCCCGCCGTCTTCTCCTCCGCCTCGCATGCACGCTACGCATTGTTGCCAGAACTGCAGATGCCAATCAGCTCAGTCAACGCAGACTCAGGTGAGTTAACAGGTAAATGTTTCTTTTAGAAAAAAAAAATAAAAATAAACAAAGCAAAATTTAAAAAAAAAAACAAAAAAAATCAATCAGATTAAAAAAAAAACAAAAAGAAAAACTTCTTAGAAAATTCTTTTTTTTTAAAATCAATCAACAATTCATAGAAAAATCGTAAAAATTTATAAAAAACTCACACCTAAATAAAAATTCACAAAAAAAGAGAAAAACATAAAAAAATTCACCAAAAATACAAAACACATAGATAATCATAAAAATTTCAAAAATTCATGGAAAAATCATAAAAAGATTAAAATTTCAAAAATGGACCGAAAAAAATCCCAATAGCACATAAAATTCTAAAAAATAAAAAAAGATTCACAGAAAAACCACAAAACAAGTTAAAAACCTCAAAAAATCCATTAAAATTTCTAAAATTGACCAAAAAAAAAATCTCAAGAAAAAAAGCACATGGAAAAATCATAAAAATTTCAAAAACTCACATATAAATCACAAAAAATTTAGAAAATTCATAGGAAATTCCTTAAAAATCAAACTTTCCCGAAAAAATCGTAAAAAATCATAAAAATACCAAGAATTTTAGAAATTCAAAATTTTAACAGATAATTAGGAAAAATAAGAAGGAACTCACCGGAAGTGCTAGAAAAAGACAAAAAAGCCAGAACGAGACAGAAAAAATCGGAAAAATCTAGAAAAGCAAAAAAATCACACGCCGAGCAAACAGTACAAAAACGAGCAAATCAAAAGCTGAAAAAGTGTACCACACACCGAGCGAACACCGCCAACCGAACACACCGTGCAAAGCGAATCATATCAATTGGAAGAAGCCAGAAATCGACCAACTCGAAGCAATTAGGCTAGTACGAGTAGCAGAAACTCTGCTAATCAATACTAGAATCTACCAATTGACAGTTTTTACGAAATCCTTGAACATGAACTCAAATCGAGCTGTGATTTCAAGTACAGCAGAGCAAGCCGCAGTGGCAGCACAAGCAAAACTGCAACAGAGCAAATTCTACAGCTATATGGCTACAATGGAGACAAAGTCTTGTACACAGATTCAGAAGGCCATAGATACTTAATGAGCAGCAAAAGCAACAAGGGAGCCAAGATCCTATTGATCAGAGGAAAGCCAGATTCAGAGAACTCCCAAATGTTCACAGACTTCACTGGAGCCAGGTATTGCAAGCTTAAAGATGAAGTGCGGATAGAAGTGCAAAAAATCAACCCGAGTGTTTATCTAGAAATCTGCACAAGTCCGCAAAGCATCCATTTAGTGCATATGCAATCAGGGTCATTGTACATGGATTACAGTGGTCAGATCTATAATCGAGAACCAGAATTGCAAGTCCCAACGGATCAACCAATTGAAGCGAATCTAATTGGAGAACAAAGCCAAAGACAGTACAAAGGTCAAGATGGAGCAATCTACAGCTTGATGCTTAGTGTTTTGAAAGAAGATGCCGACAACTTGGTCAGCACAGAAACAGAAGCTCCTCTTCAAGAGCTTGACATGATAGAACCAAGTGAAATACCACCAGTCATGGCATATTGCTCAGATTGTGGATGAAAAGGTGGACATTTTCCTGAAGATTGTCCAAGAAATCCAGACAACAAGGATACATCAACTGCCAAGCAAGGTACAAAGCAAATTGGAAATGCGAATCTCGATGTAAGTGCATTTAACTCGTCACTTTTAATGCAATCGGATGATTCTGCATTACCATTAGAAGCATCAGTAAAAACACTGCAAGTACAAAATCAGCATAAAGATGCACAGGCACCTGAAAAGCTTAAAATTGATTCTTGAACAACAAATTCTTGCATGAATTTAGTAAAGGTGTCGAGATATCACCAAAGGTTGAAAAGATTGTCAAATTTGCAAAAGATTCTGCATCCAATTTCACAAGTGTGCAATCATTCACGAGTCTAACGGACACATCAGACAAAATGCTGTTAGCTTTGTATGGTACACATCATTCATATGTACAATATGTAGACCAAAAAGGAAAACTGTACAAAAAGGATCAACCAGTGTTTGAACGACCCACATACCAGCTCATAGAAGTGCGTCCAGTGATAGATCAGAAAGGATGGTTCATTTCAGAGGAAAGAATCTATTATAGCCCATCCTCTCTAGAGCTAAAGGATGGTTCATTTCAGAGGAAAGAATCTATTATAGCCCCATCCTCTCTAGAGCTGAAGGATATTACCCAAGTGAATCCAGAAATTTGTTCAGAGCCAAACTCTCCTCCATCAAAAATCAAGCTTCGATGTTGTGACCAAACGAACATATACTTTGATCAAAACAGTCGTAGATATAGACAGGAGTCTAGCATCTATGATGCATTGGGTCCTGAAACCATAGAAGTTCATATCATAGGAGAACCATGGAATAGACAATATCAGGGCAAAGATAATGCTATCTATAGCTTAACTTGGGGAATCATTTGTCATGTTTCACAAAGATACATAGGAAACTATGTAGAAGGTTTGTAGATGCCAAATGTCAACAATGCCACCCAAAGTGTACCTTCACAATCCCAAAAGGTTGTTGGGGTATAAAGCCCAATGTGGTCGCCCAGGTAAGTGGGTGGGCCACCAGGTATGTACACATATTCTTTTGTAAAAACCTAATAAGAACTCACTATGCTCTACACATTACAGTAAAGCGAGTTCACCATATCGTCGTGCTCTTCTTCTCGCACTCTCTCTCGCGTCGCACTTCCGCTCGTACTCCTTCAATTGGTATCAGAGCTAAGATCGAGGCTCGGGGCAGCATTTGCAGGTAGCCAGAGTCACCCGCTCAGATTGGAGTGAGATTCGACAGGCAAAGACACGGCCCCAAATCCTTTGGGCGAACCCATAGGGCTCGGTGCTCTCAGAATTTCATTCTGAGGTCATCTCGGCCACCGTTCGCCTTCAACAAAGTTCTGCGCAGGCCATTTTCGACTACGTGGTCTCAGCGGGTGCAGATCAGACTCTGTAAATTTGGGGTTTCGGCCTATGACTTTAGGTGCTGAGGATATCGGCACTCCCAGAGTGTTGATTTGTAGCTGTCTACACATCGAAGGACGGCTCACAGTTCTTGGAGGCGTGTCACATACGACACGGGCGCATCTACACACAGACTGTAGGCGACATCCACTAGTTCATCAGGTAGCTTGTGTTTGCTACTTGATATTCCAGATTTCATCCTGACATTGCAGGTACTTCCACATGGGATGTATTGTCAGAGATGATGTATGTCTGTTAAGGGTTTGCTGGCTGTGAGTCACGCAGCAAACAACCGCCGCAGCGGTTACAGCATATAGTGGGAAATTTGTGGATGTATGATTTTGTGGGAAGTCTATGTATTGTCAGATTTACTGCAGCCTTTGTTGAGGGTCGAGTGAGGTTTTATTGAGCTGGGGGATTCTCTAATGTTGAGATCCTTTCGGTGATACAGGTCTTGGAGCGATCCCTCGAGCACCCTTAGATAGGCAGCTAGGATGTATTGACTGTGAGTTAGACAGTTGGGATTGCATCTTTGCTTTACTGCCATTGAGGCATTGTCGCAGTCTATGCTTACCGGACAGTGACAGGACAGTGAGAGACAGTACAGGTGCATGACAGGTTTACCCACAGCTTACAGTGTTAGAGAGACAATGGTTTTTTGAGCTGTTTTTGGTCTGTTTTTTGAGTACACGAGAGCCATTTTACAAAGGAGACTTTGCCAAAATTTCTGCAGAATCTGAAGCTTTCTTGGTTCATTTGACAGGTTGATATTGGTCAGAGGTCAGTTTACAGGGGAAACTCTGCCGAATTTTTCCCAGGAAAGTAAACTACTGTGAAGCGTAGCTATGGCTGGATCACAGGACACTGCTCTTTACAATATCAAGAAGCTGGATTGAACCAATTTCCCATTGTGGAAGAAGCAGATTTGGCACGTGTTGGTACAAAAGAAGCAGATAAAACCTATAAATCTCAAGGGGATAAAACCACAAGATATGGACGAAGATGAATGGAGCGAAATGGATGAATTGGCACTTTCTACCATTATGCTAACTTTGGCAGAAAGCGTTTACTTCAATGTAGCAGACAAGATGTCAGCTTCTTTATGAGAAGCAGAGTGCAGCTTCACAGGTATACTGGCTTAAGAAGCTTGTTGACTTAAAGATGAAAGAAGGGACACCTATGTCTAATCATCTGAATGAATTCAACACCATCTACAGTCAGTTGTCAGCTCAAGGTGTCAAGTTTGATGAACCTGTTAGAGCTATGTTCCTGTTGATCACATTGCCGGAAAGTTGGGACACTTTTCGCACAGCTTTGAGTAATTATGCACCTCCAGATGGTTTGAACATAGCAGGTGTAGAAGGAAGTCTGCTTACTGAAGAAACCAATAGAAAGACAATGGACAAAGGCAAAGGAACAGCCTTAGTTGTCATGGGAAGGACCAAAGAAAAGTACAAAGGTGGAAAGAGGAATCAGTCTCGTAGCAAGTCCCACAGTGCTAAAGGAAAGAGTGACATAGAATGCTACCATTGTGGCAAGAAGGGTAACATGAAAAGAGACTGCAGAGAATGGAAAGCAGAAAAAGGCAAAGAGAAAGATGAAGACCATGGTGAGAAGAACAAGTCCTCAGTGAAGATTCAAGAAATAAATGTGACAAACACTGTTGCAGAGGATGACAGTATAGTGTCAGGAGACATCTACTTCTTGAAGAATACAATGGACTCAGCTCTTCTTACAGCATCTGATGGAAATGCACTGAGTGACTGGATTATAGACTCAGGGGCATCACTTCATGTGTCTCCAAACCAGGAGTGGTTTACCTCTTATGTGACCACTAAAGATCATGTTCGGCTAGGCAATGGGCAGACATGTGAGATCTTAGGTGTTGGAGATGTTCAATTGAAGTTTCAGAATGGCTCTTCTTTCACGCTGAAGAATGTGAGAAATGTTCCCGCAATTACAAAGAGCTTGATCAGCACATGTTTACTTGATGATGCTGGTTACGTCACCACTTTTGGACAAAACATGTGGAAGATATCCAAGGGTTCTATGACAGTAGCACATGGAGTAAAGTCTGGAGGAATTTACATGATTTATGTATCAAATTTCTCTAAAAATGTAATCAATGTAACCGAGCAGCCGAACGTTTCTTTGTGGCATAGCCGGTTAGGACATATGTCCAAGAAGGGAATGGAAATCTTGTCTCATTCTGGTTATTTGCCTGGCTTTTCATTTAATGATTTTGAATTTTGTGAACATTGTCTGTATGGTAAGCAAACACAGCAGCCACATAAGCATAGAAGCAGTAGAAGAGATACACAGTTGGCACTTGTTCATAGTGATTTGTGTGGACCTATGCCTAACCTATCTCTAGGGGGAGCTTCTTACTTTATGACATTTATAGATGATTACTCGAGGAAAGTATGGGTTTACTTTCTTAAGCACAAGGATGAAGCGTTTAGTGTCTTCAAAACGTTTGTGACACTTGTGGAGAATCAGAGTGGCAAGAAGCTTAAATGCTTACGCACTGACAATGGTGGAGAGTATGTTTCAAAGGCCTTTCAGGACTTTTGTGAGTCAAAAGGTATAAAACATGAACTTATTGCTCCTTACAATCCTCCTCAAAATGGTGTTGCTGAGAGGATGAATAGGACCATACAAGAGAAGGTCAGAAGTATGTTGTCTAATGCACAGCTGCCAAATGGGTTTTGGACTGAAGCTGTATCAACAGCTGTTCATCTTATAAATAGATCTCCTAGCAAGGTTTTGCAGAAGGATTCAGTGCCGGAGATGGTATGGTCAGGCAAAATTCCCTCATACATGCATCTCAGAGTCTTTGGTTGTGAGGCATATACTCATGTTCCAAAGGAATTTAGGAACAAACTTGAGCCAAAGAGTAGAAAGTGCATCTTTCTAGGCTATGGTAATTCTGGTGAGATGGGGTACAAACTTTGGGATCCCGAATCCAGAAAGGTTATCCGCAGCAATGATGTTCACTTTAATGAAGCCAAATATCATTCTAAACCAGAGAGGGTTGAGGAGATTAGAAGAGTTGTCTTCCAAGAAGATGGACCTGCATGTGCAAGACAAACTGTCAGGGCTCAAGAGGAGCAAGGACAGGATAGAGTGGAGCCACAGGTTGTGGCTGAGCCTGAGCCACCTATTGTGCGTAGATCTGGACGTATCACGCAACCTCCTGATAGGTTTGTTCCATCTATGAACTATGTCATGTTGACTGATTGCAATGAGCCTTCATGTTACAAGGAAGCAGTGCAAACGAAGGACTCCGGGAAGTGGCAATTGGCCATGCAGTCAGAGATGACAGCTCTGCATAAAAACCAGACATGGAAGCTACTTAAATTACCACGGGGCAAAAAGGCTCTACCCTGTAAATGGGTTTACAGGTATAAGATCACCGCTCATGATAGTCAGCCAAAGTACAAAGCAAGGCTTGTTGCCAAGGGCTTTAAGCAAGAACAAGGCATTGACTTTGATGAAGTCTTCTCTCCGGTGGTCAAGATGACTACATTGAGATGCTTTCTTGCATTGGTTGCCATATTAGATTTGGTGTTGCACCAAATGGATGTCAAGACAACGTTCTTGCATGGTGATTTAGATGTGGAAATTTACATGCAGCAGCCAGAAGGGTTTGTTGACAAAGGCAAGGAAGATTGGGTATGCCAGCTGTTAAAGAGTCTTTATGGCTTAAAACAATCACCGAGGGCATGGTACCATAAATTCCACAAGTTTATGCTTTCTCAAGGCTACAAACGTAGTGAGTTCGATCACTGTCTATATACAAAGAAGGCTAAGGATGGCAGTTGGCTGATCCTTACTTTGTATGTGGATGACATGTTGATTACTGGCAAGCACTTGGAAGAAATTTCAGCTTTGAAGTCAAAGATGGCAAAATCGGTTGACATGGAAAGACATGGGTGGGCAAGTCATATACTTGGTATGCGCATTGAGAGAGACAGATCAAAGAAGTTGATTTGGTTATCTCAAACAGAGTATATTGACAAGGTTTTGCAACGTTTCAATATGGAGAAGGGAAAGGCATTGAGTGTTCCATTGCCACCATATGTGAAACTTAGCAAACAAGATTGTCCTGTGTCTGAGGAAGAACAGGCTGAAATGGATAAGATTCCATATGCGCCTGCAGTGGGTAGTTTGATGTATGCAATGATTGCTACTTTCGCCAGACATTGCATTTGCAGTGGGAGTAGTAAGTCGATACATGTCAAACCCAGGCAAGAAACATTGGGAGGCAGTGAAAGGAATATTGAGATACCTGAAAGCTACAAAGAGTATGCGTATATGCTATGGGAGTCAGGAGCTAAGTGTAAAGGGTTTTACAGACTCAGATTATGCAGGTGACTTAGACAACCGAAGGTCTACGTCAGGGTATGTCTTTACATTGGCTGGTGGAGCAGTATCATGGCGTTCTAGATTACAAGATTGTGTTACTCAGTCTACTACAGAGGCTGAATATGTTGCAGCATCAGAGGCATGCAAAGAATCAATTTGGCTTAATCGACTAGTAACAGATTTGGGAATCAAAGAAGAGATGCCTGTGTTATATTGTGATAGTCAAAGTGCTATACAATTGGCTCGCAATCCAGTTTATCACTCAAAGACAAAGCATGTGGATGTGAAGTATCATTTCATCAGGGAAATGCTCGAGGATAAGCAACTTCAGCTTGTCAAAGTTCACACCACAGAAAATCCTGCTGATCTACTTACAAAAGGACTTCCCTCAGAGAGCTTTGCGCATTTTCGCAAGCAGCTAGGTGTAGGGTAGTACATCACTTCTCTACATCTCTTGTATATTAGCTTGTATAGTAGCTTCTCTCACACTTAAAGTACCACATTGGACTTTAAGTTGTTGGGGTATAAAGCCCAATGTGATTGCCCAGGTAAGTGGGCGGGCCGCCAGGTATGTACACATATTCTTTTGTAAAAACTTAATAAGAACTCACTATGCTCTACACATTACAGTAGAGCGAGTTCACCATATCGTCGTGCTCTTACAATGAAGCAGGCTATAGTGATCACCCTAGGAAGGGGGGAGTTGTAAATCCATCAAGCTCATCTTATGTACCAGGAAATGCTACACCAGTTAGAAGCCCTAGAGCTTCTAGCCAACAGACCCCTTCAAAGCAAAAACCATTGAAAGATCATATGGTTGTTGGAAGTTTCCAATTGACTTAGATTCCATGAGAATCTGCAGACAAATGCTTCTATGAAGATCATCAAGGATAGAAGTTTCAGCAGATCCACAAATCAGAGTCATAAGCCGACAAAGCCCATAGTGTTCGAGCAATTACATGTGATCAAGCTTACGTATGCATATCAAGATGCACATGGTAACAAATATCGGTAAGGTCATGACCTTGTACGAACCCATACGGATGGCCCGACTGAAGTCAAAGACTATCTAAAGATGATGCAAAGCCTCAAGCTACCAGAACAGGTGATAAAAAAGTCAAAATCAATGAAAGCTAAAGTCCAGAAGGATATACAAAGATCACCAACAAAATCTCCTCCGAAGAGACAAATTCTGCCAAAAAGTACAGTGAATCTTTTAAGATCAAGAGTTAACCAGATGCAAGCAGACAATGCTCAACAATTGCAAAAAAGTGCAGAATTACAACCAATGGAGTCAACCTCGATTGTAGGTGATCAAAGCAGAGAAGTTGAAGACAAAGTTGAATTAAAGTACACTGCCACAACAAAAGCAGTCAATTCAGACATGAATCTTGAAATGATCAAGTGCAACATCATTGGTGAACACGAAGAAAAACTTTCAAGAGAAGTAAAGCTGGATTTTCAATTAGACAAGAACCTTATGTCTTTTCGTACTTGGAAAAGATGTGGCCAACCACAGCTAGGAGATGCTCCTGAATTTGTGAGAATATCAGGAAACAAACGAGCAGAATGTTGGGGAATCATCTCCACCACCATTGAAGTAAGTTCACAGATCATCATAGCTCAATTCTATGTGATCACAGCAAGAAGATGTCAAAGATACATATTTCAAACATGATGGAGTCATCACAGAAAACAAAGAATGAAGACCAAGGCTGGTCACCTGCGGACAACATCACAAAGTCATCAAGCACAATTCAAATGGAGACTGATGCCAAAGCAAAGCGTATTGAAGATGATCCATCTCCATTAAGCAGAACTTCAGAAGAGATTAAAACAAATTAGGCAATAGCAAGTGCATATCAAACAAAGCAAAGAGCAACCACGGAAGCTATTGAGCAAAGAATTCCACCAAAGCCAAAAGTTAAGAAGAATGAGGTTGCAGACAACCAAGAAGCAATAGGAAGTCCAAAGATCAATCACTCATTGCCAGCTAAATCAGCTGATATAAGTCAGATTGGAAAACAAAGTCTCAAGCCACCCTCCATAGAGACACAGTTAGATCAAATTGAGACCATGGCAATAGCAGGACAAAGATCTTCAATAGAACCAAGAATGCCAGATTCAGAGTTGCAAGAGTCAGAAGGAACGAAGATCAAAATTGCAGACAAAGGTAAAGCTAAAGTGGAACTTCCACCGATTAGCAAAGAAGGTGTGAAAGCATATGCCTCTACATCAAAGAACCCTCATGGATCACCTTCTTCAAGCAAGTTAGGCTTTCAAAACTTCAAGTCAATTGCTGACCCAATTGAAATCTCAAAGGGGACACCCAAAAAAGCAAAGATATTTTAGCCAAAGTACTCAAGAAATCGAAGGAAAGTCAAGCAAGTGTTTGTTTAGAGCAATCTAGTCAAAGTCAATGATCCAATTTGGATTAAGGACGGGAAATCAACACAAAAAGACAAACACATGGGATGGATAGCATCACAATGGAGCTTAAAGGAACGGGAGTACTATGAAGGTAACAGAGAGATATGGGTGCCAAAACTGCAGGTTAGGGCATATGAAGTAATGTCAAGTCCCTCCTAAGAAAGAAGGCCCACAAGGTATCGACATCGACAATATCCTAGGATACCTAAGAAGCAGGTATACAACAAAACAGCATTGAAAGATGTTAAAGTCAACCACAACTCTCAAGAGGATACAGAAAAAAGACGGATCTCGAAGAATCTTCCTATTGGACAAGGATTCTATACAGGCTATACAAAGATTTGGCTACCAGTCATTTGCAAGCCAACTGCAACTACACCAGACCTGCATGAAAATCTCAAGAAATCAACAAGAACTAGAGCAAAGCAAAGTCAACAATGGAGATACAAAGGTCATCAAGAGATTTGGATTCCTAAGTCTTCCAATGCTCCTAGTCAAAATCCAGATGCTGATAGCCAATAGAGGCCTACAACAACATCAAAGACTCCTATCAACAGGCCTACTTGGAGAATCAAATGGAAAATGGAGTCTTCACAGTCAAAGAAGGACAACCCAACCAATGAGAATGCAGATTTGAAGAAGATAAAATAGGTATGGCAAAAGAAACCTTCAATGCCAACTTGGTCCTTCACTAATCCTCTTTTTGAGGATTCAAGCTTACTTTTACCTGAAGAAATGTTTGTAGTAAGCTCAAGAATGTAAAAAATCAAGTCTCCAGGGTGCAAAAAACACTCTTTGGCATAGTCAGAGTCGGGCTGTTGAGCCATAAAATGAGCAAAGCATTAGTCCCAAAGCTTCAAGTCATATTAAACTCTGTGCTAAGAGTCGTAGTTATTAGGCTTACGCTCAAGCTGGAAGAGTTGAGCATATCTAAGTCATGTTGCTCATGCTGGATGAGATGAGCATAAGAGTCGAAGTCTATTAACTTACAATTGATGGAGTGTCGTGGAGTCCAACACTCACGCACAGTACACAGTAAGAGGAGAGCATATATCCTTGTCAGCGAAAACCATTCTTAAAGGGGTGCCAGCTTGCAAAGCCATGTCAAATGCTTTTATAGCTACACCGCCTTTCTGAATAACCCCTCAAAATCATTCTTGCACAGCATATTGTTTTCCATGCATTTTTGTGTATGCATAAATAGGATGTCCCATCATTGGACATATGCATTAGACACTCTTTTTTGCTTCCACCTATGCACCTTGAGTGGACTACAACAGGCAGACCAATGTTCCATCTTGTTACCCTCTCATATTTGCTGCCTTTTTAATTCCATATCTATCAGCAACAAATAATCCCTTCAGTACTTTACTAATATTTCCCATGCTAATAAGTACTCTAATAATGGGCGTATCCCAAAGGCACTTTTTTCCCACTGGGTTTTTTCCCTTTGGTCATGCAGGTATTAGACCCTAATTTAGAACCTCATCATTCTAATTCCCTTGTACATACTTTCCCTAAATAAACAACAGCCTCATCATTATGCTATTACATTGACAAATGCAACATCATCTCTCACATCAGACATATTCGGACCAATGAAGATGCTGCAACAATTGAACCCCATCAACAAATCCAACGACAAATAAAGACCCTCATCAACATTCAACGACAAATGAAGACAGTCATCCAACAACCAATAAAAACCTTCCCTTGCCTCCACGAACACTTTTCGACAGTGCCCGAGGACGGGCACTAAAATAGGAAGGGGGGAATATTAACTGAGTCAACGTCAGTTAACAGAAGCTGCTAAAGACAGAAGACGTACGGATGCACATCAAGGATGAATGCAAAGAAGCAGTAAAGATTGGAGTTACACATTTTCCACGTTTTTCCAAAATGGTGACGTATTGTAAATTCCCGATTCATTTCAAGCCATTGTAATATTTCTAATGTGTTACGGGCTCAATGTGTTACTGTGCCTAGGTTGCATTCAGTAAGTGGTGAGCCCTAAAGGCTTGGGCGCCCGGACATTACATATTTTTACCCTAGGTATATAAGGCAGTGTGTAAAAGAAATTAGGGTCCTCAAGTCATTTGTTGAGAGCACTCTTTGGTGAGAGCTCTTGAGGTGTGTGGCTATGGAGTCCTTGAGCTTCTCCTTGCTCATGAGACTTGATTAGCACTAATTAATGATTCATTCTCTCTCACTATGCCTCTCTCTTACTTCTTATGATTGCCTATGATGCTTAGATTAACTAGATCTACACTAATTAGTGGTTAATCCCTCTCTAATCTTGTGTGTGCATGTAGGTTTTATTGGAGTGTGGTGCTCGATAGATCTATGTGTGTGTGCTTGCGATTAGTGCGTTGCATGATAGGATTAGTGTTGTGTGCGTCTTGCAATCATAGTGTGTGTGATTGGGTTGATTAGAGGTGAAGAGAAGTGGATATGGAGATTGCCCTTCATTGCGGCTTAGCTCCTCCATAGGCCAAGAAGCTCACCTCGTAGAGTTAAACATTTGTGTTGCCATGATTAGCTCACTAATCATGTGAGTGTTTCCATGCCCTAGCCGGGTAGCTCATCCCTCCAAATTGATAATTTTGTTGGTCATTGGAGCTATTGCAACGATGGGACTCCCAACAGAGGTTCTTTACCTTCTCCTTTTTTTCTTGAAGCTGGTGACTAAGAGAATCCTTGAACTAAAGTAGAAAATTGTTTTCCAGCATAAGAATGTCCCTCTCTGTTGTGCAAGGTTTTTTGCAAAGCATAATAGCCCTGTTATACTATCTCCCTCTTATCTCAATGCTTCAGTGGAAAAAGGAGGAGTTTCACAAAGCCTATTTCTTTTTTAGAGAGGGAAATATTCATCTTCTTGTAGATGATAGATACCTCTCATAGCAAGATTCATGGTCAAAGCTTGGATATGGGGAAGATGATGCGTTGGATATGGTGCAGAGAAAGGTGTAGAGAGAGGACAAAATTAGCAAGGGGAGATTTGAAATTTGGACCAAAATAAAAAAACAATGCATTGGGATGGAGAATTTTTGGGAAATAGGCACATTCCCAAGAGATTTGAAAATGACACTACATGTGGGGCCTGCAAAGTGACATCCAATAAATACGTGGAGTTTTCCTAACAATTTTGGGCTTTTCATATTTCTTGTTCACATTTTCAAAAATGAATGTATTTTTTCTCTCTACCATTTCTTATGGGCAAAAAAGAGACCTCAAACTTCTCCTAATGCTAAAGATCCGATGCCACCTCTGCCACCAAAAGGAAGTGCCAAAAGAATTCCGATGCTCAAATCTGAGACAAAGCCAAAAGTTGGGGTACCTATGTATATTTGCATATGCAAGCACACTAGTTGATGTCAAGGTGGGATGTCAAAAATATACCACCCAAGTTGTAGAATGTCGAGAAAACATTTATGTGTGTCATTTGGCTAGCTATGCGCGGCTAGAGGTCTATGCTTGCTTCATTGTGCCCATCTAGAATGCTCTCAATGCCAAGAAGTGAAGCTGTAATCCAAAAATCAAAGTCAAAAACTCCAATAAAGCCAAGACAGGATGCCAAAGAGAATCCACTAAAAGCCAATGTCGAAGATAGATACAATTGAAATTTGCCGATGCTTGTGCTCCCTTGCTAAGAGATTCTCTCTCTTGCTTTTGTGACAGTCCAATGCAGAGGGCTTTGTGTGTGTGTCTAGCCTTTGCCAAGAGGAAATTCTCAAGGCCAAGGTTGGGCTTGGTGATGCTCAAAGAAGCCAATTGGCGACATGTATGCATGGGACAAAAACCTTCTCTCTCTCTCTCTCTCTCTCTCTCTCTCTCTCTCTCTCTCTCTCTCTCTCTCTCTCTCTCTCTCTCTCTCTCTCTCTCTCTCTCTCCAAGATACTGAGTGTGTGTTTGCCAATTTCAGGCCGGTGTGTGCACACACTCTTGCTTCATCTAGTTGGAATTTCCCTTGCTTTGTTGGAAAAACGTTGCCTTGATACCTTTGCAAGCCCATGATGCTCTACTACTGCCAATGCCTACATGATATGGTTTTTCCCACTAGATGTTAAATATCATTTTAGGGGGAGAATTTGAATTCATATAAACTAGCCATTTTTTCTGTTTGAATTCAAAAGCTGTCCTTTGATTACTTTCTTAATACTAGAACTTTGACTCCCTTAAACTACAAAATAAAGAGGCCCTCCTAGACCCCATTCTCTTCCTTATGGCTAGGAAGAAATGCATCAAGGGATTTTTGCACAGTTCTACCTTGGACAAGGATGAAGTTCAAGGCACTATGAACAAAGTTGGAATCAGTAGGGCAGGTTACTAAAAGTTGTTCAAGATCATCGATAAAAACCTGAAGCAGTTAAGAGTGAAGGGCTACTTGCTATCAAAGTCATAAGTTGTTCAACAAACTAGGCTCAAAATTATTTCTAGGATCATGGAGATTCTTGTAGAGCCTTTCCACATCAATGGCATATATCATGGTAGAAGAAAAACCTCAAGTTTAACTTTTCAACAACTTGTTCTTTGACTTGAAAACTTTGAAGAGGACAATGATCAAATTCTATGATCTTCAACATATTGAGGTGAATGGGAAAGCGTGATGAGAATGGGATCGTGCTAGCTAAGTTGGGTGATAGAGAAACATTGTGCACACAAGTGAATGTGTGTAGGCTTTCACCAAAAGACGACCTTATTCACTGACAACACTCACAAGGAATTGGATTCAAAATTTCCTTATTTCTTGTGAACAGAAGTGGTCAACAATCAACTAAACTGAAGTTTCAATCGACTGATGGTAAAGTGGACAAAAACCTTCCTTGAACACTACGGATAAGTATCATCAAGTTCAATTATGCCATAGATTGTAATTTTAATTTTATGTTTATGTCACAATATGGATTACACTCAAGATTTCCATATTTACTAATATACTTGAAAAGACTCATTTTCATTCTATTATATTACATATGGAGTATTTTCAGGTGACTTATTTGGTTATAGGCTTTAATGCAACATGAGACTATCCCAGACATCTGCAATCCCAGATATATGTCAACATATGGGGAAGACATTGATTACATGGTATACTAATTGCCTGTCTTTACATATGACTGTATAATCTGGTACATCTTTCACTCTCTTTCTAACAGTTTAGAACAAGTTTATCTACTATTAAATTATATTTTACCATGTGTTTTCTTCCAAGAGTCTTCTACGCAATAATATTAATTACTGCATTATACTATAGCGATTTTATTCCTAACAACTATGGTCACTTACTAGACATTTGAATTCCAATTTGGGATGGATTAATCATAAATTTTTATAATATGAAATAAAGGTTCATGAGATGGAGCATTCATCCATCATAGTTAAGCTAATATTTAAAATTTATCCTTTAATGATTAGGTCTCCCCAATCCAAAAAAGTAAAAATTCTGTCAAAACATATTAAGTGCATAAGTTAAGGGCGAGTTTAGGAAATGAAAAGACAGATGAAAGTGAAAAGTAAAGAGACATATGAAGGTGGAAAGTCAAAAGGCAAATGAAGATGGAAAGTCAAAAGACCTTTTGTGTCCATATAAATAGGTGTTTCTCTGCTCTTTCATTTTTCCTTTAGCAATTTCTTCTAAGTTCTCTTTAGCGTTTTCCTCTCTCTCTCTCTCTCTCTCTCTCTCTCTCTCTCTCTCTCTCTCTCTCTCTCTCTCTCTCTCTCTCTCTCTCTCTCTCTCTCTCAATGTTGTATTCATCTTTCTTAGGTTAAATTGTTGCAAATCTATGTGCTTCGTCATTGCCTGTTATTACGTGTTATAGATTAACGCATCGCTTTTTCTTGTTTTTGAGTGGAGTCCTTGAATTAGGAGCACCTTTTAATTTTTTTGAAGCCATTAGGAATAATGATTATGGTTCCTATTGATTTTATTTATATTTATTGAAATTTGTATAACTGCTAATCAAGACCAAGTAGTCTTGTTTCGAGCTATTTTTGACAGGTACTATACATTCCATTCTGACAATTGAAGCTAACGAACAACTCTATGGATCTTCTTTGAACATGGCCACCAATTTAATCATGCCACGCCAAGGATCAGTCCACAAGGATTAGTCCAACACAAGTCTACTGTATATCAAATAGATTGATAAGAGCCTATTCTAACTTTGAAATTTTTCCAAATATCTGCTTTAAGTTTACAAGGGTTATTAATTTATAGTTTTTATTTCAAAGTTTAAGCATCTTTTACCATTCTTCATAATTCCATAAAATTCTACATCCATAATTTGTCCATTTAATCGCTTTGTGACGCATATTTATAATCTTTAACTTCTTTATCCCGTATACACATTTCTCTCCCTACATATTTGGAAGTTATCCAATCGATAAGGTGCCAGATTGGGGCTAAATTGGTCACATGGCATGTCAAGTGTGTGTTTGTGAATATACTTGTGTAGATTTGTAAAAGCCTCTCTCTTCTCTATCACACTTAACCAATTGAGTGATGGCAACATTCATTTTTTGTTATCATCTATGGATAATTACTTGACATTTGTGGTTTATCATTGATAACTTCATGTTATATGCTTTTCAATCTTCATGCTATTAATCAAGGCACAAAGGCCACTTCTAGTTCTAATGCTGACAGATCACAAAGGCAATTACTCTTCAGTACAAATTCTCTCCAGAATTGTGAGCTTCAAACTCAGATAAGTATCCAATTTATAATGGTTTGCACTTTATATGAAAAAGCTGAATGCCAAGTTATTGAGTTGCTAGTAAAATGGCATCATTATTTTATCTATTAGTATGGTAACTCAAATTCTAGATAAAAAAATAAATGTATCGTATTTGATTAAGAAATGCAATTCCACAAAGTCGATAGGGTATTGTATCCTGCAATTACTTACATTGCAACATCGGAATTACTAGCCTATGAGGTACGTTAGTTTTTGGTGAAGTTTTATTTTTAGATAATTACACTTGTGGCCACTCTATGTGCCACTTTCTATGGAATTTACTGCAAGATATATTGGGCAGGAGGAATGTTAATATGTTGTCCATTCTCCATGCCCTCATCTCATGTTGGGGTAGTCACTATATTTTGGGTCATGGTGTAATTCCCAAGCATATTTAAATAGGGTACCTAACCTTGTAATGTATTTTAATAGTTAATCACCTTCACACTGACACATTCAAAATTCATTTCACATTAGTCTATTACAACCCTTTCAAGGACCTCTACCTACACATCATATATATGAGGAACTACCTACACTTGTAGATCAAGAAGAGCAACTCATGCCTAACCAAATAATTGATCTTGAGACCACCACTACACGCAGTGGCATGGTTTATAATTGTTATCTTCTGAATTTTAAAGGTCACCCTAGAGAAGATGCTAAATGGATACCTAATTTTTTATTTTTTTTAACTTCCTAGATCTTCTCCACACTTTTCATCACTCACGGTCTAGTTGATTCTCTATTGAGAAAATGACGATAATTGTTATCCCAGGAGGGAGGGATGTTACGAGATTGGGCACCCTCATGTTGTATGTGGTTAACTACAACTGGGGTAGCTGGCGTATAATGGTTAATTATTATGCTGCTATCTTTCTATTTTTACCGATGGCGAGTTTATTTTGTGTAGATTGGGACTCTAGGAGTTGAGGAGAAGGCATCAGTAATAAATTATTCTCGCGCATTTTCATTCGCATAATGTTATAGTTTATTTTTCCAATAAGCCACTTTGGCTTGCTTGTAAATAATTAGTGAGAACTCACCCTCAACAGGGTCATGCAGTGGTAGCGACCACACGGTGGAACTAAGTGTAAAGAGGGGCCTCCAATATTTTGTACCAATAAGCAATATCAAATATTAAATACCAATCTCCACAAGAAGTACCGTGGGGATTGGGGCTACAATCTTTAGGTCATTGATTTGCAAGATTCCTCTCTCTCTCTCTCTCTCTCTCTCTCTCTCTCTCTCTCTCTCTCTCTCACACACACACACACACACACACATGCTATGCTATGTTGTGTACTCTCAAATCTTGCCTATATCAACTTTCCCTTACAATCTTTCACCTTTAAGCTTATTGTGTGTGTGTGTGTGTGGTGTCATAGTCTAGGTGTGTGTACTTGGGTGTTGGGAGAGATGGTACGAGGTTGACAGATAAGTGTGTGAGCAATTGGAATTGTGGAAGCAACCGTTCTCTCCTTCTTCTCTGACATCATGATCCCCACATTTAATAGTCATTTTTGGAGGGTTTTGTTTAAATAGTTGGGAACACAACTCAATATCAGTACTACAAATCATCTAGAGACAAATGGGTAGACTAAATGTGTTAATCAAGTGTTAGAGGATATAATATGAGCATACACTAGCAAGAAGCAATCTAATTGGGAAGAGTATCTCCCTATTTTTGAATTTGCTTATAATAGTGCAAAGCATGTTACAACTAGGTTTAGTCCTTTCATGCTCACGTATGGTTTTCAACTTAGATCATGAGTTACGGTGGAATTGGCTATTGAGAAAATTCATCAAGTCAAGAACTTTATTCAGAACCATATAATTATGCTCAAAAATGCTCGTCAAAATGTTTAAAAGGCACAAGATAGATACAAGAAGTGTGTTGTTGAGAAACGTTGGCAAATCACCTTCATGGAAGGTGAAGAGGTGTTCTTACGTGTTTCAGAGAATTTAGAAATTCTAAAAGTTTGTCCTACACCTAAGTTATCTCCTACGTATTGTGGTCCATTCCAAATACTCAAGTAAGTTGCCAATATGGCCTACAAAAATTCTTTAGCTACACACTCTTGTATTTATCCGATTTTCCATGTAAGTCGTTTATGAAAACGCTTACATCATGATGACAATGTAATTGATCATCAAGTTTTGGTTCATTTCATTGAGTCTCCAACCCTACCACATGAACCTAAGTGCATTCTAACTATCATGATTTATGAACTCGTCACATGTACTTTACCAAGCATTAGTTGATTGGAAAGATCGACCTGAAGAGGTGCCACATGGGAAAACATTAATGTTCTTAAGATGAAATATCCCACTTTTTTTTTTCAAGGACAAAAAAATTTCTCCAAGGGAGATTAATGTGTGGCCATGGTCTAGATGAGGACCGGAATGGGGGCTATCTATAAGATAGAGCAGAAAGGCTGGGAGGAGTATGGCTCTCCACACCCTGAGGTCTCACATTTTGTTATCCTCTTTTCAGAATATTATGATGAGTAGCGGGAAGTTTCCTCTGAATACTTTACTTGATTCAATATATATCATGTGGATATTCCTCTGAATATATTTACTTGATTCCTCTGCTTTGTTTCCACACAAATTTTGAAGATTCCTAATTTTCTCTATTTTTTGCAATTGAGGGCAATTGCTTCCCCATCAAGGAATATTGCTATCATATTACTACTTTTGGACATTTTGCTTACGTTTTATTCTCAAAAACCATTCAAAGGAAGCAACGTAAATATAAATCCCCTTTACCTACTATTTTGAGAGTTCAAGTGAAAAGCAACAACTTCATTTTGGGTGCATGCATGACAATGATAAAGAGTCTTGAAATTGCGTCATCGCACACACCGTACTTTTTTAGCATAAATCATCTTCTTGACCCTCCACAAGGAAGAGGAATGCTTTGAGAGTATCTTGATCAGGTGACCTGGTGTTTTATCCCCCGTGCAAAGTCAACAGAGTCGTCAAAATGTCCCCAAGCTATAAAAGATACACAATTCCCTCTCTTATGCTAATTTTCTCTTTTAATCATGGTATGCACTCGCTTGATTACGGAGGCGGAAGGCAAATACCCAATCATATTGATTGAGGGGGATTGTTGGTATACCCAATACGGTGTCTTATGTTTTGATTCTTGTTTATGCCAGCTCTCTTAATATGTTGTGAATATTCAGTAGATTGTTTTGTTGAATTTATTTTAATTTAATGAATTGAAGTTTTGTTGAAAGTGTTGGGAAGATGTCATGAAGTCAATGCACTCACTCATGGTAGCATTAGACTAATTTTGCATGTAGAGTTTTGAGGCCTAGGTAAAGAATTTTGGTAACTTCATTGTAAATGTTTTCGAGGCCCAAGATTTATACTGAAAATTTACAACTAGATGGGTATTGTCCATATTACAATACCAGTGTGAGCGTAATTGGAAAGGTGGGAATTTAATTAGGGTATCAAGTGATGAAGACTAGAGTAGCCACAAAGAGGAACACATGTAGCCCATTTTAGAATAAAAATATTCTATTTGTTGCTCTATTGAATCATTCAATGAGCAAATGTTGCTTCCACTTCAAGAGATAGGAGTCTAGTAAGGATGAATCTCATGTGTAGAATTAGATACAGTTGATAACTATGGAGAAGAGCTATGACCATATAATGGTGGTTTGATTTAAAGGCAAGAATCTCTAATCCTCAAGTCAACCTCATTATTGGAACTTGGTTTTTACATTTCGCACAAATGTTCATCATGGCCCTAACCTCGAGATTATAGTATGGGAACAAGACCTTGTAAAGAACGATGATTCTTGTGTTAGGAAGAGAATGGGGAATAAGCGGACCTCTTTTAAGAAGGCCTCAATTTATGAAGATATTTTTGTGGAAAGTAGTATAGGGGGCCTTGCCGACATGCATCAAGATCCAAGCGCGTGGTATCATACCCGACAGACGTTTCGGGTGCAGATTAGCTAGCAAAGACCTCTGCCACCTTTTCATGGAATGCCCGGCTATTAGAGGCCTTGCAAGAAAGATGTGCAAATGGATACAAAGGACGTGGAAGATTAGGTATTTCACGAAGGATTTGTGAGTTGGTGGCAGATAGTTTTAAAGTTCTGCACTACTTATTTGTACTCAAATTGTTAGATATTGCTTCTTCAATAACATCTAGAAGGCCGAGAACTCTTCTGTCTTTTATAACAACCTCTTGATGGATAGCTTCTCAAAGATTTCACAAGAAAGCAAGGAGATAATATATGTGGTAAGTAAAAGGTATAGCAGTGACCTTCGTGGCTCCTTTCATACCCTTGAGATTGCTTGTACTTGTCAAACTTCATGTATGACTACCCAGTGAGCCTTGTTTTAGGCCATACAATGCCTTACGTAATCTACACATGAGTTCTATCCTTGTAGGCTTCTCAGATTTGACTTCAAAACCCTTTGGATATTTCATGTAGATATATTCATCAAGATCCCCATAAAGAAAATCCGTCTTCACATCCATCTGAACAAGTTCCATGTCCTTAGTGGCTATTAATACAAGCACAAGATGCAATGTAGTCATCTTGACTGTTGGAGAAAAAATCTCATCAAAATCCACGTATTTCTTTTACTTGAAACCCTTTTCAAACCAATCTAGCCTTGTTTTTAGCTTGAGATCCTTTGCCGTGTACTTATTCTTGTACACCCATTTGCAAGAAAAGGATTCTTTGCACTCTAGAAACTCTATTAGTTCCCAGGGTTCATTGGCCACAATTAAGTTGTACTCATATTGCATTGCCTACACCCACTTCATTCTATCTTCCATCTCAATAGTCTCTTCATAGCAGGTAGGTTCTCCACATTCAGTAAAACCAACAAATATTCTATCCCTAGTTGAAAACGCTTAGGGGAATGACACACGTAGATTTCCTCACTGCTTGACTATTGGACTCTGCTCTCTCATAAGCATCACTAGCTCTCTCTAGAGCACTACCAGCGATAGGTACACTAGTAGACCGAGCTATTTGCGTAACTAGACTTGAAACTACATCCTCAAATCTCACTTTGCAATACTCAACCTCTTTCATAGGCTATGAATGCATCTTTGATTCATTAAAATCGCTTGTGAGTTGCAAAAAACTCTTTGAGATTCCAAGTGCTAGACACGATAACTTTGCACCATAGCCAATGAAGATGCATTTGTGTGACTTGGGGTCCAGCTTCTTTCTAATATTTTTAGACACATGTGAGAATGCCTCACACCCAAACACGTGTAATCTATCATAATTAGGCTTCTTGCATGTCCACATCTCCTTCATAATCTTGTAGTTCAATGGTGTACTAGGCGACCTATTGATTATATGCACCGCTGTCGTAATAATGTTTCCCCAGATAGCATGGAATTGACCCTCTCTTGAATAGTCCTATTCATGCACTCTATTTTGAGCAGGTGTGTATGGCATAGTAAATTGCCTCCTAATGCCTCGTTTGCTATAGAAGTCCTTAAACTTAGTGGAGACATACTCTTCCCCCCTTATCAATGCACAAAGCCTTCAATTTCTTGGTTGACTGGTTCTTGACCATAGCTAGGAACTTCTGGAAGACACTACCATTGGATAGGATTTAGGAAATCCTCTAGATTTGGTTCATAGCAATCTATGCCGGCCTATGCCGCATAAGTCTCTAGGGGGGGCATCATATTTCCTGACTTTCATAGATGACTCTACTCACAAGGTGTGGTCTACCTCTTGAAGAGGAAAGACAAAGTCTTTAGTGAGGTAAGCCTAACCTGTTTCCTCTATATGCAATGCTCACACAAATTAAAAACAAAATATTTTAACACAAGGATATAGCCAAATTGTTGTAATTGCTAACTCTCATGACCAAGCCGGCTATGCCACAACTCAATAGAAGGAAGCTTGGTTATGTAGATAGAGTTCTCTTTCACAGAAGAGACATACAAGGAATATAATGAGCCAGACTTTTGGCCTTTGAGCATGACCAAGTTACCTTTTCTGATCATCTAAGAACCATTGCTAAACATTCGAGGGTATCCAAGATCATCAAGTTGTCCTATTGAAACCAAGCTCTTAGTTAGATTTGGCACATGTCTAACACCTCACAACATGAACTTAGTACCATTGTGTATACACAAATTCACATCTCCAATTCCACATATCTCAAGTTGATGAAAATCACCCAGCTTAACTGAACCATGTGTGAAAGCATTATTGAAGAACCACTTCTTCTGAGAAGTAACATGATAACTGACACCTCAGTCAATAATCCAATTCTGTGCATAATATGCATCAAGAGCTAACAACACATATGGACTCAAATCAAAACTGAAGACTAGTACATTTGACACTTGCATCACATTAAGAACACCATCAACATGTGAGGACTCAATGACATAGAGTGCCTCTATCTTTACACTGCTCTTAGGAGGTTCAAAACTTACGACAATGGATTTACCCTTCTCTCTTTGCAATAAACATAAATATTTCTTCATGCATCCTTTCTTATGACAATGTAGCATTCAATGTTCCTTGTGTCGTGTCCACGGCTCTTGCTACATGCACTCTTGTGATCTTGAGAACAAGCGTAACTGTGACTACGACCTCTCTATCTTTGATCGTTCCTCTAGCTACTTCCACTTACTATATATGCATCACCATGCCCACTACTGTCAAGAGACTGAATTTTGTGAGCAAAGCACTAGAAACATCACTGAAAACGAGCTTGCCCTAGGGCGGAGTTACTAATGGCAGTGTTAAATGTATCCCATGATGTAGGCAAATAACATAGCAAGAAAATGGCTTTCATTTCATCATCAAAATGAAGCCCTTTTGATGTCAACTCAGTAAACACAATGTTAAACTTGTTCAGATGTGAACTGAAACTGCTACCTTCTTTCATCTTAAGATGCATAAGCTTCTTCATGAGAAACACTTTGTTTAATGCAGTCTTACCATCCCATGCCTAGCATAAAGACTCCCACAGTTCTTTAGCATTGGTCTTGTTCATTATCATGAAGAATATAATTGTACGAAGATGCAACCTAATAGTTTCTATGGCACGAACATCAAGCTCCTCCCCCTAATAATCAATGTACAAACCCTCTCTGCACTCTTTTGATGTCAACTGAGTAAACACACTGTTAAACTTGTTCAGATGTGAACTGACACTCCCACAGTTTTTTAGCATTGGTCTTGTCCATTATTGTGAAGAATATAGACTCACCAAGATGCAGCCTAATAGTTGCCATGCACGAGTATCAAGCTCCTCCCATTGATCATCAATGTACAAACCCTCTCTGCGCTCTTTCAATGGCAGTGAAAGTCCTTTGTTGATTAGGACATCAAGCATCTAATGCTTCCATATAATGAAATTTGTGCCATCAAATTTCTTAATGTAGTGATTTTCTTTCTCAGAAGATCGAGCCATACTAACAAGAGCTAACTGCTAGAGAAAAATGCTAAGAACTTATGGCATATTTTTTGCAAAAAAATTCAGAAGATTCTCCTCTGTTTAGGGATGAAAATCTCTCAACTAGAAGGTTAGCAAAAACACTACAATGTCACTCTGCAAAGGAGTGCTAAAGAAAACTAAAGTACTCAAGGGAAAAATCCGTCAAAGTCTCCTCTATACAAAGATGAAAATCTCAAGTAAAATTGAGCAAAAAAAAATGCATAAAGCAACAAAGAGTGATGGCAAGGCATAAACTCGCATATACTCCTCAAAGCAATTGTTGAAAGACTGCCAAATTAGCATCAGAGGACCTATACCCATCTATACATGTCCTATGGCGGCCCCACGAATGGGGATCTCTAGCAACATAATCCACCTCACACTGCATAACCCAGTCCCTAGTGCTCGTCTTCAAAAAAACATCACACAATGACCCTCACAGAAAGGTTATGTAGACTCGACTAGCCACATTCTGAGAAAGGGCTCTTTTGGAACGAGTCTAAAAAATGGTTAGGATTGCCAAAACAAGCAAAAATCGGCTCCACAACAAGGTACAATGGTAGTATCTACAACATAGTGTACATCCAAAACATGAATCTGTCACTGCAAAACTGTAGGACATGCACTCAAATAGGCGCCAATGAGATGCAAGAAAAATCTATAATCAAGTGAGCTCCCTACGGAGAGTAAAAGAATTTCTCTCAATAGAGCTCAAGTACACATAAGGTGCTAATCACGCATGTCCATATGCATAAAGTTCCCAAAGAGAATCAATCACTGATAAAAAAGCTCCCATTGAACCTCAAGTCTGTCACTAACAAAACCTATCAATTGTAGCCAACTAGGCTAGGCAAAATCAAACCACAGATGCTATGCATATAGTAACCGCAAGTGTAAAAACAATAGACTCATAGTGGAAAGCCTACCAAGAAAATCTAGAAAACCTATAGCTTTTTAGGCCTGTGAGTTTGGAAAACTGAGAAAAGATTGGTAATTTGTGAGCTGTCAATGGTTAAGCATAAGATAACCAAACCACAGAAGGCATACATAAAAAAAGAAAGTGCAAAATAGATCACTAAGAAGCCAAGCGATAACTCAAAACTTCTCTCTCTGATGATGCCATAAAAATTGTTGTATTGATGTTAAATATGGTGCCAATGTTGACGCTGATAAAAAAGTTGGATGTTGATGCCAATTTCCACCTCTAGATAAAAACACCTTGCCGATGCCAACTGCCAAGAAATCTGATGTTCTCTCTCTATCGCTCACTATGGAAAAGTTGTCGAAGCCGTGAATATTCATTGTCAATGCCGCAATCTAAAAAGATGATGACGCTGCTCCATGCCAAAGAGTTGTATGTGTGGATGTTTTTGAAAGCACGACGCTGATGTGTGTGTATGCATATATGCACACTCTTTCTTATGTGCTTTGCTTTTGTTGTTGGTCGAAAGAGTGTGTGTGTGTGTATGCACTCTCGTCTTCTCTATCTGATGTTGGGTCTTCTCTCTCTGTGTCTTGCTCTTTGTACTTCTACTCTGTGTTGTAGTGCTACATTATTGCCATCATTCTTTTTTTTCCAGCAATTTCCAACATTATACCTTGTAAGCTCAAGAGTTGATTAAATTGCTACTCAAATCTTTTGTGCTATAATACAGACTCCACCGCTATTTTGGATTTACTGCTAGTGCTTTGAAGAACTTTGTAACACTATGCAATTCTCCAGCATTGCTTTCTGCTTAACGAGTGCTGCTACATGAATTCAAAGTCTAGCACCATGTTTAATGTTTCCTAGTGCTACCTTCCAAGCTTGCTCACTTGCTCAATGTCAAGCAAGTGAGCACTGCTTTCTGCTTAACCAGTGCTACTACATGAATTCAAAGTCTAGCACCATGTTTAATGTTTTCTAGTGCTACCTTCCAAGCTTGCTCACTTGCTTAGTGTCGAGCTCATAGCAAAAAAATGTGCAGCTATATTTGATCTACAATTTCACTGTGTAGAACCTTAGGCTTGCCTCATAACCTGTGCACACACGTCAAGAGCGAAAGGAAACCACCGTAGCTCTGATACCACTTGTGAGTATGTCAGGGCGTACGTGCAAAGAGTGAGCGTGGAGTGAAAATGTGAATGAGTACATAGCTTGTGGGTGGAGCACATAGAGTGAGTTAGAAAATAACTCACAACTCATTATTCATGTATTATATAAAAAATAAGATTAGTCTAGAAGATGGGTTAGTAAGTGGTCCGACCAGTTGGCTTCAACCCCATCATTTCTATCTACTGATTTGTAGCTTAGCCAACAGGTCATATGAGAAAAGGGAATGAAAACACTGGCAAGTTTTGGTTACTTGAGTTAATTTTTTTTGACTTTTCTATGCATAAGCATTGCATCTATGAACACTTCATTGCCATTAAAATAGGAAGTGTTTGTAGCCACTAGAACTTGTTCAAGCGACATTTGCGATCCTATGCCGACCAAGTCTCTTGGAGGAGCTAGCTATTTTATGGACCTTTATAAACAATTCCATTAGGAAGGTGTGGGTTTATCTTTTGCATCAAAAGGATCAAGTTTTCTTAACATTTGTAGAGAATCAGTCTAGCAAGAAGCTCAAAAGATTGAGGACTAATATTGGTGGAGCGTACATATCTAGGGAGTTTGAGAATTTATGTAGCAGGAGAGGTATTAAGAGGTAGCTTACTGATCATCACACACCTAATCATAATGATTCTAAAGGATTTGTGGTATGGAAAGAAGCAACACTATGATTAAAGTCTTTGGATGTGAAGCATATACACATGTGCAAAAGGAGCTTCAGTAAAAGCTAGCCACAAAGTCACACAAGTGTATTTCCCTTGGTAATGGTGCAGATGCAGAATATTGTCTTTAGCACCCAAAATATTATAAGTCATTCATAGTTCACACGTTATCTTCAATGAGTAGAAGATACACAAAAAGACTATTAAAGAGGTTGAGTATAGAAAGGTCACATTTGAGGACATTTCCTTAGATTCAATGAAAACTCAAAAGACTAGTGATGCACCTTCCACTAGCAACACTCCAAGTGACAAGGCATGTAATGGAATTGGCCTATTAACTTGAGAGTGGCGGAAATTAATGAGAGTACTTTTGAGAAATCACTTTGTGAGCATAGCGGGTGAACATCGTTGAAAGTAACAACATAAACATAGCTATTAGTTAACTTGGCATGAACAATACTTTTGCAAGAGAGAGACTTTAGAGAACATGAAAACATTTGAGGACCGGATTTATGTGGAGCTAGTCCCCCCTCCAATAGGCATTTGTATTATGATTTCTCCCATTAAGAGAGACTTGTTACAATACAATCTTGATGTTCCTTAGGACCTAGGTGATGCAATGAAGATGGAAAGCTTCATGCATCACAAGCATAACATAAACTTTGAAGAAATGTTTAACTATCCCAAGCCTTAGTCCCAAGACCTCAAACACCTTCAAAGGTGGAGAGAGCTAGCAGGGAATGAAAGTAGGGAAGAGGAAGAAGAAACATTTCATAGGAGAAAAAATTAGTTCCTCACTTATGATAACTCTTCTTGCTAGCATACATAATAGCATGGTAATGAAGATGGAGAAGATGGAAAGCTCAAGCATTGAAGCATGGCTCTTGGTTGGATTTGCACTCCATAGCCAAGAGTGTTGGTGTAGGCTCTCAACCTCTACTTGCTTGGAGAAGGAGAGGGAGCTCTTGCACATTGCACATTGCATAATGAGAGTGTGTGTGAGTCTGTGTGAGAGAGTATACCCCTTGAGCAACCCCCCCTTGTAGCTCATGCTCAAAGCTCATTGGACACCTCCGGGCCTAGCCAATCACAAGCAGGAGGCATTACAAGCAACAAGGGTAGCCTTGGGACAAGTGTTCCGATTTCCCCTCTGAGAGAGAGGACTTGATAAATGCAAAGACAATTAATTAAATCTCCTAAATTATCATTGGACCACTTGACAAGTGTCCCTTTTGCTTTCTTTGAACTAGGCATGCCTTGTGTGAGTGTGTGTGTGTGTGTGTGTGTGTGTGTGTGTGTGTGTGTGTGTGTGTGTGTTCTCTCTCATCCCCCCTCATGTAGGGATCACCCCCTCCTTGTTGGGATTGGATTTTTGACTTTTGACACCTCAAGCCCCTCAAGATTAGGCCCAGTTCCCACCACAAGCTTGGCCCTTAAGCACTTCAAGCTTGGGTTGGGTTCTCACCTCAAGTACAACCCTAGCATCTCAAGCATGAAAAGCACCTCAAGCATCTCAATCATCAAGCACCTCAAGCATGTCAAGCATCTCAGCCATCAGGCACCTCAAGCACCTTAAGCTTAGGCCGGGTTCCCACCTCAAGCTCAACCCTAGCTTACCTAAGGTCAAAGGACTTCTACACTCATTATTGGAGGTCTTCAATGAAGCTAATCCCAAGGTCTTATGCTCCATTAATTATCCTTGCTCTTTGATAGACCATCTCTCATTTGGGCCCCTTTACCATTGGCCTCGTGTTGAGATAGATCTATAAGCACATGTCTATATCTTAACCCTTGTTCCCGTTTATTCTCCCACATTAAATGATCATTTTAATATGAGAAAATCATTTGGGTTGGTTAGATATTAGATTTTATGACATTACCCCTCTCTTGAAATCATAGTCCTCCTTGACTATGAGGTAGAAAGGATAAAGCTTTAGTCATTAGTCAATCTTACTTAGCGGGTAGAGGATCCCTTTTTACCCTACGACATCTTTCCAAGATGGATGGCTAATCCATTTGGCGCTTGGGAGACATAGCTTCCGCAAGCATGTCTGCTCTTTAGTCCATTTCATTATCCCAAAGTAGAGTGACAAATTCTGCTTGGTGTTTGAGATACATTGTCATCACAAACATGATTCTAAGCATGCATAGTATTTAAATTTGTGCACAATTATAAAGAGAACTAGTCTTATAAGTCAAAAACATGGGTCATTTAAAAGAAATTTGTATATTTGCTTACTTTAATGTAGCATTGTAAGCATTGACAAGGTTCATACTATCCTTAAGCTGTATTCCTTGCATCCATCTAGCATCTTCAAAAGGATAATTTTGGAACTTAATAAGATACTGGCGGATAATCTTACCATGTGTAGTACCTTGTCTTCATGCTGAAGGATAGCTTCGGGTTGTAGCACCTCTTCTTGGTCTTAACTTCGGGAGGGTGTTCGATAATCGGTTTACTTGGTGGCTCTCCTTTGTAGGGCTTAATGCTCACATGAAAGGCATTATGTATGAGCCAATGGTTGGGCAACTTGATTTGGTAAGCCGTCTCATTGATGGGCTTCAAGATTTGGAAAGGACCATAGTGTCTTTTTGCTAGCTTATCATAATACTTTTGATGGCCCATAGGATTTTTGCTCATCGTTTGCCTTAATCAAGCCTTAGGAAACTTGAGTAAGACCCAATCATTTTCTTTAAACGTTAAGGCCCTTCTGTGCTTGTCAGCAGCAACTTTTTGCCTTTATTGAGAGATGGATATAGCCTCCTTAATCTTTTGAAAAGATTCTTGTAGGTCACGGCTATACTCATTGGCAGCGAAGATCTTCCCATGTACTTTAAGTAGCAAGGGACTTTTAGGTCTTCCCTCAATGATCTCAAAAGGTGCTTTTCCCGCAGAAGTATGTACAGTATTATTGTAGGCATACTCTACGAGAGGTAAGTACTTTTTCCATTGTGAGCGTTGATCTACTTCGGTAACAGAAGTCTTGAGTAGATCGAGTATCGTAAGATTGGCTATCTCACTTTGGCCATCCATTTGTGGGTGATAGGCCGAAGAGAAATTCAATCTTGTTATTAGATTTTCAAAGAGACCTTTCCAAAAATTACTGGTCATTCTAGGATCTCTATCTGACACAATGGATGTGGGTAAGCCATGGTGTTTGAAAATCTGAGATATGAAGAGAGTTGCCATTTGGTGTGCCTTAATAGTCTTTTTGACAGGAATAAAGTGTGCTTGCTTGCTAAATCTGTTGACTATTATCCATATTCCCGTATTCCCATGGATAGACTTGGGTAATCAAAAGATGAAACCCATGGATATACTCTCCCATGGTGAATTTGGGATAGGCAATGGCTGGAGTAATCTAGGTTGCTTCCCTCTATCATACTTGGTCTTTTGGCATTTTGAAACATACTCTTGTATGTCCACTTTCATGGTAGGCCAATAGAAATACGTCTCTACTCCCCGAAGAGTAGGTTGAATACCTCTATGCCCTGCATAGGGAGGAGCATGGGATTCGTACATAGCTTTCTCATGAAGGGAATGGATAACACATAGCCTATTGCTGTGGAGAAGATAACCATCCTACAAGGTGAATGTTCCTCTTTCTTCCCTAAAGCAAGGGCTGACATTATGTCTCTAAAGTCAAGGTCAGTAGCATACTCATCTATCATAGAGGATAGATCATTGTGAGTAGCTATAGACACCGCATTGACTTTTGGTCGTCGTGAAAGAGCATCGGCCACTTGATTGTGCTTATGAGCAATGTGAGCAATATGAAAATTAAACTGCGAAAAGAAAATTTTCCCACCTCATTTGTTTGTTGGAAAGCCTGGTTTGCGTTATGAAATACTTGAGACTTTGGTGGTCGGTTTGTAGGATAAATGGAGTCCTCAATAGGTAGTGCTTCCATGTGTCTAGGGCATGTAGATCAACTAAAAGCTCTTTCTCATAAATTCCCAAGACTCGTTCATCCGTATTGAGCATGCGGCTCTCATATGCTATGGCATGCCCTTCTTGAAGCAAAACTGCTCCAAGGAAATCACCACAAGCATCACATTGGACCTCAAATGGCTTTGAGAGATCCGGAAGCATGAGGACTAATTGGGAGGTAAGCTTCTCCTTGAGCTTATCAAAAGCATTTTTCTCCTTAGCAGCCCATACATAACGTTCTTCTTAGTTAAGTCATGTAGTGGTCCTGTTATTTGAGAGAATTTTGCTATGAAGCATCTATAGTATGCGTACATACCAATAAAGCTTCTTAGTTCATGTAGATTCCTTGGAATCCTTCTATCACCTCTAGCTTTGATGGATCCATACGGATACCATCTTGATAGATAATATGACATAGGTATTGAATCTCTTGGAGGAAAAATTCGCTTTTCTTTTGGTTGAGAAAAAGCTTGTTCTCCCTCAATGCTTGAAAAATTGGTTGGAGATGTTGCTTATGTTCCTCCAAAGACTTGGAGTAGATGATGATATCATCAAAGAACACTCCAATGAATTTGTGGTAAGGTCTAAAAATTATCTCCATTAGACGATTGAAGGTAGCTGGTGCATTAGTCAAACCAAAAGGCACGATTAGATATTCATCAAGATCGAACGTTGTGCAAAACGGGGTCTTTAGGATATCTTCATCCACTATCCTTATTTGATGATAACCACTTTTAAGGTCAATCCTACTGAAGTAGGTAGATCCTTGTAGCTTATCAAACAGATCTTCTACCCGAGGCACGAGAAATCTATTTTTGATAGTGATATGGTTTAGTGATCGATAGTTCACACACATACGGTATGTACCATCTTTCTTTTGCACTAAAAGGACTAGAGAACAAAAGGGAGAGGAACTAGGCCTCACCATCCCTTTGTCTACCAATTCCTACACTCGCCTCATGATCTCCTCTTGTTGAGCTTGAGAGACTCGATAAGGAGGCTTGTTAGGTGGTGAGCTTCCTGGAAGGAGCTCAATGCGATGGTCATCATCCCCTCATTTTGGAGGTAAGTCCATAGGGATATCATCGATGAACACATCTTGGAATCCTTTTAGAAAAGTAGACAAGTCGAACTCTTCTTGATTCTTAACCTTTACATTTGATGAAACATTAGGATCTTTTAGAGACTCTTTGATAAAAATCATGTACGTAGAAACTGAGCTCTTCATTGATTTATCAAAAGCAGAAGGATTTACAAGTGGAATAGTGCGACCATGCTCACTAGCATCTATATACATGTTCTTTCCTCTGTAGGTGAAGTAGATTCTCCTTTCAGGGAACTTCATATTGGCAGCCATGTGATCAAACCATGGCGCCCCTAGGATAGCATCCTCATGTTGGAGAGGAGAGATGAAAAAGTCTTCTTTGTCGACATAGCTTTGGACATGAAGCCTCAACTTCCCAATCAAGAACAGAGGCTTGTTGTCCCTTGAAATCTGTGTCAGCCATTACCATATCTCCCATCTCACAAGCTTGAATGCCCAACTTGGTGGCCAACTCCATTGATATGAAGTTGTGAGTAGAGCCAGGGTCAAACAAGATGAAGGCATCATGCTCTCTTACCTTTCCCCAAGCATAGGAAATTGATGATCCTTTGCAATGAGCATCCTCTTTTGGAGCTTCGATGGTGAAAGCCCTAGGAGTCTCGGTGTGATCATTCTTTTTGGGGCAATAACGATAGCCATGTCCTTGCTCCCCACACTTGAAACACTTATGGTGGTCCTTGCAAAAATCTTCAAGTTCTTCAAGAGAGAGTTTGTTTTTGCCTTTGTAAACTCCCTTCTCCTTGGACCGATTGTTGTTGTTGTTGTTGGAAGTGCCTTGGGAAGAATTTTGATCATTGGTTTTTCCCTTTGCATCATTTTTGTCTTTGTTTTCCATGGGCTTGACATTCTGTCTAGCCCCTTGATGGAAATTGATGCGTGAATCAACCATGGTGTGATGGATTACTTCGCTAATATAACCAGGCCATTGAGAGTTGATGTATTCGGCCATCTCTTTAGGTAATCCCCCACAAAATTGTTGTCTTTGCTCGGCAAAGTCTATCTTTTGAAAGACAGTAGCCTTGAGATGTAAATCCCAAAACTTGTCTACATACTTGTGGATAGACTCATGAGAGAGAAGCTTCAAGCTGCACCATTCGGTAAGCACTTTGTCCTTTGCATCGCTTGCAAGGAATTGCTTCATGATGGAAACTCGTAGAGTTTTCCATGTTTTTGGGGCTTCGCCATTGCCACGAACCATTGACGAGCTGGTTTTTCGAAGTGCATAGCTACATCATTAACACCTTCATGTGCAAAATCAAAGCTATCAATGTTCATTCTACTCTCTTGATTATTGTCAGCCATGTTAATAGAATTTATGTATTTACTTAGTGTATGCTTTGGCAATTCAAACCCTTAGTTGCCACTCCTCTTAGCCTTTGAAAATTGGCTCTTAAGTATCTACACCCACGGCTCGAAGTGGTTAATTATAGAGAGTATTGGAGTAGGTCTAACATAGCAGAGTTGCCGAGGGCTAGCCCCTTTAGGACTTCTTCTGGCTCAATAATGGTAAAGCCGTAGGCAAGTCTAAAAAGACTCCAAGGTGTGCACCGTATCCCACATAGTGGGCTCAACAAAACCGATAATAGATCCCAGTTCCACATCCCCTAACATAATTAACAAAATCAACCATTTATAGGCTACTTAAGGACCTCTCTTCTTAAGCAAGAAAAGAGAAACCAAATGGTCTGATACCAATGTAATGGAATTGTTCACCCACTATGCTCACAAAGTAATTTCTCAAAAGTACTCTCATTAATTTCTGCCACTCTCAAGCTAACAGGGAATGAGGGTAGGGAAGAGGAAGAAGAAACATTTCATAGGAGAAAGAATTAGTTCCTCACTTATCATAACTCTTCTTGCTAGCATACATAATAGCATGGTAATGAAGATGGAGAAGATGGCAAGCTTAAGCATTGAAGCATGGCTCTTGATTGTATTTTCACTCCATAGCCAAGAGTGTTGGTGTAGGCTCTCAACCTCTACTTGCTTGGAGAAGGAGAGGGAGCTCTTGCACATTGCATAATGAGTGTGTGTGTGTGTGTGTGTGTGTGTGTGTGTGTGTGTGTGTGTGTGTGTGTGTGTGTGTGTGTGTGTGTGTGTGTGTGTGTGTGTGTGTGAGAGAGAGAGAGAGAGAGAGAGAGAGTATACCCCTTGAGCAACCCCCTAGCTTGCTTTGGTCGACCCCCCTTGTAGCTCATGCTCAAAGCTCATTGGACACCTCCGGGCCTAGCCAATCACAAGTAGGAGGCATTACAAGCAACAAGGGTAGCCTTGGGACAAGTGTTCCGCTTTCCCCTTTGAGAGAGAGGACTTGATAAATGCAAAGAAAATTAATTAAATCTCCTAAATTATCATTGGACCCCTTGGGTGGCCAACCAATAGGCTTCAGGCACACCATGAGGGCAACATGAGGAGGAACTTGACAAGTGTACCTTTTGCTTTCTTTGAACTAGGCATGCCTTGTGTGAGTGTGTGTATGTTCTCTCTCATCCCCCCTCAAGTAGGGCTTGACCCCTCCTTGTAGGGATTGAATCTTTGACTTTTGACACATCAAGACCCTCAAGATTAGGCCCAGTTCCCACCACAAGCTTAGCCCTTAAGCACTTCAAGCTTGAGCTGGGTTCTCACCTCAAGTACAACCCTAGCATCTCAAGCATGACAAGCACCTCAAGCATCTCAATCATCAAGCACCTCAAGCATGTCAAGCATCTCAATCACCAGGCACCTCAAGCACCTTAAGCTTAGACTAGGTTCCCACCTCAAACTCAGCCCTAGCTTACCTAAGGTCAAAGGACTTTTACACTCATTATTGGAGGTCTTCAATGAAGCTAATCCCAAGGTCTTATGCTCCATTGGTTAGCCTTGTTCTTTGATAGACCATCTCTCATTTGGGCCCCTTTACCATTGGCCCCGTGTTGAGATAGATCTATAAGCGCATGTCTATATCTTAACCCTTGTTCTCGTTTATTCTTCCACATTAAATGATCAGTTTAATATGATAAAATCATTTGGGTTGGTTAGATATTAGATTTTATGACAAGGCAAATAGTAGTAGTCAGCCATTGAGATAATCTCGTAGATCCTCATACCCACTTGAGCGGTTTTAGTTAGGGTTGGATTATGTCGTGTTGAATAACTACGGTGAGCCATCTTGTTAGAAAGAAGCCATGCAGATGGATGGCAAGGCATGTATAATTTCATCTCTCAAATTTGATTTTCTTTATTACCTTTTTATGATCCAAGCATGGGGCATTGCTAATATCAATACATTGGTAACTATATTTGAGGTGTGAAAATGTATTTTCAAGGTTTTAGAAAATTGAGTACTCTCAATAGGCTTTCTATTTATGATAACCCTTCAATGACGTTAAATATCAACACATCTTCTAATTGGAAAATTGTTGCAGGAGCGAATCACACCACCCATAAAGTGCATGCAACACAAACTAGATCAACATAATGTCAATCGAGGACACAGATGACACATAGGCACACAGAAGAAATCTTTTTAGCTTGTCAGGCTGAGACCATCCTACACATTCAACACTCTAGAAGGCCAACTAAACCACAATCTAGAATCTTGCTACTCTCAACTACACCACCCAACCTGCATACACACAAACGAAAGGAAACCCATCAAATCATGCCAGAATCATATGAACTCAAGGAACACAATCCCTCACTAGGATACACCTGTCCCTAAGCCTCTACACTCAAAACCCTAGCTCAAAACCCATCTGCAAAAAACGCATATAAAGACAAAGCAGAATTTTGAAGTGCTCAAAGTTGAAATCTATGAGTACCTATGTGTAGCTTATGTTGCTACGATTCTAACGACTACTTGCAGGCAGAAAACAGACATCGTTTGATAGACTTACGATCGCAAATAGCTCGTCGATGCGCGAGCACGTTCGCTTCGTTGGCGTCGATGCGTAGCTCTTGCGGAGCCTAGCACGATGATGTAGTTGGATCTACAATGTGATGAACGAGCTGGGAGTAGCTCCAGGATAAAGCTCACGCTCTCTCTCTTCCTCTCTCACACACAATAGACGACAGCGCTAAAATTTATGATTATGATGAAGTGTATTTACAAAAGTGACCTAAGTACCTTATATACTAAGGATACCTTAGGTTAACCAAATGTACACTTTGCCGTACGTGTTGAACGTTGGGAACTTGCATGTGCACTGTGTGCGAGCTTCGAAAGGCTGGAAACACACAGATAGAGAGTCCTAGCAAGCTCAAAGAACAATGGTGTGTCACTCACCTCTCAATGCTTGCGTCATGAAGGATCCTCTGCTACGAAGAAGAAGGAGCTTCCGCTGATGCCGCACTCTACCGCCTCGCTGCCACCGATGTCGCCACAATGCTCGATCACTCTCTCTCTCTCTCTCTCTCTCTCTCTCTCTCTCTCTCTCTCTAGCATACACACACATACACGAAGGAGAAGGATTCAGAGATGGAGCAAGAGAACTTCTTAGCTTACACCTCTGAGAATGAGTATTTTTAGGTCATATGGACCTTTTATAAAGAGTTTGGCCCATTCACACATGGACATCCATAGTGGCCGGTCGTTGCAAAACTGCTGTAAAAATAAGACAAGTGGTGCGCCTCTCATCGGCAATCACCTACACACCTATTGGATCGACAAGCCCGGTCCATGACTCACTCAAATAAATAATATGCGTCCGTTGAAGGTGACAGGGTGTCCGTGAGGGTTAACATGCCCCCCTTCCTGATGTAGATTCCATCCTCGGAAGCTATTGAGATGAAGCCCGTTCGTCGAGGTGGAAGAGCATCTGAGATTGAATGTCCTTTGCCTTCTTCAATCACTGCAAAATTAACCAAAATTGGCATAGTAACTGCATTCTCATATACAATTAAAAATTATATGCAGTTGTAGGTAGACAAATTGATAGGTAACAAAATATTAAACAGTTTGTCAGCAATAAACATTAAACTGTAATATAATCAAACGCATAAACAATTGTAAAGGTAAAAAACTAAACAAGTTTGGGGTTGCTATTTAACGGTCGAAAGGCACTAGAGGTCAACTATTAATACCATGGGCAAGCTTTTTAATTTTCTCTAGTCAATGAAGCTGTTTAATCGCGAGAACCAAGTATTTCATGTCGGAGGGCTGACTAGAGGCTATACCTAGAAGACCTTATAGTTAAGCTATGATAAAAGGAATTGCTCATGAAATCACCGCTTGAATTATTTTGTTTTCTTTGACCCCCCAAAGTCTTTTCACATTGATTCAATTTTGATGTGTGTGCTTATTTTGTATGCCTTTGGTTTTCTGCTTTTCAAGTAAAAGCGCCCACACTGGGAACCTCTAGGGCTCTAGTACCATAGGCGATACATGTGAGTGAAGTACCAAATCAAGCTAGGATTTCTCTTCCAACTTAAAATTTTACATTGTGGCACCTTTGATTTTTCAGCATTTTAATTTTGTAACTTTGGGGGGTCATAGAACACTGTTACCCTCCCCAGGCTCATCACACTAGTAAACTCCCTTTATAATACTTAAGCTAAAGGTCAATAGAGACTAAGCCCACTAAAAAGACCAAGTACATTTCACAAAATGCTGCTTAAATTGGATTAAGAACCTAAAGTAACCATTGATTATTAGGAAGGCATTCCCCATGGTATTAAGAGAAGATCTCTAACTCCTAACTTGGTCAAACTAGCTTAGTCAGACTGCTTGATTCTGAAACCTAAACAAGGAATTATGACATAAAATTATATAGAATCTAATCTTTAATCTAAGAAAATGTGCGGAATATTGTGCTACCAATCACATTTGAAGCAGACAATAGTGGATGCAAAAACAAAGACAAGGGGCAATGCTAATGGTCAAGAAACACATGTTTGTGTTGATGATCGCGCTTGATTTGAAGAGTGAACAAGAGAAAGATTCCATGAAGGTCCAAATCCTAACAATAGCAACACGTTCCTATACATACTAGAAAACACAAAAAATACCTCTAGGAGGCACATCGGTGGGAAGAGGCACCAAACCTTATTGAACACAAATAAACATCATAAGGAACCCTAACCTAATTATTTGCACTCTCCCTAGAGAGTCAAGGGAATAGGATATTCTAGAGATTGGGGGGGGGGGGGGGGGGATAACCCTAAGGCTAAACCCCTATCCTTGTCATCATCAAGAAAAACAAAGTCATCAGTCGTGAGACCATATGTGCCTCGTTACGCACTCCATACATAAGGACTTTATCACCAACATTGATATCTTTGTCCTTTAGATGATGGTCAAACCATTTCTTCCTCCTATCTTTCTCCACAAGTGCATTTTGCATAGTTAGTTGTCTTTCTTCATCTAACCTCTCAAGGATATATAAATGCTCAACTAAAGGGTTACCGTCCTAACGTTCTTGTGAAGCTATGTGTAGACTAGGAATTACAAACTCCCATGGCATAACTGCTTCTTGGCCATATGTCATTTTGAATGGTGTACAATTAATAGCCACTTTGTAAGAAGTATGGTAAGCCCATAGAGATGATGTCAGCTTCAAATCTCAATCTATGCAATGAGATTCGACTGTTTTGGTCAAGATAGAAATTAAGGTCTTGTTGGTACTCTCAGCTTGGCCATTTGCTTGTGGATAATAAGGTGTGGACTTATGGTGAGCTATCATGAAATTGGTAGTGAGTTCTTTTATCACTCCATTTATAAAATGAGTACCATTGTCACTCACAATCTCAAAGGGACAACCAAATCTTGTAATAATGTTCTCAAAGAGAAACTTGGCAGTTGACCTTGCATCAGCCTTACGTGTCGCCCTGGCTTCCACCCACTTTGTCACATAGTCAGTGGCAACAATAATATATCGAGATTGAGTGCTACGAGCTGCCGGACTAATTGGGCCTACAAAGTCTAAACCCCATTTTTCAAATGGTTGAGTCACTTTAAAATGATGTAAGGACATCTTATCCTTTTGCTGTGTGATCTTGTAACGTTGGCATTCATCACATCCTTTTGCAAAAAGTGATGCATCCTTATATAACTAGGCCACCAATAGCCTGATTGCAACACATTTTTAGTAGTTAGTTTCCCTTAGAAATGTCCTCCGGCTATACCCATGTGGGCTTCTTGCAGTATGTATAAATCCTCATCCTCACAGGCACAACGTCTAAGAATATTGTCCTTCCCTAGATTGTAGAGTCCTGCAATGAGAGAATAAGTTTCACATTCTTTTACAAATTTCAAACTATATCCTTACAAAGCTCTTTTGGGTGGAAAACCATTAACTAGAAAGTTCACAATCTTCTCACTCCATTCAAGCATTCTCTCGACTAGAAATAAGGAAGTATCGGGCAATTCATCATCGACTTTAGTAGGGGCTTCACCATTGGGTATGCTAGACAAATGATCCACCATGACATATCTTTTACCAGGTCTCACCACAACGGTGAAATCAAACTCAAGAAGAATTAACAACCATTGTGTAATTCTTCCCGTGGAACAAGGGTTATTTACTAGATACAACAAGGCTTGATGATCAACATAACTTGTTGGCCAGAAGGTAGTAGCGAAATTTCTTCACTGCATAAATCATAGCTAAACCCTCCTGCTCTGTAGTGGTGTAGTTTCTCTCAACATCATTCAATTGACGACTTGCAAAGCTAATGGGGTAGTCCAATTTATGTTCTCCTAGTTGAGCTAGAACACATCCAATAGAAAAGTTTGATGCATCAATATGCACATGGAAAATTATATTCCAATCGGGCACTTGTAAAATGGGAGTGCTTATCAAGGTCTTTTTCAATGACTCATAAGCATGGTCACACTCCGCGGTCCAGTGGAACTCAATAAGAAGCTTGTACAAAGGACAAGCTATCTCGGCAAAGTTTAAAATAAATCGCCGATAATAACCAACATGGCCCATGAACCTTTGAACTCCTTTATAGTTTGTAGGTGGTGGAAAATCAACAATGGCTTTAATTTTGCTCTCATCTGTGAAAAATCCCATTTTTGGACACTATATGCCCTAAAATGACTCCATGTTTAACCCAAAATTGGCATTTGAAAGGGTTTAAGGATATGCGATACAATCTGCATTTCTCAAACACTTTTTGTAAGCATGATAGATGTTCCTTCCAAGAGGAATAAACACAAAGGTCATCTAAGAAAGCTTCGCAAAACTCCCTCAAATATTCTCTAAAAGCGGTGTTTATTAATCTTTGAAAGGTAGCAAGGGCATTGGTTGAGCCAAACGCCATAACGCAAAATGCGAACACTCCAAATTCGGTGATTTGATTTTGATTTTAGCCAAAGTACCCCCCTAAAAAGCTATAAGCTTCCTTCCGTGCAACTCTTTCAAGCACATGTTCTGAATATGGAAAGGGGTAATGGTCCCTCCTGGTGGCTGCATTGACCTTCTTGAGATCCACGCACACTCTGAGTTTCCCTTTCTTTTTCGGCACAATCACTATTCGAGACACCCATTCTGAGTGCTCAATAGGGTATATGAATCCGCATTTGACAAGCTTTTCAATCTCTTCTTGCACAATCTTTGCATACTTAGGATTCAGTAGGTAGGGTCGTTGCTGGACTGGTTTAGCCATGTTGTTCATGGGAATCCTGTGTTGCACCACGGAAGGTGGAACACCTTTCATATCATGATATGTCCAAACAAATATATCCTTGAATTCCTTGAGAAGTTCTTTAAGTACATACTCCTTAGTCTCTGTTAGATCTTGGGCAATGAAGACAGGTTTGGACTCCTCATTTGGGTCTGCTAACTCTATTTCCTTAACTATTGCTGGACCATCATAGACTCCATTGCTTCCATCGATAGGTTTTCTTTGAGCCTTTGTATACACAACCTTACGCTTCTCCGTGGTGTAGGATTTGAAATGATCGGGTGCAGGATGTAAGTCTGTGGGGTCTTGTTGTTCTGTGGATTGTGATTTCACTTTCACTTCCTTTTGTTGTTGAGCTAACTGATTTTGTCGTCTCCTTACGGTACGGCTCATCTTTGGCTTCTTTGTAGCCTCTAGCTGTGCGATGTCAATGGATTGTGGACTACACCATATAATGCTTTGAAGATATTCACCCCAATTATATAATGCTTCCAATGAGCATCACATGCCCCTATATAATTAATCCATTCCGTGGTAGATTTCTTTTCGTTTATTCTAGCAAGCACATTTGCTCGATAATGTCGCCTCTTATATCTCTTACTCTTCTTGTCTAATTATCGATTATGGTCGATCTCTAGTGAAGACTCACTAGATGAATTGCCGCTCGTGTCTTCAATCGTCTTGGATAGATTGTCACCTAGGGTACCACTAGGCCCTGAATGGTTTGTCCCCACATTTGCACTAAGATTTAACTCAGATTCTTTGTCCTCATAGTCAATTTCAATTGATGATTCTGACTCCGAATTGTGTGGGCTATAGTCTTGTGAGACGGTACTGGTTCCAATGTCAGTCAAGCCTTCATCCCGTAGGTCATCAAAACCTATATACATTGCTTCTATCATATTTAAGGGTACGAGTGGTGGCATTTCATACCCCTCAAGTGTTACCCAGGTTGTCCCCCTATTTCCCCAAGTGTCTATGGTTGCTGCTAGGTGGACCCAATCCACATTGTCAGACTCAGACATCCCAGGTAGAACGTCCATATAAGGAGAATCTTCCCCAAGATCAGTGTCCATTTTACATGTCTAACAATACTGCAATGGGGCCGAAACTGTGGTGTTAGATCTATGATCAATTATAAATCTGTTTCCTAGAGGATGTGCTCGACCAGTTACAAGATCTACTCAAATAACAGAGTCCTAGAACTGCAAGTAGACATGGTTTTTAGACCAGTCATGCACCATTTTTACTTCCCTCATGAAAGGGCGTCCTAAGATCATCTCAGATGTCATAGTGTGCTTGGAGAGATCCATAACAATGAAAGTATTTCTTATTTTATGTCCAAAGACCTTGATCTTGAGATCTTCTAGCATCCCAATAGGTTTAACAATAAACCCATTGGCCATCTTTACTACTATGGTTGTGGTCCCAAGGTGAGGTCTTCCCATATTTTTCCAACAATTTTTAGTCACAATGCTAACCCCAACACCACCATCACCGATTCCCTTCATAGTTAATCCCTTGGTGTGGTGATTGGTATGGTTGCATTGGATTTATTGCCCTCAAAGTATTGTCCCAACTTGTTAACATGTATTTCTACAACAGATTTCTCACCTAGGTTGGGTTGTGGATCTAAGTGTCCCTCCTCTATTGGCATCTCCCTAATTGCATCCATCTGTGAAAATTGTGGTAGCCCAACTTTCAGTCCTCCATTGAGGAAAGCTCGAAGAGCTAAGAATAGCTCGGGGTCCCAATATAGTTTGGACATGATGGTGGTTCTAACTTCTGAAGCCATGAAATCCATCAATTTTGCAATGTTTAACGACACCTTTTGGGCTTCAGTCCCTCGACGTGGGGAAGATGGGATCTCCATTTCTTCGACAGGGTCAGGTAGTCCCTCTGTAAACATTCTTTCCAAAAAGAAGTGAATACGCCCACTTTCCCATTCTCTTGGCAGTGTAATTGATATAATGGCCTCTTGCAGCAAGAGCAGCTACTTGATAGACAGGTTTGACTTTGCCCCAATAGTCCTCCATGTAGTATTGCGGACTTTCTTCAAGCGCATCAATCCCATAGCCAATATTAGGGTCTATATCTTCCTCACAGCCTTCCAAACAAGCAATAGATGACTCACAACCCACTTGATTCACAGAAGTGATTCTCGGATGTGGTGGTTGCGGTCCTAGCACTAGAGGTGGTAAGGGTGTTGTTTGAACAATATTTTGGGCCCTAGGGACCATGTGTTGTGATGTTTGTTCAAGAGGTGGGGCCGACATCAATGCAGGCACTCGAGGTGTGTCTATCCATGCTAAGGTTGGCCTATTGGCCATCACGCACTTAAATACTATGCAATCTTTAGTTTGATGACCATACCTCCCATAGGCATTGTAATTCCCATTGAATTTTACTCTAAAAGTAGGGCATTCACTGATACTATGCAGACCATAGCATACTGAGCACCGTTGTTGCTCCCTTCTTGGATACATATGATTGTTTTGTGGAGCATGATTGTCTCTAAGACTCTCTTGAATGGCCTTAAAGTCATCTCAGATATCTTTGGCTCCTTAGCAATAGACTTTGGGATCATTGGCTGATGCCCCGATGCTTGCAAGCTAGTAGATTTAGGCTCAACATACACTCTTTCTCCTTGAATCATTAAATTATCCTCCAATTGGATCGCATTGGTGATGACGACTTCCCAAGTGGTGATACCTCTAATGACTACGCCATTGTAGATATCCTCCTATCGTAATCCCCTAATGAATCTATCAAGCAATTGGTTATTATTGAAGCGCTCATTTGGATTACAACGAGAATTCAAATGCTTCAAGCGACTAATAAAGTCTCTCACGGACTCTCCTTCCTCTCGTTGGGCTTTCTGGAGCTGAGATGCTACACCCCAAAGCACTCCCTCTTGTATGTATTCTTTCAAGAACAATCTCCTAAGGGTAAGGGTAAATCGTTTTTTCTTCCACCCTTAGGGTTCTATACCAATCCCCAGTCTTCCCACTTAAGGTTAGCTTAAAGAATTACTCTTATGCAGGTCATTGTGTTCTCTTAGAGAATCGCATATTTGTTCAAATACTTCAATATGCTTTCTCATATCCCCGTCTCCACTAAATTTTTGTGTGAGGTTGGCTATTTGTACTGCCTTACTTCTAGGCTCTTTATCAGGCATGTTAAGCATATTCTCAGCAATAGATCGATCGATAGCTTGAGCAAATGTTGCCAAGTCACCTAAGTGAGCAGGCACCGTGGGTGAAGGGGCTCCAGAGACTACATGTGGAGTAGGTATTGGCATTCAGCTTGGCGCATAGGAAGCCCTTGGGTTCCAAGTTTTGTACGGTTCTGTGCTATGTGGCGGTCCAAAGTTCATATGTGTGGCCCTAGGCATAGCAGACGTCGGATGTGACATGCTAATGCTAGCCGGTATGGTCCCATTGAAATAAGAGCTTGGGTGTTGTAGTTGTGGAGCATAAGTTGTTGAAACAATGGGAGGGGTAGGAGCTATATGAGTACGAGGATCCGTAGGTGTATATGATTAGATCACACTTGAGGTACTATTGCAGACATTGAGCTACCATGTAGCGGTGCTTTACTAACAAAAGAGGTCCATGGGGTGTTTCTTGGCATGTCCATCACTGGGGTAGGCATGGTAGCCGTGGTGTCATCAAGGGAAAGATGAGCTAGACTTGGAAAAGTAAAGCTATCACTTGTGAGCTTAGATTGCACTGAGACCCTTGGTGAAACAACATATGGATCAGATTTACCAAGGGAGTCTCCATTTGCGATAAGGTTGGTTGTTTAGCCTTTACTATATCAAGGAATCTCATGAGACCCATTGAAGGCATGTGGATCCCCTTGTTCTGTCTCTCTAGCTCGATAACCCTATGGATGACCTCACAAACTCTTCGTTGTTGATCCTCTACACGAGTAGCACCCGTTGTGGATTGTAGGACATCTAACCAACCCACGTGATAGGTGTGACCTGTGTATAGGTCAATTAGAGTTTTCGTTTGTAGTTCGTACTCCGAGTTCTTATGTAGGAATGCTCCATCTAGGATTGAGGTGCTAGGGGTGTCCTTTGAACTAGATGCAATGTGGCTCTCTATGGGTTGACCCTTAGTGGTCGCTAATTCAGGAGCACTTGATTGCTCTCCTAGTAAGGATATTGACATAGGGGCTTTTGCTTTTAACTCTCTTTGTTGCTCTGTGCGTAAGCTCTCGATTTGATTTTCCCTAGCCGCAATGATATACCGCTCAACCTCTTGCACTTCGGCAAGGCTTCTACCATCAGGTAATATAACCTCGGAGGGGAATAGCTCTCAAGAGTCAGGGGGTGTAGTGAATGGAGTATGCACGTGCACACTCTCCAGGAGCATGGGGTCTACGTTGGTCATGCATGGCGAATTTACTTTCCCACCCCCTCATTTACATCATTAGCCCCATGTTCGAAGCAAATGGCTCTACTAAAGGTTTCCCTCAAGCGGCTAAGCATGCTCGGCCCATACCGTGGGCCCATGGCATTCATGTCTTAGCTTGAGCTATCAAAATTAGGCATCGAGTAACCCTCCATGATGTCGTAGTCAGAGGAAGATTCACTAGAGGCAATATGTGGGTCCTGAGTGGTACTACCTTGGGTTCCCGCTGAGAGCCTAGAGCCTAAGGTAGAGGAATAATGAGTGCCCACATAAACAAAGATACTCTCGATGTCCTCTTCCTCTAGCACATGACCAAAGCGTAGGTGCATGTGACTGAACACTCTAGAGGTGTTGGCGAGTGCCCGTGAAGGCCGCTCACCTAGTTTTTTAGGTGTTTACAATCCAAATTTTTTTGTATTTTTGGTCCCTTTTTTAAACCAAGCCATGGGATATGGCATATGATAGCTCAAAACGAGCATCTTGGCTAGAGGGACGGGCCATGCTTTACAGCCCTCAATTCGGTTACATACAGCCCTCGGAATCCTAAACCTAGTCTTTTCCTAGGTGGGGAGAGGGCTAGAATTAGTAAGTCCAAAGGGTGAGTGTGAAGGGGATGGTGGAGGACTTGAGGAACTTGTCCCACATACCCTCCCTTCACTTGAGATCCTAGTCTTTATACATAAGGTAGTGTGAGTAGTATATCATAAGACTGAGGACTGAGGCCTGGGCTTGGGCGGGGGCTTCTAAGGATAATGTGGCCCCGTCACATGCTGACCTCCCACGCACACACAACAGCTCCTAGGAGCTCAGTCTAACCTACTTGCAGCTAATTAACAACTAATTAAGTGTCTAACACAGAATTGCACACTCACACACAATCAACTCTGCTGCTCACTGTCTACTCTACTTCTCATTGTCTACACTCACTAACAACTCTACTAACACCTGCACAATACAGATCTTGCAAAACTAACAAAAACCAGTACAATGCAGCACTAATAGAGCTTACAGTTACTAACAAAATCTGACAAAAACGTGCTAATTTAACCTTTACAGTCACTTAACAGTTCTCACAAAAATCATAAAAAACAAAAAATAGATGGAAGAAAAGCTTCCAGAGGTAGCAATGAGTGCTCCTCAAGCTTAATGCAAGGCTGTCCCCGATAGCAGTGCAAAAAATGAATGCTTTACCGTACGTGTCGAAGGCTGGGCACTTGCATATGCATTATGTGCGAGCCTTGAAAGGCTGCAAACATACAACTAGAGAGTCCTAGCAAGCTCAAAGAACAATGGTGTGTCACTCACCTCTCAATGCTTCGTGAAGGATCCTATGTTGCGAAGAAGAAGGAGTTGCCATTGATGCCGCACTCTATTGCCTTGCCATCGTCGATGTCACCACAATGCTCAATCTCTCTCTCTCTCTCTCTCTCTCTCTCTCTCTCTCTCTCTCTCTCTCTCTCTCTCTCTCTCTCTCTCTCTCTCTCTCTCTATCTATCTAGCACACACACACATACACGAAGGAGGAGGATACAGAGATGGAGCAAGAGAACTTCTTAGCTTACACCTCCGAGAATGAGGATTTTTAGGTCATATAGACCTTTTATAAGAGTTTGGTCAATTCACACATGGACGCCCACAGTGGCCAGTCGTTGCAAAGCTGTTGTAAAAATAAGATAAGTGGTGCGTCTCTCATTGGCGATCACCTACACACCTATTGGACCGACAACCCAGTCCATGACTCAATCAAATAAATAATATACATCCGTCGAAGGTGACAGGATGTCCATGAGGGTTCACACCAAAAATAGAGTTTGAGGGGTCAAATGGCTTGGTATTTACAACCTAAAAGTGCTATTGCACCCCAGCTTCTACAACTAGACTACCTACTTTGTAACATTCAATGGTCTACTAACTTGTGTGTAGCGGAAAATAATATAGACATAGTGAGAATTTCATTAGAATAGATTCCTAACGAGCATAGCAAGAGTGCTTGGATGCAGAGAGCAACAAAAGCATAACACCTAGCTAGATAGGCATGAACAATACTTCAAAAAGAGAGAGAAATTAAGGTATTGACAACAATTGAGAATCGGATTTACATGGATACGCGGTCCCCCGTCCAAAAGGATTTATATTATAGGTTTCCCCCATCAAGGGAGACATTTTACAATACAATACTTTGTGTTCCTTCAATAACTTGCTGGTGCAATGAAGATGGAAGGTTCAAGCACCAAGCTCACAGTTGTAAAACACAACATCCATTTTCTCACGTCTCAGACCCAAGACCTCACACACCTTCGAAGATGCTGAGAGCTACCGGGGTATGAGAGTAGATCAAGAGGAAGAAGGAGTATTCTTATGAGAAAGCAGTATGTCTCCTCACATAATCACTCATAATAGCTTAGCATAGCTTAGTAATTAGCATGGTAGAGGAGATGAGCATGCATTGGAGCTTGGCTCTTGGTTGGATTTGCATCACAAAGCCAAGAGTTCTTGGTGTAGGCCTCCCTTCTCACAAGCTTGCAGTAGGTGATGAGCTTTCCATTAAAGCTTGAGAAGGAAAGATAGTCTTCTTTACTTCACACATGAGATTGTGTGAGTGTGTGTGTGATAAAGCATTGCAAAAATCAGCCCCCTCTCTCTCTTGGTCGATCCCTCTTGCTAATTGCACATGATGGCATCCTATTGGACCCTGCAAAGCTTAGCCAATGATAATTAAGAAGCATAAGTGATAGCGTTGTGACATTTGTCACCGTTTCCCCTTTTGTGAGAGCTTTAGGTATTTAAATAATGCAATTAAACTCTTATTGGACCTCTTAGTCTTCTGGCAAATAGAAATCAAGCAAGCCATTGGGCTGCTGAATGCTCATTGGACCCCTTGGGAGACTATCCAATAGTCTTCTAGAGAGCTTAATTTCTATTGGTTCTTTTATCAAGTGTCTCTCAATACCTTGTCTTCATGTCGGAGAATGGACTTGAACTGCAACACCTTTTCTTGGTCCTCGATCTCTGGTGGGTCTTCAATAGTTGGTTCTTGAGGTGCTCTCCTTTGTAAGGCTTTAGAAGGCTCACATGAAAAGCATTGTGTATGAGCCAATGACTGGGCAACTTGAGTTGATAGGAGGCCATCTCATTGATTGGTCTAAGAATCTAGAAGGGACCATACTACCTTTTTGCTAATTTAGCATAGTACTTTTGGTGTCCCGTAGGATTCTTGCCCGTTGTGTGTCTTAAATTTTTAAGCATACTTTGGCACTTCAAGCCCTAGTTGCTACTCCTCTTAACCCCTTCAGAAAAGCACTCAAGCTCCTATACGGGTGGCTCGAATATCATTAATTGCAAGGAATAAAAGAGAGGGTCTTACACCACCAAAATAGTACCGGATCCTGTCAAGCTTCTAACAGCTCAATAGTGGTTAAGCCGTAGGCAAGCCCCGTAGGACTCCACTATTAAGACCATAGATCTCGACGGTGATGCCTTGTTATCTACATGAAGCAGGTGCACTGCAAGGCTAAAAAAACTCTATTCTACTTACTCAATTGCAATTAATAATACCAACCATTTATAGTTAGCTTGAGGACCTCTCTTCTTGAGCAAGAAAAGGGAAACCTTGTGCTCTGATACCAATGTAACATTTAATGGTCTAGTAACTTGTGTGTAACGGAAAATAACATAGACATAGTGAGCATTTCATTAGAATAGATTCCTAATGAGCATAGCAAGAGTGCTTGGATGGATAGAGCAACAAAAGCATAACACCTAGCTAGATAGGAATGAAAAATACTTCAAAAAGAGAGAGAAATTAAGGTATTGACAACAGTTGAGGACCAAATTTACATGGAGTCGTGGTCCCCCCTCCAAAAGGCTTTGTATTATAGGTTTCCCCCATCAAGGGAGACATTTTACAATACAATACTTTGTGTTCCTTCAATAACTAGTGCAATGAAGATGGAATCTTCAAGCGCCAAGCTCGCACTTGTAAAACACAACATCAATTCCCTCACGGTCTCAGACCCAAGACCTCACACACCTTCGAAGATGGTGAGAGCTAGCGGGCTATGAGAGTAGATCAAGAGGAAGAAGGAGTATTCTTACGAGAAAGAAGTATGTCTCCTCACATAATCACTCATATAGCTTAGCATAGCTTAGTCATTAGCATGGTAGAGGAGATGAGCATGCATTGGAGCTTGGCTCTTGGTTGGATTTGCATCACAAAGCCAAGAGTTGTTGGTGTAGGCCTCCCTTCTCACAAGCTTGGAATATGTGATGAGCTTTCCATTAAAGTTTGAGAAGGTGAGATAGTGTTCTTTACTTCACACATGAGATTGTGTGAGTGTGTGTGTGATAATGCATTGCAAAAATCAGTCCCCTCTCTCCCTTGGTCTATCCATCTTGCTAATTGCACATGATGGCATCCTATTGGACCCTGCAAAGCTTAGACAATGATAATTAAGAAGCATAAGTGATAGCCTTGTGACATTTGTCCCCCTTTCCCCTTTTGTGAGAGCTTTAGGTATTTAAATAATGCAATTAAACTCTCATTGGACCTCTTAGTCTTTTGGCAAATAGGAATCAGGCAATCCATTGGGCTGTTGAATGCTCATTGGACCCCTTGGGAGACTGTCCAATAGTCTTCTAGAGAGCTTAATTTCTATTGGTTCTTTTATCAAGTGTTTTTTAAATGAATTAAACTAAATTTGCTCTAGCCTAATTCTCATTGGTCCACCTCTATGGCCATCCAATAGGATTTGAATGCACCTTGGGAGCAACTCGGCTAGGGAGTTGAAATGTGTCCACTATGCCCTTTGTGTACAGGGGGCTTGCAAGAGTGTGTGTGTGTGTGTTTCTCTCTCATCCCCTACTAAAAGGGCTCGCCCCCTCAAGCATAGGGATGTGGGAAGACTTTTGAGTCTTCCCACAACAATCCAATTTACCCTAAGCTTGACCATTGAACATAACCTTTAAATTTTGGAACCTTAGCATTTTGGATGTCTTAATGAGCTGAACCTTAGGGTCTTTGAAGCCCATTAATGCACATTGCTCTTTTGCAGGTGCCCCCCCTTTGGATCTCTATTTTTCCTCCTTTGGACCCCTATTGTGACCGGTCTGCCAGCCTAACCAAAATTCTAGCTTTTTCTCCCCTTTTACTTCCCCATATTAAATGATCAGTTTAACATGAGAAAATGATTTAGGAGAATTAGATATTAGTTATTATGACATTACCTCTCTCTTGAAATCATAGTCGTCTTGGACTATGGGGCAGAGAAGATAAAGCCTAGTTATTAGTCCTTTTCCTAGCGGGTAGAGGATCCCTATTTTATCCTACGACATCGTTCCAGAATGGTTGACTAATCCATTTGGTGCTTGAGAGCCTAAGCTACCGCAAGCATGTCTACGCATTAGTCCTATCAATCTTCCATAGTAGAGTGACAAGCTCTACTTGGTGTTTGGAAGATGTCGTCTCCGCAAACTTGATCCTAAGCATGCATACTTCGTAACATTTGTGGACAATAAAGAAAAAGAGAGTCTCATAAGACAAAAAAATTTGTTCATTTTAAACATTTTTACATTTTCTTACTCTAGGGAAGCATCGTAAGCATTGACAAGGTTTAGGTTATCCTTTAATTGTATGCCTTGCATCCATCTAGCATCTTCAACAGGATAGTTCTTAAGCTTAATAAGATATCATCAGATAATCTTACTATCTCTCAATACCTTGTCTTCATGTCGGAGAATGGACTTGAACTACAACACCTCTCCTTGGTCCTTGATCTCTGGTGGGTCTTCAATAGTTGGTTCTTGAGGTGCTCTCCTTTGTAAGGCTTTAGAAGGCTCACATGAAAAGCATTGTGTATGAGCCAATGACTGGGCAACTTGAGTTGATAGGAGGCCATCTCATTGATTGATCTAAGAATCTAGAAGGGACCATAGTACCTTATTGCTAATTTAGCATAGTACTTTTGGTGTCCCGTAGGATTCTTGCCCGTTGTGTGCCTTAAATTTTTGAGCGTACTTTGGCACCTCAAGCCCTAGTTGCTACTCCTCTTAACCCCTTCAGAAAAGCACTCAAGCTCCTATACGCGTGGCTCGACTATCATTAATTGCAAGGAATAAAAGAGAGGGTCTTTCACCACCAAAACAATACCGGATCCTGTCAAGCTTCTAACAGCTCAATTGTGGTTAAGCCGTAGGCAAGCCCCGTAGGACTCCACTATTAAGACCATAGATCTCGACGGTGATGCCTTGTTATCTACACAAAGCAGGCGCACTGCAAGGCTAAAAAATCCCTATTCTACTTACTCAATTGCAATTAATAATACCAACCATTTATAGTTAGCTTGAGGACCTCTCTTCTTGAGCAAGAAAAGGGAAACCTTGTGCTCTGATACCAATGTAACATTTAATGGTCTAGTAACTTGTGCGTAGCCGAAAATAACATAGACATAGTGAGCATTTCATTAGAATAGATTCCTAATGAGCATAGAAAGAGCGCTCGGATGGAGAGAGCAACAAAAGCATAACACCTAGTTAGATAGGCATCCACAATACTTAAAAAAGAGAGAGAAATTAAGCTATTGACAACAGTTGAGGATCGAATTTTCATGGATCCGTGGTCCCCCCTCCAAAAGGCTTTGTATTATAGGGTTCCCCCATCAAGTGAGACATTTTACAATACAATACTTTGTGTTCCTTCAATAACTAGTGTAATGAAGATGGCAGCTTCAAGCGCCAAGCTCGCACTTGTAAAACACAACATCAATTCCCTCACTGTCTCAGACCCAAGACCTCACACACCTTCGAAGATGGTTAGAGCTAGCGGGCTATTAGAGTAGATCAAGAGGAAGAAGGAGTATTCTTACGAGAAATAAGTATGTCTCCTCACATAATCACTCATAATAGCTTAGCATAGCTTAGTAATTAGCATGGTAGAGGAGATGAGCATGCATTGGAGCTTGGCTCTTGGTTGGATTTGTTAGGATATAAGACATAGCTAAATAGATAATTGAGTAGATTACTTAATGGAGAGAGATAGATTTGCATACACGAGATTATAGAGTAGAGAGAGAGAGAGAGTACACACGATATACGTGGTTCACCCAATGTGGGCTACGTCCACGGGAAATCATCCACTCAATGGCTTTAGTACTTCAAAACAAGAAGTAGTTTACAAAGGGATTATACCCTTAATGGAGCTCCCGCCTTGCTTCACTCTCACCACCTCACACTCACCTTGTTGCATCAACTTCACACACTATGAAATGTGTGTAGAAATGGCCTCCTTTTATAGGCCAAAAGGGCTGCCCTCTCTCATGAGAGGCAGCCATGTGTAGCCGCCCTTATGTGAATAAGTCCAAATCAGACCCTCCAATCCGCCCATGTGTGGCTGCCCTTGAGAAGACAAGTCCGCTTTTGAATTCGGCCACCGGCCATTGAATTCGGTCACCGGCCAACCGACGGTTGTTTTCCGACCACTTTCCTGCTGCCGGTCGGCCATAATATTTCAGCGAAAAGGAATATTCCGGCGAGGGAAAAAAAAGTCTCGGGGGCTTCTGCCCCCGAGGCCCCTAAAGTTACCCCTAGTTTTTGACTGTGAAAATTTTGGTTTCCGGTGAGTGATTTACCTTCACGCACGATGGCTTCTCCTCATAATGGGGGCCTTACAAATGTGCGCTTTTACCATAGAAAATTACAAGGGTAAATCAGGCTCCATACTTAACAGGATTTGCATCACAAAGCCAAGAGTTGTTGGTGTAGGCCTCCCTTCTCACAAGCTTGGAATAGGTGACGAGCTTTCCATTAAAGTTTGAGAAGGTGAGATAGTGTTCTTTACTTCACACATGAGATTGTGTGAGTGTGTGTGTGATAATGCATTGCAAAAATCAGTCCCCTTGGTCGATCCCTCTTGCTAATTGCACATGCTGGCATCCTATTGGACTCTGCAAAGCTTGGCCAATGATAATTAAGAAGCATAAGTGATAGCCTTGTGACATTTGTCCCCCTTTCCCCTTTTGTGAGAGCTTTAGGTATTTAAATAATGCAATTAAACTCTCATTGGACCTCTTAGTCTTTTGGCCAATAGGAATCAGGCAAGCCATTGGGCTGCTGAATGCTCATTGGACCCCTTGGGAGACTATCCAATAGTCTTCTAGAGAGCTTAATTTCTATTGGTTCTTTTATCAAGTGTCTTTTAAACGAATTAAACTAAATTTACTCTAGCCTAATTCTCATTGGTCCACCCCTATGGCCATCCAATAGGATTTGAATGCACCTTGGGAGCAACTGGGCTAGGGAGCTGAAAGGTGTCCACTATGCCCTTTGTGTAAAGGGAGCTTGCAAGAGTGTGTGTGTGTTTCTCTCTCATACCCTACTAAAAGGGCTCGCCCCCTCAAGCATAGGGATGTGGGAAGACTTTTGAGTCTTCCCACAAGCATCCAATTTAACCTAAGCTTGACCGTTGAACATAATCTTTAAATTTTGGAACCTTAGCATTTTGGAAGTCTTAGTGGGCTGAACCTTAGGGTCTTTGAAGCCCATTAATGCACATTGCTCTTTTGCAGATGGCCCCCCCTTTGGATCCCTATTTTCCATCCTTTGGATCCCTACTGTGACCGGTCTACCAGCCTAACCAGTATTCTAGCTTTTTCTCCCCTGGTACTTCCCCATATTAAATGATCAGTTTAACATGAGAAAATCATTTAGGAGAATTAGATATTAGTTATTATGACATTACCTCTCTCTTGAAATCATAGTCGTCCTCGACTATGGGGCAGAGAAGATAAAGCCTAGTCATTAGTCCTTTTCCTAGCGGGTAGAGGATCCCTATTTTACCCTACGACATCGTTCCAGAATGGTTGACTAATCCATTTGGTGCTTGAGAGCCAAAGCTACCACAAGCATGTCTGCGCATCAGTCCTATCAATCTTCCATAGTAGAGTGACAAGCTCTACTTGGTGTTTGGAAGACATCGTCTCTGCAAAATTGATCCTAAGCATGCATACTTCTTAACATTTGTGCACAATAAAGAAAAAGAGATTTTTATAAGACAAAAAATTTGTTCATTTTAAACATTTTTACATTTGCTTACTTTAGGGAAGCATCGTAAGCATTGACAAGGTTTAGGTAATCCTTTAATTGTATGCCTTGCATCTATCTAGCATCTTCAAAAGGATAGCTCTTAAACTTAATAAGATATCATCGGATAATCTTACCGTCTCTCAATACCTTGTCTTGATGTCAGAGAATGGACTTGGACTGCAGCACCTCTTCTTGGTCCTTGATCTCTGGTGGGTCTTCAATAGTTGGTTCTTGAGGTGGATCTCCTTTGTAAGGCTTTAGTAGGCTCACATGAAAACCATTGTGTATGAGCCAATGATTGGGAAACTTGAGTTGATAGGCCATCTCATTGATTGGCCTAAGAATCTAGAAGGGACCATAGTACCTTTTTGCTAATTTAGCATAGTACTTTTGGTGTCCCATAGGATTCTTGCCCGTTGTGTGCCTTAAATTTTTAAGCGTACTTCGGCACTTCAAGCCCTAGTTGCTACTCCTCTTAACCCCTTCAAAAAAGCACTCAAGCTCCTATACGCGTGGCTCGAATATCATTAATTGCAAGGAATAAACGAGAGAGTCTTTCACCACCAAAATAGTACTAGATCCTGTCAAGATTCTAATAGCTCAATAGTGGGTAAGCCGTAGGCAAGCCCCCTAGGACTTCACTATTAAGACCATAGATCTCGACACTGATGCCTCGTTATCTGCACAAAGCAGGCACACTGCAAGGCTAAAAAATCCCTATTCTACTTACTCAATTGCTATTAATAATACCAACCATTTATAGTTAGCTTGAGGACCTTTCTTCTTGAGCAAGAAAAGAGAAACCTTGTGCTCTGCTACCAATGTAACATTTAATGGTCTAGTAACTTGTGTGTAACGGAAAATAACATAGACATAGTGAGCATTTCATTAGAATAGATTCCTAATGAGCATAGCAAGAGTGCTTGGATGGAGAGAGCAACAAAAGCATAACACCTAGCTAGATAGGCATGAACAATACTTCAAAAAGAGAGAGGAATTAAGCTATTGACAACAGTTGAGGACTAAATTTACATGGATCCGTGGTCCCCCCTCCAAAAGGCTTTGTATTATAGGTTTTCCCCATCAAGGGAGACATTTTACAATACAATACTTTGTGTTCCTTCAATAACTAGTGCAATGAAGATGAAAGCTTCAAGCGCCAAGGTCAGTTTTACTGCTGCAGACATTACCTAGTATCCGTATAACTGGTTTTTTAAAAAAAAATTGGGTTATTCTTGGCCTTTGTAGCATCTGAGGTGCTGGGTACTTTGTAATGTTGTGTGTACTCACATTCTGAGTAAAGGGACATCATTTACACTTGGCAATAAAGTTGGGTGTAACCCACCGTTTTTGCATTGCTAATGGTTGATGAAATGGTTCTCTGTTCAACTTTTTTTGAAGGTAAGTATATGGCAGTTTTGGCTTAACATTTATATGGAAAGAAACTGAGCAAGAGCTCTGAAAAGGTTGTACCTCGGAGAAGGATGGATTTCTACTACTGATTCAGTCGCTAGTATTAATGTATGGCATGTTGTCTACCGCTTTTGTCACTTGGAAAAACCTTATGTATGGAGGGAGTGTTAAACTGTTGTACCACTGTTTTCGGACCCATGTACTAGTTTATGTTGCTTTTATGGGAAGGAATATGATCCGTTACATTTTATGAAGGACCTGATCGTTATGATTGTTTGCAACAATGCTTTACAGCATTTGCATTCACAGTTTGTCCTTGTTTTTTGGACGGGCTAGGCCTCTACTACTTGGCTAGCTATAAGTTTGCGACTTATAAGAATGGATTGCATTGGACTCCATTTGTAACAGTAAAACAACATCATTTCTATACTTAGAAGGAAATATCTTTGCTTATTTACTGATAGAACCTCACTAATATGACAGATAAATAACTCATGAAGTTTGTTTTCTTAGGGGAATATACCACTCAGATTAGAAGGGGAAATCTATCACTTAGATTAGAAGTGATAATTAAACTTGTAAACAAAAAGGTTTTACTGTGGACCTAGCTTGTTAAAGGTAAAAAAGTTTTGTAAGATGGACATGGATAACAACTGGTGTGGTCCATTGATACCTGTAAAACACATCCAAGGCTAACTAAATTGCTGTCTTGTTTGGATGGATGCAGGTAAGAACTCTATCTTATCTTGGAAGGTTTTTTTACTTTGCCAAGCTACCCTACTCTGGATGGAACACTCATTGACGACTTGGGAAGTTCTTTTACTTTCTGCTACTAAAAGGGGATCTCTTTCCTACAAACATTGTACTTAAATCATTCTAATACTGAGTTGTTTTTGTACATATCTATTCCTTGTTCCATTGCCAGATGTCTTTTGAATGTGAAAATTCAATTATGTCTTATTATCTAAGATTTAACAGCTACACACACATCCTATACATAAGGTTTCTCTTTCCAAGAGAAACCGAGATGCTGGCTTTGGAAATTCTCTTCGAAATTGAGTTCTAAGTTGGACCCATAGTCTGTAATCACTTGACCGGTTGACTGGTGTTAGGTGGTCCCTTTTAGACTCTTTTATTGGTTCCTGTTCACGGCTACTATAGTCTTTGACTTTGCCGGTTGAAGGTTTGCAGGCCCAAAAATATTACAATGATTGTTTCTACTTCTATTTATGTTTACATTGTTCCCTTTTCAAGACTGCTTACCCTATAGAAAGACAGCTCGCATGAGCACTAATCACAACCCTGAGAATCATGCAAAGATTCTCGAACAGATTAAGCTTTACCTTAAGGATCGTAAACCAAAGATTGCCTTGGCAGTTAGAACTAGATCCTTCCTCTCTAGGAAGGCCAAAGATTGTATTACCTACTGTGGCAAGTATAAGTGAACCCCACCTCACTGTTTTTGCAGACTCTTGCTCTCTCACAAGGATTGGAACTGACCTCGGAGCCCCTCTCAGTGGCCACTTCTCTTGTTCTCAGATGTATTAGCAGCTTGGATGGTTCGGAACTAATTTATGATTCGGCTCTTACCTCTGACGAAAAATTATATGTCTTACATATGTTGTCTTTTAATGATTAGGTTAAGATTTTAGCAACTTTGGATAAAGACTCCATGGAAGGAGTAAATTTAATTTCCCAATACATTGCCCAGCTTCCTCTATTATCCTCACAATATCAGGAAGAGATTTCTCTGTTCTCCTCCTCTAGTGCAGATCTGTCTAACTTTCTTAGGAAGTTATGTGGGCTTAATCCCTCTTTTGTATGTGCACCAACCACTCCTTCTATTCCACAAACTGGTGGAATCTTCTATCGGGATAGTGCGGCCCTTGAAGAAGTTAAGGAATTTCAAAGTAATCTTTGCTCCCTCAATGACTCAAACCTCCTAGAGATGGTACCCAAAATCTCTAAAAGTTTTTCCTGTCTTGCCCGTGAGACAAATTGAAATTGAATCCCTCCGGGTTGACCATCAGCTTTGGGTTCTGCCCAACAAAGCTTTCTTAGCTCCTATTTTAAGTGAGACCTGGGTTTACCTTGTGTTAGAAGCGGCTAACAGGCTACACCATTTATGCACCAAGTTGTGGATGTGCCATAGTGCACAGTATTTACGTTTCATTGTATAGGGCTTGGGCTCATTTAGGAGTTCCAAAGTTGTATGAGTCTAGGCTAGAGAGCTCACTTTATCCCATAGTTGAAGGGTTTGAGGCCCAAAACTATAAAAGAGCCCTATGCTTAATGAGAGGTCATTCTTGAGTGGTCCTTTTGAGAACTCTCTCCCTAGAGGAGGTCTTGATGGCCTAGCCTTTGAGCTTAATGCCCATGCTTAGAAGGCTAGTGCTAATCACATGTAATTAGTGTAATCCTCTCTTAATTAATCTAGTCTTCATTATGTTGTCAATCATGTTTATCTACTTTCCTTCATTGTTTTGAAGTGTTGATCTTCTCTAATCTAACTCTTACTTATGCTAAGCTTCTCCGATTAGTGGAGTCCTTATCTAACTCTCTCGATTAAGCGGAGTGGGTGTACTCGTGATTGAGGGATTAGAGTTGCCCTCTAATGGTGTGCTTGTGTGTGTGTAGGTTTAAGAAGCCTTGAGCTTAATTTTATTATGTGTGACTTGATTTGGACACCATGATGGGCATGGTTGGGGTGGCCGACTAAATGCGATCTTGTGTGCTTAATCGTCAATGCATGTAATTAGAGTTGTGCTTGAGAGATTCCAAGATTAGTGTGTTTCACTTCGTTGCATGATGTGTGTAGATGATTGCTTGAAATTGATGCTTGATGTGCGATTAGCATTAGTTGATTTGGGATGATTTTTATTTGCATTGGAGGATGCACGCTCTTGAATCCTCTCAATCTTTGCATCCGATGACGCTCTCGCACATTCTTTGTGTGATGCCTCCAAGCCCTAGCCGGGTCATGCTCTCTCTCTCCGGATTGATAGATTTGTGGGAGATTGCCTATGCTATGGCGAGCCTCCAACACCTTGCCAACCTCCCTGCCTCTATTGTGGAAGATTGCAGACTCAAGATTCTTAAAGGAGGGCAATTCTTGGACAAAGGTGAGCTCATCAAAGCACCCTTCAATCTCAATCTCATCGACCACTCCAAGTGCCCCTCAAATACAGGCCTATACATCTGTACCAAAGGAAATATGGAATTCGCCAATTGAGTCCATCTAAAATGTCTTTCGTCCTTATGTGAAATGTACCTGGAGATTTCTTGACCCTAAAGCCTCTTGTGAATCCAGTATCATGTGGTTTGATCATACCATCTGGTTTATTCTCAACCATTTGGACTTACTTTTCCCGGAGAAACCTGTGGATTTTCATCTTTCCCTCATTTGCTCTTGGTTAGGTGGCCAAGCTAAGCAGATTGTAATTGCACAAATTGCCTTCAACATCTTCCGTGAACTTATGCTTGATATCTTGAAGGAGTTAAAAGCTGATGAACCTGGCATTTACTTAACTACTTATGCTAACTTTAAAGGTGTTAAGCTCATCACTAGTCTTCTTAAACTTTGTATTGATGAGGATGACTCCCCTACTCTCAAAAGGGCTAACTCTTTGATCACCCCCAACTCCCTCACTTCCTTCTTAACACCTAGTTCATCCTCTAATCGAGGAAGAGTTCGTAGCTTTACAAGAGGAAGAGGCAGATCTCCCCCCATCAGGAACTTCCCTAAATTTTAAACCCTGGTTATATTGCAGGTTGCTACAAGCCCTTGTGGAAGAAGAACTTAACAAAGTGGATCCGGAGAATGGTTTCATTTACATACACTATCTCTTTCACAATGTATTCCTCGATTGGATTCAACCAAAAACTCTTTTTTGTGAGTGCTTTAATCTATTTTTTGGTAATCACAAATTGCTTGACAATATACTCATAGGATGGAAATATCATCATCCCGTAAAAAGGTTGATCCATAATAATGACTTTCTTCGGCAGGATTATGTCCCTCATTTTACATGTGTTCAGTTTACCACTTTTTGCAGAAATTTTGAGTCTTTTGATAACCATGTTTGCACTTGTGATCTTCGCATTACTGAAAATACTAAAATACGTAGAATTTTGGCCAAAGGGCTCTATCATATACCTAACTTTCCCAAAAACCCATACCTTGCCTTATCAGCTATACTAAGTTGTCTCACTGACCTTGTCAGTGCTCTCCGTCTGGAGATGACAGTCCTACCGGACTTAAGGGAAGTGGTGAAGGAATGCTTCCTTCATAAAATTTCACAACTTCCTAGTAAATGGTTATCATCTGAGGACTCTTGGCTTACTTCTTAGCTAACTCTTGATTTTCAAAAGATCTCTAATAAATGGTTTGTTGTCTGGCTTGACAAAAGCTCTAACTGTCCCACTATTGTTTGCAAATACTTGGCTTGGAAGGCCGCTAGTAATCGAGTATATGGTAAGGAATTATGCCATATTAATGCTACACCTCAAACTATTTCCAGTAAAATTGCTAAACACTTAGGGCTGTTAGGCTACTCTATGCTGAACACTAAGCTACCAGTGCTTTTTCCCACTTATAAAATCCATAAGCATAAGTTCAAGTGGATATCTGATGCCTCCAATTGTATCTTTACTGATATCACCAAGGATATTACTTTTTGCCTTGACCTTATTTTATCTGAATTTGAGCTTATTTGTACCAGTAAACATAAAGTCTGCCAGGACTTCTTACATGTCCAGTATAATCCCTTCTGGCTTACAAAAAACTCTACGAAAGTCTCACTTAACCTTCCTCAGCAAATCTTCCACATCTTTACTGTTGACATCACACAATGTTACAAAAATATTCCCCTTGATGGGGATCTTGGCCTTAAGGCTGTTCTTGCCAAGGTGATTAAATTGGCTTTCTCCAATGCTAGAAAGAAGAAGTTTTTCTACATCTCTCTTTCCAAAGAACCTAGGTGGATTCACTTATCTCACTCCGTACACTCCGTACATTTTAATGAAGCTAAGCTTTGCTCCTACATCTCCTGGCTGCTGAATAGCTGCACTATAGTTTCAGGTGGTCTTTGCTTTAACCAACGCCTAGGCATCCCCATGGGTTTTTCATGATCTCCACTTATGTGTAATATTTACCTTGCTTCTTTGAATACAGGTGGTGTCTCAAGACCATGGAGACTTACCAGAATAAACTTCCACAGTTCAAACACACTTATAGATACATGGATGACCTACTTAGTGTCAAAAATAGGGACTTCCCCAAGGAAATTTTTTTGATTTACCCTCATTGCCTAAAAATTGAACAAACCTCTCTCCAGGAGACCATCACACCCAATGGGGCTTTCTGCACATCTATACAATTTCTTAACCTCTCAATTTCCCTTCATACCCCATCTGTTGGTGGGTATGATCTAAGGTTTGTGTGGAAAAGAGATCTCCTGAAACTGCCACTCATAGAATTCATAAAAAGGAATAGCAATAGGCCCTACAATGATGCTATTAGCTCTTGTATCTGCCTGCTACACTTAATTTGCTATTCTTCCTCTAACCCTTCTCTTGCCTGGGAGGAGGTTTTTTTGCTAATTAAAAAGTATTGCCTTATGAGGAGTTGGTAGCACGTAAAACTTCTTGAGGAAGCTAGCTGCGGGCCAACGACATGAGGTAAGCAGGTGCGTCAGATGGCATCTAGTGGCGTCAGGAGGTCGAATGGGGTCAATATTTGCACGTGGATAAGTACGGACACAACGTGGGTGGTTCCTTGTGATAATTATGCAAAAAGTTCATCATGAGAACTATATCTGGGGGACACTTCACGTGGTTGTGGGATGCATTATTGGAAAAAGTTGAGTGCCAGCTGTGCGAATGGATGCAGCATGGTGACAACTATGCACTGCGAGGCCACTTTTTGGCCTGTTCAGGGTCCATTTGAGGTCAACTAAAAGGCCAAGGGTGCCCAAGTAATAAAGCTAAGTGTGGGAACTGAAAAATTTGCGAGAAGACCAGAGAAAACGTGGAGAGAAGAGGAGGAACAGCCGCAACTGAGTTTTTGTTGTTTTTGGAGCCTATTTTGGCCATAAACTGCTCATTCAAGGTCGGATTTGAGCACTTTAACATTGTAGACTGGGGTTTTGGGCCGTTCCAAACGTGATGGTGCTGTCCATTTTTCCAAATCCCTCACTATTTTTCTGCTATTTTGGTTGTGTAAGTTTCTCCTATGAGCGAAGCTTCTGCTCCAATTTGTGATTGTATCTGACATATTTTACCCATATTGTGTGAGCAATTTTTCCCATTGGTGTTGGCCCAAGCTCAATTGTATCTAAACATCAGAAATTCTCCTCTTTTGAGCTAAGTTTTTTTGGTGTGTGTGTGTGTGTGTGTGTGTGTGTGTGTGTGTGTGTGTGTGTGTGTGTGTGTGTGTGTGTGTGTGTGTGTGTGTGTCTTTGTGTGGAGTGGGCAAATGGATAGTCTCTCTCCTGTCACTCCATCGGTGTGTTCCCTGTCTCGTCCAGGTGGGTTGTGTAAGCCGAGTGGTGCCCATAGTGTGTGTGTGTGTGTGTATCATTCCAAGAGTGTGTACCGGGTTGTTATAGAGGCGTTGTGTGTGTTTCCATCCCGCTCATAGCATTAATACTTTATGGAGTTCTCTTGCATGCACATGCAAAAATCGTGGAGGCAAAGGAGGAGTAGAAGCTTGGTAGGGCCACGAGCAAGAACCCTTACACACACACATGAAGTTTTTCAGAGCTACACCATCATGTGCATGGGCTGGTTCATTGGGAGAGCAAGGGCAAGAGAATCCAAACTCGACTCTATAACATGTGGTGGTGAGCTCTTCCTCATCCTACTCTCTCTCTCTCTCTCTCTCTCTCTCTCTCTCTCTCTCTCTCTCTCTCTCTCTCTCTCTCTCTCTCTCTCTCTCTCTCTCTCTCTCTCTCTCTCTCTCTCTCTCTCTCTCTCTCTCTCTCTCTCTCTCTCTCTACTTCCGTGCGCTACCACGTTAAAATGCCATGGAAGATGCTTTACTTTTCACACGTAAGGTTAATTTGGTCAAGGTAGTGTTCCCACCCATGGGTGCCCACAACTTGGGAGTCCCTTGGGTGCAGTGAGCTACCGGCCATGAAGAGGACGGGGGCATGACTGGGGTAAAGGATATTCACCACATGCAAGAGACAAAGTCATCAAAGCAGCAAGCATACATAATCTCTTGCATCTGAGGTGAAGAAAACCAGGAAGCAGACATAGTTTTCCACATTGAGACAAAGCACTTCAAGTTTTGGCAAGGCTTCAAGCCCTCAAAGCATTCCAAAACTCGGCTATTTGAACCTCCAAGATCTTAAGAATCCTATGGACTTTCAATTGAAAGCAGGTAGCCTTGGAAGAGTAGTGGTTCTTGCCACAAACAATTCCTAGCTTGCAACCTGAGGTTTTTTGGAGCTTCAAGCTCTCACAACATCCCAAGGCCACCAAATATTTGAAGCTATTCTCCAAGGGATTTCCAAGACCTCAACAATGACCTTAGTATTTTGCAAAGGGCTCTCTAGATTAGGGAATTGTCAAAATATGATTACAAGATACTTCTTTCCATTGACAATTGCACTTGCACCATGGATACAAACGTTTGATTTTGAGCATGCATTGCCCGTTAGGCCTACCATTGCCCCATAGAAGGATACTCTCATGGAGAATACTTGCATAGCAATTGGCACGGACAACTAGACTGAAGTACTTGTTGACATCCAAGAATTTAGGGCATTGCAATCATGTATGTCTATCTTAGAAGCAAATTTTATGTATCTGAATGAGTATGTCTTAAATTGTTTGATTTTATAGTATAGTTCATGAATCAACGATCCAAGGGCATGCAAGTGAGCCACCCAAGAATCTTTCTAGCTCAAGGCATGAGAATTCTAACCATGGCAAACTGGAGCAAGGCTCCAATCTGGATCTATTGCAATCTCTTACTCAGAAAGAGGTGGATGAGCTATTGAATAACACAAAATCACCGGTCTTTTGGGCTAAGGAGAAAGAATTCAACAAAGACACGGTCGATATTTTCCTCAATGAATGGGAAGGTATTCATCAACTTTGTTGTACTTCGGATGCAATCAAGGTATTGTAAGCTAGCTTGACACTGAAAGGCAAAGCCTATAAATGGTGGATGTCTCTCCAGGAGAAGGGCATTGTATTGTGTACATGGGATGTTTTTGAGTGTTTCAAGAATTTCTTCATGCTAATGAGAAGGATAGGAATAGGATGGCATCGGATAAGTGTTCTATGATGCAACATAAGACACTTCTTGAATATATCTGGCATTATAGAGATGCTTACCTCAAACTAGAGGGTTTAGATGACTTCTAGCAGGTACGAGGATTCATTCATGGATTAACTCCTCAACTTAAGAAGCATGTTGAAATGTAGGACCCGAAAACACTTCAGGAAGCCAAAGTCAAAGCACATATTTATGGTGACCCTAATGATAAATCATTGCATAGCATGCATATGCCTAATGTTTGGATGCATGTGCATCTCATAGTAACAACCAAGCACATAATAAAATAAAATTGGCTCTGGCCTCATCTAATGCATTCAAGAAGCCCAAGGGGCCTACAAGCCATCTCTCAACTGAGGAATTTGAAAAGACAAAAAAGAGAAATTATTGTTTTAATGTATGGAAAGTGGTAATGGCAAAAAGGATTGTCCCATGGGGAACTGTGCTACCCAACGAAAGAAAAAAGCAAAGCACATGGTGCAATTGCTTCCACTTGAATCCTCTTCTTGTCACCCCAATATGCAGGTAGCCCATATAGAAACAATAAATGAGTGTTGTATAAGTGCTTTTATGTGGAAACCACCATTTGGGCCACATGAGCTTGTGAGAATGCATGGCTATATTCAAGGTCACTTGTAAATGATGGTGCTTCTCATACTTTCATGAACTATAAGTTAGTGAAACGTCTCAATCTGCCTTAGACTCCTAGCTCCCACTACTACAAGGTAGCTATGACCAATGGCCATGATGCTAAAGTGTGGGACACTCATGTCAAAGGTGTACCTCTTGAGATCCAAGGGTATCAGACAACCTTGGATTTTCAGACGATGAACATGGATAGAGCAGATGTGGTGTTGAGTTGGGAGCAGTTTCATAGGTTAGGTTCATCATTACATCATAGCTATGAGCATAACACTATTATGTTTGAATCCAATGGTATGGATGTGATATAGTTGGGGGAAAAAGATGTACCTCTCTCACCACTCATTTGTACGGCTGGAGCTTATGAAGCTCTCTTTCAATGATGAAATGGAACAATTCTTTTGTGTTACTCTTTGTGTTATTTGTTATCAAATGTTGATCATGACTCTCTTCTGTCTAAGAATTCCTCAATGCTGCATGCATCTCTTTCCTCTTCTCCTTTGCTTTCAATTTCTCAGTCATCATACACAAGCAAATGTTGCATGCTTCTCTTTCCTCTTCTCCTTCACTTTCAATTTCTCAGTCATCACAACAGGAAAATGTTGCTAATAAATTATAGGGGCTCTTAACAAAATACAATGATGGTTTTCCATAAGACTTACCATTTGGGTTACCATCGACATATTCTATGCAGCATGGCATAGCTATGGTTGCAGGTAGTAAGCTAGTTATAGCAAAGCACCTTATAGATTGAGTCATTCTGAGGCTATAAGACGCTCGTTATAGCAAAGCACCTTATAGCATAAGAGGGAAAAAAATGTGTTCCCTTTCTATATCGTGCATGATATATTTGTGCGCGTATGTCACACATGTCAATGCAAGGAACTTACCGATACACTGTGTGCGAGCCACAAATGGATCCAAGCACACAACAAGCTTAAACTAGTAAGCTCAAAGATGGCGTTGGTGTGTCACTCACCGCTCTACACTTCCTGTCGTGGAGGATTCCTCGCCGCAAAGAAGATGGATACGCTGCTACGCCGCACTCAACCGCCTCGCCCACCGTCGTGCCGCCGCAATGCTCGATCGCACTCTCTCTCTCTCTCTCTCTCTCTCTCTCTCTCTCTCTCTCTCTCTCTCTCTCTCTCTCTCTCTCTCACGTATACACACACACACACAAGGAGACGAAGAAGAAGAAGATGGAGATGGAGCAAGAGCACTCTTCAATTGCACAAATGAGAGAATCAGTGAATTTTAGGTTTAGTTGACTTTTATATGAGCTCGCCCTATTCACACTTGGGTGCCCATGCTTAGCCAACTAATCCCTTGAATGTTCCAGTTAGAGTGCACCTCTCATCGGCGATCAATCTTACCCTTTTCCTATTGGACCGACAAGCCATGTACCTGACTTTACTGTTGGGGTATAAAGCCCAATGTGGTCGCCCAGGTAAGTGGGCGGGCCGCTAGGTATGTACACATATTCTTTTGTTAAAACCTAATAAGAACTCACTATGCTCTACACATTACAGTAGAGCGAGTTCACCATATCGTCGTGCTCTTCTTCTCGCACTCTCTCTCTCGCGTCGCACTTCCGCTCGTACTCCTTCAACTGGTATCAAAGCTCAGATCGAGGTTCGGGGCAGCACTGCAGGAGGCTAGAGTCACCAACTCAGATTGGAGTGAAATTTGACAGGCGAAGACACGGCCCCAAATCTCATGGGAGATCCCGAAGGACTTGGTGTTGTCAGAATTTCATTCTGAGGTCATCTCGGCCACCGTTCGGCTTCGACAAAGGTCTGCGCAGGCCATTTTCGACTACGTGGTCTCGACGGGTGCAGATCCGACTCTGTAAATTTGGGGTTTTTGGCCTACGACTGCAGGTGCTAAGGATATTGACACTCCCAAAGTGTTGATTTGTGGCTGTCTACACATCGAAGGACGGCTCACAGTTCTTGGAGGCATGTCACATACGACATGGGCGCATCTACACACAGACTGTAGGCGACATCCACTAGTTCATCAGGTAGCTTGTGTTTGCTGCTTGATATTCCAGTTTTCATCCTGACATTGTAGGTACTTCCACATGGGATGTATTGTCAGAGATGATGTATGTCTGTTGAGGGTTTGCTGGCTGTGAGTCACGCAGCAAACAACCGCCGCAGCGGTTACAGCATACAGTGGGAAATTTGTGGATGTATGACTTTGTGGGAAGTCTATGTACTGTCAGATTTACTGCAGCCTTTGTTGAGGGTCGAGTGAGGTTTTATTGAGCTGGGGGATTCTCGAATGTTGAGATCCTTTCGGTGATATAGGTCTTGGAGCGATCCCTCGAGCACCCTTAGATAGGCAGCTAGGATGTATTGACTGTGAGTTAGACAGTTGGGATTGCATCTTTGCTTTACTGTCGTTGAGGCATTGTCACAGTCTATGATTACAGGACAGTGACAAGACAGTGAGAGACAGTACAGGTGTAGGACAGGTTTACCCGCAGCTTACAGTGTCAGAGAGACAGTGTTTTTGAGCTATTTTTGGTCTGTTTTTTGACTACACCAGAGCCATTTTACAAAGGAGACTCTACCAAAATTTATGCAGAATCTGAAGCTTTCTTGGTTCATTTGACAGGTTGATATTGGTTCAGAGGTCAGTTTACAGGGGAAACTCTGCCGAATTTTTTCCAGGAAAGTAAACTACTGTGAAGCGTAGCTATGGCTGCATCACAGGACACTGCTCTTTACAATATCAAGAAGCTGGATGGAACCAATTTCCCATTGTGGAAGCAGCAGATTTGGCACGTGTTGGTACAAAAGAAGCAGATAAAACCTATAGAGCTCAAGGGGATAAAACCAGAAGATATGGACGAAGATGAATGGAGCGAAATGGATGAATTGGCACTTTCTACCATTATGCTGATTTTGGCAGAAAGCGTTTACTTCAATGTAGCAGACGAGATGTCGGCTTATCAAGCATGGTTAAAGCTGAGTGATCTTTATGAGAAGCAGAGTGCAGCTTCACAGGTATACTGGCTTAAGAAGCTTGTTGACTTGAAGATGAAAGAAGGGACACCTATGTCCAATCATCTGAATGAATTCAACACAATCTATAGTCAGTTGTCAGCTCAAGGTGTCAAGTTTGATGAACCTGTTAGAGCTATGTTCCTGTTGATCACATTGCCGAAAAGTTGGGACACTTTTCGCACAGCTTTGAGTAATTCTGCACCTCCAGATGGTTTGAACATAGCAGGTGTAGAAGGAAGTCTGCTTACTAAAGAGACCAATAGAAAGACAATGGACAAAGGCAAAGGAACAGCCTTAGTTGTCAGGGGAAGGACCAAAGAAAAGTACAAAGGTGGAAAGAGGAATCAGTCTCGTAGCAAGTCCCGCAGTGCTAAAGGCAAGAGTGACATAGAATGCTACCATTGTGGCAAGAAGGGTCACATGAAAAGAGACTGCAGAGAATGGAAAGCAGAAAAAGCAAAGAGAAAGCTGAAGACCATGGTGAGAAGAACAAGTCCTCAGTGAAGATTCAAGAAATAAATGTGACAAACACTGTTGCAGAGGATGACAGTCTAGTGTCAGGAGACATCTACTTCTTGAAGAATACAATGGACTCAACTCTTCTTACAACATCTGATGGAAATGCACTGAGTGACTGGATTATAGACTCAGGGGCATCACTTCATGTGTCTCCAAACAAGGAGTGGTTTACTTCTTGTGTGACCACTAAAGATCATGTTCGGCTACGCAATGGGCAGACATGTGAGATCTTAGGTGTTGGAGATGTTCAATTGAAGTTTCAGAATGGCTCTTCTTTCACGCTGAAGAATGTGAGACATGTTCCCGCAATTACAAAGAGCTTGATCAGCACAGGTTTACTTGATGATGCTGGCTACGTCACCACTATTGGACAGAACATGTGGAAGATATCCAAGGGTTCTATGACAGTAGCACATGGAGTAAAGTCTGGAGGACTTTACATGATTTATGTATCAAATGTCTCTAAAAATGTAATCAATGTAACCGAGCAGCCGAACGTTTCTTTGTGGCATAGCCGGTTAGGACATATGTCCAAGAAGGGAATGGAAATCTTGTCTCGTTCTGGTTATTTGCCTGGCTTTTCATTTAATGATTTTGAATTCTGTGAACATTGTCTGTATGGTAAGCAAACACAGCAGCCACATAAGCATAGAAGCAGTAGAAGAGATACACAGTTGGCACTTGTTCATAGTGATTTGTGTGGACCTATGCCTAACCTATCTCTAGGGGGAGCTTCTTACTTTATGACATTTATAGATGATTACTCGAGGAAAGCATGGGTTTACTTTCTCAAGCACAAGGATGAAGCGTTTAGTGTTTTCAAAACGTTTGTGACACTTGTGGAGAATCAGAGTGGCAAGAAGCTTAAATGCTTACGCACTGACAATGGTGGAGAGTATGTTTCAAAGGCCTTTCAGGACTTTTGTGAGTCAAAAGGTATAAAACGTGAACTTACTGCTCCTTGCAATCCTCCTCAAAATGGTGTTGCTGAGAGGATGAATAAGACCATACAAGAGAAGGTCAGAAGTATGTTGTCTAATGCACAGCTGCCAAATGGGTTTTGGCATGAAGCTGTATCAACATCTGTTCATCTTGTAAATAGATCTCCTCGCAAGGTTTTGCAAAAGGATTCAGTGCCAGAGATGGTATGGTCAGGCAAAATGCCCTCATACAATCATCTCAGAGTCTTTGGCTGTGAGGCATATACTCACGTTCAAAGGAATTTAGGAACAAACTTGAGCCAAAGAGTAGAAAGTGCATCTTTCTAGGCTATGGTAATTCTGGTGAGATGGGGTACAGACTTTGGGATCCCGAATCCAGAAAGGTTGTCCGCAGCAATGATGTTCACTTTAATGAATCCAAATATCATTCTAAACCAGAGAGGGTTGAGGAGATTAGAAGTGTTGTCTTCCAAGAAGATGGACCTGCACGTGCAAGACAAAATGTCAGGGCTCAAGAGGAGCAAGGACAGGATAGAGTGGAACCATAGGTTGTGGCTGAGCCTGAGCCACCTATTGTGCGTAGATCTAGACGTGTCACGCGACCTCCTGATAGGTTTGTTCCATCTATGAATTATGTCATGTTGACTGATTGCAATGAGCCTTCATGTTACAAGGAAGCAGTGCAAATGAAGGACTCCGGGAAGTGGCAATTGGCCATGCAGTCAGAGATGACAGCTCTGCATAAAAACCACACATGGAAGCTAGTTAAATTACCACGGGGCAAAAAGGCTCTACCCTGTAAATGGGTTTACAGGTATAAGATCACCGCTCATGATAGTCAGCCAAAGTACAAAGCAAGGCTTGTTGCCAAGGGCTTTAAACAAGAACAAGGCATTGACTTTGATGAAGTCTTCTCTCCGTTGGTCAAGATGACTACATTGAGATGCTTTCTTGCATTGGTTGCCATATTAGATTTGGTGTTGCACCAAATGGATGTCAAGACAACGTTCTTGCATGGTGATTTAGATGTGGAAATTTACATGCAGCAGCCAGAAGGGTTTGTTGAGAAAGGCAAGGAAGATTGGGTATGCCAGCTGTTAAAGAGTCTTTATGGCTTAAAACAATCACCGAGGGCATGGTACCATAAATTCCACAAGTTTATGCTTTCTCAAGGCTACAAACGTAGTGAGTTTGATCACTATCTATATACAAAGAAGGCTAAGGATGGCAGCTGGCTGATCCTTACTTTGTACGTGGATGACATGTTGATTGCTGGCAAGCACTTGGAAGAAATTTCAGCTTTGAAGTCAAAGATGGCAAAATCGTTTGACATGAAAGACATGGGTGAGGCAAGTCATATACTTGGTATGCGCATTGAGAGAGACAGATCAAAGAAGTTGATTTGGTTATCTCAAACAGAGTATATTGACAAGGTTTTGCAACGTTTCAATATGGAGAAGGGAAAGGCATCGAGTGTTCCATTGCCACCATATGTGAAACTTAGCAAACAAGATTGTCCTGTGTCTGAGGAAGAACAGGATAAAATGGATAAGATTCCATATGCGTCTATAGTGGGTAGTTTGATGTATGCAATGATTGCTACTTGCCCAGACATTGCATTTGCAGTGGGAGTAGTAAGTCGATACATGTCAAACCCAGGCAAGAAACATTGGGAGGCAGTGAAAGGAATATTGAGATACCTGAAAGCTACAAAGAGTATGCGTATATGCTATGGGAGTCAGGAGATAAGTGTAAAGGGTTTTACAGACTCAGATTATGCAGGTGACTTAGACAACCGAAGGTCTACGTCAGGGTATGTCTTTACATTGGCTGGTGGAGCAGTATCATGGAGTTCTAGATTACAAGATTGTGTTACTCAGTCTACTACAGAGGCTGAATATGTTGCAGCATCAGAGGCATGCAAAGAATCAATTTGGCTTAATCGACTAGTAACAGATTTGGGAATCAAAGAAGAGATGCCTGTGTTATATTGTGATAGTCAAAGTGCTATACAATTGGCTCGCAATCCAGTTTATCACTCAAAGACAAAGCATGTGGATGTGAAGTATCATTTCATTGGGGAAATGCTCGAGGATAAGCCACTTCAGCTTGTCAAAGTTCACACCATAGAAAATCCTGATGATCTACTTACAAAAGGACTTCCCTCAGAGAGCTTTGCGCATTTTCGCAAGCAGTTAGGTGTAGGGTAGTACATCACTTCTCTACATCTCTTGTATATTAGCTTGTATAGTAGCTTCTCTCACACTTAAAGTACCACATTGGACTTTAAGTGGGAGGTTGTTGGGGTATAAAGCCCAATGTGGTCGCCCAGGTAAGTGGGCGGGCCGCCAGGTATGTACACATATTCTTTTGTAAAAACCTAATAAGAACTCACTATGCTCTACACATTACAGTAGAGCGAGTTCACCATATCGTCGTGCTCTTCTTCTCGCACTCTCTCTCGCGTGGCACTTCCGCTCGTACTCCGTCAACAGTGACATTACATGGAGCAGCGACAGAGGCATACCCACACACTCAGCCTGGTCAGAGACGTCGTTCTGGGCACATGCCTCAAAATAGCTGGTATGATGAGGAGTGTCGACAGAGGAGAGCTCAGATACAGCGGGAGCTTACATTGGGAGTGATCACCTATAGACAGTCTCGTATTGCTACACGATGACTAGTGCGACGGAAGAAGCGAGCTTTCTTGGTCCAGATGGAGCAAGATTTATATCAGCTCTTCCTTAGTAGAGATTCAAGAGAGGCTTGGCATCTATTCCATGAGCAGTCTCCCCCACCGGTGATTCCTTCTACAGAGATATGGGGGTAGTATGCAGCATCTTTATACACTGTACCTGGACAACCACCACTACCAGATCCACCACAGCCATGTCCAGCTACGAGCACCTTCTTTACCACTGAGATGGTAAAGGAGGTCATTGATAGGATGAAGACCAGACGGGCACAGGATCATGAGGGTTTGGTAGCAGAGCACATTATACATGCTGGATATTTGTTGGCAGAGATGCTTGCATGGTTATTCAATCGTGTCATGTGTGAGGGCTTCCCTGAGTCTTGGAGATTATCTACTATTGTACCTATCTTCAAGACAGGAGACCCCACAGTGCCGGGGAATTACCGTACTATCATGGTAGGACACACATTGGCATGGTTGTATGCATCCATCCTTGAGCATAGGCTGAGCAGTTGGGCAGAGATTATGGGCATACGGGCACTTGGGCAGGCTCATTTCAGGAGGGGTTTCTCCACACTAGATCATGTCTTTACACTCAGAGCTATCATTGAGGAGGGTCGAGCACATGCTAGACGGATATACTGCAGCTTTGTGGACTTCCGAAAAGCTTTTGACACAGTACCGAGGGCCATATTGATGCGTCGACTTATGGAATTGGGGGTACCCACAGAGCTTATATGGGGGATTATGGCATTGTACAGTTCAGTGATGGGTCATGTACGCACATCAGAGGGGATATCTGACATGGTTCACTCCACTATCGGAGTGAAACAAGGATGCCCATTGTCCTCTACTTTATTTGGTATGTATGTTGATGAGGTCTCGATTATATTGACAGAGGAGGAGATAGAGGTGCTCAGCTTGCGGGGACATGGATCCCTCTTTTATTGTATGCTGACGATATCGTGTTGATATCAGTCAAAGTGCTATACAATTGGCTCGCAATCCAGTTTATCACTCAAAGACAAAGCATGTGGATGTGAAGTATCATTTCATCAGGGAAATGCTCGAGGATAAGCAACTTCAGCTTGTCAAAGTTCACACCACAGAAAATCCTGATGATCTACTTACAAAATGACTTCCCTCAGAGAGCTTTGCGCATTTTCGCAAGCAGTTAGGTGTAGGGTAGTACATCACTTCTCTACATCTCTTGTATATTAGCTTGTATAGTAGCTTCTCTCACACTTAAAGTACCACATTGGACTTTAAGTGAGGTTGTTGGGGTATAAAGCCCAATGTGGTCGCCCAGGTAAGTGGGCGGGCCGCCAGGTATGTACACATATTCTTTTGTTAAAACCTAATAAGAACTCACTATGCTCTACACATTATAGTAGAGCGAGTTCACCATATTGTCGTGCTCTTCTTCTTGCACTCTCTCTCGCGTCGCACTTCCGCTCGTACTCCTTCATTTACCAAGTAAATAATACAACGTCCGTCGTAGGTGATAGGGTGTCCATGAGTCGTGAGGGTTAACATGTCTCCCTTCCTGATGTAGATTCCGTCCTCGGAAAGCTATTGAGTTGCAACTTCTTCGTCGAGGTGGAAGAGCATTTGAGATGAATGTCCTTAGCCTTCTTAAGTCACTGCAAAATCAAACAACATTGGCACAGTAATTGTATTCTCATATACAATTAAAAATCATATGCAGTTTTAGGTAGACAAATTGATTGGTAGCAAAATTCTAAACCATTTGTCAGCAATAAACATTAAATTGCAATATAATCAAACGCGTAAACAGTTGGAAAGGTAAAAAATTTAACAAGTCTAGGGTCGCTAATTTAACTGTCGAAAGGCACTAAAGATCGACTATTAATACCATGGGTAAGCTTCTCAATTTTCTCTGGTCAATTAAGTTGTTTAATCGCGAGAGCCAAGTATTTCATGTTCGAGGGTTGACTAGAGGCTATACCTAGAAGACCTTGTAGTTAAGCTACGATAAAAGGAATTTCTCATGAAATCATCGCCTGACTGACTACCTTTTCTTTGACCCCCCAAAGTCTTTTCACAGTGATTCAATTTTGGTGTGTGTGCTTATTTTGTATGCCTTGGGTTTTTTGCTTTTCAAGGAAAAGCGCCCACACTAGGAACCTCTAGGGCTCTAGTACCATAGGCGATACATGTGAGTGAAGTACCAAATCAAGCTGAGATTTCTCTTCAGCTTAAGATTTTACATTGTGGCACTTTGATTTTTTGTTTGTTCGTTTTCAACATTTTAATTTTGTAACTTTGGGGGGTCATATAACATTGTTACCCTCCCTAGGCTCATCACACTAGTAAACTCCCTTTATAATACTTAAGTTAAAGGTCAATAGGGACTAAGCCCAGTAGAAAGCCCTAGTACATTTCACACAATGCTGCCTAAATCGGATTAAGAACCTAAGTAACCATTAATTATTAGGAAGGCATTCCCCATGGTATTAAGAGAAGATCTCTAACGCCTAGCTTGGTCAAACTAGCTTAGTCGGACTGCTTGATTTTTAAACCCAGACAAGTGATTATGACAAAAAATTACATTGAATTTAATGTTTGGTACTAAGCAAATGCGTAGAATATTATGCTACCAATCACAATTAAATCAGACAAACATGGATGCAAAAAGATAAGGGGCAATGCTAATGGACAAGAAACACATGTTTGTGTTGATGGTCGCGCTTGATTTGAAGAGTGAGTTGAGATAAAGATTCCATGAAGGTCCAAATCCTAACAACAGCAACACGCTCCTGTACACACTAGGAAACACAAAAAATACCTCTAGGAGGCACATCAGTGGGAAAAGATACCAACACTTATTGAAAACAATTAAAAAATATATAAGAAACCCTAACCTAATTATTTGCACTCCCCTTAGAGAGTCAAGGGAATAGAATATTGTAGAGATTGGGGGGAAACCCTAAGGCTAAACCCCTATCCTCGTCTCGTCGAGATAAACAAAGTCATCATCCATGAGACCATATGTGCCATCCGTGTAGTCATGTAAATCTTCTTCTTCATCATAGGTACCCATGTTTACTGAGAAGGTCACTAGACGCCTATAGTCATCTTGGTCAAAAGAGTAAGCTTGTGCAATGGGAGAAACGCTCTCTACTAAGTATGGATAAGTCGTGGTCAAGAGACGTATCAGCCATTCTAACTCCTTGAAATTCCTCTCACATGCTAGCGTACCTACCAAATCCCATTCACATGCAAGCACTGAAAAAACCATGTGAAACATTTGTGAAAACTAACGAGGGTACATCTCACCCAAGGCAGGAGTGGATGACTCTAGCGTACTAGCCATATTTGTACACGCAAATAGATGATGGTTAGAGTGCAAATCTTACAAGGGTCGTGTTCTTGTGCATAATGTGTTTTTATGATTTTGTGTTATGGCTCTTGCTCTTTTACTTTTTTATCTTGTTTTTGTGAGTATAAGGCTTTATATATACATTCCCTAAGATTGGAGATTAAGAGGTCAGGGAGGAAGGTTGAGAGGGAAGTAAGTGAATGATGGATGTCAGCAAACACTCCCCTCTTCCTTGGGTAGATCATACCTTTTGGAATGATGTCGTCACCTTTGAAACCAATTGTTCCAAGTTGTTATGGGTGAAGGCTTTAACCAATAGTTTTCGACCGCCCTATGCGTTTCATCTAGTTGCAAGGGTGGTAAGGTACTCTTCCATGATTTTATTTGCAACATTGTTGTAGGTGGTGAACTTACAACGGGAGGTATAAACTCTTTCTTGCTTGTATGGATATGTACAATGGTAGGTGGAGGTTGTGTTGAAGCTTCTATTTCCGTATAGGCACTACACGAAGAGCAAGAAGTTTCATTTGATTTCGATGTCCCTGAGCTAGGTGGAACAAATCGTTCTTTCTTTGATACCCAAACTAGCTCGGGAGTAGGTGTGTAGCATTCCGTGATTTTTTTCTGTCCGTGATCGTCAATTCATTTTGGAGCTAAAGGATTGGGCTCACATGGGTCAGGTGACAGGTAAGAACACAATCTACGTTTTGGCACCCATATTTGATCATTTCCTTGATAGTAGCCTTGGGCTTCCAATAGTCGTTTAGGAATCCAACGCCACATTTCCTTACATTTCTTGGGGCGAGTGGGACGTTTCTTACAAGGCTTTCGTTTTTTATCACTAGCTATGGTTGCTAAAAAAACTTTAGGGACCCACTTGTAAGTTTTCTTCGTTATATTAGGATGAGTCTTGTCAGAAGCTATTTGCATTGCTTCTAGCATATTTAAGGGTACGGGCATTTCATCCCACTCATGTGTTACCCAGGTTGTCCCCCTGTTTCCCCAAGTGTCTATGGTTGCCGCTAGGTAGACCCAATCCACATTGTCCGACTCGGTCATCCCAGGTAGTACATCCATATAAGGAGAATCTTCCCCAACATCGGTGTCCGCTTTACACGTGTAACAATACTGCAATGGGGCGGAGTGAACTGTTGTGTCAAATCTATGATCAATTATAAACCTGTTTTCTAGAGGATGTGCTCGATCAGTAACAAGATCCACTCGAATGATAGAATCTTGGAACTGCAAGTAGACATGGTTTTTAGACCAGTCATGCACCATTTTTGCTTCCCTCATGAAAGGATGTCCTAAGATCATCTCCGATGCCATAGTATATTTGGAAAAATCCATAACAATAAAGGTAATCCTTATTTTATGTCCAAAGACCTTGATCTTGAGATCTTCTAGCATCCCAATAGGTTTAACAATAGAGCCATTGGCCATCTTCACTACTATAGTTGTGGTCACAAGGTGAGTTCTTCCTATAGTTTCCCAGCAATTTTTAGTCACGATGCTAACCCCAGCGCCACCATCAAGGATTCCCTTCACAATTAATCCCTTAGTAGTGATTGGTATGGTCGCATTGGATTCATCATCCTCAAAGTATTGTCCCAACTTATTAACAAGTATTTCTATAACAAGGTTCTCATCTAGATTGGGTTGTGGATCTAAGTGTTCCTCCTCTATTGGCATCTCCCCCTCTCCTTCCACCTGTGAAAATTGTGGTAGCCCACACTTCAGTTCTCCATTGAGGAAGGCTCGAAGAGCTGAGACTAGCTCAGGGTCTTTATATAGTTTGGGCATGATGGTGGTTCTAACTTCTGAAGACACGAAATCCATCAATTTGGCAATGTTTAACGGCACCTTTTGGACTTCAGTCCCTTGACGTGGGGAAGATGGGATCTCCATTTCTTCGATAGGATCAGGTAGTCCCTCTGTAAACATTCTTTCCATCAAGAAGTGAGTACGCACACTTTCCCATGACTTTAAGTCGCTTTCTTCTTGGATGACACTAGGTATGGCTAAGGGTCTATGGACTTGGTGAGGTTGTTATTGCGTAGGGAACACGGTGTCTTTAATCTGGATCTGCCTAGGTGCTGGTTCTAGATCCCTTTGGGTATCTTCTACCAAACTCCTTAATTGCTTGACTCGCTCAATCTCCTCTGAAGGGTTTGGATAAGTTCCTATCTTCTTCTTGGATTCTGGCCATTGTGGCTCATGAAGATCTTCCTTGTTGGTTTCTATCTTAGTGGTCATTTTGGTCTCCATGGTTTCTCCTGAATCAGAATCCTCTTCAGCGTCATTCATATATACGGGGTCGTCACCAGTCCCTATGTTGGTCTTTGAATTGGGATCTGACTTGGCTTCTTTTTGCGATCTCTTTCTTCGTGTTTTCTTCTTTTTCTGAGATTGGGCAATTGATGCCGTGTCTCTTTCCTCAAGAATATAATTTTGTTTTGGGAGCATCGATCGTGTGAGTACGTTTATTGGTACCACAAGTGTACTTTGTGATGGCTCCTCGGTAACTTCAATCAAGTTTAATGGCGTGATCTTCAGTGAATTTGGTTTATTTGGACATTGGGCAATCAAATGATCTATGCCACATCGATTACACTGAGTATCGGCATTGTAGACGTGCTCGCTTGATTGGTTTTCATTAGTGTGGCATTCTTTTGTAGCCTAATAGGACACTCGGCTACACGATGTCGACCTCCACACTCATAGCATTGAAGAGGTGGTCTCTTAGCAGTGTAATTGATATTTTGGCCTCTTGCCGCAAGAGCAGCTACTTGATATGCAGGTTTGACTTGTCCCCAATAGTCCTCCATGTAGTATTGTGGACTTTCTTCAAGTACATCCAGCCCATAGGCAATATTAGGGTCTATATCTTCCTCACAGCCTTCCAAACAAGCAATAGATGACTCACAATCCACTTGATTCACAGAAGTGATTCTCGGATGTGGTGGTTGCGGTCCTAGCACTAGAGGTGGTAAGGGTGTTGTTTGAACAACATTTTGGGCCCTAGGGACCATGTGTTGTGATGTTTGTTTAAGAGGTGGGGCCGGCATCAATGCAGGCACTCGAGGTGTATATGTCCATGCTAAGGTTGGTCTATTGGCCATCGCGCGCTTAAATACTATACAATCCTTAGCTTGATGACCATACCTTCCACAGGGATTGCAATTCCCATTGAATTTTACTCTAAAAGTAGGGCATTCACTGGTACTATGCGGTCCATAGCATACTGAGCACCATTGTTGCTCCCTTCTTGGATACATATGATTGTTTTGCGGAGCACGATTGTCTCTAAGACTCTCTTGAATAGCCTTAGAGAGATCTGCTAAAGTCATCTCAGACATCTTTGGCTCCTTCGCAATAGGCTTTAGGGTCATTGGCTAATGCCCTGATGCTTGCGAGCTAATAGATTTAGGTTCAACAGACACTCTTTCTCCTTGAATCATTAAATTATCCTCCAATTCAATCGCATTGGTGGTGACTGCTTCCCAAGTGGTGATACCTCTAATGACTAGGCCATTGTAGATATCCTCATGTCGTAATCCCCTAATGAATCTATCAAGCAATTGATTATTATTGAAGCGCTCATTTGGATTACAACGAGAATTCAAATGCTTCAAGCGACTAATAAAGTATCTCACTGACTCTCCTTCCTCTCGTTGGGCTTTCTGGAGCTGAGAGGCTACACCCCAAAGGACTCCCTCTCGTATGTACTCTTTCAAGAACAGTCTCCTAAGAGTAGGGTAAATCGTTTTTTCTTCCACCCTTAGGGTTCTATACCAATCCCCTGCCTTTCCACTTAAGGTTAGCCTTAAAGCATTACTCTTATGCAGGTCATTGTGTTCTCCTAGAGAATCGCATATTTGTTCAAACACTTCGATATGCTTCCTCACATCCCGTCTCCACTAAATTTTTGTGTGAGCTTGGCTATTTGTACTGCCTTACTTCTAGGCTCTCTATCAGGCGTGTTACGCATATTCTCAGCAATAGATCGACCAATAGCTTGAGCAAATGTTGCCAAGTCACCTAAGTGAGCAGGCACCGTGGGTGGAGGTGCTCCAGAGACTACATGTGGAGTAGGTATTGGCATCGGGCTTGGCGCATAGGAAGCCCTTAGGTTCCACATTGGGTACAATGTTGTGCCATGTGGTGGTCCATAGTTCATATGTGTGGACCTAGGCATAGCAAACGTCAGATGTGACATGCTAATGCTAGCCGGTATAGTCCCATGGAAATAAGAACTTGGGTGTTGTGGTTGTGGAGCATAGGTTGTTGAAACAATGGGAGGGTTAGGGACTCCATGAGTGCGATGACCCATAGGTGCATACAATTGGTACACACTTGTAGGTACTGTTGCAGGCATTGAGCTACCATATAGCGGTGCTTTACTAATAAATGAGGTCCATGGCATGTTTCTTGGCATGCCCATCATTGGGCTAGGCATGGTAGCCATGGTGCCATCAAGGGAAAGATGAGCTAGACTTGGAAAGGTAAAGCTATCACTTGTGGGCTCAGATTGCACCGAGACCCCTGGCGAAACAACATATGGAGGATCCATCAGACTTACTGAGGGAGTCTCCATTTGCCAAAAGGTCGGTTGTTTAGCCTTTCCTGTATCTAAGAATCTCATGAGACCTGTTGAAGGCATGTTGATCCCCTTGTTCTGTCTCTCTAACTCAATGACCCTATGGATGACCTCACAAACTCTTTGTTGTTGATCCTCCACACTAGTAGCACCCATTGTGGATTGTAGGACATCTAACCAACCCACGTGATAGGTGTGACCTGTGTATAGGTCGGTCAGAGTTTCTGTTTGTAGTTTGTACTCCCATTTCTCATTTAAGAACGCTCCATCTAGGATTGAGGTTCTAGGGGTGTCCTTTGAGCTAGATGCAATGTTGCTTTCTAGGGGTTGGCCCTTAGCGGTTGCTAAGTCGGGAGCACTTGATTGCTCTCTTAGCAACGATATTGACATAGGGGCTTTCACTTTTAACTCTCTTCATTGCTCCGCCTTGCGTAAGCTCTCAATTTCCTTTTCCCTTGTTGCAAGGATATATCGCTCAACCTCTTGCACTTCGGCAAGGCTTCTACCATCGGGTAATATGACCTCGGAGTGGAATAGCTCTGAAGAGTCAGGAGGTGCAGTGAATGAAGTATTCATGTGCACATTCTCTAAGGGCATATGGTCTACGTTGGTCATGAATGGAGAACTTACTTCCCCACCCCCCTCATTTACATCATTAGCTCCATGTTCGGAGCGAGTGGCTCTACTAAAGGTTTCCTTCAAGCAGCTAAGCACGCTCGGCCCGGACCGCGGACCCATGGCATGCATGTCTTGGCTTGAGCTATCGAGATTAGGCATTGGGAAACCCTCCATGACGTCCTAGTCAGAGGAAGAGTCACTGGCCGCTATGTTCAGGTCTTCGTTTGTACTACCTTGGGTCCCTGCCGAGGGCCCGGAACCTAAGGTCAGTGGATATTGAGAACTCGCGTAAGTCGAAATTCTCTCTAGTTGCTCCGTCTCTAGCACACGACCAGAGCGCAGATGCATGTGTCGACGAATAACCTTGAAGGTTAACCGCTTACTTTTTTTTGGGATAAGGTCGCCGCGGCCTGCGCGAGAGCACACACACACTCTACCTACCTACTTACAACTAATACACCTAGTGTTGCACATTAACACACTTCATTAGCTCTCACAAATCTACTTCCTACTTTCTGTACTTTGCATTACATAGAACTAACAACCTTAATACTAATTCCTTATGACAGAGAAAAAACACAGTACCTTTGAAAACTCCATTAACAAAGAAATACACAGTAGCAACACAAAATCCTTCTTCTCAACACACACACCTTCCTTTCCTACCTTTCCTACAATTGAAATTGCACCACAAAAGAAGCACAGAGTGCCATTCAAGCTTAGTGTATGGCATTCCCCGACAACGGCGCCAAAAATGTGCGTATATGTCGCACGTGTCAATGCAAGGAACTTGCCGATACACTGTGTGCGAGCCACAAATGGCTCCAAGCACACAACAAGCCTAAACTAGTAAGCTCAAAGATGGCGTTGGTGTGTCACTCACCGCTCTACGCTTCCTGTCGTGGAGGATTCCTCGCCGTGAAGAAGAGGGAGACGCCGCTACGCCGCGCTCAACCGCCTCGCCGCCGTCGTGCTGCCGCAATGCTCGATCGCACTCTCTCTCTCTCTCTCTCTCTCTCTCTCTCTCTCTCTCTCTCTCTCTCTCTCTCTCTCTCTCTCACGCATACACACACACACAAGGAGATGAAGAAGAAGAAGATGGAGATGGAGCAAGAGCACTCTTCAATTGCACAAATGAGAGAATCAGTGAATTTTAGGTTTAGTTGACTTTTATATGAGCTCGCCGCATTCACACTTGGGCGCCCATGCTTAGCCAACTAATCCCTTGAATGTTCCAGTTAGAGTGCGCCTCTCATCGGCGATCACTCTTACCCTTTTCCTATTGGACTGACAAGCCCGGTACCTGACTCTACCAAGTAAATAAGACAACGTCTGTCATAGGTGATAGGGTGTCCGTGCGCCGTGAGGGTTAATAATATTTTACCAGTTCATGCAACTTCTCTTATCTTTGGGCTTCAATTTTTCACCCAAGGCAATGGTGTTGTTGTTGCCTCCTAATGTTGGGTGGGTTGCCAGGTCTCACTCTATCTTATTGTAGACATAGCAATTACCATGTATATAGTCTTACATATAAAATTTAGGTCTCACATGATCTAAGCAAGTAAAACTAGTCAAAGAGCGTGTAGCATAGTGACTCACAACGTACTAAGGAACCACTTCTGTTGATAACTAAATGTACCCTCAGTGTGCCTTAGTTTAACTTTCAAACTATGTGCCTGATCAGCCTGCACTCTGGCTACTCATCCAATTTTGACCCATCCAAAGTTGGTGTAAATCAACCCTTGACCTTCTCCAAATCAGCCCTTATCTATGATCGGCTTGATGCAAAATTTGATGTGTGACCTCATAAAAAACTTCCCCAAAATTCATTTGAGTTATAGTGCACACCAATGACCGATCGTTATTGTTAGGAAATAGGACGTAGCTATGTAGATAATAGAGTAGCTTACTTAATGAAGAGAGATAATTTTTCACACACGAGAGATTATAGAGTAGAGAGAGAGAGAGAGAGAGAGAGCAAAATATATGTGTTTCACCCAATGTGGGCTATATCCATGGGAAAGCAGCCACTCAATGGCTTTAGTACTTCAAACAAGAAGTAGGTTACAAAGGGATTATACCCTTAATAGAGCTCCCTCCTTGCTTCACTCTCACCACCTCACATCAACTTCACAATGCAACACAATGCATTTTGTGTGTAGAAGAGGCCTCCTTTTATAGGCCAAAAGGGTTGCCCTCTGTCATGAGAGGTAGCCATGGGTGCCCATGTGTGGCCACCCTTGAGAAGACAAGTCCGTCTTCAAAGTCGGCCACCAGCTATTGTCCATTGAATTTGGCCACCGACCAACCGACCAACCGATCGATCGTTTTTTTACCACTTTTCGACGGTCGTTCGACCATAATATTCCAGCGAAAAGGAATATTTCGACAAATCCTACAAAAATTTACAAGGGGTAAATCAAGCTCCATACTTAACAATCTCCCACTTGGAGATTGATCTCCACACCAAACATGTGATTGCTTTCCATCCTAGCTTCTTATCCTTGAATGCCCATTAAAGATAAGCAAAAGCTCAACTTCTCTTTGTTGACTACCTTTGTAAACATGTCTGCAAGATTTTCACTAGTGTGTACATTTCCTAGCTTTAGTTGTCCCTTACGTATGAAGTGATATCTCACCTCAATGTGCTTTGTCCTTGAGTGAAAGGCTGAATTCTTTACAAGATGAATGCCGCTTTGACTGTCATTGTACAAGACACAATTGTCTTGCTTGTATCCAAGCTTCTCCAAGAATCAGTGAAGCCACATAATCGCTTTGCTTGCCTCTGTCATTGCTACATATTTTGCCTCCGTGATAGAAAGTGAGAGCACTTTCTGCAGTTTTGAAGCCCAACTTACTGTTGTGCCTCCAGTTGTGAATACATAGCCAGTAGTGCTCCTTCAAGTATCTTTGTCACCTGCCATATCTGCATCAGCATACCCTTGCAAGAAAATGTCAGTGCTTCCAAAATACAAAGCATTTGTGGTTGTCTCCTTTAGATACCTAAGTATCCACTTCACAGCGTGCTAATGCTCTTTATGTGGAATATCCATGAACCTACTCACAACTCCCATTGCATGTGCAATATCTGGCCTTCTTCAGACCATAGCATACATTAGAGAGCCTACCACTGCAGCATATGGAACTTTATACATATAGGCTGTCTCCTCTTGTGTCTTTGGACACATATCCTTGGTTAGTTTAAAGTGACTAGCCAAAGGTGTAGAAACTGATTTTGCATCTTGCATTGCAAACCTTTCTAGTACCTTCTTGATGTAATCCTCTTGAAATACCTCTACTGTCTTCTTCGTCCTGTCCCTTGATATCTTCATACCGACTATCCTCTTTGCAGCACCTAAATCTTTCATTCAAAAATATTTAGAGAGCTCCTCTTTTATCTTTTTGATGTCTTGCATGCTAGCACTTGCAATCATAATGTCATTAACATACAACATTAGGATGATGAACTGCCCATCTCTCAAATTCTTTGTGTAGACGCGGTGATTTGAGTTGCATCTTCCGAATGTGTGATCCAACATCCATCAATCAAACTTCAAGTACCATTGCATGATGCTTGCTTTAAACCATACAAGCTCTTCTTTAATCTGCAAACCATTTTCTCTTTACCTTTTACTTCATATCCCTTTGGTTGAAGCATGTAAATTTCCTCCTCTAAGTCACCGTGAGGGAATGCCGTATTTACATCCATTTACTCAAGATTTAAATCATGAGCAGCCACAATGCTTAAGACAAGCCTAATTAATTTCATTTTTACAACAAGAGAAAATATTCATTGAAGTCAATACCTTTGTTTTGAGAAAACCCTTTTACCACAAGCCTGGACTTGTACCTTCTCTCTCCACCTTCTTCTTCCTACAGCTTATACATCCATTTGTTCTGCAGTGTGCACTTACCTTTAGGCAACTCAACCAGTTCCCATGTTTGGTTGTGATGTAATGAGTCCATCTCCACTTGCATGTTCTTCATCCATTCTTCTTTGGATTCATGTTGCATAGCTTCTTTGTATGATTCTGACTCTCCAGAACCTGAGACCAACAAATGGTTGAAGGAAGGAACAAACCTTTTTGGAGGTCTACTTCCTTTTGTAGATCTTTGGGGAATAGGTTGAGGCTTCTCATTTGGTTGACATTGTTGCACGTTGTCACCATTTGCACTCCTTGAGTCTTCACCATCCTCAAGCTCCATGTACTCATCATCTGTTTCTTTTGTTTGTTTTCTTGGGCCAAGTAATCTTTGTACATATTTTGTTCATTGAAAATTACATCCCTACTTCTAAAGATTTTACCATCTTCATGCTTCCATAGGCGATACCCAAAGCCAGCTTCTCCATAGCCAATGAAGAAACACTCTTGGGGCTTTGCATCTAGCTTTGACCTTAGGCTTCTATCTATATGCATGAAAGCTTCGTACCCAAACACTTTGAGAAATGCATAATTCACCGGTTTACTCGTCCATGCCTCTTCTGAAACTCCCCCATCCAATGTCGTTGAGGGTGATCGGATGATCAAGTACACAGACATACTTACTGCTTTCGCCCAAAGCTCAAGCGGTAGGCCTTCATGTATCCGCATGCTTCGTGCTCACTCCATGATTGTTTTGTTCATCCTTTTCAAAATTCCATTTTATTGAGGTGTCCTTGGGGTTGTCCTTAGCCTCTAAATCCCATTGCTAGCACAAAATCTTGGCTTCAATATTCACCTCCATTGTTGAATCTGAGGCATTTAACCTTGGAACTTGCTTCATTCTCCACAAAGGCTTTCCACCTTTGAAATATGGAAAACACATCGGATTTATTCTTCATTACATAAACCCGTGTTTTCCAAGTCGCATCGTCCATGAATGTTGCATAGTACAATGAGCCACCAAGTGATGGTGTACTTGTAGGACCCCAAACATCAGAATGAACCAACTCAAGTTTTTTTTTTCTTCTATTTCTTGATTTTTGAAATTTTACCCTCTTTTGCTTACCGTAAACACAATCTACACAGAACTCTAAGTCCACTTCTCTCAAACATGGTAGAAGCTCCTTTGATTGAAGGATTTGCATTCCTTTGGAACTCATATGCCCAAGCCGGTACTGCCACACCGCATTGTTGACTTCTGTAGCTATTGCACAAGTTGGAGATTGTGTGCTAACAGTACACAAGTAAAGTGTACCAACCTTTTTTGCTTTTGTAATCACCAAAGATCCCTTTGAGATCTTCCAATGTTTGTTTCCGAATGCAACATTGTGACCTTCATTGTTGGGAGAAGAGGGGGAGATCGACCGCTTAAACTATTCAACACAAGCTTCCAAGCAATCACCATCAACCTGTCCACCTCTTCTTCCAATTTCCAAGCACACACACTCACCTAGACTATGACACACACACACACAGTAAACATAGAATTGACATAGACATGCTTGTAAGGAGGTGTAAGAGATGTGTAAGAGATGGAGACTAGATTAGAGAGTACACAGCAAAATAACCATAGCTTAAGAGAGTAGAGAAGAGAATCTGCAAGAGAAAGGCCTAAATCTAGCCCCAAACTCCACGGCACCTCTCTTGTGGAGTTGGTATTTAATATATTGTTTTTGAGTTTGAGGTGCCAAAAATTGAGGCCCCTCTTTTACAACCACTTCACTTTTGTAAATGAGTGAAGCTCATTAGTTCTTGCATGACCCATAAGGGGAGTTTCCACTACAAATATTTACATAGCCATAGTGGCTTATTGAAATGAGATTCTAAGATACTGTGCAACTATAAAATGGCCAAGAATAATTGCCGTCGCCTCTTCATCAACTCCTCGCATTCCACTCTACAAAATCATCATCAACTCAATTAGTAAAATGAATAGACAGCACATAATTAACCATTACGCCCAGCTATCCCAATTGCAGTTAACCACTACAACAGGAGGGTGCCCAGTCTCGTAACATCCCTCCCACCAGGGATAGCAACTGTCCTCAGTTGCTCAATAGAGAAATCAATTGGACCGTGAGTGATGGAAAGTGTGGAGAAGGTTGGGAAAGTTGCGAAAAAACTTTTCAGGCATCCATTTGGCATCCTCTCTAGGGTGGCCCTTGAAAGTCAAAAGGTAACGGTTATAAACCATTCCAGTGCGTGTAGTGGTGGTCTCATGGTCAACTATTTTGTCAGGGATGAGTTGCTCTTCTTGGTCTACAAGTGAAGGTGGGTCTTCGTAAATGTGGTGTGTAGGTAGGGGTCCTCTGAATGGTCGTAAAAGACTAATGTGAAATGCATTGTGAATGTGCCAATGTGCAGGTAATTCTAAACGAAAAGAAACATCATTAATGACAGCTGAAATTTTCAAAGGTCCATAAAAACGAGGAGCAAGCTTAACAAAGACATTAGTATCAACACTTTTGATCCTTCGTTTTTCGATGCGAAGTAAAACATGATCACCTTCTTTGAATTGGTGTGCCTTGCGATGCTTGTTAGCATGCTTGGTGTAAAGTTCTTGTGAGTGTTTAATGGCAGAATGCACACTTGCATAAATATCATGAAAGTCAGTAGTGAAATCATCAGCGGCAGGCACAACATTAGAAAGACGTGAAGCAGGAGTAGGAAGTGAGTGACCATAGACAATTTCAAATGGAGACTTACCCGTGGCAGTGTGAGTGGTGTTGTTGTATGCAAATTGCAAAATATGTATGTAATCATCCCATTTCTTAGGTTGAGAAGAAACATAAGCCTTTAGCAAATCAATGATTGTGCGATTTGTGACTTCAGTTTGACCATTGGATTCAAGATGAAATGCAGAAGTGAAGTCAAGTGTAGTGCCAAGATTTTCAAACACAGTAGTCCAAAAAGCACTACAAAATTTTGAATCTCGATCAGAAATAATCACTTTAGGCAAACCATGATGTGGGAAAACAGTCTTAAGAAACAAAAGTGCAGCTTGATGTGCTGTGAGTGTTTTCTTACATGGAACGAAGTACGCTTGTTTAGAGAAACGATCAATAATAGTCCATATCATGTCATGTTTGTGCGTTGTGAGTGGGAAACCAGTAACAAAATCCATTGAAATATGTTCCCAAGGTCTTTCAGGAATGGGGAGAGGGTGTAAAAGTCCCAATTTCTTACCTGTAGCTGCTTTGATTTTTTGACAAATCAAACAAGTTGACACATACTGTTTAACATCCATTCTCATAGTAGGCCAATAGAAATCACGACATAAATTTTGAAAAGTTGCAGCAAATCCTCTATGTCCAGCATAAGGGGGTTTGTGCAATTCTTCAATAATTAATGTATGGAAAGGTTTAGTCACACACAATTTTTGTTTGAAATAAAGGAAGTTTTCTTGAATAGTGTATTCGAGAAATGTGTGTACAGAATTATCAAGCATGTGCAACCATGTCGTTTTGAAGTCATCATCATGTGCATAAGTGTCAGGCATAGTGTCAAATGAAGTTCCCGTAATGGTTGATAGATGATTAAGTGAGGGTCTTCTACTCAAGGCATCAGCTACAACATTTTCTTTACCAGGCTGGTATTGAATGTTGGGCTGAAAACTTTGAATAAAAGCGGCCCACTTAATATGTCTATCATCTATTAAAGGCTGAGAAAGTAAATATTTGATACTTTGTTGATCAGTTTTAATGATCAAGTCAGTACCCATTACATAGTGTTTCCAGATTTTCAATGCATGTACCACAGTAGTCAATTCTTTATCATAAGTACTGAACTTTGTTTCAGACGGTTTGAATTTACGACTTTCGAAAGCAATTGGATGGTTATCTTGCATGAGGACTGCACCAATACCTTTTCCACTAGCATCAGTGACTACCACAAAGAATGGTCTTTCAAAATCAGGCAATTGCAATACAGGTGCATTAGTCAAAGCATGTTTAAGTGCATTAAATGAGCTTTCTTGCAAATCAGTCCATTCATAAGGCGTGTTTTTCTTCAACAAGAGAGTCAAATAATGTGCTTTGTAAGCAAAATTAGGAACAAATTTCCTGTAATAGCTACAAAGACCAATAGAAGGTCGTAGCTCATGCAAGTTTTTGGGTCTAGGCCAGGATTGAATGGCTTCAATTTTCTTTGGATCGACATGTATTCCCTTACCTTATACAATATGTCCCAAATATTCAATTTCAGATTGAAAAAATGAACTCTTTTCAGGATTTAAATACAAGTGATTTTGTGCAAGCAGATCAAATACACGTGTTAAATGTTTTTTATGCTCTTCTTCAGATTTACTGAATACCAAAATGTCATCAAAAAATACAATCACAAAATCTTGATGGTCAATGAAAATGTGATTCATCATGCGTGTGAATGTAGCTGGTGCATTTGTCAAACCAAATGGCATGACAAGAAATTCATAGTGTCCAGTTTGTGTTCTGAAAGCAGTTTTGTAGACATCATGTTCAAACATTTTGACCTGGTGATACCCTGATTTAAGGTCAATTTTGTTAAAGATGTGTGCCCCTTTCAGTTTGTCTAGTAGATCATCCACTCTAGGAATAGGAAACCTATTCTTAATGGTGATCTTGTTTAAAGCCCTGTAGTCAATACACATACGAAATGTTCCATTTTTCTTCTTGACAAGAAGTACTGGAGCTCCGTATGGTGAACTACTAGGTCGGATTCGGCCTCGGTCAAGTAAATCAGTGATTTGAGTTTGTATTTCCCTGTGTGCGGTAGGATTTACATGATAAGATGCTCTACAAGGAGGTTCACTACCCGGTATGATGTCAATTTTGTGGTCTTCTGGGCGTGATAGTGGAATTCCAGGTAGGAGATCATGCATGAAACAATCTTTAAATTGTGAGAGAAATTCATCGTGTGTGGAGTTACGTGAAGTTTCAGTTTCAACAGAAATTTGATTTACCAATACTAGATATGTTTTCCCCTGTTTTCGAATTGCTCGTTTGGCTTGAGTGTGAGAGAGGAGTGGAAATTTTTGAGGTGCCAGTGTTGCTTGGATGGAGAATTTTTTATTATTATGAGTGAGAGACATTGTACGTGTTTTATAATTAATCAACGGGTCAAATTCATGACGAAATGGCATTCCCAAAATCATATCGAGTCCATGCAATGGTGCTACCAAAAATGTACGTGCTTGTGTGAATTCACCAATGCAAACTTCAACAGTGACTTGAGTTTTACAATTAAAACGTTGATTATTAAAAACAGTTTTGACCTTGTGGGGTGATGAAATTTCAGAGAGTGATAGTTGTTGTGCCAATCGTGTGGAAATGAAATCATGGCTACTACCATCATCTAGCAGAATGGTGACATTTTCACCCTTAACAGTGCCTTGCACTTTAAACAAAGTGTGAGGAGATATAGGAGTACCTGAGGATGGGTTGTCATCGTTATCATAATCAGGATCATATCCCTCACCGTAGTTAACTTCCACTTCATTGTCGTCGAGTGTAGCATCTTCGATGAGGTTAAGAGTAGCTCCGTTGGGGCGGTTGTTGTTGAAGGGTTTTTGACTTGAATTCCTGTTGACTCCATTTGAATGGCCATTGCCCTTAGCATGACCATTTGGGCACTTATCTGCATAGTGACCATACTGAAAGCATTTAAAACACTTCACCTTTTTGTTACCATTAGAATTTGGAGGAAAACGCTGGTTGAAAGGATGTTGGTCGCCTCGTTGCTGAGTGTTGTTGTGGTTGTTGCTCGTATGAGGTTGAGCAGTGGCAGGAGGATTGTCAAATCTTCGTCTTTTGAAAAAGGTACGGCTTTGGTGTTTGCTTCTGTCAGAGTTAGGAGAGAAAGGAGGTCTCTTGTTGCGGTTAGTGTTAGCAGGTTGATCAGTGTGAGAGGAATGTCCACCTTTCTTCTTTTCTGCGTTGAGAGCCAAATTAATGGCCTTTGACAGAGAATCAGGTTCGAACATATCTACTTCAGTACTAATTTGTAGTGCCAAGCCTGATATGTACTTTCGCTTCAATTTCCTACGACTAACATGTTCAATAGCTTGCAATTGAATTAGACAATTCCAAAAACGGTCAGTGTAACCTTGTACATCTTCATTTCTACCCTGTTGAATTAAATCCCATTGACGTCGTGCTTTAGCTTTGTACTGTGTGGGCAAAAATTGGGGTAAAAACACTTTTTTGAATGCATGCCAGGTGCGTGGTCTTCTACCGTGTTGTTTGGTTGCGTTCCACCACAATGCAGCGCTGCTAGTGAGATGATTTGATGCACACTTTACCATTTCATGCTCGGGAAAGTCTTCATCATGAAAATAGTCATCTAACTGACTAACCCATGCTAGAACCGTGCTAGCATCTTTAGTGCCATCAAAATCCTTGAAAGTGAAGGCTTTTCTGCTAATTTTGTTTTTCTTGGATGCTGGTGCAGATTCGGTGCGTGCAGAATGCAATAATTTATCTTCAAGTTCTTGCCTTCGCATGCGTTCATATGTGAGTGACTGCTGCAAATTTTGAAGTTGCTCTGCAATCGTAGGTGCATGAGGAAGATGTGCCATGATTGCGTGCTTTTTATGTTTTTCTCTTCTTCTTCTTCTTTTTTCTTTTTTATTTAAATAAATATTTAAATGGTAATGCTTAAAAAGGCTATTTGGTGATATTCACAGATGCAATATGCGGAATAAAATTAAATAAATAACAGAAATGTAATGTACTTAGCTGAGAAAGAGCGGTGGCGTCCAGTCCGGAATGGCGAAGCGCTAGGAAATTGCCAGAGAAGTAGACGGTCCGACGGTGTGTCACCGAGCCAGTTGAATTTGTAGCGTCCGGTCTCCCTTACCCCCAAAATAATAATACACAGACAATTTTACGGTATGGTCACTGCCTGATCTTTGCCCGGTAATTTATGGCGACGGGGCGATATCGAGTGCTGAATGCTGTTGGTAGATCAATCGAAGAATAAATTATTTATTTATTCTCGACCTTTGGATTTGCGACGCCCGACCTTTGGGGGGGGGACATGACCACCCTCTTCAAATATAAGTGAAGGCTAAGTTGAAAGTGGAAGGTAAACTTCAATGGACGTTTTTCACCCTCTTAAAGTATAACTTAAAGCTATGTTATAAGTGAAAGTTAAGCTTTCAAAAGGCGGCGGCGTTATTGGGCAAGAACAAGGCTCCTTTTAGTTGAGGCCCTTACTTTTGTAAGCCAAAGTATGAAAGGAATTGCATGGCAGCGAGCTGACAGAGGAATGTTGCGTCAGGGAAAGGGAGGGTGATGGTGACCTGCAAACAGCCGTTTCAGCCCCCGAGGAAGAAGAGAAAAAGCATGCAGTTCCCTAGGCGCCTGTATTGACACCACCCTTGTGAGGTTTGAGCAGGGTCGATGGCGACGCTTCCTTGCTTGCAAGGGATGGTTCCCGCACAGAATTTCCTCTTGAAAGGGTAAATCAATTGTTTCGCATGCGATAATTAACGGAATCGATGCCCGTCTCCTCCACTACACTCTTTCTTGTTATAAGAATTTCTTCATGCATCGGCTTCAAGTGCTCGCCTAATGCTTGAAATTCTCATAAGGTTTTTCAAAGCCGTCCATCACCATCTTCGTTCTTTTAATTTCGTTCTTGAGCACCGCTTCTTCAATCTCTTCAAAATTCCTTGCTTGTTCGACTCTTACTCTGTCGTATTCACAATTCCACAATTTCTATGCATTAATTTGAGATTGAAACTCGGCATACCATATTTTGATCATCATGAAGCCGAAACTGGAAGCCGCTTGCCGATTAGTTGCCGATTCGCCGCCGATTAACGACCAAGCAAAATTTTCTTTGCAAATTCGACCGATTAAATTCTTGAATTGCCACGAATTCTTGAATCTTTAAATTGCAAATCAATGAATTGCAAATTGGAGTTTGTCGATTCGAGGAATTCCTTCTTGAAGGTAAATTTGATGCCGATTAAATCGAACCTTGATGCTATGATACCACTGTTGGGATAAGAGGGGGAGATCGATCGCTTAAACTATTCAACACAAGCTTCCAAGCAATCACCATCAACCTGTCCACCTCTTCTTCCAATTTCCAAGCACACACACTCACCTAGACTATGACACACACACACAATAAACATAGAATTGACATAGACATGCTTGTAAGGAGGTGTAAGAGATGTGTAAGAGATGGAGACTAGATTAGAGAGTACACAACAAAATAACCATAGCTTAAGAGAGTAGAGAAGAGAATCTGCAAGAGAAAGGCCTAAATCTAGCCCCAAATTCCACGGCACCTCTCTTGTGGAGTTGGTATTTAATATATTATTTTTGAGTTTGAGGTGCCAGAAATTGAGGCCCCTCTTTTACAACCACTTCACTTTTGTAAATGAGTGAAGCTCATTAGTTCTTGTATGACCCATAAGGGGAGTTCCCACTACAAATATTTACAAAGCCATAGTGGCTTATTGAAATGAGATTCTAAGATACTGTGCAACTATAAAATGGCCAAGAATAATTGCCGTCGCCTCTTCATCAACTCCCCGCATTCCACTCTACAAAATCATCATCAACTCAATTAGTAAAATGAATAGACAGCACATAATTAACCATTACGCCCAGCTATCCCAATTGCAGTTAACCACTACAACAGGAGGGTGCCTAGTCTCGTAACATTCATCATCCAATTATCCTGTAGAGATCAAATTTTTGCAAAGAGAAGGAACATGCCTAACATCTTTAAGCTTCCATTCATTTCCATTAGGAGTTTTGACACAAATTGTCCCTTTGCCAACAATTTCACAAGCTTCATCATCTCCCAAGTATACATACCCAAAATTACCTTTTGTGTAATCTTGGAAATGCTTCTTGTGCGGTGTCACATGGAATGAAGCCCCGAAAGCTACTATCCCAGAATTAGACACATTGTATAATGAGAGAATTAGAGCGTCTTGCTCTACTTTACCTGCCACATTGACCTCCGATGTTGGCTTGTTGTCTTGAGACTTAGACTCCTTCTTCTTCTTGGACCAGAAATATTTCTCAACGTGGCTCTTCTTATCATAGTTCCAACATTCAAGAACTGACTTTGAGTGTGACTTGCTCCACCTTGAGTGATCACGACCCTTTTGGTTTTTGAACATCTCCTTAGGCCTTCCTCTTGTTTCCACTGGTAGTGCAGCACTTGATGATTCACGTGTGCTTCTCCTTCGCACTTCCTCGCTTAGGAGAACACCGACAACATCATCAAACTTAAGAGTTTTTGTGTCAGAGATAGAGTTACTTACAACCATCACAAGGCTGTCCCAACTATCCGGTAGAGAGGATAGTATAAGGAGGGATCGCACTTCATCGTCAAAATTAATATTCACCGATCAAAGTTGAATTATGTTGGTGTTAAAATCGTTTAGGTGTTCTGCAACTGAACCATTCTCTATCATCTTTGTATTGAACAAACGCTTCATGAAGAAATACCTTATTGGATGCCGATGGTTTCTTGTAGAGGCCGTCAAGTGACTTCATCAAGTCCTTTGTGGTCTTCATCTCCAAAATGTTGAAAGCCACCGTTCACGCCAAGCTTAACTGGATTGTTCCTAATGCCTTTCGGTCAAGGACAATCCAATCTTCATCTACCAATGTTGTGGGCTTCTTTGCAAGACCTTCCAGTGAAAAATAAAGGTCCTTCTAGTAGAGATAGTCTTCAATCTGCATCTTCGAGTGATGGTAGTTCTTGTCGTTGAACTTCTCTATTTTGAGCTTCCCTTCTTCCTCCATTACTCCCACTCAATTCAAGGAATCCCTTTCCTTGAGATACTTTAGCTACGAGCAAACCTTGCTCTGATACCAGTTGCTAGGAAATAATACATAGCTATGTAGATAAAAGAGTAGCTTACTTAATGGAGAGAGACAATTTTTTAGACAAGAGATTACACACACACACACACACACACACACACACACACACACACACACACACAGAGCACAATATATGTGGTTCACCCAATGTGGGATACATCCACGGGAAAGCACCCCCTCAATGGCTTTAGTACTTCAAACAAGAAGTAGGTTACAAAGGGATTATACCCTTAATAGACCTCCAGCCTTGCCTCACTCTAACCACCTCACATCAACTTCACAATGCACCACAATGCATTTTGTGTGTAGAAGAGGCCTCCTTTTATAGGCCAAAAGGGCTTCCCTCTCTCATGAGAGGCAGTCGTGTGTAGCCGCCCTTGTGTAGACAAGTCCAAGTTGGACTCTCCAATGCACCCGTGTGTGGCTGCCCTTGAGAAGACAAGTCCGCCTTCAAATCGGCCACCGGCCATTGAATTCGGCCACCGGTTGCGGGCCATTGACTTCCAACCATCGTCCATCGGCCATTGACTACCGATCACTGGGTGGCCATTGACTATCGGCCACCAATCGGCCGTTTTCTGACCACTTTTCAATCGCTGTTTGCCTATAATATTTTGACAAAAAAGGAATATTTTGGTGAGTGAATTTTTTGTTTTTGACGAGTGATTTTTCTTCACGCACATGGCTTCGCCTCATAACGAGGGCCTTACAAATGTGCGTTTTTTATACAAAAAATACAAAGGGTAAATCAGGCTCCATACTTACTAGTTATAATCAACCTTGGTCAATTCTCCCCCCCCCCCCCAAAATATGATACCCCCCTCCCTTATTTTTAAGCTTGGGATAAAAATTATTGGGGGCCTGCCCCTAACTTATACGCTTATGTAACTTGTAAAAAAAACCCTCCCTTGCACTTACGTGGTGCGGTAAGTTTTCCATGGTGAATCCTTCGAGAATGCACCAGTACTGTAATTGCCTAAATTGGACAGACCATTCTTTGTCGTAGTCACTAATGCTATAGTTAAAAAGGTATCGGTGCAGTTCTTATGCAAGATAACCATCCACTCGCTTTTGAAAGTCGTGAATTCAAACCTTCTGAATCAAAGTTCAGTACTTATGATAAAGAATTGACTATTGTGATACTTGCTTTAAAAATCTAGAAACATTACTTGATGGGTGCTGATTTAGTCATCAAAACTAATCAACACAATATCAAGTACTTTCTGTCTCAAACCTTAATAGATGATAGACATATTGAGTGGACTGCCTTTATTTAAAGTTTTTACCTCAACATTCAATACCAACCTGGTAAGGAAAATGTTGTAGCTGATGCTTTGAGTCAAAGGCCCTCTCTTAATAATCTATCAACCATTACGGGTACTTCATTTGATTCTATGCCTGACTCTGTGTGTGTGTGTGTGCGCGCGCGCGCGCACGCGCACACGCACGCAAGACATAATTGTGCTCAAGCTAAGCTATGGTTGATGTAACCCATCCTTCATTGAACATCAAGCTTCATATACCACCTGAATCAAGCAACAGCCCACCAAAATCTTTGGAGAGAGAGAGAGAGAGAGAGGGGGGGGGGGGGGGGGGGGGGGAGAGAGTTAGCGTGAGCGTCCATGCTATTTTGGGAATGCGCAATTAGGGGGAGAAAGAGAGAGTGAGAGAAATCACCTTGAGGCGGAGGGGTGGACTTGGTGACACATATCCCCAAGCCCACTGGGCTTGAAAAATGTATCATATGAGAATTTCATATGGACCATTGTCTTGGATCTAGGGTTCATATTTTTTGCAAAAGCATGGTGCTTGGGTTTCTTGTTGTGAGATCATGGCAATGGTGTTGATGCCCTCCCTGTTTCCATTAACACCCCCACTATTGTTGCTTACTGAGAAGGATCCTTTCCATTGGATATACACTTCAAATATGCAACCACCAACTTGTTTCTAAAAAGAATGCCATCTTGAGCATCGGTTTACACGTTCAAATTTGAAATGTATACCACACTACTTCCAAGAATTTCATTTGTGAACTGTGGACACATCACATCCAGACTTTCTACAACAATGAGCTTTGGAGCACATCTTATACATGATCCAATCAATGACACTAGATTTTCCACACATCCATAGTGCTCCTTGCTAGATGCATGTGCCTTGAATTTCAACCCACAAGTTCGAACACCAATAACTTGAGCCCCCAACACATTGGTCCAAATCATGTATATGGAACTTGAGTTTCCCTTGTTTGCTGCTCACAAGCCTCTCTCTGGATGAAGCATGTTGTGAAAGCTGCCATTGGCTAGAACACTGGAGCCAACAAGCCCACTGTGGTCTCCGCCACATGAGCCATACAGTCTTCCTTGGTGAACTTTTCTCAAAATTTGTGTTACTCTTGTGCACGTCAAGCTTTCCTTTGCCAATATTCTCATCCATGCTCTTCCTATTGCCTTTTTATTTCCAGTTTTTGAGACCAATCAATTTGTACCTCCCTCGATGACATGGAGAATGCCGAGGCCAACAATTGAGTGCTAGTCCAGGCACTATTCAAATTCGAGAGTTGATCTTAGATCACCACAATCATTGGAGACCGTACTTTAGCAGGGGAAAGGAAAAACACTACCCTTCGTAGAAGCATTGCAAAACTCCATACCCTTTGAAGCCACACCCTTGGAAACATTTCAAGCCATTGCCAAGCAAGTAAGGAGAAAAGGGCCACTTTGGGTGTTTCAAGATGCAAATCTGGAGAGCAAAAGAGCCCCGTGTGTCACTGTTTTTGAACTATTTCAAGATGCTCAATAACTACTACCATTGGATTCCACTCGCCTCACCCACATCTTGCATTTCAAAATGCATAGGGGAGAGGCCCTCCTCCACGGTCAAATAGCTCACAATGCATGAGCGTCTCAAGATGCAAGCAAAAAGGGGTAGGTCAAAGATGGTATCAAGAACTCATGTTTTGAAAGACAAGGGAAAAGTGTTGTCTCCTGCGTAGCTTTGGCCCGTGCTTCCTTTTTCAGTTGTGTCTCAAAATGCAATGACTAGAGGCCAAAAATTATGATTCACAATGCCCTTCTTCACCGATCGACAGCCGCTGGCTGAGAGAGAGAGAGAGAGAGAGAGAGAGAGAGAGAGAGAGAGAGAGAGAGAGAGAGAGAGAGAGAGAGAGAGAGAGAGAGAGAGAGAGAGAGAGAGAGATTGTGAACCAACCAACCGCAACAATGAATTAATTGATTGACAATGGAGACATAGGTTTGCTTATATACTATCCAAAGGAAATGGCCCTATCTAGAATCTTGTCTAACAAGTAAACTAGATACCTAAAAGACAAATTAATAACTAGGACCACATTAAGCATTCACTTGAGATGCATAAAATTTAACGATCAAGCGCTTGACCTAAGATCAAAGGTTCTTGACTGTAGATCAATCTGCATGGATGATTATTAACCGATTGTACCTATTCTCCATACTTTATCAAGCTGATCTTCACCCCACAACTTCATCCTTACTGGAGTTTCCTTTCTCCCGAATTAGATGGAGCATTTACTCATTGATTGGTTTAGCCCAAGTTGAAGGATGATTCACTTATCATCTTAATACTTTATGTCAATGATTTACTCATTATCGGGCAGTCTAAAGAAGAGATTTCTATCTTGAAGAAGTCACTAAGCACATAGTTTTCTATGAAGGATTTGAGAGATGCAAATCACTTTCTGGGTATGAATATCAAGAGGGATAGAAAACGTGGAATATAGGTATATGCACAAGTCTTACAACATTTTTTTACTCAAATCTAATGCTAAAAAAGCAAAAATGGCAAAGGTGTCATATTCTTCAGCATTTAGTAGTCTTATGTATGCCATGGTAGCCACGAGACCAAACATTGCTTTTGCAGCGGGAGTGATTAGCAAATTTATGGCAAATCTTGTGAGAAAGCACTGGGAAGCATTGATCTTGTCAGAAAGCATTGGGAAGCATTGAAGCATATCTTGAGATATCTAAAAGGGATGAGAAACAAATGCTTACACTTTGGGAGTAGTGATGCATCCGTTGTGGGTTACACATATGCGGATTATGTGGGTTGTGTGGATAGTCAAAGATCCATGTCTGGCTATGTTTTTCTTTTTGCTGTAGCAGCAGTCTCATGGAGATCATGTCTCCAAAACTATACATCATCTTCTACCACAAAGGTAGAGAATGTGGCAATTTCTAATGCTAGCATGTAAGCTATATTGTTAGCTTTCCTAGTGGGAGATCTTGGCATGATGCATTGTGATAGTCAGAGTAGTGCAATTGTGTTAGTGAAGAAGCATGTGTTTCACTCCAAGTCAAAGCACACAGAAGTCTGTTATCATGTGATACACGACATATTGGCTATCAAATGCATTGAGTTAGTCAAGGTTCATATGGATAAGAACCCTGTAGATGCTCTCATGAAGAGCCTACCCTCAAAGTGATTTGCACATTGCCTAGAGATGATGGGTGTAGGGTGAAGCCACAAGATTGATTCACATTTATAGAGATGTACATACTTACACATATAGCCACTTGGGCCACGTTGGCTTTCAAGTGGGAGATTGTTGGGGTTTATGCCAACTAGTCGGACCACTTACTAACCCATCTTTTGGGCTATCCTTATTCTTGATATAATACATGATTAAGGAGCTATGAATTATCTTCTGACTCACTCTGTGTGCTCCGCCCACATGTTGTGTATTCATCTTCACTTGCACTCTACACGCATGTCCCGATGCACTCACATGAAACTCAACTATAGATATACAATCCTCTTTCTCACACAATGGCATACATAGAATAGAGTGTTCCATGTCTCACCTTTGAGAATAACAAGATTTCCCTTCTTGATCAACCATGAACCATTCTCAATGGTTTTTGTGTAGCCCAAGTCATCAAGATGACCAAGATACTATTTGCTAACTTGGGACATATCTGACATTCTTGATTATGTAATCCATGCCATTATGCAGAACCAATTTAATGTCTCCAACCCCATGTATCTCAAGCTCATAATATTCACTAAGCTTCATTATGCCACGTGTATGTGCATAAGTAGAGAACCACTCTCTATGAGGTGTCACATGGAAATTGGCTCCAGAGTCCATGACCCAATCCTGATATAAGGTGGCATCTTCTCTAGCAAGAGCATCGGAGCTAAGGTGTGATGTAAAACCTAGAACATGTGAGGGAGTTAGGACCTCAAGAACATCTAAAGTTTTAGGAGACTCTACCGAGACTCTACCATATTGAGCTCCTCAATCTTAGTTTTGTCTTTTCCATCATTGTCGGATTTCTTACTGTCTTGAGACTTTTTCTTATCTCTTTGCCATGCATGATAGTTTTAATTTAGATGCCATTCTTATGGCAATGATAGCATTCAATATTATGCAAAGAAACTTTAGATATGCTATGAGAGTTTCCACATCCTTGCTTTTAGCATGATCATAAATGCGACCCCTCTGTCCTTTGCCACGTGCATCACCCTGTTTGGTAGGTTCCATAGATTGCCCATAATTTCTTCACTAATAAGCAGGCTAGCAACTATTTCATCATTGGCCAATTTTCCCTTGTAGAGTTGCTTATGACTGTGTAGAAAATGTCCCATGAGGAAGGTAGAGAGCACATCAAGAAGATAGGTCGCACCTCATCATGAAAATCGATTTGCTCAGACGTCTATTGATTGAAAACTACGTTGAATGCATTCAACTTTGAAAACAGTGTCACTTCCTTTCATGCAAAGCTTGAATAGCTTCTACATCAAGTAAACCATGTTACTTCTGCTCTTGCTCTCATAGATATTGCAAAGCTTGTCTCGTAAGGCTTTAGCAGTAGCTTCAGAACACGATGGTGATGAGTAGACAAATAGTGGACCTAGCTTTGGCATCAAGCATTTTCCACTATGCAATCATGTAGCCATCGTCCTTTGGGTGCTCAAACAGTGGCTCCAATTGACCTTTTTGGATTAACACGTATTGAATTTGCTCTTTCCATATGGAAAAGTTCATGCTATTCACCTTCCTTATGTTGTAATTGTCTTTCTCAGAGGACAAAGGCCATAACTGGAAAAATTAAACACTATGGCAAGAAAACCAAGAAACTATAGCAAGAAAATTTGAAATTTTTTGACATAATTTCCCCTGTAACAAGAGCAAAATATCAACTCAAAATGGGGCTCATAATTCCAAAATTACATAAACTAGAATTGTGGGAAAAATTTGGCAACATCTTGTTTGTATGGGGAGAAAACAATCAACCTAAAATGCATATAAAATCAACCATAAACTCACAATTGTGCATAAACCAAGTCAAAATTGACCCAAAACAGATTGTTAGCATGACATCAACTATACATAACCTATGGTGATGCCTTGTACATGGGATCTCCAACTACTTGTATCACCAAAGGTATCAAAAAATTTGAGAATATCCCAACTCAAAGAAAACCTCATCTCACAACCCTCCAAAAGGCTCATCAGACACAACAATAGTCCATCTAAGAAAGGTCTTTTGTAACGGATCTAGAAAATGATTAAATGCCAAAAACCAAGACAAAACCAACTCCACAATGGTGTACAAAAACAGTGTCTGCAACTCAATGCACATAAGTGTGTAAAACTAATTCAAGATGCAGTATATGGGCTCAAACATGTGCCAAAAAACCAAGACAAAACCAACTCCACAATGGTGTACAAAAACAGTGTCTGCAACTCAACATACATAAGTGTGTAAAACTAATGCAAGATGCAATATATGGGTTCAAACATGTGCCATATGAGATGCAAGAAGTAAAGTCACAATCCCTACGGGGATATTGCTCTCAAAAGAGCACACATCATAAATCCTTGCCTCTAAATGCATAAGTAAAGGTTTGGGTATGGCCCTAGCATGTCAATGAGATGTTAATCTCATTTTCCCATCTTTTTCATTGTTGGAAAGCAAAACCTTGCTCCCTCTTATTTTGATCCCCCCCCCCCCCCCCCTTGGAAGTTGAGCATGCAACGAGCTGGCAAAGTGCACCATGTCGAAGGCCCATGTCCCATATGTTTGCATTGACGTGTGTGCCGTCGAGTTGGCAAAAGATATTGGTTGTTGCGCATGCCCATTCCAACACAATATCAATTGGCATAGACATCTCAATCATCCCCGCCTTACTACGGACGTCCATAAATGAAAAGGCTTGAGTGGAAACCATAAGCATCAAGCTCTTGCGTTTCACGAGGTTTGGAAGTCGAGCCAATTGAGTACATTGATTTACTACTGAGCGATGGAAATTTTGAAATTGTTATAGCGTCACATGGGTGTTATAGCCAAAGCACCCAAACAAAGCTTTTTGGGACCTCTTCTACACTCGCTTGTGACATGGACCTAAGAGGGCTTCCCCATAGGCCCTATAAAGGCGCCTTTGGAGGGCCCTCAAACCAAGTAGTATGTGCCCCATAAATGTTTTCCTTCCGCAATTTGAAGAAACAATGGAAACTGGGGATTATCGCCACCTTTTTTATGTGAAATGCCTTGACCCTCTACACTTAAGAAGCGCCTTTTGAACGGGCTATAACCCGTCATGCTTCCACAATGCATCGTTGCAGGATGACAAACATGCACATCACCAATCAGTTTCTTATGCACACTTGTGCACACATATAGACAGTCCAACCTTGTTTCAAAAGCCGACATACCGATTGCCTTTTGAGATTTGGGAAATAGAAGGGGCGTGGAGAAGGGTGCCCTCATGAGGATGGGCATGCAACAGAGAGAGAAAGAGAGAGAGGTGCCATGAGAGAGAGGTGCCATGAGAGAGAGAGAGAGAGAGAGAGAGAGAGAGAGAGAGAGAGAGAGAGGTTGCCATTTGAAGCTAACGACAGCGAATATAACTCGCAGGGCTGCCGTGTGAAAGTCTGTAATGATGCTTCTTGTGTCTTATGCAAATTGCACGAGGTTGATAGTATGTAGTGCCAGCATTGCAGATTGACTGCCAAAAAGCTAACGACAGCGAATATAACTCGCAGGGCTGCCGTGTGAAAGTCTGTAATGATGCTTCTTGTGTCTTATGCAAATTGCACGAGGTTGATAGTATGTAGTGCCAGCATTGCAGATTGACTGCCAAAAATGGTCCTTGTCAAAGTATGGGGCACCCACATGAGGCTATTAGGCCCTTCAATTCAGTGAAGGACTCCCAAATGCGACGCCTCTTCAAAGGGCCTATGGGGGAGCCCTCTAACCGAACATTATTGGGGACTCTCCAATTAGCCCAGTCTTCGGATCACCAAATATTTGATGGGATTCTTGGAATCTTGTCACGTTAAAATTAGCAAAAGAGCTAGCCAAATGGACGGACATAAACGAGAGAGGACGGAACACGTTGGAAACAGATAGCTAGGACCGACCTCTTCTTTTATTATAATATCCATCTCTTCCTCGAGCTTGGTGTTGTTCACTCTGTGCACAGATCTGCTTAGCCAGGTATCTCTCTCTCTCTCTCTCTGTTTATTTCTGGGTTTTAGCTTCCTGTATGTGCGTGCTCTCTCTGTTTATTACTGGGCTTTAGCTTCTTGAATGTGCTCTCTCTCTCTCTCTCTCTCTCTCTCTCTCTCTCTCTAATTAGGGGTCTTCCTGCATGCCCATTTTCTTTTCGATCGCTGTTATCTTCTCAACATTTTTGCACGATCTGATCCTGTTGATTCGTCTTTCAGCTCAACTTGTGTCCTCTCCAACTCCTACTTTCATCTTTCCTTCCGGCATGGCTGCCTCCGCCACATGCAGCGTCCCCATCAGAATGATTGGCATGCCTTGTGCTAAATATCAAAGAAATCTCCAGTCCCAGAATGTAGTCTCGTCCTCTCGATTCACCCACAGCCACATCATTAAGGCTGCACAGACGCAGTCCGCTCCTCGCACACGCGAAACGGAGAACGTATCGCTCAAGGTATATGTCCCATGTGTTTTACTGGTTTTTTCAAGATGATTGAAGAATTGGGCATATGCAGAAGCCCATCTCTTTCTTGATGAGCAATGGTATTCACTTTTGGTGGCTCTATTTTCTTGCGAATTTATTGTAGGGTGATGCAGAGGATGCTGCCTTGAAGGTATTTGCTGATGATACAAAAGGAATTGTATGCTATCGAACAGAGTCTGGTGAAATCGTTTGTGAGGGCATGGATGAGGGCCCTCAGTTCTATCCTCCTTCTGGGGCGAAGTAAGTGAACTGTTTTGTCTGGAAGCTAGTAATAGTCTGCCCCCTTTTCGTAAGGTCATAGCAAAGTTTGGAGATTATAGTGTGTGATTCCGCTGATTTTGTTGGTTTTGAGGGTGCTATATTGTCAATTCTGCATAGGCAAGCGAGGTTTTAGCTAGAAACAGGTTATGCAGTCTTGTAGGGTGATTTTTGTTGTGGAGTTCCGGAAGTGGGTTGACCCACTGCTCAAAAAAAAGCCTGGATTTAATGCAATCCCACCTACAAATTTTGACTATTACCTATAAATTTAATATCTGAAGGCGAGAAACCTGCAGAATTTATAGAAATTTAGTAAAATCTTCAAATTTAGTCAAGTTGCCTCTACCAATTATCACATGCAGGTTTGCCAAGTTTTTTGCAAAAAGTTATTTTCGAGCACTGGTTTGCTGCTGTTTTGAATCTGCCGCTAACTTTGTATGTTTTTTTCTCTTTCAGCTTCTACATGCCCGATACTCGAGCTGCTGCTATCCTTCCTCTGCTAGGAGAGGTTATGTATGAAATCTAAGATTACAAAGGCGTCGTGGGCTTTTCTTGTTCTTCAAGATAAGCATAAGCTTTTGCGAACTTGATGATGTGGGGAGTAGTTGTAATCCAGAGTAAGCAAAGGTTAATTCACTTATAGAGAGATTATTATCTTAAGTGTGGTTGGAACTTGACCTGTATATTAATCTGTACCCTAGTTATGTTCGGTTCATCTGAGGATGAACCCTCATGACGTTGTCCTATATATACATATGATGACTTTCTGCATCGTGTTGTGAGTTTTAAAGAAAGGCTTTTGACAATTTCCAGTTGTGTGGTTTCTATCTGTTCTATGTGAGGTTTCAAGTTTCACGGAAGCTATGAATCCTGCAGCAGCACATATTGTACCTAAAAGTATGTCTGTCTTTGACTTTGGGAGGTGGTGTTTATTGCGTGGATTGAAACCTCTTAAATCCATGTTGAAACTTACCATTCAGAATTTTTATGGCTGCTATTTATAAAAGTAAGATTCTCGTAATCGAGGGTATGGTGTGCTTCATATCTGAAGAAAGGTCTTCAAAAAGTAGCAAAAAGGAAGTGTAGAACTTGTTGATTGTATAATTTGGGCGGTGTTCAGTAGCTAGGAAATACAGACAAAGGTTAACTTGCCACAGGATTTTGAGACATATTGGCTATGTAACCTTGGAATGCGCATGGGGAATGCGAAAATGCGGAAAAGGTGAAAAGCTTGAAATGATTGGTTAGTGGGGGAAATTGTACACTTTGTTAGGATCATTTCTCTACGTCAACACTTGGAAGGTGTTGAATAATTCTTAAAAAAACGTAGGTTTTTGCACCTTGGGTTTTCTTAAGTTCTTTGGGACTTAAGTTTATTTCGAGCACTCATGTTGATGTAAGATAATAATGTGCTAGAGATTCCTGGGATACTGTTCCGAAATATGTTATGTGATCAGCGAGTGGAAATGTCTTAATTCAATTTTTTGTGTGTCTACACTGTGATTATAGTCAGTTCAAACTCGGCAATTCACGGTTGCCGAATGATGGATTTCATATAGATTGCGTGTAATATATTCATTAGTATCTTGGGTTTTAAGTGGATGTTCCTTATGCTGCTCACGTATGTAATTTCACAGAGGCTGCTTCAATTTACTAGCCAAGCATGAACTGTGTTCAAGTGTTGTATTCCTGATTTCATCAATTGGGGTAGTGTGTTAGTAATCCGTCAAGATGGTGCGTCTCGTCTCTCCAATCTATCTACCTTCTACATTGCAAATTCACCATGTGGGTTTCATCCCTCCCATCTGTTTAATTTATTTCAAAATTTGCCATGTATTTTTTGAGCTTTGCCACCACCATAGCTGGAATATCTGCAGGGTGGTCTTAGTGTAGAGTCTTCATTTACAGCTGATTTGCAGTGTCCAATTCCTTGTATGCTCTCTTTGTGGGAAACAATAATAGAAGTTTGATGCACGGCAAGTCGGCCTTTGCAATCATGTGCATGGTGTGTCAACCGTTGCATGCCATCGCAGCAACAGTTGACACTTGGGGGGATTGCCAACTCTAGTGATTGGAATTATCCCTACCACTGGCGACAGGTGCATGCCACCTCAACAGCCGGCATGAAATCATACGGTAAAATAGTCTTATTACTATGTGAATTTCTTCTTGCCCCCACTGCATTGGCCCTTGGTCCCTGGTTGACTATCCCCTTTGATATGGGTTCCCACCATGGCTCGCAGCTTCCACCTATTGCCATGTCGTCGGGCACATAATGAGAAATGGTCCCTTAATGGTCTTACGAGTGACCACTTCCTACTTGAATTCACCTGTTTGAGTATTGGAGGTCTTCATTGCCTAGATCTTGTGAGGGCTCCTTTGAGGTGGTGTTTGACTTTCTAGATTCTTGGCATATGGGGGTGACCCATTTTGGCACTGTAGCATCACAGAGCCTTGTACTCTCTAGTGATAGTAGAGTTTTGCGATTATATGGGGGGTTGATCCATTTTGGCATTGTAGCATCACATAGCCTTGCCCTCTCCTGTGATAGTAGAGTTTTGCGAAACTATCCGTCTCCCTATGGCATTTTTCTCTCCTCCCCCCCCCCCTTCTTTTGATCCATTGTCCCATGCCTTCCATTGCACTTTGACATGGTATCAGAGACCGCATGCCTTCCATTGCACTTTGACATGGTATCAGAGACTGCATTGGTTGTCACCTAGTGGATCTCTCTCTCTAGTTTTTTACCAGAGTGTTGGGCTTGTATCGATTATAATGCCTAGAGGTGCAAAATTACCAATTTTACAAAAGACTAAAAAATCTTTACACTAGAGTGCAAAGTAGTAAGAGTTGGGGCTAGAATTGTATACATGTAAAGGGGTTAGAATGGAACGGACGGAGTCAGAAGTTCCATAGGAAAATTGCATGAATATGCTTGGATAGATTTCCTTAAAAATGCGGCACAATCTACTTTGTTAAGCCGATGATTATAAGCCTTGATGAGAGGCGGTAGATATCCAACTTGTAACCTTCAGCACCTCAAGGCTCGACGTGAGCTTGAGGTTGTTTTGTAATTTTATGCTATGCTTAATACAATTCACTCACAAATTGTGAGTTTTGCAAAAAAAAAAAAAAAGAGAAAGATAATACATCAAATGCTAAATTTTTCACTGAAGATGACTACCATTGTATGTAGCATGCTTGAATATCACAGCCCTTTGTAAATATTCAGTAATGATGGTATTCAAATAAGTTGATTTCTACAATACGAGCTTGAGCTTTTTGATGTGTCATGTTAAGTATCTTTAAGCTTTTTGACATTGAAATACAAAGCCAATTCTCAAGCTATTCTTAGCAAGAGGGACCACCCTTGTAGCTTGCCATTATTCAAAAGGTATGCAAAACATTCGCATGGTAACTCTCTCTCTCTCTCTCTCTCTCTCTCTCTCTCTCTCAAAGCTCTGCGAAGGAAAGGCAATGGGCGAGGAGATGCCATAGCTGGGCGCGATGCCAGGGGCTGCTTCATACTTTTTTCTAAATTTATTCAACGCAGGCAGTAGGAATACGCAAGCTCTTCGCCCGCTTGGCTTACAGCAGTGTCTGCTGACGCTGACCACCCATGGCCATAGTTGTAGCTTGCCATTATTCAAAAGGTTTGCAAACATTCGCTTGAAACAATATTTTCAACCCAAAGAGGAGTTGCGTGTCATTTAGGTAAATGGAGTGTATATAGCTTTCATTAGGAAGTAACACTTGTGAATAAGTGGATGCATACATGGACAAGGTTTAAAATCACGCTTAGGTAGGCCTAATAACCACAACTATAATTTCAAAAAGATGTAGTTATTGGGGCAAAGAAGGATAATGACATTTCCATCATTATACTTATGGTTGCATTAGATGAGCCTTACCTAATGTCGAGAAAATATCTTCAAGCACGGAAAAAACTGAGCAATTCACTCCTAAATATAGATCTGTATGAGAGAGAGAGAGAGAGAGAGAGAGAGAGAGAGAGAGAGAATACGAGCAATTGGTTGATCATACAACAATGCTCATTGGATGATGGAGTGTCAATTTGTTATGCTTCAAGAGAGAGAAGAAGAAGATTGTGCCATCAAATGGGAGATCCAAGAATCTAGAACCTTCTACCCATGTAGCCTAACTGCCTATGCTTTCTCTAGAACATCCAAGATGCTACACCTTCTACCCATGTATTAGACTCTTTTGAAGAAGACAAGTTCATTGTTTGAACATTTGATTAGATAGTGTTAGCCACTAGTTTGATAGTAGTTGATTTCAAAGATCAAAGTGCACATATCTATGGTGTAAATAATTAAGGTAATTGCAATTATTTCACATATGTTTGAAGGGTGTTGGGACTTGTTGGAAGCTTGTAAAATCACAAGGTCTTCTTCTTAGGCTAAGAAAGGGGAAGAAAGCGTAGGCAATTAGTCTAACAAAAAAAGGAATTTTGAACAAAATTAAGCAAATAAATGTCTATTATTTCTCATCCATAATTTCATGAATGCATTGTTCCTCCTCCTCCATGCAGAAAGAAGCTCCTCTTTTCCTTGACCTACAATGTTCCCTCCTCCTCTTCTTCAAGGTATCAGCAGCAAGCTAGAAAAAGGATAGACTCTTACTTAATTCCTTGCATATAGCTAGCAAAAGAATATGGCAATGACTACAAATGGCAAAGAGGATAATCAAGGCTAAAGATGATAGAATCTTTGAGAATGGCTCAAAGAAAATATCAATTGTACCTCTAAACACACATTGCATAAGCTAAAATTATTGTCGAAAATAACATAACAATAAGTTTAAAAGCAACTAATCGCATATTGATCAGATCTTATTTAGAATTAGAAGCAAGGCAAGCATAGCTATCTTAAAATTTGTTATTACCCAAATAACTTCAACTTATCCTTGTGACATATGCACCTTCCTCCTCCCAACATAACCTCTAACAATTTGCATCAGCGTAGAATGCTACAGGTAGAGCTACCAGGAGAGGAACACGAGATTGCAAGGTTATGAGTGAGGGGGGAAAACATAAAATTACATATGCTTCTCGTTAAGTTATGTCCTGCATCTTTTGTATTTGTGTTAACTCTTGTTTTGTGTGTCACAGAAAGCACATGTATTTGTAATAGTGGACGGTTTGAGTACACAACCATGAATCCAATTAAACAACACTGCAAGGTTCATTATCTGCATTCAACATGCCTATGCATTTGCTTGTCAACACATAAATCCAAAGGGACAGGGCACAACTTCTGGTTTTGGAGAAACCATGGTGTCAACTCTCCACCATATTTTTGTATGGCACTTCTGCATGATGTGCACTGTATATTTAGCATTTTCAATATGTACTCATTGCAAAACAAAATGTTTTAACTTGATTTTCTGTTTAACTTGACATAAGCATTGCCCTACACACTTGTCAGTCAATAGTGCACTGTAATAGTGGACATTTCGAGTACACAACCACGAATCCAACTCAACAACACTACAAGGTTCGTTATTTGCATCCAACATGCCTATGCATTTGCTTGGGTCAACACATAAATCCTAGGAGACACGGCACGACTTCTGGTTTTGGAGAGACCAAGGTGTTAACTCTCCACCATATTTTTGTATGGCACTTCTGCATGATGTGCATTGTATATTTAGCATTTTCACTCTGTACCTCATTGCAAAACAAAATGTTTTAACTTGATTTTTTGTTTAACTTGACATAAGCATCGTCCTATATCTACACAATCGAAAAATACCCATACACATTTGTCAAGTCAATAACGCACTTCATTTCTTATTATAGTTCATCGATGCTTTACATATTTACATGTCTTAGAATTTCAAAATGCTTCCTTTAGGTTAGTTTAGCCACATGTTTTTTTTCACCAGTATACACTCAATCTTGATCATTGTCTTTATATATTAATTAGACACGCACTTCTTTTTGGAAGGTTCGCCAATGCAAGTTATGTATTTGCAGACAGTCTATATATGTCCCTATTTGTCCCATACCAGGTTTTAGTGTATGAGGATCTCAAGGTGTACGAAACTACAATCCAAGCGTCAAAAGGCTAGGGAGCGAATTGCAACCAGATTGAAACTAGCTTACCATCCATATGCTAAGTCATGGTTTGGAATTACTGCACTGTATAGAGATTTGACCATATAGTGTGACATTCTTGCTCACAATTTAGAAATATATGAGTCTTGCATGACAATAGACTTCACATATAATGATAAATGAAATCTTCAAATAAAATAGGCAGTCTTGTTCCCCTCACTCAGTGTTATTTCTTGGCACTTTGGAACATGCACAAGTCAAATATTCATAGATGTTTTGCACTTCTTATAAAACATCTAATTCCCATCCAAGATATATTGTCGCCCATATCCTTGACTCGATACAAAAACTATATACACAATTTTCTCAGCTTTATCGGCATTTCAATCAGTGTGACAAAATCTACACATGCTATCTACCAAAGATGCTTCTTTGATTCTATCCTAGATAGGGTTATTTGAAATAGAGATAGCTCCGAGAAAGGATTTTCGGCTAAGACCATCTGCAACTGCATTTTCCTTTCCTGGTCTATACTTTATGTCAAGGTCATATTCCTGTAACAGCTCTATCCATCGTCGTTGTCGCATATTGAGAATAGGTTGAGTAAAAATCCATTTTAAGCTCTTGTGGTCTGTAACCAGTTGAAACTTGCGCCCAAGAAGATAATGTCTCCATAACTTCAACGCATGAATAACTGCTAAAAGTTCAAAATCATGAGTAGGATAATTCTTCTCATGATCTCTCAGCTTTCGCAAAGTATACGCCACTGGTCTTCCTTCTTGAGTAAGGACTCCGCCTAGAGCAAATTTGCTAGCGTCAGTCGCTACTTCAAATTCCTTGCTGAAATCTGGAAGCTTTAAAATAGGAGCCGAGACCAAGAACTCTTTTAGCTTAGCAAAGTTAGACTCGTGCTTGATCTTCCATTCAATCCTCATTCCTTTCTTCAGGAGTTCCGTCAAAGGTGCAGCAATACGTGCATAGTCCTTGACAAAAATCCTGTACCATCCCGTTATTCCAAGAAATCCTCTTACTTCGCTGACGGTGGATGGTTGAGGCCAATCAACGATGTCCTTGACCTTGTCAGGGTCCACTAAAATCCCTCCAGCCGATATGACAAATCCAAGATAGTTGACTTTTGGTGAGCAAAAAGTGCACTTGCTCTCTTTAGCGTAAAGCTGATGTTCTCGAAGGAGATCAAGTACCTTGCGGACATGATCTTTGTGATCTGCTTCGTTCTTAGAGTAGATCAGAATGTCATCAAATAAAACCAAGACAAAATCATCCAGGTAAGGTCTGAAAATATCTTGCATAAGTCGATTGAAGCTTGCAAGAGCGTTTGTTAGACCAAAAGACATTACTGTGAACTCGTAGTGCCCATACCTAGTATTGAAAGCTGTCTTTGGAATATCTGATTCCTTGATCCTGATTTGGTAATATCCTGATCTTAGATCTATCTTTGTAAATATTTTGGCTCCATGGAGTCTGTCCAAAAGTTCGTCAATCCTTGGAATTGGATACTTGTTCTTGACAGTTACCTGGTTCAGTCCACGATAGTCTATGCATAACCTTAAGGTCCCATCCTTCTTCTTCTGAAAAAGAACTGGAGCATCCCAAGGAGAAGTACTGGGTCGAATGAATCCTTGCTCAATGAGTTGCCTAAGTTGTTCCTTGAGTTCACTGGCTTCTGGAAGTGACATTTTATAAGGTCTTTTTGAGATAGGTTCACACCCAGGGATAGTCTCAATCTCATGATCTACCTCTCTGTGTGGTGGAAGATTCGTAAGGTCTTCAAGGAATACATCATCATACTCCCTCAACCAGTTTGGTCGAAGTGAGGTATCTGATTGGTCCACCTTGTTGAGTTTAACCGCATAACTTTGCTGACCCTTCCTTAGTCCCTTCAAAAGTCTGCTGGCCTTAACTAGAGTAGCCCTAGGTCTCCCATTTTCCCCCTGGATTAAGGCTTCATTACCCAAGTTATCTGTAAAGGTAAAATTCCCCTGTGCACAATGTATGTGGGCCCTGTTTTGCTTTAGCCAATCCATCCCTAGTATCCCATCAAAGAATCCTAAGGGTAAGGTTCGAAATTGGGCAGAAGTTGGGTGTCCCCCTAGATCAAAGTCGATTTTGCCTGCAAAGTGTTGAGATATTACCTCCTTGCCGTTTGCTAACTGAACAACTAGCTTGCTTGTTGGATACTTATCTAGCTTTAGCTTCCTCATGCATCTTGGTGAAAGAAATGAAAGAGTACTACCACAATCTATAAGGAAGTTAACTTGTTCACCTCTGAGAGATCCTGGCGTATGAATGACTGCGTATTGCTCGCAACCATTGGGATTGCCAATTGCAGCATGTAGGGTTGCTCTCTCCACTGCTTCATCACCCACAGTTGGTTGTACCACTGCGGCATTCACTCTGGCGGTAGCCCCACGCCCTCGCCCTCTGTTCATCCTTCCTCGTCCTCCTCTTCCATTAGCTTGGCCACGCCCACGGGTATTCAAGGGTATGGCATTGGCGTTGGTTGCCTGAATGTTCCTGGGGCAATTGGATCTGTAATGTCCATGCTCGCCGCAACCATAGCATCGAACATCAGGGAATTCCCTAGTTGTGGTGGTAGCCACAATAGGGCGCTGGTTATATGCTTGGTTGGCTGGTCTGTTATCCCAAGCAGTGGACCTTGCCCTCTTTGCCCAATGATTCCTTCTATTCTGATTAGCCTTTTGTACTTCGAGAGCTAGAGGTTTGGCTCTCAACAAGGCATCCTGATGCGTCGTCGGCCTGAGAGCTTCCAACCGAGTATTCAGGGGATCGATTAGTCCTTGGCAGAACCTTGCCACCTATTGTTCCAAGGTCATCTTAGGAGCATATCTCCGAAGAGTGACAAAGTTTGCATAGTATTCTTCGACAGATGAATTCAGCTGCCGAAATGAAAAGAATTCATTCATTTTCAAGGTTCTATAGACAGGCGGTAAATAACGCCCCATTATTGCAGCTTTGATGTCTTCCCAGGACTGGGAAGATCCCTTAATATCCATGTCTCTGCAATGTTGCTTCCACTATATCTTGGCATCGCCAGTCAAGCGGAACATCGCAAGCATGGTCTGATTTACGGGTTGGGTCCCCGCAGCTTCAAAGTAATCGTCCATGGCTTCCATCCATACTTCCGCATCTCTCTCCACATTTGCCCCCTCGCCCTTAAACATCGGAGGTTGGGCTTGCTTAAGGAGGAACTTCTTCTCTTGCGCTGCCGAGTACAGAGCAACAGGCGGTACCTACATGGATTATACGAATTCTTGATACATTACTTGGATTTAAAAATAGACAAGAGACTTTGAATAAATTTCAAGATTCTACTTTGTCAAGAGACAGAGATTCAGAGACAAAAAGCACTTTATTGATGAAAATTTATTACAATTGAAACCCCTCAAGGTTTAGGATAACTGATGATCAGCTTATTACATGGCTTTATGGATTGCGTATAAAATACGCTTAGGAGATGGTATTCACATGATGCACTACTTCATTCGTGTAATAGTTTCTATACTCATTCTTGAGTGGATAATAAACTAAGATATCAAGCCGGAGTTCCGCCTTCAGTAATCCAAAGGTTTTGACTCGGTTCGTTGGGATCACGTTGGTGACCTTCTCCAAAAGCCAGTCGTTGATGGTTTGATTGGAGTTGTCTGAAACAGTCTGGTCCAATCGTGTAGGCACCAAGTAGAATATCTCTATTACTCTCAACTATTCTCCCCAACGTATCTTCTTCAAGTCGGTAGCCAGGCATCCTAGCTTCCGAGCGTTGATGTAGTAAACCCCTCCTGGAAATGTCCAATCAAGTTCCCATCCTCTATCAATGCGAGTGGAGTGTGGCGTATAAGCCTTCAATAGTATCTCCATGACATCTCGCCTGAACTGGTAAACTGGGGATCTTCGAGCTTGCTCATAAATAAGCTCAAACACTTGGAACTTTCGATACTCTAGCACGGGGTCTTCCTGCAACACCAATTCAAGGAATGTGGATCAGCTACCTACATACTTTCAATTCCTTTTAAATGTTCAAACAGTACGACTTCATTTCCCAGACTAACCTAGCCTCTGATACCAGGTGTGAGGTCCCCACCCCGCCGTTTCCAATGGCGGATCTGATAGTGAACCCGGTGGCCACTAGATCTATTGCGGAAGCAAACAAAATGGTTCAGGGTTCGACTAGCGGACGATCTCTCATCACAAAGTGAGTCGAGTTCGAGCCTACTAGCAGGGAGATCTAGCTCCACCTTGCAGGGGAAGCGTACTTGAACTATCTAGTGATCCTAAGACCCACCTTCCAAGAGGAGAGAAGCCTCGAGTGCCTTTTTTCCCATGTTTCAAAGGCACGTACTCTCGAGAATTCCCCGCTCTAGGGGCAATGAGCATTACTAATATCGAGTAAGCACTATGGGGACAGAGAGTTCTCGACCAATCGGGACCACCCATCTCGTAGGCATTGGCAACCTGAGCCAAGCCCCCACTTTCCACCCCCACACTCACACTTCCTCGTGTGACCTAATTACTACCACAAAGGTTGTTCAACATAGATATTCCTTGTTTAATTCCGAATCACATGGTTCGTTAAGACAGCCCTTCAACCAGTATTGCAAACAACACCAAGACAGAATTCTAGTAAAAATTCTACTCAAACTTATTCATAAAAGTTCCAATGTTCTGGAGGTACAACATCCCCCCTCCAGCGAGAGTTCACTCCTCCCATTGTCGCCTAGCTGCCCATACAACTAGGTATGTCCACCGCATAGAAAGCAAGTCGTGGATTCAAGAGCCCTAACGAGGAACTCTACCCCCTGTGATCAGTAGGGGGGTCAGGACTGATTCAACATTGGAAATAAAATGAACATGTCGAGCTAAATTTTCCCTAGCAGACATTCTTTCCTACTCCAAACAGCATACCCATCAATCATTTCTTTCCTACTTCTAACACTTAATGTACAATGAATTTAATGCCGAGGTTTCCGTCGAATTTCTCCAACATGTTCGGGAATATGTTCATTCCTAACTATCGTATGCAATGTTAATTAAAACAACTTGAATAAAAATATGATCTACCTCTTCCACTTCTTCATCGATGGCCTGTGAGATGGCCGGTATTTGTTCCTCCATCGGAGCTTTCCCCTTTCCGTTGACATTACTCGTTCCTGCCTCGCGATCGTGGGCACCACCGAAGCGCGTCCTCTTAACCAGGGCCATTTCTCACTACTTTAAATGATTAGCTTGGAGAAAGAGCTAAGGTTCGCAAGCATCATAACAATCCAACAGATAGATTAGTGACATCAATTAATTTCTCTATATGAGAGGTCTAGATTTCTTTCATAAAGCAATCATTAAAGATGGCACATAATCCTATGGGAACCTGCTCTAAAGATAATTACTCGTCTTACGTGATTAAGAATAGTAGGATTTCACTAATGGAATTACCAGAGAGATGAATTAAGTATGATTAATCTCCTTCCTAGCAACTAGATGATGCAGATTAATCTTATGCATATGTGTGAGGAAAGTCAACTCGTAGAGACTTAATGACAGATTAATTTTTCCTTAATTACACCTTAATGCATAAAGGAAATGAATTTAATTTAGTTACAGTATTAATTGGTGATAGAAAAAGTGATTCTCTTAAATCTACACAATTACCGGCTTGCCGATTAAAACTATGCTACCTAGAGAGAGAGAAAATTCTAATAATCATGCACTAATCATTAATTGAGAGTGAAGAATGGCTTGATAATTCAGCTATGGAATGATGATTACATAATAGATTATGAATAAGGAGAATTTAAAGAGTAGTCATAGAGAATTTCGACTAGGGATAAGCATAATGGACGAGGAATTTAGATGGTAATGAAAAGAATTTAAAAATGGCATTAATTAAACCGTGGTTACCGTGATTAAGGGCTAATAATCTTCTCGATTCTCTGATCTAATCGAGCTTCTTGAGGCGAGAATTCGGCAGCACCTCCCTCCTTGCTTCTCCTTCAAAAAGTGTGTGAACCGGCAGCACCTTCCCAGTGTGTGTAGGTGTGTGTGTGTGAGCATAAGTGTGTGTGTGTGTGTGTGTGTGTGTGTGTGTGTGTGTGTGTGTGTGTGTGTGTGTGTGTGTGTGTGTGTGCAGGTATTTAAATAGGCTCCTACAGGCTGAAAATTGATCTGTGTTGCTAATTGCATCTGGGAACTTCTCCAGTTAAGCATGGCAAGTCCAGTTCCCTGCCCACCAAGTGTCAGGTTGGCTTGGTTAACTAGTTCTGAGACTGAGTTGCTGGCTTGGAAGCTTTCCCAAGACTCCCACAAAGCAAGAGGGCGCCCCCTAGCTGCTAAAGCTGGTTTGGAGTGGGCTGGAACTTGTTCCCACACAGCCTCAGGCCCCCGGTACCTCCCCGGACAATTTTTAGGAAAATTGGTTCTATGCTAAAACGGGTCATACGGATCGGATTTTGATGTCGAACGTTGCTATACAAAGCTCTAACTAAGACGTACTGGCCCGAGTACCTGCCATATTTAGCAACCCCCGAGGTTCGAAAATGCATTTTTTTGAAATTCTGGGTACGGGTGCAGTTTTTCGAGACGATCAGAACTGGACGGGTCAGGTGACCAAAAACTTACTATTTTTGGAAATGTTTTACAAAAATTATTTTTATTCATATTTCGAAGCTTTAAAACATTCTAAACATCATGGCACTGACAGAATTTGAAAAACTGCTAAAAATAGTAACTTTTTCCATTATGTTCATTTCATGGTACAATGGTGCTCATTTGATCGGGGTCAGAGACCTTATACAAACAACATCCAAAATTGAAGGCAAAAGAAGTTAAAAAGAACGAGGCTGGTTCCACTACAAGTGCAACAATTGTTGAATCTTTTGTGAAAGGAGATTGTGATGCTGATGTAGATGCAGATGGGTTGTTAGTGCAGAGTGCACCTATGATCCTTTTGTCCAGGATGCATCTATGTTAGTTGTTGCAGATGCTCATGTGTGGTACTTTGATAGTGGTGCTACAAAGCACATTACCTCTCATCGTGACTTGTTTACCTCTCTCGAGGATGTCCCTCATGGGAATATAGTCACTTTTGCCAACAATGCCTCTAGTCCGGTTAAGGGAGTTGGAAAGATTTGCCGCTTGCTAAAAATGGTAGTTCTTTCACACTTGTGGATGCATTGTATGTACCTGGGATCAAAAAGAACATTTTGTTTGTATTTGCACTTGTTAGACTTGGTCTTGTAGAAATTTGTGGGTGACAGATATACAGTTCATGATCTCAGTTTTGGTGATGAAATTGTTGCATCTGGCATGGATAAAACACCAATGTACAATGTCATATACACCTTAGCAAAATGGTTTTGCTGAAAGGAAAATTAGGTCACTTATATAAATGGTACGATGTATGGTCAATGGTCAAGCTTTGCCACATTCATTTTGGCTTGAGGCCATCATGTGTGCTACTTATGTACTTAACAGGTGTCCTACAAAAGCTTTGCACTCTATGACTCCATACAAAGCATGGCATGATAGAAAGCCATCTCTTGATCACATGTGTGTTTTTGGCTATTTGGCTTATGCTTTGGTGCCACAACACAGCACAAAAAATTGGATGATAAGGCTCTTAAATTATTTTTTGTTGGTTATAGTGCTGAAAGCAAAGGTTACATGTTATACCATCCGCAAACAAAGCGTATCTTCGTTTCACAGGATGTTGTGTTTGTGGAAGCTTCTGTTCAGCCCTTGCTATTATGTACTAGAGACAGTGATGTAAGCTCATAGGACATTTATGACGGTTTGTTGCCTCTTTTTAGTGGTGGAAATTTGAATGTAAATTTGAATAAGGAAAATCTACAACCTATGGGGGTTTGTGAAAAAGTTACAGATCAGCCTATTAGTGATGCAAATGTACATGATGTACTTGATGTGGAAAGGGCTGAGAATGAGCAGGCTAGAGGTATGCCAAAATGGCTCGTGCACACTTTGCGTGACAATAAATTGGATGCACCTTTGTCTAGTCGTACTCATTCAGGTTTTAGCCATGCATCCTATACATCAGATTGTTATGCTTTGTCTATTTCTAGCTTATGCGATGTTGAGGAACCTCTGTCTTTTGATGGAACACAAAAAATTGAAAATTGGATGGCTGCCATGGAATAATAATATGATGCACTTATAGAAAATGACACATGGACTTTATGTGATTTTCCTCTTGGCAAAAAGGCCATTGGTACAAAGTGGGTTCTTAAGTTGAAACGCAAGCTGAATGGTGAGATTGGTCACTATAAGGCTCAACTTGTTGCAAAGGGTTATGCACTGCAAAAATGCATATATTATGAAGAAACGTTTGCTCCCACTTGTCATATGACTACTGTGAGTTTTCTATGTGCATTGGCAACTCATTTTGGATGGATGTACATCAATCAGATATTGTTACTGCTTTCTTGAACGGTGACATATTTTGAGAAAGTCTATGTAATGCAGCCTCGTGGTTTTGTTGTTAAGGGGCAAGAAGATAAAGTGTGAAAATGTAAGAAAGCTTTGTAGGGGTTGAAGCAATCTCCTCGTGCTTGGTATGACAAAGCTGACACTCATTTGGTCAAACGAGGCTTTTGTAATAGTCCAACAAAAACCACATTGTCTATAAAGTGTCAGTGTGATGTACTTCTCATTGTTGTTCTATATGTGGATGATTTGCTGATCACTGGTCCGAACGAGGCACATATTGATGAATTTAAGGCTGATTTGAATGCAACTTTCAAGATGAAAGATTTGGGGCTGTTGCATCATTACTTGGGCATACAATTTAGGCAGTGTAATGGTGGTATTGCCTTGTGTCAGACAAGTTACATAGAGACATTGCTATGTAAGTTTGGACTTGAGGATTGCAAACCTATTGCACTCCCATGGAAACAGGTTTAAAATTGAGTCTTCATGATGTTTGTGATCTTGCCGATGTCAATCTTTACCAAATTGATATTGGATGCCTTATTTATGTATGCAACACGAGGCCGGATATTTAGTTTGCAGTCTCACAGGTCAAAAATTTATGCATAGCCTAGGGTCCATGAATTTCCAGGTTGTCAAGCGGATCTTTTGCTACTAAATGGCACTTTACATCTTGGGTTGTTTTATCCCAAGGGGAGATCATTGTCACCATATTTACATGCTTTTCTGGACTGAAATTGGGCTGGCTGTTATGACACGCGAGTGTCCACGAGTGGTTTTTGTTTCATGCTTGACATTTCATGCATATCATGGTTGAGAAAGAAGCAACCTATTGTGGCCACTTCCAATTGTGAGGTTGAGTACAGAGCAATCTTCACAACTACGGTTGAGTGTGTATGGGTCAAACACCTTATGGCTGATTTGAGTGTTGGACAAGATACTACCAACACCATCTACACTGACAGTTAGAGTATACTAGCAATTGCGAGGAACCCAATTTTCATGCTCGCACAAAGCACATTGAGGTGCATTACCACTATGTCAGGGAGAGGCTTTCAGCAAGATACATCAGATTGTCTTATGTGCCAACACAGGACAACCTCGCAGATTTTTTCACAAAGGAATTGTCTTGTGAGAAGTTCGAAACTTTTTGCAAAGCTTTGGGCTTACTCCCGTTTGTGAATTGATCATGTCCTCAAGGCATGGCACTTACCTATACTCTATGTGCCAGCTCTTTGAGGCATTTTTTCCCTCACTAGGAGGTTCTTTCTCCCGTGCAATATATATACGCCCATGACTTTAGAGCTAAATTATCTTTTCATTGCACACTAAGGAATACACTCGGTGTTGTGTGCCTTGACCTTTCTTCATCTTCTCCAAGGTGTGTGTGTTTCCATGCAACCCTATTTCCAACACACACAAGCTTCTCTAGAAATCAAGAAAGATCCAATCATATGCCCAGTACCAAGAGTGAGGAGCTAGGGAAGCCACCATATTATTTTGAAGAAACAGCCAACATGGCTCAATTACCCCAGGCTGTCTCCACTCAAAGGCAAGGCTACAAAAGACTACATGCTAAAGACAATGACAAATGCCTTAGAGGTCTTCAAGAGGATTCTAGATGTAACTTGCATTATGTTATCAAAAAATCCAAAATGATCCTAACATGCATGCAAACATTTTGTCAAGGTGAGAAAATAGAAGCTCAATGGATGTCCTTCCTTGAAGGCAACCAAGGACTTTGCTACTACGACCTTTTAGATTAGTTGCATGATGAAGTGCTTTATGGAGCATATGCATGGGTAATGTTTCTTCAATGCTACTACATGAAAACCTTTGAAGAAGCCTTCTACATCAGCTTCTTTACCTTCAAGACAAAGATCTTCGGCCCAATATTGAAAATCTACGAACAAGGTTTGTTGGATATCCTTCGATGGAGCTCAAAATGCCTATCGTTCTTCAATTTCTCTAAAAGGTGAAAAGAAGATCAAAATAAAGTATTATTAAGCCCTCAAAGCTCTCAAAAAGAAGCACACAACCCACAAGCCCAAGCATTACTTAGCCTTATGGTGGTGTGTCACGAACAATCCAAAATAGGAGGAGGGGAATGTTAGCAGCAGGTTAAAATAGCAACAGCAAGGTGGGGAAAATTTTGGCAAGCACGTGCAATAGTTTTTCTAATAAGGGAGGAGGGATCAAGTTTCCTAGTTTCGTGGAGAACAAGATTTTAATGACTACAAGGAAAACCCTTTGTGATGGGGGTGTTGGAGGTCAAGAGCTATTTGTTCTCTAGAAAAGATATAGAGTGGAAGATCTTTGAGGAGGAAATCCCTAGGATAACCCTTTGCTCTAAGCCTACTAAAACAGAGGCTTCAAATTTCAAGGTATCCCTCTAATTTCTCTAAGTATGTATCTCCTAAGTTCCATTCCAATAAAGGTTATTTTTGAAAGGTGGGATGCCAAGATATCCATGGCAAGTATCTATATGCATTACAAGGTTTTTGGAAGCATTTGGAGTCCAAAAAATTACGATTTTTAAATCGGGACTCCGTCTAGTATGGAAATGGATGTGTTAGAGATGGAGGGTACAATTTTGATGTGCTCCTACAATGGCTCTTCATAGGATTTAAGAGCTAAGTAGAGTGAAGCTCTTGAACCATTCAAAACCTCGAATGCATCATCGACGTACCTTTTGTAGTATATCAATCTAGGGTTGGACGTAAGAGGGGAAATATTCTCTAGATGGCAAACAAAGAGGCAAGTGAGGTGTTGTTTATAAAAGAGAAGGATAGGGTAAAGTTCCTTGTGAAGCCAAATGGATGCATTTTCAAATAAGTAGCCCTTGTATGAGAAAATAGGCCTAACGACTAGGGTGGTTTTGTGCAGCTTAGGTAGGAAACAAATAGAACAAGGTCTATAAGGCCTCACAAGAAGAGCTAGGATAAACTCTATTTTTGAAGTGGAAAGGAGGGCAAAGTTCTTAGTTATGACCATGCACAAGGAGGATAAAACTCAAATTTTACACCTTCTATGCGTTCTTAGGTGGTAGAGTCATTTAGTTTCCTCAAGGCCTCTGAATAGTACCAAGATCTTGGGAGGATTGTAGGCCCTAACTTTGTAATGTTCTACTTCTGCCTCATGTATTGGGATGTTAAAGATATTAGGGCCAGGGATACAAATATTGGAACCTTAGAGCGGTGTCTTTTATAATCCTTAGGTTTCAAGAAAAGTTTAGGGCGATTGTGTTTGAGAATAAGGTCTAAGGATGGGCATCCAAGTAGGGTTGGATTGCTTAAAGGAAGGGAGAGGAAGGGGGCCTTCATTCTTGAAAATATTTTTAATATGTAGACGTTTAGCTAGGTCGGCATGTGCTTGGAGAATCCTTGAGGGGGAGGGATGGGGGAATGTACCTAAGGCCAAGTCCTAAGCATTCCCACTCATGGGAAGAAAGGGGTCTGAATGAAAGGTTATGATTAAAAGAGTTTGAAATTTTGCTATCAAAAAGCAAGGTGGATTTCTCACCAAAAATATAGAGCTTGTATTCATTGGAGTGAGTGAGGAGGAGCAAGAATTTGTGCCGTCTTCTTGGAGTCCTCTTTTATTGAGTGAAGGTAGAGAGGGTAGCGATGGCATCTGGGAGATGGGAAGAAGAGGTTTTCCAAAGGTTAGGGAGGAGGGGGGCTTGGTGAAGAGACTATGAACCGAAGTGCTTGGGTGCAATAGCCCTAGTCCCTCCTCCCTAAACCTTTTCTTGAGCCTAGCAAGCCTCGCAAAGGAACATCATTGGGGATATAGTTTAAGCAGGTTGATGGAGGTATTGCTTTGTGCCAAACAAAGTATTTTGAGACACTATTGCATAGATTAAGCCTTGAGGATTGCAAGCCTATTGATCCTCCTATGGAGACAGGTTGTCACATTCTATCAAGGAGTTGATGGTTGCCTCGTTAATGAATGCATTACAAGCCCATGTATTCAGTGTGCGGTTTCATAAGTGAGGAGATCTATACACTACTCAAGGGTTATGCATTGGAGGGAAATTAAGCGTATCTTTCACTACTTGAGTGGCACTTGGGTTGTTTTATCCCAAAGGGGGATCATTGCCACCATATATACATGATTTTTCAAACTCAGATTGGGGGCTACTTGCTATGACAAGTGATTGTCCCTAGAGTTTTTTGTTTCATGCTCGGTTTCTCATGCATATAGCAATTGAGCAAGTAGCCTACAATTGCCATTTCTAATGGTGAGGTTGAGTATAGGGCGGCTTTCATAGCTATTGTTGAGCATGTTTGGCTATGCCTGTAGCCTGCCCACAAACATCTTCACTGATAGTCAAAGTGCTTTGGCAATTGTGAGGAACCCAATGTTTCATTCTGGGGATGGGAATCGAGAAAGCTTTTTGAGGGAGGCTTTTTTTCATATTTTTAATTGTAGTAGCAAAAATCCAAAAAAGCTCCATCGTGGAGATAGCTTTAGGAGGAGCTTTCTCCCTTCTCTCTCTCTCTCTCTCTCTCTCTCTCTCTCTCTTATATATATATACGCGTGTTTGTGTATAGATATATATATGTGTGTGTGTGTGTGTGTGTGTGTATACACACACACACATATATGTGTGTGTGTATGTTAATTTATATATATATATATAGCTACCCTCTCTCTCTCTCTCTCTCTCTCTCTCTCTCCCTCCCCATCATGCTCATGAGGTGAGCGCTCACCTCATGAGCATGATGGGGGGGGGGGAGAGAGAGAGAGAGAGAGAGAGAGAGAGGGAGGGAGGGAGAGAGGGGGAGAGGGTAGAGAGAGAGAGGGAGAGGGTAGAGAGATGAGGTGAGTGCTAGCACTCACCTCATGAGCATGATGGGGAGGGGGGAGAGAGAGAGAGAGGGTAGAGAGGGGGAGATATACATATATAAATATAAATATAAATATATATCTATATATATATTTATTTATTTATTTATATATATTGATATAAATATATACAGAGACCTACATGCTCATACACACAAATATATTTATATTTATGTGTGTGTATATACACACACACACACACACACACACATATATAGATACCCTCTCCCTCTCTCTCTCTACCCTCTCCTCTCTCTCTCTCTCTCTCTCTCTCTCTCTCTCCATCATGCTCATGAGGTAAGTGCTAGCGCTCATCTCATGAGCATGATGGGGAGAGAGAGAGAGAGAGAGAGAGAGGGAGAGAGGGGGAGAGGATATATATATATATATATATATATATATATATATATATATATATATATAGAGAGAGAGAGAGAGAGAGAGAGAGAGAGAGAGAGAGAGAGAGAAAGCTCCCTCCAAAATTTCTCTCTCCTCATACCTTTCTAAGGGAGCTTTTGAAGGAGCTTTTTTTATTATTTTTGTTGCTGCAAGTAAAAATTAGGAAAAAATCTTCCTCAAAAAGCTCTCTCCAATCCTCTACTCTTTCATTCTTGCACAAAGTACATAAAGGTGCATTATGTCAGGGAGAGACTATTTGTAGAAGAGGCCAGTCTAGCTTATAGTAGTCTAGCCTATGTAGGACAACCTTGACAATGCCTCATGAGAAGTTCAAAGCTTTTTGCAAAGCTTTGGACTTACTCCCGCCGATTGTAGATAGATCACATAGGGGTTGGCAATTCCTTATACTACTCGTGTTCACCGCGTCACTCCCGAGGGGATGTGTTACCATATTATGGTAGTGATGTGTGTGAACACGCTTAGGACCACCACGACACTTTTTTTCCTCTTCGGGAGGTTTTTTCCCCTAGCTTCTATTTATGTCCATCACTCTTAAGGAAAGCCCGATCTTTGTATTGGCACACTCAGTAATATTCCTTCCTCTTGTTGTGTGCTCTTGAGCTCCTCTTTCATCTTCTCAAACTTTACGTGCATTCTTGCAGCCATATTTCCAACAAAACCATGGGAACCATACACACATGAAATTTTTAAAGGTAAATAGAGTATCCTTTTTACATAATAAATTAATTGTCACTACAATAAAGCTTCCATCACACCTTGGGTCCTTCCTTCTTTTGCATAGTAACACATGGCAATTTAAAAGAATTCAAATGTTAAAAGCATTGAGTAGAGCCTCCTTTTTATAACACTTTATTTTTGTGCTGAGTTTTTTCAATCATTAGCTTAACGTTAACTTCTCCATTTCCCTTCTGAAAATTGGGAGACTAGTACTTTTAGCTACAATGTTCCCTTGTTGTGCATAAGAAGCTCACTTAACAATATTAGCACACCACTAAATCAAACCTTTTTGGTACATGCGGTAAGCAATCCCCTCTTTTGGTATGTATGTATGCAGACCCAATTCCAACACTAGAAGCCCCAATCCGCCAACTCCTAACACTAGGAGTCCCACTTGCTAACAGAAAGAGAGTCCGATCTTTTTGTAATTGACTTAATAGGGAGCCATCTCCCCTTGCACACTCGTCTAATGATTTTTTGTGCATGTGTGTAGTGTATTATCACTTGTACTTTAGAATGTGCACGTACATGACTTGTATTAAGGTCTTTTGAGAAAAATGTTTATATGAAGCATACTTTGACACTTTTCCCTTGCTTGTGTGAGGAAAAAAGGAGCGAGCATAAAGGGAGGTTGTCCTACAACTAGCACTATTTCATCTTTGTACCATTCAATATTTCATATGTAAGTACATCATCTCCTTCTCTCTATCCATCTTTCAAAGCTTCCATTATTGAAGTGTTCTATGTTACCACATTTACATGTAATTTCTACTTTGAAACAACAACCTGACACAATTATGAATGAATACGATATATTGCCTATCATATTGTACATTGCCTCAAACATAATTTTTCTAGGTTACCATTGTTTCGAAAAATGACTCTAGTAAAATAGACATCATGGCAAAGATAAAGTAGCTTTCTCGCTTAATAAAAAACCCGGCAGATCCTCACATGCAAACCATACTCAATAAGAACACAATTCAATGGAGATGATAATGAGGTACTCAAAGATTGACACCATTATCATATAAAAATACCAATGCTATATAAAAAATCTATTGCTATAAGTTAAGACAACTTCAAGGCTGTTTGTCACATATTGGTCATTTCTAAGCACACATTTGCAACAATGGTGGGAGCGCTGCTGACAAATATTGGACTCCATCACATTATGAAGCCATGTGGAGTGATTGTTAGTATGAGTTCCAATGCAAATAGCAATTGCATTGTTGAGGATGCAATCGCAATGCGACTCTTGTAGATGCATGTGCACATCTAAACATGCATTCATTTATGTGTAATGCACATGCTACATCCACCATAAAAATATATGAAAACATCATATCATACCCTTATTGCCTGAGTATGTGCAACAAATACTGAAAGCATGTGTGCCTTGCATAGACAAATGCTTGCCATCATTTTGATATCTCATTCTCATGAGAAGAATTACAAGGCAACAACTTGTGGCGTCTCTGATCAATGCTCACTTTTTGACAACCTGTTATTCACATGGTCAGACGAAGTAAGTGACTTGAGAATAAGGTTGCATCTTCAAAGATTGCACATATCCTCACCTCCAACTTGTTGAACAACAACCCTATTATTCAGACATATAAGACAAATTTTAAACACCCAACAAACTTCATCCATTCTACATTTTGAGTTGTGGCATAGTACGTTATGAAAAATCACCATAAGAGCTCATCTTTCATGATCATGGAGTTCTATATTGCAGTATGTCTTTGAGCCTCCTTGACACCCTATATTTAGAATCGATAATACAGACAAGCTTGCATTGGTTTAATTGTGATCTTTATCAACCAAATCTACTAAGTGGAAACCCCTATTTCAAACTAGTGGCCTGCTAGCTATGACTTCAACCTATCAAGATTTGATCACTGAGAAACTCATCTTCCCGTTACTTTTCTCCTTTGGCATAGGAAGCTATGCCGTCACAAAAAGAAAATAGTGATCACATCAACATGAGAGTTGGCACATTCATCTCAGTCTTCACTCTTCATGTCTCTTGCTTGCTTATTATGTACCAACTAAAGCAAGCTAGCTTGTAACCAAACAATTTTAGTACAAAATACTATCCAGAAGATATTGGTAGATTCAAACATGGTCACAAAACACCACAATTGAGGACACCTTTTGAAACATTCTCCTTTAATGAGACACCATCGTGCATTTTAGGATCTCCATCGTTGCATAATCAAAATTTGAAGGACTTAATCTCTATGTGGACGAGTGTGGATTGCCAAAATTCTTCTTGAAATTAATAGTAGACGAGGTTTCATCAACAAGGTGGCAAGAAATAAAAAAGCTAGAAAGCACTTCAATATGGAGTCCGATTGGATTTATGGTCCAATCAAGTGTACCATCATTTTCCATAAAAGGCTACATATATTCATAATTCATCTTATCCTTTGTGATGTGAACATGTTTCACGTCATGTAATTTGATATGAAATATAGAACGGGGGTCCATACATTTGCACATTATTCTTTGGATTGACAAAGCAAAAGCATACATCCCAAATGGTAACCCTGACACAACTTGTCTACAAGAACTTACTCTTGCAAAAAATCCATAAATGCAAAAACACCTGCACATCCAAGAAAGTAAATAGTGGAATATGTAGATACATTTTTCCTTTTTCTCCACAACTAAGAATTAGGCCAGTTTTGCAACAAAAAACTCACAAGAAGCTCTACTATCGACCACATTGTCCCCTATCATCTTGCGATAATGCTTGCTTGGGAAATGCATTTGAAGAACATCCAACAGTAACCCATTCTTCTGTCGCAATCTTCTTGATAGAATATGAAATTGAATTAGACTGCATTGGACGAATCACAATCCTCACGATGCCACACAACTACACCCCGAGCACTTCACTCTACAAAACTGCAACTCTTCTCCATAAGTATGTTATCTAAGCCTATCTTTGCAATGGAAACCCATACTAAATTGCTTGCATATACAAAAATCATTGGAAGTGGCACAATTCATTACATGAGCTCCTCCTTGTCCTTGTTGCACCAATGCTTGACAATTAGGTCAGCCACATTGTCCTATATCAAGTCAATCTCTACATTGCAAGACCATCTTCTGAGCAGCTGTAATACATGCTAACTATCACATGAATTACCATAAATTAAAAAAAAAACACTTAAATGAATCATCAGCTATTGAAGTTGCAATGTTCAAAAATTTCATTTAGAGGCATATCTATACAGCAGACATTACACAATGCTACAAAAACATTCCCATTTTTGGACCATACGGTTTGCTTTTGGTCTTACAGGAATTGATTGAACTTACCTTTAGAAATAGAGCAAGAAACCATTATTTTGCTATTTTTCTCATCAAAGAATCAACATGGGTTAAAAAACATACGCACACTACCCCTCTTCATTTTAACCAAATAAATTTGATAGTTCACCTTCATTGGCTGCTCAACAATAGTTTTATCCAACTTGAAATAAACTGTTTTAAACAACAAAAAGGGATTCCTATGGGATCCTCTTGTTCACCAGTACCATGTAATCTTTATTTAGCTTACTTTGAATACAAATGGTATATCAAACAATTACAAAACTCTGAAACACTAAAAAAACTCACACAATTTATACATACTGCAAGGTATATGGACAATATTCTCAGTTTAAACAATAAATCCTTTAAAGAACAACTTATTAACATCTACCCCTTAGATGTGCTTAAAATAGAAGATACTTTTGATAACATTATTTCATTAAAGGGAGAACCCTTTACTACAAGTACAACTTACCTGACAATAAAAATCACATTACTTGAACCATTTACAGGGGATTTCACAATGAGATATAGTTGGAAAAGAGATAAATTTCAATTTACTACTATTGAGTTTATCAAAGAAAAAAGTAATCGCCCATATAAAAATGCGATTAATACTTGTTTAGGAATTCTATTTCTGATTATGTACTCTTCTAGTGATGCCTTCATTGCATTTGAAGAAATCTCTAAACTAGTTAACAAATTTATGCACAATGGGTTTCTAAAGCATAAAATATTGAATACCATTATTCAATCTCTTAATAAAAATGAATGGCTTGAACTAAAGCCAACACAAATACCATCATAAATCTGATGAGGCAGTAGGCCCCACTCTATGGGACTACTGCCTCATAGAGTGAGTGTGTCTGGGTTTGGGCGGGAACACACACACACACACACACACACACACATTAGTCAAATGACAAATAACTATTATAGCTATTTTTTGGCTATGTGTTGGGAACATGGACATACATGCACACAGTTTAGTTAGACTAAATAAATTTAAATTCCTCTCTTTGAGAGATTTATTCAAATCACAACTCGTATGTTTCAAAAAGTAAACATCGAATACCTGTCTTTGAAACTCCAAACACACACTGATTGTTAAAGAAAGTTTTCCTCACTCCCATAGAGGATAAAAAGCATCTATGACTACAAGTATGAGCGCAACTCCCCTCGTCGGATATATTAACTTGATCTCTAGGATTGTAATAAATAATTTAAAAAATGACATCTTGTGGTAGCTTCTACAGCATACCATAATAACTATCAGTGCTCGGGGAAAATCACTCTTCCATACATAATAGTTCCTATCCTTGAAATTACCAATAGGAATTTTTAAGGAGGTTATACACTAATTAGAGGTGGTATTTCTTTGTTTCCCCTTAACCTCACTGGCATTCTTTAGAATACGACACGATATTAAACTATGACACATTTTATACATGAAGTGAGAACGCATTCTAAAGATGCTTTTATGCTAGCGCCTCTTTGTTCTGAATAATTTTTTTAAAACCCGCAGACACTACAGGTTACGGATATAGCCTGGTGAAAGCTTGCGTTTCTCTGCACATAACTGGACAGTGGGAGGAAACTGCTTGCATTGGATTTTCTGCTGCAAAGAAAACTGCATAAGAAAACGGCCTTCGTCGTTCTCTCTCTCTCTCTCTCTCTCTCTCTCTCTCTCTCTCTCTCTCTCTCTCTCTCTCTCTCTCTCTCTCTCTCTCTCTCTCTCTCTCTCTCTCTCTCTCTCTCTCTCTCTCTCGCAGAGACGCATACAGACTACGATATTGTTTTTTAGCTATTTAAGGATCCTTCAATTGTGCTGAATACTGCACTAGCTATTCAATTGCATTCCGTTTGTGCACCTTGGCTCAAGATAGCTCACAGCAAACCTTTGTCTTACTCTATTCTTCCTGCCTACTCGCGTGCATGTTCAAGCTTCAAACTGTTTATACACTCACAGTAAGCCTCTATAAGCTCTCTATAGCCTCTATAAGCTTTTGATACTCGGAGAAGGTTTTGGTTTTAAGAAAAGAGAGCTAGCCTTCTTTCCAAACTCAACTCACTAAGCAAACAGTACAAATTGATTTAGTTTGCTCAACCAATAATCATATACATTGGGGGTTTCATACATATCTGGTGGGCTCACAGTCTTGGAAGCATACAAACTACATTTTACGCTAGCCCTCATGGCAGAAAAACGATTGGATGCCGATGGCGTGATGTCTTCCTCCTCTAATCGGGTGGACAAATGTTCAATTTTTGCATTAATTTATGTTTTTCTCAGGATTGAGAAAAAAGTTTTGTAACTTTAATGTATAACTCTAATCGAGTTACACTACTCCGAGAAATATTTAGAATTTTTTTGACATAAAATACAAAGTGTTTTTATTAAAAAAAGGGTTTTTTATGGTCATACCTGCCTGTTTGGACATGGAAAAACTTTTTGCTTACATAATATTTTTAATAATCTACATATAGAGTAAAATGAGTCTTACCGTAACCCGACAAGATTTGTCGAGCAATGAGAAACGCGAGCGAGTAGCAAAGTTATTATACAAGTATGAAAACCATGTCATGATCCAAAACAACAATCAACACTACAATTTTAACGCACAATTTGTCGAGCAATGAGAAACCTGAGCGAGTAGCAAAGTTAGTTTACAAGTATGCAAACCATGTCATGATCCACAACAACAATCAACACTATGATTTTAACTTTAAATTTTAATGATCAATCTTATGCAATTCAACAATGCTCATACACCTTCAAAGTTTCTAAGTTCTATATCAAGAGACAATTGTCATATCCTATATCCAACAAAGAGAATTTTTTTTACAAATTGTAAGATAAAAAGTGGAATATTGATGCAAAATAGAGAGTAGCATGTTGTGCATTTTCAACAACAACAACAAAAAATGTTATGGTTTTCTCTAGTGACTATGAAGAGCCACACTCATCATCAATAAAGACATTGCACCTCTAACACTTCTCGTGGATGTCAAAATTGTATCGTACATTAGTCACGATGGCTTTTGTAATCCCCTCGGCATAAACTGGCAACACACTTTTGATCTTTCTCTAGAAGCCTCATCACATAGGCTTCATGATCAACTGCACAAATGTGGGAGTAGTTGACAGTCTCATCCCTAAGATGAGTGACAACTAGGGCATGTGTGTTCATGCTATTCCAAGTTTATATAGAGCTCACACCAAGTTAGAAAAACATAAAAGACATTGTGTTCTTGAATATATAGAAAGTCATGAAACTCACAAATTCATTCTTTGCCAGCTACTAAGTAGAGCTACCTATGGCAGTTGTGTAGGATCAATAATTGTACAAAGCACACTGCAATGTCTCTCTCGATCAGAGGAGAATCTCTCTCTAATAGTAGCCATCCAAGCGACTGTTCTGTGGTTTCCATCCCACACATAAAACATTTTATCAAAGAGAACTTGAAGATTAGGTCTTTTAGAAAGCTCTATCTCAAACTCTTTGTGTATATCAACCCATACTCGATCCCATGATGAAAGAAGGTCCTCTACAAAATACATAAGCACACATAAAAAAGAACACTTAGCAACTATTTATGACAACAAGAAAGAGCACTTCGCAACCAAAGAAGGACCAAAGTAAAAAAATGAAATACATGTCACATAAGCTCCTCCTTACAATTCCAAATTGAAACAACGAAAGATCCTTTTTCTTGCATATAGCCCTCCTTTGCAAAAGAAGCTTTCAATCCACTAACATCATCCCTTAAACCTCTCACCCTTGGATAGGGAATCATTTGACGTAAAGGAATTGGTGGACAATCAAAACAATTGAAAATGCGCGTAGATTGAAGAATATCCTATCCTCAATGCATATAGAGCTTTTGCTCATCCCCCGACTCTGTGTCTACTGCTACTTCATCTCTTACGACATACGGGGGACATACGGCACTATTTGTAAGCATGCCTCTTGTGGAGCAAGAGATTCATCAACTTCATGTATGGAGCCAAGCCCCAAGTCTTGACTTTGCATCTCCTCCTCTTGTGTCTCCAAGCCTTCAGTCACATCAGTGATAGAGACCGCACTTATTTGATCACTACTTTCTAAAATATCTGAAGCTTGATTTGAAAAAGGTGGTCTTCCTCTCCGACCTCGTCCACAAGTAGAAGGACTAGCATAACACAACAAAAACCAATTTTCTTACTTCATTGCAATACCAAATCAACTTCACTGCAATTAAATAAAAATAAAAAACTAACTCAGAAACTCCTTCTAGCCTACCATGTCGACAATATCTATGCTTCCTTGGATGGCTTGAAGAAGCTAACAAATTCAAGCAAGTGATGACCAAGTTTTAAAAAAATCGCGTGTGTTATCAGAGTGGTGTGTTTTGATTTTCAACAATGATTCAAAAGCCTTTGAGAATTATGGCCCATCAATAGCTTTAATTTTAGTGATTTTATTGTTCTTAAAAACTCAAGCGAAAAAAACCTCATGTAGCCATCCACGTCGGGCTATAGATAGTTGCAAAGGTAACCTAATGATTTAGCAGGAATACCACTCTCATGATAACGGTGCCTCTTCTCATGTTTCAACCAAGAAACCAGCTTTGCATTATCATACTCAGCTTAATACGGAAGCAACAATAGTAGCCCAGCCATCCCTGATCAGTCACAACCCGCCATGTACTATTGCAAAACTATCATGAGATCGACCCCATTTGCAATAGGTGTGCGAACTAAAGCACTATTAGCAGCAAAGATTAGCACTATCAAGGTGAGTATCGCTCAATTTTAGCACTTCATACTCTTGTAAACATGTGAAAGGAAGCCACTAAAGCTGTTTCTAGCTTGCCTTGCAAAGGGTGCCATTGAAAGAGATGATCATACTCATCTAGAATCCCAACTGGCTTGGCGTTTTTCAAATGGGATGTTTGGTCTAGTTCTTTCCTTTGGACTTCTCCTCACAGGATTAAGGAGCAGACAAGCTCACACGTGGCGCTACGGAGTAGGCATGCATATGTACTATTTGTGTTTTGGCTTCCTTCATGTAAATTGAAAGATGGCTATTTGTCATGAAAATTGCAAGCTTATACTAAGGGGCAAAGGGATCTTGTTAATGATAAGCTTGATTGACTAAGAGCACTAATAGCAAATTATGGTCTGCCAATCATGGTACTTGTCTGGATTGGAATATCATATGCACCCATAGAGCATGTGCCTATTGGCTCTATTGTTTCTCTACTGGCTCTATTGGCTCGTTTCGCATTTTATTGGATGGAATCTTTGGAGATTCCTCCTTTAGTCAGTTGTGCACCAGAAAAACTGCAGGCTGCACTGTCTGAGAATCGAACTCGTAGCCTTCCAAGGACTAGCTCTACACGCTAACCAACCAAGCACAATCGCCTTGCTGTTGTGATCACTAAAGTTAAGTTTAAACAAAAACAATCTCAGCCTCTCCCCCCAACCACGAGATCTTGCCTGCATCCTTTTTCTCTCCCGCCTGTGCGATACTGCTTTGACCCCATCTCCACCATTACAAGATTTGACCCGCACCTCCTCTCCTGCGCCATCGTCCAAGCCTGGCAAGCTCGTTGCCGCATGCATGCACTACGCCCTCGCTACTCCTTGCTCAATGATGTGTGCCCCTGACGCTTCACCCCCATCTGGCAATTTCTTGCTTTACATTCAGAATCGCATCTAGCTTTATTCTCCTTTTTTTTTCAATTTCCTCCAGCTGGGGAGCCCTACTAGCATCCCTTAACGCCTTTTCAGCCCAAACCCATGGTCCCCTGGTGTAGCCCGAAACTGGATGGTAATCAAGGTAGAAGTATGTATGGAGGCGCCTAGTGTATCTCTATATACCATTAGGTTAAAAGGTATTCCTAATGGCTTTAAAAAATAGAAAACTTGAATATTCCTTCATGCACGTCCCTTCGAAGCTGACATTGCTTGCTCTGCATAGCTTTGCAGGTGTGCATGGCCTACATCCTTGTAACAAGAATGTAGCTCAATTCGCATGTGCACCTACATGTCATGCCATTCCTTATACACCAAGCTCATCATCGCAGAGCGACTTAGCCGATCGGAGGCTATGCTTGAATCAGTCCCTTGCAACAAGAGCAACAATGTTTTTATGTCTAAGCCTCTTTACGCGGCTGTCCGGCAATTGTCCAAGCAACACTATGTTGCATCTCTAGCTCACAACAAGCGATAGCTCCTCTAAGGGCCCTCCTTTACCTTGTTGCGCATCAGCGGGCCACTTCTGCCTGCATTTTTCCTTCCCTTCGGTGGCTCAGTTTGGTGCGACAACCCATCGTGCGACTCTCTCAAATTAATCAAGCGTCACACTTGTAAAACAAGCACTCCTTGCAAATGCTCTCTGTCAAGGGAAGCTTATAAACACTGTTGGATGCTTTGCCTTGTCATAGGCTCTCGATTCTCCCATGATCAACATCAACCAGTGCAGCTATATGCCACCACTCCAAGCAGTAGCTCATGTAGATAACATTATTGTAATTCCCACATTTTAGACTACGACATCATCACATGAGCTATGGAGAGGGCATACCTAGATTGGTGCGGTTGGAGCAGCGGAGTGCCAGCTCGAGGTACTACACCTAGCTAGGCATGCTCTCCACAGCTCATGTGATGATGTCGTAGTCCACAATACGTGGGAATTATAGTGAGAATTTGTCTAAAACTTATTGTACTAGTCAGGGTCTATAGGGCAGATAATAGTTATGCACCCAAAATGCCCACCACCTCCACGAATATTGTGGTGCACATGCGAATAGACATGGATGAGAGAGAGTGCCCCCTCGTGATAGTTGGGGACCTTGTCTATTAGCAGGCATAACCTTTATCGTGGCAAGCATGCACACAATATTAAATCTCAAGCATGCATTCTTGATCCAACCGTGGAGTTGCAGACATTTACTCCGTATTAATCAAAGCCCAGGATTCACAAATTTGATTGAAGCTACTGCTTATATCATAAGATGACGTCATGAGATGGCGTCGGACAATAGCACAATTCAAAACCCACACTTAACTAGTAGTTGAAGTTCCATTGGCAACACATTTGCTAATGAAAAGCAGCCATGCACAATAGTAGCCTTAAATTGATTAGAAAACCGATTAAATAGAAGCGGGGCACCATAAACAAGTTAACTGGCCAACTTGCACGCCCATGCTCCACATTAATACAAAGCTCATTAATTTACAAATTGCACAGATTTGCGTTGCCATTGCCAATGAGCCTATTAGCGTCAAGTATATGAGTGCTGACAGTATGTCATCTTGTTGTGATAGGAAGAAGCCAGTGTTGCATGTGATCATGGAACTCCCAGAACTGGGTGGGGATGTTGTGGAAGGTGAAGCCAGAGTGGATGGCATGGCAAATGGGGTCGTCTGAGTTGGCAGCAGCAGTCGCACCTTTCACCTCATGCTGGACACAGGCTCCGGCCTCATGTGGATACAATGCCATCTCTAGGCTGCCTCGCAACACGTGCTCTGCCACATCAGCACCGGTCAACTCCCTCTTCCCCGCTGCCTTCGTCACCTGGCCATTGTTATGAGGAGGCCTGCACGCTTTGGGAAAATAACTTCCTGTAGCCATCCACGCCGGCGTGGATTGCTACAGGTAGTTTGCAAAGCTATCGAGACTAGAATGTCGACGCTCAATGTCCAGGCTATGCTAACCTCACCCACCATGCAAGTCCATTTTCTGGTGCCCAGCCACCAAGAGGCATGCCGTTTGGCTCTCGCTCGCCACCACTCTCCGCCAAATGAGGTTTGGACCATGCATAAAACCTATGCCAAGTGGGCAAATGAAATGAAGGGCAGAAAGCTTTGACGAGCTGCCACCGCCATTGTTATCTTTGTTGGCACGACCACCAAGATATTTTAGCTCATAAACTATGTAAAACAAACTAACTGTAGCCATCCACGCCAGCGTGGATGACTACAACTAGTTTTCAAAGGTATCTCAGCCTGGAGGTTTCCGCGCAAATGACGACTCCCACCTTCCCATGAAGAATCTTAAAGGACGCCGTTAGAGACAGTCGAGCTCTTGGTAGACTGCAAATCGTAGGATCCTATGAGTTTGAGACAAGGCAAGTGTAGAAGGCTTGTATCAATGCAATCATCAAAGAACAAACACAGGGCTAGGAAAGGATGCATGAGCAAATGAGTTAGCCTGATAAGCAAGATGTTCCACAAATTTAGGGAATCAAAAGTTTCTTCTGGAGATTTGCATAGGAGAAATGCAGGGCAGACGGTTAGGTTTCATGAGGGTAGGTGAAAGTTGCCATTATTATACAATAATGGCAGGGCACATTTTTGTTTGGACAGTTCAAGAAAGTAGTTGTTAAATATTTGATCTTACTTTGTAAATTTTTTTCTATAGTGCGAATGAGAATCATTCTTTCATAATATACTAAAGAAACCATGTTTCGTGAGTATGGATACATGAACCTGCAAACCTCCTCAAGCGGCTTGTAGCTATGACTAGAATTTCAAGTTAAAAAATCCAGAAGAAATTTAAAACTTTGATTGAACCTATTGACGTAGCAATCTGTACACTACCACTGCTTCCTTGTCGTCTGCATCAATATCTCTAAAATTTTTCTTGTTACATTATTAACCCATGGAGAGATGCGTTATAGCTTTTGGGCCGCGACGTGGACATAAGCTAGTGCTAATTTTTGAAAGTAGAATTGATTTGCTAGCAGTTTCTTCTGTGCAAGAACATTTTGAGCTTCGTGATGCCAATTTATAGCTTTGACCGCTAACATTATCTAGACCGCAAGTAAAGCTGGAGGCTACAATATCAGATGATGGTGAGCAATCTTTATGCTTGATCATGAGCTGCATCCGTTCTACAAGGTAGATGCTAGAAGTGAAAATCAAATTGGTGCAGGCTTCAACAAAGTTTCTCAAGACAAGGAAGACAGCAATGGAGTCATTTAAATGATGATCTACACAAAGTAGATCACTCAAAGATTAATGTGAGTGTGATTGACACGATTAATTACATGCCACTGCAAAGCAATTTAAATATTGAACTCCATCAAGCCAAGAAGGTGGTCCAGACTAATGAGCTCCTAGCTAAATATGATAAGTACATTGCGTTTGAATTACCACCAGCTGGTGATTCTTCAGGTATGAGTGGTATGGAGCAAAGAGATGATAGTCACATGTGGACAGAGTATGTCACTTGTAGTAGTAATATTTTTAATGGGATTGTTAGATTTAGCAAACACTCCAGGCATTTTCATTGCATTAACATTGATTGTCCATTTTATTTGCACTCAAATATGTCTAATGAGTCTCAGTGGCAAGGTTGGCTTGTTAAATCATGTCCTAAAGGATTGGTCTCCTCTCAGTATGGCACATTGGCATTTACTCACTGTGGACAAATGCCAAAATGTGTCTCTACATGTCCTACGATTATTTACTATTGTTTTCCTAGAATGAATAGAACTATACCCCAAGAAAAGAGTATTAGAAGAAAGAGACCAATTTTTGCTGATGCAAATATTATCTTGGAGGACGAGAACCACCGACCTAAATATGTTACAATGATAACTTCAATTGGTGGGCTCCAACACACAAAAAATCCTTCAAGGAATGTCCCATATCCAGAGGTAGTTGTAGCAAAATCAATTTGGGCAATAAGAAGAACAGAATCCGGTGACTTGTTTTGATGTGGTTTCAAAAGATGAATATCGTTGTGGGTGGGTTTTATTAATGATTGTTCCATAGACTCCCAAAATGGGGTGCCAGCTCCTTGCTGCTGGGGTCGCAAGAAATATCCTCAATCTATTTCAAACCTAGAAGGATCAAGAAGGGTTTATTTGGTTTTGTAACTCCAATAACATGCAGACTTGGAAGGTTCACACCATAGTTGAAGTGCCACCAGGTCCAACTCCGGCGTTTGGGTGGTCGCAAAGGGAACAAATTTGCAACCTCAAGAGGTAACTCAATTGCAAGCCAATGGTTTTGTTTTGTAAGGAGGAGTGTCTTTAGAAACAACAATTCATGAAACAGATTCATTGAACAAAGAGTTGCTAGCGGCATCCACCCCAAATTTATAGATGGCAAGATTATGAAGTAGAGGTCACGATCAACAAAGGAATTTCATGGCAAGATTGAACTGGGTAGAACCATGGTAGTAGAGTTTGTGCGAGAGGTCATTGTGGTCTTCAATGAAACACATGTTTTCTATGTTAAGACTGCGCGGTCAAGTGTAAATGGAGTGACATACTCTGTGACAATGTCAGATTTTCCAAGATGTACTTGTGAGGATTTTCAAAATCAAGAAAGAGACCACCTTGTATATATGCCATGTAAGCACATTTACTTCATATTTGTGAAAGTCCTCTACCTTGACCCTCACGCTCATGAGTTCATGCATAAGACTGCGCTAACAAAATAGAGTTAGTTCAAGTACTTGGAGGTGCACGGGTGAAGATGCAGTGCCCTTGAAGGCTTGTGTACCTCGCAATGGTTTGGAGAAGTAGTTTTTCGGTGATATATGGTTATGGACGTTAAATTTTGTGCCAAGTAATCTTGATCAAAAGTATTGTTGTACATTGCACACTTTTTTGAATTGTACGTGCAATACATCTTTTTTGTGGATTTCATTGTTGATGTAAGGTTTCTGGCATGTGTAAGTGATTGAACGATTGAAAAAGAGTTTTCTAAGGTAAAGAAACTATGACGGGATTGTTTCTAACCAACCAAAATCAAATATATATATATATATATATAACAAATATATTGCACAAGGGTGTCACAAAACATCATAGATTTTGCTCGGTTTAAGGTTTGCTCTATTTTGTTTGGTTTATGGTTTGCTCTATTTTGTTTGCTCGGATTTTGGGATTCCTCGAGAAAAATAAAGCAAAATTTTCAATAAAATGTTGCATAAACACATGTAGCCCCAGAGAAAATCATTAACCTTACATTAATGTAGCTTTTTAAGAGTTGTTTTTAATTCTAAATTATTTGTGCTAATAAGTTTTTTTAAAAAAACTCTTCTAGACACTATGTTGCAAATAATTTTCTTTAGTGATGGGAGGGATAGGAACTTTCCTTATCCTACACTTTGCTATACTATGAGTGGTAAAACATTTACTTTACTTCTTGAAGTGCTTTAAGATTCCTCTCTTTCACATTTTAATCGATCTAAAAAATATTATCCTTATTGATATAAGCAAACAATGCTCTAGATAGAAATTTGAACAGTTATGAATACTTATATACAGGGGACATGGATGACAATTGTCGGGTCCATTCTATACCTGTATTCCATGACTAAACAAAAATACTGATGATTTTTTTATTTGCATGATGGCTACAGGTAAGGATTCCGACTTCTTTTATCTTTGATTTCAAGTACTTTTCGATCAACATTGGGCAGGGAGATTTCTTCTACTGCTATTATTTCATTTTTATTTTGTAGATGTAATAAAACATCAAATTCCATTTCAAATATACATGTTTTTTTTGGGTAAAAAATATGTATGTAATCAATTTTATTAAATCTCTTTCATATCTCTTTTTGAATATACTGCTCAAATTGTGAATAAAGTATATAGATTAATACTCCAACACACACACACATAGTCACAAGGGCATAAATTGCTTTGTCAATTTATGACCGGGGGTATGGCAAAGATGCATTAAAATTAGATCTTTAGGTCTTTACCTGATTATCTAGTTGGGTACATACACACAGTCATTACATCCTCGGATTGACTGGTTTAAAGGTTGTATGTATTACCTCGTCAATTTTTCATTCACTTTTTGTCAGGTATCTTAACTCTTCAAATACACTACTCGAATACGGATTCTTAATTCCCCAATAAATATAGAAGCTATCAATAAAAAATTGAGGATGGCCCGTGCCAATCTATACAAACATACCCTTAGGCATCCTTTCATGTACCCTGCAAATAGATACAGACCTTTTCTGGCTAGAGCTGCCAAAAAATTTAAAATTTGGATGTAAGCAATTTTTTTTATCTTTATCTCTCTAATTTATGATGATTTTTTTCAGACTGACTCCTTTGCCCTTGGGTTGGAATTTTCTGTCAAACTTGCTTTTTCTAAAGCAAGTGTCTATGTTCTACATTGCATTGAGGATACAACTGCATCTAAACTTATGATTGGATCAACAATTTATGATGATTTTTTTCAGACTGACTCCTTTGCCCTTGGGTTGGAATTTTCTGTCAAACTTGCTTTTTCTAAAGCAAGTGTCTATGTTCTACATTGCATTGAGGATACAACTGCATCTAAACTTATGATTGGATCAACAATTCTTGAGAATTATCCTCATGGTTATTTTACTACAACTTATTTCATTTAACGATTGGATCAAAGTCTTAGCAACTCTGGTTAAAAACAAGAAGGAAGGACTTAAATTCTTAGAAGAAGAATTAAAACAGCTTCCTCTGCTTCAGATGCACACACGGTCTCTTGCTACCTTTTCCTCCTCCGGTGCAGAGTTAACCAATTTTCTTAAAAAGTTGTGTGGACTCAACCCGACCTTCATTACTACACCGACTGCTCCTACTGTCAATGTGACAAACAATATCTTCAGTCGCAATCCAGCGGTTCTAGAAGCCGTTAAGAATTTTCAACATGACTTATGTGCACTTAGTGAGACCACTCTTTTAGATATGGTTCCTAAAGTATCAAAATGCTTCCCATTTCTTCCTACAAAACAAGTTGAAGTTGAGGGTGCAAGTGTGGACAATCAACTACGGACCCTACCCAACAAAGGAGTCCTAGCGCCTATTTCATATGAATCATGGATATTCTTAGCTAATTTGCATGTTGCCTGCATGGATGAATGTAGGGTTCACATTTTTAAAGGTACCCAATTCTTGGATAAAGGAGAGTTAATCAATGCTCCCTTTACCATGAATTTTTTGGACAAAATGGTCTGCTAATACTGGGATATATGGGCCCACAAAAGGTATTATGGCTTTCTCCCAGCCAAATGCAGACTACTATTCAGATTCTATTTGGAACATTTACAAGCCCTATATGTGCCTGCAAATTTCTTGACAACAAAGCAACATGTGAATCAAGAATTATTTGGTTTGATCGTGCAATCTGGTATATTCTTAATCATATGGAATTATTATTCCCAGACAAAGATGCAAAATTTCACTTATCTTTAATAGGTTCATGGCTTGGAAGACAAGCTCGTAACTTGGTTTTAGCTCAAATCGCTTTCATTCACTTCCGCAACATGATGCTTGAAGTTCTCAAAGAACTTAAAGAAGATGAACTTGGAACTTTTCTAACATCCGATGGCAACTACAAAGGAGTGAAGACTCTTCCCAATCTACTTAAACCTAATACGGAAGAAGAATTTACCCCATCCTTAAAAAGACCTATCTCTTTAACTAACACTCCTAATTCGCTTACTTCTTTTTTGGCCCCCTCTATTACCTCTAGTTCTAACTTTGGCAGAGGTAAAACTAGAACTTATACCGGTAGAGGTAGAGCCAAAAATCTTCCTGTAAAACATCTTCTTGATATGTGATTGTAATATTTTCAAGTTACTAATTGTGCGCGTCTGTCGCACGTGTCAAGCAAGGGACTTGCCGTACACTGTGTGCAGGCCACAAATGGTTGCAAGCACACAACCAGACTAATCTATCAAGCTCAAGAAAGCAAGGGTGTGTCACTCACCGCCCTACGCTCGCCTTCGTGGAGGATTCCTCATTGCGAAGAAGAAGGAGCTATCGTCGTGCCGCGCTCAACCACCTCGCCACCTCTCTCTCTCTCTCTCTCTCTCTCTCTCTCTCTCTCTCTCTCTCTCTCTCTCTCTCTCTCTCTCTCTCTCTCTCTCTCTCATGCATACACACACACAAGGAGATGAAGAAGAAGAAGATGGAGATGGAGCAAGAGCACTCTTCAATTGCACAAATAAGAGAATGAATGATTTTTAGGTTTAAGTGACTTTTATATGAGCTCGTCTATTCACACTCAGGTGCCGATGCTTAGCCAACTAACCTTTGAATGTTCCAGTTAGAGTGCGCCTCTCATCGGCGATCACTCTACACTTTTCCTATTGGACCGACAAGCCCGGTCCATGACTACTAGAAGTGGACACCGGTGCTAACATGTTCCCCCTTCCTGATGTAGATTCCACCCTTGGAATATAACAATGCAGCATCGGAATCCATGATAGGAGTACATGTGTCAAAAGAAAAACAACATTGTAAAAGCTCAAAGGCAGCGTGTGCAGGCGTGCAATAAGTGAGATGCATACATGATATTCTAGGAAATGCAAAAACAAATTCATGAATTGTAACATTGCCAACTAGAACAAGCGGTAGTACCGGAATAAAATGTAATTGAGTTAAGGTCTATTAGGTCGATTCTAAGAGAAGTATACAAGAGCTAGGGCTAAAGTAAGTACTAGATTGACCAACATTAATTAAAAAATGTTGATTAAAGAGTAGTTAACCCTAGGAATGCTCGTCGGGGTCTAAAGAGTAGTGATCTTGTCACTTATACCACTTAAGTGTGATCGACATAATCACAAGGAAGTTTGTGCTATTTGCTTTCTCTTTTCTTCTCCTTCTCTTTTTTTTTTGTTGTTGTTGTCATAGTTGCTACAAGTAGCTCGGGGACTCAAGGTCTCAAATGCCAACAGCTAGGAGACTCGAGATCTCAAATACCAGCTTAACACGTGGACTTCCACATCACCTGTCACACTTAGGTGGAATAAGCCTAGAGAGAACTATATCCTCATAGCCTAAAACATTATTAAAGTTACTACAATTAATAGACTATTTAGGAATTAAAGTCAGCAATTAAGTGGCTTAGTTTAGCCTAAGGTCCTGATACCTACTTAAAGCCAACTAATAGACCAAACTCATAGAGAAAAACAAGGTACTAGAAGTTTGAAAAAATTATAGCATCTAAATTGACAATGTCACAACTTCATAAATTTTATGCATTGTTAGAATTCAAATGACAAGATGCAAGCATGTAAATGTGGAAGCATAGATAAAAGGATTTAGTACACCTGATATCATATGGAGAACATCCGTTGTAACATGTAAACATCCATTGTCGTCGTCCTTCGAAGGCATCCTTATGTAGTCACAAACTGCACAATAGTCACCACCAAACATCCACCTTCCAGAGGCACATCAGTGGGAAAAAAGAACTTTGCTAATCACTAAACTCTAAAAATGACATAGGTTTCTGTTTCAGAGTACCTGATGTGACATGTGTAGGTCTGGGTCAATGATTTTGACTAGTATTGTGCACACTCGGTTGCTAATTGCTCTTGCTCTTTACTATTTTTTTTATTTTTTTTGAAACTAAGGTGGTTAGTTACTATATGTCTATATATATACAATCCCTAAAATCGGAAAGCTTAAGGGTCGGGGAAAGAAGGGTAAGAGGGAAACAAGTGAATGATGGATGTCAGCACACACTCCGCTCTTCCTTGGGTAGATCATACCTTTTGGAATGATGCTGTCACCTTTTGAAACCAATTATTCCAAGTTGTTATGGGTGAAGACTTTGACCCATAGTTTTCGTTCGCCCTGGGCATTTCATCTAGTTGCAAGGGTGGTAAGGTACTCTCCCGTGGTTTTATTTGCAACGTTGTTGTAGGTGGTGAACTTACAACGGGGTGTGCAAACTCTTCCTTGTTTGTATGGATATGTACAATGGTAGGTGGAGGTTGTGTCGAAGCTTCTATTTCCGTATAGGAACTACATGAAGAGCAAGAATTTTCATTTGACTTCCCTGTTCCTGAGCTAAGTGGAACAAATCGTTCTTTCTTTGGTACCCAAACTAGCTCTGGAGCGGGTATGTAGCATTCCGTGATTTCTTTCTTTCCGCAATCTTCAATTCGTTTTGAAGCCACAGGATTGGGCTCACATGGGCCCGGTGACAAGTAAGAGCACAATTTACGTTTTGGCACCCAGATTTATTTACGTTTTGGCACCCAGATTTATTTCAATAGTTTTTTATGAATCCAACACAACGTTTCTTTACATTTCTTGGGGCGAGTGGGACGTCTCTTACAAAGCTCATGTCTTTTAGCACTAGCTATGGTCGCTAAAGAAGCTTTAAGGACCCACTTGTATGTTTTCTTTGTTATATTGGGATGGGTCTTGTGTCTCTCAAGTTTTATTTCAACTACATCGGTTGAAGCTCTAAAGAGTTGGGCTATGGGGACATATGGTTCAACCTCTTGGACATGCAATGTTTTGGGTTTTATTTCCTTAAGAGGCAATATCTCAAGGACTATGGCTTGAGTGGCAGGGCTAAGAGTTGGTTTTTGCGTTGTGACACCCCTTGTCCCCCAATCAATAGTGCATTTGGCGGCTATCATCCACGTGCATCCTAGGTTTATATTACCCTCCAAAGTTCCAGCAGGCATGGCCAAAAAGTCTTGAGCTACAACCCCATTGTCATAACTGACAAAAGTGTGCCAGATTCCAAAAATTGCAGTTTTTTTTCATGTTGACACCCTTGACTTGGATAATACTCTCAGATAGAGGTGGCTTTCCTAACTGACACCACACCCCATATGATAGTAGATTATACTTAGCACCCTTGTCCAATAAGGTGTTATATAGAACTTTTCCATAGGCACTATTTAGCTCAATAGGGTATCGTAGAGGTGTATCAAAGTTCAACCAATCTTCGTCGGTTTCAACGTGGAATGCATGTGTAACTCCAAAGTTGGCCTCGCGTTGGCGTCTTATGCGTTGTTGTCGCTCTTTAGCCTCAGCTTGAGCTTGTATCTTCTTCAACTATGTTTGTGCCTTGGCTGACCCTTTTTTATGGATGCCATGTGCCTCCTCTTGGCTTAAAGGATCATAATATCTTTTAAATTTTCTACCATTGAGGAATTCGATGCTTTCAACTCCATCAAGAGCCTCCACCCGAATGGTTCCTTGTGGGGTGATTTCACATACTCTATATGGTCCTTTTCCTGCATATTTCAACTTTTTCTTTTCGTTACGCACTCCATACATGAGGACTTTATCACCAACGTTGATATCTTTGTTCTTTAGATGACGGTTAAACCATTTCTTTCTCCTATCTTTCTCCACAAGTGCATTTTGTACAGCCAATTGCCTTTCTTTATCTAACCTCTCAAGGATATATAAGTGCTCAACTAAAGGGTTACCATCCCAACCTTCTTGTGAAGCTACACGTAGACTAGGAATTACAAACTCTCATGGCATAACTGCTTCTTGGCCATATACCATTTTGAATGGTGTACAATGAATAGCCACTTTGTAAGAAGTACGATAAGCCCATAGAGCTGAAGTCAGATTCAAATCCCAATCTGTGCGATGAGCTTCAACTGTCTTTGAAAAAATGGAGATGAGAATTTTGTTGGTACTCTCAGCTTGGCCATTTATGTGTGGATAATAAGGCGTGGACTTATGATGAGCTATCATGAAGTTGGTAGTGAGTTCTTTTATCACTCTATTTATAAAATGAGTACCATTGTCACTCACAATCTCAAAGGGACAACCAAATCTTGTAATAATGTTCTCAAAGAGAAACTGGGCAGTTGACCTCGCATCAGCCTTATGTGTCGCCCTGGCTTCCGTCCACTTTGTCACATAGTTAGTGGCAACGATAATATATCGAGATTGAGTGCTACGAGCTACTGAACTAATTGGGCCTACAAAGTCCAAACCCCATTTTTCAAATGGTTGAGTCACTTTAACATTTCGTTGTGTGATCTTGTAATGTTGGCATTCATCACATCCTTTTGTAAAAAGTGATGCATCCTTGAATAAGGTAGGTCACCAATAGTCTGATTGCAACACCTTTCTACCTGTTAGTTCCCCTTAGAAATGTCCTCCGGCTATACCCATGTGGGCTTCTTGCAGTATGTATAAATACTCATCCTCACGGGCACAACGTCTAAGAATATCATCCTTCCCTAGTTTGTAGAGAGTTCCTGCAAAGAATAAGGTTCACATTCTTTTAACAGTTTTCAAGCTATGTCCTTACGAAGCTCTTTGGATGGAAAACCATTAAGTAGAAAGTTCACAATTTTCTCACTCCATTCAAGTATGGTTTCGACTAGGAATACAGAAGTATCGGGCAATTCATCATCGACTCCAGTAGGGGCTTCACCATTGGGTATGCGAGACAAATGATCCGCCATGACATGTCTTTTACCAGGTCTCACCACAACGGTAACATCAAACTCAGGAGAATTAACAACCATCGTGTAATTCTTCCCGTGGAACAAGGTTTATTTACTAGATACAACAAGGCTTGATGATCCACATAGAAAACAAACTTGTTGGCTAGAAGGTAGTAGCGAAATTTCTTCACTGCATAAATCATACCTAAACCTTCTCGTTCTATAGTGGTGTAGTTTCTCTCGGTATCATTCAATTGACGACTTGCAAAGCTAATGGAGTAGTCCAATTATGTTCTCCTGGTTAAGCTAGAACACACCCAATAGCAAAGTTTGATGCATCAATATGCACATGGAAAATTACATTCCAATCGAGCACTCGTAGAATAGGAGCGCTAGTCAAGGTCTTTTTCAATGACTCATAAGCATGGTCACACTCCGCGGTCCAGTGAAACTCAATAAGAAGCTTGTACAAAGGACGAGCTATCTTGGCAAAGTTTAAAATACACCATCGGTAATAACCAACATGGCCCATGAACCTTTGAACTCCTTTATAGTTTGTAGGTGGTGGCAATTCAGCAATGGCTTTAATTTTGCTCTCATCTGTGGAAATCCCATTTTTGGACACTATATGCCCTAAAATAACTCCATGTTTTACCCAAAATTGGCATTTGAAAGGGTTTAAGGAGATGCGATACAATCTGCACTTCTCAGACACTTTTCGTAAGCATGATAGATGTTCTTTCCATGAGGAATAAACACAAAGATCATTTAAGAAATCTTCACAAAACTCCCTCAAATATTCTCTAAAAGCAGTGTTTAATAATCTTTGAAAGGTAGCAAGGGCATTGGCTAAGCCAAAAGCCATAACACGAAATGCAAACACTCCAAACTCGGTTATAAAGGTTGTTTTAGCTTGGTCCTCTAGCGCAATTGTGATTTGATTATAGCCAGACCCATCTACAAAGCTATAAGCTTCCTTCCCTGCAACTCTTTCAAGCACATGTTCTGAATATGGCAAGGGGTAATGGTCCCTCCTAGTGGTGGCATTGACCTTCTTGAGATCCACGCACACTCTCAGTTTTCCATTCTTTTTTGGCACAATCACTATTGGAGACACCCATTCTGAGTGCTCAATAGAGTATATGAATCCGCATTTCACAAGCTTTTCAATCTCTTCTTGAACGATCTTTGCATATTTAGGATTCATTGGGTAGGGCCATTGCTGAACTGGTTTAGCCATGCTATTCATGGGATTGTGTGATGCACCACGAAAGGTAGAATACCTTTCATATCATGATATGTCCAAGCAAATATATCCCTGAATTCCTTGAGAAGTTCTTTAAGTACACACTCCTCAGTCTCTGTCAGATCTTGGGCAATGAAAACAGGCTTGGACTCTTTTGTTGGGTCTGCTAACTCTATTTCCTTAACTATCACTGGACCATCATAGATTCCATTGCTTCCATGGGTAGGTTTTCTTTGAGCCTTTGTATACACAACCTTACGTTCCTCTGTGGTGTAGGATTTGAAATGTTCAGGTGCAGGGTGTAAGTGTATGGGTTCCTGTTGTTCTGTGGACTATGATTTCACTTCCGATTCCTTTTGTTGTTGAGCTAACTCTCAATTTTGTCATCTCCTTATGGTACGGCTCAACTTTGGCTTCTCTGTAGCCTCTAATTGTGCGATGTCAATGGGTTGTGGACTACACCACATAACGCTTTGAAGGTATTCACCCCAGTTATCTACCAACTTCCGATGAGCATCACATGCCCCTATATAATTAAGCCATTCCACGGTAGATTTCTTTTCATTTATTCTAGCATGCACATTTGCTCGATATCATCGCCTCTTATATCTCTTACTCTTCTTGTCTAATTTTTTATTACGACCGATCTCTAGTGAAGAGTCACTAGATGAATCGCTACTTGTGTCTTCTGCTCCCTTGGATAGATTGTCATCTAGGGTACCACTGGGCCCTGAATGGTTTGTCCCCACATTTGCACTAAGATTTAACTCAAATTCTTCGTCCTCAGAGTCAATTTCAATTGATGATTCTGACTCCGAATTGTGTTGCCTATACTCTTGTGAGACGCTATTGGTTCCAATGCCAGTCAAACCTTCATCTTGTAGGTCATCAGAAGCTATATGCATTGCTTCTAGCATATTTAAGGGTATGAGTGGTGGCATTTCATCCCCCTCAGATGTTACCCAGGTCGTCCCTCTGTTTCCCCAAGTGTCTATGGTTGCTGCTAGGTGGACCCAATCCACATTGTCCGACTCAGTCATCCCAGGTAGTACATCCTTATAAGGAGAATCTTCCCCAACATCAGTGTCCGCTTTACACGTGTAAAAATATTGCAATGGGGCCGAGTGAACTATGGTGTCAGATCTATGATCAATTATAAACCTGTTTCCTAGAGGATGTGCTCAACCAGTTACAAGATCCACTCGAGTGACATAATCTTGGAACTGCAAGTAGATATGGTTTTTAGACCAGTCATGCACCATTTTTGCTTCCCTCGTGAAAGGCCGTCCTAAGATCATCTCAAATGCCATAGTGTGCTTGGAGAAATCCATAACAATGAAGGTATTTCTTATTTTATGTCCAAAGACCTTGATCTTGAGATCTTCTAGCATCCCAATAGGTTTAACAATAGACCCATCGGCCAATCTTTACTACTATGGTTGTGGTCCCAAGGTGAGGTCTTCCCATAGTTTCCCAACAATTTTTAGTCACAATGCTAACCCCAACTCCACCATCAAGGATTCCCTTCACAATTAATCCCTTGGTAGTGTTTGGTATGGTTGCATTGGCTTCATCTCTCTCAAAGTATTGTCCCAACTTGTTAAGAGGTATTTCTACAATGGGGTTCTCGTCTAGGTTGGGTTGTGGATCTAAGTGTTCCTCCTCAATTGGCATCTCCCTAGCTCCATCCATCTGTGAAAATTGTGGTAGCCCGACCTTCAATTCTCCATTGAGGAAAGCTCAAAGAGCTAAGAATGGCTCACGGTCTCCATATAGTTTGGACATGATGGTGGTTCTTAGAGCGTGTGATAGCTTGAAACGAGCGTATTGCTCAGGGGGTCGTGGTGTGCTTTACAGCGCAGCGTTCGGTTACCCAAAGCTCCGTTGATCCTCAAAAGGGTCGATTTTTACTTAAGCGTGAGGCTAAAATAAGTAATTCTAAAGGGAGACTGAGGCATGAGCCTGAGCGTGGGCTTGGGCTTGGGCATGGGGAATATTCCCAATCCTAGTCCTACCTTTTTTTATTATTATTATTTTTTATTTTTTTTGGGATAAGGTCGTCGCGACTGCGCCGCGCATGCGAGCACACACACACACCTAACCTACCTACTTACAACTAATAGAGCTACTATTACACACTAACACAGTACTACAACAACTCATTAGCTAACAGACCTACTTACTGTACCTTACAAAGCTAACATTATAGATCTACTACCTTAATTCTAACACCGTATCAACAGAGAAAACACAATACCTTTCAACACCTTATTAACAAAAAAAGTACACTGCAGCACAACAAAGGTCACAAATCCTTCTCAACAAGCCATGCACCTTCCTTCTCTACCTTTCCTACTTCTCAAATTGCACCAACAAAGCAACATAGAGTGCTTTTCTAGCTTAATGCAGAGCATTTCCCAGCAACGGCGCCAAGAATGTGTGCGTCTGTCATACGTGTCAAAGCAAGGGACTTGTCGTTTACTTTGTGCGAGCCACAAATGGATGCAAGCACACAACCAGACTAATCTAGCAAGCTCAAGAAAGCAAGGGTGTGTCACTCATGGCCCTACTCTCGCCTTCATGGAGGATTCCTCGTTGCGAAGAAGGAGCTACCGTCGTGCCACGCTCAACCGCCTCGCCGTCGTCGTGCTATTGTCGCAATGCTTGATCGCACTCTCTCTCTCTCTCTCTCTCTCTCTCTCTCTCTCTCTCTCTCTCTCTCTCACGCATACACACACACAAGGATATGAAGAAGAAGATGGAGATGGAGCAAGAGCACTCTTCAATTGCACAAATGAGAGAATGAATGATTTTTAGGTTTAGGTGACTTTTATATGAGCTCGCCCATTCACACTTGGGCGCCCATGCTTAGCCAACTAACCTTTGAATGTTCCGGTTACAGTGCGCATCTCATCAGCGATCACTCTACCCTTTTCCTATTGGACCGACAAGCCCGGCCCATGACTACTAGAAGTGGACGCCGGTGGTTAACACTAACAATATGGCGGGCAAGAAGATCTTGAAAAAAAGAAGGAGGCTCAGATTTTTGTGCACTGTCTTTTCTAGATTTATACCGACCTAAATCCATTTTTTCAAAAATATTTCATCAACACTTTGGTAATACTTCTCTACTTAATGCAATTATGTTTGGATGGAAATACACCTATCCACTAAAAAATTGGTTCTACAATACTGACTTTTTAAGATTTCACAACACCCCTACTTGTAATTGTGCTAATTATACAGAGTTTACAACACAATTTGGCAAATTTGGCCCAAACATTTGTACTTCAAACTTAGACATTTGCGAGGATTGCGAGATTCATGCACTATTAAACAAAGGATTAAATTTTATTCCCCTGCCACCACTCAACCCTCACTTAGCCTTTGCGGCTCTTCTTAACTGTTTAACCGACTTGGTTAATAAACTCCAACTGGAGTCTGAAATGATTCACAACCTTTCTCAACTACTTTTTCATAACTTTTCAAACAAAGTAGGTATCTTGAACCCTCAATGGCTTAGTACGGACACCTCTTGGTTTACTCTTGATATAATTACAAAAATTAGAGAGCTAACATCCAAATTATTTATTGTGGGACTAGACAAAGCCGATAACACTGCTTCAATTATTTGTAAACAACTGGTACATTCTGTTGCACATGAAAGATTGAATGGTGATGAATTCTCCATTTCTGCTCTTAACCCAATTGATATGGGAAACCTTCTTACTTCTCAACTTCAAGAAACTGGTTACAATGCGGATAACAAAAAACTACTTGTACTTTTTCCCACTTATAAAGCACATAAACATAAGTTTAGATGGATCTCAGATGCCTCTAATGGAATCTATACTGAAATTACAGATTGTTTGACCAAATGTCTTAATTTGATCCTAATTGAAATTGAACTTCACTGTGCAAATAAATAAAAAAACCACACGCGATTTTTTGGGAGTCAATTACAATCCATTATGGATTATTAAGAATAGTGTCAATCTATTTCTAAACCTCCCAGAACATATTACATATATCTATACAGCAGACATTACACAATGCTACGAAAACATTCCCATTTTTGGACCATATGCTTTGCTTTAGGTCTTAGAGGAATTGATTGAACTTACCTTTAAAAATAGAGCAAGAAACCATTATTTTGCTATTTCCCTCATCAAAGAACCAACATGGGTTAAAAAACATACGCACACTACCCCTCTTCATTTTAACCAAATAAATTTGATAGTTCACCTACATTGGCTACTCAACAATAGTTTTATCCAACATGGAACAAACTGTTTTAAACAATAAAAAGGGATTCCTATGGGATTCTCTTGTTCACCAGTACCATGTAATCTTTATTTAACTTACTTTGAATACAACGGTATATCAAACAATTACAAAACTCTGAAACACAAAAAAAACTCACACAATTTATACATACTGTAAGGTATATGGATGATATTCTCAGTTTAAACAATAAATCCGTTAAAGAACAACTTATTAACATGTGCCCCTTAGATGTACTTAAAATAGAAGATATTTTTGATAACATTATTTCATTAGAGGGAGAACCCTTTACTACAAGTACAACTTACCTTACAATAAAAATCACATTACTTGAACCATTTACAGGGGATTTCACAACAAGATATCGTTGGAAAAGAGATAAATTTCAATTTACTACTATTGATTTTATCAAAGAAAAAAGTAATCGCCCATATAAAAATGTAATTAATACTTGTTTAGGAATTCTATTTCTTATTATGTATTCTTCTAGTGATTCCTTCATTGCATTTGAAGAAATCTATAAACTAGTTAATAAATTTATGCACAACGGGTTTCTAAAGCATAAAATATTGAATACCATTATTCAATCTCTTAATAAAAATGAATGGCCTGAACTAAAGCCGACACAAATACCATCATAAATCTGAAGATATCGACGCATCATATATCGACGGCCATGCCTTTCCACGCGTATATCGACGTAATTAGAGCACGTCAATATATGCGTCGATATACGCATCGCAATGCGCGTCGATATACGCGTGGAAAGTCATTATTTGCCACGCAAATTCCCACGGGTATATCGACGTAGTTTACGACGCAAAAAAATTTGGGGGAAAAAAGGGAAACCCGCGCGCAGGGGCCATTTTCACCTTCTCAAATCTTGGCCGAAACCTGCTACGCAGATATTATGTCACTCTCCCTCCCCCAACCCCTCTCTCTCTCTCTCTCTACATCGTGTGTGTGTGTGTATGTGTAGGAAAGAGAGAGAGAGAGAGAGAGAGAGAGAGAGAGAGAGAGAGAGAGAGAGAGAGAGAGAGAGAGAGAGAGAGAGAGAAATGTGTGTGTGTGTGCGTGTAGGTAATCAGAGAGAGAGAGAGAGAGAATTAATGTATGCGTAGGAAATTAAAATTAAAATTAAAGCAAGGCCAAAGTGACCTATGAGACAAGAAAGTTATAATGTGGTGGATCTGATACAAAGTCAGAGTAAAAAAGATGACAAAATGACAAAATAAAATTTTTATGGAATCCTAAACTGCTGGGTGTGGACTAAACGACTAAAACAGCTAGCTGGGATAGGTAGATCATTGGAGATCCAGCATCTGTCGTTGGCGGATCTCATCAATCTCCTCCAACATAACATGAAGATATCGACGGCCATGCCTTTCCAATCAGATTTTCTATGATGCGTCGATATCTTCATGTTCAACACCTTCATAAATCTGATGAGACAGTAGGCCCCACTCTATGGGACTACTGCCTCATAGAGTGAGTGTGTGTGGGTTTGGGCGGGAACACACACACACACACACACACACACATTAGTCAAATGACAAATAACTATTATAGCTATTTTTTGGCTATGTGCTGGGAACATGGACATACATGCACACAGTTTAGTTAGACTAAATAAATTAAAATTCCTCTCTTTAAGAGATTTACTCAAATCACAACTCATATGTTTCACAAGGTAAACATCGAATACCTGTCTTTTAAACTCCAAACACACACTGACTATTAAAGAAAGCTTTCCTCACTCCCATAGAGGATATAAAGCATCTATAACTACAAGTATTGAGTGCAACTCCCCTCGTCGGATATATTAACTTGATCTCTAGGATTGTAATAAATAATTTAAAAAATGACATCTTGTGGTAGCTTCTACAGCATATCATAATAACTATTGGTGCTCGGGGAAAATCACTCTTCCATACATAATAGTTCCTATCCTTGAAATTACCAATAGGAATTTTTAAGGAGGTTATACACTAATTAGAGGCGGTATTTCTTTGTTTCCCGTTAACCTCACTGGCATTCTTTAGAATATGACACGATATTAAATTGCGACACATTTTTAAACATGAAGTGAGAACGCACTCTAAAGATGCTTTTATGCTAGCACCTCTTTGGTCTGAATAATTTTGTTTTTACCCGCATACGCTACAGGTTACGGATACAGCCTGGCGAAAGCTTGCGTTTCTCTGCACATAACTAGACAGTGGGAGGAAACTGCTTGCATTGGATTTTCTGTTGCAAAGAAAACTGCATAAGAAAACGGCCTTCGTCGTTCTCTCTCTCTCTCTCTCTCTCTCTCTCTCTCTCTCTCTCTCTCTCTCTCTCTCTCTCTCTCTCTCTCTCTCGCAGAGGTGCATACAAACTACAATATTGTTTTTTAGCTATTTAGGGATCCTTCGACTGTGCTGAATATTGCACTAGCTATTCAATTGCATTCCTTTTGCGCACCTTGGCTCAAGATAAGTCACAACAAACCTTTGCCTTACTCTATTCTTCCTGCCTACTCACGTGCACGTTCAAGCTTCAAACTGTTTATACACTCACAGTAAGTCTCTTTAAGCTCTCCATAGCCTCTATAAGCTTTTGATACTCGGATAAGGTTTTGGTTTTAAAAAAAGAGAGCTAGCCTTCTTTCCAAACTCAACTCACTAAGAAAATAGTACGAATTGATTTAGTTTGCTCAACCAATAATCATATACATTGGGGGTTTCATACATATCTGGTGGGCTCACAGTCTTGGAAGCGTACAAACTACATTTTATGCTAGCCCTCATGGTGGAAAAACGATTGGATACCGACGGCGTGATGTCTTCCTCCTCTAATCAGGTGGACAAATGTTCAATTTTTGCATTAATTTATGTTTTTCTCAGGATTAAGAAAATAAATTTTGTAACTTAAATGTATAATTCTAATCAAATTAATTACACTACTCCGAGAAATATTTAGTATTTTTACCTTGATTATGTAATAACAATTTGAAGAATGCAGAAAAGCTAGCTATGCCATGTGGCGCGAATTAAGTGGATCTTAAAATAGGAGAGTTGGTAAAATAAAAAACGCATGGTAAAACGCAGACGAAGACAATGAAAAAAAAGTAATGGCGCAAGAAGCTGGGCCGCACCACATCATGAAAAGGAGATGAAAGTGCAAAGAGATATTGAGAGAGAGAGAGAGAGAGAGAGAGAGAGAGAGAGAGAGAGAGAGAGCTCTGCGTTGTGCACTAAAATGTAGGAATAAAGAGAGAGCTTGGCTAACATGCTTTGATCGCGGCAGGAAGCCAAAAGGTGCTTGGCACTGCCTTGGCTAACATGTATGACAATTGTGGTGTACTTCATGAAGCACAAAAAGCGCTAGACGAGCTTCCTGTCCAGAATGTCATCTCTTGGAATGCTTTGATTGCGGGATATGCTCAAAAGTGGCAGGGCCAGGAAGCTTTGGACTGTTTTCACAAAAAGTGCTTGACGAGCTTCCTCTCCGGAATGTCATCTCTTGGAATGCTTTGATCACTGGATACTGCCCAATAGCGGCAGGGCCAGGAAACTTTGGGTTGTTTTCAGCACAAAGAGAAGGAAGGTCTCCAAATGCATTCAACTATGCTTGTATCTTGAAGGCATGTGGCATTATGCAAGATGCTGATATGGGCTTCCTCTCCAGAATGTCATCTCTTAGAATGCTTTGATCGCGGGATATGCTCAATAGTGGCAGGGCAAGAAGCTCTGGACTGTTTTCACAAAAAGTGCTTGACGAGCTTCCTCTCTGGAATGTCGTCTCTTGGAATGCTTTGATCGCGGGATATTGCCCAATAGCGGCAGGGCCAGGAAACTTTGGGCTGTTTTCAACACATGCAAAGAGAAGGAAGGTCTCCAAATGCATTCAACTATGCTTGTATCTTGAAGGCATGTGGCGTTATGCAAGATGCTGATATGGGCTTCCTCTCCAGAATGTCAGCTCTTGGAATTCTTTGATCGCGGGATATGCTCAATAGTGTCATGGCAGGAAGCTCAATAGTGTCATGGCAGGAAGCTCTGGGCTGTTTTCACAAAAAGTGCTTGACGAGCTTCCTTTCTAGAATGTTGTCTCCTGGAATGCTTTGATCGCGGGATATTGCCCAATAGCGGCGGGGCCAGGAAACTTTGGGCTATTTTCAGCACATGCAAAGAGAACGAAGCTCTCCAAATACATTCATCTACGGTTGTGGCTTGAAGGCATGTGGCGTTATGCAAGATGCTGATATGGGCAAAAGAATTGACATTGTTGGAAAAAACAGTGTACTTGGCACTGCCTTGGCATGTATGTAGAAAGCACAAAAAGTGCTTGAGGAGCTTATTGTTCGGAGTGGTGTCTCTTGGAATGCACTGATTGCAGGATACACACAATAGGAGCACGGCTAGAAAGCTTTAGGCTGTTTTCAGCGGTTGCAAAGTGAGGGCCTCTGTCCATATGCAATGACCTATGCATGCATCTTAAAGGCATGTGGCTCTACCCAAGATGCTGATATGGGCTTAAATATTTGCTCTGATATTGTTAACCAAGGGTTGTTGCAAAAATTGTTGTGCTTGGCAATGCCTTGCTCCACACACATCCGTTTTCTCTTGAAACATCGCCAATCAAGCAACAATAAAGGCTACACAAGCAAAAATAAAGAGTAACAAGATGAGTCTTTCTTTTGTGAGCTCACTTAAAGACTGTGCTAAGGAGAAGGTTTTGTACCAAGGCAGTAGTATTCATGCTGATATTTGCGATAGTTGGTTACTTGAAAAGAATGCATACTTGGAAAAATTGTTGGTCAGTATCTATGTCAAGTGCGGTACACCACAAAAAAAATCTTTGACGAGGTTACTGTGCGAGATGTCATCTGCAGAATATGCCCAACCGAGACAGGGCTACGAAGTTGTGGGCTGTTTTCACCTGATGCATAGTGAGAGTCTGTCTCCAGACGCAATCACCTACACGTGCATTTGAAAGGCATGCGCATTGTGGCTCTACGCAGCATGCTGATATGCACACAAATATTCATGATGATATTGTTAGTCTGAGGCTACTGAAAAGAGATGTCATGCTCGGCACTGCCTTAGTCAATGTGTATGCCAAATGTGGTGCACTTGAGAAATCACAAATAGTGCTTGAGGAGCTTTTTGTTTGAAACAGCGTCTCTTGGAATGCGCTGTTGTTTCAAAAAACTTTCGTGATTTGTTATGCCTTTCTTGATATGTATGCCAAATGTGGGACATTTCAAAAAGCACAAAAAGTGCTTGAGGAGCTTTTTATCCGGAATGTTTTCTCTTGGAGTGCATTGATTGAGGGATGCGTGTAACAAGAGCCGGCCAAAAAGCTCAAGGCTATTGTCAATGGATGCAAAGCAAGGGCTTCTCTCTAGATGCAACTTGACCTTCTATATCAAGGCACTAGGATTCATGCTGATATTCGCGATAGTGGGTAACTTGAAAAGAATGCATACTTCGCAAAATGTTGGTCAATATGTATGTCAAGTGTTGTTAGTGCTTGCGCAACAAGTCTTTGATGAGCTTACTGTATGGGACATAGTCTTGTGGAACGCACGGATATGCTCAACAGAGATGCAATCACCTATGAATGGAGGCATGTTGCTCTACCCAAGATGTTGATATGCTCTTAAATATTTGCTCTGATATGGTTAGCAAAGGGTTCTTGCAAAAATTGTTGTGTTTGGCAATGCCTTGCTCCACACACATCCATTTTCTCTCGCAACACCCCCAAGCAAGCAGCAATAAAGTCTAGACAAGCAAAATCGGAGAGCAAGAGAACGAGTCTTTCTTTTGTTACCTCACTTAAAGACTATGCTAAGGAGAAGGTTTTGTACCAAGGCAATAGCATTCATGCTAATCTTTGAGATACTGGGTTACTTGAAAAAAATGCATACTTGGGGAAAATGTTGGTTAGTAAGTATGTCAAGTGCGGTGCACCTATCAAGTCTTTGACAAGGTTACTGTGCAAGATTTTATCTTATGGAATGCACTGATTGCAGGATATGCCTAGACAAAGCTAGGAAGCTGTGGGTTGTTTTCAGCAAGGGCCTATCTCCAGACGCAATCACCTACGCGTGCATCTTAAAGGCATGTGCATTGTGGCTCTACGCAAGATGCTGATATAGACACAAAAATTCACAATGATATTGTCAGTCTAAGGCTGCTGAAAAGAGATGTGCCAATCTGTTTTCAGCAGATGCGAAGCGAGGGCCTCTCTCCAGATGCAATCACCTACGTATGAATTAATGTGGCTCTACGCAAGATGCTAATGCAAGGCGAGGCCCTCTGTCCATATGCAATCACCTACGCATGCATCTTGAAGGCATGCGACTCTATGCAAGATGTTGATATGGGCTTAAAAATCTACTCTGATATTATTAGTGAGGGGCTATTACAAAAGATTGTTGTGCTTGGCAATGCCTTGGTCGATATGTATGCCAAATGTGGTGCATTTTGTAAAGCACACAAAGCTCTTGAGGACCTTCTGTCCAAAATGTCATGCATTTTGGCTGCGGGATATGCACAACAGAAGCAGGGCCAGAGAGCTCCAAGTCGATTCTAGCGGTCGATGCAAAGCGAGGACTTCTCTCCAAATGAAATCATATACGTGTGCATCTAGAAGGCACATGGCTCTATGCAAGATACTGATATGGGCATAAAAATTCTTGCTCATATTGTTAGTCAAGGGCTGTTGAAAAAGGGTATCGTGCACAATGCCTTAGTTGACCTGTTTGCTAAATGTGGTGCCCTTAAGAGAGCACAAGAAGTTCTCAAGGAGCTTTTTGTCCAGAGTTTGGACTCTTCGATGCACTGATTGAAGGATTTCCCACACCGGATAGGGCCAAAAAGCTCCAGCCTGTTTTCAGCAGATGCGAAGCGAGGGCCTCTCTCTAGATGCAATCAGCTACGTATGCCTCTTGAAAGCATGTGGCTCTACGCAAGATGCTGATTTGGGCACAAAAATTCACAATTGTATTGTTAGTTAAAGGCTATTGAAAAACGATGTCATACTTTGCACTGCCTTGGTCGATATTTATGCCAAGCACTGATTGCAGGATATGCACAACAAGAGCAGGGCCAAAAAGCTTTAGGCTATTTTCAGTGGATGCAAAGTGAGGGCCTTTGTCCAGATGAAATCATCTACTCATGCATCTTGAAGGCATGTGGCTCTATGCACAATGTCGATATGGACTTCAAAATTCACTTTGATATGGTTAGTCTCGGGTTGTTGCAAAAAATTGTCGTGCTTCGCAATGCCTTGGTCGATATGTAGGCCAAATCAGGTGTACTTTAGGGAGCACAGAAAGTGTTTGAGGACATTTCTGTCTGGAATGTCGTCTCATGGAGTGCATTGATTACGCGATAGGTGCAACATGAGCAAGACCAAAAATCTCTAGGTTGTTTTTAGCGGATGCAAATTGATGGCCTCTCTCCTGATGCACTCACATACGCATGCATCTTGAAGGCGTGTGGCTCTACACAAGATGCTGATATGTGCATAAAAATTCACACTGAGATTGTTATTCGGGGAATGTTGAAAAAGATGTCATTCTTGGGAATGCCTAGGTTGACATGTTTGCTAAATAAGGTGCACTTTAAAAATTCACTTCTGATATTGTTAGTCCGAGGGTTGTTGCAAAAAATGTCATGCTTAGCATGCCTTGGTCGATATGTATGCCAAATGTGGTGCACTTCAGAAAGCACAAAAAGTGCTTGAGGAGCTACCTATCTGAAACATCATCTCTTGGGAGTGTATCGATTGTGGGATATCCACAAGAGGAGCAGGGCATAAATCTTTAAGTTGTTTTTAGCCAATTAAAATCGAGGGCCTCTCTTCTGATGCAATCACGTACGCGTGCATCTTGAAAGCATGTGGTGCAGTTTAGAGAGCACCAAAACTTCTCGAAAAGCTTCCCATCCAGAGCTAGAATGCATCGATTGCAAGATTTGTCCCATAGGGACAGTTTCCGGTAGATGCAAAATGATGGCCTCTCTCTTGATTGCAGGATTTTCTCCACAAGGGCAACCAGATGGGTCGTCCCAAAGACTGCGAGTTTGTGTATGTGTATGTGTGTGAGCTTACAGACAGACCATCCGGAAGATTCAACCTACCCTAAGACCATGGACATCAAAAGTAATGTAGGTTATGGTATGCATGATAGAAAAAGTGAATGTGAGAGTCAACATGTTGGCAAAAGTCGAGCAACACATAATGGTGGGAAGGTGATGCAACAATGCAAGGGAGGTCTGACAGCCGCAATCCATCCAACATTGTGCTTCATGCAGACGACGAATAGCAAAGGTACACTCATATTTTGTGTTTTGATTTCCTCCATGTGATGTCAAAGTTCTTAGATTACATCGTGTATACAATAAAGCAATGAATTTATATCATTTTTGTTGAAAAGATTTCAGATGAAGGTGACAAGGACTTGTTATGCCCAACAAAGGGACACATGGACAATACAACAAGACATAGCAATGTGGAATGATACATGTCTTTATAAAACATCGATAATCAGTTCTTCCTTGTACAATTATGATATTTTTACAATAAAAAGTCCCTCCAACACCGAAGGAGAAACATAAGTCCCCCTTCAACATTGGAGGGGATACAAGTGGCGGGGGAAGGGCACATTCCTTACGGTATCTTTATAAATGTGGAGAACGGTGCCAGCTCCACACCATACATATGTATGGTTTTTTTTTTTTTTTGGCACAAGCATCGCAAATGCACAAAATGCATCTTGCTCCATTTTTATTATAATGTGAATTTTTTTACATCCATACATCTTTTAATGCAAAACCTCATTTGTGATGCGAGGTCATAGAGCTTTTGGCGAAATCTTCGAGGAAAGATGTTGTGGAGCCTTCATCAAAATCTATGCCATGCGGTAAGATCCACACTACTATCACTTTTTTACTTCTTACCATATACATAGTGAAGCAATCAAAGCAAACTAGTTATGACATAAAATACAAAGTGTTTTTATAAAAAAAGGGTTTTTTTATGGTCATAACTGTCTGTTTGGACATGGAAAAAAACTTTTTGCTTCCATAATATTTTTAATACTCTACATATAGAGTAAAATAAAGCATAATTTTCAATAAAATGTTGCATAAATAGACGTAACCCCTGAGAAAATCATTAACCTTACATCAATGTAGCTTTTTAAGAGTTGTTTTTAAGTCTAGATTATTTGTGCTAATAGGTTTTTTTAATAAACTCTGCTAGACGCTACGTTGCAAATAATTTTCTTTAGTGATGGGAGGGATAGGAACTTTCCTTATCCTATACTTTGCTATACTATGAGTGGTAAAACATTTACTTTAATTCTGAAGTGCTTTAAGATTCCTCTCTTTCACATTTTAATCGATCTAGAGAATATTATCCTTGTTGACATAAGCAAACAATGCTCTAGACAGAAATTTGAACAGTTATGAATACTTATATAAAGGGGACATGGATGACATCTATCAGGTGTGTTCTATACCTATATTCCATGACTAAACAAAAGTATTGATGATTTTTTTGTTTACAGGATGGCTGCAGGTAAGGATTTCGACTTCTTTTATCTTTGGATTCAAGTACTGTTCGATCAACATTGGGCAAGGAGATTTCTTCTACTGATGTTACTTCATTTTTATATCGTAGATGTAATAAAATATCAAATTCCATTTCAAATGTACATGTTTTTTTTGGGTAAAAAATATGTATGTAATCACTTTTATTAAATCTCTATCATATCTCTTTTGGAATATACTGTTGAAATTGTGAATAAAGTATATAGATTAATACTCCAACACACACCTCTTTTGAAAGTCACTTCATTGTAACCATCCTTGACACATTATTACACATAGATGAAGCATTGCACATTAGAAAATACGCACATTCTACACTACAACATTTTAGGCACTAAAGATTACAACAATTTGGGCATTGTGGGAATATGTTGTGTAACAATACATTTTTAATACCCCCATATCTTGCTATCTATAATTCAATGCGATAGGCCGAATGGTTTGAGCTACTAGTATTCCCAAAGCTAAAAAAACAAAACTAATGCTCATGCCTTTGCCAATGTGAGGCCAAAAATTGCAACCAAACTTATCTTTCAATTTACAAGTTGACTTCAATCTACAAGTTGAAAGCTGGAATCTAGTGAGTATTCAATGATAAAAAGCAAAAAAAAGATCTAGGCGGTGTCCTATTTAAGGCGATGGTCACATGCTGCATAGCTACCTATAACTTTGACAATAAGTATGCCTGACTCGTGGTCACATGAAGCATTGGACATGACATACTGGAACTAAGCCCAACTTATTGGAACTATGCCGATTTTGGCATAGTTGCACAAATATGCAAGGAACACCCTTAAATGTTTGGCACCTTTCAACGACACCCTTCTATGTATGTTTGGCACCTTTCGGTGGATATATCAACTACTTTTATCTTCATAAGAATGCGGTAGCAGCTTTGACTCGCTTTCATGGGCTCAGTGCCATTGCATTCTCTTTCTCTCAGTTCTCTCCATGGCATTACTAGGTGTTGTCGTTTTCCCTAGCAATGTGGTGCCAAGTGACTAAGACAAAGGTGTTACATGGTTGCCTCAATTGCCTTTACTTATCCATTGCTGATAACTAGCTCATACTGACTCTGCTCTAGGATTATTCACTTATCATCAAGATTCCTCTTACTTCCAACTGAAAATTTTCCCCCAACCTTAGGATGGATTGTTCATTTATCTCTCACTCATTTGATTTACTAAAGTGTCATTTAGAGGAATCGAACTTAGATTTGGTAGGCTACAACAACCAATGACGATTGCTCAAGACCACTCCCACTTCATGAAATTTTGTGATAACTCTCACTATAAAAAAAAGTAGCTACATAGCCTGCCATTGAAACGAGTGCCGTAATCTCCTCTACCAGACAACATACTCAACTAACACAGCTTGATAGTGTCATCTGATGTGAGCAATACATAGACACTCTATGTATCAACAAGTAGTACATAGACTGTCCTTTGTTGTCCAACAATTGCAATATCCTCTAGATTGCATATTGTTCCAATGCTACTCAAAGTGCATTCACAAGCACTACTTGGCAGGTTCGCTACAATAAAGGCCGATTTTGTAAGAAACTTCAAGAGGAGAATCAACAGATTCTCCTCTTCCTTTCCTTTTTAAAAATCATATGTGACGATTCATTCTCCTATTGCTTTCTTTTTAAAAGTCGTAAAAGATTCTTTCCTATTTTCTTTTTTCCTCCACTAGCTCGGTCCTTGTTTAATTCATTAGTTTACAAGATTGCTCCCACTTGAAGCTTATCTCTCACCTTCCAACTTGAGATTCCTACCCATTAAAAATGGGACTCAAGATTTGAACTCAGACTCGCTAGTAAAATGATTTTAATGAAGATTCCGTAACCAGTCGAGCACACATGCGACATTGCACAAACAACCATCCACTCATGTATAAAAAAAAGCCGGTTTGACCCCGCCTGCCTGCCATCGACGCCGGGTGCCACCTGGCACCCTCATGGCCTTCGGCTTCGCTTGATTGCTGTTGTCGCCTGGTGACGATTTTCATGCCTTGCCTTGCCTCCCCCGTCGGTCACCATTTTCTGCCATCACCCGGTGCCATTTTCCTACCTTGCCTCCCTGTCGATCACCATTTGCCTGCGAGCCCGCTCTGCGGCACCCCTTCCCGTTCCTTTTTGTTTGCGAGAGGGGATCTTCCTCTTCTCACTTATAAAGCGTCTGACTACAGTCTACGCCCTTTTATTTGCCTTTATATTGTAAATTCTTAGGCCCCTGTCACACTGGGCCGCCTGTCCAGCCTGAATTTTTGGAGGTGGGCACCCAATTGGTGTCACACTGAGTTATATTTTAAAAGTTGGATCCTTTCCTCAGCCAACACCCGTAGGCCAGGTGTTTGACCATCCGGCGTTCGCGCTGACGTTCAAAGTTCAAGACCTACAACGTGCGTTTGCACCCTACTTTTTAAGAGATGGCCACTACTTTGAGAAGTTGGCCTGGCTAGTGAGGCCAGCCATCTGACAAACGTTTTGAGCCCAAATCCACTTTTTGGCGGACGAATGAGGCGGCGCCACATCTGCTTGTCCGCACTTTGGGTGCCCTAGTGTGACAGGGGCCTTAGGCCCCTGTCAGACTGGGGCATCCGCCCCTCTCAATTTTCTTGGTGGCCAGCCCCTCTCATGTCACACACAATTTCAAAGAAGTAGCGGCCCGTCTGCAGCAACAAACCAATGCTCACCAAATGCGGAAACGGCCGCACTGCACGCTGACGACGAGAGCTCAGGGCCTGTCATCTGCTCCCCCGCGTCGCCTTTTGCAGATGGCCATGGAGTGCAAGAAGTTGGCCGAGGGGTGATGCCCGCCCACCTGACAAGGCCTCCGGCCCAAGTTCCCCTTTTCGCAGAGCCAATAGCTGCTCGCCACCTCGGAGTGGCCACCTCTTGCTCGTCCCAGTGTGACAGGGGCCTTATTGTCTGGACAATCGATCATTCAAAACGTCGACTGCGCGGTTATCGAATTATGTTTTTAATCGCCTGCTTTTCGTACTGATCCATGTTACCTGCTTTCGCTCTCTCCCGTCATTGTTTTAAGCGCTTACGCTCTAACACGCAGGTGTGTTTCTTCTTCCTAGACCCTTCGCATATGCTGTAAGTCTGCGTCCGTGCGTGTACGCTCGATTTTCTTTCATTCTTGCGAGAAGTCTGCAGATTATCTGTAGTCTTCACCGCGCTTAGTTCAAGATTCTCTAGGGATTGATTGTAGTTTGAAAAGGCGTGTCTTGCCAGACAGAGAACCCACTGCTCAGGGATGCGCAACTTGTCATCTTGTTTGCTTGATGATGACCACCGTTTTAATGCTTAATTCCTTTTAAAGCGCTGGAGGGGAGGGATTTGTGCAGGGCATGGGTGGATGCACTAATGATGGTCAAGTCAGACTCTTTGGGGGGACCTTCGATTGCACAGTCGAAGAGTCCCTTTATCTCTTCTTCATCGTCACGTCTGCATACCCAATGGTACCATTTGTCTATTTTTTAGTTCTCATTAAGGTTTCTGTTTTATGTGCTGGCAAATCTACGTTCACAAGTAGCAGTTTGCAGAATATTGCAGGGCTGTTTCTTTGTTTTTTCCTTTTATTCGGTAAGTATGCTGTCTAGAAAATTGAAAAGAATGATGTTTTGGATTAATGACTATGGAATGCCAGAAATATCTTGGATTATTGCTTTCACTTTGTAGATGCTCGTAGTAACTACAGTAAGCTGCTATGGGTGCGAACTTCAGCCTCTACACTTACATATCTTTCAAAATATTTACAGCAGATTGCTTCAAAGATATTATAATTCTTAGCCTCTATAGTAAGCTCCGATTTGAGAAAAGTCAGCTAGCTAGACTGGCTGTGGTCTGACCTTTAAAAAAAAAAGTGAAGTAACATTCTGCTATGCACATATTAAATTTTTTAGTCATCTTTTAGCTCCAAGATATAGATGTAAAGTAGGGTATTAGCTGTTGCTTGACCTTCAATAAGGTGATGTTTGGGGAGAGTTTGTTAGTCGAGGAGTAGCAACAGTGGATTACAAACTTAATTGTTTAAATACCTCGTATGTCTTATTAGGGTTATGAGAGAGGGCATGGTACATATGCATATACAATTATCACATTGTTTGCTATTATATTCCCGCCATTTACTGTTTCTTTTCTATAAATATTCAAATATATGTGTAAGCAAACAGAAGTAATCGTATGTTCTTTCCTTGCAGCCGCAAAGGGTGGAAAAGTTTTTGGTCATACTGGTATGCGGCAGTATTGGACTATGCTGTTTCAATCTTTATGGGATGTTTTGGTTCAAAATGCTTGAAAGAGCCTCCAGGTTATGAAAACCCTGCTATTCTTGCTGCAGAAACAGCATGTAAGCAACTTGAATGGTGCCTGTTATTGAGTGGTAGTGCTTGTGTCAAGATTGTATGTTTTGCAGACAAGCCATTTACAGATTTATCTGTATGTGAACCTTGTTACATCTTATCTGGTCACTTGAAACTCCAAATTTTTACGTGTTCCAAGTTAAACATGCTTCTATTGTGGGGAATTGTGCATAAGCTTTCTTTGATGATTGGGACCTTGAAGTAGAATTTGTTGCTTTCTTGTTCACAAATTTTCATAATTGTGGAATGCCAAAGTTACCTTGAATAATATTAAGCTTGAATAGAAACATCCCTCTTCCCTCTCTTCTTTACACTCACTACATCGCTTTACACACATTCTTGATTTCTTGGGCTCTCATTTTTTGATTTTCTTGGTCCACATGGAGAGATTAGAATTGGAGCTTAACATTAACCATGCAATAAAAAGGCAGACAATCCTGTGATTGTGGTTAATCGACAACCCACAAACAAGATCAAGAAGCTAGAGGCAGAATGCATTGCATTGAAGTCATGGGTGAAGAATCAAGATGAAGTGTTTACAAAGCTCAAAGCTCCAAGCCCGAGTTAGAAGAAGTGCAAAAGATCCAAGATTTGAGGAGGGAGAAATCTGACCCAACATTATGGAAGAGGTAAAGAGAACTAAAGAAGACATGCAAAATCTACAAGCTAATAAGGAAGAGCTCACAAAGGCAATAACCGAGAGTCTAAAGGCAACAAGAGATGGCTGGATAGAAGTAGTGAAGAAGAACCTCTGTAAAGGACCTTGGATCATTGCATGGTGGAGCTCGGAGAGGCAAGGTTGGAGATCGAGGACAACGCTCCGATCACAGCGGAGTTGTTGGGTGACATGGTCAATGGCGAGGGCATAGGAGCGAGCAAGGCAGCAGCATTGGGTGCGATGCAGGACAAAATTGGAGGGGCTACTGGCGACATCTTGAATGGAAGAGGAGAGCTCCTGCAGGGAAACACAGAGGGGACACGTTCCATCAAGGGCACGCTCTCAATCCAGCTAGGTGATAGAAGCAACCCAAAAGGAGCTACAATTAGTGCAGACCACGATTGAAGAGGAGAAGGACATGCTCGTTGGCTCATCATATGAGTTATGGGGATTGTAGAGTGGGGCCGATTTCACTTGAGAATGATGGGAGAATGCTATTTTTTGAAGCTTGGGTATGCAGCGTGCACAAGAATGTCCCTCTCCTTTTGCCAAAGCTTAGAGGGCGGGACGAGATGCTACAAAAAGGAGGGCATTCATACTCCATCCAATTTAGGGATGAGGAGGCATGTTACGTTCATGAGGAAGAGAGTTATCCTTTGCGGTTGGGAGGAAGCTTTGATTTTTCTTGATGATGTCTTGACTCCTCACACGGATTAGAAAGAACATCGGAGAGCATGCATGCAAAGAGTACTACAAGCCACAAGGAAGGGGAAGAAGGTCTTTTACAGAGATGGCTCATTGATGGTCTGTTGGCAGAGAGAGTCACATGAAAATGCGTTTTACCCCTCCAAACAAAATGAAACATGAAATGCTCGAAAGGTACTTGAAACAAGGGAACAAAATGCGTTTTCTAGGTTCAAAAAAATAAATTCAGCCATTTAGTGTGTGATGTGCAACATATTTTACCACCTGTGTGATTGTGTATGTAGGATTTCGCCAGCTACCACACTCCTAAATATTATGTTTCCCATAGCCTCTATAAACATATGTGTTTCGTCTTGGCATTTTTGAAACGGAATGCCTGGAAACAACGAAACAACTAAATACCCAAAACGTTTCTTGTTACACCATCAGCAAATTTGTTGTATATGGCCTTGGGACACATGTTAGCCCACCTATGGAGATACACATTGCAGTTCACAATTGCAATGGTTCACGATGGATGACTAGAGTATGTGATGCAGGAGAGAGGATGGAGTGGTATCAATGAGCGGTCAACCATAAGATGACCACGAGAGGGCACCTTGAGAGGCTAGAGGGAGTCGTAGCTCACGACTCAAAGCTCAGAACATGTTTTTTAGCTTGCTTCCTAAAACAGAATGGTTGTAAGGTGCAGCGGAAGTGAATGTTGAACTTTGCTCAAGATGAGTGCTCCGAACTGTGCTCAAGGGTTCCTTTTACTTACGGAAGGGAGAGCCTTCCGTTCCTTTAGTGAGAGAGTGCAAATGATCACAAACAAAGTGGTGAACACTGTGAATGAAGGTGCATGAGACTGAGAGATAAAGAGAGAAGAATACGACATCAGAATGTTGTCAAACCCTCCTCCGAAGGCCCCACTCTCTATGGCGAGAGCGGTCTACTATTGATTGCACAAATCTCTACAATGCTTTGGACTTGCCGACGATGTAGACGACGATGAGGACGACGACGAAACGGACTGAAATCTGAAAACGCTAATGGCTGAAATCTGCAAATCTTGTATCTGCTTTTTGACTCTATGTCGGTGACGATGTCGACGACGACAATGCGACGACGACTCGCTGAAAATGCAGATGCTGAAATCTGCGTTTTCCGGGCTGAAACTGCAAACTACGTTGGATCTGACCATGCGGCAAGGATCTGCTGCGGGAAGGTGAGATCTGCGGGGTTCGGGACTTGTTTTGCGGAGTCTTGATGCTGAAAACTGAAAACGCTGGTCTATATGCTGAATCTGTTGCGGTAGATCTGCAAAACGCCAAGGGCTGATCTACAAACCAAAAACGCTAGGGCTGAAAACTGTTCTGCTGCGGGGAATTTGCTAACGCTAGGGCTGTTCTGTGGTCTTGTTGTCGCCAGGCTGCTGTAGTGAAAAAACGTGGGGCTGATCTTGGTCTTGGTGCAAAAATGCTAGGCTTGCAGCTGGTGCAAAAAACGCTAGGTTTGCTTGGGGGGGGGGGGGGGGGGGGGGGGGGGGGGGGGGGGGTTTCCTGCTGAGAAGTTGCCTATTGAACCGAAGTTCCTGTTGCCTCTTCTGCAAGAAAGTGCTAGCGCTAGGGTTTCTTATATACTTCCTTGCAAAATTGCCCTACCTAGTTCCCAACAAAAGTCACTTAAAAATAATAAGTGAAAAATGTCAAAAATAGGGAAAATAGGTCTATGCACTGTAAAAATGCTCATGATGGGTTCTGATGGTCATGCTGTGTGCAACTAGAGGATATGCATCTACTCTAAGTGTCTGGACATGCACGTACTGCGAACAAACTCACAAAAGTGCCAGATCACTTCCTAATCTAACTGAACTGAACCCATGTCATAAAGTAGCTTGTCCACGTACACATAGGGTTAGATGTGACGTGACAATGGTATACATAGGCTTATTTTACTTCTCACGATCGGGATGGCCATATGGGACTAGAGAGGAGGATATGGGGCCACCATATGCAATGCCTATCTAAGGAGATCATGTATATTCCACCCTAGACGTGGTCTAAGGGTCTTGCTTATGTGTGAGTTCAATGTCCATACACCAAGCAGACAATGTGAGATATATGATTGTGTGGATAGTGAAGGCAGAGGATGTGTGGCTGCGCACACAATTGAGAGTTTAGTGTGGGATGGAGGTAATTATGGAGACCACTTAGTGGAGTTGAGAGCATGCCACTGTCTCGTTGTATATAATGAGATGGCAAAATGACAAGGACGAGAGGATTGACATGCTTCCCACATGGAGGACAAAAGGTGTAGCGGTAGACTATGTAATTTGGTCACTAGAGGCCATAGGCTTGGTCACATCTTTGACTGTCTCCCCACGTTCTATTGAATCCGACCATACATATTGACAATCTCCCTCGCAGGCGCACAAAAACAATACGTGCCCCTACGACACAGACTTCGTATCCCGCCATCTTCTTCACCCCTGATCTTTTGTACATTTGAATTTCTCGAGATTCAGAGTATGAGACTCGATACGAAGCTCGTATAGACGGAGCACTACCAGGAATTATATCAATCGGATGATGTATTGGTCTACGAGGAGGTAAGGTGCTCGGGAAATCATCAGGAAAAAGATCCAAGTATGGTTTCTAGAAAGGTTGCTCAAGATAAGCTGTTGGCTTTGGTGATGGTTTGGATTGGAGTGTATCAGGTGTGGCGTCATTGGTGCTACGTATCATTAAAAGTGCTGTGAAGATATCGGGTTTTCGTACCATCCGCTTAACTTACAGTGCAGAAACAACAGCTACCGGCTGTACTTGGAATAAGCCATCCTAAGTAATAATCTGATCATCCTTACAAAGGGTTATGGTGTCCTCGGAAACTGATAAGAGAATCATATTGATATAACCAACATTGGCCAAGAATCATATCGTAAGTGGATAATGGCATTACTTCGAAAGAAGGCTGTCTTGATAATCTTGGACGTCAAAGGGCAATTGCTGAACAATTGTGTTACACGTTAAAAATGAACCATCTGCTAACTCAACATCGTATGGTTGAGTACTCTGAACAATAGGCAATTGTAGTCGATGCACAATGTTGGTGCTCACAAATTTATTGGAACATCCGCTATCGACCAAAATGTTAATTGGTTTGCCATTAATGAAGCCAAGCAGACTTAAGACTTGATTGGACAAGGTGTCTGGTACTGGCTTAGCATTATTGACATTTTTCATAAGAAATGTAGCCACCTTTGAAACGCGTATTGTATTAACTATACGCTTACCTTTGTCTTGCTGTGAAGTAGCAGATTGCTCAGGATTGAAAGGTAACATTGAAGGTGTCTCTGCATTAGCGTTTCGTCTCAGATTAGACGGTTGAGGTTGCTTATCACATTAGAACCATCGATGTGGTCCACTACAAAGTGTGCATAATCCATCTTTGGATGGATGTGAACTCGACTGTTGTGGAGGAGGGCCAGAAGTTGAAGCTTGATTGCCATACGAACGTCTGTCCTGATAAGAATTTTGCTGAAAAGATTGTCGGCCTCAGCGACGTCGATTGAAATTAGACCGATCATTTTGAAAATTTGGTTAACCATTCTGCGCTCTAGGACTCCAAACAGTAGACAGTGACAAGGAACTAGCAGTTGATTGGGACTGCGAAACATTAGAATCACTGTGTGATCGGCTGCCTGAATAAGAGATCTCACGTTGTTTTCGAAAAGAGGCACGGGATTCGCAACCATGTGGGCGATCACCGGCTCGACCAAGCGGAAAGTTGTCTCTACGAAAGTCTCCTAGCCGTTCCCATAAGTGATGGCATCTTCAACAGTAGGGGGGTTAGCCTTATGTACATCGTCTTGCAAGGTGGGCTCAACAAGTTCATCGACGAAAAAATGTGATTTATCACTGGGACTAAGTGTCATTACCTCTAAGTTCAATCGTTGGAACTGAGATACATAAGCAGCCACAGAGCTTGTTTGCTTTAAGTGGAGCTGCACAGAGCGTGCATGAAAGTCGGCACTTGCTGGCACGAAGGCTTTGCACAATGCACGCTTAAATTTTGCCCACATCGGCGTTTGTTTGCCTAAGGTCACCCTATTTTGCCACCAGAGGAAGGCAATGTCTTTAAGGAGACTAGTAGCTAAAGCTACTTTTTTCTGTTTCGATATGTCCAAATTATTGAAATAAGTGTCCATTTTAAACGTCCACTGGTCAACCGTTCGCTTATTGCGGCGGCCATCATAAGGCTCCGAGGGTTTATTGTCTACTTTCTTTTTATTACTTTCTATGATTAAGCGAAATAGATATTTTAGTTCATAACCTCATCAAGTGGATCTGGCATTGGTTGATCTTCGCCGCACACGGATGAAGCAGAACTCGAATCTTGCTTAGATGTTGGTTGCGTAAGGGCTTTGACTTCATCTGATAAAGACTGGAGCATGGATTTGAATTGGGCTTGACGTGAAGCTCGGGCCGCAAATTGTTGCTGAATGGCGGCCAACTGGGCGGTGCCATCCACCTGTCCCTGCTTTGTCCCTATAACCGACATGGCGAGCTTACAACTCGTACCTGGGTGAGGCTAGAAAGGACCACCCTGTAGCCAGGGTTGGAGGTGTGTGTAACGGCTCAGCAAACTTGGCAAATAGTGGGTTGTCCTTCGTAAGCCTCTCGATTTTGTTGAGCTTTGGGGTAAGTGGAGTATAGTCCGGCACAATCTCCTCAGAATGAAATGGAACCAGTGTATGTGTAGTCTAGATCTCTGAGACGCTGTCCACGAAACAGGCTGGGATGTGGTATGCGAAAAAGGGAAAACGAGTCAAGATGAACTCATAATGGGGTAATTCCTCCTGCCACACCTGATAGTAAGCCACTAAATAGACCACCGTTGATAACCAAAATGACGCTGAGAGATGTGGACCAAGTACTCTCTTTCCAAAGGGTTTGGAAGATTGGGAGAGTATGTAGGTGATGGAATGTCTGCGGGTAGGTCCGGAACTAGCTGCTCGGGAACTGGTGCGGGAATGGGTGCTGGTCCAGGGATTTCTGCAGGTTCTGGCTCTGGGGAATCTATAATTTCAGGTTTCGGAGAATCAGATCTGATGATTACCTTGCGAGCAGGAGAATTTTCGGGCAATATTTCCTCCAGAATATCGTCTATATAGGAGAGGAAGGGAATTGGCACGTCAAAGTCATCATCCGCCATGTCCAAGCGTGCTCAATAATGGCTCTGAGCGTAAGAATATGATCTAGAGTCGAATAACGTCTCTTGAATCCAGCTTGTCCTGTTGCCCTTATGCCCTCATTCTCTGCCCATCTACTTGGTTTTTGTTCCAGAATGGATGTGTACAGTCGGGTCAATGTGTGACCCACCATAATGGTACGGTAGTTCTCGGGTATCATAGGATCCCCTGACTTGAAAATAGGTACGATAGTAGATAGTTTCCAGGATTCAGGTAATCCTTCACACATGACCCGATTAAACAGACAAGCAAGGACTTCTGAAAGTAGATCCCTTGCATGGATCAAATGTTCTGCTACTAGACCCTCATGATCATATGCTCTTCTTGTCTTCATCTTATCAATGGCTTTTTCCACCATTTCCGTAGTAAAGAAAGTACTAGTAGCAGGGCATGGCTCTAGTGGATCTGGTAGTGGAGGCTGTCCAGATACCATATATAATGATGTTACATATTGACCCCAAATCTCAGGAGAAGTAATCGTCGGAGGCGGTGAGTGCTCGTGAAATAAGCGCCAGGCCTCATGTGAGTCCTGACTCAAGAAGAGCTGATATAAATCCTTCTCCAGTTTGGCTAAAAATGCCCTTTTCTTGCGACGTACTATACGCCGAAGAGCAATCCGAGACTGCTTATATGTGATGATCCCAAGTGTAAGCTCTTTCTGTACTTGGATTCTCGTCTCTCCGCATTCCTCGTCATACCAACTGTTCTGAGGCATGTTCCCAGATCCTCTCTTCGGATCAGGTTGAGTATGTGGGTATGCCTCTTGTGCTGCTCCATGTAGTATCTCTGTTAACTGAGAAGTAATCTCCTCTACAGTATATACTGGCTCGGCTGCCCACATCCTATTATAGATCTTTGCCACATAGACTGAATCAGTCTCTGGTGTGAAAGTATATTTTGTGTGTGTCTTCTTCCTTGGTACTTGAGAGGCATTGTATTGGAAGGAGATTGATAAGGTGAAGAGAGCATGATCCACTGCAATCCCAACTGGTCTGGGTCCCACCTTAAAGTCCTCGATACTAGAAAGAAAGCTTGGCGAAGTCATGACATAATCCACTGTGCTGGCCCCATGTCTGTGCGGGAAGCATGTGAATCCCCCAGATAAAGGGAAATTCTCTAGACCATTAAGTATGGCCAAACCATGTGTAGTTGGCATCTCCATGAGATGTCTACCATATTCAGTGTGTTCTTTATCCTGTGAGTTTCTAGTAAGCCCCCTCTGTGATAAATCCACTTCTCTGAGCATTTCCTCAGAGGTATCATAGAATACTGCTTGAGAGTTGGCCGTTCTGGCATTGAAGTCTCCTAAGAGAACGATGTCTCCATCTCTAGAAAACTCCCATATGTCATTACTCAATATGGAGAAAGGGGACTGTCCTTTAGGTGAGGAGTAGACTGATGGGGGGGGGGGGGGGGGAGAGGGGCTTCTATTCAGGAATTGATGAGTCATGCGAAACGGGGTTTTGCCATTCACTCTGGGAGTTTGACCTACCCCACCGATGAGATCATGACACAAAGAGCCGAACAGACTTCGACAAATGAAAGTAGAAAGAGGAAGAGCAACCCAGAAAAGAAAGATGCACGACCCAAACTTATTCCTCAGGAGAGAGCTCGCTTCATCAAGGAAGGGAAGTGGTTTGGATGCGGGGAAACTGGACATATCTCTGCGAAGTGCCCTAAAAAGGCGCAGAAAGGATAGAACGACAAGGACGACGAGAGGCTTGAGAGGTCGAGAGCAGCTAAGGAACGTGGAAGAAAAGGCAATATGAAAACATGACTAGTTCCAGATTGCGTGGGTACCGATCCCAGCACGTTGGATGAGAGTACAGAACTTTGCCGAGCTTGGGGCAAAGTGAAAGACCAAGAAGCCGTGATCTTCTTTGATGGAGGAGCCAAGGCCAACTTCATTTCACCGGAATTGGCGGCGCGGCTCGAGATCACTCCCGATTGGATGGGACCACTTGCGGAGGCAGTTCTAGCGGCACCCAGCAGGGACATAGCCATTACACCTGTCATTGGCAAACTTCGGTTGCATTGTCAGGGGTATTTGGGGCATGAGGACTTTTACATAATGCCTTTGGAAGGTTGTGATGTTCTCTTGGGAATTCCCTGGTATCACAAGAACAACGCCGTGGTCGACTATCGGGCGAGGAAACCAACATTGACCACAGAGAAGGGCAGAATCATTGTACTTGACATTAAACTTAACGGCAAGTTTGTCCCTATTGTATCGGCTTCGGTCATTTCAAAGTTAATGAAATCCAGTGTGTTTGTTTACTCGATCTTTATGAAAGAGTTGAGTGATGAGGATAGGACAAATATGTTTGAACTTGATAAAGAACACCAAGATTTTCTCCACTCATGCCGATTGCTTCTCAGTGGGCCTAGGCGAGTTACCACCCGCTCGTCTTGAAGATCATACCATTGATCTAATACTTGGAAGCACACCATTGGACTGGCCACCTTACCGTGTGAGCCGAGCTCCGAATGAAGAGATTATAAACCAAGTGAAAGACCTCTTGGAAAAGGGTCTTGTCTAGCCTAGTACTTCACCGTATTGCTCTCCAGTGTTGTTGGTTTTGAAGAAAGACGGATCTTGGAGAATGTGCATCGATTATAGAGCTCTCCACAATTTCACCATCAAGAACAGATTTCCGATTCCTAGGATCGATGATATACTCGACAGATTACAGGGATCCTCGTGTTTTAGCAGGATTGATTTGAAGAGTGGATATCATCAGATCCGAATCGCGTCAGGAGACGTCTACAAGACAGCCTTTCAGACGACTTTTGGGTTATTTGAGTTTTTGGTGATGCCTTTTGGCTTAACCAATGCTCCTGCGACATTGGATGATGGACATGATTTTTTGAGAGTACAGGCTATTTGTTGGCACTTTCTTTGACGATATCATTGTTTTCTCCAAGAATGAGGCAGAACATAGAGATCATCTGCCTCAAGTCTTTTAGGCATTGCGAGATCACAAGTTGGTGATTAATGCAAAGAAAAGTGAAATTTTCCTACCAGAGATACACTTTTTGGGACACATTGTGTCAGCAGGAGTGCAGATGGATCCGGCCAAGATAGAGACTATCCGTGATTGGCCCGATTTGAAGAATGTCCATGAAGCTAGAAGCTTCTTGGGATTGTGTTCGTACTACAGGCGGTTCAATCAAAAGTTTGCAGAGGTTGCTTCCCCTTTGCATATCTTGACATAGAAAGGAGTCCCTTTCTCGTGGGGACCCACAGAGGTGACTACCTTTCAGACTTTGAAAGAGAAATTGACTAGGTGACCAGTTTTGACTTTGTCGGACTTGCAGAAGTCATTCGAAGTATATTGTGATGCTTGTGGTCATAGTCTGGGTGCGGTCTTAATGCAAGAAGGCCATGTGATTGCTTACGAGAGCCGATTGTTCTCAAGGCCGGAATTGACAACTCAGATTTATGAGAAAGAGCTTTTGGCGGTTATCCATGCTCTTACTCAGTGGCGGCACTACCTACTCGGAGCGGATTTTACTGTCTTTACAGACCATCAGAGTTTACGCTACTTCTTGTCACAGAAGCAGCTATTGGAAAAGCAGATGCGGTCGGCGAACATCTTGTCACAGTTTCACTTCCAGATTGTCCATGTTTAGGGACAGAAGAATTTGGTGGCAGATGCTTTGTCTCGGAAGTCGTTGGTTTCGGCTATTTTTGCGATACATCATAGGAGCTTCGAGGATATGGTTGACCAGTATGCCACATATACGGATTTTGCAGACGTTTTTACACGGATACGGGATGGGGAGACAGTAGCAGGATATTCCATTCGAGATGGCTACTTGATGAGGAAAACCATGTTGTGCGTTACACAGCCGTTGAGGGAAAAGGTTATGACTGAATGCCACTGTCCGTCTTTTACGGGTCACCGCAGCATTGCTACCATCATGAAAGGGGTAGAGAGATACTTCTTTTGGCCGAGACTCAAGAAGGATGTGGACGAGTTTGTGCGCAATTGCTTGGTATGCGAGAAGGTCAAGTTTGACAGGCATAAAGCACATGGATTGTTACAGCCTTTGCCCATACCCACCCGCCCATGGGAAAGTATTGCAATGGATTTCATTTTTCATCTCCTGAGAACACAGAGTGGTTACGATGGTTCTGGACTGTTATTGACAAATTTAGCAAGCAGGCTCATTTCATTCGAGTGAAGAAAACAGTCAAGTTGGATCACTTAGCGAGACTGTTCGTGGCCCAGATTTTCAGATTACATGGCACGCTTGAGACGATTGTCTCCGACGGGGACCCCGGATTTACGAGTTTGTTTTGGAAGGCAATTTGGGAGAACATTGGCACGCGGTTGCAGTTCTCGTCATCTTTCCACCCGTAGACTGTCGGGCAATCTGAGATTGCCAATTTAGTGGTTTTAGATTTATTGAAGTCTTATATCTCGGATCAGAAGACTCAATGGAAAAAGTATCTACCTTTGATGGAATTTGCCTACAACAACACGATACACTACACTCTTCGACGGGGAAGGCGCCATTTGAGATTGTTGAAGGTGCTGCGAAGGCTCCACCCTTCCTAAGCACGAAAGATAAGATTTTTGAAGGTGATCAGTATACGCGTGACTTAGACACAGCTTTTGCCAAGGTCCGTGAGGCTTTGCAGAAATCTTAGGAAAGACAGAAAAAGGCAGCGGATCGCCATCGTTGCAATTTGAAATTGAAGGAGGATGATTGGGTGCTCTTACGTTTTGAGAAGGCACGCTTGAGAAAGAAAAAGGAAAAGGAGAGGCTTTTTCCAAAGCTTAGTATGCGATACTACGGACCTTTCCAGATCTCCGAAAAGATCAATGATGTCTCCTTCCGATTGAAACTGCTTGACACTTGGAGGATTCACAATGCATTTCATGTGAGTCTCTTGAAGCCTTTCAAAGGTGATGTGCCTGAAGATGGGGAGCCTGATGAGCAATCCAAAGTGGAAGAAAACGAGGAGATCCTTGTTCCCGAGCAGATTTTGGCGCATAAGGACAGAAAGAATAAGGGTAAAGTACGAAGGCGGTTCTTGGTTATGTTCAAGAACTATCCTGCATTGGATGCGAAGTGGATGAGGAGGAGGACCTAGCAGATACTCCTCAGATTGTGAACCTTTACCTTGAAGCTTTTGGTTTAGCATAGTCTACTCCAAATCGAACCCCGAATTCAACTTGGCCGCAAATCTGGTGCAGTGGGTTGCACAAGAGGGGAGTTACTCCGCTCCTTTGTCAATAGATGCCTTGATTTTTAGAATACTAGAGTCATTGATGTCTCTTTGAGGTTCAGGGATACTAAGAGCTGATAGTATTTTGGTGTATGACTTTATGAAACGTAATTCCTGAATATGAAACTGATTTGTTCTTGACTTGTTTTTAAGTGTTGGAACTGATAGACGAAATGACTGCAACACTTTAGTCTAAAAGATCTCGAATAGACATGATTGCAATGGGGGTGAATCGGGCATCTTTGAGGTCCCGATTGGATCTAGATGCGATTGCTAACTGCATTGCTGATAAATTATGGTCTAAGATCTGAATGAATGTTGAATGTCATGTTATGTCCTTTGATGTCGTGTGATGTGACTGTCGATGGCTACATGCGCTAGATGTGTGTTCCTAATGCGTCGGTACTAACAATCAGTGTCTGCTAAGATAGTTTATGGCTTTTGTCTGTTTTGCAGGCGTAATTGAGGGCGATTACAATGCTTTCAAGAGGGGGGTATGTCACAAATCTGTGACGTGGCTTCTCGGAACACAGCTACACTGCCCGTAGACAAAGGGGCGACGTGGCTGCCAGGTACTCACACACACACACACACACACACACACACACACACACACACACACACACACACACATGAGGCAGCAGTCCCGGAAAGTGCGGAGCAGGTGACACGTGGCAGGCTGTGGATTTCCGTACTGTTGACGTGGCAGCGCTGTACGACAGCTTTTGGCAGCTTTTGGGTGAGGCTTTATTCTACGCAAATAGAAAGAGAGAGATTGAGAACTCTTTTGCTTTATTTTATTAAAAGCGTAAGAGAGAGAAAGGAGCCTCTGCTTTATTTTATGAGGGCTTTATTCTTCAAAAGCTTTTGGAATTTTAGGCTTTTGATTTTCAGCTTTTGGGGCTCTCCTTTTGGCATCCCTTGTACTCTTTAAATACGTGAGCAGGCCTCTCACAACTCAGAGCATCTGGACGTAGAGTCTGAGTGTGAGCGCGTGCCCGCACTCTTGTACTTTGAACTCAAAATAATACAAAAAGAAATACCGAAAGGGGTGCCATTCTTTGGGGCCAATAACTCTAGGCACGGAACTCCGCTGGGCCAGTGTTGAATCAATTGTGAATTGTGAACTGTTTTGAAGTGGTTATTTGTGCTGTCGCGGTAGATTCTCGACTTGGAGTGTCCAAGTCTGTTACAGAATCGTACAGTAGATTACGTCAGCTATTTAGGTCAGAAATCTACGTTCGAGGTAGTTACGAGATTCAAGAAGCGTGTACGTTTCGCGGACAATCCCAACTCATTGTCACCTTAAGATAGCTCAAAGAGTTCCCCTTCCTCCCACTCCAGTGAGGAGGACGAGAAGCATTAGAAGTAGAGAAACACTCGAAAGAGCAAGAAGAACAATCGAACATAGAAAAGCAGATCTCGGAAACACCGAAAGCATTCTGACAATTCTGATGAGGACACATCGTCGTCGGACAACTCAAACTCGGAGGCGTCAATTGGTGGAAAGAGACGGAGACAGGGTTATCAATCAAACCAGCTTGACCACCTTAAGAAAAAGGGCGGGAAGACTAAGGATTTGAAAGAGGGTGGGCAAGGACTTAAATTTGACACTTGTCGGGTTATAAAGACACCCACAGGAGCTGTCATTGCTCCAAAATCATCATCATCTCATTCAATCCTGTTATTGTTCACAAATAGCAGGTTCTTCCATTCGTTTTATATAGAATTCATGATACTTATCGGTTTCATTCTGGAGCTGTCATTGCTCCAAATTCGTCATCCATTATCATCGATTTCACTTGTTATTTGCACACATCTAGCAAGTTCTTGGTGGTCGTGAGATAGTTAAGAAACAACATGATAGCAATCTCATACATAAATCAAACTCATCTTTGGAAATTACTATTTCAAAGTTCTTTAATTCATACACTTAGTTCATACTGAACACAATGTTTCAATCATCTAGTCATCTCATTCGTCCAAAAGTCTTGATGCACCTATAGATCCCTATGTAGCCATCTCATCGTGCAGGAACTCTTGATGCGTTCACCACAGTTTCTAGACCTCTCATTCATATGGGAATCTTAAAACACTAGAAACATTCAACATGCGTCATCATCCATTCATTCAAATTCATCATTATCTTGTCGTCGTCATCATTATCGTCGTCGACATCGTCTGCAAGTCCACTGCATCTAGACCATTGTACCAGATTTGAGCAATCAATAGCATACACCTCTCTCGCCATAGAGTGGGACCGTTGGAGGAGGGTTTGACAACATTCTGGTGTCGTATTCTTCTCTCTCTCTCTCTCTCTCTCTCAGTCTCAACACCTTCATTCACAATGTTTTTCCACTTTGTTTGTGATCATTTTCACTCTCTCACTAAAGGAACGGAAGGCTCTCCCTTTCGTAAGTAAAAGGAACCCTTGAGCACAATTCGGAGCACTCATCTCGAGCAAAGTTCAACATTCACTTCCGCTGCACCTTACATTGGTACGAGAGCATTGGCAATGTTTTTGTATCACTCAAGGAAAGAACCACAAGAATTTTTTGCTTGCTGCGGTCGCACGTAACCCAAGTCCACTTGGGCGTGTCGATTCCTAATCGTGTTTGTGGTGACGAAGAATTTTCTCCACTAGGAGGTTTTTCTGACCCTTCCTCTTCCCCATCTACGCCACGGTTTGCACCAAATCCGATGGAGGCTTTGGTCAAGACGATGATGGACATGATGTTACAACAAGCGTTGCGCCACCTTGGACCGCGAGCGTGAGCAAGCGCGCTTGGCGGCCGAGGAAAGAAAGGCAGAATTGGATTGCGAGCGCGAAGAAAGACGGTTAGTCTTGGAGCGTGAGCACGAGCAAGCGCGCTTGGCGGCCGAAGAAAGAAGGGTAGCCTTGGAGCGTGAGTGTGAGCAAGCGTGTTGGCGGCCGAAAAAAGACGAGTGGCCTTGGAGTTAGAGCGTGAGGCGCAGAGAGACTAACACATGCAAGAGTTGGTCCTACAGGTACTCACCTTGAAGCCCGAGCCGATCAAAGATGTTGGTAGTTCATCAAGTAGCACAATCTGAGATTCGAACTCCAACAACCCCGTCATTGAGAAGTTGACGTTCAGTAAATATGACGGTAAGATGGATGCTACTATCATTCACTGTTGGTTGCATCAATTTAATGCTTGCTTTGCGACAACTAAAAAGACAAGAAATAGCAAGGTTTTGACGGCAGCCATGTACCTTGCCGGTGATGCCATTAATTGCTACCACGCATGGCAAGAGGTACGTGAAAGGAGCGGCTTTTTCCAGAGCTCAGCATGAGGTATTATGGCCCTTTCCAGATAAAAGAAAAGATAAATGATGTCTCCTTTAGACTCAAGTTGCCCGATACTTCGAAGATTCACAATGCCTTTCATGTGAGTCTATTGAAGCCTTTTAAAGGTGATGTGCCAATTTATGGGGAGCTTGATGAGCAACCCGAAGTGAAGGAAAGCGAGGAGATACACGTTCCAGAGCAGATTTTGGCACACAAGGACAGAAAGATAAAAGGTAAAGCGATTAGGCGGTTCTTGGTTAAATTCAAGAACTATCCTGCATTGGATGCGAAGTGGATGGAGGAGGAGGACCTAGCAAATACTCCTCACATTTTGGAACTTTACCTTGAAGCATTCGGTTTAGCATAGTCTACTCCGATAGAACCCCGAATTCAGCGAGGGTGAATCTAGTGCAGCGGGTTTGCACAAGAGGGAATCACTCAGCTCCTTTGTCAACGGATTACCCCGATTTTTGAATAAAGTCATTGACGTCCCCTTTGGGTTTCAGGGATACTATTGGGTTGACCAATATTTTGTTGTATGACTTTATGACAGGAATTCCCGAAAATGGATATGATTGATTTGTACTTTAACTTGTTTGAGTGCAGGAACTGAAAGACGAAATGAAGGCATTTTGGTCTCATAATCTCTATAGACATGATTGCAATAAGGATTAGTTAATCGAGCATCCGTAAGGTCTGGAATGAATCTAGATGTGATTACTAAATACGTTGCCAATGGTCATGGTCTGAGATAGAATGAATTTTTCTGTGATTTGTCGTGTGATGTCCTGTGATGTCGAGTGATGTCCTATGATTACCTGTGATGTGACTGTCGATCTGTACAAGTGCTAGATGTGTCGTGTCTAGTGCGTCGATACTAAAGTCAGTGTCTACTAAGACAATTAATGGCCTTTGTCTGTTTTGCAGGCGTAATCGAGGGCGATTACAATTCTTTCAAGAGGGGGGTATGTTACAAATTGATGACGTGGCATGTCCAACTCATGGACCTTTGCTGAGGGGCCTAGGTGCCATTAAAGAAGCAAAGAGCATGTTGACGTGGTTGTTGTATAGACTACCGTAAAACGTGTTGGATGCTGATGTGGCAAAATTGTACAGAATTTTGCGATTTCTTCGATTTTCGCGATTTCCTTTTGGCAGTGCTAGCTTTTGGGAGACATTGCTTTTGAAATTTAATGCTTCTGGGGCTCTGCTTTTAGCGACCCTTGTAAAACCTTTATAAGTGACCAAAGGGGGCTCACTCTTCAGAGCATCTGGACGCGGAGTCTGAGAGCGAGCACCCGCGGGCTCAGTTGTACTTTGCACACAGATTAATATAAAAACGTGATGGTTTGTTGTATTTTCGTCACCGTCTATGTGTGTTGCCCTCTCTCAGGACAACAGTATTGCACGATGCACATGACTCTCTCACGGGTGGGCACAGGGGAATGAATACCACTTTGGAAAAAATAGAAAGATTCTTTTATTGGCCTAAAATGCGAAAGGATGTGTTTTGCTATGTCACATAGTGTACTATTTGTCAAAAGGTAAAAGCTCCTCGGGGTAAGCAGTAAGGCCTCTTGCTTCCGTTGCCTATTCTCGATAGATCTTTTCAGGATATTTCCATGGATTTTGTGACTAATCTTCCACCTAGTTTGCATTCAAGGAACACTCAATGTTTGACAATTGTTGACAGTTTCAACAAGTTTTGCATGTTGATTCCTTGTAAGGCCGTAATCACCGCACAAGATGTAGCACGGTTGTTCATTAAGCATTGGTATCCCCTCTGTGGTTTGCCAAAATCGATTGTTTCAGATAGGGATGTTAAGTTCACGTCCAATTTTTGGCGCGCACTGTTCGAAAATTTTGGCACTAGGTTGAATTTTTTCATCGGCTTTTCATCCACAGTCAGATGGTCATATAGAGATTTACAATCAGTTGGCTTTTGATGTTTTGAAGTCTTATGTGCATGATCAACAGTCTCATCGGGAGCTCTATCTCCCATTGATTCAGCTAATTTTAAATGACTCTTTTTCCTCTGCCATTGGTCGAACTCCGTATGAGGCAGCTTTTGGCCGTCCGTACCAGTCACTTTTGACTCGCTCGGTCAGTCAAATGCCTGATGCCAATGCTGAAAGTCAGTCGTTAGATGAGATTTTTTAGAGTGTGAAGCTTCGGCTAAGCAAGGCTCAGGAGTCTTACTCACGAGAGGCTAACAAGCATCGGCAGGATGTTTTGATCAAGGAAGGGGATTGGGTTTATTTAAGAATCATGAAGCAAGGTCTTGAGCAAGTTGGAAAGAAATGTCCTAAGTTGTCTTTCAGAATGTAGCCTAACTCATGGTCAATGCACAACGTTTTTCGTGTTTCTTGGTTGAAAGTGTTCCAGGGAACATCTGTGAAGGACATTTCCGAAGAAGAAGAGCCGGAGATCATTGATGAAGCAGAAGTCATGGAGCCGGAGCAAGTGTTGTTGCATCGGTTTCACCATGGCTCAAAGAAGCAAGTCAGACAATACTTTTTGAAGTTCAAGGATCGAGGAACCCACGAGGCAGTGTGGGTCGATAAAGATTATCCCGAATTGTTGGCAGCCTACAAGGAAGCCATGCAGATCGGTACTAGTATCTCACTTTAAAAAGGAGGGGATGTCACGTGCACATCTAACCCTATGTGCATGTGGACAAGCTACTTCAAGTCCAAGGTTCGGGTCATCTTAAGAAGTGTTCTAGCACCTTTGTGAGTCTGTTCGCAGGCCGTGCATGTCAAGGCATTTAGAGTAGTTGCATGTCCTCTGGTTGCACACAACATGATCATCAGCATTACAATCAGTAGCCATCATGAGCATTTTATAGTGCACAAAACCCATTTTCCCTATTTTAGCCATTTTTCGTTTATTATTAATAAGTGACTTTGTTGGGAAAGTGAGTAGGACAAATTTGCTAGTCTCTTTAAAAGAAACCCAGCGCTAGCACTTTCTGGTAGAAGAGGCAGAAGTACCTGCACTTGCAATGCACCTTCTCACCAAGACCGGCAAGACTCCCTAGCATTTTCAGCCATCAAGACCAGCTAGCGTTTTCTCTTGTAGATCAGCCTTGGGCGTTTCTGCAGCAGAAGACCTAGCGTTTCTGCAGCAGAACAAGATCAGCCTAGCATTTTTGCAACTTGCAGATCAGCCCAACGTTTTGCAGATTCACGGCAACAGAATCATCCCTAGCATCAGTGTTTTCTGTTTTCAGCACTCAAGACTCCTCAGGTACAGCCCCAAACCTTGCAAATCTCACCTTCTTGCAGCAGATCCTCGCCATGCGATCAAATCAGCCAGTGTTTTCAGTTTCAGCTGCTGTTCGCAGATTTCAGCATGTGCGTTTTCAGCGCATCGTCGTGGCGTCATCGCCGACATAGTGTCAGAATTCAGTAGATAGCAGATTTGCAGATTTCAGCCCCCGTCTCGTCGTTGTCATCATTGTCGTCGTTGACATCGTTGGCAAGTCCATTGCATCTAGACCATCGTACCAGATTTGAGCAATCAATAGCATAGACCTCTCTCGCCACCGTTGGAGGAGGGTTTGACAATATTCTGGTGTTGTATTCTTCTCTCTTAGTCTCAGCACCTTCATTAACAGTGTTTTTCCACTTTGTTTGTGATCATTTGCACTCTCTCACTAAAGGAACGGAAGGCTCTCCCTTTCGTAAGTAAAAGGAACCCTTGAGTACAGTTCGGAGCACTCATCTTGAGCAAAGTTCAACATTCACTTCCACTGCACCTTGCATTTTATCCCTTAACCTCATTAGATCCGACCCGATCCAATAGTAGATCCTTCCCACAAGTGTCACCTTGTTGCAGATCTGCTAGTAGACAGTTTTCAGCCCAAAACAGCCCTAGCGTTTTGCAATTCAGCTAGATCAGCCAGCGTTTTGCATTTTCAGGCTTTCAGCTATAGTTCGACTTGGCAGTTGCAGATCCAAGTTGCAGTGCCGCCACAGCAGCAGATCCCTAGCAGAGCATCTAGCGTTTTCAGTTTTCAGCATTGACGTCGTCGCCGTCGACACCATTGTCGTTGTCGACATCAGCATCGTCACCGGAGTCCTTATCTTCATGACGGCACCTTCGTCATCGTCATCGCAGATCCCTATCTTGACGACACCTTCGTCGCCATCTTCGCAGATCCCGGACTTGACGACGACACCATCGTCGTCATCGTCATAGTCTCCATCGTCATCGTCGACATTGTCATCATCCAGTTCACAATATCTAGACCATTGTACCAGATTTGTGCAATCTATAGCATAGACCTCTCTCGCCATAAAGAGGGGGGCCCTTGGAGGAGAGTTTGAGAACTCTCTCTCATTCTCAGCACTCATTCACAATAGCATTCACTTTGTTCGTGATCATTGCACTTGCACTCTCTCTCTAAGAAGAACGGAAGGCTCTCCCTTCCATAAGTAAAAGGAACCCTTGAGTAGAGTTCGAAGCACTCATCCTGAGCACTATCAACAGTCACTTTTGCTGCACCTTACTTTGGTATTAGAGCTTTTTGGCAGTGTTTTGTATCACTCAAGGAAAGAACCACATAATTTTTTTTGCTTGTTGCGGTCGCACGTAACCCAAGCCCACTTGGGCGTGTTGATTCCTAATCGTGTTTTTGAAGAGTGACAGATAACCCAAGAAAGAAGGGCTTGTCCAACCTCTCCTTGTTCCTCTTTTCACTCATCGAGAGCGGATCGTGCACTTAGCGGCCGGCCAATTGACGTGAGGTGGAAAAAAGCAAATTTGGTGTGAGTGCAAGGCCGCCAAGGGGTGCGCCCGCAGGAAAGAGTCTGGCTCAGGTAAGAGAAAAGACTTTTCAAACACCGATTGCAAGCTAAGAACCCAAGAACCTCAAGAACTCAAGAACCTCAAAAACCCAAATCCCTCAAGAACCCAAGATCTCAGTGTATGGTCATCACCTGGAGCAGAATAGATACTTTGCATGAAGGTGATGAGAGTGGAGTTGGAGGAGAAGAAGTTTCTACACCAGGAGGCAGTTCCTCCCCCATCCCCATCTACGCCACGGATTGCACCAAATCCTATGGAGGCTTTGGTCAAGTAGATGATGGACGTGATGCTACCACAAGAGGTGCAATGCGCCACCATGGATTGCGATCGCAAAGAAAGAAGGGCAGATATGGAGCTTTAGCGTGAGCAAGTGTGCGAAGCTCAACGCATAGCGGCCGAAGAAAGGCGAGCGGCTTTGGAATTAGAGCGTGAGGCGCAGAGAGACGAACGCATGCAAGAGTTGGCCTATTGGTATTTCACCTTGAAATTCGAGCCAATCAAGGATGTGGGCAGTTCATCAAGTAGCACAAGTAGAGATGTAGACTCCAACAATCAAGTCACTAAGAAGTTGACATTGAGTAAGTATGACGGTAAGATGGATGCTAATGTTATTCATTCTTGGTTGCACTAATTTAATGCTTACTTTGCGACAACTAAGAAAACAGGGAAGAACAAAGTTTTGACGGTAGCCATGTATCTTGCCGATTGTAGCGCGGATAACGTGTCGTGCTCTCTACAGTGGGTGGTCCTCAGTGCAATGTGCGTGACAATCTCACTCAAACAGACTGAATCTCCCTCAAATAGATGAACAGAAAGGAAAGAATAGATGTCAACAGAGCTCTCAAAGACACAACAGCAGACCAGAACATATGACTCGACTATCTCAAAGACTGATACAGACTTTGGCGTGGCAGCACACTTAGCTCCAGCCCAGGACTCTCAGGTACAATGGGGGTGTCGAGGCTCAGATGTGCCGGGATGGTGCAGACGTGCTCTGTGTAAAGACCCACTCTAGACGACTACTACGTACAAGATCATCTGACCAAACGCTACTACTCATATATATCACCATAAAGAGCCACCAACGGCTCATAAATGTCAGCCATGTGGTGACCTGGCCACGAGGTCCACTAGACCACCGTCGGTAGGTACCCCGCCACTTGTCACTCCCGAGATCGGAGGGTCCGTCCAGTGTGAACCAGACCAAGTGTAACCAACTGTCCAACTGTTTGTCCTGTGAAGTGACACTGTAGTCCTGCTACAGGTTGCCCGCCACAAGACCGCTCACCGTCTCGGTGAGAGGAATACTGAAAAAACTGTGAAGGAAAACCACTAGGTATTGCATCCGTAGATCTTTCTTGAAGTAGGTGTTAGGCCCATGACCATACATACCTCAAAAGTGGAGTTAAAAACACTACACTGCTTGCAATCGCCTTAAGCCTCTAACTAGGCAGGAACCCAGTATGTATGATTGCATAGCCTAAGAATTCCAATTGGCAAAAGATGAGGCTCTACAGCAAAGAGATAAGCTCAGTTTGATTGCAGCGCATCTTTATCTTCCCTAACCATAGTGATGGGAAAATGACCTGGTTGCAGATTAACCTTGCCACACTTTTTGCAACAACACTCTTCTCGAAAAGAGCTATGACCATAAGCCCGAGTAACACTGCAAATAGGGTTAAGCTCCATCATGATGGCAGAACGAAAAAGCCCTCACAGCAATAGGATGGCAGCCAAGTGAAATCTTGAGAGCCAGTTGATCATGCGGGGGGGAAAACTTGAGGGGTGGGGGGTAAAAACTAGCTGAGGCTGAGGGGGGTGGGGAGGGATAGATAGGGGTAAGTAGGTGGGAGGGCGAGGGCGAGGGCGAGGGGGTAGGTAGGTGGGAGGGGGAGGGCGAGGGTGAGGGCGAGGGGGTAGGTAGGTGGGAGGGGGAGGGCGAGGGCGAGGGGGTAGGTAGGGGGCTAGGGCGAGGGAGTAGGTAGGTGGGAGGGGGAGGGCTAGGGCTAGGGCGAGGAGTAGGTAGGGGGGCTAGGGCGAGGGGTTAGGTAGGTTGGAGGGGGAGGGCGAGGGAGTAGGTAGGTGGGTGGGAGGGCGAGGACGAGGAAGGTAGGGAGAGGGCTAGGGGTAGGTGAGGGCGAGGGCAAGGGGGTAGGTATGGGGAGGGCGAGGGCAAGGGAGGTAGGGAGAGGGCGAGGCCTAGGGAGGGGCGAGGGCAAAGGAGGTAGGGAGGGGGCGAGTAGGGGAGGGCAAGGGCGAGGAGGTGTGAGGGGGACTAGGGCTGTAGATGAAGTCCATGTACCATTGGTTGAAAGAGGAGATGCTACAGAGCGCAGCCACCATGAGCAAGACAACTATCCTGAGAATGGAATTCATTGGGCAGGACGAGCTCTGTGAAGGGAGCTTTGTTCTTGGAGGAGATTTCTGCCCGCTTCTATGATCCTCTATAGGCTCACCAAATTCAAAGACTTCCACCAAGGGTGCATCCGAGGTAACTTCTATGGCAGGCAACCTTTGAGCTGGCTCAGGTGGCTCATTGGGTTTAGTTACTGTGGAAAGCTTGGAAGAAGGTGTACCTCTATGCAAAGAGTGAATAGAGACTCCATAACAAGGCATAGATTTGGTAGCCTCTAACCACTCCAGCAGATCTTCGTCAGACCCATCAGGTGTAGTAGGTTGTTCTTGTTCAGGGTTGGTTTCCATTGACAAAGAAACTTGCTGCACCACTGGATCCATACCTCCTTCTAAGAGGATGGGTTGCATCGGGGAGCCAGAAGTTTGTATCCACATTGTGTCGTTTCCCCAATCATGAAGTGCTTTAGTGTGTCGCAGCCATGGTCTTCCAATGAGCAAAGGAAATCCGCCCTCAATCTGGGGAAGACGAACCACAACAAAATCCAAGTTAAAAGTAAAGTCTTGTTCCTGCAGAGGCACATTGTCCACTATGTCCATTGGGTAGACCGTCCGTTGGTCGGCCAATGTAACTGTGAATGGAGCAGGGCGAGTAGGCTGTAGACCTAGAGCTAACATAGTGAACTCGGGCATCAGGTTGATGCCAGATCCACCATCCACTATCACTCCTGAGGATTGCCGACCCAAAACGGACACTGTCAGGCGAGGGCTTCTATAATCAGTGAGTGGAGCAGCGGGATTGGATATCATATAGGACTCTGATGGTCGCACTGGGAGGTGCCCGCCACTAGGACCTGCTCCAGGATAAAGTGATTGAATAACAACAAGGGTGTCACTTCTAAACTTTGCATCTAGTCGCAGCATGTCATAGAGAGACACTTGTTGGAAAGTGTTCTTCAAGACTGTCTCTGCTGTAAGCTTCTCTTTTTCTACCTGTTGTTCCTCTGGTACCTTGATCTTCTGTAGATCGGAAACTGCTTCCAAGAAAGCTTCATCAATATCGGAGAGCAAAGATTTGGATTCTTTGATGGCACTGGGGGATGGCTTGTTAAGTTTTAACAGCTGCAGGCGGGGTATCCACTGGTGTGAGATTGTGTGGGGGAGTTGAACTTGTTGGAATGCTAAGACCGAGAGCGGCTCTCTGGGCCCGGGTGAGGACGCCCGATGGCTCCTCTGCCAACTGCGGCGGCTTATTTTGAGGGGTAACCACGTGGGTAGAAGGGGGCGGTTGAGAAACAGTGCTCACTGCTATCAAGTTGAGCTTGGGAAAGGCAAACTCATTCTGGCTTTGACTTGAGTTCGAAGCCGTGGATGCACAAATTTTAGGGCAATTCTTACTATAGTGATCCTTCATATCAGGGCAATGCCGGTAGGGAGGGGACCCTTCTGGCAGGGGGCATTTGCTTTGGTAATGCCCATATTCCCCGCATCTGTAGCACAAAATGGGCCGATTCATAGGGCGAGTCGAAGGGCGAGGTGGTCCATGCTTCTGGTGCATTGAGTTTGAGGTGGAGGCATAGAAGCTTTGGGGAACTGAGGGAGTACTAGCATGATAATAGCTGGGGGTTACAAAGTTGTTGTGCATACCTTGCTACATAGGGGGTGTTGTCAACAGAGGAGGCAACGGGTTTTGATGGCCATAGGGTGAGACCATGTTGGATGCAGGTGCTAGCCCTTGTTGGAGAGAAGGACCTAGACTTTGTTGTATTTGCCGCAATCCCTTGAGGTAGTAACAGTCCTTGTCCTCATGTCCAGATTTTTCACAGAAGTGGCAGTAACCCAGAAGGGGACATTCATGTGGAGGGTGCCTTGGAGAGCGGCATGAGCTACACCAAACCGTAGCCTTGGTCTCTTGCTGACACTTGAGCTCTTCTAGCTCGCGCTTAATCTGTTCCAATGCCTCGTGATGTGGAGGCTTCTCTTGTCTAAGAGAGAAGGACCTCTCCTCTTGAAGAGCTCGCTGTAACTTTAGGGCTTCCAGTTCCCTGCGTAAAGAAGTTAAAGGATCAGAAGGACTTTCCAAAAACACAGAGGGGGTCTCCATGTGAGGGGGGCTGGTGAACAGCTTCCTAGCCCCCTCTATTCTAGTAGCAGCTGCGATGAATTCCTCCAGAGTGGCGTCAGGTCCGAGGCTCTCCCGGAGTTTTTACTGAGAGGTTTTTGGAAGCGCCTTCTCCACCCACTTCTTAACCATGAATTCACCGGGTTGCTGGGGAAGCTTGGCAACCAGAGACTTGGTTTTGGTCATAAGCTCCGCAAAAGTCTCCTCTGGCTGGAGCACCATGTTGTCCAACTCATCCAACACTTTCTCTTGGTAGTCGCCCGGCCTGAAAGCTGCACAGAACTGCTGTCTTAAGGCTGTCCAAGTTGCAAAATGGTTCTCTGCAAACTGGCTGTACCATTTATCTGCTGGGCCATCCAAGGTGGATGGAAATAGTACCAAATGAGCATCTTCTCTGTTCAGACCACGACCCCTACAAAGAGAGACAAACCTTCTTGCATGGTCGTCAGCATCTTCTGAAGAGAGTCCTTTGAAGGTAGGGAACTTGATATTTACCTTGGCCAAAACACTAGCTAACGGCTCCATGGCCCCTTGTGTAGCCTGTTGCACAATAGCCTGCTGTAGCAGAATAGGAGAGAGCTTTACTGGAGAAGGTGATCGAGAAGATGCGGAACCGGATGAAGGAATGGGTGATGTCGTATGTGTAGGTATAGGTGATGAGGTTGATGGACTTCTACAAGGTGTCAAAGGTCGTCTTCTGTGATAGTACTTCAGAGGGCTCAGTAGTGCGCTTTGACGCTCGACTGACTGCCTTGTATGTGTCATGCAGTGACCACCAATCCAACCGACTTTGGCAAAAAAGGGCCCTTAACTGTGGGCTGAACAACAAAGGTCTAGACTAGGACAAGTGAGGATAATGACCAGACCACCTGGTCTAGGACCACCAATGACTAGACCACCTAGCTGGACCAAGGCGAGAAGGATTGGACCAGGACTAGGGACTAGACCAACACCAGAGACGAGGACCAGAGACTAGGGACTAGACCAGGACCAGAGACGAGGACCAGAGACTAGACCAAGGCGAGAGACGTGGACCAGAGACGACGACGAGGGCTGGTTGGACCAGGGCGAGAGAGGACCAGACCAACAGACTAGCAACCCAAATGCAAGCAAAGGGGCGAAGCTCGGTAACAACGAACTAACTTCACGATTTGTATCTCCACAGAGAGTGAGACTTCATGTGAGATCCCATCGTGGTCGCCAAAATGAGAGCACCTGTAGCGCGGATATCGTGTCGTGCTCTCTACAGTGGGTGGTCCTCAGTGCAATGTGCGTGACAATCTCACTCAAACAGACTGAATCTCCCTCAAATAGATGAACAGAAAGGAAAGAATAGATGTCAACAGAGCTCTCAAAGACACAACAACAGACCAGAACATATGACTCGACTATCTCAAAGATTGATACAGACTTTGGCGTGGCAACACACTTAGCTCCAGCCCAGGACTCTCAAGTACAATGGGGGTGTCGAGGCTCAGATGTGCCGGGATGGTGCAGACGTGCTCTGTGTAAAGACCCACTCTAGACGACTACTACGTACAAGATCATCTGACCAAACGCTACTACTCATATATATCACCATGAAGAGCCACCAACGGCTCATAAATGTCAGCCATGTGGTGACCTGGCCACGAGGTCCACTAGACCACCGTCGGTAGGTACCCCGCCACGTGTCACTCCCGAGACCGAAGGGTCCGTCCAGTGTGAACCAGACCAAGTGTAACCAACTGTCCAACTGTTTGTCCTGTGAAGTGACTGTAGTCCTGCTACACCGATGATGCCATTAATTGGTATCAAGCGTGGCAAGAGGCATAGTTGGTTGCGCACCTAGATGAAGCCGAGGAAAGGGTGCTCCCTTTTTTCAATTGGGCTGAGTTCCAAGACAAGCTCAAGGCACGGTTTATGCCACCTCAGTACCTAGCGCGGTTGAAAGAAGATTGGCGCAATCTCAAGCTAAATGGTATGCCAGTTATGTCTTTTTCTAACTGTATTTTGCAGCTCGGCACCCAATTACGCAAATCGGGTGAAGAGCGCAAAGAGGCATTCCTTTTCGGGTTGGACGAGTATATCAAGTTCGATGTCGAAGTCCTCAACCCAATAGATGTCAACAAAGCGGTAGCGAGTGCTCTCGCACAGGAGATGAAGCACAACAAAGGTAAGCCTAAGGAGAACAAGTCTTCCCACAATACCTCTTAGAATTCTGAGAACCCGCAAAGTGGTAAGAACGGTACGAACAATAGTAATTCTCCTAATCAATCTTCCTCTATTTCTCAAGCATATAATTCTCACAATGAACCTAAGGGAAAACGAAAAGCTAAAAGTCAAGAAAACCCTAAGTTGACACCTGATGAAAAATCTTCTCAAGGAATTTTAGGAGGTTTGTTAACTCTTGAGGAACGAGCCGAATATGCACGAGAGCGAAGATGTTTTGAATGTCACATTAAAGTCCATATGGAAAGAGATTGTCCTAAGAAAGCATCCAACGAACCTAAAGAACACACAGAACCCACGTCCTCTGTTAATGCCATAAATGAGAACACTAGTGTGTCCCAAGTTTCTAATGATCATCTAGTTGATGAGTCTCTCATGAAGTGTTATGGTCATGTGAATTGTCAACGCATTGTGATCTTGTTTGATTTTGGTAGTATGCATGATGTGATTGGTGACTCTCTTGTAGAAAGAGTCAGCTTGGAGGTTAGCCATACCACTCCTCTCGAGGTGTCGGGCTTTTGGGTATGGACTCTCTCATTACACGAGAATGCCTTGATGTGTTATTCACTGTTCATCAAGCTTCCTTCAGTAGAAGATTTGTTGTGTCTCCTCTCTCAGAGTGTGATATGATTTTGGGCATTTGATGGTTTTGTGAACATAACCCTCTCATTGATTGGGCAGACAATACGCTCACTTTAAATGCCAAAAGTGACCTCTCATTAACATTCGTGGTGAGGAGGGTCTTCATTCTTTACCCCTCATTTCTTATGTGCAGGCAATGTTTGAAAAGAAACATGAGAAGAAGACTCTCTCAGTCCTTTCATCTCTGAAGCACGACACACATTGTTTGCATGATAGAGATGTGATTGTTTGCAAGGATGATCATTTGAATGATGATGTTTTTAGTGAAGCTAACCTCATTGCAGATACGATCAATCACACAGGACCGATCTCGACTCTCAAGTCGAGGTCCAAAGAACCCATTCAGGAAGTACTTTGTGTTCGCATGATTAGTCAACACGCATTGTTCGGTTTCTTGTATTTTCGTCACCGTCTTTATGTGTTCTCTTCTCACAGGCATGCCGTATTGTACGATGCACATATGCGGACCACTCTTGAAAAGAAAAAAAGTTTGCATTCAAGGAATTCACATTGTTTCCCGATTGTCCGTTTTGTCAATCGCTTTTCCATGTTTCTTCCTTAGTATGACACAATCTTAGAAAGAGCACGAGCACGGTTGTCCATCAAGCATCGGCATTTCCGTTGTGATTTGCCACAGTTGAGAGGTTTAGGTCGAAAAGTCAAGTTTCGATCCCACTTTTTGCGTGTGTTTGGTAAACGGTTTGGCACTTCGTCACTTTGTTCATTTGCATTGCATGCACAATCATTTAGGAAGAATAGTATTTTTCCAGTTACTCTACATGGAATGGGTATGTTTATGGTCTTGTGTTGGAAATGGTTTTAGGAATTTTTCTCCTCGGAGATTCTTAAAGAAGGTGCATCCACGACCATAGATGTAGTTGGAGCATTGGAGCTGCAACAGATCACTTTGTGTCGCTTTCGGCGCGGCCCAAAGAAGCAAGCATTGTAGACCTTCATGAAGTTCAAGTATCGCACGACCCGCCATCAGAGTGGGCCGGCGAAGAGTTCTTCGCAGGATTCCAGGAGTTGTTGGCGCACTCCCTCGATGCCATACAACTCGGTACCAGTACCTCACTTTAAAAAGGAGGGGATATCACGTGCACATCTAACCCTATATGCATGTGGACAAGCTATCCCAGTTCTAGAGTTTAAGTTAGCCTAGGAAGTGTTCTGGCGCCCTTGTGAGTCTGTGCGCAGGCCGTGCATGTCTAGGCACTTAGAATAGTTGCATACCCTCTGATTGCATACAACATGATCAGTAGCATGGCATTCAATACCCATATGAGCTTTTTCCAGAGCATAGAACCCTTTTTGCCAAAGTACACATTTTTTACTTATTAATAAGTGACTTTTGTTGGAAAAGTAAGTAGGGCAATTTACTAAAGATCTATAAAAGAAACCCATTGGGCACTCAGTAGAAGCAAAAGAAGCAAGGACACAAGGAGGTAGTCACCCTGCAGTCAGGCAGCACCTCAGCAGGAGCCCTAGCTGTTGGGAGGTGCAAAGGGAGGCACCACCAACCCCAGCGGACGCCACCTGTGAGCCGACGCCCTTCCAAGCGGGTATGGCATTTTCTAGGGGAAAACCGTCGTGTTATAAGGGCAGTTTAGCATGGTGAGCGATAAGTTACCTGGAGGAGGCAACTCTGAAGGGAAGGCCGAAGCAAGTCCTACAATACCTGGGCCTCTGAACAGAGGTACTTGGTGGCTGTCACACCCATAACTAGTCAGCGAGATGAGTCTCTCAAGGGCATTGCCCGAAGAGTGTAGATAATTCTGGCCTCTTGGGGAAGCAAAGCCTCACGTAGTCCAAAGGAAACTAGTGACAAAAGCGTCTACCCTAGGAGCTTGGGTGCATAGTCCTGGTCGTTCTTCTTGTGCACTTTTTTGGTGTATGGGGGGAACGGCCGGGAGTGCCCAACCCGACTCCTAAAACAAAACAAAAAAGCAGGAGCCCTAGCGTTTTCTCAAGAAGAAGAAGACCCAGATCAGCCTGGCATTTCCAGATTTCAGCTGATTAGCCTGGCGTTTTCAGATCTCAGCGGACAGCCTAGCGTTTGGAGATTCAGCCGAGACAGCCTGGAGTTTTTGCTTTTCAGCCCTTAACCTCGTTAGATCTGACCCGATCCAGTAGCAGATCCTTGCTGCAAGTGTCACTTTGTTGCAGATCTGCTAGACAGTTTTCAGCCCAAAACAGCCCTAGCGTTTTGCAATTCAGCCAAATCAGCCAGCGTTTTGCATTTTCAGCCATAGTTCGACTTGGCAGTTGCAGATCCAAGCCGCAATGCCGCCACTGTAGCAGATCCCCAGCAGAGCATCCAGCGTTTTCAATTTTCAGCATTGACGCTGTCGTCGTTGACACCATCGTCGTCGTCGACATCGTCATCGTCATTGCAGTCCCTATCTTGATGACGGCACCTTCGTCATCGTCATCGTCATCGCAGATCCCTATCTTGATGACGACACCTTCGTCGCCATCGTCCCAGATCTCGGACTTGGGCGACGACACCATCGTCATCATCGTCATAGTCTCCATCGTCATCATCGACATTGTCATCATCCAGTTCACAACATCTAGACCATTGTACCAGATTTGTGCAATCTTTAGCATAGACCTCTCTCGCCATAGAGAGGTGGGCCCTTGGAGGAGAGTTTGAGAACCGTCTGTTCTCTTATCTCTCTCTCTCTCTCTCTCTCTCATTCTCAACACTGTCATTCACAGTAACATTCACTTTGTTCGTGATCATTGCACTTGTACTCTCTCTCTAAGAAGAATAAAAGGCTCTCCCTTCCGTAAGTAAAAGGAACCCTTGAGCACAGTTCGGAGCACTCATCCTGAGCACTATTAACATTCACTTCCGTTGCACCTTACATTGGATGTGATGGCTAAGTGAATGAGAACTGAATGAGATCTTGGGTTTAGGGATTAAAATTTTAACCCCTACCAACTTGAAGATATTATGAGCACTAGCCGAGGGGTCCAACCCAAAACTATCAAAAGCTAGACATCTGGGACTGATTTTCGTAAAACGTGTTGATTGCTGATGTGGCAGCTGTACGGAATTCTGTGATTTGTGCTGACAGTGCTGGCTGTATGGATTTCCGAAAAATGTGCTGGCAAATTTTGACAATTTTGTGTGGACTTTTGGAGCAGATGCTTTTGACTATTAGTGCTTGTGGATCTGATGCTTTTGGGGCTTTGCTTTTGGGCATCCCTTGTAAGTTTAAAGAGCCCAGAGGGCCGCTCTTTTGGAGAGCATTTGGACGTAGAGTCTTAGAGAGTGTTGAACCCTCGGGGAGTTGTACTTTGCGAGGCTCAGAAAGGATGTGGATCACTTGTTTAGTGTGTCGAAGGTCAAGTTTGACAGACACAAGGCACTAGGTCTCTTCAACCTTTACCCATTCCTCATTGAACTTGGGAGAATTTAACCATGGACTTTATTTTTGATTTTCCAAACTTAGGCCCATTTCATTTCATTTCATTCCAATAAAGAAGACAATGAAAGGCGACCATTTGGCCGAATTGTTTGTCTCATAGATTTTTAGACTACATGGTATGCCGGAGTCTACTGTGTCGGATAAAGATTCCCGATTCAAGAGTTTGTTTTGGCGGGCATGATGGGAGATAAAGGCACACGGCTTAATTTCTCGTCCTCGTTTCACCCACTGATAGATGGGCAAACAGAGATAGCCAACTCAGTGGTTCTAGACTTATTGAAGTCATGAGTCTTCGACCAGAAGACTCAGTGGGAGAAGTTCTTGCCCTTGGTGGAATTTTCCTATAACAACACGGTTCACACATCTACGAGGAATGTGCCATTTGAAATTGTTGAAGATTTTTGAAGCAGATCAGTATACACAGGATCTGAACTCTGCTTTTGCCAAGGTAAGGGAGGCTTTGCAAAAGTCCCAAGAACGGCATAAGAAGACAGCGGACAAGCATCGACATAACTTGTAGTTGAAGGAAAATGATTGGGTGCTACTCAAGTTTGAGAAGGCACGACTACGAAAGTGGAAGGGTAAGGAGAGACTTTTTCTGAAACTAAGTATGAGATACTATGGAACCTTCTGGATACAAGAAAAGATCAATGATGTGACGATGTGACAAGTTGACAGTATCCTGTTGTATTACTTTGTTTAAAGAAGTACTTTGAAATGGGAATTGTTACATGTGCTCTCTCATGTTTGTGTGTTTGCGTATGTGTGTGAAAGATGAAATGGCTGCAACATTTTATCTCAGTCATCTGAGGGTGATGTGAACGTGATAGTAACAAGATTTAGTAGATCAAGACAGCCGCGAAAAAATAAGTGCGGTTTGGATGTGATTGCTAAATAAGCTACAATGATCATGATTCTCATCCAAGATCTCCATGGGAATAGTGATGTGAATGTTCTGTGACTATCGTCTTCGTGCTTTGCTACTTAGAGTCATTGTCTATTGAACTAATTTTTGTACTATGTTTGTTTTTGAGGCATAATCGAGGGCGATTACAATTCAAGAGGGGGGTATGTCACGAAGTGATGATGTGGCATGGCCTAAAGAACAGAGCCCGACCTAGGGGTCCGAAACCCTAGTGAAATGAAGCGAAAGAAGTTGTTCCAATTTGCAACCGAGTGGCCCAAAGAGGGTTAGGTCTAAAAACCCAACCCTCCCAACTTGCAGATTTCAAATAAAGCAAGGGACCCAATTGGCGTAGCGGCTGCTGACGTGGCAGGTTGTACGAACAGCCCCGGATTTTGCACTAATTGCTGACGTGGCAATGCATGGATTTCCATGTTTTACGAGATCAGCCCAAGCGGTGCCAGCTTTTGGAAGTAGCTTTTGGGACCCAATGCTTTTGAATCAAAGCTTTTCATTTAACTGCTTTTGGCCAGGAGCCTATAAAAGTGTGCCCAGGGCCTCCTCTCCACTCAGACTAGCTTGGGAGCGCTGAGAGGAGGACCCTCGGACATTGTACTTTGCGAAGTCTAATAATAAAGAAATACCGAGAAAGGGTGCTAATCTTTGGGGCGAGTGCATATGGGCGCGGAACTACGCCGTGCCTCTCTCTCTCTCTCTTTTTTTTTGTGGAAAAATCAGGGCTATATATTACCGAGTACAATATGATCCCCAACGGATGCCAAAATAGCCTGTCACGTGGGGTGTACAAACTGAATGTAAGGGTGAGAGCCACTATAGTGACAACTCGGCTAGTACAATCTCATGGTGGTCTGTGTGATGAGTGGAGTAGAAACCATTGAGGGGGGGCATAATGCCATATAATTTTACCACCTGTAAGTGTGAAAAAGAGTGGAGCTCGGGCCCAACGTCGAAGAAAGGCAAATCGTCGAGCCTCGGCTGCTCTAGATGTACCTGAGGAAGAATCCCACTGCCAAATCAGGGTGTGAATGATGTCCAGCCAAATGGCAGTAAGGATATCCTGAAGGAGCTGTGGAGCTGCACTGAGAATGTGAAGACAACGAGCTCTCCAAATATTCCATAGTGTAATACTAGTGATAATTGAAAAAACTTCATCACGTGTCTGAGGATCCCCTTACCATGCGATCTGTGGTAACATAGCCAAAGTTCCTCGCCGATAACCAGTCGAGGTAAAGCATAAGAGCTGGATCTGTGTCTGAGCCCTCATAGAAAAGATGCGGTCCGGGCATCGGCATCAACCATGAGACAGAGCCCCAAGTGAGAAATCCATCCTGAACACCTGCTCTGCTAAGTAAAAAGCAAACTGGTAGCCACACTATGAGAAAAGGAGCATGACCAAAGACAGTGGACTGGTGACTCATGTAGTCGCGAAGGACATCGAGTGCATAACGGATCATGACCCATAGTAGCTAGCCAAGTCCCAACTTGAAGTCCTGCATGTGCAATCATCCACATGAAAAAAGAAATACGACGAGCCGCATGTAAATCCCAGATGGCTGACCAAAACTGCTGTAGATAGGCATGGGAGAGACCTGAATGTAACCAGAAACGCATACGAGTGGGTTGCTCTGGGTGCTGTCTCATCAATGCTAGTCTTCCAAGTCTGACAGTGTACTCCAAAAATGATACATGTGCACCGGTGGGGTTAGAGTGAGGCCAATGCCACTCTCTTGGGTCCCAATAAAGCTGAGATAAGGCACGACCCTCCCACACCCAAAGCCTCCAAAGGGCGGCATCAACGGATGCGAAACGGGGGTCAACACAACGACGCTTTCCGCGAGAGCCAACTACTCGTATGGCCTCCCATCGAGCGCCGGGGTAGACAAGGTGCGGAGAGGTGGTAGCAAATGTCAATCTAGCATGAATCCCCTGAGAGGAGTCTGAATCAAGTGTGAACAGCATGGTGTCTAAACGAACTAATAAGAGAGTGCTCTGAGCAAAGAGACCTTCCCAGCCACTATGTGGAGGCATCTGAACCGTGCCTCGCATGACTGCGTCCCACTGTGAAGGAATGGCGGAGTCAATCTCAAGAAGTCTGTCTGTCACCCTGCGACTAATGTCATAATGTTCTCCTACAAAATCTGCATCGAGCATACGCGTCTCATGAAACAACCGCATAGAGGCAGCAGGGCCAGTGTCCCAAGCAGCCCAATCAATGTGAGTCCTCTCTCCAAGATGACGGGGTGGGTTAACCGAAGAATCAAGAACTGCATCATTCCAAATGAGAGGCTGGCGCTCAATCTCCTCACGACATGAGGGAGGTGAGCGTATGAGAGCTCGTCGCATGGAAACCCAAATCTGAAGGAGTGATCGGATGAAGGGTGAGAGAGTGCTGGTGGACAAGGGAGCATCCGTAAAGAGAAAACGATACCCTGTACGCCAAGTATGACTATCTCTAGTGCCGAGGCGTGGAGTTGCTGTGCAAATAGCGGCCTGAAGAAGCATCTTCCAAGGTTCTTGGCCGGGAAAAAGACCTCGAACAATAAGCTTGGTAAGAAGGGCGCGACTCTGTAATTCTGGATCAATAATGCCAAGACCGCCCTCTGACCGAGTTCGAATAATCGTGGATCAGCGAACTCGAGCACGAGTATCAGTAGTCCCATCTGTGCCACTCCATAAAAAGTTCCTCACTAGTCTGCGGAGCTGAGCTATCACTCCAGAATGTAGCATCCAACAAGAGGCCGTGTACCATATTGTAGCCAGAATGACCTGGTTGACGACCAATGTACGGCCAGCCAACGACAGATGACGTGAAGACCAATGACATAGCTTCCTGCGAATAGACTGTAGAACGGGTGCAAACTGCTGCTGTGAGGAAACGTCAAATCCAACCTGAAAGCCCAGATATCTGCATGTCTGATCCGGCTGCAGCCATGTGAAACCATCAGCTACCCCCCAAGTAGGTATGTCATCACTGCCAACCAGTAACCCATAGGATTTATGCCAGTTAATACGTGCACCACTGGCAATGCAAAAAACTGTCAAGGCCTCCCGCATGGCATCAAGAGTTGCTAGCAAATAGTGCAACATCAGCATAGTGTCATTAGCGAACTCCTGATCGATAAGGTCCGGAGCCGAATGTACTGGCATGGTCAAGCCACGAAATGCATGACTCTGAGCACGAAGAAAATCTGACATAGTCTCTCCAACAAACAGATACAGATATGCTGCTAAAGGACATCCCTGTCGGACAGATCGAGAGAGCTCAAAACTGCGACTGACACGACCACCAATAGTAATAGCACTGCTGGCAGTCCTGAAGAGAGCGGAAATGCCTGCGATCCATCGCGAGGGGAAACCCATCTTGGCTAATGATCCTTCGAGAAAGTCCCACTCAACACGGTCGTATGCTTTCTCAAAGTCAAGAATGAAAAAAGCGAGAGGTTCAGAAGATGATCTGGCCCACTCTACTGCCTCATAAAAAGTGAAGATATTATCCAGTATGCATCGATCCATGACAAAGCCTGTCTGAGAAGTATGAATAATATTTGGTAAGAACGGTCGCAAGCGATGGCTGATAAGTAACGCTAATATCTTATAGACCGAAGGGAGTAGGGTAATAGGTCTCCACTGGCGGAGCTGAGTTGTGTCACGGTGTCACCCCCTTTCGGAATAAGAGATATGAGACCTGAGCAAAGATCCAGATGCATATATCCTGATGCAAAGATGTCCTGACAACCGCGAAGCAGTGGTATATGCAATACATCCCAATAAGTAAAAAAGAAAGCTCTAGTGAGGCCATCCTCTCCTGGGCAGGAGGATGGATCTAGACTCTCAATAGCAGCATGAAGCTCTGCAAGTGTGAAGGGTGCCAACAAGATCTCCGCCATAGTATCTGTACAACGGCGTCGAGTGTGATGCCAGATCTGCTCACGTGCAAGTAAAACCTCAGTAGTGCATACATCAGCAGTGAACAATGCCTCAAAATAATCTGCAGACATATCAAGAATAACATCAGGATGCATATGAAGTGTCCCCTGAGCATCGCACAAAGTCCGAAGGGTGGTGCCAGGAGGGCGCTCTTTATGCGCAGCGAAGAAGGCTTTATTCATTCGATTAGCTTTAGCTATCCGATGAGATACTGAAGCATGATGAGTGAACTCAGACCTAGCCTCCTGTACGCGATGAATTTTCTTTGTGAGCTCTATCTGTCTAGCAGCGAGATAAGCATCCTGAGGCCACTCCTCAAGCAAGCGCTGTGTGGAACCAAGAGGAATGTGAAGATCAGACTCACGTACTCTCAACTGTCGATGAATAATAGCAGTATGATGACGGCAGTAAATACTAGACTGAGTAATGCAATGAGCAAGGAACTCTCTAGGGGGACCACAATAAGAAGCACCCGTGGACCATAAGTCACGAATCTGTTGTTGCAAAACTTCAGTGGTGAGAACACTGTCAGGTATACGGCAGCCCCGTCTCTGTGCAGAGGATCTAGTGAAGGAGATAAACAATGAGATGGGTAAGTGATCTGAGAGGCTGGTCCCTCTCCAAATAGTAGTAAATCCACCTAGAGCTGCTGCCCAAGGGCCAATGTAAAAACGATCAAGTTGCTCTAATAATCTCCCCTGCTGTCTCTGAAACCCCCACGAGTAATGAAGTGTAGCAGGGTGATGACCAAAAGAGGGTATGTGCCATGCATCAACACCTTGAATAGCTAGAAGAAATCGATCCCAATCTGATTGCTCATCGGGAGAGATGGATGATGGAACAGGAGGAGTGATGGATCGCCAATCAGAGTCGCTTTCGACATTGTTGAAGTCGCCTCCTACAACCCAAGAGTCTACAGCAGGTAGAACAATAGCCAAAGAGGCCCAAAAGGTAGCCCTCTCCCGAGGAGTAGTGGGTGCGTAGACTGACATAAAACCAATGATAGAGTCCTGAATCCGAAGAGACACATAGATTGCTCTGCCAGCGACAAGGGTGCCATGCTGCTGAACTGAGGCCAAGTAACGTGGCCCCACTGAAATGCATACACGGCAACTCTGTCCATGAATGCCTAGAGTAGGCTCCCAAAAAGTGTGAGCGCCGGAGGGCATGAGATTACCAAAGGGGGTGGCAATCTTATGCTCCTGTACTAGTAATATATCCACAGTGCCTACTACATGAGCGTGTAAATCTCTGCGAAGTAAAAGCTTGCGGGAACCTCTTACCCGAGAAGTCTGTAAACCATTAGCATTCCAAGAAACTACATGTAAATCCATAGTCTGCATGAAAGAATTGGTAAAGCATCTGACTAACTGCGCATCTTCTTGGAGGCAGTTGGGCCATCCAAGGGGTGAGCTTCGGGCGGTAGGAAAGCAACCCGCAAGCCTTCTCTAAAATATGGCGTCTCATTGCACCAACTGCGGACCTCAGCTTGTTTACATTGCATTAATGATGGTGCAGCTTTGACACCCCAAATGCGCATAGACATAGGAAGCACCACATCTGAGGATACATGAGTGACCATAGGCAATGAATAGCAAGCATAAACATCACTCCATTCGATAGCACCAATACAGGAAGGGAAGTGTGGAGACAGTACATCCGGAGCGGAAGTAGACAACCATGAATGAAGCTGAGCCATAGATTGAGCATGCACAAAATGTAGAACCTGATCCTCAGACCATTCCTGAGCTGCGAGGAATGGAAGGAAAAAGGAATGGGTGGGCTGAGAGCGACTGCCTATTAAAGAGGAAACACAACCTGGTTTGTGATGCATAAGGTAGAGCTGTACCCGCAGTGGTCCTTCTGAGTCACCACACATTTCAGCCCGATGAGTGCCCGAGGAAAGAGGACAGGAGCTGAGAAAACTGCGAGGGACGTAAGTATGAGCGACTGAAGGAGGGGGAGGACGAGAAGGTGGAAGGGGGGGAGCAAGGGCGAGAGGGAGAGAAGGAAAAGGGAGAGGTAATAGCGGGGAATGATCCATCTGCATGGGAATAGGGATCTCGGGCAGAGGAGAAGGAGCGGGCGGGAGAACGGCAAGAGGAGGAGGAGCTGGTAGCAGAGGTAAGTGATCCTGTGCTGAAGAGGAAGAATGGCGAGGAGAAGCAAGGGGTAATGGGGTGGTGGAAACTTGAGAGGGAGCAGGAGAGGTAACAGTGGGGGTTGCATGCTGTGTAGGTTGCTGACGAGGACGGAATGAATGGTTACGACCCACTGTCTGCCATGCATTCTCAGTAGGAACTGAAGCGGAGGGAGGGACATGGAGGGTCGAAGCTCGAGGAGCACCTGCAGGTTGTCGAGGTGCTCGAGTAGTAGTAGGAGGAACCAGTTGTTGACGCTGACCACGTGACTGAGCATGAGTGCCAGGAGCTGGCTGTTGTTGTCGCCGATGGCGGGGCAGGAAGGGGCAATCTCGTGCCAAGTGTCCCATCTCGTGACAACGTAAGCACTGCCCTGGGTGACCAGTGACTACCATTCGGCAAGAGTAGTCTCGATCGCGCACAGCCACAGTAACTGAATCTGGTAATGAAGTATCCCCAAACACCAGGACCTGAATACGAGGTGGACCAGAGGAGAAGATGCAGGATCCTGGAACTACTGTGCCAAAATGAGCAGCAATCATCTGAAGGAGATGCTCATCAATAAAATGGAGAGGCATATTCGGGAAGGAGAGCGTCAGAGGGAATCTGGGAATAAGGTGTCGACTGTCAAACTCCTCAGTAGTAAACTCGGGATACCACCTTGTCAAGTATATCATCCTGCGATCAGAGAGTATCGGAGACCGAGCCAGGAGAGCTGAGGCAGTGGCGGGATCTGAAAGACGTACCATGAATATGCCTCTGCCAAGAAACGTAAGCTCCGAGACCTGTCCCTGAGTAGTGCCCAATGCAGACTGACACCAATCACGTATGGAAGAGCGAGGTGGAGACTGTCCAATCATCCGACCAACCAAGGCATGCTGTGCCAAGTGTTGTATTTTGGAGTCAATGCGTGTCAACAGGTCGCCAGTACAGTCCACGCGACAGGCAAGTGGTGATGGAGCGCCGTGCATAGCACTCGAGACCGGCAAAGCCGCCATGAAGAATGGGCTAGACTGTCGAACGGGAAAAGAAAGACCCGAAAGGAATCTTGGACGCTTTCTCTCTCTCTCGCTTCCTCTCTTTCTCTCTTTCTCTTGCAGGTGGTAGTCAGGAAAAAGAAAGACCCGAAAGGAATCTTGGACGCTGCCTCTCTCTCTCTCTCTTTCAATCTATTCAAAGTTTGGCACATTTATTTGCGGTTTCTCACGTGTGTTGCAGTAGATTCTCATCTTGGAGTGTCGATTTCTATTACAGCGTCACTTTGAGATGTTTGATTGATCAGGTGAGGGTGAGGAATAGAAAGCTATATTGTTGCTTTGAGGACTTTTGCAAAGCCTTCGTCAAAGTGCCACAGAAGAGGCTATTCCGGCACTTATAGTCACTTGGTTTACTCTTAGAGATGACATGGGATATCTATTGTTTGTTTGAGTGGATATCTGGGAGAGGCATATGCCCAGGAAGTATTTCGGAGAGTATTAGCACCGTCCGTGTGAAGCAAGAATGTTTGCTCTCTCCCACACTGTTTGGGCTATACATCGATGAGGTGGCCGACTTTTTAGAACATCTGTGTGGAGACAAAGTCGACTTATCAGGTACACCAGTTCATATCATACTATATGCTGATGACATCATACCGGTTTCTAAGTCTCTAGGAGGACTACAACAACATCAACATGCCCTAAATGGTTTTTGTACACAAAGGAGCCTCATAGTGGACTTGGGAAACCCAAGGGCATGGTATTTCGTACATCAAGGCAGGGCAGGAGCCATGCTACATTCACACTAGCAACAGGCCAGGTAGACGTGGTCACTTCATAGGTATATCTAGGGGTCGTTTTCCTTGCTACCTCCAATATGAGATCAACTGCTAAAGCCAGATTGACACGAGGTTATGCCTTAGTTACAGGGAATGGTCCTTTTCAGGCTTTGTTCCCTGTTCCCATTCCAACTTCCCGTTCCAAAATCACCATTTAGCGTTTTATCCGTGACATAGAATGTCAATTCATGTCCATTTCCATTCCCTGTACGGCGTTCTGATTTCTTGTTCTTGGTAACTACGGGTTATGCAACTCTAGCCATGCTAGAGAGAGAGTGCCATCAGGCACATTTTTAGGTGCCCCAGACTAAGAGGTGGCTGTTCGGCTCTTTGAATGCTTCTGCATTGATGTATGTAGCACACCAGGTCTAGCTGCTCGTTGGTGGATTCAGATTGAGCTATGGCATCATATCCCCCTTTACCTGCTATCGTATGCTTCAGGCAGTCACCGCTCGCATTTTTTGTTTCAGTGTTATTTCTGTTCATTTTATCCTTCTTTTTGGGATACCAGAGGAGATATCACAGTTGTACATTTTACCCTTCTTTTTGGACCAGAGGATATATCACAGTTGTACATTGATTTGTCTCATAGGCTAAGTGCAGCCTCTAGGATTTGTTACTGCTAACCACGGCATCCCCCCCCCCCCCCCCCCCCCCCCCCCCCGGCGTCCTTTTCACGGTGCCAAACCCCTCCTTTCCCCTTGCTGCTTTTAAAATGAAGAGAGAAACGAAGTTATTCTGTTTTGTCTGCTGACAAATCATTAACATTATTGCATTGAGTTGTTGCTCTTTTATCTCAGATTGTGTGACTTCCATGCTGAAGCATCATAAGGACTAATTCTAATGTGTGTATTTGATTGACAGTCAGTGTTAGTGAGGTTGAAGCCCTTTATGAGCTTTTCAAGAAAATCAGTAGCTCTGTTATTGATGATGGGCTTATCCACAAGGTGCTGGTAGTGCACTTTTCGATCTTTTACCAGAACAGGATTTTTGGTCTGCAGCAGGTTAATCTTTGTTCTTTGTTTATTTCAGGAAGAGTTTCAACTTGCTCTTTTTCGGAACAGCAAACGTGAGAACCTCTTCGCCGATAGGGTATATGTTCTATTTGTATTCACTTTAAGGCATCCTTTTCAATGCAGTAATTTTAATCAAGCCTTGTATTTGTGGCTCATGTGCGAACTTGTTTACGTGGCAAGAGATTAGTTCCACATGTGGAAGAAAAGAATTGATGAATATAATAGATTTTGTGGAGATGCTACGGCTGTTGGTCAGTTTTTGGATTTTGGATCGAATTAGCCTCTCAGACGTGACCTGGATCAATTGTCTTAAACTATCATACACCTTTATATTAATTCAAATTAGCATCATGCTGTCTGTCAAAGTCTTCTCTTATGACTTTGTTTTCTGCAATCTTGTCCTTGGTGGGGCTTGTCTGTTATCAGCTTTTGTTGAGGCTGGTCATTTGTTTCCTTCAAACATTCTTGCATGTATAGGTAATAGTAGCTATTTTTGCCATTTTAGGATGTGGGGTCATTGTAGGCTTGAATAATTTGTCTCATCTTGCTTTTTCTTTTACTATATCATTGTGTTCGCAATGGAGTGCACTTGTATTCAGTGTTTTGCAATCACTCAGGATGCTTTTTATCCATTGTGAGGAGCCTCGAGCATTCATTTGACTTCTCACCTCTATCAGTAGCCAGTATTTTTTCCTCAATATACCTTTTTCCATTACCAAGGAGTTCCATCCGAATGCCATTACCTTTTTCCTCAATATACCTTTTTCCAGTACCAAGAAGTTCCATCCGAATGCCATTACCTTTTTCCTCAATATGCCTTTTTCCATTACCAAGGAGTTCCATCCGAATGCCATTGGCAAAATTGAGTTTAGCACAGCTAGCACACATGCAGGAGGTCATGCCAGAGATTCAGGCAACAAGAGAAAGAGGGAAGATTGCCTTTTACAGAGATGGGAGAGTAGTGATCTTAGACAGACGCACCACCTGATGGTGCGAGACCTATGGGACTAAAATTAAGATAGCTGTATGGAACTGCAATGGGTCTATGAGTTGTTTGAAAAAATTATTTTATAAGTGGGCAGCCGGTCACTTATCAAAATAAGTGTGAGCTTGCTTAAAAACTCAGTAAAAGCTTGTGACCTGAAAAACTATGCTTACATAGCACTCCTCAGGCGTCCCTGAATGCAACCTCATGCACAGATGCTAGACTTCCTCGCGGGAAAGCATCTGCTTTCCTGGAAAACACTCAAAAAACATCCCGCTTTTCTCCAAAGCTTCTCACAACCCATCTTTATGCATCATTTCTTGTGCACAATTTTTACTCAGGTTGGAATCCTCCTGACTATGGAATATTCACTTTCCGATGCTCTCGTCACCCACCCTCTGATGCATCAGGAAGGTTTTTGTTCCTCTTCCAAGGTCATGTTTATGAGAGTGGATGTGGGTGTTGATGCTGTACTTTTCCCTTTCTTGGCTACCTCAATCCATTTCTTTGGTGCATTTACATTTTGTTGTGGCTTTGTAACTAGTGCTAACCACTTTAGTCCATGACGTTGTTGTTAGAGAGAGAGAGAGAGAGAGAGAGAGAGAGAGAGAGAGAGAGAGAGAGAGAGAGAGAGAGAGAGAGAGAGAGAGAGAGAGAGAGAGAGAGAGAGAGAGAGAGAGAGAGAGAGAGAGAGAGAGAGAGAGAGAGAGAGAAATGAAATGAAATGTTATATTAACGTCTTCAAAAGGCCAAAATGACCTATGAGACCAATCAGTTACAAAATAGTGAATCTAATACCATGTCTGGGTACAAAAGAACTAGAAAAGAACTAGAAGTGGAACAAAATACTACTACTACTACTACAATCTAAAACTACGTGGGTGTAGCAGCTGATACAATAGGTACTTGGTAAACTGGATGTAACAGTGTGTGAAACAAAGATGGAAGAAATGGTGAGGATCCATCCTCATCTGCACTCTGGATGTCGAGAGAGTATGGCTCGAATCTTCTGTTGTAGTCTCCGTCGATGCTGTGTAGCTCCTCTCCTCAGTCGCGGTCGTCTGTATCTCTGTAGCTCCAATGCTCGGTCGATGAGAGTGCCAGTAGTGGTCGAATGAGTGTGGGACGAGCTCTGCAGTGGTGGCTGCTCCTCTGGCTGTCCCATATCTAGTGAAAAGAAATCTGTAATGTGTCTCTGGGACTGCCTCTCTCTAGCTCTCCCTAGTAAAGTGTCTCTATACCTGTGTAACTCAAGTAGATATAGTCCAAGACATCTCTGATCCTCATAACTCATGACCCTAGATAGAGGACCAAAACCCTCTCTGAATAAGCAGTGGAAACGCCCCCGTATCTCATAGAACACTGTGCAATGACATATGTAGTGCAACTCTGTCTCTGGCTCTCTCTGGCATAATCGGCATATCCTGCTGTCTGCTGGTATCCCTCTGAATCTACCAGTCTCAATCTCGAGCTGATGTGAGGATGTGCGTATCTGACCAATGGCACAACGCAACCATGAGACATATGTGTGTCCATGTAGCTGGGTCGAATCACAAACCCATCTCCTGTGAGGTGGAGAAGATGCTCTCTATAGAAAGCCATCTTCGTGCTCAACTCCTGAGGCGGCTCTATCCATGTCCTCCTGGTGTCGAGCTGGATCAGGTCCTGACGAATGAGTCTAGTGATCTCCACCCGTGTAAGAGACAGCGAGTCTAGTGATCTCCACCCGTGTAAGAGACAGCGAGGGTGCCTGAAGAGAATACTGGAAAGGGGGCAATCTGTCCATGGTGAAGCCATGCGTCTGAAACCATGAAGTCATCTGTGCATACCAGCATGAAGTGTCCCCCTGTAGAGCTAACTGTCTGGAAGACTCAAGGGCCAATCTAGCATATCTGTCTCTAGTAGTATCCCATAGGCTGTGCACAAAGGACACTGATCTGGTAAGCGCCTCAATCTCCATGGGGGGGGCAGCTAGCTCTGCTCGAATGATCGCGTGAGGTACGGAGGCCTTGGCTCTAATCAATCGGGAGATCATAGATACCAAGGGCCTCTCCATACGTCTCCAACCATCCTGGCCTACACAAGGTCCCCATACCTGTACCCCATACATCATAGCTGAGGCTACTAAAGTATCAAAGAGCCATAACTTTGTCCGAGGTTCCTGGAACTGAACCTGCGAACACATCCTCTCCAAGCCTCCCAAGGCCGCATAAGCTCTGGTTAGTCTAGTCTTTGCTGCTCTCCCCAAAGAAAACCTCGGCCCAGTGAAGACTATCCCAAGGTAAGTGTATGCATCTGTATACTCCACAATCTCTTGACCATACATGAAGGTCGGTGCCGATCTCCTGATCCACTGCGGTGTGGTGTTAAACACCATGACCTTGGTTTTACCAAGGTTTACAGACAATCCACTATCCTCTGCAAAACTGTGTAATGCATCCAACTGTCGCTGCATACCCTCTGGTGAGTCAGAGATCAAGACAATATCATCAGCATATAACAACAATGGGATCCACGTCCCTGCCAGCTGGGCACCTCTATCACCCTCTCTGTCAATGTAATCAGACACCTCATCAACATACATACCAAATAGAGTAGGAGACAATGGGCAACCCTGTTTCACCCCGATAGTGGAGTGAACTAAGTCAGATATCCCCTCTGGGGTGCGTACATGTCCCATCACTAATCTGTATAAAGCCATAATCCCCCAAATCAACACTGTGGGCACCCCCATCTCCTGCAGTCTGCGCATCAGTCGAGCTCTCGGTACCATGTCAAATGCTTTGCGGAAATCCACAAAGCTACAATAAATCCGTCTCCCATGTGACCTGCCCTCCTCAATGATAGCTCTGAGCGTCAGAATATGGTCAAGAGTGGAGAAACCCCTCCTGAAACCTGCCTGTCCCTTTGCCCGTACACCCTCACCCTCTGCCCAGTTACTCAACTGCTGCTCAATAATGGATGCATACAATCGTGCCAGTGTGTGTCCAACCATAATAGTGCGGTAATTTCCAGGCTCTGTAGGATCACCTGCCTTGAATATAGGCACAATAGTAGACAACCTCCAAGTCTCAGGTAATCCCTCACACATGGCACGATTGAACAACACTGCAAGAACCTCCATCAGCATATCCCTAGCATGTATAAAGTGCTCCGCTACTAGACCGTCATGATCGTAAGCCCTCCTGGTCCTCATCCTGTCAATGGCTCTCTTTACCATCTCAGTGGTAAAGAAGGTGCTCGTAGGTGGACATGGCTCTGTAGGATCTGGAAGGGGATCCTGCCCAGGAACCGTATATAACGATGTCGCATACTGGCCCCACACATCAGGAGAAGTAATCACTGGGGGAGGGGAGTGCTGAGTCTCTACTCAAGAACAACTGATACAAGTCGAAAGCTTTATTAACGTCTTCAAAAGGCCGAACTCGACCTATGAGACAACATCCTATACATGTGTTGATGCGTCAGGCATCGAGAAAAATAAAATGGTACAAACTAAGAACATGAAGTGTAAAGCTACTCCCTGTGGTGTGGTATGATGGAATGTGGTGTAGTATGTGTAATGCGCAGGAGAGAGAGAGAGAGAGAGAGAGAGAGAGAGAGAGAGAGAGAGAGAGAGAGAGAGAGAGAGAGAGAGAGAGAGAGAGAGAGAGAGAGAGAGAGAGAGAGAGAGAGAGAGAGAGAGAGAGAGAGAGAGAGAGAGAGAGAAAGCTTTATTAACGTCTTCGAAAGGCCGAACTCGACCTATGAGACAATATCATATACATGTGTTGATGCTCTAGGCATCGGAAAATTAAAAAAAAAGGGTACAAACTGAAATGAGCCTATACTATGCAAAAGGGTGTGGTAGGGTGGTGCATGTGGTGTACAATGTATAGTGTGGGTCCTCGTGTCGAGGTGTGCTCACGCATCATCAGGCTCAACTAGGGGCTGCAAGGTGATACCACCATGAGATGATAGGGAGGGTATCTAAAAACAAGCAACATATGTAGGGTAGAGAATGTGGTACATCGGTGGTGGCCTGCTTAGGTATCTCTGGAATGCTGGATCCGTTGGTGCTGGTACATGACTCTGCTCTAGATACTGATGGTGTAAGGTTAGTATCCTCGAGATCTCCCTCTGGTGACACCCATATGTCCTGTATCCTGGGAGCCTCGGTCTCCGACGTGCCCTCTGAGACTCTGCCTGCAGAAGGGTAAGCCCTCTACTCTGTGTAGGTAGTGTGGGGGGGTCTGGCCCTGCTCGTCGGAAAAACTGTGTGATGGTAGTCTGTGTCTTGCTATCCTGACTCTGGTGTGGCTGTAACAACTGCTCTCGAACCTCTAAAGCCGCAACCAGGAACTGGCCAAACCTCCTCTGCTCTCGGCCTATCATATGCTGCTGTAATGAGTCTCCAATGCCATATCTCTCTCTCAGCTCTGTATATGCTGGGCATCTCATGACAAAATGCTCCTCACTCTCCACCTCCGTCTGGCAAATCTGGCATGTACGCTCCTCTCGTGGTATGCCTCTGGCTCTGCCACTCTCAATCTCTAGCTGATGTGATGACACTCGTAGCTGGCCAATGTTGACCCGAAGTCGGTGTGGCATGTACTCTTGCATGTATAATGGAATCTCAATGAATCCCTGCTCTGAGAACCTCAGAAAATGCTCATAGTAATATAGCATTTTAGGAGGTAGGGTGTCTGTGGGCCTGCGCCATGTCCTCTGAATATATGTATGCCATATCTCTTGTCTGATGACCCTATTCCGCTCAGAGCGTGAGAGGGTATAGGTCGGGGCTTGGGTGTCATACTGGAGTGGTGGTAGTCTATCGATATCAAAACCGTGCTGAGCTAGCCAATCTCTTGTCTGGGCATACCATGAGCTAGTGTCCCCTGCCTGTGCCATCTCTCTAGATGCAATGAAGGCTCTATGAGAGATCCTACCTGGATCCATATCTTTGAATCTGCGAAGAAGGCAAACAGTCTGAAAGAGTGCCTCTACCAACATCGGTGGTGCAGCCAGCTCAGCTCTAATAATGTCGTGTGGAACTGATGGCTTGCTGCGAATCATCCTGAAGATCATAATAATCTGTGGCCTCTCTATCTGTGTCCATACTGAGTCTGCCAGTCCCGGTCCCCAAATGGCCGAGGCATACATGAGTGTAGGTGTGACCAGTGTGTCGAAGAGCCACCCCTTCGTCCGGGGCTCCTGGAAGTGGGCCTGGTGGCATTGTCTCTCCATCAGAGCTAGTGATGCGTATCCTCTGGTAAGTCTATCTCTGGCTGCCTGTGTCATGGAGAAGGTCCCTGATGCTGCGGTGAATGTAACCCCCAGATATACATATGAGCCTGTCACCTCTATATCCCCTCCAGCTACTGTAAATCTACTCTGTCGACGAATCTGAGCCGATGTATGGAATATGAGAACCTTGGTCTTGCCAAGGTTCACCGTGAGTCCTCTCTGTGAGCAGAAATCATCCAGGGCCTGCAAATGTAGTTGTAGTCTCTCTGCCGTCTCTGACATCAGGACAATATCATCTGCATATAAGAGTATGTGTACAATAGTCCCTGCAATATCCACACCCTCTCCACCCCTGTGCAAGATGAAGTCTACAATCTCGTCAATGTATAGACCAAAGAGTGTAGGTGATAGGGGGCAACCTTGTTTCACACCAATGGTGCTCACAAGGGTGTCAGATAATCCACCCGGGCATCTCACTCTGCCAGATACATGCTCATACAATGCATAGATCCCCCATGCCATCTCCTCTCCAATCCCAAGCGCAGCCAGACATCGGAAAAGTCTCTCCCTAGGTACTGTGTCAAATGCTTTGCGGAAGTCAACGAAGCAGCAATATAATCTCCTCTTCCTCACCCGTGTCTGGTCGATCAGACAACGAAGGGTGAAGATATGATCAATAGTAGAGAAAGCTCGGCGGAAGCCTGCCTGTCTTGGTGTCCTCATGCCCTCTCCCTCTGCTAGAGAACTGAGCTCCTCCTCTAAAACCGCGCCATATAGTTTGGCCAGTATAGGACCAATCATGATAGTGCGATATGTGCTAGGATCCATGGCATCCCCAGATTTGTGGATAGGCACGATGGTGTGCGCTGTCCACGACTCTGGGAATCCCTCTGAAAGCGCGCGGTTGAAGAGGTGGGCAATGAGTGGTGCCAATGCATCACGTCCATATATAAGATGCTCTGCCTGTAGGCCTGCCTGATCTCTAGCCCTCCCATGCTGTAGGTGGGATATAGCTTTCTTCACCATGTGGGTGGTGAAGAAAGTAGATGATGTGGGTCGGGTAGCCGATGGCGTAGGTATGGGTGGCTGTCCTGGGATCTCGTATAAGCTCTCCGCATATCTGTGCCATGTCGCTGGGTCCTGAATAGGAGTGGATGGCCTGGGAGGTCTGATCCGACGCCATGCCTCAGCACTATTCTTGCTCATGAATAAATGATAGATGTCCCAATACTGGTGCTCCTCCCACTCCCGTCTTTTACGACGGGTAAGTGTCTGCATCTTGCGCTGAGCCTGGCGATGTGTAATCTCCCCTCTGATCTCCAGTATATGTAGGTGTCTGTGTAGATCTCGACATTCGTCGTTGTACCACCTGTTTTGTGGCATAGTGCCAGTGCGTGGAGGGTGTGTGTGTATGCGATGTGGGAAACTTTGAGTGGCTGACTCGTGTAAGATGGATGTAATGTGTGTGGTGAGTGTGTCCAGAGGTGCTGTGGGGTCTAAGTGTATAAGGTGCTCATGCAGGTGATGTATATAAACAGGAGTGAGCTCATGAGTGAAAGAAATGGTAGTGTAAGTGTGAGGGGGGGAGGCGGGGGGGTCAGCAAGCTGTGTAGCAAAAAGGGAGAATGTGAGATAAGTATGATCCGCCCCTATCGGTGTGCGTGCAACGCTGAAGGAGTGTATAAGCTCTGCTGTCTGGGTAGAGCCCAACAAATAGTCTACTGTGCTCTCTTCCGCCACTGTGTGGGAAGCAAGTGAATCCCCCAGAATCTGGCCACCTCGCCATCCCGTTATAAATAACGAGATGGTGCCTGCTGCCAAGCTCAAGAAGGTGTCTGCCATATCCAGTGTTGTCCTGTCCCCCATCTGCAGACACTCTACTCACCCCCATGTCCTCTGCATCAAGTGCCCTCATGATCTCCGGCTGCTCCATATCATAGATCTCACTCTGTCGGCTCTGTGTCCTCCCGTTGAAGTCCCCCATGAGGAGGACTTCCCCGAGTGATGTGTAGTGAGAAATGTCCTCCGACAGTCGAGAGTAGGGGTCTTGGATAGCATATCGTGATCCATGTGGTGAAAAGTAGCATATGGCAATGTATAGCCCTCTCTCGTGGGTGAGCTCTAGCCGTACCTACATATAGCATGCCTCCTCGTCTCTACTCATCACCTGTATCCGGTTGTGTAAGCTCTGTTTGAATAGTATGGCCACCCCTCCTGACCCCCGAGCTGTACTCTGTCTGGTGATGGTCCTGTAAGTCGACTCCCACTGGAATCCTGTGACTACAGGTAGTCCTCTCTCTGGGCTCTCATGTGTCTCCGTAAAACATACAAAGTCATGCTCACTGATGATCTCCTCTAGGCGCTCCGGATGTGTCCATATAGAACCATTGTAGTTCCAGACTGCCCCTCTGAGTGGTGTCTCTTGTGCTAGTGTATGTGTCTCATAGGTCCCGAATCCCTATGAGATTGGGCGGCCGTCGATGAAGATTCTACCATCTCGAAAGAAGGCCTTTTTACCTTCTTTCCGTGCCTGAAGGACCCTGGGCATGCATGATTTCCTGTGCTCGATCTGCATCCTAGTGAGGTCCTCGTCCATAAAGATATGGCCGCCCTGGAGGCCTCGTAAGAGCACCCTTTTGCGAAAAAAGGTGGTGCTGTCCTCATTTGCTCGTAACTGTATGATCAACGGGCGAGCTCGAGTGGTGTCACGGCCAGCTCGCCATGCCTTTGTAAAAGGCATAGTCTCTTTGTAGCCTAGTTGGCTACAAAGCTCTCGTGCATCCTCCTCTGCTGAAGGTCCCTCTTTAAGGCCAGTGATCCTAACATTGTGTTTCCTCATCTGGCGCAATCGCTCCTCCTCGAGAGTAAGCTGAACCCTCAAGTGCTCTCCCATGTGAACCTCCTCGCATACCTCCTTCTTGAGAGAGAGAGAGAGAGAGAGAGAGAGAGAGAGAGAGAGAGAGAGAGAGAGAGAGAGAGAGAGAGAATCCTCACGAGAGACGTGAAGTGGGGGAGTTCCACTTCGAGACGGCAATAGCCCCAAAGATTGGAGTTCCTTTTGCTATTTCTCTATTATTGCTTAGTAAAGGTTCAACTCCCTAAGGGTCCAACTCTCCGAGACTCTGCCTCTAGATGCTCTCTGAAGATTGGCCTAGAGGCTCTTATAAACAGTACAAAGGATGCCTAGAGGCAGAGCCCCAAAAGCAATACATGAAAAGCAGGAGATTCAAAAGCATTAGGCCCCAAAAGCAAGCCCCTAGAGAGTTGTTGGTATGCACTGCCACATCATCATGGATTATCACACAATTTTGCTCTCTATGTTTGCGTGTGTTGCTTCATTTTAAGGTTAGGCCCCATTGGCCAAAGTTCTGTAAGTTGTTGGGTGTTAGGATTTTCAATCCTAACCCATTTGATTTTAAGGCCACTCGATTCATGTTCTATAAGTTGGTAAACCTCTTCTTCTTTTTCTTCTCTTGCTAGGGTATAGGCCTCTCGACCGGGATCTATTCCATTGGTTGGAACTCGGTGGTGCTTGTAATAGACTTGGACACTCCAAGTCAAGAATCGACCGCGACAGCACCAAATAACCACTTCAAAACAGTTCACAGTTCACAATTGATTTACACTGGCCCGGCGGAGTTCCGTGCCTAGAGATATTGGCCCCAAAGACTTGTGCCCCTTTCGGTATTTCTTTTTGTATTAATCTGAGTTCAAAGTACAAGAGTGCGGTTGGGTCTCACTCTCAAACTCTGTGTCCAGATGCTCTGAGAAGTGAGAGACCAACTTCACTTATAAAGAGTGACAAGGGATGCCAAAAGCAGAGCCCCGAAAGCTGGAAATTTAAAAGCTGCCCATAAAAGAATCTGCCTCTAAAGGCTTTCACAAATAAAGCAAAAGACTCTTCTCTTTCTGTCTCATCACTTGCGTTCAATAAAGCAAGCAGAATAGTGTTGAAAAAGCAACATCCAAAAGTTGCCATCCAGCCAACGTAAATCAAGCCGCAAGTTCCGCCGCAAATCACGGGACTGTCCGTATGGACTTGCCACGTCAGCAAAACATCGCAATTTTTGAAAAAATGCCATGTGTCACTGCTGCATTTATTTCTCGGGCTTGCCCTGCTCACCGAATCTGCTGCCCATATTGCTATGTGTGTTAGAGTTTGCCAGGTCACCATTTTGTGACATACCCTCCTCTTGAAAGCATTGTAATCGCCCTCGATTACGCCTGCAAAACAGACAGAAGCCGTAAACTGTCTTAGCAGACACTGATTGTTAGTACCTACGTATTAGGAACACACATCTACAACATGTACCAATCGACAGTCACATCACACAACATCATAGGACATCACCAGACATCCAACATTCATTTAGATCTTAGACCATGATTTATTGGCAATGTAGCTAGCAATCGCATCTAGATCCAGTTGGGACCTCATCGATGTCCGATTGACTAACCCCTATTGCAACCATGTCTATTCGAGATCAATTAGCCCAAAATGCTGCAATCATTTCGTCTATCAGCATTCATATTCAGGAATTCCATTTCATAAAGTCATACAGCAGAATACTGTCAGCTCTCAGTATCCCTGAAGCTCAAAGAGACATCAATGACTCTAGTATTCTAAAATTCAAGGCATCTATTGACAAAGGAGCGGAGTAACTCCCCTCTTGTGCAACCCACTGCACCAGATCCGCGGCCAAGCTGAATTCGGGGTTTGATTTGGAGTAGACTATGCTAAACCAAAAGCTTCAAGGTAAAGGTTCACAATCTGAGGAGTATCTGCTAGGTCCTCCTCCGCCATCCACTTTGCATCCAATGCAGGATACTTCTTGAACTTAACCAAGAACCGCCTTCGTACTTTACCCTTATTCTTTCTGTCCTTATGCGCCAAAATTTGCTCAAGAACAAGGATCTCCTCGTTTTCTTCCACTTCGGGTTGCTCATCGGGCTCCCCATCTTCAGTCACATCACCTTTGAAAGGTTTCAAGAGACTCACATGAAATGCGTTGTGAATCCTCAAAGTGTCAAGCAGTTTCAGTCGGAAGGAGACATCATTGATCTTTTCGGAGATCTGGAAAGGTCCGTAGTATCGCATACTAAGCTTTGGAAAAAGCCTCTCCTTTCCCTTCTTCTTTCTCAGGCGTGCCTTCTCAAAACGTAAGAGCACCCAATCATCCTCCTTCAATTTCAGATCGCGACGATGGCGATCCGTTGCCTTTTTCTATCGTTCTTGAGATTTCTGCAAAGCCTCGCGGACCTTGGCAAAAGCCGTGTCTAAGTCGCGCGTATACTCATCCGCTTCAAAAATCTTATCTTTCGTGCTTAGGAAGGGTGGAACCTTCGCAGAACCTTCAACAATCTCAAATGGCGCCTTCCCCGTCGAAGAGTGTATCGTGTTACTGTAGGCAAATTCCACCAAAGGTAGATACTTTTCCCATTGAGTCTTCTGATCCGAGATATAAGACTTCAATAAATCTAAAACCACTGAATTGGCAATCTCAGATTGCCCGTCAGTCTGCGGGTGGAATGATGACGAGAATTGCAATCGCGTGCCAATGTTCTCCCAAATTGCCTTTCAAAACAAACTTGTAAATCTGGGGTCCCTGTTGGAGACAATCGTCTCAGGCATGCCATGTAATCTGAAAATCTGGGCCACAAATAATCTCGCTAAGTGATCCGGCTTGACTGTTTTCTTGACTTGAATGAAATGAGCCTGCTTGCTAAATCTGTTCATAACAGTCCAGATACCATCGTGACCACTCTGTGTTCTCGGGAGATCAAAAATGAAATCCATTTCAATACTTTCCGAGGGGCGGGTGGGTATGGGGAAAGGCTGTAACAATCCCTGTGCTTTATGGCTGTCAAACTTGACCTTCTGGCATACCAAGCAATTGCGCACAAACTCTTCCACATCCTTCTTTAGTCTCGGCCAAAAGAAGTATCTCTCTACCCCTTTCATGGTGGTAGCGATGCCGCGGTGACCCGTAAAAGGTGGACAATGGCATTCAGTCATAACCTTTTCCCTCAACAGCTATGTAACGCACAACATGGTTTTTCTCATTAAGTAGCCATCCTGAATGGAATATCCTGCTACTGTCCCCATCCGTATTCGAGTGAAAACATCTGCAAAACCATATCCTCGAAGCTCCTATGATGTATCGCGGAAATAGCCAGAACTAATGGCTTTCGAGACAAAGCATTTGCCACCACATTCTTCTGTCCATGAACATGGACAATCTGGAAGTGAAATTGTGACAAGATGTTTGCCCACCGCATATGCGTTTCCGATAGCAAACTCTGATGGTCTGTAAAGACAGTAAAATCCGCTCTGAGTAGGTAGTGCCGCTATTGAGTAAGAGCATGGATTACCGCCAAAAGCTCTATCTCATAAATCTGTGCTGTCAATTCCGGCCTTGAGAACAATCGGTTCTTGTAAGCAATGACACGGCCTTCTTGCATTAATACCGCACCCAGACTACGACCACAAGCATCACAATATACTTCAAAAGACTTCTGCAAGTCCGACAGAGTCAAAACTGGTCCCGTAGTCGATTTCTCTTTCAAAGTCTGAAAGGCAGTCACCTCTGTGGGTCCCCACGAGAAAGGGACTGCTTTCTGTGTCAAGATATGCAAAGGGGAAGCAACCTCTGCAAACTTTCGAATGAACCGCCTGTAGTACGAACACAGTCCCAAGAAGCTTCTAACTTTCTAGACATTCTTCAAATCGGGCCAATCACGGATAGTCTCTATCTTGGCCGGATCCATTTGCACTTCTGTTGCTGACACAATGTGTCCCAAAAAGTGTATCTCTTGTGATCTCGTAATTCTTGAAAGACCTGAAGCAGATGATCTCTATGTTCTGCCTCATTCTTGGAGAAAACAATGATATCGTCAAAGAAAGTGCCAACAAATAGCTTGTACTCTCGAAAAATCGTGTTCATCATCCGGTTAAAATGTCGCAGGAGCATTGGTTAAGCCAAAAGGCATCACCAAAACCTCAAATAACCCAAAAGTTGTCCCAAATGTTGTCTTGTCACATACCCCTCACTTAAAGAAGAGTAATTGTCCTCGATTACACTAACATAACTCCAATGCCTCCTTTTTCTGGAACTTCCCTCTTCTTTTGTTATCATTTGTTGAATTTTGTCCTTGGTGTCAAAACTTGATCAATTGGATACGTCAGATTACCCGAATGCTAGCAAACCCTTGCTTAGCATGTCCCATCAATTGCTATATGGACTCGGAATTCTGTAGTAAGTAGTAATCTCGAATTTCTTTGGGTAGTCCACAACAAAATCGCTCGATGTGCTGCTTGAAATTGACCTTTTTGCAGGAAGAGGCACAAAACCTTTCCCAAAATAAATCCAAAGTTTCTCCCTTGGTCATCCGAAGATGATTCCAAGCTGTAATCACATCACGTTTGTACTCCTGAGTGAGGCAAGAGGAAATAAAAAGTCACTTAAATTTTAGCCACTTTGTCGGTGCTTCTTTTCGTAAGTGAAGAGTGGACTACTCTTCAAATAAGATGTTGCCCTCTTGATATTTGAGTGGTCTGAGTAGCGCCCTCTAGAAAAAGCTATGTGAAATTCTTGAATAAAAGCGAGGGCCCTGTGAGCATCTCTAAACCCTGAAAAGGTATCAAATTTTACTTCTTGTCTCCCCTCCTTGAATTCATTGGTCTTTTTGTTCTTATCTTCAAGAAAGTCGTATTGATTTACTCTATAAAAGTGCTTTCTCTTTGAATAAAACATCTGGTCCTCAGAGTCTGAACTCTCAGAAGAGGATGAATCCTCCTCATAAGTGCTAGAAAATTTTCAAGATCTTCGGTGGGATCTGCTTTTCTATGCCTTCTTCTTGCTCTTTCCATGTCTTTGGTTCTTTCGTCGTTTCTTGCCCTTTCTGTCCTCATCACCAGAATCAAAAGAGGAAGAGCTGTTGGAACTATCAGAAGGCGAACTAGACACACCCTTGAAGCGTACATGCTTCTTTTGTTTTCATTCATTTGCAAAAGAAGACCGATGACCCAAGTAACTAGGGTAGGCTGCTCCCTTGCTACGTCTCCTCGAATGCTTCGTGGCCCCTAGAAGTTGGTTGACTCGTTTTTCGACAACTTCGTCGAGTTCATCTTTGGTGAACATCCCTGGAACAAGAGGTTTCTTCAGAGCTGACTTCAAGGGTGGAGCGATGGCCGTACACCACCGGGAATGCATCTCATCAATCGGGTGCCGGGTCAAAAATTTTGCATACTAGGGATCCTTTGAAAACTGGAGCATCTGCTTCGCACAAGCATCAACTTGTTGTTGACGCTACATCTCCATTCGTTCATACTCCGTAAGCCGGGGTGGCCTGTACTCTTTGTCTGCTGTTCCATTAGGATTTTTCGTGCTTTCACTTGATCCAGAATCATCGGGTGGGTTCGTCTGATTCTTGCGGGATTCGTCACTTGAATCCATGTTCTCGCGGTAAAAAGGGATCGAATTTTCCCGCTAGAAGGAAAAAACCGACTGAGCTCTTATACCAATGTAACAGATTTGGACATCCCAAGTTGAGAATCTAGGGCTACACACAAGAGAATCACTTAAAAACACTTCACAACTTCAATCACAATTCACTTGAGTCGACACGGCCCGACGTAGTTCCGTGCCCAGAGATATAGGCCTCAAAGTCTGGCGCCCCTTTCGGTATTTATTTTTATATTAATGCTTGAAAAACGTTATAGAGTGTGAGGGTTCTCTCTGCTCAGCTGCTTGTTAGCAAGACTGAGGTAGGAGGCCCTCTGAGTTCCTATTTAAAGGCTCCAAGGCCTCCCAGAAGTAGTACATGAAACGCTTCAACTCAAAAGTATCATCCCCCCAAAAGTTGGCGCTGCCCTAACTGCAGCGCAAATCATTGAATTCAATACAACTGCGACATTATCAGCTGACGCAAAACGTGGGGCGTATGTATAGCTGCCACGTCAACAGTTTTCTCTCTCTCTCTCTCTCTCTCTCTCTCTCTCTCTCTCTCGCTCTCTCTCTCTCTCTTTATTTCTCTAGTGTCCCCAAGGCCCCATCGGACGGGACCCTATAAGTTGGGAACAACTTATAATTTTAAATCTTGTCAATTTCTGTGGACATGCCATGTCATCATTTTGCGACAAGCTACATCGTTGATCTTATCTAAAATCTAAAAAGGACCATAATATTGCATATTGAGCTTTGGAAACAAATGTTCCTTGCCTTTCCTTTTTCTTAACCTGACCTTTTCAAAGCGCAAAAGTATCCAATCACCAAGTGATTGGGTACTTTTGCCTTTCCTTTTCCTTAACCTGACTTTATCTATAATCTGAAAAGGACCATAATATTGCATATTGAGCTTTGGAAACAAATGTTCCTTGCCTTTCCTTTTCCTTAACCTGATTGTTTCAAAGGGCAAAAGTACCCGATCACCAAGTGAAAATACAAGTTCACGACGGTAACAATCAACAACTTCCTTTTGCTTAGCATGAGTCTTCTCAAGAGCTATCTTTATCTTCCTGTAAGTTTCGTTCATATCTTGCACATACTTGTCTGCCTCAAATATCTTGTCCTTAGTCTGCAAAATGGGTAGGGCTTTCTTCCCTCCTTCCACTATTTCAAATGGCGCCTTGCGTGTTGACGTATGCACAATGTTATTGTAAGCATATTCAACCAATTGTAGATGGTGTTCCCAAGTTGCCTTGTGCTCTGATACATAACATTTGAGCAGATCTAGGACGGAAGAATTTTCCTCGTATGACTGTCCTTCAGTTTGTGGATGAAACGAAGATGAGAACTTTACTGTAGTGCCCATGTTCGCGAGCAATGCTTTTCTGAAAAGACTCGTCATACGTGGATTCCTGTCACAAAATGATGACGTGGCATGGCCTAATAGACAGAGCTTGGACAGAAGGGCCTAGAATCTCTTGGGAAGAAGCTGAAGAAGTTTAACCAACTTATGGCACTTATCCGAGTGGCTCAAATTAATGATTACTAATTTAATAAGTTTTACCAACTTATCGTATCCCGACCGACCTTGAAAATCAAAGCAAAGGACCGAATTGCGTAGCGACTATCGACGTGGCAGGCTGTGCGGACGACTTGGGATTTGCGCTGCTGAAGTGGCAGTGTACGAACATTCGTATTTTACGGGGTGTTGGGAATGGATCGTGCTAGCTATGGTAGATGAAAGAGAAACATAGCGTCAATGCGTGGGTGTGTGTGTAAGCAAGGTTATCACTCAAGTGAATTAGGTTCCAAGATAGAGTTAGCTTGGACTCATAAACACAATCTTGAGTATTGACTTAGCTTAGCACAAGCTCACCATAGACAAGCATGTAGTGCAAAATGGAGTTGTGTTTATTTATTCACGAAATGAGCTTTAAGTAGCTCTACAGCCTTGCTCCAGAGCATGTGGGATAAATCCACTCTCCTCTCCTTGACTCACACTTTTAGGACAAAGCTCACACTTTACAATCCTCCCCTTGAGGTTTGGACTAAGACAAGATACTGAAGATGCATGATCCACACAGGCTAACAAAATCCACATAGATGGTGATATCCACACAGGAAAATAAAGTCCACAAAGGATGGTGATATCCACAGAGGATGGTAAAATCCACACAAGAAAAATCCACAAAGGATGGTGATGTCCACACAGGATGATAGGATGGTATCCACACAGGGAAAAAGTCCTCCCCTACAAGTAGAGAGTCTGCATCTTCAAAATGGGTCTTCATAAAAGACAACGTTGCTCTCGTCTTCATCCTTTTTGTCTTCTACTATGTGAGCTGATCCTCTGTCAGGTCTCTTGTCTTCGTTGCTTCTACTGTTGCTGCTTTCTCCACTGCTACTGCCTCCATTTGAGTAGCACCGAGAAGGAGGGTGTCCCTTCCTACCACATTTGTTGCAAGGTTTGTTTGTGTAGCAGTCTTTCGCTACGTGTCCCATTCTTCCACATTCATAACACTTTCTTCCGTTTGTCGATGTTAATGGCGAATGCCTTCCCCTTGAAGATGTTGCGATAAAAACTCCTCCTGATGAGGTGAGTGAACCTCTTTGCTTTCTTTCTTCTGCTTGACTGAGTTGATGACATCTTGAAATGGTGGTGCTGGTTCCTTTTCTTCAAGAATTGTGACTAAGTGGTCATAAGAAGGTGGAAGTGCACTTAATAGTATGGCCACTTTGTCATCTTTTGGTACTTCAACTTGGATATAAGCGAGCTGCGTGACAATGCTCTTAAGCCTATTCACTAGGCTAGCAATGTCCTCCCCTTCAATCATAGTAACTTTGTAAAGCTGTCTTTTAAGACTAACTTTGCTTCTTTTGGCCCTAGCTCCAAAATTACTTTCTAGGACATGCCATGCATCATGTGCATGCTTACATTTATCTATGAAATGTACGTAGTTGTCATGCAAGGAGGTGATGATGATTCCCAATGCTTGTTTGTCTTTGGCCAAATTCTGTGCACTTGCTATGAGTGTAGATGTCCTAGTGTGCACTCCATCGGGTTCGGCTTGTTGCTCTAAGGCAGTGCTGATGACAGACCACAAACATTTTTTTCATAAGGTAGCCTCTTAACTTCGTTTGCCAAGTGTGAAATCCCTCCCCATTGAATTTTTCTATTCCCTTGTTCCTCATTTGTGCTGATAGAGGGGTCTTAGCTTAGGAGACTCTCCTAGCCAGTGTCTGCCTCTTTACACGAGCACAATTGATGATAGAAAAAATTTATTTGTAAATTTGTATGCTCGGTTGCAAATTTTAAGGGTTCATTGTAAGAAAGAGAGAGAGAGATAGAGAGAGAGAGATTCCCCCTTTTGTGAAGCTCCTCTTCACCGTCGTGTCGGTGAAGCCCCTCTTCACAAGGAGGTAATGTCCTTTGCTTTACGCGGTGAAGCTCATTGCTTCCGATGCTTAAAGGAGTTTTGTCCTTTTGTAGGAATGCTTTAGTTGCTTTGGCTTCTTTGCAAGTGAAAACAACTTCAAGCTTAGCCCTGTGGGACTGGTTGCCTGAAGGTCTCGGAGGCTTGAGGCAGTAAGACTTGGCCCTGGAGGCTTTTGGAATTGGAAATGAAGGCCGCGGGAAGAAGCTCTTACAGGCCCGGGAGCTTGGTTAAGGGCGGACCTCAGCAGGCGTGGGAAGGGGGGCCCAACAAGGGTGGACCCGAAAATCCCTTTAAAAAGGATTGAGCGCGTGGGATAAGCGGGGCACACCGGATAGACGGAGTTAGGCCAGGCGGGCTCTGGGCAGTCGGGCAGAGTAGCCGCTCGCCAGCGGGTCAAGGGCCGCCGGACGGAGCAGTCGGAGTCAGCGCCTGTCAGTTCGTCCGGACCCGACAACGGATTTCAATACCGCTTACCGCAGCAATTCACATCCGCCAGTGGGCGGCCGGGCAGTGGCAATGGGCCCTCAAAAAAAAAGGGTGTTTGACTCCTAAAAATAGGAGATTCACACGACTTGTAGGCAGATTTGCCTTCTCAAGACAAAGAGAAAAAAGGAAATCCCTCTTTGGCATTAAATGCACCACACACACATACACATAAAATTATGAACTGTTGCAGGGATTAGAGAGACTCAGAATGCACTTTGAGTAAAAAGTTGATTAAATGATTAAGTGCTCTAACGGAGCACGATTTGAGCAAGGAGATAGTCGGTAGAGAGCTCTTGCGATAGGCTACGCACACACACCAATCGCAAATGCCAATTTTACTAAAACAAGGAGTAGATTTTGGATGCAAAATGCAAGTTCCTAATGGCAAATTAATGAACTTTGACGCTAATTAAGCTTCCAAGTTCCAATAAGCCAGTGAGTAGTGGCTCAAGAGTCTATAGATCAAGAACATGCTCATGCTAGCCAATGGAATACTAATTAGGTATGCATTATGCAATAGAAGAGAAAAACTAATGGATCTATCTAATGATGATCAATGAATGCTAATTGTACAAACATGCCAATGCATAATAGCAAGCCTAGCTAGCATAACCAAGCTCTGATACCATATGTTGGGAATGGATCGTGCTAGCTATGGTAGATGAAAGAGAAACATAGCGTCAATGCGCGAGTGTGTGTGTAAGCAAGGTTATCACTCAAGTGAATTAGGTTCCAAGATAGAATTAGCTTGGACTCATAAACACAATCTTCAGCAAGGAAGTGTATCTGTCTCTGATGTCATTGTATGCTCTGCACTTGCATACGTAATGCTCCTCGCTCTCAACCTCCTCCTGACACAGTCTGCAGATCCTCTCTGCTCTAATGACCCGTGCCGCTCTGCCTGCCTCAATCTCAAGTTGGTGTGATGATACTCTGAGCTGGCCAATCGCCACTCGGGCACTGTGGGGCATGTATACATCCATATATCTGGGCCTCTGGATAAATCCTTCCTCGGAGATGCTAAAAAAGGAGTCTCTGTAGTATAGCATCTTCGTGGGCAGGGGCTGGTGGGGTGTGATCCAGGTCCGTGTCATGTATCGCTGTAATAGGTCCTGTCTCATAACTCTGTTCCTCTCACTATGTGAGAGCTGTATATGTGGGGCATCTGGATCGTACTGAAGAGGTGGTAAGTGGTCTATGTCCCACCCACATCGAGTCAATAACTGTATCATCTGTGCATACCATGATCCTGTGTCACCATCCTCCGCCAGTTGTCTAGAGGCCTCAAAAGCTCTGCGAGATAGTCTATCAGGGTCCATATCTCGTACTCTGTGAATAAAGCAGACCACTTGGAAGAGAGCCTCTACTAGCATGGGCGAGGCAGCAAACTCTGCTCTGATAATGTCATGTGGTACTGAAGGTTTACTGCGAATCACCCGTGAGAACATCAAGATCTGCGGTCTCTCAATCTGTGTCCGAAAAGAAGTAGAGAGACTAGGTGCCCAAACTACCGCTGCATACATCAATGTTGGTGTGACCAAAGTATCAAAAAGCCACCCCTTTGTGCGGGGTTCCTGAAGGTGTGCCTGATGACACTATCGCTCAAGCATGGCCAGAGCAGCATATCCTCGTGTCAATCTATCCCTCGCTGCTCTTGTCATAGAGAAGCGTCCCGCTGTGCTAGCAAATGTGATACCCAAGTATACATATGAGTCCACCACCTCAATCTGGCCTCCTGTAAGGGTGAAGATCGCATGTCGTCTAATGTGTCGAGATGTGTGAAATATCATAACCTTGGTTTTCCCAAGGTTCACTGACAGCCCTCTCTGTGTACAGAAATCATCTAGAGCCTGTAGGTGTAACTGGAGTCTTGCCTGTGACTCAGACACTAGAATGATGTCATCAGCATATAGCATAACATGGACAAGTGTACCTGAGATGTCAACTCCTCCTCCTCCTCTGTGTATGATGAAGTAAGCTACCTCGTCGATGTAGAGCTTAAAGAGAGTGGGAGATAGTGGGCATCCTTGCTTCACACCAATAGTGCTAGCAAGGGTCTCAGATAGACCTCCTGGACAACGTACTCGACCCAGTACCTTCTCATACAATGCATAGATGCCCCATATCATCTCCGTGGGTATCCCTAAAGAGGACCCTTGGACATTGTACTTGTTGAAGCATAATAATAGAGAAATACCGAGAAGGGACGCCAATCTTTGGGGCCAATACTTCTAGGCGTGGAACTCCGCCGTGCCGTATCGTCTCTCTCTCTCTCAGTTTTGTTCAGTTATTTCAGTTTCTATCGTGTGTGTACCACTAGATCCTTGTCTTGGAGTGTCCAAGTCTATTGTAGTGGTATCAGAGCCCAAACGATTCTTCTTCTACTGAGGATCCAACCCCTTGCAACGCACATGGATTCAACCGACCAATCTCGCGAAGAGGAAATTGTTGCACCCAACCAGTCGGGTGAAGAAGAAAACAACGGGGATTCCATCGGGAATCGACCTCCTTTCGACGAGTGGGGAGAAGAGTATAGTCCACTCCCACCCTCACCTTATGAAAGGATGGAGATGCAGCGTCAACAAAAGGTCAACAATTGTGCTTGTTAGATGCTACAGTATTCCAAGGATCTCCAATACTTGAAATTTTTGACGAGGCATCAACTTGACAAGGTGCATTCTCAATGGCATGCTACCATCCACTCACCTCTCAAGTCGGCTTTGAAGAACAAACACACCGGTAGCATCACGACAGCAAGTGTACTCAGAGAATGAATTTTATGAAGCCGTAGAGCGACGAGTCAATAGACTAATGAAGACCAAGAGGCAGCCGTGGAAAAAGAGTGGAGTAGCAGACTATCTCGGCTACTTGGGTCACAAATCTACCTTTAAGGCTGCGAACGAACCAAAGAAGCGTGCTCTCTTTGAGGATGATCCCAGTTCATCATTGTCCTCTTCAACCATTCCTCTTCTTACGCAAGTGATGAGAGCAGAAAAGACAAGGAAGAGGACAAAGACTCAGAAGAATAAGAAAGGCAAGAAGGAGGCTAAGAAGAGTAGATCCCGCAGAAAATGTTGGAAGCATTTTGCAGTTCGGATAAGGACTTCTCGTGTTTTGAGAGTTCGGATTCCGATGAGCCGATGTACACAACGAAGAGAAAATATCTACAGCGAGCCAACCAGTACGACTATCTTGGGGATAAGGGCAAGAAGGCCAAGGATTTCAAGGAGGGTGGACAGGCTTTGAAGTTAGATACATTTTCAGGATTTAGTGATACCCATAAAGCCTCGCTTTTATCCAGCAATTTGACATTGCTTGTTTGTGAGGGCATTACTCAGAGCACTCCAAGGTATGAAGAGCGACGTCATATCTAAAAGGGAATGCCCAGACATGGTGGTCTACCCTACTGTTATGCAGGGAAGCATCGACTAAGTGTTTGTAGTTCAAGTGGCTCTTTCAAGAATACAAACAAGACGTAATCACCGCTTGGAATCATCTGAGGATGACCAAGGAGGACACACTGGATGTTTACTGTTAGAGATTTTGGAATACTTTTTGACCTCTTCAAGAAGATGACCTTCAAGCAACAAATTGAGCAGTTCTGCTGTGGACTCCCCAAAGAAATACAAAGTTACATGCAACGGCTCATGGGACATGCCAAACAGGGACAAGAACTGACCAACTGGAATAGGAAGAAGGGAAAACAACAGCAAAAGAAACCATCAAGCCCTAGATTGTCAGTAGACTAGCGCAGACTTCAGAAGAAAATTAACAAGCTTACTGAGTAAAACAGGGTCATGACAGAAATGAAGGTTGAAGCCCAGAAAGAAGCTGATTGCTTCGAAACCCTGCTTGAGCCAAAAGATATGCAGGATGCCATCATGCAAAAATATATTTATCATGAACTGGTATCAATTGTTGATAGAATGGAGATCTGACCCTCAATGTGATTGATTTGGAGAATTCTATTGAGACAGCTCAGTACACTACAACATTGGCCAATCAAGCACTTATGGAATATCTGGAGAGCGAGAAAAACCAAGATGAAAACCATGAAGATGAGGAAGAAGATGATGATGATCAAACCCAGGACCAGAGGACTCAGAAGAATGATGATGATGATGATGGTCAAGGTGCAGGGTCACCTGCAGGTGGCTCATCAACCATTAGGAGTAAACCTGGAGATCATGTTGCAGACAAACCAGCTGAGGATCATACACTACCTGTTGGGGACAAATAGAATCCACCTGATCAGCAAACTGGCGGGTAGGCAGACCATAGTCAGGATAAGGGTAAAGCCATCTTGTTGGAAACCGACTATGAGTCTGGCCACAATAACTCCAATGAGATGTCGACATTAAATAAGAGCCTGTAGAAAAAAACTTCTTTAGGTCTAGAAGTTCTTAGATGATGATTCAATATATTCGGGTCTGGAGAGATTTCAGATGCTTTATGTTGGAGCCAGATGCATGGTCTCAGCATGGAAGTTAGCCAGTTATCACGACCAGACAGTTTGCCAGTTGCCTCCACATCCCAGCCGTGTCCAGGTACTGGAAAGGACTCCAGAATGGGAACTAACAAATGATGACAAAGCTGTCAACCCAGCTGCCAAGGACTTAACAACAGCAGATCTTAACTCACTCGGAATTCAGATAGAAATGCTGCTAGGTAACAGGCCAACCTTTAAGTGCATGAATAATATTTGGCAGCAGATGAAAGAAATGCTCATCCGAATGCAAACTGCCAAGGGAGTTCCATATCAACGGATCAAAATTCTATTAGAGAATAATGATACGAGCAGTCAAGGGCCTAAGACCAGGATGACTCTTAGTGAATAGAAGCGGCACTTGAAAAGCTTATATCACATGGTGCCAATTTCCAGAAAAATGATGCAGAAGGAGAATCAAATGATCTTGAATTTCGTGGAATCTGTACCCGATTCTCCAGCACTCTTATATGCCATACCAACCAAAGAAGCTGAGTTATCTCGCTTCTTTCCATCTCTCTATCCACCTCATGTTGAGCCTACAGACTAGCAGTGATATATTCAGAATAGCAGATGGCTTAGAGTCTGGTATGAGGAGGCAACTATGGAATGGTTGGCTTGGAATCAAGCGTTGCAAAAGGCGCTCGAGAAGACGGTGGTCAACGAGTTACTTGGTGATTTACACAACTTCCAACTCTTAATGGGACAATGGAAAGTCCAAATCATCATAAAGATCACAAACACTTTGTTGCAATTGACAATAGAAGCATCCAGGATTCTAGAGAAAGAATTGGCTAACAAAGGAAGAGAAATGGCGGAGATTTTGTTCGAAGCACGTGTCAAAGGTAACCAACCATTGCCTCAGGGATGGCTGCAAACTGCATCCTATTGCCATAAGCTGGCCAGGGCTAGACCGACAAAGGGCAAGAGCACTTGGTTGCATCAATCTAATGCTTACTTTGCGACTAACACGAAAACCAACAACAATAAAGTTTTGACTGTTGCCATGTATCTAGCGGGTGATGCCATTAATTGGTATCAAGCTTGACAAGAGACACAGTTGGCTGAGCATCTTCAGCATGCCGCAAATGGTGTACCCTTCTCTTTCAGTTGGATCGACTTCCAAGACAAGCTCAAGGTTCATGTTATGCCACCGCAGTACCTTGTTCGGTTAAACGAAGATTGGCGGAAGTCAAGTATCCCTTAGAACCCACTGAATGGTAAGAGTAATGGTAAGAACAACGGTAATTCTCAATCTTCCTCTACACCTAGAGTACAACACTCTTCACCTCACAGTGATAGTAAAGGAAAGGCTTAAACTCAAGAAACCCCTAAGTTGACACCTGATGAAAAATCTGCTCAAGGAATAGTAAGAGGTTGGTTAAGTCTTGAAGAACGAACCGAATATGGAAAAGAAGGAAGATATTTTGAATGTCACAGTAAAGGTCACATGAAGAGAGATTGTCATAAGAAAGCACCCAAAGAACCCAGAGAATCCACATCGTCTGTTCATGCCATAAATGAGAACATTGATGCGTGCCAAGTTTCTAATGATCATGTAGATGAGTCTCTCGTGCAGTGTTATGGTCATGTGAATGGTCAATGCATGGTGATCTTGCTTGATTATGGTAGTATGCATGATGTGACGAGCACACATTTAGAAGCTCTTCCAATAGATTTCATTGTGATCTCTGGATTTGCTCTTGGCATGCACTCCTCACTTATGCATGAATGTCCTAATGTGACAGTCTTAGTTCAAAACGTTAGTTTTCGTCGCAAGTTTGTGGTTTCTCCTCTCAAAGGATGTGATATGATTTTTGCCATCAAGTGGTTAAAAGATTATGATCCACAAGTTAGTTGGAAGGAAAAGATTCTCTATGACAAGAACATTTTGTCTGCGTCATTAATCTCTCACCCTCATGTTTTGCAAGGGATAGTCTCTCACAGTACGCAGTCCCACAATCCAGAAAAGAATCAAGGTTGCATGAAAAGGAATCTCTCTCTGTCGTTCATTCTCCTTAGCACGACACACATTTTGTGCATGATAGAGATTTAATTGTTTGTAAGGATCATCATGCCTTCAAGTTGCTCTAGTCTCTATTAGTACACTTTGGAGTGACTGTCAAGCTCATTGGTTCCAGTCTTGTGAGAAATTTGATGGTTTGATTGATTGTGTTCCTAGTAAAGCTAACCCAATTGCAAATACAATCAATCATGTAGGATCGATCTTGGCTCTCAAGTCGAGGTCCACAGTAACCATTCAACAAGTATCTTTTGTTCGCATGAATAGTCGGTATGCATTGTCCATGCCTCTCATTCGTGATGGTCTCTTGTATTTTTGTCATCGTCTTTGTGTGTTACCTTTTCATAGGAAAGCAATATTGCACGATGCACATGATTCACTCACAGATGAGCACAGACGCATAAACCACACTCTGGAAAAGATAGAAAGTTTGCATTCAAGGAAAATAGAATGTTACCCGATTGTCAGTTAGTTTTACATGCTCATCCTTGGCATGACACACTCATAGCAAAAGCACTCGCACGATTGTCCATCATGCATTGGTATTCCCTTTGTGGTTTGCCACAATTGATAGTTTTGGGTTAGAAAGTCAAGTTTAGATCGCAATTTTGGCATGTACTTGGTGAAAGGTTTGGCACTGCGTCACATTTTTCATATCGCCCAAGCCTAGTAAAATGGATCCGAAGTCATCTTTTCTTTTAAGAGATTCAAAGCTGAAATCTCTTCTTGTGTCCATTTGAAAGTGACCTGTTTCTTTTGAAGAGCATGTAGGGGTGAAGCCATTTCGGCAAAGTTCCTGATAAACCTTCTGTAGTAAGAGCATAAGCCCAAAAAGGTACGGATATCATGCATAGTCTTCAAATCTAGCCATGTCCTGATTGCTTCAACCTTGACAGGATCCATTCAGACACCATCCTTTTGACACTATGTGGCGAAGAAAGTGGATCTTTTCCAAGAAGAACTCACTTTTCTTAGGATTGACAAGCAACCTGTGACTGCGTAGCTCTTCGAATACAATGGTCAAGTGACGCCTATGCTTCTCTTTATTCTTTGCATAGACTATCATGTTATCAAAGAATGTGCCAACAAACATTTGATGTGGGTGGAAAATCCGATCCATCATCCTATTAAACGTAGCAGGAGCATTTGTAAGACCAAATGGCATCACTAGAAACTCATATAGAACAAATGTCGTCTTAAACGCAGTCTTGTGCACATCCTCTGGCCTGATAGGAATTTGATGGTATCCACTCTTAAGGTCTATCCTGCTGAAAATTGCAACACCGTCTAATCGGTCAAGAATATCATCAATCCTTGGAATAGGAAACCTGTTCTTGATAGTATACTTATTTAACGCATGGTAGTCAATACACATGCGCCAAGAGCCATCCTTCTTTTGCACAAGAAGCACTGGGGAGCAAAAGGGTAAAGAACTAGGTTGAATCAACCCTTTCTCTAGTAGCTCCTCTACTTGGCCCATAATCTCTTTCTGCTGAGCCGCACTAACCCTGTAGGGAGGCCTATTTGGTGGGCTACAACCTGGCACCAAATCTATTGCATGATCCTTAGGCCTCTCCGGCGGCAACCGAGACGGTAATGAGTCAGCAAAACAGTCACTAAACTCTCACAAAAATGCTGACCTTTTTTTTAATCTACACAGATAAATTTGATTGACAATTATTTGAAACATCACGTGCAAAAATCAAGTACGCAGAGAGAACGCTTGTAGAAATTCCATAAACCTAGGATTCTGACCAACTGAGAAAACACATTCACATCAGCAACCAACCGAGTCCTGAAAGCATCCTCTTCCCAATCATAAACCCTTGACCTTGTGGAGCATTCAAATCAACAAAAGGTACAGACAAGGGTGACCACGAACCCTAGCCAACCTCAGAACACTTGAGGAGGAACATCTTATCTGTCCTATGAAGAGAGGAACCCTCTTCCCTGGCATCATTCGTCTTGTCAACCATAGTGGAATTCCAAGTTCTATGCTCTGTGTCCTTGCCGAAAACCAACCACTTTAAGGATAAAGTGATTTTGTCCCGGCGACGGAACCATGAAACCTGCCCGTAGACTTGCTAGAGGGCGGTAGACTTTAGCTTTCACTTGATCTTTACATTGTAAACTATATGACACAGAGGAACTTCACGAATAAGCATGTGAATGGAAATTACACTTCAAACAAAACACGGCCCAGGACTAGAGTGCTTCCAAGCAGACAACGACACCCTGTAGGCCCCAAAGATTGGCACCCCTTTTTGTATTTCTTTATTCTTATTAAACTTGGGAGAAAACTTGCAAATTCCTAGGAGTTGTCCTGCATTTACCGGGCTGAAAATGACCCACTCTAGCTCGATTTTGGTAGCATAACCGCAGGACGAGGTTGCACATACAAAATCCCCGTGCAAAGGATGACTTTCCCGACGTATTCGAGCACTTTTCCAAACTTGGCAAGAATCTGCAGCAAGCTGAATTCTTGTTTTCTGCTCCGAAAATGCACCAGAACACTTGTACAATGATCCCGTAGCTTCCCCGAAGCTCCTGGTGGTATTTGGGATCAATTAGAGTCAAAACCCTAAACGTGCAAAACTAAGAGAAGGCTGGTTCGGGCTTTGTTTCGCATGCCGTCCACAATCGTAGCAAGCCCTCAAGCTCCCACACTTGTAGGGCTACTTGCCCTTTGAATCGGACGAGATTTCTTGCGTGAAATCTCTCTGAGTTCACTTGTACCTGCATGGGATTTGTCACAAAGTGATGACGTGGTGGACAACAAAAACCCTAATTTTTTGCCAAAAACCCTAAAATTCCTGCAAACCCTAATTTTGGCAAGAAACCCTAATTTTCAGAAATCGCAGAGGCTGAAAAAATAAAAAGAAAAAAAAAATAAAAAATATAAAATAAAATAAAATAAAATGATGAGCGACGCGAATTTTGCTTTTTTTATATAAAAAAAAGAAAAGACTCTCTAAGAGAGAGAGAGAGAACTGATGCTTTTTATTTTAAAAGCTTTTGGGGCTCTGCTTTTGGGCATCCCTTGTATCTTTAAATAAGTGGTGAGGGCTTCACTTCTCAGAGCATCTCGACGCAGAGTTTCAGAGTGAAACCCTAGCCACTCTCTTGTACTTTGATCTGATTAATATAAAAAGAAATACCGAAAGGGGCGCCAGTCTTTGGGCCCAATATCTCTAGGCACGGAACTCCACCGGGCCAGTGCAAATCTATTGTGATATGTGAATTGTTTTGAAGTGGTTATTTGGTGCTGTCACGGTTGATTCTTGACTTGGAGTGTCCAAGTCTGTTACAGTGGTATCAGAGCACGGCCGATTTCTCTTCTACGGGAAATCCGATCCCTGATTTTTTTTTTTTTTCCCGTGGCACCTATGGGTTCAGGCAATGATCAGTCGACTCCCTCTGCATCCGGAGATGCGGGCAGGGATCACAACGAAGATTCCGGCACAGAGTATGGCCCGCCTAGGCCTACTCCAGCGGAGCAGCAAGAGATGGAGCGTCGGAAATTGATTGATGATGCAACAAAGATGATGCTCAATTTTGCCAAGGACTCGAAAATGGCAAAATATATGAACCAGACCTCTTTGGAAGAGGTACAGATGGAGTGGCAAAGAACCACAACACCACTCTCGAAACCCGCTCTCAAGAAACCTTCTGCCTCCAAGAAATATACGGAGAAGGAACTGGAGAACGTGGTTGATGCACGTATTGCTCAACTTTTCGATGTGCAAAAGAAAGGCAGAAAGCACGGCAAAAAGCAGAAGAAAGGCACTGACTTCCCGGGATATTTGGGTCATTGGTCGACATTCGACAAGGCAAAGAAACTGAAGAAGCGCGTCAAGTTTGAAGGATTACCCAATTCTTCTTCTTCTTTTACAAGACAGCTTTGCGGACGACTTTTGGGTTATTTGAGTTTTTGGTGATGCCTTTTGGCTTAACCAATGCTCTGCGACATTTAACCGGGTGATGGACCGGATTTTTCGAGAGTACAGGCTATTTGTTGGCACGTTCTTTGACGACATCATTGTTTTCTCCAAGAATGAGGCAGAACACAAAGATCATCTGGTTGAGGTCTTTCAGGCATTACGAGATCACAAGTTAGTGATTAATGCAAAGAAAAGTGAATTTTTCCTACCAGAGATACACTTTTTGGGACACATTGTGTCAGCAGCAGCAGGAGTGCAAATGGACCCGGCCAAGATAGAGATTATCCGTGATTGGCCCGATTTGAGGAATGTCCATGAAGTTAGAAGATTCTTGGGACTGTGTTCGTACTACAGGTGAAGATCCCCAGGACTCTAGTTTTGTAACTTTACCCTCTAAAGGATACAGGTGAAGATCCCCAGGACTCTAGTTTTGTCACAAAGTGATGATGTGGTGGACAACAGAAACCCTAATTTCTGCCAAAAACCCTAAAATTCCTGCAAACCCTAATTTTTGCTAGAAACCCTAATTTTTGAAAATCGCGGAGGTTGAAAAAAAAAATAATGAGCGACGCGAATTTTGCTTTTTTTTAATAAAAAAAGGAGAAAAGACTCTAAGAGAGAGAGAGAATTGATGCTTTTTATTTTAATAGCTTTTGGGGCTCTGCTTTTGGGCATCCCTTGTATCTTTAAATAAGTGGTGAGGGCTTCACTTCTCGGAGCATCTGGACGCAGAGTCTGAGAGTGAAACCCTAGCCACTCTCTTGCACTTTGATCTGATTAATATAAAAAGAAATACCGAAAGGGGCGCCAGTCTTTGGGGCCAATATCTCTAGGCACGGAACTCCGCCGGGCCAGTGCAAATCTATTGTGATTTGTGAATTGTTTTGAAGTGGTTATTTGGTGTTGTGGCGGTTGATTTTTCCCTTGGAGTGTCCAGTTTCCCACTGGCCATACAATGTCCGTCCATTTGTCTATTCAAAAAGAGGGTCCGAAAAATTAAATAAGAATCAAGGGAAAGAGACCAACCACTAAGGTTAGTGGCTGCCACAGTCTCGTGAGTACACTTACACCAAACTCTCACCACGGTGTTCAAACCTGTCAAGGGCAGAAGTTACAGGTTTTCGATCCCATTTCGGGAGCCTAATGGCGCCAAAATCTCTGTGGGTCAAACATACAAGCCTAGGACGCATTCCCTTACATTTTAGAAACTTTTGGGTGAGCTGTAAGTACATTTCAGCCTGCTGTAATTTTCTGTTTTGGTCAATGACAGTGCCCAAACTCTTGTATAACCTCTCCAAGGCCTCCCCGAGGGTTCCTTGGTGTTAGCTTGCAGTTTATGTGCGAAACCCTAAACCTGCAAATAAATGCAACAAGCTGTAATTCTCTGTTCTGGATCGTGTTGAGCGGTTTATGAGTGTCTTAGGAGCTCCAACACGCAATGGGACACTTCCCTTTCGATTTGGACAAGTTTTCACGCGAGCAAACTTTCCTTTTTCGCAATCTGATAGAATTGTGCGCACTTGTGGGGGATTAGTAATTAGCTAATCTCGTTCTTGTTTAGAAGGCTCTTGCCTTGGCAAATGTGCATAAAACCCATAGGACTATACATAGTCATCTGAGTAGCCCAACTAGTGCGGCATCACCATATGTGTAAGGGGGGGGGAGAGATGCACGAGAGCGGAATCATCGCGCTACACGAGACAACGGAGAAGGCTAGCTTTCCACTAAAGTTGTGAACCTGAAAATCCACTCACAAAGGCTGAAATGCAGCCTCCACTCTCATATTGGGCGCCCCCAGCCAGGAAGAGACCTTCTGGAGTGTGTGTTGACGAGCAGGTAGCTCTCCTACTGACATGTGTCCACTATGCTCCTTATGGTTCAGTTTCCTACCCCCTCCCAACTTATAATGTGGTCAATGACTTGCCAAGTGGATTCCATTTGGCGCACACATACTTCCATACTGATCAGAATTCAGTGCTAATTGGCTTGACCAGTTCCCGACTAACCGACCTAGATTCCCAATGTGATAAACCCGTTTGGGTGCAACCGTTTCACACTGGCCATGCCATGTCCACTTGCACCTTTTAAAGGGTTTCGGGGGAAAACAAGTAAAACTAAAATAAATAAAAATATGTTGTACATATTTAAAGAACGCAATAGGAAAAATACTCCTCTTGGTGACAATTTAGCTCTCCGAGACTGGCCCTAGAGGCTCTTATAAAAAGTACAAGGGTGTCCAAAAACGGAGCCCCAAAAGTAGTACATGAAAAACAAGAGATTCAACAGCATCAATTCCCAAAATCAAGCGTCTAGAGGGTTGTCCATACGCATTGCCACGTCATCATGGGTTTCCATGCAATTTGGCTGTGTGTGTGTGCGTGTTTTGCTTTATTTTAAGGTTAGGCCCCTCCAGCCAAAGTTCTGTAAGTTGTTGGGGTTATGATTTTTTATCCTAACCCATTTAATTTTTAGGCCACTCGGTTGATGTTTTGTAAGTTGGTAAACCTTCTTCTTCTTCTTTTGCTAGGGTTTAGGTCTTCTTCTTCTTCTTCTTCTTCTTCTGTTGTTGTTGCTAGGGTTTGGGCCCCTCAGCCGGGATCTATTCCATTGGTTAGAACTTGTGGTGCCACGTCACTGACTTGTCACATGGACAATACTATAGGCTCCCCTCTACATTATTTGGGTCATAGATTGATGAGATTGAGTCTTTTTTTTGGGGGGGGGGGGGGGATGTATTGGCTTGAGTTCAAATCTCACAAGGGCATAGGGATGGGACCTGAGTTTACATTTGAGTCTACTTTTCAACCTGAGTTTACAAATACAAAGATCATTGGGCGCTTCATTGCGAGATGTGAGGGCGTGCTATTTGCCACTGTGGATCGTCTTTGAAGGGCAGCATGCCAATATTAGATTTGAGGGTGGTCTACTTGGTGGCATTAAAGGTGACGCAAGGTAGTGACTTTTTTCCTTATTTTTATGTAGCCGTTTTTTTTAATTTGGGGGGGGGGGGGGGGTGGGGGAATGGGCTGAAAAAGGGGAGAAGCCTGGACACGAGGTGGCCGAAGTAGTGTGTGCAAAGCGTGAACTGTGTTATTGTAATTTCTAGAGCTTGGGATTTGTTTCCAGGATATGGTTGTATGGTTTACATTTGTACATGATTTGGCACTACTCTAATGTACAAAAGTCTTCAAGTGCAAAGTGTGTTGTTTCTGACCAAAGAGTGCTGACTTTCAATTTACAGGTTTTTGACTTGTTTGATGTTAAGAGAAACGGTGTTATCGAGTTCGGAGAATTTGTTCGCTCTTTGAGTGTGTTTCATCCCAACTCTTCCTTTGAAGATAAAGTCAATTGTGAGTCATCAAATTATTTTAAGTAGCACTCGTATCTTTTGTTTGAGGCATAGCTAAATTGTGATTGTTGCCTTCTGTCAATATGCTTCATCATCATAGAGACTCTACAACAAAGGTGCATATGACTCTCGTTTTTTTTTTTTTTTCTGGACAAGAATTGGTTTTTAAAAAATTAGTGTCTTAATTGGCCAAAAACGAATCGTTGTCTGCGAGCAGCTGTAAATATGTGTCAACCTCATCCTTTTCTTGGTTATTGCTATCTGGCATTATGCATGAGAGTATCGCTTCATTTTTTATCCTGTCACTATCTTGGCCACTTTTGTGGGAATCTGACAATTTATATGTATGCTTTCCGAGTTGGTATTCTTTGAATTTGAAAGGATTAGTTTTAGAAACGGGCAATTCTAAAGGGTAAATGCTTTAGTTTGGATTTTGTGCTATCATTTCGTGAAATGATATCACTCTTGTCATTGATGTGCATAACCATTCGAAGCTTGATAGAGATAAGCTTTATAATGTGTAATATTTCTTCATCAAGGGCAGAGGTCATTTGCAAATGTGGCCATGTCTCTTCACAAGGCTCTATTTCTCAAGGTTTCTGTCGTTCTAGGGACACAATCTTGAACGTGTACACAATTACTTGCTCAGAGAGCGTGTTGTGGGGCCTTTGGCAACGATCCAGCTCCTACTTGTGCATTCAAGTTTAAGCTGTCAAGCACAAAGTCTTCATAGATATGTGAATGCATGTCTTCTCACTGACCAAGATGGGAACAAGAGCCTTTTCTCCTAGGCAAATCAACACATGTAAAGCATTTTTCTTTCAGACAAACAGAGCATGGAGACCATTCTTATTAGGACAAGTTACAGGCAATATGCAATGAAAAAGGGGGTTCTGGTTGGAAGGAGTACTAATACTACAGACCGTCTGTTGAGCAAAGTCGAGATAGGTGCTGAATAAGGACTTCTCACAGATATTTTTTCGTGCTGTATAGAAATGGGCCTATATATATGACAACTCTTGAAGATTTTCCAGTCTTAGCTTGCTGGGTTCTAGGACGAGGTCTTGAGTGAGCCACTCGGAGGCTGAGGCCATGGCAGTGGCCTTGCCATAGGCCTTGCAGTAGTATAGAGACAAGGTTCTTGTGGGAGAAAACTTAAAAGCCCTAGAGGAGAGCTGGCCGGAGAGGGACTATGTATAGGCTAGGCCTATATATATGCAGGTTGGGTGGTGATTTGCCAATCTCGACTTACAAGGTTTTAAATCAAGAGCTTTAGGAAGTGCCTGAGATGCACGGCTTTGGAGGTAGCCAGGCCGGCTGTATAGACTGAAACACGGTGTTCTCTCAGAACATTGAGCTGACCCTTTCAAGGTGTTGGACTGAGATAGAGCGTACAGAGTACATATGAGTCTCAATAGATAGGCTTGAGAGTATGGAGATCTTACGGAAGTTTGTGTTACAGGAACAATAGGGTTGAGAGTATGGAGACTTCATCGAAGTTTGTGTTACAGGAACAATGCTACTTTGTGTTAAAACCTCCAACAGTTCCTTTTTAGGAGAAATGCTGGCTCCAAGGCTGAGAGCCTCTCCTCCCTCTTGTTCACATTTTCTGGAAGTAGGATAAACCGAAACCTGCCACGATCAGGAACAGCCAAGGGTTGACCATGTGGGTAGATCACTGGCTCATACTCTGTGAGACAGCGCTCAAACCCTGCATCCACATTTTACTCTGCAAAAGTGGCTAGAACTGGTGGGTTTCGGAGGGGGAGGAGCCCAGGTGTCTAATGGGTCCCAAAAATAAGTAACTGCTTTCGTGACTGATCCATATGTGCCAAGTCGGATGATGCACATCCTGTTAGGAGTTCTTTTCGCAGTCTGAATGCTGGCTTGTATGCAGCTCATGCGCAGCCTGAACAAGGATAAAGAAACTACCAGAAGAAATACTGAGAGTCCTAAATTTAAATGAACGATAACTAGAAGACCTTTGAAAGGTTTTCCTAGCATTCACAGGATCATTATAATGCTTGAGATTGGACCGAGCAGATACAAAGCACGAATTTGTTCTGGATTTCATTACGAGAAAGACCAACCTTCACAATATAAACCACCCTTGATTTGGTTATGGTGGTCATGCATAGTTCTTTGCTTATGCAAAAATCTATAAATTGCGTCTCTTTGAGCTTACAAAAAGTGAGCAAGAATGGTGATATCTGTGCTATCGTATTCACTACACATAGCCTTATCAATAACGAGCATGATTGTTTCAAGCAAGACCGGATTTTGTCAGAATGCTCTACTTTTAAATGTAGATTCTTCCTTCCTGCTCAGCTAGCAGGTTTCTTTTTTGTTTGTGGGGGATTGTTTAGAGCACCATTCATTTGTAGAGAAGTGTGTACATTGCAATAATTGGTTGTTTTTGCAATCTTCAGTTGCTTTCAAGCTGTATGATCTGAGGCAGACAGGCTTTATAGAGCGCGAAGAGGTGAGAGATTTTTTATTCTGAACTTGAAAGGGTGTGTAGTCAATTCTGAAATGCATTTACTAGTATTAGAGATTGTGAATTTCACGTAAAGTGGAAGCATCTTCATTGTTTGAATTATGAAATACAATAAAAACCATGTAATTGTAAAGTGTAGTTTGTTTTGCAAAGTGGCCGCACAATCATGCATCGTGGTTCCCATGGTTAAAGGAAAGGTCCTTATTTCACTTGGAAATGCTGTGGTTCATAATTTTAAAATTAATGCAAATTTATCAGCTTGAAATGCTGCCAGTGGGGATTCAACAGCTGGAACTCAAATACCAGCCTGTAGAAGTGCTCTACAGCTTGTTTTTTTCTGGAATTTGATCTTCTGACAGACTCTTTTAATTCTCTAGCTATAGCATATCCTTTCTTCAAGGGGCATCTCCTTTTTGTGAGGATTTCACTCCTGCATGTGGCTCTTTTTAAGGTTCTCCAACTGTTACAAGGTTTCCTTTATAGTGTTTTCCCCCCTCTTGGAGCCCAGTAAGATGCTTCACTCTGAACATGTACAAAAAGGCATGTGAAGAGGATATGCTAGGAGATGTCGGTACCTCTATTTACAGAATGCAACAGCAATACACTATTCTCGTTGAACACAGATTTGCAAGAAGAACAAGAGGTTGCATTTGCTTATTCCATGGTTCAAACAAAAAACAGGGAGAGAGTGCATAAAACCATAGGGTCACATGAACCACAGCTATGAGGAATTGAAAAGGTAGATTCATCGTAACAAGAAACGTTTCGTGTGTTTCATTTTTCTAGGCGTTTTGTTTCAAACATGCCAAGAAGAAACACACTACAAAACACATATTTTTCTAACAGTTATAGAAAACCTAATATTTAGGAGTGTAGTAGGTGGATACGTCCTATATACATGGTCACACAAGTGGTAAAATATCTTGCACATCAAACACTAAATGGTAATTCTGAATTTTGAAAAATCTTTTTTTTAACCTGAGAAACGCGTCTCATCTCCGTGTTTTGACACATTTCGACTGTTTTGTGTTTCGTTTCGTTTTGAAGGGATGAAATGCTTTTTATGTGACACCGTAGATGTGGCATGTCTGAGGATGCATCGACATGCTTCAACATTCGTTCTACAACTGGATCAAACTCTTCAGAAGAAGTTAAAAAAGAAGACTTCGGATCAGATTTCGGCTTTTGTTTAACTCTTATTGCCGACTTAAGAGGAGGGTTGGCAACCTTGTGCCACCTCTTGTAGGATTCTGGCATCGGCTGATCCTCTATCAGTGATTCTTTAAGTCGATCCTCCAACTCATCCTCAGTCAATTTGCCATTGCTAGAATCTTTGTTGCCATCGGGTTCTTCATCCCTCAATATTGTGTTTAGGATGCTTTCAAGTTTCTCTTCGGATTCTCTGTCTGCAGAAAGTCACACCACAAAAGAAGAAGAATTGATTGAAGCTCTGATACCACTGTAACCAGCTTGGTACTGTCAAGGTGGTGAATCGGAAATCCACAACAAACACACGAACAAAACTAAAAGAGACTTCAACATTTGGACTTGAAACAAACTAAAGTTGCGACATGAAGTAGAGCTCCACTGCTAGATGCTCTGGCCCCAAAGTTTGGCACCCTTCTTCGATACTTCTTTTTGTATTAGTAATCACAAAGTACAATTGCCAAGGATTCTACGATGCAACCGTGCAACCATGCACTGATCTATCAGAGTAGGCCCCCAAGGCTCATATTTATAGGCATTTAACAAAAGCAACCGATCCAAAAGCTAGGCACCTGTGCTTTCATAACTGATGCCAGAAAATCTACCATGTTAGTTGTCCGTATAGCTTGCGTTGTCCGCCCCTCCCCCCCCCCCCCCCCCCCCCCCCCCCCCCCCCCCCCCCCCCCCCCTCTCCCCCGGGGCGCGCAAATCACGCCATGAATAGTAGCGCAATTTTCGAACTGCCATGTCATCATGGCGGGCTTCTCTTCTACTCTTCTGTTCGGGTCCTGTCCTGACATCCTTTGTGACACTATCTACGGGTGAACATTTTGCCCGATAGAAGTGTTGTGTGTGTGTGAGAAGGTTGTGCAGAGTTAAGAGATGGGGTAACTCGGGCAGAAAAGAAACCAACACTAAAAGGCTGGCGCCCAATTAGGGGGCCAAAGTACAATACACGCTGATAGAGAAGACACCAGCTCACAACAGTAGCCATACGTCAAGTGTGGCAGCCCTCATAAGAGGGAGGATGACATTAAAAGGTATTGATAGCCTTATAGGCCAGCATATTTTTGAGCGCTAAGGTTGCAATATGGAGGCTAGTGGTCTTTAATTGCATCAGCCCATACAACGGCATGCAAAGAGCTGTAGTAATTAATTGGGCACTAATTAAGCCCGTAGGGGTGGCAGAATTGCAAGCCTGCCATCCTCAGAAGGGTCCGCATGTAGGTCAAGCAATAGTTGTAAGCAATAGTAATCAACTAGCACACAATATAAATTGCAGGAGAAGCAAGGCTTTTGCAGACCACAGACTTAGGAAGTAATAGCCATAGGGGCGAGTAAAGCAGTGCTAATGGAGCACCTGGCGAGGATCGGATGGAAAACAGAGATAAGTGCACGCTACACACATAGCAACACTTTTAGTATCTCAAAACAACAGGAAGAGATAGACAAACTGAAAGAGGCAGAATTCATCTATGAGATCGAACACATGGAATGGGTGTCACCAATTGTCTTTCTATAATTCTGCCAATCTGTTCTTTAGTTGGGTAGGTGTTATCTTGTCCGATATCCAAACTGATGTGCCTTTTAAGGGCGTTGTTTGCTTCATGACTGCTATCTTTTCTTTCATCTCATAGTATAAGACCTTTGCTTGTTTTCCCTATGCATTGGTTCTCCCAGCTCGATGAAATGGACAATCCGAGACAATCGCTTAGTCAGTATATCTGTTTCTACAGTGTATTCAAATTCATCATCTTCATGTCTTTGTGTGTCCCATCCATCCGGAAGACCTCTGATTCGGATATGTCTTTCTATGGTTTGTACTCTCCCCTTTTCTTTAATAACAGACAAAACTTCTTCAAAAAAGCTTTGCTGGTTACCTTAACAGAGATTTGTCTTCTTCAATCTTTGGTGGGTGCTCTTCCATTACTGTTTGCTTTGTCGTCAATTCTTGTACTTTGGTTTGAAGCTCTGCTATGTATTCTTCTTTCTTCTGCAGCTCGTGTTTGACAAGATTGAGTTCAGCCTGTAATTTCTTCATTTCCTGTAGCATGTAAGATTCCCATGCCGTTGGTTTTGTGACCGGTGGAGGGATGAGGTCTGGTTGTGCCAGGATGTTGGCAAAGGATTTCTTTTGCTTCCCTATCATAGTGCGGTTGTGTATGTAAGAAGGGGGGGTGGGGGTGCCCACCAAGGGATGCCCAAGAGTAGAGCCTCAAAAGCATCTAACATGAGAAAAGCATCAAGTCTTAAAGCATCTGATCCAAAAGCAAGCACCCATAGGGATGGTCCGTATGCACTGCCATGTCATTAGCAGCTTCCGCAAATCGTGGGCCGTTCGTGCAATTGCCACGTCATCCTTTTTTTTAAGCAAGTTAAAGAGTGTGTGTTTGTGTGCTTTATTTTTGGGGTTTTAGGCTGTAATCACTTTGGGCAAGGGATCGGACGGAAACACAGAGATAACCGCAAACTACAGACTTGGCAACACTTTTAGTACTTCAAACAACTTGGAAAATTGAGAGAAAAGACGACACGGCGCAACAGAGTTCCGAGCACTGTCGCCCCTTTTGGTATTTCTTTATTCATCGATCTGCAAAGGATACAACTCATGTCGGGACCAATTTTTCAGTTTCGTGTCCAGATCCTGAAAGAATGGCCCCGAGGACACTTATAAAGAGGACATGGGATGCTAAAAACAGAGTCCCAAAAGTTACTTGTCTAAAAGAATTCAAATCAAAAGCATTTTCTCCAAAAAGCTAATGCTAAAATCTGCTCAAAACAGCCAGTGCAATTTGCGAAAATGTGTACAACAATGCCACATCACCAGCCCCAGCACAAAATTTGGAAATCTGCCAAATCAGTAGCCAGTGTAGAATCCGCGCGTCTGTCCAGTTTTGCTGCCACGTCATTGACTTGTTACATAGGCCCCTCGGCCGGTTCCTCTAAGTTTGTTGGGGTTTAGGATTATTAATCCTAACCCGTTAATAATTTGGGCCACTCAGCGGGACTTCATAAGTTGAGATTTCTTCTGTTTCTTTGTCTTCTTCTAAGCTTTAGGCCTCTTGGCCGGTTCTTGCCAAACTTAGTCATGTTAGTCCAAGACCTGAAGGTCACTCGGATGTTCCTAGAGCCACGTAGAGGGTCACATATGCAAATACCACATAGAGAAACTGATGACGACATAAAGGATTTTGGCTTTGACAAAGAGATTGGCATAGACCACCTTTCTAGGGGAAGTGAGTCTGTGACGGGCCGAACAAAGTCATTGATCCGACGCGTCTATGATCTTGACGCAAAAACCCTAACCCTAAAACCCGTCACATACCCCCTTCTAAAATCAAAGCCGTCCTCGATTGTAGGATGAGAGAAAATGTTCACACTTCTAACATTTATGGAATTCAAATCCTATGAATGATCATTCAGTCATGCATTCTTGTGCAATGATGGCCGTGCAATGAGAGAGAGAAGCTAGCTGCAGACACCTTGGGTGCGTCTGAAATTTGTCTTATGGTAGTATCTTAGCCGATGCCTATAAAAGGTCATTGGATCTTGCTTGGATTGTCCATCACACACCCAAGATCATCATAATCATAATTATCATTCATCATAATCTCATACGAATTTCAAAATTTATGGTCCTTTTCTTCAATTCAAAGATTGTAGGATCTATTCCTAGTTCTCCATCGCTCCTTGATTAGCTAGTATACTGAAGTCCAACAATAACTCCTTGTTCTTATGCTTCAATTGAATCGTTTGTTCTCTTGTGTCAAACTAGGCATGATATTTGTAAAACCAAGACATGTCCAATAGAACATCACATCCTCCCAAGAATATAATGTAGAACTCAACTAGATCTGCAAATGTCTCGACTTGAAGTCGAAGCGATCCAATCAATGGTGTGGATGATGTATAAGTTCCATTAGCCATTTGTGCTTCAATGTGCATTCCTTTGGCATATTCATCAATGCCTAATCTTGCAGCTAAGTGTGGGGAGATAAAATTTTGCATGGAACCTGAATCAAAGAGGATAAGGGCATCTTGATCTTTGACTTTTCCCATAAGCCTTACGTGGTTCATTGGATGTGTCAATGGTAGGAACACCTACCAAGTCAGAAATCAACCCCACTGAGGGTCGGGATTTCTTGTTTTCAATGTCTTCATATGGAAGTGATCGTTTGTTATTTGGATATGTCGGACAATCATAGGAAATATGGCCGTGTATGTCACATGAAATGCATTGTGAATCTTCTAAGTTTCTAGTAACTTAGCTTGAAGGATAGATCATTTATCTTGTCCTGTACTTGGAAGGTCCATAGTATCTCATACTTAGCTCTGGCAAAAGCCTCTCCTGATCCTTCAGCTTTCGTAGGCATGCTTCTTCAAGCTTGAGGAGCACCCAATTGTTTTCCTTCAATTGCAAGTTTGTAACAGGAAGGCACCGCATGCCAACGGAAAAGAACAAATGAGACAAACTTTTAGTAGTTCAAATAACATTGAGCTGAAAGAGATGCACGACACAGTGCACACGAGATGCGGAGTGGCGGAGTTTCACCCCAAGATAACACTAGCCCCAAACCCTCCTTTTGATATTTCTTTATATTGTTTCAACTCAGTACAAGTTGGTGGCTCTGCTCTGCATCTGCTCTTGCGAGAATGCCAGAGAGAGAGAGAGAGCCCACATGTCATATATAAAGGCCCTAGGCCCATCTAAATGCAGTACATGAAAAGTATCAACTAAAAGCATCTGGTCTTCAAAAGCGTTTGATCCAAAAGCTTGCAATGCAAACCTGCAAATTCCGTACAATGCCACGTTGCGGAAATCCATATAGTGCCACATGGTAGTCGGCACAAAATGCGGGGATCCGTACAGTTGCTACGTCATTAGGTTTTACACACAATAACTTGTGTGTGTGGGTGCTGCTTTATCTAATTATTATAGGCCCCATCGGACGTACAGTGCCACATGGCAGTCGGCACAAAACGCAGGGGATCCGTACAATTGCTACGTCATTAGGTTTTACACAAAATAATCTTGTGTGAGTGTTTGCTGCTTTATCTAATTATTATTAGACGGGGTCCTATAAGTTGGGAAAACTCTTTAATAATTGGTCCCTTTCGATGAGGAACTGCAAGTTGGTGAGAACTTCTTCTTCTTATTCTACTGCTTCTAGGGTTTAGGCCCCTCGTCCGGGATCTGCTCTAGGTGTCTGCTGGAAGACATATCTTGCACAACTATATCCCCATGCTCACTGTCGAGCATAGAAAGGAATGATTGCATAATCGTTGACGTCTCAGCCTCCTCTGCAATCATCCACTTCAGACATGACCACTCAATCTGCTGTGACTCACTAGAGCTCTCATGCTCTAACTTATTATGCATAGACTCTTGCACAACTTCCTCCTGTCGTGACTCACTAGAGCAAGACCGCTCTACTTGTCTATCCTGCATAGAACTATCTCGCACAACTGACTCTCTGCTTTTCTCAGTCACTAGCAAAGCATGCATGTCTGACTCTATCACCTCTCTGTGTGACTGCTCAAGTCGTGCCCCAACTGTGTGCACAACGAGCTCACTACTCTGCACTCCATGCAAAGCACCCTGCAACCCACAAGCAAAAGAGACTCGCCTGCTCTCTCGCTGTCTACCTGGTTGCATGATCACAGAGACAACACCGTCTCTCCCGTGATCCACATGCAATGGGTAACCTGGACCACTCCTACATCTCGCAATCACTAGCGAACCCAAAGCATCACAAAATCTCGCTCTCGAAGCGAAATTTGACATCCACAATCTCTAAGCTGACCAATCGAGATCAAACTCACTGTCAAATCTGGTACATAGCGCACATGTCGTAACAAGTAAGATGCACCATCCGGTAATGACAGTCTCACATCTCCTGCACCTGCTATCGCATGTACCGATCCATCGGTCAAACGTACACTGCGAATCATCCCGCTAGAATAGCTACAAAACCATTCACGATGCGACGTGACATGAAACATAGCATCTGCGTCTAGCAACCACTGCGAAGGGAGTGCACTATCCACATGTATAGCATCTCGTGCATAGCTCGAGGTAAAAGTGACATCCTATCACTAGTATACTTCGACACTACATCTGCCTCAACTGTCAAAGCAACTGAGTCCATGGCATCACTACATACATCTCTGAGATTGCCATGTCTCCTACGATGTCGCATACGACGAAAACAACGCCGTCTAACGTGTCCAGAATGACCACAATACCAACATACCACTTGTCGGCGTACTCGTGAATGTACATGTCTCACACGAGTCCTTGATGACTCAGATCTATCATACATATCATGTAATTTGCGCCAAAGTGCTCTCGAAGTAGTCTCATACATAACAAGAGCATATACAGATTTCGCAAGGTGCAAAGAGAGTGTAGATAGTGCCATCTCCTCTAGCTCTTGCCACTGATCGTCAGACATGTTTGAAGGTCTACCTACATCACCACTCAATGGTCGATGCAACCCTCGTTGTGTCAGTGCATCAAGCATACAATCTCTCCATGCCGCAAAGTCTGACCCATCAAACACGCGTATCTATGAGAGATCATAATCTGAGCGATCACCTGTCTCTGCCATGAGCACAAGTAGCAAGCTAGATAGCAAAACCACCTCACCAACAACACCTGGAAACTGTCTACAAATATGGCTAGAAACACAATGTAAAACCTGTGAGACACACTCCAAAAAGAGCTCCCGCAATGTCAATACAAGTCTCGCCTACTCTAGTATCACAGTGCAATTTGTGAGCTAATCACCAAGCCCACACTGTGCGGTATCGATGCATACACATGCACAAATCTCCCACCTGCAGAGAACACCGCACGTAATCACTGAGTGCAATCGCAATCACAACCTGGATCGCATCAACTTATACGCATAAAACTCCTGGGAAAATTTCGCCAGAGTTTCGATGCACAATGGCTATCAACACAAAATAACCATTGTCTTGCAAGCTCAATACAATGAGCAATCAATGCGCATCAAACTACACTCAACATACATTCATAAGCTCTGCAAACCTGTGTCCAGCAAATGCTCACAAAGAGTACCACAGGTGGCCATACATATCATCCACAACCAACCTCTGCACTTGCTCACAAGATCTACTGCTCACCACATAAGCATACATAGAGCATTACCCGCTCAAAGACCATGTATGCAAGTCACAACACTGCAGAAGAACCACTCAACTGCAACTAGCAACACCTGTGGGAGTACTAGACTTAACCTGTACGTGGGAGTCAAACCTGATCTTGTAACACCTCATATGTGCCTGCTACCTGCAGTGTGCACGGGTAAGCTGTCTGCAGCAAAGAAAACAACAGAGCCCAAAATTGTCCTAAAAACAGTCTCTGTGTTTTTAATTTCAGACCCACCTGCACTCCGAATCAGAAAACGATTCCTTCTACAAAGTCGTAGAGCTTGAAGCGAGCTCTGTTTTGAACCAAAAAGTTTTGGAATCGGAGCTTTGTAGCTCAAGTTATGAGCAAAACAGTAGACTGCTGTCAAACTGCCAAAAACTGAACGACTTTCTTCTGTGCTTCTTTGAGCTCATAGAAAGGCTCAAACTCACTTCCCACCTCGATGCGTGAGCTGAATGTATCAATCTCACAATGCTTCCATGTCTATGGAAGCTCCAAGCTCCAATCTGTCGCCGATGTAGCCGTTGCAAAGCTTGGCAAGAAGAGGGAAGATGCTTTACACAGTGGGCTGATTTGTAGAGGAACTATGGACTGATCTGTGAGCACTAGGAAGCTCTTGAGAGCTCTCCTGCAAGCGTCTATATGGCTGTCCACAAGCCTCCTCTATTTCTTTGTTCAGATCTGTGACCTCTCCGCCATAGCCGACGAGTTCATCGCGAAGCCGTCCATCTACGCTCTCACACTTGTCGCTCTGATATCAATTGAAGGGGATCGGAGAGCACCACAGACGGAGAGTGAGAGAGAGAAGGAGACACACGACACACAGATATGGGTGGAGAGACTCAAAGAGTGAGTAGCCCCCTATACACTTATGCTATGTATAAGGTATACAAGTCAGTGGGAGCCCAGACTCTGGGCGGCCGGGCAAGGCACAGGCGCCTACACCCCAACAGTGACATCCCCCCTTCTTGAAAGAAGAGTAATCATCCACGATTACAACATGTTTGAAAACAACTCAAGTTCGTTCCGAGGGACATGAGTCTGTGTGCCGGGCAAGGCACAGGCGCCTATACCCCAACAGTGACATTCCCCCTTCTTGAAAGAAGAGTAATCATCCACGATTACAACATGTTTGAAAACAACTCAAGTTTGTTCCGAGGGACATTCAGTTTCACACCGAGACTTGCTGATCTATAACGGTTGTCTCATTCTAGATCGGAGCTCTTGATATTCCGGCGTAGCAAAATTAGCCATCACACCTAAACCGCGTTGATCTTGAACGGATGTCTCGATGCACTAAAATTACACACCCAACTAATCTCACCCAATTAGGAATATTCAGTAGTTGGCACATCACAATGCAAGACAACGAACAACGCCGTTGAGCACTCCTCCGAGACAGACAGTGTCACGTGCACATCTAAGCCTATGTGCATGTGGACAAGCTACTCTAGGGTTTAGGTCAGCTTAGGAAGTGTTTTGGCACCTTTGTGAGTCTGTTCGCAGGCCGTGCATGTCCAGGCACTTAGAGTAGTTGCATATCCTTTGGTTGCACATAGCATGATCATCAACATTACACTCAGTAGCCATCATGAGCATTTTATAATGCACATAACCCATTTTCCCTATTTTAGCAATTTTTCACTTATTATTAATAAGTGATTTTGTTGGGAAACTGGGTAGGGCATTTGTGATAAGTTACTATTTGAGGAAACTAGCGCTAGTACTTTTTGGCAGAAGAGGCAGCAGAATTCCTACATCTGGCAATGCACCTTCTCAGCAAGACCTGCAGGATCACCTAGCGTTTTCTAGCCATCAAGACCCCTGGCGTTTTTCACCAGCAAATCAGCCTTGGCGTTTTTGCAGCAGATTGCCTAGCGTTTTTTTGCAGCAGCTTGCCTAGCGTTTTTGCAGATCAAGACCAACCTAGCATTTTTGCACTTGCAGATTCACATCAGTGTTTGCAGATTCCCGGCGCGGCAGGATCAGCCATTGCATCAACATTTTCTGTTTTCAGCTCTTAGACTCCGCTAGAACAGCCCCAAGCCTCGCAGATCTCGCCTACCCGCAGCTGATCCTCGCCGCACGGTCAGATCAGCCAGCGTTGTCAATTTCAGCCCGTTGTTTGCAGATTTCGGAGCACTCATCTTTAGCAAAGTTCAACATTCACATCCGCTGCACCTTACAGACGGTCTGCGGACTCAACAACTACCTCGTCACTTTCCCGACCTAAAAAGGACCGGTCCATGAGCTCAGAGGACTAATACAACCAAATGCTCTTTAGACCTCAGCGTGCGTCGCTTGGAGGTTTCAAGCATACAACTAAATGCTCCCCAGACATCCCGCATGTGTCATTGAGAGGTTTTCCAGTGTACAACGAAACGCTTTCCGGACATCCAGTCTACATCTTTTCGAGGTTTTCAAGCATTCAACGAAACGGTCCCCAAACATTCCGTCTACGTCATTTTGAGGTTCAAACATTATCAAACATCATTTCTCATTACTCCGCCCGGGAGTAAATCACCAATCATTGAAACCGGTATTAAAACCAGCAAAAGCACCAAGACAAGTTTAAAACAGATACCATTCATTTCAAACAAATTCCAAACAGTACTTTTTGAACAAATATCCAAAGTATATGAATACAAAGCAACTAGAAAATTCGTTCAGGTTTTTGTTCGGATAGCTGAACTTTGAGGACGACTGGCCTGTCCTTCATCAAGGTAATCATACGGTTGCGGATCTGGATTGTCTCATTCTTGTCGTGCCAAGGCATGCCCAAGAGAACGTCGCAATTGCCCAACTTCATGATGTGGAAATCGGCTTCTCCATGGTATCCTTGTATGGTCACTAGAAGCACACCGATGAGAGGTACCACCTTGTGGGTTTGACCGGTGTCTAACTGGGCGTCAAGTGCTCGTCCTTGGGAGTCGTAATCGAAATCCATCCGCTGAAGAAATTCTGGATGAATGAAATTTTCGGTAGCTTCAAGGTCAAAGAAGATCAAGGCTTTTTAGTTGTTGACTTTGCCGTAAGCTCGGCACAATTCATTTGAGCTTTCAAGTTTAATTCCATAGATATCGAGTACAAGTCCCGGGTACAAGTCCTATGGCAGGTCTAGCTCTGTTAGCCAGAAGTGGTGTCACAAGTGATGACGTGGCACAACTACCCGAACACCAAAGTCTTAAAATAAGTTGTTCCAACTTATGAGTACCTAGAAATTAAATAACGTTGACTGGATGACTATATTGTGGTTTTTATACTGGTTTCATTGATAGGTGATTTTATTCCCGGGTGGAGAAGTGAGAAATACTGTTTTGGTATTGTTTGAACCTCGGAACGACGCAAGCCGATGCCTATGGAGCGTTTCGTTGTATGTTTGAAAACCTCGGAACGACGCAGGCCAATGCCTGGGGAGCGTTCCGTTGTATGCTTGAACCTCCAAGCGACGCACATTGCGGTCTGGGGAGCGTGAGCGTTTGGTTGTACAGTCCCCTGAGCTCATGGCCCGGACCTTTTTAGGTTATTTGCGGAGGGAGTGACGAGGTAGTCGTTGAGTAGCTTCATACCGCAAACCGTTTGTCTCAGGCGAGTGCTCAACCGCGTTGTTTGTTGTGTCTTGTAACATGCATATGTAAGCATTTTTGTTGCATTGTGATGTGCCAATTACTGAATATTCCTAATTGGATGAGATTGTGAGAAAATGAAATGAAATGAAATGTTATATTAAACGTCTTCAAAAGGCCAGAGTGACCTATGAGACCAAACTGATACAAAAGTGGTGAATCTGGTACAATGTCTGAAAAGTGTGAGATTGTGAAAATAAATGCGAAAAACTAAATACAAAGTATTAGAGAAACTTCTTAGGAGCATTCTGGGTGTTTGGCTAGAATGCTTCTAATCCTTTGTTGTAGTCTCCTCCGGTGAAGTGTGCTTCTGCATCTCGGTCCTGGTCGTCTCGATTTCCTAAGCTTAGTTGCCCTGTCAATGAGGGTGCCTTTGGTGTGAATGTGGGTTTCCTTTGTGCTCGCTGCTGGCCTCTTGCTTCTCCTTCCATTCCTGCTTTTCTCGATTCGAAGAAATCTGTGATCTGCCTCTGAGGTTGTAGTGCTCTTTGTCTTCTCATTAGATTATCCCTGTGCCGATGTAGTTCCAGTAGGTACAGGCCTAGGCACCTTTGAAATTTGTGATCTGCCTCTGAGGTTGTAGTGCTCTTTGTCTTCTCATTAGATTATCCCTGTGCCGATGTAGTTCCAGTAGGTACAGGCCTAGGCACCTTTGATCTTGGTATTGCATGACTCTATCTAGTGATCCAAAGCCTTCTTTAAATAGGCAATGGAAACGCCCACGTATCTCATAGTATACGGTGCAATGGCATATGTAGTGTAATTCTGTCTCCGGCTCCATTCCGCATAACTTGCAAATTCTGCTCTCAGGTGGGATTCCCCTAAATCTACCAAATTCAATTTCTAGTTGGTGTGAGGATGTACGAATCTGACCAAGAGCACATCTCAGACCATGAGACAGGTGGGTATCCATGTAGTTCGGGCGAATCACAAAACCATCTTCAGATAGCTATAGGAAGTTTTCTTTGTAGTCGGCCATCTTCGTGCCCAATTCTTGTGTAGGGTCTACCCATGTCCTCTTAGTGTCCAACTGTATAAGATCTTGGCGGATGATTTTATTAATCTCCGTTCGTGTGATTGCCAATGATGGAGCCTCAAGATAGTATTGGAAGGGGGGTAATCTTTCCATACGGAACCCGTGTCTCTGAAACCACGAAGACAATTGCGCATACCAGCATGATGTATCTCCTTTCATTGCTAACTGTCGAGAGGATTCGAGGGCCAATCTAGTATATCGGCAATTATTTGTATCCCACATACCATGTATAAAGGACACTGATCTGGTAAGAGCTTCAATTTCTATCGGAGGGGCAGCTAGTTCCGCTCGGATAATCGCGTGTGGTACGGAGGCCTTGGCTCTAATCATTCGGGAAATCATAGATACCAACGGTCTCTCCATTGACTTCCAATGATCCTGATCCACAAATGGTCCCCAAATCTGGACCTCATAAAGCATAGCCGAAGCCACGACAGTATCAAAGAGCCAAAATTTTGTTCTTGGTTCGTGAAACTGCACTTGTGAACACATCCTCTCCAACCCTCCCAAGGCCGCAGAGGCTCTGGACAATCTAGCCTCCGCTGCTTTTTTTAGAGTAAACTTCGGTCCTGTAAATACCACACCAAGGTATGTGTATGCTTCTGGGTACTCTACTGTATCCTGGCCATACGCAAATGTAGGTGCCGATCTCCTAACCCACTGTGGTGTGGTGTTAAACACCATAACTTTGGTTTTACCCAAATTCACTGACAGTCCGCTGTCCTCTGCGAATTTATGTAATGCATCTAACTGCCTATGCATTCCATCTGGTGATTCTGCTATCAATACAATATCATCTGCATACAACAACAAAGGGATCCATGACCCTGCAAGTTGAGCACCTCTGTCACCCTCTCTATCAATGTAATCTAATACCTCATCTATATACATACCAAATAAAGTACGGGACAGTGGGCATCCCTGCTTTACTCCAACGGTGGAATGAACAATGTGGGAATCCTTTTCTGGAGTACGTACATAACTAGTTACTGACCCATATAAGGCCATGATCCCCCAGATAATCTCTTTGGGGACCCTTAACTCTTGCATTCTGCGCATCAATCTGGCCCTTGGTACTGTATCAAAAGCTTTCCGAAAATCTTGCTCTTCCTTCCTCAATAATGGCTCTGAGCGTAAGAATATGATCTAGAGTGGAATAACCCCTCCTGAATCCAGCTTGTCCTGTTGCCCTTATGCCCTCATTCTCTGCCCATCTACTCAATTTTTGTTCCAGAATGGATGCGTACAGTCGGGTCAATGTGTGACCCACCATAATGGTACGGTAGTTCTCGGGTATCATAGGATCCCCTGACTTGAAAATAGGTACGATAGTAGATAATTTCCAAGATTCAGGTAATCCTTCACACATGACCCGATTAAACAGACGAGCAAGGACTTCTGAAAGTAGATCCCTTGCATGGATCAGATGTTCTGCTACTAGACCCTCATGATCATATGCCATTCTTGTCTTCATTTTATCAATGGCTTTTTCCACCATTTCCGTAGTAAAGAAAGTACTAGTAGCAGGGCATGGCTCTAGCGTATCTGGTAATGGAGGTTGTCCAGATACCATATATAATGATGTTACATATTGACCCCAAATCTCAGGAGAAGTAATTGTCGGAGGCGATGAGTGCTGGTGAAATAAACGCCAGGCCTCATGTGAAGTCCTGACTCAAGGAGCTGATATAAATCCTTCTCCAGTTTGGCTAAAAATGCCCTTTTCTTGCGACGTACTATACGCCGAAGAGTAATCCGAGACTGCTTATATGTGATGATCCCAAGTGTAAGCTCTTTCTGGACCTGGGTTCTCGTCTCTCTGCATTCCTCGTCGTACCAACTGTTTTGAGGAATGTTCCCAGATCCTCTCTTCTGATCAGGCTGAGTATGTGGGTATGCCTCTTGTGCTGCTCCATGTAGTATCTCTGTTAACTGAGAAGTAATCTCCTCTACAGTATATACTGGCTCGGCTGCCCACATCCTATTATAGATCTGTTCCACATAGACTGAATCAGTCTCTGGTGTGAAAGTATGTCTTGTGTGTGAAAGTATATCTTGTGTGCATTGTATTGGAAGGAGATTGATAAGGTCAAGAGAGCATGATCCACTGCAATCCCAACCGGTCTAGGTCCCACCTTAAAGTCCTCGATACTAGAAATAAAGCTTGGTGAAGTCATGACATAATCCACTGTACTGGCCCCATGCCTGTGCAGGAAGCATGTGAATCCCCCAGATAAAGGGAAATTCTCTAGACCATTAAGTATAGCCAAACCATGTGTAGTTTCCGTCTCCATGAGATGTCTCCCATATTCAGTGTGTTCTTTATCCTGTGAGTTTCTAGTAAGCCCCTGCTGTGATAAATCCACTTCTCTGAGCATTTCCTCAGAAGTATCATAGAATACTGCTTGAGAGTTGGCCGTTCTGGCATTAAAGTCTCCTAAGAGAACGATGTCTCCATCTCTAGAGAACTCCCATGTCATTATTTAATATGGAGAAAGGGGATTGTCCTTTAGGTGAGGAGTAGACTGATGTACTTGGAGGGAAGTAGCATATAACGATATATAGAAATCTACCTGTCTCGGCTCTCATTCTCACCCACATATACCTTGCTTGTTCATCTTTCCTGATAATCTGTTGTAGTGGTTTGAGCTCCTCTTTAAATTAGACTGCTACTCGTCCTGAACCCCGGCTACCTCGTTGAGATCTGTTGTTTGGTCGACCAGCTGTTTCCCATAAATACCCCTTCACATGTGGCATAAGCTGTCCCAGTATCTAGTGTGTCTCTGAGTAGAAAACTATGTCTCTGTCCCTAAAGCTGTCTTCAAAGGCATCTACATCTAGCCTATATGATCCATTACAATTCCATGCCGCTATCCGGAGCGTCGCCCCATATCCGGATAGCCCCATAGGTCTCGCACCGTCATGATGAGCGCTTTTCCAGAACCACTACTTTCCCTCCTCTATAAAAGGCGATTTTCCCCTTTTCTCTTGCTGCCCTGATCTCTTGCATCAACTCTTGCATGTGTGCCACTTGTGCCAATGTAAGGTCATCTCCCAGGAAAATACCGGTTTTCTTAAGAGTTGGCCTCTTCTTTAGAAATTCTTTCCTTATTTCTATATTCGGGAAGCGGAGAATAAGTGCCCTATCCTTCACGTTTCCCTTCTCATCGATTCCTTTCTTGCCCACTCTCCATGCACTTGTGTGAGTAGGCTCTGTGATGCCCATGCGTTGTAGCAGTTCCGTCACTTCTTCATCTACATTCTCTTTGTCCTTGACTCCTGTGGCCCGCACATGCAGAGCCCGAGTCTTCCTTTTCTGCTCTTCCTCAATGGTCATATCAATAATGGTGGAAGTAGGTGTGGTCTCAGGCATTTGGGCCTTCCCTTTCTTCGCATCCTCAATCCATTTCTCTGCTTCATCAACCTTTTCTTGTGTCTTAACAAGAAAAGGTTGATGAAGCAGAGAAATGGTGGAAGTAGGTGTGGTCTCAGGCATCTGGGCCTTCCCTTTCTTCGCATCCTCAATCCATTTCTCTGCTTCATCAACCTTTTCTTGTGTCTTAACAAGACGTTCCGCCCATGAAGATGCCGTTTCGATTTCTGTTCAGCTCCTTCCCGTAGAGCTTTCATCTGATCCTTCATGTCCTCGAGCTCCTTCAACACCAAAGGTTGGTCGTCTCCCTTCTCCTTAGTTGTAGACTTGCAAGCCGCAAGTTCTCCTTTTAGCTCCTTGATTATTGCATCTTTTTCCTCCATGTGCTTTTCCATATTTGTTCTCCATGCTTCAAAACTTGCTACTGCCTCATCGAGTTTCTTTTGCATAACGCATTCTGTTACATTCACTTCGCGGCCTTGATTAGGTTTCGTAATTCCGTTTTCACGATCTTAATTTCCTCATTCTGTATCCCCCGGATCTCTCTCCTTAGTTCTCTCATCATGTCTCCATACATGGAGTTCTTGTATCTCTCGGCGTTCGCGTGCATTTCCTTCCTGATGGCATCCCTCATATAGTTTAGCTCTGATTTGAGCATCACCTTCACCTTCTCCATCAATAGCTCATCATGTATCCTTGAGGTTTTCCCAACGCGTAAGGATCCTGGTGATAGTACAGTATCTCTGTTTCTCCGTTTGAACGTAGCCGTTGTTTTTTTTGGGGTGGTGTAGCTATCTACACCCGGTCCTTCCCCTTCGGTAGGTGGGTCCATCGAACCCGAGCCCCAAATGTGGGATAGGGTACTAGGGTGAGGGACTGAGAGTATGGCAAACTTAACCAGTTTACCTTAAGGACTTAAATCTCTTTAAACTTGGACGCAAAGAGAAGGCTTAAAATCTTTTTAAGCTTAAAATTTACCTTAGGGCTTAAAATTGAAATAAACATAAGGGATATTGACATCCTACACGCGTAGAACAACTGGGTTGACTGCTGGACTTGCTACGCGTAGAACAGCTTGATGTGCTACGCGTAGGACTGCGCGGGACGTCAGGGCAGCGCGAGCCTCAGGTTCACTCGCTATGCTACTGCTCTGCGTGCGCTACCTGCTGTAACCTTATGCATTGATGGCCTGCGTGCGCTACCTGCGTGTCTGCTGTTCAGAGATGGCGATGGGGCTGCTCACCAACTTGTCACCTGCTCACCAGCTTGTTCAGAGGTGGCGATGGGGCTGCCCACCAGCTTGTTCAGAGATGGCGATGGGGCTGCCCACCAGCTTGTCACCTGCTCGCCATTGCTGTAACCACCTGCCTGCACGTTTCTGCTCGCGAACAACCACCTACGTGATCTAACCCTGCTTGCGACCTGACAGAGACAGTAGCAGAGACCTGCGCGTTGAGAAGCAGAGAGAGGCCTTCATTTCGCGCTGCACACACACACACACACACACACACACACACACACACACAGAGAGAGAGAGAGAGAGAGAGAGAGAGAGAGAGAGAGAGAGAGAGAGAGAGAGAGAGAGAGAGAGAGAGAGAGAGAGAGATGAAATGAAATGTTAAACGTTAAACGTCTTCAAAAGGCCAAAATGACGTATGAGACCAAACTGATACAATCCTTGTGGATCTAATCCAATGTCTGGGTACAAAAATAAAACAAAGAAAGTGATTGTCGGGCTGAAAATCATCATCATCATTGTCCATGCCCAAGGATGCCCGACATCAGGCGTTGTCCGAGAATGTATTGTATCAGTCGTTAAAAAGCTTCGTCAATGTCTGCCTTTGTAAATAGTCGTACTGGGCGTCTCCCATGTCGTGCTAGAATAGTCTTGATTCTTTGGTGGAGCCTCTGTCGATGTCGTGGTCGCCCCCGTAGATGTGGGCGTCTACCTCTCTCGAGCTTAGTGGCTTTATCCACTAATATACCTCTGGTAGAAGTGGCTTTGAAGTTTGTTGTGAAGCATGCTCATCCGGCTGCTGAGTCCCTACTCTGAAGAAGTTAGTGATCTCCCTCTGTGAATGTCTCCCACTACCTGGTCTCCTCAAGAGACTCTTCCTGCGCAGCTCTAGCAAAAACAACCCGAGGCATCTCTGATCCTGATATCTCATGACTCTAGCCAACGGTCCAAAGCCCTCTCTGAATAGACAGTGAAAGTGGTCTCGCATCTCATAATATACCGGACAAAACAAATGTGATGTAACGCTGTCTCTGGCTCTATATGACACAACAGGCATATCCTGGTTTCTGCTAGTACCCTCCTAAATCTGCCAGTCTCAATCTCTAGCTGATCAGATGATGTGTGCATATGACCAATAGGACATTGTATTCCATAGGATAAATAAGTGTCCATATAGGCCGGTGTGATCATAGGTCTGATCACATGTCCATCCTCTGTTAGTTGGAAGAGATGTTCTCTATAGAAAGCCATCTTCGTGCCCGACTCTTGTACCGGCTGTATCCATGTGCTTCTGGTATCTAGTCGAATGAAATCCTGTGTATAAGTCTAGTGGTCTCTATCCGTGTGAGAGAATGGGAGGGTGCATCCAAGGAGTACTTGAATGGAGGCACACTATCCATGCTAAAGCCATGTGACTGAAACCATGATGTCATCTGCCCATACCAATATGCTGTGTCCCCTTGTAGCGCTAGCTGCCGGGATGACTCAAGGGCTAGCCGAGCATATCTGTCTCTAGGAAGATCCCATAAATTATGCATGAAGGAAAGTGATCTAATAAGGGCCTTAACTACGAGACGGGGGGCAGCTAGCTCAGCGTGAATAATCTCATGTGGCACTGAGGCCTTAACTCGAATCATCCGAGAGATCATAGAGACTAGAGGCCTCTCCATACATCTCCATCCATCAGTGCTACCAGATCTGCCTTGGTGGTCCACTGAGGGCCCCAATCTGAACCCCATAGAGCATAGCTGAAGCTACTTGACTGTCAACAAGCCACAGCTTTGTTCGAGGTTCCTGAAACTGAACCTGCGAACACATCTTCTCCAAACCTCCCAAGGCTGCATAAGCTCTCGTCAATCTAGTCTCTGCTGCTCTCCTCAAATGAGAATGCCGGTCCACTGAAGACTACCCCAAGATAGGTGTATGCATCTGTATACTCCACCGTCTCCTGGCCATACGTAAAAGTAGGTGCTGACCTCCTGACCCACTGTGGTGTGGTGTTAAAACACCATAACCTTGGTTTACCCCATGTTAACAGACAATCCACTATCGTGGCCAAAGGTGTACAAAGTGTTTAAATGATGCTTCTAGCTCTGGGCACTGTATCAAAGGCTTTGTGGAAGTCCACAAAGAAACAATAGAGCCATCTCCCACGTGATCTCCCCTCCTCAATAATGGCTCTGAGTGTAATGATCAAGAGTAGAGAAACCTCTCCTGAAGCCCACCTGTCTTGCTGCTCGTACACCCTCTCTCTGCCCATCTACTTAACTTCTGCTCAGGGATGGATGCGTACAACCGTGCCAATGTGTGTCCAATCATGATAGTGCGGTAGTTCCTAGGCTCCATAGGGTCCCTTGACTTGATGATAGGTACGATCGTCGACAAACTCCAAGTATTAGGTAGGCCCTCGCACATGGCACGATTGAACAACACTGCTAGAAGCTTTGCAAGCAAATCTCTGGCATGTATAAATGCTATGCTACCAGGCCATCGTGATCATATGCTCTCCTAGTCTTCATCCTGTCAATGGCTTTCTTTACCATCTCGGCGGTAAAGAAAGCACATGTGTGTGGGCATGGCTCTGGCGGATCTGGAAGAGGTGGATGCCTCGAGACTGTGTAGACAGATGATGCATATTGACCCCATACCTCTCTAGAAGTGATGGCGGGGGGGGGGGGGGGGGGCTCATAGAAGAGTCGCCATGCCTCGCCTGAATCTTGGCTCAAAAACAACTGATATAAAGCCTGCTCCAGCTGAGCTAGAAATGCCCTCTTCTTCCGTCGTACCAAACCCCGAGAAGTAATCCGTGGCTGCCTATGAGTAATGACTCCTAGAAGTACCTCCCTCTGAAGTCGGCGGGCTCTAGTCTCTCTGGACTCCTCATTATACCAGCTATTTTGGGGTGTGCTCCCAAAACGTAGTCGCTGCCCAGGCTCAGTGTGTGGGTATGCCTCTGTTGCTGCATTCTGTAGTGTCTTTGTCAATATATAAGTGAGCTCCCTTAAAGGTCTCCCTGGATCCTCTGTGCATAAGTGTCACAAAGTGATGGCGGACAACAGAAACCCTAATTTCTGCCAGAAACCCTAAAAAATCTGCAAACCCTAATTTCTGCCACAAACCCTAATTTCCGGAAATCGCGGAGGTCTTTTTTTGGGGGGGGGGGGGGGGGGGGGGGGGAATTTTGAGCGACGCAAATCTCTGCTTTTTTGCTATGATTTGGGAGAAAGAGAGAGAAAAAGAGAACTTGCTTTTTACTGGCTCTCATTGAGAGAGAGAGAGAATTTGCTTTTGCTTTCAAGCTTTTGGGGCTCTGCTTTTGGGCATCCCTTGTAACCTTTAAATAAGTGGTGAGGGTCTCACTTCTCAGAGCATCTAGACGCAGAGTCTGAGAGTGAAACCCTAGCCACTCTCTTGTACTTTGATCTGATTAATATAAAAAGAAATACCGAAAGGGGCGCTAGTCTTTGGGGCCAATATCTCTAGGCACGGAACTCTGTCGGGCCAGTGTACATCTATTGTGATCTGTGACTTGTTTTGAAGTGGTTATTTGGTGCTGTCGCGGTTGATTCTTGACTTGGAGTGTCCAAGTCTGTTACAGTGGTATCAGAGCACGGCCGATTTCTCTTCTATGGGAAATCCCATCCCCAATTTTTTTTTCCCGCGGCACCTATGGCTTCGCGCAAGGATCGATCGACTCCCTCTGCATCTAGAGATGCGGGCAGGGGTCACAACGAAGATTCCGGCACGGAGTATGGCCCGCCTAGGCCTACTCAAGCGGAGCAGCAAGAGATGGAGCGTCGTCAATTGATTGGCGATGCAACAAAGATGACGCTCAATTTTGGGAAGCACCCAAAATTTGCAAAATATATGAGCGAGACTTCTTTTCAAGAAGTACATGAGCAGTGGCAGAAAATCACTACACCCACTCTCAAGAAACCTTCTGCTTACAAGAAATATTCAGAGAAGGAATTAGAAGAGGTGGTTGATGCACGGATTGCTCAGCTTTTTGACGCGCAAAAGAAAGCCAAAAAGCACGGCAAGAAGTAGAAGAAAAGCACTGACTTCCCGGGATATTTGGGTCGTCAGTCGACTTTGACAAGGCAAGGAAACGGAAGAAGCGTGTTTGAATAAGGAGTACCCAATTCTTCTTCTTCTTCTTCTTCTTCTTCTGACAGTTCTTCTAGCTCTTCAGATTCCAGCGAAGAAGACATAAAATGTAAAAAGCGAAGCAAGAAACAAAGCTTTGGGAAGGGCAAGAAAAAGGCAAAGAAGGCTAAATCTCGCCGAGAGCTTGACAGTTCTACTGAGGACTCATCTACTGACAGCTCAGATTCTGATGATGGAAACTTCTATGCGAACAAGAAGAATTTTTACAAAGCCAACCAATATGACTTTCTCGAAGATAAAAGCAAGGAAGTTAGAGAGTTTAAGGAAGGTGGCCACTCGATCAAGTTTGATACTTTTTCAGGATACTCAGATGCTTCGAAGGCTGTCTTTTATACAGCAGTTTGACATCACTTTCACGGGAGGACGCTATTCAGAGCACTCCAAGATTCGGAAAGCTGCCTCTTACTTTAAGGGGAATGCTCGTACTTGGTGGTCCACGCTTCTTTTAAACAAAACTGCGCGAGTTAAATGGCTGAAATTTAAGAAGCTTTTTATTTCTTCTTGGTTGAAGCAAGAATATGAACGAGATATACGAGCTGCTTGGAACCATCTTTGGATGACCAAGAAAGATACAATCAATGCTTACTGTGAAAGATTCTGGAGCTCTTTTCTACCCGCCTCTTCAATCAAGAAGATCTCGTTCAGAGAACAGATTGAGCGGTTTCTCTTGGGTTTACTAAAGAGATCCGAGATCACTGCTTGGAACAGAAGTCAGCTTCTATTCAAGAGTCATGCGAAGCGGGGCTTTGCCATTCACTCTGGCAGTCTGACCTACCCCACAGATGAGGCCATCACACAACGAGCCGAACAGACTTCTGGGAATGAAAGTAGAAAGAAAAAGAGCAACCAAGAGAAAAAGGATGCACGACCCAAGCTTACTCCTGAGGAGAGAGCTCGCTTCATCAGAGAGGGGAAGTGCTTTGGATGCGGGGAACATGGACATATCTCCGCGAAGTGCCCTAAAGAGGCGCAGAAAGAAGAGAATGATAAAGACGACGACAGGCCGGAGAGTTCGAGAGGAGCTGAGAAACGTGGCAGAAAAGGAAGACAGAAAAGCAGAACTGGTACCACATGGTGTGGGACCTGCACCGAATCTAATGAATGAAATACAAACTTTGCCGCTTTTGGGGCAAAGTGAAGAATCAGGAAGCTCATTTGAAGGAGCCAAGGCCAACTTCTTTTGACTTGGAATTGGCGGCTAGATTTGGAATTTTGCCCGACAGACTGATGCCACAGACAGAGGTAGTTCGACTGGCACCCGGATGGGATGTTGCCATTACACCGTGCATTGGCAAACTTCGTTTGCAATGACAGGGGTGTTCAGGGCATGCGAGTGACGTTCTACTCAGGATCCCTTGGTACCACAAGAACTACACCGTGGTTGACTATCGGGCCGAGAAAACGACTTTGATAAATGAAGGACTTAGAGATTGTACTTGATGAACTTCAGTTTCTTACTCATTCTTTTGGGAGATAACTGAACGATGGATAAAGGTTGAATATGTTTTGACCTGATCAAAAGAACGCCAAGATTTTTCTCCACACTCATGCCGATTGCTTTTCAGAGGGCCTAAAGATGAAACCATTGATCTGATACCTGGAAGCACACCACCGAATTGGCCACCTTACCGTGTGAGCCGAGTACAGAATGAAAAGATATGAACCCAGTGAAAGACCTCTTGGAAATGGGTCTTGTCTAGCCTAGTACTTCACCGTATTGCTCTCCAATGTTGTTGGTTTTGAAGAAAGACGGATCTTAGAGAATGTGCATGGATTATAGCACTCTCAACAAAATCACCATCAAGAACAGATTTCCGATTCCTAGGATCGATGATATACTTGACAGGTGACAGGGAACCTCGTGCTTTAGCAGGATTGACTTGAAGAGTGGATATGATCAGATCAGGATAGCGCCAGGAGATGTCTACAAGACAGCTTTTCGGACGACTTTTGGGTTATTTGAGTTTTTGGTGATGCCTTTTGGCTTAACCAATGCTCCTGTGACATTTAACCGGATGATGGACATGATTTTTCGAGAGTACAGGCTATTTGTTGGCACGTTCTTTGACGACATCATTGTTTTCTCCAAGAATGAGGTAGAACACTGAGATCATCTGCTTCAATTCTTTCAGGCATTACGAGATCACACGTTAGTGATTAATGCAAAGAAAAGTGAATTTTTTCTACCAGAGATACACTTTTTGGGACACATTGTGTCAGCAGCAGCAGGAGTGCAAATGGACCTGGCCAAGATAGAGACTATCCGTGATTGGCCCGATTTAAGGAATGTCCATGAAGTTAGAAGCTTCTTGGGACTGTGTTCGTACTACAGGCGGTTCATACGAAAGTTTGCAGAGGTTGCTTCCCCTTTGCATATCTTGACACAGAAAGGAGTACCTTTCTCGTGGGGATCCACAGAGATGATTGCCTTTCAGACATTGAAAGAGAAATTGACTACAGGACCAGATTTGACTTTGCCGGACTTGCAGAAGTCATTTGAAGTATTTTGTGATGCTTATGGTGGTAGTCTGGGTGCGGTCTTGATGCAAGAAGGCCATGTCATTGCTTACGAGAGCCGATTGTTCTCTAGGCCGGAGATGACAGCACAGAGTTATGAGAAAGAGCTTTTGGTGGTTATCCATGCTCTTACTCAGTGGCGGCATTACCTACTCGGAGCGGATTTTACTGTCTTTACAGACCATCAGAGTTTGCGCTACTTCTTGCCATAGAAGCAGCTTATGGAAAAGCAGATGTGGTGGGCGAACATCTTGTCACAGTTTCACTTCCAGATTGTCCATGTGCAGAGACAGAAGAATGTGGTGTCAGATGCTTTGTCTTGGAAGCCGTTGGTTCTGGCTATTTCCGCGATACATCATAGGAGCTTCGAGGATATGGTCGATCAGTATGCGACAGATACAGATTTTGTAGATATTTTCACACGGACACGGGATGGGGAGACAATAGTTTGATACTCCCTTCGGGAAGTCTACTTGATGAGAAATACTATGTTGTGCGTTACACAGCCGTTGCGGGAAAAGGTTATGAATGAATGCCACTGTCCACCTTTTACGGCTCATCGCGGCATTGCTACCACCATGAAGGGGTAGAGAGATACTTCTTTTGGCCGAGACTCAAAAAGGATGTGGAAGAGTTTGTGCGCAGTATGCCAGAAGGTCAAGTTTGACAGGCATAAGGCATAGGGATTGTTACAACCTTTACCCATTCCCACCCGCCCCTTGGAAAATATTGAATTGGATTATATTTTTGATCTCTCGAGAACACAGAATGATCACGACGATTTTCCGATTACATGGCACGTCTGAGACGATTGTCTCCGACAGAAACCCCAGATTTACGAGTTTGTTTTGAAAGGCAATTTGGGAGAACATGGGCACGCGGTTGCAGTTCTTGCCATCGTTCCAGTTGCAGACTGACGGGCAATCTGAGATTGCCAATTCAATGGTTTTAGATTTATTGAAGTCTTGTATCTCGGATCAGAAGACTCAATGGGAAAAGAACTTACCTTTGGTGGAATTTGCCTACAATAACACGATACACTCTTCGACGGGGAAGACTCCATTTGAGATTGTTGAAAGTGCTGCGAAGGTTCCATCCTTCCTGAGCACGAAAGATTAGATATTTGAAGCGGATGAATATTCGCGAGATTTGGATACGGCTTTTGCCTAAGGTTCGCGAGACTTTGCAGAAGTCTCAAGAATGACAAAAAAGGGCAGCGGATCGCCATCGTCGCGACTTGAAATTGAAGGAGGATGATTGGGTGCTCTTACGTTTTGAGAAGACACGCCTAAGAAAGAAAAAGGGAAAGGAGAGGCTTTTGCCAAAGCTTAGTATGAGATACTACGGACCTTTCCAGATTACTGAAAAGATAAATGATGTCTCCTTCCGATTGAAACTGCCAGATACTTGGAGGATTCACAGTGCATTCCATGTGAGTCTCTTGAAACCTTTTAAAGGTGATGTGCCTGATGATGGGGAGCCTGATGAGCAACTCGAAGTGGAAGAAAACGGGGAGATCCTTATTCTTGAACAGATTTTGGCACATAAGGATACGAAGAATAAAGGTAAATTCCGAAGGCGGTTCTTGTTGAAGTTCAAGAATTATCCTGCACTAGATGCGAAGTGGATGGAGGAGGAGGACCTAGCAGATACTCCTCAGATTGTGAAACTTTACCTCTATGCTTTTGGTTTAGCATAGTCTATTCCAAATGGAACCCAGAATTTGAGCTTGGCCACAGATCTGGTGTAGTGGGATGCACAAGAGGGGAGTCACTCCGCTCCTTTGTCAACAGATGCCTTGATTTTGATACTAAAGTCACTGATGTCTCTTTGAGCTTCAGGGATACTGAGAGCTGACAGTATTCTGCTGGATGACTTTATGAAATGGAATTCTTGATTATGATAATGATTTGTTCTTGACTTCTTGTGAGTGCAGGAACTGATAGACGAAATGACTGCAGCATTTTGGTCTACTTGATCTCGAATAGACATGGGTCCAATAGGGGTTAGTCAATTGTACATCGATGAGGTCCCGATTGGACCTAGATGTGATTGCTAGCTACATTGCCGATAAATCATGGTCTAAGATCCGAATGAATGTTGAATGTCATGTGATGTCCTGTGATGTCGTGTGATGTGACTGTCGATTTGGTACATGTGCTAGATGTGTCCCTAGTACATAGGTACTAACAGTAAGTGTCTGCTAAGACGGTTTATGGCTTTTGTCGGTTTTGCAGGCGTAATCGTAGTCGATTACAATGCTTTCAAGAGTGGGGTATGTCACAAAGTGATGACGTGGCGGACAACAAAAACCCTAATTTCTACCAGAAACCCTAAAAAACCTGCAAATCCTAATTTCTGCCACAAACCCTAATTTTCGGAAATCGCGGAGGTCTCTTTTTTTTTGTTTTTTTGGGGAAATTTTGAGCGACACAAATCTCTGGTTTTTGCTATGATTTGGGAGAAAGAGAGAGAAAAAGAGAACTTGCTTTTTATTGGCTCTCATTGAGAGAGAGAGAGAGAGAGAATCTGCTTTTGCTTTCAGGCTTTTGGGGCTCTGCTTTTGGGCATCCCTTCTAACCTTTAAATAAGTGGTGAGGGTCTCACTTCTCAGAGCATCTGGACGCAGAGTCTGAGAGTGAAACCCTAGCCACTCTCATGTACTTTGATATGATTAATATAAAAAGAAATACCGAAAGGGGCGCCAGTCTTTGGAGCCAATATCTCTAGGCACGGTACTCCGCCAGGCCAGTGTACATCTATTGTGATCTGTGACTTGTTTTGAAGTGGTTATTTGGTGCTGTCGCGGTTGATTCTTGACTTGGAGTGTCCAAGTCTGTTACAATAAGCATCTGTAGATACCATCTATGTAGTCAGAATCAGTCTCTGCAGTAAAAGTGTATCGGGTATGCGTAGGTGTCTGTGCCAGTCGAGCTGTGTTGAATTGGAATGAGACGGTAAACGTGAGGAGAGCATGATCTACTGCTACCCCAATAGTCCTGGGCCCGATTGTGAAGTTCTGAATAGAGGGTATGAAACTGGGCTGAGCCAAAACATAATTCAATGTGCTGAGCCAAAACATAATTCAATGTGCTGGCCCCATGTCTAGGAGGAAAACAAGTGAACCCACTCGACGCTGGAAATCTCTGGAGGCCATTCAAGATGGCTAGTCCCCCAAATCTGTTAGATATCCGTATATCCAGTGTGCTCTTCATCTTGCGAACACTTGGCCAATCCTATATCACTGACATCCAATTCTCTCAACATTTCCTCTGAGGTATCGTAGAAAGTTGTCTGAGACTGGCTCGTCTTGGCATTGAAGTCTCCCAAAAGATTGACATCTTCATCCTTAGAGAACTCCCATATGTCCTCATCCAATATCATGTAGGGTGACTCTCCCTTGGGTGATGCATAATGAGATGTGCTGGGGGAAAAATAACATATTGCAATGTAGAGTGGCCTCCTTGTCTCCGCTCTCACTTTGACCCACATATATCTGGCTTGCTCATCCCTCCGAACAATACGAATAAGGGGTTCCAGCTCCTCCCTGAATAGGAGTGCCACACCTCCTGACCCCCGTCCTATGCGTTGATCTCACTTCTTGCCTACAAATAGTCTCCCAATGGTATCCCGTCACTCTAGGTCATAGTTACATGGGACGGTGGGTCGGGGACGGGGGCGGGGACGGGGACGGGGACGGGGACAGGGACGGGACGGCAAAAGTTAGGAAACGGGGAGGGGGGTTGAAACGGCCAAAAAGAAAAGCAGAGTTTTTTGGGCATTTTTTGACCTACACACATGCCACACACATAGAGCATCACTTTGACCACAAATTTATACTAAATTAGACCAAAGAACATGAGTCATATAGACGCAAATGTGCTAATAGAACATCGAGAAATGAGGACCCAAAGGGTGGCTTTTATACCCACTGGGCCCTTTGGGGTGCTTCAAAGTTCAAACTTATGGCTATTGGAGAGGAACTAGCCACTAGAAATGATGAGTTTTTCAAATTTAAAAAAAAAGTCCCTTGCCGTTCCTTGCCGTCCCCTGTCGTCCCCGGGACGTTTTGCCTGCATTCCCACTTGGCAAGCCATTTGCTGTTCGTCCCCACCCGTCCTCGTCCCGGAACCGAGGCTCCGTCCCCTCCATCCTCTGTAACTATGCTCTAGGTAATGTGCTGCCAGGAGTCTGATATGTTTCCGAGTAAAAAATAATGTCTCTTGCCGTAAAGTTGTCTTCAAATGCACCTACGTCTAGCTTCAATGATCCGTTACAATTCCATGCTGCCATTTTAAGGTTGGTCCCATAGGTCTCGCACCGTCATGCGATGCGTTTTTCCAAAACCATGACTCTCCCTCCGCTATAGAAAGCAGTTTTTCCTTTCTCCCTCGTTGCCTTGATCTCTGGCATTAGCTCTTGCATGTGCGCTACTTGTGTTAGAGTGAGGTCATCACCCAAAAATATGCCAATTTTCTTGAGTGTTGGTCTCTTCTTCAGGAATTCCTTCCTAGCTTCTAGTGTAGGGAAATGTATAATGAGTGCTCTTTCCTTAGGCCTTCCTTTCTCATCACTTCCCTTCTTGCCAACTCTCCAAGCACTTTTGTGTGTGGGTTCAGAAATACCCATGTGCTTCAAGAGCTCTTGCCTTCTTCTTCTATTTTTCCAGTGTCTTTGAGACCTGTAACACGCACATGAAGGGCTCTAATCTTTCTCTTTTGCTCCTCCTCAATTGTCATAGTGATGATAGTCGATGTCGGTGTGGCTTCTTGCATCTTATCTTTTCCTTTCTTTACGTCCTCGATCCACTTTTCAGCTTTATCAAGCTTCTCTTGTGTTTTGAATAGGTACTCCGCCCATGAAGAGGTGGTTCGTGGCTTTTTCTCTTCCTCCTCTCATAGAGTTTTCACCTGCTCCTTAATGCTTTCGAGCTCCTTGATCATTGAGGGTTGATTTTCTGCCTCCTTTGCGGGGGTATTTTTGCAAGCTACAAGGCCTCCCTTAATTGCTTCAATCACTGCATCCTTTTCGTTCATGCGTTCTTCCATTTTTTATTTCCAGGATTCAAACATAGCAAGTGCATCCTCTAAACTTTTCTGCATCATACATTCCATTACATTCACTTCTGCCCTCACAATTGTATGCATTTTGGCCTTCAATGATGTGTACATCTCGTCACGCTTACTAAGCATCTCTTTGTCCAATTCTTTCCTCATATCTGCATACATAGCTTTTTTGTAAGTTTCGGCATTTTCATACATCTCTTTTTCAATGTCACCCCTCAAGAGGCTTAGCTCCGCCTTGATTATCACCTGTACTTGGTCATACATTAAGTCATCTTTGACTCTAGACAGTTTCTCTGCTCTCACAGAACCTGGCGATAGTGTGCTCTCTCGAAACCTCCACCTAAATCTTGCTTTCGATTTAGGCGGGGTTTCATAAATGCTGTCATCCCCGACATCGACTCGTTGGTCCATCCTCAATCACCCGAACAATTCCTTGCGATGGAATCGCCTGGGCCTGTAAAGATGTGCTATAGGTGCTAAGGTACTGCTGTCCTGAATGTCCTGACGTTGAAATTGAAGCTTCTGCTGGCTGAATACTACCGAGGGCGAAGACTAAAATACCGTGATAGTGTGCTCTCTTGAAACCTCCGCCTAAATGTCGTTTTCGATTTAGGCGGGGTTTCATAAATGCTGCCATCCCCAACATCGACTGATTGGTCCATCCTTGATCACCCGAACAATTCCTCGCGATGTGATCGCCTGGGCCTGTGAAGATGTGCTATAGGTGCTAAGGTACTGCTGTCCTGAGGTTGAAACTGAAGCTTCTGCTGGCTGAATACTACTGAGGGCGGAGACTAGAGTACTGCAAGTTGAATGGCTGAGTGCAGAATACTGAGGCTGGGCACTCGCGATGGCAGCTGGCTGCTGGCTGGCTGCAAAACACAGGCGTGTGACTGCTGTCCTGAAGTCTTATTTGCAAAACGCAGATTGCTGTGGGTTAGCGCTGGTTGTTTTGCTCCAGCTCTCTGCATGTATGAGCTCCACCTGTTGCAACCCCCAGCGACGACCGTCTGTACCAGCTGTTCCTATAGTTTTGTCTTTCTTGTGTGGGCCTGCCTAGGGTTTCTGCTCGCTGCCGTGTACCCCCTGCAGCAGCACGATCGGACCTGCTGCTCGTGACCTGCTGGAGGGCAGCCCGCTATGCCATCAGCAGCAGTTCGCACAGCATTACATCAGCAGTTTGCCACAGCATTGCATCACAGCAGTTCGCCATCAGCAGTTCCTGAGAGAGAGAGAGAGAGAGAGAGAGAGAGAGAGAGAGAGAGAGAGAGAGAGAGAGAGAGAGAGAGAGAGAGAGAGAGAGAGAGAGAGAGAGAAATGAAATGAAATGATATATTAACGTCTTCAAAAGGCCAAAATGACCTATGAGACCATCAGATACAAAGTGGTGAATCTAATACAATGTCTGAAGTACAAGTACAAAAAGTACTGAAAGTAAAAATGAAAACTGAAATGAAGTGTGAAATGTGAGATGTGAAAATGTAGAATAGGCCCTCAATGACAATCTGGGTGTCGTGCTAGAATGCCTCTGATCCTCTGTTGGAGTCTCCGTCGATGTAGTGTGCTCCTATGTCTCGGTTGTGGTCGTCTCGATCTCCCGAGCTCAATCGCCCTGTCAATGAGGGTGCCTCTGGTATGAATGCGGGTACAACCCTGTGCTGGTGGTTGGTCTCTTGGCTCCCTCGATCCAAAGAAATCTGTGATCTGTCTCTGCGACTGTCGTACTCCATGTCTCCCCAACAGACTGTCTCTATGTTGGTGTAGCTCAAGTAGATATAAGCCAAGGCATCTCTGGTCCTGATACCTCATGACTCTATCTAGGGGTCCAAAACCCTCCCTGAATAAGCAATGGAAGCGCCCTCGTATCTCATAATACACAGTGCAATGGCATATGTAGTGTAGCTCTGTCTCTGGATCTCTACCGCATAGTTGACATATCCTAGACTCTGGTGGTATCCCTCTGAATCTAGCCGTCTCAATCTCCAGCTGGTGTGAGGATGTGCGAATCTGACCAATAGCACATCGCAGACCATGAGATAAATGAGTGTCCATGTAGTTCGGACGAGTCACAAACCCATCCCCTGAAAGTTGGAGAAGGTGCTCTTTGTAGAAAGCCATCTTCGTGCCCAACTCCTGTATCGGCTCTACCCATGTCCTCCTGGTGTCCAACTGTATAAGATCTTGACGAATGAGTCTAGTGATCTCCGTCTGTGTGACTGGCAGGGAGGGTGCATCCAGGGAATACTGAAAGGGAGGCAATCTATCGATGTTGAGACCATGCCTTTGAAACCATGAGGTCATCTGTGCATACACCCATGATGCATCTCCCTGCATCGCTAACTGTCTAGAGGACTCAAGAGCCAATCTAGTATATCTGCCTCTATGTGTATCCCGTAGACTGTGCATAAAGGACACTGATCTGGTAAGAGCCTCAATCTCTATAGGAGGGGCGGCTACCTCCGCTCGAATAATCGCATGTGGTACGGAGGCCTTGACTCTAATCATCCGGGATATCATAATTACCAAGGGTCTCCTCCAACTGTCATGATTCACAGATGGTCCCCAAACTTGGACCCCATAAAGCATAGCTGAAGCAACCAAAGTATCAAAGAGCCATAGTTTTGTTCGTGGTTCTTGAAACTGAACCTGCGAACACATCCTCTCTAGCCCTCCTAACACCGCATAGGCTCTGGATAGTCTAGTCTCTGTTGCTCTCCTCAGGGTAAACCTCGGTCCCGTGAATACCACCCCCAGATATGTATATTCATCTGTGTACTCCATAACGTCCTGGCCATATACGAGTGTAGGTGCCGATCTCTTGACCCACTGTGGTGTGGTGTTAAACACCATAACCTTGGTTTTACCAAGGTTCACAGACAGTCCACTATCCTCTGCAAAGTTGTGCAATGCATCCAAATGTCTTTGCATGTCCTCTGGCGACTCTGACATTAACACAATATCATCCGCATATAATAATAAAGGGATCCATGTCCTTGCCAGCTGAGCGCCTCTGTCACCCTCTGTGTCAATGTAGTCAGAGACCTCATCTACATACATACCAAAAAGTGTAGGGGACAAAGGACACCCCTGTTTCACTCCAATAGTGGAATGAACAATGTCAAAAATCCCCTCAGGAGTGCGTACCTGGCCAGTCACTGAGCTGTATAAAGCCATGATCCCCCATATGATCTCTGTGGGTACTCCCAACTCCAGTAGCCTGTGCGTCAATCTGGCCCTTGGCACTGTGTCAAATGCCTTGCGGATGTCCACAAAGCAACAATACATCCGTCTCCCATGTGCCCGACCCTCCTCAATAATGGCTCTGAGTGTAAGAATATGGTCCAAAGTGGAGAAACCCCTCCTGAATCCAGCCTGACCTGCTGCTCGTATGCCCTCATTTTCTGCCCATTTACTCAGTTGTTGTTCAAGAATGGATGCATACAACCGTGCCAATGTGTGCCCTATCATAATAGTACGGTAGTTCCCTGGTACCGTGGGGTCCCCTGCCTTGAAAAGAGGTACAATAGTAGATAATCTCCAGGACTCGGGTAGTCCATCACACATGACACGGTTAAACAACCGCGCAAGAACCTCTGACAGTAAATCTCTAGCATGTATCAAGTGCTCTGCCACCAAACCATCATGATCATATGCTCTCCTAGTCCTCATCCTGTCAATGGCGTTCTTCACCATCTCAGTGGTAAAGAAGGTACTAGTGGCTGGACATGGCTCTAGAGGGTATGGTAATGGTGGTTGCCCGGGTACTGTATATAATGATGCTGCATATTGACCCCAAATCTCGGGAGAGGTAATCACTGGAGGAGGTGAGTGCTCATGGAAGAGACGCCAGACCTCACTTGAATCTCGGCTCAAAAAGAGCTGATACAAATCACGTTCCATCTGGGCTAAAAAGACCCGCTTCTTCCGTCGCACTAAACGCCGAAGGGCAATCCGAAACTGTCTATATGTAATGACTCCAAGTATAAGCTCGCTCTGAATCTGAACTCTCATCTCTCTGCACTCCTCATCATACCAACTATTCTGAGGCATGTTCCCAGAATGTCTTCTCTGATCTGGTTGAGTGTGTGGGTATGCCTCTGCTGCTGCCCCATGCAAAATCTCCGTCAATAAAGTGGTGATCTCCTCTACTGTATATACAGGCTCGGCTGCCCCCATCCGTCTGTAAATCTCTTCCACATAGACTGAATCCGTCTCTGGTGTAAAAGTATACCGTGTGTGTGCAATCCTTCGTGGTGTCTGAGAGACACTATACTGGAAAGAGTCAGGAGAGCATGGTCCACTGCTACTCCAACAGGCCTAGGGCCCACACTGAGATCTTGAATATGAGAGATGAAGCTCGGTGAAGTCATGACATAGTCCACTGTACTGGCCCCATGTCTGTGTGGAAAGCATGTGAATCCCCCAGACGAAGGAAAAATCTCTAGACCATTAAGTATGGCCAGACCATGCGTAGTTGTCATCTCCATGAGATATCTCCCATACTCTGTGTGCTCTTTATCCTGTGAGTGTCTGTCAAGTCCCATCTCCGATATATCCATCTCTCTAAGCATCTCCTCCGAGGTATCATAAAATACCGTTTGGGAGTTGGCCGTCCTAGCATTAAAGTCTCCCAAGAGAATGATATCTCCATCTCTAGAGAACTCCCATATGTCAGCATCAAGTATAGAGAAAGGGGATTGCCTCTAGGTGAGGTATAGACTGATGTGCTAGGGGGAAAGTAACATATAGCAATGTATAAGAATCTGCCTGTCTCAGCTCTCAGTCTCACCACATGTATCTCGCCTGGTCATCTCTCCGGACAATCTGTAATAGGGCTGCAACTCTTCCTTGAATAAGACTGCTACCCTCCTGAACCTCGACTTCCATGCTGGGATCTAGCGTCTGGCCACAAGCTGTCTCCCATAAATAGCCAGTCACACTTGGCATCAACTGTCCAGATTTTTGATGCGTCTCCGAGTAAAAGACAATGTCTCTATTTCTGAAGCTATCTTCAAAGGCACCCACATCCAACCGATATGATCCATTACAATTCCATGCCGCCATCCGGTAGTGTGGTCCCATATGTCTCGCACTGTCATGCTGTGCGTTTTTTCCAAAACCACTACTTTCCCTCCTTTGTAAAAGGCATTTTTCCTTCTCCCTTGCTGCCTTGATCTCTGGCATCAACTCTTGCATATGTGCTATTTGTGCTAAAGTAAGGTCATCCCCCATAAATATTCCAGTTTTCTTAAGTGCTGGTCTCTTCTTCAGGAATTCCTTCCTTGTTTCCAAAGTCGGAAACGCAAAATAAGTGCTTTCTCTTTGACGTTTCCCTTCTCATCACTCCCTTCTTTCCTACTCTCCAAGCACCTGTGTGCATAGGTTCCGGGATGCCCATGCGCTGCAAGAGTTCCTTCACTTCGTCTTCTACATTTTCGGTGTCTTTGATACCAGTAATACGCACATGGAGGGCTCTAGTCCTCCTCTTCTGTTCCTCCTCAATGGTCATATTGATGATGGTAGAAGTCTGTGCGGCTTCTGGCATCCGGGCCTTTCCTTTCCTTGCACCTTCAATCCATTTTTCTGCTTCGTCAACTTTATCCTGTGTTTTAGAAAGGCGCTCCGCCCATGAGGAAGCCTCTTTCGAGTTTAGTTCTTCCCCTTCGCGCAGAGTTTTCACCTGCTCCTTAATATCTTCGAGCTCCTTTAACATCGAGGGCTGATTTCCCCCTTCCGTTTTGGGCATAATTTTGCATGCTGCAAGTTCCTCTTTAAGCTCTTCAATCACTGCATCTTTCTCCTTCATGCACTTTTCCACATTGGTTTTCCAAGATTCAAAGCTTGCAATTGCCTCATCCAACTTTTTCTGCATAATACATTCCATTACATTCACTTCTGCCCGCATTAGAGCGTGCATCTCCCCTTTCACAGATAGATACATCTCATCATGCTTACCAAGCATCGCCTTATCGAATTCTTTCCTCATATCTGCATACATAGAATTCTTATAACTCTCTACGTTTGCGTACATCTCTTTCCTGATGTCATCTCTCATAAAGCTGAGCTCAGATTTAATCATCACTTGAACCCTCTCCATCATTAAATCATCTTGGATTTTGACGGTTTTCCCTGCCCGCAATGAGCTTGGCGAGAGTATGCTATCTCTGTTCCTCGCTTGAAAGTCGCTTTCATTTTTTGTGGTGTGGTGAAGCCACTTGCATCACCATCCTCGACTGGTTGGTCCATCCGAGAGAGAAGAACAAAGCGAGCACTGAGTCAAGGCCCTCACCAGCTGAGGTCTGGCCTCCGCCCTGGTTGGCCTTGCCCTCGTCACCAAGTCCTCGCCCTCGTCCTGGCTGACTTGACTGCTCTCTTCCTCGCCCTGGCACTGGTCTCGTCTGGTCGCCCTTGGCTCTTCTAGCCCTCTCCCTTGGTAGGCAGCTAGCTCTCGCCCTTGGCACAGCTCGCCCTCGTCCTTCAGAGGTTAGGGCCCTCTTCCTTCAGAGGTTAGGGCCCTCTTCCTCGCCCTTGGCAAGCTGCTCGCCCTCTTGACACAGGACCAACAGCTCGACCAAGTCCACCTGCTGCCCTTGACCAGGTCCAGCAGCTCGCCCCGCCTTCGACCAGCAGCTCGCCCTCGTTCCCTCCTGAGGCTGCTCGCCCTCGTCAGATTGCTCGCCCTCAGGCTGCTCGCCTCCGTCCAGGTGCTTGCCCTCGCCTCAGGTTGTTCGCCCTCGTCCAGCAGGTGCAACTCGTCCAGCTGCTCGCCCCGCCCTCGCCCTCGCAATCAGGCCACTGCTCGTCCCTCGCCCTCGCCCTCGCCCTCAGGCCAGCTGCTCGCCCTTGCCCTCAAGCCAGCCACGCCCTCGGCCCTCAGTCCAAGGAGAAGAGAGAGAGAGAGAGAGAGAGAGAGAGAGAGAGAGAGAGAGAGAGAGAGAGAGAGAGAGAGACGACATGAGGGCCCCCTTGCTCTATTGC